>NW_026294739.1:11086964-12286964 GCF_026119805.1 Tympanuchus pallidicinctus | reverse complement strand
CTGTGGCATGTTCCAGCAGACGTGGTGGAATGTGACAGCAAGGAACACACGCTGCCTGAGCCTCCCTGGGGAGATGGGAGCAACAATCATGCTCACTTGGTGTCCTTGCTGCCTGCAGTCACCCTGCACAGGAGGAGCCCAGTGGTCACTCTTGTCTCCTCAGCAGCAGACGTCGCCCATCAATGCTGCTGCCAGGTCTCTGGTATTGAAAGGTTCAGCTCCCTGGGACTGGCGGAGTCACGGCATCAGGACTGGTAAGTGGGGAATAACCAGCATGTTTCTGCCCCCTTAGCTGATAGGAAACATCCAAAGCAGTACTGCCAGCTGGAGGTCCTGTGCTCATTTCATACAAACCCTCGCTGCAGAGCAGCATGCTTGGCTTTGCAGTAAGTGTGTTGTACACAACACAGGTATGCGATTCCAACAAGGAGGCTGTCAGATGTGAAAGCTATTGCAGCCAAATTCCTT
Organism: Tympanuchus pallidicinctus; assembly: GCF_026119805.1. Taxonomy (NCBI): domain Eukaryota; kingdom Metazoa; phylum Chordata; class Aves; order Galliformes; family Phasianidae; genus Tympanuchus; species Tympanuchus pallidicinctus. Next base: position 12,286,496 of record NW_026294739.1, on the reverse strand, counting down.
CTTAAGAGTTCCTCAGGAATAGCTGTCTGCAAAAAGTCTGGCAAGGCAGGGGAACAGCTTTGAAACTTGGTATTTTTCTTCTTCTAAAGATACCTCTGATGTTCAGCTATTTCCCCGCACTTATTCTTTGCCTAGGGTAGAATATAACTTACCAGATGAAATGTTAAAAACAAATAAGCAGCAATTGTATTCAGCAAAATCAGCTGCAGTTTATTTTATAGGATGTGTAACAGTATCTTACTTTGTGCTTGACATTGCAAAAGCTCCTAATGTCCAGCTAGCACCTTAGAAACGTTTTTAAAGAGACAGACGAGGCAAGAGGCATTGCAAGCTGCTGCTGTGTCTTCTGCTGGATGCCCTCAGTGCTTTTTGAACAGGCAGGGATTGGCATCCCCTGTTTACACATGGGAAAACAGAAATAAAAGAGTTTATGGCTCCTATTTCCAAAAGCAGTCACTAGCTTTGTGTCTGTCTTTTTGGTGCCAAACTGTGAGAGTTTTTAAAGTTCTGGCATGTGTGCAGAACAAAGACCAACTGTTCGCTGGTTTAACTGGTTTGACTTGTACACTGCTCTGCTGAAAAGGTGCCTTAGTGTGAAGTTTGCGTAGCACAGTGGAGAAGCAGATGTTCCCTTCATCCCTGTTGCCCATCAGGGCTGGATTTTAGCAGTGCCCCAGTGGAAGCCAACAGTGTTTGCACTGTCCAGCACTGCTGAGAGCTGGGCCAGGTGTTAGATCAAATGTCTGGAGCTGAGAGTGTAACATTTTTTCAGATGTGCCTCTCAGTGATTTTTTTCCAGACAGATGCGGGAAGTCTGTGGTAGAGCTGGGAACAGAGCCTGTTCCTGTGCTGCAGGAGGCTGTGTGTCTGACAAGACACAGGCACAGCCCTGCAAAGTAAATGTTGTGATTTCATGGTGGGAGCTGCACGGCACCTGGCAGTTGCACCAGGGGATTTTTCCTGGTTCCCAGGTTCGCAGGGGTTTGCGCTGTGGCTAAAATCTCCAAACCTCTGAAATTCAGCAGGGAGAAGGGCTGGTGCTTCATTTTGGGCCTATTGTGACGGTGCATCTTTCAAGAGAGTCTTTATATGTTAGTGTGTGGTGTGGGCTGGGTGGGCAGCTCCCTGCTGCTGCTCTGTCTTTTCCTTACTTGGATGTGTGCACTTGCACAGCACAGATTTTTCTGTCCTGCAGCTCTCATGAGTTCACATTCAAAGATTACTTTCTCAAGACATTCTACTTGTTAAAATGTGCTGTTTCCATAGGTTGCGCCTGCTCTCAAGGATACCACCCAAGGATAAACTCTTAGAGGGCACAAAGCCAGCATCACAAGTGCAGTTTCCATGGGAAATGCAGGCAGGTATATCTTTACCTGCAGCTCAGAGTATCTGTTCCATTCCTCTCTTCTGCAGCGTGCCAAGGAACATCCAGTTCCTGCAGCAGAGAAGGGCCGTGGTCTCCAGAGCAGCGAGGCTGCAGCTCAGCTCCCTACAAAGAGGATTTAAAACCACATCTCAAACCCCCCTCTGCCAGAACAGGCCAGAAGTTGCAGATTTTCTTGATAAACAGTCAGGCTTAATTTTCTCTTCATTTCTCTTTTTGAAAATGCTTATATTGTGCTACCATTAGGTAAAGAGTGGAATTTTGGGCTTAAAAGCAGGTCTGATACTCTTTATTTAGTGGAAGACTTGAGCTTTTTTGTCGAAAATACATCCATGGAAATAGTCCACTGAAGAACGTTCTGGTTAAAAGTATTTCGGCCATCTGCCATAGGAAGGAGTTGAAAACCTCTCAGACCTTTCCTGCTGTGAACACGCAGGATTTTCTCTAGCAAAAGGCTGAATCTTTCACCTGTGGACAAAGGCTCCATTTTTTGATCAATGTCACTGTCACTGAAACACATAAATGCAAAAGAGTTTGAGTGAAACTCTAACCGATGTGCGGCAGAGAGCGATCGTGGGCTGGCAACAGGATGGAATCAGTGACCTAATCAACCATTTCCCCCTCTAATTGCAGTGATTCTATGGTTTAAAGAATTACACAATGTGTATTTTAGTTGGAACAAGACACTATTATTGAGTAAAGTGCATAATAATTGTGTTTCAGGAGGTGAAATAAATGTCGATCACCAGGCACTTTAATCCATCATTGTACTTTGCTAAATTACTTAAATTGCACTACATTCAATACTAAAATTACTTGTAATAAAGTGATTGCCGAACTGACACTCACAAAAAGATGTCTAGCACCTACATTTGTTTTCCTAATTGACAATTTTAGGCTTCAGTCTGGGGAGGGAGGAGAGCCCACAGCCTTCCCTTGAGTTGGTAGGAATGGAGGGCACGTAGCCCCGTGCAGAAGCAGTGTTTTAGCAATGAAGAATGCTGCCTGCATGAAGCGCTCCCAACTTCTGTTAGCTTTCAAGCCTTTGCTTTGGTCACTGGGTAGGTCCATTTTGCCTGCATTTCCAGAAACATTAGATTTTGGCACAAGACTTCCCTGTAGTGATACTCGTTTATATTGCTCTGCAACTTCTTCCCAAGCCATTCACTAATTAATATCCAATTTGCAGACTGAGATGGGAGATTTGGTTGAGGATCTATAACATGATCCAAACTTGCTCCTGAGTGGGGAGGAAGATGCATTCCTCCTGCTCAATCTCCAGTGGCACTTTGGAGGCAACTGTGACTTTTGTTTGTTCTTCTTCCTACAGTCCTTCCGCTCTGCAGGACTTTAGTTGATAAAAGGTAAACATAAAGGGAACTCTTGGTTTCAGTTCCTAATATGACATTTAGATTCCGCCTACCAGAGCGGTTTTTCAATTCATGTAGTACTCCAAAGATGTTAACAAGCTGTATAATTAACTGATGCTGAGCTAAAGTAGGTTTTTGGTTTTTTTAAACTTAAGCTAATGTCTGTGGTTACGTGCTTGGGAGAAAACACAGATTGTTTTTTTCCACAGGCAAAGCAATGCCCTTCTGCAAAGGTATGTAACTCCTTTCTCACGAGATTGAATGAGAAGCTGAGGATATACCTGTTCTGTACAAGGATAGGTTTTGTGGTAATATGGAAATGAAAATTCAGTTAGAGCTTACAATAATTTTATTGCTGACCCTTATCTTTGGAAAACTGCTTTCCTTTCTGAAGACCAAAGTCTTTTTTTCCTTCTCAGGGCTTTTCTCAGCCTCGCTTGGAACAGATCTTCAAGAAATGTAATTGAAACACGCTAGAACTTCTTTTTGGAGGAGAAACATGTACTACATCCAAAAACACTGGATTTCAGCCCTCTCTTGATGTTTCCATGGCCTCAGTTAGTGGGATGAAGCCTTTCTTCATGGCGGGTGACTTAATTTGTAGGGTTGCTGATTGTCTTAACGAGGTAACACACGCTCATCCTGATATTTTTTTCTGCCTTTCCTTTATGTGAAAGGAGATGTGAATGTTTCCTTCATCAGCAGTCACTATATAACATATTCACATACTGTGCAGTCTATTAAAAAGTTTCAGTAAGTTAAGCAAATATGAGGAATTCTGATGGGAAGGAATTAAAACTGTCCAATTTTTTCTTCCAAAATAAATATGAAAGTTAATCTGAAAAAGTGAAGAGTACCAAATATTCATCCTATGTGCTAAAGTGACTCATGGTGAAGGCAGACAGTTTTATAGTGCAATTTCTTGTGCTGGAAATGGATAGCTTCCAAATGATACTTATGAAACAATTAGCTGTTCATGGATAATCAGATTTGTATGGAAATGTAAAGATAAGTGATTTAGCTATGATCTCAGTTGCAGAGTGACTGAGGGTGGTGGACCATATTCCACAGCAAAAATCTTTTGCTGAAACCTCCTGGATTCAAGCACCTAACAGCTCCCTTCACTTTCTTTTCTAGAATGACACAAGACAGATTTGCATCTTTAAAGATCCTTCCTGATTTTGCATATAAACAAAACCTGACTTAAATGGTTCAGCTGGTGATTGTGAGGGTTTATCAGGTCTCCATTCACCACCAACCTCAGAGGGAGCTCTGCTGTGGGCTGCTAGAACACAGGTAACTTCTTGTACTTATTTGTCTGAAGCTTAGGAAGGGGGCAGAGGCTGGGTGACCAAATGACCAAAAAATGTCATGAAGTCTTTTTGTATTTTAAAGCTGAAGTACTTTTCAGTCTTACCTTTTTTTCTTGAAGTTATCCTGCATGTGATGGAAGTGATGAGCTTTTTTACTTTCCACGTGTCGCACGGATCAGGGAAGTGATGCTGTTTCAATGAGACGACCTGCAGCACATAGGACCCAGCCAGCCTGACTCCATCCTGCCCAGTTCAGCCAGGTTTTGACTGCCAGTGTTCTGAAGCTCTGCAGATTTGCCAGCTCATACACACAGCTCTGAAAACGTATGCACGTCTCCTATGGCCTATACAGCACCAGACTGGTTGCATGGAAGGTGATAATATTGACAGTGCAGAAGAGGTCTGTCCTGCATCTTAAGACACTGCCTGTGATACTTCAGCAGAGCTGTTTTCCCACCCCCACGACCTGTTTGTCTCCAAATTGCCAAGGGAGAGAAAGGCAGCAGACAGCCAGATGAGTCCGGCTGGTCTCCAGTGCCTGTCAGTATCGGTCCATGGATAGTCTTCCATGGAGATGTTTGTCCCTGTATTCTGTTCACTGGGCTTCTCTGTCTGGTTGACCATGTTCCTTCTTGAAGTGGGCCCTTTCTGCCCTGCCTTTGCCAATGTGCTTTGTTGAGTAAGTGGAAGACATTGTAATGAGGGCTTGCTGACCCCAGCCTCGAGCTATATGGGAAGGAAAAGGTTTTTTTGTGGTATTTTCAGCTTAACTCTCCAATTCCAAAGGCCTGGAAAAGACTGGTTGGCAGCCAAGCCTTGAGTGTGTATTAATCTGCCTGTGTCCTCCCTGTAGGTTTGCCTTTCCATGGAACAAACCACAAGGGCACTGTTAATGATGCTGCAGAGATAAGACAAGTTCTCAACCCAGAGGGAGATCCCAGGAGCCTTGAAACAGTTTGGATCCTTGTCTAAAGCATGAGGAAAGCCTGTTTCTCTAAAGCAGATGTGGCTGTGTCCTGAAATCCAAGAACCAGAAAAATGCTTGCATTCTATTTAATCTCTAAGATATCACAGATTCAGAAAAATACTTAGAGGTCTTCCAAGAAAGTATTTGTAGATTTGAGGTGTGCAAGCCTGTGAAAGTGTTTAGTTGTCTAGCAATGGTAGCATATGCAGATAAAGGATCTTTATCTGCTTTAATAATTGTTACTCCTCCACTGAAGCTGGAAGAAAAGGGAATGAGTGCTGTGATCCTATCAGCTATGCAATAAGTACCTGATGACACAAAGGCTCTGGGGTGACATCCTGCACTCTGCAGCAGGTGTTAAGTGCAGAACTACTGATGGTAAAATGCTTTGGATGCTGCTTATTGTGGAGGCAGAACCCAACCCAAAATCATGTAACTGGCCTGCTGGGACAGTTTTGTCTCAAAGAGAAGCATCCAGGCCTGGATGACACAGTTGCCTCGCAGGATGATTTCATCCTTCCACCTTTTCTCATCTCTTTGCTTTTGCTGTTGGATAAGCTTGAGAGGTTGTAAGCTGGGTGCAAGGAACTCATTTATGTGTCCAGGCATGGCTTCTGCCTTGTGCTTCTGTCAGCATCTTCTCCATGCCTGAATGCTGGTATCAGGATCGCTACTGCTAATACAACAAATGAGGGAGTTAATTGTGGATTTGATGCCGTCATCTTTCAGAGTAGACTTCATCTGTGTTTGTGGCTTGGCATCACCCTTGTCTTGCACCCCTTGTTCTCTGAGGGGTTCCTTGGATCTCTGCTTCTCTGCTGGTTTTGGGTGCTGGCTCTTTAGCCAACACTTATGAAGACATGCTTGTTGTTGCAGGTGCTGTGGTTTGTCAACGCTTTACAGGCTGGTTCGGCCCAGTTCTGTGACCAGCAAGGCGGAGGGATCCACGGATCCGTGCCTCCAGAAAAGGGAAACAGGGGACCCCAAAATAGTTGAAAACAGCAGCAACAATCTGAGGTGAAACAAACTAATTTACTAAATACAGTAGCAGTAAAATATAATGAGAGAGAGAGAGAGCGTGTCTGAAAGGTGAATAGGCTTCACCACAACGCTGAGGTGAGAAGTGCAGTCCAGTTGAGCCAATGAAGAGGAGCAGATGGAGAAGGACGGACGGAGAAGCGCAGGCAAAGAAGAGAGCATCAGGTGACCTTGCCAAGGGTTGTATCTCCTTGCTGACTGCAAAGCCCCCTGGGGAAATGTAGTTGTTCTTCTCCTCCGGACAGGCACCCGGAACTTGAGCATCAGCAGTCAAACCCCCAGTGCATTACATGATGTTATGATGTGGAATACTGATAACCAAAAATCATAAAACCATGACATGGTTGCAGTGGGAAAGTGTCTGTGCTGTTGACTACAGAATGTCTGGAATGTGGGTCAGCAGAGGCTGGATGGGTCTGACAGTCTGGCATTGGCCTTCTTCAGTTCGTGGCCCTTTGCAGCACCCTTCAGCTCACTGGTGGCTTCTGCCATCTCCTGAAAGCCAAGGAGCTTAGGAAGGAAGATTGAGCTGCCTGTGAGGCTATGCACACAGCCTCATAGCTATCCTGCAGGTAGGAGCAGAGATGAGGCACACACAGAAACTGATCTAAGAGAGTTGGGTGAAGTTTATGGCTTATGTCCTCCTGGGACCCTTTAGGTCCTCCTGGATCCTGTCAATTGGGCTTGACTTGGGGCTGGCACAGCTGGGAACTGGTGGGATCTGCCTGTGCACCTCCTTCAGCTCAGTTCAGCCTCTAATCAGAGAACTAAGGGGCAGCCTTTCACTCTCCATCAGTGCTCTGAGTGACTCTCCCATGTACAGGTAAATAACTCTCAGCAAAGTGATGGCCAGGAGCCATCTTCAGGGTATTTACCAGTGTCTTGGTGTCCATTTCAGCAAAGCCAAACTCTTATGGCCTTTGATAGTCCAAGTCCAAGATCTTGGTTTGGATGCTGGAATTCTTCAGAAAGAAGACCAGTAACATGGCTGTCTTTGCAGTCCGTGCCGATGAACATAATTCTGCTATAGTTGTAAGGGCTTCTTGAGCCCTCTTGCTGCATAGCACATCTCCCGCCATTTCCACAATGTTGCTGATGACGATTTGTGCAGTTGTTTGGGAGAAGTCTCCTCTTTGAGCTCAGAGGGTGACGGTGTCAAGCTTCATCTTCACCGCCTGGGCAAGAAGCATAAAATCATAAAGTTTATAGAAGACCACAAAGGTCTCCTGATCAAGGCACAGCCAACCCACAGCTTGGCCCAGCCACTCCTGCAGCCAACCCAATGCCATCATGGCAGCAGCTCTGCCCTGCCAAGTGGCCCAGTGCTGGTCACACACCCATCACTCACAACAACCACACATCGATGTGCAATGGGCACTGTCTGCGTTGAAACCAGGGCATGGGGAGGGCACAGTGCAATGCCCACTCAAGTGATGGCAAGTAGTTGTATGCACTTGGATGCTTTGGCAAAACACAGTTCTGGGAACGGTGAAAAATATGCACCTTGCTTTCAGTTTTGATAGAGGAATGTGAGAACGGGGTTTCAAGATTGCCGAAAAGATCATCAATTTTTTGGTATATTTTCTATTCCATTTTCAGTCAACATAAATGCATTTATCTGCAATTTTTTAAATTGAATGTGTAATTGCAATCAGAATTGCAATCAGATATTCAACTCAGAAATGTGACTATCGCTTTACCAAACTTTCATAACACCTCTCTCACCACAGAAAGGTATCCCTTGCTTTACAGTCATCCCTCATTCATGTCACTGCTTTTTGGCAGTACCTGCATTTGTGAGCAACTGTTGTCAAAGATGCAGCACAGAGTAAAATTTCATCAGGAATTTCTGATGTAAACCTTGAGAACCCACTAAGAGCTGCAGCCACTGCGGCCAAACTGGACTGGTGCATCAGATTGATTTCACTGAAACAAAGTCAAACATCCCAATAGTTCTATGTTTTTGTTGCTCTATTTTGTGTATGTTTTAATAAAAACATTAAAAAATAAAATAAGTTTTGCTAGTTACGTACATTAAACATGTTATGTATCTTATAAGGGCTGTTCCAAACTGCCTGCTATTTTATTATATTGGCCCAAAACATCAGAGGTGGAAGTTGGTGGTATGGCAGTAGGGGCTGAACCTTCCCACCAGTATCCTGGTACGCGTTCTTGCCGTGTGACAGATGGCAGCAGAGGGGCAGTCTGACGGAACAGAGTCTGACATGGAAGCGCATATGGAGCAAAGGTGTATCACTGAATTCCTCCATGTGCTGTCTGAGCACAGGAGAGCTGCTTTTTGCAGGCTAAGTAGATCCTCAACACCGCAGTGCATGGCCAGGGATGGGGAGAACTGTGGTTTGCTGAGGCCCTAGAAACCTGCTCCCTTTGGGATAAGCACCAGCAAAGGAATGGGGTGGGACCTGGACGCTTTCCAAGGATGCCCTCTTCACATCGTGTCTGCTTTTTGGGTTGGGAACCCCACTGCATCACCTGGGCTGCCCATACCTCTTCCCAAAGTCCTCCCCAGGGCTGCCACGGTTTTTCCCCTCCCAGAAGCATGCTCGTGCTGCACAGTGCCCAGCTGCTCTGCTTGAGGTGGTAAATGGAAGAGGAAGCTGTTTGGCTTTCAGAGCTTTGTTTACTTATAGGAGGCCTAACAAACATGGATGTTAAGGCCCCTCTAGGGGGTCTTTCTTATGATGCTGGGGCCTGTTGGATTAGGCAAATGAGAGCCAGAGATTTGCCTAATAGCTTGACAGGCCATGAGGGATTAGACTTGTGGGCTGGTGTAAACGTGTGGTGCAGAGGTGCTGTGGTGTGGATCTCTTCTTAGCCATGGCTAAATGCCTTGTCAATGTGGGTTAATCTTGTTTGCCTTGTCTTCCATAATGCTGCCTTACAGGACACAGCCTCTGTCCATTTAATCACTACGGAATGGAGCAGTAGGCTTTTGTTCTGTGTGTGCACCTCCTGCATTACACAGCACTTTCAGCGTTACAGGCATCAGTAATTAACAGCAATTTTTAACTGGCGTTGGCTCCAGCTCCTGAACTAGCTGCTCCTTCAGGACCAAAAGTTCCGTTCTGTTGGTTGAAGGCAGCTCCTTCTGTGGAGGTCCTACCGCTATCCCTGCACTGTGAATCTGCTGCTCCACACTCCTTTATCAAACATTTGCTGATGAACTGTGTCCGTGTCCCCAGGTAACCCAACAGCTCCTTCCCCTGAGCAGGAATCCCGCTGTGTCACATTGCTGTGCTCAGGAGCTCTGTGATGCCTGAGGGATGCACCCAGAGCACCCAACCCTCACTGGAGCACATAACAAACTGGTGCCTATCCTCAAAAGCAGTGGGCAGTTAGCTGCTGAAGTGCCAGGGCTGCGAAAGGGTTGTAAAGGTAGCACATGCCTCTGTTCCTTGGTCCCCTTTGGTCTCCGGTTCTTTTTGCTTGGTCTGATGGGGTACAGTGCTGTCAGTACTCAGGGTTCACAGAGCACTAAGGCTTTTGCAGGACCTCCCACGAATGGAAGACTTCTGCTCACAGCCAACTCAGAGAAGAGCAGGCACCTCTGCTGCGCTAGGTTTGCCCCTCTCTGCACCAGAGCACAAGCCATGATTGTCTCATTAAGGTGCAGGATCCATCCCAACTAGCCCTAGATTTTTAGATTTTTGTTTTCACATTCCCCTGCTCCACATCTTCTGCCCTGACTTCCTTATACCTACTCCAAAAGCCTGGCAGAACTGGGTCCAGCGCAGGAGCTGGGCTCCAAATGCTTATATCCACTGGGATGTACAGCCACAAGTCTTCCTTGCCAAATGCTTTTTAGAGCTGTGGGAGCCAGGGAAGCTCACTGCAGGTGTTCCCCAGCACAGAGGCAGCCTACTCCAAGGTGATTAGAATCTCCAAGGCACTGGCAGGAACAGTGCAGGTGGGAGGAAAAGAAAAGCTCTCACCAGTCCCATTTTCCCCCACAGTGGGCAGGCTTTTGCTCAGTTGTGCAAATTGCCCATGCACTCTGGGGCCCTCAACCCTGAAGCTCAAACTGCTCCCCAAAAAGTCCAGCAACTACTACCCCTGCTCTGCCCTTCACTGGGTGGGTGGCAGAGCCACAAGGAGCAGGCAGAGGAACAGCACCTGTCAGTAGTGCCAGGTGGCAGCTTCCCGTCTGCTGCCTGTGCTCATGTGCTAACCACAAGCACCTGGGCTCAAGACCAGCTGAGACAGTGGGGGTGAAAAAGGGCTCCGGGTTTGGCCCTGATACCTTCAGTCAGCCAGTAGAGAAAAGCTGCAGGTAAGATAACATCCAGTCTTCCTGCATGAACAAAAAGGGCCTGCAGAGCTGTAGGGGTAACACTGAGGCTTGCCAGCTAGCTGCATGCAGCATGACCTGCCCCATTCAGAGGGGGAGCTGGGGCAGGTAAAGCCCTGGGCTTTCTTGGTTGTTCCTCCATGTGAAGCACCATCTGTCTCCCACCCAATTATCTGTGCCTTCCTTTCCTTACAGGTAGCGGGAAGCTTAAAAGCATCGTGTGAGTGCAAAGGAGAGCTTGTGTTTTGGCCTGGGAGCTCCAGGAGCAGCCCCTGCTTTGCAAGGTAGGCCCAAGAGATTTTGGGGTTAGGGGGTGGGTGTCCAGCTTTGTGGCTTGCCTGGGCAATTGACACGGATGGATGTCAATGGGTGCAATTGTTTTTGTGGAATTGAACACTGAGGGAAGGGTGCCTGGATATCATCTGTGACTTTAGCATATCCTTCCTCAAGAGTTTGAGTTTATCAATTACTCTGTCCTGGAGTAGCCTTACTGTCTAGCAGAGAGCTGCTGAGGTAAAACTCCAAATTCCCAGTACATTGGGAAGAGAATCTATCACTTGTCCTTCATGGAATTCTGTGGGCTCTTACCTCTTGCTGTGCCTTTGGAGACCTGTTAGTTCTCTGATTCCCTTTCTTTATGGCTCAATCCAAACTTGTTGGAGTCCTTGTACTTAGGCAACATGCAAGTTTTGCATCATAAAGAGGTTTCTTAATAGCCAGCAGTGCATCCTGCTGCTCCGTGTTTCTCCTTGCTGAAAATTAAACAGCCTTAAAATTAGGAGCTGAATGTCTGCATCTGGGGGTCCTTGTGCATGGCTGGAGATTGGAGTTTCTGCCTTCTGAAATAGTGAACTAAGGGTTTGGGGAAAAGACAATCCCTAACAAATACTTCCCTGATCTCTTTTGCTTTGAATAGTTCAAGTCACAGTGGATGTGTACATTTTTGCTCATAGCTTTCCTTGCTTCTCATGCCTGCGCACTTCTGTGTTATCTCAGATCCACTACTGAGAAAGGTTTTCAGGTGCTCCATTCCCACCTGTGCTTTTGGACCCTTAAAGGGGAGGACAAGAAAACAGAAGTGAAGATTTGCTGCAAACAGAGAGGTTAGCCATTTTCCTTTGCTGTGGGAGATTTGATGCAGGTTCTAGTGCTGCATTGCCTTGAGTATTTAATTGGTATAAATAAGATCTCGAGGCAGAACCCAGTCCTGGTCCAAAGCAATGCTCACCACTGTTTTCTTGGCATCCTTTAGTCCATCCCTTCACAACAGACTTCTCATTGCCAGATCTTGTCTTAGGGTGGTAATTACAGCAACAGGCTATAGAAAAGGAATTTCTCCCCTGGTCTGGCAGCAGACCCTCCTGGGTGAACGGTCAGAGCTCACACTTTAAAAGCTCCCTGCAGAAGGTAGCATCTATGGCCAACTGAGCTCATGGCATACCCTGTAAATCTGCACTTCCTGGCTGCACGTGAGCATGCTGGGTGTTGGGAAACCTTCAGAACTGTAAGCAGAGAAGGAGCCCCATTAATTCCTGTCTAGACTGGCTTCTGAGCCCAGGTTCCAGAGATGAAAGGGCACTTTATTAAGACAGGGCATAAATCCACCCTGCCAACAAGTCCACACTCCTCTGGATTATTTACACCTCTCTCCCTCCCCCTGGTCAGTGCCTGTCCCTATATAATCTCCATTAAAGTTCTGACAGGATTAAGCCAGTATATCTTAACCTTAACCTATCAGGCTCTGTGTGCTTTTGTTCCTACTGTGTCATAAGGAAGACTTCATGTTTTTACACAGACTGAAAAAAAAGTAGGTGTCTAAGGAAAAGGAGCTCGTTGTCTGGGATGGGGTGCGGAGGGCATGGGTGTTTCAGGATGGAGCCTCTGAGGAGGGCAGGCATTTTGAATTCAGAGATCTGAGCATTGAAATTCCTGTTGTGGCTTTGCTCCTTTCTTTCCTGTCATTGGGAGGTTTCTACTGATGGTCTGTGGTTTGTGTCGTGCTTATGGCAAGAGCCGCAGCCCTGCAGGAGCTGGGCAGATCCTGTCAGCTTGTGTCTGCATGAGCTTCCCCTCCTTCCCTTACAGCAGTGCAGCAAGGAGCAAACAGTTCTTGTGGACGCGAACCTCAAAGGGGCTTTGTCACAAATGTATTTTTAGTCTGAAGAAGTAAAACACATTCAGTGTCTGTGCAGTGCCTGGTTTGTTTCAGGTGTGCTGCTCCCATCCTGTGGCAGGCCTGGTTCGTTGTCACCGCTGCTTGGTATGTGCAGTGTGATAACAGCGTGTGAAGGCAGAGCTGTGCAGTGCTCAGAGCTGCTTCAGTGACTTGAAGAGCTGCTGCAGCTTTCAGCACGCTGTGGCAGTGACAAGCTATGGGAATGACCAGACCTGTTGAAAGGATGCACTTGAATTTCTGTGTGCCCATACAGAGACCTCAAGAAGGCATAAGCATTGACGTCTCCTCAGGTCGGCGTTTCGTCTGACTGCAGTGCTTGCAGTCCGTTTGTATTCACTTTTCTGCTGCAGTTTTTAGCATATGAGCTTATTGGCGTGGTCAGTTCTGAAGTCGTTAGCAAATATTTGCCTAAAGTGAGTTTGAAACCTATAAAAAGGACCACTTGAAGTGCTTCCAAGGTTCGCCTTCATTTGGCCAAAGAAATCATGATTCCTGGCTCGTGTGTCCAATCCAAAATAACCAGGCTGCTCCAATTTTGAATACTGGGTGCTCTCATGTTAACCTCTTATTATTATCAGCACTTTATACCGAGTGATGAAGAGATTTTTATAAGGGCCAAGTCATTATCTACCTGCATCGCTTTCACCCGGTGAGCAGTGAGATGAACCCCTTATGCTCTGTGTTGTAGGCAGCTCTGTGATGGCAGGGTGTGTGTGTTCACTGGGCAGGGGGTTCAACAAGAAATAGACAGCAAAGTAATCCTGTCCCACAAAATGAATGTTGCTTTCTAATCAGTTGTCCTCCATCAGATAATCCGGCTGATGGAAGGGCTGTGCCAGCTGGCACCCATCCCATTTCTGATTTCCACCAGGAAGCTGGGAGGGGAGGAAGTGGCTGTGATCCTATGTGAGCTGCCAGCATGGGAAACCCCAGCACCTTTGTGCTGGAGTGATGATGGCAGCAGCTCTACTGAAACAATGCTAAATAAGAGATGGAGAAAATCATCTGAAAGGCAGAGAATTTTTGTGTACTTTTGCTATCGACCAGTGCAGAGAGATGTTGCTTTCCTCTGTTGAAGTTACCTGTTGTTTCCTCCTTCTGGCATTTATTAATCTGGCTGGTTAAGCATTGGGTCCAGCCTGCAAACAGATCTCATCACAAATCGTGTTCTCCACGGTGTACTCGGAAATGGCTCTGCCTGAGCAAACTTGCTTCTATGTCTTCACTCTGAGGGCAGAACTAAAGGATGGATGCAGATGTTTACCATGAAATTTGCACTGCAGGTTCCCCGTTCAGAGCAGCCCATAGATCTAGCAACACCAGCACTTCCATGTGTAGACAAGCTGCATTTGGACAGAGCCCTCTGCAATTCATCCGCAGTTTGGGTGCATTCATGGCACCCATCCCAGTCTTGATAAGCTAAATCAGGAGCCCTAATCACAGGGGTAGTGTGTTCAATAACCATTGCTCTTTAATTGTTTCTGATCTTTATCTCCACCTTCTCTCCCCTGAGGGCGTTTTTTTTTCCCTGTGGGAGGATCAATGCTTCTCTTTGAACTGGCTTTTCTTTTCAGCGTTTATCGTTCAGGGCTGCACTCTTTGTAGCAGCTGCTGTTTTGGAGGTTTGCGATTTGCACTCAGTTCATCCTTGATGTTGGTAGCTGACAGAATCACTTGTGTTTGAGGAGCTAAGAAAGCCCATGCTGCTGTCCCTGTCCCACACACTCTGCAGCTCCCGTTGTTTAATCCCCATTCATCCCCACCTGAGTGGTTCCAGAGGGGAACCCTGCACACCTGGGAGTGCTGGCAAGGCAGGATGCACCAGGGCAGCTCAGTCAATATTGACTTTACTGCAGGCTTTGGTGCGTGGCGATGGTTATCTTTCTCCCAAGGTAGGATTTAGCCCGTAAGCACTAGTGTCTTTGAAGCCATTAAGTACACAAAGTGGGTGGACTTGAAAAGGGGGGGTCCTTTCAAATGAAGGTATGTTACCATCCCATGCAGGTCATACAGACTAAGGCTGGCCCTTTGGACTGCACACCGGGTGAAAACCATAACTAGGACTCTAACAGGGTGATCTCTGTCCACCATATTTGTTTGCTTGTCATATAACTGCTTCCTCTCCCTTGCACTGTGGACACGGTGCTTTGCAGAGATTTCTTTCCTGGTGCAGCTGTGCAGCCCTACGTTCCCACTCTGGCATTTGGATGAAAACTTTCCAGCCCTATGTGTTTGCTTTATGGGAAGGAACTTTTTGCGCAGCACGAAACTTTCCACTGTGTTCATGATTGGTTTGGGGCAAACTCATTCAAGATTTAAAAAAAAAAACCTGTCTGTGAGAACTGAGCCTGTAAGGCACAGCCTGCCCTGCTCAGAGGAGTGCTGCCAGTAAGAGTGGCACAGCCTGGCCTTGCCAGTCTGCCTGCAGGGACATGCTGCTCTATGTTTGCTTGGGTTGTGCCTGCTAGAAATTCAGGAGGGAGCTCAGTGCTGTGCTGGCCTGCTGTGTGCAAAGCTGGTTGCCGTCCCCAGCTGTGAGCAGAAGGCTGTAGGCAGCAGGATTTCTTCCCTGTGCACACAAATGTTTAGGTGCTTATTTCCCAAGTGAGTCCTGGTTCCTTGGAGGGTTCCTTTGCTCCTCTGGTGCTCCCTGAGCTTTTCTCTGGATCTGTGGTGCTCACAAGGTTGTTTGCTAGAAGGGCTGCTGTGTATTCACTGTGCTCGCCCTCTGTATGCTGAAATGAAGGTCTG
This sequence comes from Tympanuchus pallidicinctus, assembly GCF_026119805.1. Taxonomy (NCBI): domain Eukaryota; kingdom Metazoa; phylum Chordata; class Aves; order Galliformes; family Phasianidae; genus Tympanuchus; species Tympanuchus pallidicinctus. The sequence continues at coordinate 12,271,188 of NW_026294739.1, read as the reverse complement.
GTCCACAGGCATCTCTGGAGATGCGGAGCCTCACCATCCTCTCTCATACTGCAAATAGTCCTGTTCTCCTAGATAAAAGGCCTGGAGAAGGGGATGTGCTTGAGTGTAAATAAGAGCAGAAAACTCTTGTTTTCTCTGAGATGATCTGCATTCTGGTGGGCACACACAGTTCTGAACTACCCTGTAAGGTGGTGACATGGCAAATACTACAGTCTTTGTGCTATTCAACTGAAAGAACTGCCTCTCTAAGTAACCTGTGCCAGTACATCACCACCCTTCTTATAAGAAACTTCTTCCTATATCCAATATACATCTCCCCTCTTCTAGTTTGAAACCATTTCCCCTTGTCCTCTCACCACAGACCCTGCTAAAGAGTCTGTTCCCTTCTTTCTTATAGCCTCCTTTGGGTACTGAGAGGCTGCTCTCAGGTCTCCCTGTAGCCTTCTCTTCTCCGTGCTGCACGGCCCCAGCTCTCTCAGCCTATCCTCATGGGGAGGCATTCCATTCCTTGAAGCATTTTTGTGGCCCTCCTCTGGACGTGCTCCAACAAGTCTATGTCTCTCCTGTACTGAGGAGTCCACATCTGGAAATGAATTCTGATAGCTTTATATTGCTTCCCTATATTATAAAGCAATCTTAAATTCATGTTAATAGCTTGATATGAGACTTAAATGCTCTAAATCAGAGTAGGACACCAGTGCCTCTGTTATTAGGAGGTCTTTAGCAACCAGGACAGGTTTAATCTGAGTGGATAAATCTGCAGTTGGATTAAAGCCTAATTACCCTGCGATGAATCACTCTGCAATATTTCATATAAAGCACTTGGTTTACAACCAAGTAAGTGGGGAAGTCTGCAGTGCCTATTGTTGCACTCAGGACACTGATGCAAATTCCTGTTTTAATGCTATTCTAGTGCTTTAAAGGAAAGTAAGGAAAAGAAATAACTCACCAGTTCTGTCAAAGCAGCACGAAGGTATTTCACTCTAGCTTTTTTCCCCAGGTAGAAACTAAGCCCCTGTGTTTTACCCTCTCTGCCCGCAGTGGGCCAGAGGCCATTTCAGGACTGCTTTTACACTGCTTTCTGAAAGACTGGCTGCAAGTCTGCTTGGCAAAGGCTGGAGCAGCACCAGGCGAGCCAGCTTACGTGGTGACCTTAGTGCTGTGGCTGCCCTTGCTAGAGGTAGTTAATTTCCCCAAATGCTGTTTCTCAAGGTATTTCTGAGGGAGTTGTTGCTAACGACCTGCTGGCTGTGAAGCCGTGCCTCCAGCCACAGGATCAGGGGTTTCTTAGCAGTGTCCAAGGGTAATGCTGAGGGTTATGTTCTTATTCAAGCTGTGAGAAGGAAATGTGGCCCTGGACTTGTCCTGTTTTCTAGGAGAGGCAGATTATGTTTTGTTGGGTTTTCCCATTAACTCCCTATCTCCTAATAAAATATTGCAAGGAAAAAAAAAAAAATCACTGGTCCTGCCAGTTTTAACAGGAAATTGATAACAAATATTTTACTTAGCCAACTTGCTTTTTAGTGGCCCAAACTTTTCCTGGGGGCAGGCAGGCACCTGCTCCATCTGTCCTTGAAGCCAGCAGAGCAAGTCGCTGCAGGGCTGCTCTAGGGCATGCTGAGGTCATGGAATCATTTCATAGACCCATAGAATGGCTGAGGTTGGAGGAGACCTTAGAGCCCACCCAGCCCCAACCCATGCCATACGCTGGCTGCACCCACCAGCTCAGGCTGCCCATGGCCCATCCAGCATGGACTTGAGTACCTCCAAGGATGGGGCAGCACAGCTCTCTGGGCAGCCTGTGCAGAGGCTTAAATAGGACAAGGAGTTGAATCTGAGTTTTGCTTCCAAACGTGCAATCAGCTTTATGTAACATCAGTTTGGGGCAAAAAGGGAAGGTCTTTAGACCTAGTTGTATCAGTGCTGTAGGAAGGGGTCTGGACAACAAGAGGGGGGTAAATGAGTTGAGACAGTAGCAGTCTCTGTGTGGGCACAGCTCCGGGAGCAGCATCTCTGCTGGGCTGTGGAGCTGCTCAGAATACAGCAGTGTTCCTGTTGTGCAGAGAAAAAGAATGGCCATTAAAACTGATAAACAGTCCTAACAGCAAGTAGAAAGCCCAGCTAATAGAGAGAGAACAAAATGCAGTTTTTCTGCATCTATCATGGAGGGGAAAAAAACCAACAAAACAACTTTGTAATCCAGAGGGAGAAAAATTACTAATGCAGCCCAAAAGCAAGGGAAAAGGCAAATGGTGCATAATGAAGTAAATAAGCTATTCTATAATAGCCTCATTAAAGCAGCAAAAGATGTACTTTCCATGTGGATTTTGTTTTGTGCAGGTGGCAGGGTGGCTGTTCTGGTGGGGTGATTAGTGCCTGGGAGGGCAGGGACAGGGGCTGCTCTGCTCCCCATCCAGCCCAGCTGGTGGAACAAAAGCTGCCCCTCCCTCCTCCTGGGAAATAAGAAATAAGGTCCCCAAGCCTCGGTGGGCTCATCCAGCTGCTTCTGTGAGGGGAGCAGAGGCTGTGGAAGCATCTAAGATATGGTGCAGGGAACAGAAGCTGGCTGTTTGCACGCAGGGTGAGCGGGCTGGAGGAGGGGTGCCAGTCCCCAGCAGAGCCGTATGTTCTGTGATCAGGGCTGAGCCTGAGCTGTCGGAAGTCATGGTTTGTTTCAGCTGAAGGGAAACTTCTGCCATGCGTTCACCTGCACCTCATTGCCTGCCAGCTCTTATGCCAGATAGCGCACACACAGGATGTTCACCAGCTGAGCAGAAGTCTTCACAGCAGCATTTCAGGTCTCTCTAAGAAAGCTTCATTTTTTGGGGGGGGGGGGGGGGGGGGGGGGGGGAAAGCCACAAAACTGTAGTTTGCCTCATTTTTTGTTTCCTTTCCTGATCATAGCAGACCTGAGTCTGCTGTTGAGTTTCAGGGTGAGGTTTGCCTGCTGAATTGAGATGACTCCTCATTCTGCAGGGCAGCGCTTCATTTGCAGCCCCAGCCCAGGGCTCTCTGAGCCTGCAGAATGAACCCCAGGAGTGAAGCCCTGTCCTTGAGCTGTGCTGCTGCCACCCAGCCCAGAAAGCCCAACTCTGTCTGGTCCAGGCTCCAGGTCAATTCTGCCCAAACTTCTGGAGGTGACTTTGGGTGCTCTGTGAGCACAAGACAGCTGTGAAACCTGAGTTTCTGCAGGTTGAAGTGCATTCAGATTAAGGCTTTGGGGTTTTTTACATGAAGCTCATCTAGTCTGGGTGTCCTTCCAGATGGGTCAGCACTCCCTTGAGAGCCTGAGGCTGTGCTGAGCACTGAACATCTAACAAAGTCTCAGACCAGACAAGTTGTCCTCAGTCAGTACCACACATTTGCCATTTGCTCAGCTGTAAGAAAGGTCTTTGCAGTGGGAAAGCTTTCAGCTCCAGTGAAAATCAAGAGGACTTTCCATAGGTTTTTTAAAACAACCTATAAATTCATCCACAGAGGTGAAACTCTCTATTAAACGTGCAGCTTCTTTCTAAAACCTGCCAGAAAAGGCTTTGTTTTCTTTTCAGTTCTTTAGGCAGCTAAAATTATTCCTGCATGACCTGCAGGTTTTGTCCTGCTGCGTTCCAGGGGGACTTTTCTCAGACCGAAGGTTAGGGTAGATAAACAGTTTCATATGGACACAAGAGAGGTAATTATAGCTATAAATGAAATGTGTTCAACAGCAGTAAAATGCAAAAGAATGGTTGAAAACCAAAGGGGAAGAATATCAGAGGGAATGAAAAGTGAGGGATTTAAACAAATGTACCTTCCTCTGAGGGATCTGGAAATGCAACCAAGTTTTAATCAGGGAGAATATAGGAAAGAAATACTGCAGTCTATAAAGGCCTGGATTTTTTTTTATCCCTAACTCCACATCAAGGATGATTCAGGCGTCCTCCCCAAAGAGAGAAAATCCATTGGTGAATGTTGGTGAAATCCTGGATTTATGACACACAGCTCCGTAAATTTCCTTTTTCTGGCCAAGCCATCCTTTGGCTTGGCTATATGAAGAACATTGGGAATGGTGAGGAAAGCTGCTTGTAGAGCTTTTCATGTGGTTTCCATGGCTGGAAAAGTGTGGCTGTGTTCCTGCCTCCTTGTAAGTGGTCAAAAGAGCTCTTTCAATTAAAGTGGGGTTTGAAGTCTCAGGTATGTTCCAGGAAACCAGTGTGGCAAGGAGGGAGACCAGACTGCATGCAGCATACAGCTCTGGAAGCTTGCTTATGTTGTTGGGGAGTCTTTGCAATGGACTAGCTGAGAAATCTTGATGCTGGCAGCCCTTTACTCACTACAAGCCCTGAGATGTGAGTAAGAGGCTGTATGGATGCCTCGGTGATGTGCACAGCTGCTGAGATGCTTTTGTCTGCTCTGGTTTAGTTCTGCTGCCAAATGCAACAGGCACTGATTTGCTTCCAACAGACAGAGTTCATTCCTCTGGTACCTTGTTAAGGCACTTCAATGCAAGCCCCCACCAAGACGCCTGGAGAGCTGATCAGTGTTTTCTTGTCCTTGGTGAACACTGCTCTCCATTTGTGGGCAATAAGTGGAATCCATGAGCTGAAACAGCCTGCATGTCTAGATATGTAGGGAGAGGGAAGTCCAAAAGCACCTTTATTCAGGAAACATGAGCAGTTCTACAGAAACAGAAGTGGCATCCTCCTGAGTGCACAGGCAGTGCCCCTGCCTCTTGCAGCTACAGGCAGCCAAGGGACTTGTGCTTATCCCCTTCTGCTTGCACCCATGCTGGGCACATCCAAGTGCCAACACCAGTGATAGCTCCTGCAGCCCTGTGCTGTCCCTGCTCTGCCAATAGGTAGAGCTGTTCCAGTTCATTTGCTGCTCTCAGTGTTTTTTGGATTTTTTTCTTCAGATCACTCCTATTCCCCATTCCCATGGCTGGCCCTGCTGGTGAGCAGGTCAACCCCAGCAGTTTTTCTGCTAACCTTAGGCTGGGGCTGCTCTTTGCCATGCTCCTCTAACTTTGCTTTCTTTCCTGCTCCTCCTGGCCATGCATGCAGTCTGATTTGTTCCAAGTGCCTTCCATGAAGAACAGGAAGGGAAAGGAGGCAGGGAGATGTGTTCTATCCAGCTCTCAGACACAAAGTCAACAGGTTACTTGGCTGTCCAAGTCCAGCTTTCTTGAACTCCCTAGCAGCACAGGACAGACTGGACATGCCATTTCTTAAGCAGAACACAATGCCCTTTTGTGCAGTGTTCCTGGACTGGCCAGGTTAGGTTTTGTTTCACAAAGCCTCTTTAAATTCAATTTTTCCACCATGGAATTATGAAGAAAAAGATTTCTTTCTTCCTTCATCAAACCATAGCCCAAGGTTTGTTCGTAACAGGTCTGTGATCCTAGAGCTAGGTTTCAGCTTTGCCAATAAACCTGTAACCCTGGCATCCCAGGCATTTTGTAATCAAACTTGTGCATAACAGAGACGCTATGATTTCTGACCTAGAGAGAAAAGATGAGGCTGGGAGGCCAGAGGATTACCTTTTATCCCAGCATCGTCTTCAAGCTGTGTGTAGAAAATTACTTCATTGCAGCTTCCTCGTTTGTCAAGTGGCACCAAGAAGTTGAGAGGTGTCTCAGGAATGGTGTAAACCTCTCCCCACGTTTCCAGAGTGCCTGAGGTCCTTTCATGAAGAGGATGAGAGAAGTGAGTGGGATGGAGGGAGTTTCCTCTGGAAAGGGGAATCCAGAATGAGAAACACATTCAGCCACTGCGAACAGCAAAAACACATACGCTTTGACTGCAGGAGCCAGACCATGCGTGCCTCACATGTGCAGTTGCCCAGATTTATGGCCTGTTTCCCCCTGGCAATTACTGGATTGTACCGTGGGGATCTGCTTGGGCGATGTGCAGGTTGCCCACACAGCCTGGCCTTCTGAGAAATGACACGGCGTGCGCCATGTGCTGCGGCCAGCAGCAGCTGTGCTGGAAAACCACCACGGAGGAAATCACAAGTTAGTGAGTCACAGAGGCCGCTGCCAGCCTGTCAGGAGACTCTCCATAACTCAGCTTTCATGTGCTTGTGCTTCTGCTCTAAAGCAGGCTCAGATGCCACCTTGAACAACAGAACAGCCGCTAGCAGGTGGGAAGAAAGACCTGGTTTTCATTCTCCAATCCCAAATTTAGGTGAGTGCTGTAAAGTGAGTAGGCTCCCAGGCAGGCTGCAGCACAGCCAGCACACCCCTGCAAGTCGATAGAGATGCTGCACGTGCCCCTGTAGCTCTGCCTGGTGCTGCCTGGGTCGTGGCTGGGAGCACCACTGCTGCAGCACTTCTGGATCAACATCAATACTGAGGTCCTCCCAGAGCTGTTTATAGTTCCAGTCCAACTGTGAGATCCAAGTAATTCAGGCTTTATCTGTGCACAGGGAGATCACTTGCAGCTGCCCTGACCCAAGAGCGCACTCCTGTGCTTAGGACTTGCTTTCGTTTACATCATTTGCATCAATGAGAAGAGGGAGAAAAGCTGTTGATTAACAGGTTTGTTAAGCAGGCAGCACCTCTGTAGCATAAAGTGCAGGCTCTTGTGCATCCAAACAAACCCTTGGGGAAAGGGCAGTGTTGTGTGTGGGGCACAGAGCTGGTGAGTAGTGCTGCTGTCCCCACAACAGAACTGGAGCTGCCTCCTGGGCCCCCTACCCGAGGCCACCCCCGCCTGCCCCCAGCCCACGGCTTTAAATGCTTCCCTAATCCCAAACAAGTGGGAGCAGGATGCAGAGCAAACCAGTTCCAAACGCATGTGCTGGGGGTTCTTGGCTGGGTCTTATTCTCCTTAAAGCCAGAGGCAAAATCCACAGGAGACGGAGGTGCTAAGATACTCTCTGGCTGAGTATCAGATGCTGTTTTCCTTGGAAATGCAAGGGGGTCCGTGAGGTGCAATTCTGTCAGTGCGTGAGACCAGGTATTTTCAACTTCAAAACAGACAAGAAAGTAGGAGCGTTTTCTATGGAAACGTAGTTGGATAAAGACTACATTTGGGATTTGAGCATATAAATGCTTTTACTGCTTTCTTTAACAAAAACGGAGCAATAACTCTTGCTTCGGGACTAGAAGATTTTCAAGCAATGAAAATACTCCCTTAAAAATCTCCATTTTAAAAGCAGTGTGTTCTGAGCTTTTTTGGATGACTTCTCACCACATTTTTTCAGCTGGGTCTGCACAGCACATGTTCCCTCGCAGCAGCAGGCGGAGTGCAGGCACTCAGGGCTGCCTGCTCTGCCCAGTGCTGCCGTCTCCATCTCCAGACGTGCTCCCACCCGGAGCAGAGCTGCACGCTGTGTTCATCTTCAGCAGGAGATCCCCTGTGCTCTGCCTCTGGGCTGGTGACAAGCTCCAGCAGATCACAGTGCCGGGAGAGGTGCTTGGGAGGCAGCTTGACAGCAGGGCAAATCCTTAGCTAGCAATAATGCATTCTTGCGTTTTTGTTCTTTGATCAACCGCTCTTTGCATTGACACTTGGACTTAACTTGCTTTAACTTCCATGTGCAAACTAGCTCAGAGCAGACATGTCCCTCGGACTGTTTAAAGATGCTTCCAGATGAGTGTTGGTGTGTCGTGATGAGGCAAATCCCCCATTCTCTGGCAGCAGCAACAGGGCAGCACCTTAGCTCCTCCAGTGCCCTGTCTGCAGGACAGCCCAAAGCTGCCCAAAACTGTGCAGAATCCCAGCTTGAGCCCTCCAGTGTGGAATGTTTGCTCTCTTCTTGGGCACAGCAATGGGCAGACTTCCCTAGTGGCGTCCAGAATGCTCATGAAGTATAAGGTGATATGTTCTCTCAGCAGCAGGAGCGATGCTGGGTGGTACTGAGGTCGTAGTTTGTTCAGTGAAGGAGCAGCATGGCCAATGCTGATGGCAGCTGAAACTGTTCATGAATTGGGATTGCATTCCGGTGGTAATCTGTGAGGGAAAGAGACAGAGAATGAATGCAAAAAAGCCAGAGTCTAACAGATGGTTTTTGAATTGAAAAAGTTCGCTGCATTGTTTGGAGCTAGTGTTCCAACATGATATTTGCTATTTCTGAATGAATGAATTAGTTTACTATTTTTAAAAAACACGTAAGTGAAAACAAGTTCTTTTCTCTTGGATTAAAGCAAGTGTTCTGTTTGACCAGGTGTGGTTGAGGTTTTCTTACTTTAGTTTGATGCTGTGTTTTGGAAAGGGGAGAGGAAGCGGGAATGTTAAAAACATTTGTGCTCAATCCAGAAGAAAGGAATGTTTTCCAAGCTAAAAAATGACTGTTTCCCATCAGTCCTGGCTCTGACCTCTGATCAGACACAGGGATGTAGGACTCCTGCATGCACAGTTGGTAGAAAGGGAGCTGGAGCAGTATGATATCTGTGGCAGTCTCACCACAGCCTACATTGAGCCTTGAAACATCTCCCAGTTCAGCGTAGCCATCATTATTGTGCACACTGCTCTGCCTGCCTGGGAGTTTGTGCTGTTCCTGCAAATTGGTGCTCCCTCTCTGCAATGCTTGTGCTGCTCAGAAGTGCCACTGACTGCTCAGGAGTGGCTGCCTGTTGGCAGAGGTGGCATCTGGAAACATACTCAGAAATAAGCTGTTCTTTGTGAGGGTTCAGTGCAAGCTGGGTGCCCTGGTACCGAGTCCTCCTCCTGCATGGCTGCAGCCAGCAGTACAGGTGATGCCGGTTAAGCACGTGACTTCTTGGTGTGAGTTAGGCTTGATCTTCTTACTGAATGCTTACACAGATGTCCTCTGGGTCTCATGAACACATGTCTTCAATTAATTTTCATCAGCAGAGCTGAAGTTAAGCACTTTTCCAGTTGGAAAATGAGATGTCTGATATAATCCAAGGGGGCAGATTTTCAGCCCTGCACCCATTCAAACTCTTAAGCACAAATTTTCCAGCATGGCGAGGGTTGTTGGGATGGCCAGCATGGGGCTGCTTGCATTTAGCACCCAGAGGGCAGGACAGGATGGGAAATGTGCATCCTGCTGGAGGATTGCTCCCCTGGAGCATCTTTGCCTGAAAACTGGCTTGACACAAATGTCTGAAAAGAAGAATTTCTCACTAAAAGATGCCTTGAAAATGTATGGAGCTACGTGCCTCACACCTTGAGCCACTCACTGTCACTAATCAGGCTGATGTCTGTGGTGATAGGTTACCTCACTTCCTTATTTTCTGAGGCTTCTTTCCCCTTCCAAAAAGGCTGAGCTGTGCTCTCAGAGGCAGGATGCTGGCTACGAGGGCTGGAGGTCTGACCCAGCTGGGAGATATTTGCAGGAGGCAGTAAAAACCATAGTTCAGAAAGGAGAGGATGTGGAAGTAAGGTTAGGACATTTTTGCCTAAAATGTAACAAAAGAACAAACCACCAACAGATTCAGGGCACTGTGTTTTTATCAAAAGTGCCAAATTCTGGAAGGATTTGCTCCCAGAACGTCTCCAGGGTTGTATCTTTCTCTTTCAAGCTAGAAACCAACACAAAGTTTGGGGACTGTGGTTTAAACAACAGGAAAGGCAAAAGAACCGTGGAGATCTGGTGAAAATATAAACAACCTAAATCTCTCTCCAACATGCATAGAGAGACAATGTTAGCAATGAAAAGAGAGGAAATGACCCCTCATCACTCCTACTGTAATTTTTACTGTTAGAAATCACTGAGATCCACGTGGGCAGGTTAGATTTGCACTGCTGCTACTGCTCACTGCTGTCATTGCTCTGATTTCTAATGGCTGCTCCTGAAGCACTGGGTTCCCTTCAGCAGGGCAAACAGGAGGCTTTATAAATTAGGAATTAAGCCAGCCCAGGTTGGCTGTTAACAGCCTGTTAATCAGCATCTTTAAGCTGAAATAAGCAAGATGCGTAAAAGTCAAAGTAGACTCGGTGATTTGAAGTCTGTGCTCATTCCAAACATATCAAATCTGTATTTTACTTTCTTCCATTTACCTGAAAAATAGAAATCTTCCTCTGAATACTTTGTTTTCCTCCAACCAGGCCAAGTAAGATGCTGTCTCCGGGCTCTCCTGTGTGATGCCAGAGCTGCCTGGCAAAGCTGAAGCTGGTGGGAATCAAAGCCAAAAGCTGCTCCTTCACAATTTTCTTCTTACAAATTTTTTTTCTCCCTTCTTTTTTTCCATAATCAGATAATTGATTTCCTTTTTGGTCCTATTCAGGCTTGGGATCAAACAGGCCAGGTATCTGTTGTGATTATTTTTTAATCACTTTTTATATTTAATAATTTGTAGTGAGGGGAGAGAGAAGATGGAAATGCAAATAATGACAGTGCCAAGAAATTACACCATTTCTATAATTCAAGCGTAGTTGGGACAGCCTGTCCCTCTTGTTTCCTTTCTTTTCAATCTTGAGAAAACAATCACACTGATAGTGCCAGTGTATGCTGGCAAAACATTTAAGTGCCTGTAAACGTGAATCCAATCTCTTTTCCTTTTCTTTTAGGAAGTTCACTGATTAAGGCTTTTTCATCAGAAAATGAAAACAAACTGTTACAAACCCTTTATCCCTGCACAGCAGGTAGACCTTGCGTGCTGGATGAGCAAGCAAAGGTGGGGACTTTGGGCAGCTTTTCCAGTGGGACGCAGGGACTGACAAACTTGGATCATATTTTTCACTAAAATTCCATTCATTTCTTCCAAAGACATCTTATCTAGGGGTGAATTACTGCCAGAGCCTCAGGCACTCAATAAGAGGTATGGTCTCATACCAGACTCACCCTCTCTAGGCTGCACACTGCCAGGAAATGCCCACATGGGGCCTTTTCCCCTTTACTGTATCTACAAATTCAGCTGTATTTGTGAAGCAAGGAGGTGGGATGTGAAAGCTTTGTGAGGCTCATCTCAGGATGCGTGCAGCACCCAGAACGGTGGCAAATGTGAGTGTCCCCCTCATCCAGTCCAGGTAACCAACACAGGTACTTGAAGTCCTCCCAGTCTTCACGAATCAGTAGGGCTGGGTGTGTGAGGCTGGCATGGGGCAAAGAGTTCATGGGCCGTGTGCAGGATGCAGCCCCAAAGCAGCGCTGCTGGCTTTGGTTGCAAATTTGTGCTTCTGTGCCACGGGGAGCCTGAGCTCACCATGAAGTCTCATTTTTCCATCAACATGAATGTTGCATGTATCTGTGGGTTACATACCAGCACCAGGCCAAAAGATTATGTGCAAGGTCACCCACGCTGCTTGATTTCAAAGAGCAGGGGTTCAGCATGCCAGCCGTCTCTGGGAAGAGCTCCTTTGGCAAAGAGTGATAGACGGTGGGAATTTAAGCTGTCATTGTGCTCACCTTATTTAAATTTAAATGCACACTAAATGTTTTCTTATTAGGGAGAGTTCAGTTTGATGTACACACCATATGCTGTTACCTTGCTTTTCATTTTCTTGTGTAAAAGTTAAAACTTCAGGCAGAAAAGCGGATGCAAACCGAGTATCCAAAAGTGGCGTGTAATTCCCCTTTTCTGCATGGCGTGCTCAAAACAAATGCACTAATGTATTCTATGTTTCATGGTTCTGAGCTGCCCTGGGGATAATCAAACGTACCAGCATGAGATAAGGCCACTGGCACTCCTTTCCCACCCTCCTCCATTTTCGCCGCGGCCACCTTTACCAGTTTATTACTCTCTTAGTTTCATCGCTGTTTCCTTAAAGATTGCTTTTCCATATGGATAGATTAAGTATAAGGTGTTTTTCTGAAGCTATATGCTCTGGAGAAATATGACTGACTGGAAAACCCAGCAGAGGTAGATGCAATGCTGCGAGCTAGAAGCAGCGTGGGGAGGTGTGCTGAGGTGCCTGCTGCTCCCCACGCCACCTGTCCCAGCCTTAATCAAGATCTTGTATCAGCCTGTGTCCTGTGGCCCCCCGGCTGATTTCAATGAGGGGAAATTTGCAGACAAATTCCTGCCAGCAGGACGCTGCACGGTGGGATAAAGATCCCTGCAGCCCCGCGCGGGCCTGAATCTCAGCATCCCCGTCAGAACATGAAATAGGGCCGAGCTCCCAGCGGCTCTGCAGGCTGAGTGACCAAGGCAAACAAGTGTGTAAGTGGTCCCATATGCTGGGGGTGCCTCGAAAGGACATAAATTGTGCTCTGTGCTCCTGGTCGTGGCATTTTGCCCTGCTCCGGAATTACTCTCTTCTCGTGTTTATTTAGAGGGCAGCTGCTTCCCAGGAGCCGCGTGGCTCTGAGCAGAGGCCCGTCCCCAGCTGTTCACCTGGGGAGCATCTGAGCTGCCCTGGTGCAGGGGAGATGGGCGAGGTTTGGCGCATCGCTGCAGGTTGCAGCTCAGCCCTTGCGTCCCTTTAGCTGCTCCGTATCTCCAAATGAAGACTGTAAGTGCAGGATAAACAAAGGATCTGTTCATACGAAGCAAGTGTCGGAGGCAGAAAGGACTGAAAGGCTCAAGATACGGCAAGGCTTAATGCCGTAAATCTGATTAATCTACCTTGTGACAATCGTAACAAAACAGTGAGGCCCGGAGCCTGGCTGCGGCCTGACCTTTAGCTCGTGCTGAAAGGCAGCACAACGGGGCCCGGGGCTGCTCAGGGAATGCCCCGGCCTTTCGCCGCTACCTGCTGCTTCCAACAATGCTGCCCAACACAGCTCTCGGGGCGATGAAAAACGCCTTCCTAACGAAGGCCCCTTTTTCTCCTAGCGCTGGATGGGGCCAGCCCCAGGGCGCTGTGCTCTTGGTGTCTGAATGGGCACGGAGCAGCCGGCCCCTCTGTCACAGCTTGCAGGGACCCTTGTCTGAGCTGCCCAGCACACAGCTGGAACTTCCCCTGTGCTCCCATGAGAAGCACCTTCCTTGGTGACCCAAAGAGCACAGGAGCTGCCTGGTACCGCAGGCTGAGCGCGTTGTGCTTCTCCAATGTTACGGTGAGTCACTGAATGCCCCACGTCCTCCTTCTAGAGACTGCTTGAGCTTGAGAAATGCCACAAGGAAAGGTTCCCTTGTGTTCTGTGCTCACTGGAGGGGGATCGCTGGGATCTGATGGAGAGTGAATTCAGTTATTGACTGCTGCGTGCAGATCCAAACCCTGCCCCTTGGCCATGCTGGAGGCAAGCACTCATGTTAGGAGGTGCTGCCTGCTTTCACCTGCAGTCTGCCCACCCTACTGGGCAGGACTAACCACATGGAAGAGTCCTTTAAAGCCTGCCTCTAAATGCATTGGCTGATATCTCCTGATATGCATCAAAAATAGCTAATGCAGGTATTTTGACTGGGACATCAGCTGCAATTCTTGGTTGGTGAGACCTAATTGCTGACTAGAGCTTCAAACTTGAAGTCAGTCTGGGGACAGAGATTGATTGGGGTCACTAGGTTGCTCAGAATAAAATCCCAGCCCTTATCTCTGAAATGCAGTGTCCAATTGATTTTCTCTGGGCCATTACACAGCACACACAGTGCTGAGGAGCTCAGGCAGGGAGTGGCCAAGTATCCCACTTCTCAAAGTCCTCTCGAAGTGAGTCCTGTGTCTCTTTGAGGGCTCTTAAGGAAGCATGGCTCTTCCTGGTAAGGACAGAGGGACTGATGATGAAACCAATGGGGCTGAGTCTCGAACTTGAGACTGTATCCAGTCTCAAACTTGAGCTGTATCCAGAAGTGTTGCTACCTGCAACATATTTGCAAGGCACCCAGCCACATGGGGCTGTGATTAAAAATGCCAACTGTTGCTCAGACATATCAAGCATTTCCATGCAAATTACTGAATTCCATTAATTCCAGCATTCCGGTCTGCAAAACTGGGAAAAGTTTCAGTCTGCGAGCAGAGATGGCAGAGATGGGATGAGTGTGGTGGAATTCACTTAACACGAAAATAAAGTTGAAGGAAGCTCTTTGCACTAAAGCTGTGGCTCATGCTGATTACTCGCCAACTCCCAGACTAGCTAGGATTTGCCAATCAAATCATTTTTTAATGAAATGTGCCAACACCAGCCCTGGCTGCCCTCTCCCACACCACGCAGGGTTTTGTCATCTATGGGGAAAGCTTCCTTTGGTGTCTCAGCTGCCTCCCACTGCTGAAACTTGGGGGCATCCTGGCATCCTGCACTGATGAACAAGTCATCCCCCTCATCCCCCTCTCCCTTACCTCCCATTGGGGCAGCCTCCATGGGGACAGTTTGATGCAGACTGGGGCTGGGAAAGGCTGGAACCCTCCTACCCCCTCCAGTGCGTTTTGTTCTGCAGCTCCTAATCCGTCCTGTGATTCTTGCTTTTATGGTCTTCCATGCACTTCACTTTTGGGAAAAGCAGCCTTCCCTTGTGCCTCCATTGATTTACCAGCTTCAGGGTCTGGCTGTTGCCCTGGGTAATTGGCAGCAACGACATATTTGGGCTGAACTTTATTGTATGCATTAGGAAAAGTCAGCAAACAGAGTTGAGTGTGCTGTCAAGTATTGCCTTTGACTTTCTATTTCAGCCATTTGGGGTCTGTTTTGTTCTTGGACGGAGAAGGCTTCTATTCTGGTCAGGGCTTTGTCTGAGGTAGTGGAGGTTAGTCTGAGGAGGGACGTCTGAGAGACCCTGCTAATCCCTTTTTACTTTTTGGACAAGAAAGTCAAGTGTTTTTTATAATAATAATAATTTGAGCTAATAAGTAACATGCTGGCTGGAGCTGCAGCTGCCTGGGGTGGAGCAGATTTGTTTTCTCCATCTAATTAGGAAGCCTTAGCTAATGTCACACATGCCTCCATTTGCAGTCTTTCTGGAGAGGTTTGGTGTCCTGCAGCTCAGTCTAGGCTCATGGTGCAAGCACCAGTGCTGCCTTGCAGCAGCCCAGAGTTTCACACACTTTTTCTGTTCAGGTCCTGCCCTTGCTGGGCACAAATAAGAGGGTGAGGCTCTGGCATGGCCCTGAGGCAGGACCCCCACCCAAGAACCAGCCCCACGGCAGCTGGCAAGGGCAGGCTCCTCCTTCTCTGGGTGGAAATGATTGTTTCATTATTCCTTTAATTCCTCCTCACTGCGTTTCTGCTTCATCAAAATGCATTAGCAAGCTAAATCTCTGTCAGGTGGGTGCACTGCACTTCCTCTCTGGGGTAACCACTCTTTGAGTCTGTGGGAACATTCAAAGCATGGTACTAAGTGAAAAATCATACAGGCAGGGAAGGCAAATTCCCCTAACTGTGTCCATTAGCAATATTGTGCATCATCTAAATGAAAGAAAAGCTTACAGGCATAATGGTTTCCTCCTGGCTGATGGGCGCTGCTCAGTGCCAGCTCAGACGATGAAGCCTAACCTGTTCTGCTCGTGCTCTGCTTTGATGGTTGTTTTGCCAACACTTTAGGAAAGTGTTCAAATTCCCATAAAATTGATTTTCAGTGGAAGTTGAAGGAAAAATATATTTCCTATTGAGTGATTTTTTCAATAAGATTAACTTCACAAGACCTCAACTTTGGCCCTAACTGGCCTTGACAATGCCTCCCTTTTATGAAGGTGATGCAGCTATCTATAATTAGCCACGGCTAGTTAATAACTCATCTGTTAATGTCCAAGCCCACAAATGGAAGGTTTCAATGTACAAGAAACCAAGGTTAGGCCAATGAGGATAAAATCATGTCTGTTTAAGTTTAATGAATTCTGTTTCCATTGTTGCTGCATTTTATTTGGACAGTCAGATGGATTGCTCAGCGCTGGGCCCGCTTTCCAAAGGGCTCTGCTTGCCTGCAGCTCAGGAGTTCCCTCTCCCTCCACTAGCCTCACTGGCAAGAACGTAACTGTGGGAGATGGTGAACGAAATTCTGCACTCAAGAAATTGTTCACAGGTGTATTGGTTATAGCTTGTTTAAACTTCATCTGACTGCTTTTTGTAACATGGGAAACAGTTGAACAACAACAAAACCCTACTGAACACAGTCCTAACAGCCTTATTAAGAGACGCAGTGCCCTGCGTATTACTGCTTTCCAAGCACAATACCAAGGTCCTACCACTGGTGCATCTTGGCCCTTGGTTGAGTAATGACATTCATTCTTTTTTAAGTACTCCCAGACCTCTGAGGTCTTTGACACAGGATGGCTGAATGTTTACTGGCTTTGAATAATTATGATTCTTCTGTGTATATAACCCATAGCGAGCACCTGGCTTCATTCCTTGTGAAAACCAGCATGTGAGCCAGGTGATGGCATCACAAACAGTGCCAGCTAGTGCTAGCACTGCTTCTAGCTAGCAGGGAGCAAAGGACCTTTCTCCTGGTAAAGCTTTCGTGGCCAGACCTATTTCTGATAATCAGTTTCTTGAAGTATCTCAAACTATTACATTCAAAATGGACGTTTAGCTTAGATAGCATTTTAAATGTTTATATTTTTGACCGTGTTATTTTTAAACTATGTTCCCATTTGTGTTACAATCAGTTGACACTAGATGTATGCCTTTTCCCCTGTTAAAAACTGAAAGAAAAATTACATTTCAAATTGTACCCAAAGTGACCCTTCCCCCCAAAACTTTCTGCTTCGGCGTTTTGTTGAAAAATTCCCACTTGGCTTTAGTCATGGGAAAGAATTTTCTCCTTAATGTTGTTTTGGTAAGAAAAAAATAAATCTTTGTTTGCATGACTAGGTCTCAGTCATGAAAAACTGACCCCAAGAAATGCAGCTAAGAGTTTCCTCTGACTGTAGAGAATCACAGTGACGACATGAGCTATTTGAGAAGACGCATGTTTGAGCTGAGTGGGACACAGGGAGAGGTGGGGGAGAAGAAACCCCTTGGAAGAACTTGTGTCTTGTATGTATGTTGTTTAATGTCAAGCATTTGAACCATGCAAGACCCAAGGGCCGGTGCTGTTTGCATGCTGCCCACATGCACACATGCTCTGTGATGCTGCTGAGCAGGAGCTTTCCAAAACAAAACCTCTCCCAGCAGGAGCCAAGACTGCCTCTGTACAGGCAGTTTGGGGTTCTCTGCAGAGAACGTGCCACATTTGTCCCACATCCGCAGAGTCCCTCATCCCCAAGCCAGGCAGGCACTTATCAATGGTTTGGATAATTCCTTGGTATTACTCCAGAGCTCTTGGGCTTGCAAAGCCGGACAGGAAATCTTGTAGAAATGGTTTTTCCTATCTGAGTTGCAGCCAGGTCCTTTCTGAGGGCTACCTGGAAATAGCTGGAAGAGAGTCTTGGCAGGAAAATTCCCACAGCTTGAGCCCTGGCTAGGAACTGGAAGTTGGGCAAAGATCAAGCCTGGCCTTCTCAAATCTTAGGAAGTTGTGGGTTAGGCAGCAGAGGATAGAAGGACAAGTACTGCCCCACTGCTTTAGGCTGGCTTTTCCGGTGAACAGACTAACCCAGCTCCCCTTCTAACTGGGACATGAGCCTGAGCCCCACTCACCTCCTCTGGAACCCCCACCATGACCTCAGGTTTGGCCATTCCTGCCTTTCCTACTCCTGCGGGAAACCAACTTAATTTCCTCATGTAATTGTTCTTCCTCCATCCTGAACTCAGGCTTTTCAGCAATTGTTCAGCTTCCCTTTCAGCTCCTCTCTCTGGATGTGAAGGTTTGTCTTTTTGCCCAATAAAACCAAAGCAGCCTTCAAATTGCTCCCCAAACTCCTGCCTATGGTCTGACAGTAAGAGGTAAATCTTGTTCCAATCACAGTCAGCCCTATGGAGGCTGCTGGTTGTTGCTGGCTTTCCCGCTGGAAAATGTTGCATGACTGATGAACAAAAGTCTTGGAGGTTTCAGCTGTTTGGCTCCAGCACCGTACCAAGCACGAAAAATCACCCATAGCACTGAGTCCAACCTAAGCAAAGCAAACTGCAGCCTCCGTGATTAATATTTGAAGCCACAGAAAGGAAGGAAAAAACAAGAGTTCCGACCTACATGGTATCTGAACTTGAAAAACACCCACATTCAAGAGCACTTTTGAAGCTGCCTGCAGAGAAAATAATTAAAGAGATGAAAGATACAGTGACTGATAGTAATAAATCACATGCGGCTGTCTTTGCCCTCTCAGCAAACGTAAATCACTTTCGCCTTTAAAATATGGCAGCAAGCATTCTTCCCAGATTGCTTTGAATTTATTAGACAAGGTCATTAGAAATGTATTAGGGCAAAATCTGAATTTATTAACTGAGTTACTTAATAGCTTAATTGCTTGGCTAGTGCCAGCTCTGCGCTGCCTGGTTGGGAGCAGGAGGGAAGTGAGAAGGTGTGTCACCCATCACTGCACCCCACTGCCCGGCCCCGCAAAGACCCTGTGTGCTCCACGGGGTCTGGTTTGACAGCTCCTAATTAGCAGCAGGCAGATGTGTTTGTCTCCACAGTAATTGGCTTAACATTGGCCAGGATGTCTTTTGAGAAGGAAAAATGTTGCAGGGGCTGCAGCTGGGCCATACCAGAGCTTGACATGGGCTTTTGTGTGCATGAGTCTGTAGGGGTGGTCTTGAAGAATCGTGGAATCATAGAACCGTTTGGGTTGGAAGGGACCCTTGAAGGCCATCTGGTCCAACCCCATGCAATGAACAGGGACCCCTGCAGCTCCATCAGGTGCTCAGAGCCCCGTCCAGCCTGACCTCGGGTGTCTTCATAGTTGGGGCACTCACTGCCTCTCTGGGAAACCTGTGCCAATGCCACCCTTATTGTAAACAGCTTCTTCCTTACATCTAGTCTACATCTAGTTCCCTCTTTTAGTTTGAAATCATTTCCTGCTAAAGAGCCTGTCCCCTTCTGTCTTACAGTCCCCCATTGGATATTGGAGGACCAGGTACACTCAGCTCTGCTCTGATCCGTGCCAGCAGCATGAATGTCTCTGCACTGTAGAGTTGTCTTCTACAGACTGAAAAGTTTGAATTCATTTGAATTAGTGTGTGTGCATGCAGGAGGCCATGCTAGACTTCATTGGAAATGGGGCTAAAACTGCTCTGCAAGAAGCTCTCATTGCATTGTTGGGCTCCTGTCCCCACTGGGGCTATCCACCAGGAAAGGCATTTCTGTCGGTAGCCAAACCCAGCACGATCATTGCACCTCTGAGTAGAACCAGGGAACAAACACAGCAAGACTCTGGCAGTGATGGCACCACTGAGATTTTGGGTTCACAAACCATTGGAAGGTGAGGACAGGGCATGCAGCACCCATGGATGGGTGCCCAGGACAAGTACCCCAGGTGTTAACGCAAGAAAGAATGGAGATGGTATTTTGCACTGAAGCAGATGCCCTTAGACCCCCAGATGTTTCACTGAGGCGTGCTTCTCCCTGATGATAGGTAGCTCCAGAGTAAGGAAGAAGGTGAGAGGAGAAAACACGAAGTTAATGACTGCAATGACAAACTTTATTGCAGCAACTTTATGGGGGGAAAAAAGTCTCGCAATCTTTGCTGCACAACAATGTCCCAACAGACATGATGTCATTGCAGCTTAAAAGGCGTTTGAGTTGGAAAATCTTTTTTGCGGTGTTTTAAGGAGCTGTTTAAATGATTAATAAGGTTTATGTGTGTGATTTATTATCTCAGAATAGAAATGTACAGTAGGTATAAAATGTATTTGAAAGGGATGACTGTGTTTATTAATGGTACAGGTGTTATATTCCCAGACATGTATCAAAATAAACATGCTTAGCTGGAAGAGAAACATCTGGGCACATATGTCTGCATGTGCCCTGTCAGCGTGTGGCAGGAGGAAGCATGCAGAATGTTGGTTTGGACCTTGCACCATGAACTCATGCAAACATGAGGTTTCACCTGCGCTCCCTGCTCACTGGAGTATCACCCAGAGTGTATTCAATGTGTCTTGTGATTAAGCTCATGAATTAAAGCTATGTAAGTGGTGTTTATTATTGCACGTCTGAGAACAGTCATCTAATGGACATTATCTAAATTTCCTCCAAACATGGCTTGTTAAAGTTGAATTCTTGAGTCCTGTGTGTGTTCTGTTTGAAAGGCTCTAAGAGAAAGCACGGCTTCCTTAATTTCCAGTAGAAGTTTTGCTTGTGTGGAAGTCTTCATATGAAAACGGACCTGCTCAAGCATGGCTTATTTTGTACATCTCTGAATGGCAGGAAATTAGTGGAGATGATTAGCAGTGAGATCAGGACCTCACACGCTGGCTGCGAGGTGACTCCTTTGGCTCTTCCCTCACTGAGACTGCAGTCCCTGCAGCTATATGGATGCTCAGACAGTGGCTGGATCCTGCTGCTGCCACCATCTCTTGGGCTTCCACATCTCCCCATCTCCTCCCAGGACATGCACATGACCCTCAGTGGCATGCTTCCTGCCCCCCCCTCCATCCCTCATGCCCCAGCCCTGCTCACCGCACAGCACAACGCAGCGAGTCCTGCACATAACAGCTGCCAGAGCAGCAGAGACTGTAACAGAGGCTGTATTTCTATGAAACCATTCCCCTCTGATGTTTTCCATCCCGTCCCTTGGGCATGCACACCGAGCAGAAGGATGGGTGTCCTGGGGGCCACTGTGCCTCCCTGTGCTCCAGCACTGCTCTGCCCCAGCACCGCTGTTTGGGCATCCCCTGGCATTTCCAGCTCTTAATAAAATAAGCCCAAATGGAAATTGCATTCTGCCTCCTCTGGGGTTTCCATGGAGCAGATCTAATTATCTTTCTCTAATAGCGCTAATTGGTGAGCTTAGAGCTGGCTGCTCACCCGCTCCTCTGTTCCCTTTATCCCTCGCACTGCCACGGCCTCTCACGCCGCCTGGGATTTACGCATGGTCTGATGGTTTGAGAAACCACTTTGACTTCTTGCCCTCAATTCGCTCGTGCTACCTGAGCTCCCCAACCTGTTGACAGAGGAGCTTTCCTTTGTCTTTGCAAATTGACACAGCTGCACACTGGGCAAATAGATTCAGACGTTGAGCTTTGGGCTGAATGGATCCTCCAGATTAGCGCGGGGCAGAATCAGCTTTAGAAGGGCTAAGCTGGAGCCAGAGGCAGGAGAATGGAGTGAAGCTCTTTATCAGGATTCACTGCCATAGAAAGGGGCTCCCTGCTCTCCCGGAGATATTTACTTCCCTTCGGGGGATGGCATTCCTGGAGCAGATAGCTCATCGTGACCCTGTCCCAGAGTTAATTAGACTACTGTATAATGGGGAGATTCACCCGGAGATTACATGCGGCGATCTCTCACCACACACGCTGTTTGCTGAGCGCTTTGGGGCTCTTGGCAAGCACAAAAGCACAAATGCAAGCAGTGGTGAATTGGGCAGGGGGAGGGGGCTGAGTCCTCCCGCATCCCAGCCGTGCACACACCAGAGAGAGCAAATTTGGCCACGGAGGTGAAATTGGAAAAACTGGAGCAATGAGGCAGAACAGACAGGTGATGGTCACTGGTGTTAGCTGCAAACTGGTGTTTCAGCTCAACGCATGGCATAAAGATCAGGTACCCAGCCATCACCCACTGTCTTTTAGGGCTACTCTGTACCCCAGAGCACATCCTAGGCCTTTTCCCAGTACCAGAGGTCTAAGCTCTGCCATGAATTAAGGCCAGACTGTGCATGCAAGGGGGAAGGCATCCCAGCCAGGCTGGGGGGCCATCTGCCTGCCCTGCACGCTGGGACGCGATCGCCCGTGAGGCAATTAATGCTGAACAACTTGTTAATGATTTTATAGCAGGTTAAAGAAAATGCCCCAAATAAAACTACAGGAGACCCTCTATAATTCTACATGGCTGTAAATATGTATTAGCTTAATTACTATCAGCAATTACAACTCAGTTTGGGAACATTTAAAGTAGGTGCACACAAAAAGGGGTTATTATCCATAGAAAATGAGTGTGGACATGAAAGGGATTTATTTCTCACTAGCTAATGAGCAGAGGCAGAGGCGCAGGGCAGCATCCCTCTCTGCTTGGTGGTGCTCACAGGGGGGCTCACAAAGCAGATGGAGGTGAGAGGAGCGCGGGAGGTCAGGGCGAGGTGCAGGTGTGCTCAGGGCCCCTCTGTTCACACTCCCTCTGCCATCAGGGCATCCATCCCAGGGTGTTCAGCCACAGCGTCAGCCAAAGCCTTCTAAGCTGTTGTTTTACACCACGTGCTTTGCTTGTACTCTTTCTTCCCGGACTAGTAACATGAATGGAGAGGTTCCGAAGTTCACCTCCACTGTCTGCCCACCTCTGTGCCACGCGTGGCTCCCTCTCCAAGCCCAGAGCGGCCTTCTAGGGTGGCATCGAGGGTCTCCAAGGTGCCCTAGGCTGAGCCTGAAGCTGCTTCTGCTCTTTGGAGATGCAAAGTTCTAACAGCCTTTGAAACCGGGGAACATAGTGGGAGACCTGGTGAGATAAGGTTCTTTGTGATTTCCAGCGCTTTTGTCATGCACCGAGGCTGCCAGTACAATTGCAATATCCTTTATCGAGCACTCAGGCCAGCCTAGAGCTGGGGGGCAGGAGACAAATCAGGAAAGCACGGGGAGGTGGGATAAGGCTAACAGCAGCCCCAAAATGGAAAAGTACAAGCAGGGATACCCTCTTATTGCTTTGCAAAACGCATTTATTTCCAGAGAATATGACTTTTTCACATATGATCTGCTTTAATTTTCTGATCTACTCGTGAGCACTGAGCTCACACAAGCCCAGCCCAGCTTTGCTCTTCATTATTCCTGCAAAGCACAACCTCATCCTAAGGCTCCTGCATCACCTCCAGTAAGAAACCCATTCGAGGAGGAGCCTGGGCTCTGGAATGAGCTTTGGAGCAGTAGCAACGTATGAATGTGATGGCATTTCCTTCTGAGCCAAAAGAAAAAGGACTCTTTGCATTGTTTTCTGTCCTCCACACCACCCTCCTGGAGGAGATTTTGGCTAAGACACACAGATGGGATCGTTTACAGTTTATTTTGGAGCTGCCCTGGCCCTTTCAGGTTTTGTTTATACAAGCTGGGCTGTCAGAAAGGCCTGGAGGGGACAGAGGGGGACATCTCCCCACCATCCCATCCCATCCCCACCAGGACTGGGCTGCTCGAGCTCCCATCTGCAGAGCTGATAAATGGAATGGGACTGACAGCCTTTATGGCCCCACTGGCAGACAGTGGGGCACAGTACCCTGAGCACAAAGTGGGAGTGGGAAAATCCCCTTGGAAGTGTGTGATGTCTGGAGGGACACTTGCATTGTTGTGCTTTACTTGTGTAAACACATCCACATAGACATGAGCTGAGTCAAAATGTGCTTAAAAATGAAGGTTTGGAGAGGATGGAGAGATCTGCAGCGGGAAACAGCCTGGGAAGCTGCTGAGATAGAGGGCACAGCACAGGAAGAAGCCATTTCTATCTGCAGGGTTTTGGTAACTCTTCCAGCAATAAGCGCTGATGGAGAGCATGAAATCAGCTGGCAATCATGCAGATCTCTGCTGCTATCTGAAACCTCTGTTATTCTGCAGTGGGGTGCCAGCTTGGGGTGCCAGGAGGGGCGTGTAAGGGGTGAGGAGCTGCAGGGTTGTGCCAGGAAGGGATGCCCATACCCACACTGTAGCTATGGGGTCACCAGCTTCTCCTTTTTGAACAGAGCCCGACTGGCACCAACTGGCACTGCTTGTTGTTGCTGCCACTGAGCAGAGCCATCCTGGCATCATCCCTGCTGAGCTGTTGAGTGCACAGCCTAAGCTGGGCTCCTAGAGCCACTAAACTGGGGATCTAACCAAACTGTGAGATCAAGCTGGGAGAAAGCAGCCAGGGGTGAAGCAGGGCCGAGAGCTGGGTGCACAGGAGGATCTGCTCTGTCAGATTGGCTATCTGTGGGGCCACGATGAGGAGGGGATTTCCCCTCCCTCTGCCTGCTCTGCTGATCTCAATCCAAGCACAACAGAGCAGCAGATACGCATTCCCACCCAGCAGCTGCCGGCTGACCTGTGCACAGTGAATTCAGGAGCCCTGGCCACACAGCCCACACGCAGGGCAGTGTGGGGACCTGGGCTGGGTTCTGCTTTGGGGATGCACTGAGACATGAGTGAGCTTTGCAGCGCTCTGCACAGCCTGGGTTGCAGTGCGGGCAGGCGGCTCTCCAGCTCCAAGGAGCACTCAAACGAAAAGTAACCCACACTGGAGGAGCAGCAGCCTTGCAGCCCTCCATCTGGTAACAAGTGCAGACAGGGCTATGTTCCCTCTGCATTGGCTGCACAGCGAGAGCAGCTTAGATGAACTCTCCTGGCTGGTAATAAAATGATTTTACATATGTAGGAAGCAGGATGTGCAAAGCCCAGGAGTCTGATCTTGTTTCTGAGATCAAACAGAGTCTTATTGTACAGGGGTGTGGAGCTGATGTAACTGTCTGCTGTGCCGGACACAATCGCCGTGGTTACGCAGCTGGACCGGAATAAAGCAAGTCTGTATCTGAACTCATTAATTTTTACAACCAACTGAACAGCTCTGCCTTTCTCTTTGGGCTTTTTGGTGGCTGTGGGCAGAGGGGTGCCCTGCCGCACGGGATGAGGCTGAACCCCACAGCCTGGCATGTTCCGCAGCCATGCACCCATCTGTGGTCGGCAGGGAGCTGGGAGTGACGGTGTTGGTGTGAGCATGTGGAGCTGCGGCTCTGCCAGCCAAGTGTTATATCAATGTTTCCATTGGAAACCCCCGTTTTTCAGGTTTATAGCTTGGCTGTGAATTTGCCCTCCAGGCTGGGCTCTAGCAAGCAAGGAAAACCCATGGTTTCCTGGTGCAGTATTCCATCTGGCTGGTTGCACACTGCTTCCCCACCTGGTTTGCACAGTGCCCTTCACCCACAGGCACACCAGGGCACTTACTGGGCACACCACACAGGTGGCAGTGCTCAGTGGCAGGCCTGGCAGCACACAGCTACTGTGAATTAACCGGGAGGGTAAATTCTGCCCTAAGAGCTGCCTCTGCCTTCTAATGCGGTAATTGGTGCCATCATCCCATTAAGAAGGCACCCCCTGGAAAGACTTCAATTAAGCAAGCTAAATAAAATGATTTACATTCCCTCCCTTGGCCGGGGCCCTGACCCCAACCTGGCAGTGCCTTGCAGATCATCTCTGCAGCCTCTGCATCCCTGTCTGAGTGCCTCTGCAGGACAGGTGCCTGAAGCCTTGGGGGGTCCCAGGCCAGCCCAGCCCAATGGGGCTCTTTACTGCCCCAAACCGCTCCCCAACAGCCCTCAGGGATTGAAGGAGAAGGCAGCCCAGCTCCACACTGCCTTCCCGGCATGCTGGAGTTACCATGGTTAGTTTTCCACTGTTCCCCTTGACCCCTGCAGATTTCCCTTATGAGTTAGTGTCCTGGAATGCCTCTTTATTAGGTGTCTCGAGAAGGAAAGCTGACCTGATGCCAGTGCCCCCACACTGAGGACTTTATTAGTTTTTTAATTTTCTGTCTGGGTGCTCTTGCTGCCTCAAACTTTCCACAGCTGCGAGGATTTATTAACGAAGGAGGCTCATTTGTGTCCTGCCTCCCCTTCCCCTGCTACTTCACAAACCCACAACTCTGTAGCTCAGAGGGGACTTTGTCCTGAGGGCACAGTGCTGCCCACAAAAAGGGACCTTTGTGCAGCTCTGCGGGGAACAGAGCCCTGCTCATCCCCATTGCCACTCTGTAGGAGGTGCTGCAGGACCTGGGTGCCACATGGCTCCCGCCACTGTGTGGGGCAAGGGCAGGAACAGTGGGAAAAGGAGAGCGGGACAAACATTTGACCATTAATTCAGGGGGTAAGGACAATTTAGACCCACTCCTCAGCTGCAGCTGGAAGCAGTGGAGGAGGACGCAGCAGGCAGGATGCCTTTATACCTCCCCACCCGAAACCTAAAATGCACCAACCTGGGATCATGACATCAGGCTGGTGGGGAGAAGGGGCTGAGAAGAAAGATGTGGGGAGTGCAGACATGTTGCATGGGTAGGATGAGTGAGGCTGAAGGAGCATACACCCTGCAATATAAACACACACAGGGATGCAGGAGGAGAGGGGATGGACATTTATGGCAAGAGCAAAAAGTACCAAATATTTATTTGCCTGTAGAACAAATCTCCATGGCAATGACGTGCCTCCCAGCAGCTTCCCAAACACACACAGCCGTGCAGTTCAGGCTGTGCTGGGGGCAACATTTCCACCCATGGTGGCATGTTTCAGGGTGCACAGGGCAGGGGTGGGTCCTGGCACACAGAGGGTCTGATCCAGCACCTCTAAGGGAAAGTCACCAACATCAGGTCCCTCAGACAAATGTCACCGCAGCTAATCTGGCTCTGAACCTGAGGGCCATAAATCCCATTCTTTTGGTGCCAGATGAAGGATTTGTTCCTGTAACAAGGTGCTTTAACCTTGCTGTGCGCTCATTGTTCTGCCCTCTTTGATTTTACTGTAAATGACTGAATTGGCTTTTGATGCTCTGCCAGTGCTCATCGATCGTGGCACCGCGCGGGCTGTGCCGTGTGTGCCCTGCTGGGGAGGGCTGAACCCCAAACCGCTCTGAGCCCTGCAGCACGGGGGGGGGCGCCCCTTCCCGTTTAACTCCACCAGCAGCCAGACCCCACTCCTGTTTTCCAGCCGGTACCACCACCACTTTTTGTGGAGCGCTTCCTTGTGCCCAGCAGAGGGTTGTGCCCTGGCGGGCAGCTTTGTTCCTACCGCCACCTGCCCTGGAAGCGCAGGGGACACTTGGGCTCGTGACCGGGAGGAAACTGCAGCCCCACAGCCAGCAAACAATGGACGGAAACGCACGCTGCGTCCCAGGCTGGGAGGGCAGCATGAAGCAGGCACAGACCTCTGCAGGGACAGAGCAGCCCTGCCCTGGCGCGTGCTGCTCTCCGGCGGGCAGGGCCGCGGCCGTTGGCTTGGAAGAGTGGGGGGAACGTGGGGAACTGAGCGGGATGCGCATCGTGTGCCCGGCGTGGTGCGCAGTGCTTCACGTGCACGGCGTAGCGCACAGCGTGGTGCGTGGCACGCGGTGCTCGGCGCTGCACAGCGCGCCGCACGGTGCTGTGCGTGCGTGACGCTGCGCGCTCGGCGTGGTGCACGGCGTGCAGAGTGCTTTGCAGAGCGCGCGCTGCGTGTGTGCGGCGCGGTGACCTCTTGCTGCCTCTGGCCCCGAGCGGGGGCCGGGAAGGGAAGCACTGCCGGTCACGCTGCTTTCATCAGAGATCTGGAGCGCAGGAGCCTGCCCAGATCCTAATCAGTGTGGGAAAGAAGCGGCCGGGCCCGCTCTGGCTGCAGCCTGCTGGAGACGCCTTTTATTTCCATAAACTTTATCGCAGCCCGCAGCCCCTGATACACCGCCCTCCATCCGCGGAGGGCAGCGTGGCGGGCGGCCAGCAGCCGCTCACAGCCGCACGCGCTGCCGGTGCTCCCGGGGGACGCGCGGCCGCACGCCAGCAGCCCCGTCCCCGTGGGAAGGGCCGTGTTGGGCTCTGTGCCTCCCTCGGGGCAGCGCTGCTGCTGGGTTTGAGGCTTGCTGGGCTTTGCCACAAATGAGCGGTTTGGGCTGCTTTCAGTTTTCTTGTTTCTTTCTTTCTTTCTTTTCTTTTCTTTTTTCTTTTTTTTTTTTTTTTTTTTCTTTTCACTTTGCTAAAAAAGTTTGGGTTTTGTTTCAAAAGGTTTACATTCTTCTTAGAGCAAGGAAAAACCAGGATCTGGGGGCTGTTTGCACGCTCGTCCTGCAGACTGGGAAAGATTATTTTCCATTTCTGCTTTGCAGTGTCTGTGAGTGAGATCTGTCCCTGTGCCACGTCCCCCCAGCATCCTCCTGCTGCGTGCAGGGCTGGGGGCACGCATTGCCTTTGTGCCATCTCCCAGTGATTTATGGCAGCTGTTGTAGCGGTGGCCACCCATCACCTGGGCTTGATCAGGGTTGGGGACATCTCCCCTTCTGTGCCCAGCTGTGCTGAGGATACCCGGCCACACACTGTCCCCGCTCCCCTCCTGATGGCTTTTCACCCCATCCCTCCTGCTGCCACAATCCCTGTTCTGTCTGCAGCCTCGTGGCATGCCAACATGATAAATGCGTTCTCTGTTCTCCGGCACTGGCTGCTCATCAGAGCACTGGGAAGCAGCTCACAGAGAGCCATTGAGTGCTGTCACCCGCAGTGCTGTCACCCATCCCACAGCACCACTGCTGCCAGCATGGGCAGAGCCCCGAGGCCGCCTAGCACTGCCGTGCGCTGCTGCTGGAGGAGGCAAGCTTGGCCCAACGTGTTCGTGCTTGACAAATACAAGTCAGATTGAGTCATCTCTGCTTGCTACCTGCTCCAGTCTCCACCTGGGCACAGCTCCTGCTGCAGCAAAGCCCTGCCCTGGTTGCTGCTAAGCGCTGGTGAAAGCTGCTCACCTGTTGGCCATGCATAGCCATGGTATAAGTATTGCATTTTTAAAATAACATTTTGTAGCAGTAAATGTTAGAATCATTGAACTGTTTGAGTTGGAAGGGATCCTCTAGGGCCATCTGGTCCAACTCCCCTGCAACGGAGAGGAACACCTAGAGCTCCAGCAGCTACTCAGAGCCCCATCCAGCCTGACCTTGGGTACTGAGGGGCTGTTTCTCCTACTTCCACTCTACTTTTCCTCTTGTAGAACCATGTTGGGGTCAGGAGTGAACCCTTCATCTATTACAAATGATAACCATTTTCTCATCCAGGCTCAGCAAAAGAGAAGCTTGCAAAGACAAGCCATGACTTTCTGCCCCAGCTCCTGGAAATACACCCACTTCTTTCAGCAGGAATGCTTTGGTGTTAGATGGTCCGGTAGGGTTCCACTCCACCTTTCACACGCAGATCTCTGGGTGCTCTGCTCCTCCTTTGTAAGACGTTGGCTCTGTGTTCTCGCTGTGTTGAAACTGACAGAGTTGAAGGGCCCTTTGGGCTGGGAGGACCAGGCCAATGAGAGAGCAAAGGGAAACACCCAGATTTGGGACTGTGATTGTGCAAGTCCTTGGAGGGATGCCTGATGGATGTGTTACTCACGTTGGGTTACTGGGACGCCAACGGGAGGGACTGATGTCTCAAAGCAGAGCTGAGGGCTCACCCAGAGCCCTTCTGGGGTGGTGGGTGCCCCACTGCAGTGGTAGTGCTTGCCAAGGTTGTGCCTGTGGCAGGAGCTACCTCCATGTCCCCACCCTGTGGAACATCTCTGGTGTCCTGCTGGCCCCAGGGAACTCCATGGTTTGTGGCCGCGTGACCAAGGAGCGTCCTTGAGCCTTCCTCCTGAGGGCTGTATTCTTTAAGATGCTGGCAATGAGAAAACGCTCTCTGTGCCCTTCCCCCAGCTTAAAGCATCCTGTACAAAAATAAAGTGCCCAAAATAGCCCTAGACAGTGCTTGACATTTGCCAGACAGCTGCTCGCAGGAGTGCTGCAAGGATTATGGATTGCTGTGAGCTTCCCTCCTGCCGCCCGCATGTGCCTTGCAACAGAGCCAGCTTCCACCGGGCTCTCATGGCCTAAAAAAGGCAGCACAGGGACAGGGGGTGCAGGGACAGGCACCCACAAGATGTGGACTTGCTTATCCAAGGGCTGGAGCACAGCAGCCCCGGTGCAGCCAGGATATGTCACCCTATTGTGGGCCATCAGAAAGTCATCAGGTCAGCTCAGGAGCCCTGCGGGGAAGCTGTGGCTCAGAGGGGACCTGGGAGGTGCCTCAGGTCAGAGGGCTCAAGCCCTCAGGAGCAGGGCAGGGAGTAGGGGGAGGAGGGGGAAAGCAGCGAGGACATGCCAAAATCAGCACCTGGGAGAGGATATGACACAGTGGAGTGAGGCCATGGGGAGGGCATGGCATGGCAAGGGTGGGAGAAAGGGGCACATCATAGCAGGAGGAGGCCTGGAGGCAATTCCAACACCTGCAATTCAGGAGGACCATCCTTCAGCAGAGTCTGATCCTGAAAAGGGAGATCATGAGGCACCAGATGAGATGAAATGCGTAGGGGCTTCACGGTCTGAAAGTGAGATTTCAGCAAGGCATGACCCAGTGGTTTTATCAGTAACTTCTTAAGTGTACACGTGTATTTACAGCCAGTGACTGAGTAGCCTTTAGATAGGAAAAAAAGCATACATGCCAGAAGGAAATGTATTGCCTAGGTCAGAGCACAGTCCTTGAAATACTAGTGCAGTAAAATCTGTGAGAGACAGAGGCACCTGAGGAGCCTTGTGAGCCCCAGCAGCACTGCGGCAGGACAGGTGTGGAGGTGCTGCTGGCTGCCAGAGGCGCACCAGGAGCAGCTGCAGATTTTCTGCAGAGGATTTTATGACCAAAACTAACCATCAGCTCAGCCCAGCTCAGCCGTGAGGCACATAGGACATTTACCAGAAGTGTTCTGAGCCCAGTGACGTTTCCCCAACTGAAGGGATGGATCTCCACTCATAGCCTTGAGCCTCACACACAACCTCTTTTTTTTTTTTTTCATTTTCATGTTGACCAAATCAAGGTTTCCATGGAAGTGCTGGGAGTTCTCTGCAGGATCTGTCTCATTCCCTGGGCCATGAGACTAAAGGCTCTTCAGATCTCTGAGGCACTTTCAAGCTGTTTTCCCATGCCTGCTGATCCAGTCTGTGCACGGACCCGTCCCTGCTGCTCCACCAGCCCACAGCTTTGATGTCGGCAGCCCGGCGTGCTCACCTCCGAAGCATTTCCCAGCACATGTCTGGCTGTTTATACCTTCGAGGCACGCAGCCATTCTCTTCTGTTTAAGGACCGTCTTGACCACATCAGTAGAGTAGGAATCTCTAAAAATAGACAGGCTGGCAAACTTCACGATATGGAAAACGACGTGCTTTTGAAATCTCTGGAAAAGAATGGATTCCTTAAGGGATAGTTTACAAATACTGATTTCATTATTTATGGTAGCTGTAAAACACAGTGCATGCAGAAAGCATCGTCCCATTGAAGCTGGTTGTTACTCATTACAGTGGTGTTCGCGTTCCAGCGGGTTCCTCTGCTTTCTCCCCTTGCCCTGCCAACAGGTTGCCCCTCACCCTCTCCAATTTTTTCATTCCTGAAGCCTCCGGTAGCCAAGGGAACGTGCTCCTTTCTGTGCCAGCTGTCCTGGTCTTATTGTTTCTTTTAAAAGATTTATTGCATCATTGCTCCCTGCTCCTCTCACTCTTTCCACTGGGGTATTTGTAGACACGGGTCCTGCACCTGTTCCCCATTCCTCCTCTCCTCCTGCCCTGCCATTCCGTGGGGCTCTCCTGCAGGAACACCGTGGGTTTGTGTTTCAGCCCCAGGCCGTACCTTGGGAGCACTGAAGCCATGTCCTGCAGTCTTGGCACGGCAAAAGCAAGAGGTTTCTCAGGAATGTTCTCTAGGGCTCTGGGATCTGCTTCAACTGTTACAGACATGTATAGATGCAGGGCTCTATGTACCCGGACAAAATGTCTGTCTGACGCCTCACCACGACAGCAAGCAAGCTCTGCTCCATTCAAGGCAGACCTCTCCGTGGACAGGGCAGCAGCCCGTGTCTCCTGTGACATTTGCTCCGTTCCAGATGCCCTGGGTTCAGCCCGCTGGGGTTAAGCAGCGCTCCTGGTGCAGCATTAAGGCTGTGCTCATGCGCTCCCCGGTGTATTTATAACTTTCACATCCCTCTGACATTTTATGGCCAGCCAGCATTACAAGGGACGAGTGCTTTCCATTACGCATTGGGATGAGCTCCTGCTCGCGCCTCACAGCTCCTATGACATAATGCACAGCCTGGTAGGGCACAGTTTGGGATGCCCCAGCATCAGCATGGTGTGCAGCCAGCCGGCCCCACTGCTCGTCCGTGGCCTGTTGTGTGAAATGCCACCTGGATTAAAATGTCCTTGGGGGGAAAGGTGCACGTGGTCCCTCTGGCTGCCCTAGCTTCAGCCCCAGGCTGCCCCTGGCTCAGCTGACACAGAGACAGCAAAGAGTTTGCTCCATTTGGGCAGGAGGAAAGTGTGACCAGGGGACAAATGCCACCTGTGTGCACGCAGACGGCCAGACTGCTGCCCTGGCATAGGTGAAAGAGGCAAAAAGAGGTAAAAGGACAGTGCTTGCAGCTCCGCACAGGTCACTGCCTTGGCAACTGCCCCTTGGGAAACATTTTACTCCCATCTTGTTCCTGCCGGACAGGGAACAGAGGTGGAAGCAGGGCAGGCCCAGTGGCCCCGGGACAGGCAGCCATGGGGACGCACGCTGCTGAGCGCACGCAGCCCCAGACACCGTACCCCACTCCTCTTTGTAAAGGCTTTTGCAAGCAATGCCCTGGAGCAGAATGAATTAAAGCCTAATAAAGCAGTGGTAATTTGCAAACTGGAAATGCTCCAGAGTTCCCAGGACTAATTCATTAAAATCTTCCTCTGCCCCTCCCGTCCGCTGGCAGACTCTGGGCGAAGGCTCTGATCTGTGGCCCCACTGCCCTGCACTTCCTTGAGCCTCAGCCCCATGCTGTGTGTGGTGGTGCAGGGACTCACCCCACGGCTGGGACCAAACCAGGCACCGCTTGGCTGAGCTCCTCTGGAGGCAGCAGGTGCCATGAATTTGAGCCCGGTGTCTGAGGGCTCGGGGCAGCTCTGCCATCCCAGCAATGTGCCCACTAAGCAGGGATCGGCAGCGAGCAGAAATGCTATCCAGAGCCATCCAAGGTGGGTGGACGGGGGCTGCCCAAGTCCAGCCCAGCTCTGAGTCCCATTGGCATTTTTTGTGCATTGCCAGCCAGGCTGTCTTGCCTCCCAGCTAGCTTCTGCCACAGCTCAGATTGAGGGAGAGGCCAGGCTTACATTTCCTCGCCTCTCATTTCCGAGCCTGCAGCTCCTTGCAGGCTTCTCCCTCAAAAACACAAACGCTTGGCCCTCATTGCCTTTCTTGTGAGAGTGCAGAGCTAATTCGCCTTCCCCACATTTGCATCCCACAAATGATGCCCAGCAGATACACCCAGCATGTAAACAAAGTAATTAGCATTTAGGTACATGTACACCTGCACACACACATCGAGATGAGGGGTTCTTCCAGTGCAGCTCAACCTCTGCAAAATGTCCATAAGGCCAACTCTCATTTGAAAGTGGGCCTTAAAACCTTGGAAGGATTTGGCTGATCCTCAATGAAAATTTGACTGATGTGTTTGGAAAGTGCAACAAAACCCAAATCAGAGCATGGCTGCACAAGCTGTTGGCTTTTCTTGTTCGTTTCTTGCAAGCAGGAGCTGCTGACCCTGAGCTCCCAAGCTTGATTCCTCAACTAAAGGAAATCCAGCAGGAGCTGCAGGACCACCTCCAGTGCCAAAGCACCAGGCAGCACCTATTGCTGAGCAGCAGTGAGCTGCAGTGGGATGGCTGCACACCTCAGGGATGGGGGGACCTCAGGACTGTCCGCACCCTTCTCTGCACGGCCGTGCTCATGGAGAGCTGGAAGCGCTGCAGCAAAGGGCAGGGAACCTAAGAAGCTTTATTTTAATTGATCTGAGTTCACTGAGCCTGCCAAGTTAATGAGTCCCCAGCAAGCAGCTTTAACGAGAGCCCATGGCAGGCTTAAAGGAACAAGATGAAAATGAGGGCAGAAATAGATGCTTGTCTGCAGAGCCTGATCTGCTGGGGCCAGCGAGGCGAGGAGGAGCCGGCGAGGGCTGGCGGCAGACGCGGGGGCACAAGGCGAATGTGCTGCTTCAGCGCTTTGCATTTCTGCCCTCCCGCCAAGCACAAACCCTGCTCTGCCGGTCCCCTGCCGGCCATTAATCCTCAGGGCAGAGAGAAGCGTTGCTCCCACCCTCCGTACCCTTCACTCTTGCCGAAGTGAGAGTTCAGTACTCGGGGCTGTGGAAAATCCCCTCTGCAGCACTGGTACCCATGGGTGGTGACCAACAGGGATGCTGCTGACCCCTCGTCCTCCTGCCTACCATCATCTTTCTCCTGTCCATATCCATTGTGCTTTCCCTGCCCACCAATTATCCTTCTTTCTCCTGCCCATCCACCGATCTTTTCCTGCCCACCCGTTGCCCTTCTCCAGCCCACATCTCAGCTCAGCTGAGCACAGGGCTCAGCCCAAGCCGGGCTGACCAGGGCTGGCTCCAGGCACTGAAAGAAGCCATTGTCTGCCTGAGGCTTTGAAGATGAAGAGTCTTGTACAAGTGCCAGGTGGCGGTGGGGTGGCCGCGGACGGTGCTGGGACAGCTCTTGGCTTGTGGGATCCTGCTGTCAGCACCTCACACCCAGAGTAAAAAAGAAAAAAAGTGAGAGGGAGAGTGTGTTTTCTCTAAGCCAGATAGGACTGCAGCCCCCAGCCCTCCCGCAGGGCCGTGGTCCCCGTGAGCCCAGCAGAGCTGCAGGCCCCGGGGGCGCGGTGTCCCGTGCCACCCGCAGGGCCGGGGTGGCAGCGGGGCTGCGCGGAAGCGCTGGGAGAAAACACATCGGGGAGGGCGGTGAGCCCCGGCTGCTGTTCCTCCCGCCGCACGGCCGGGCCGGGGCAGGGCAGCTGCTGTGAGTTCACTGGAGCAGCACTTTCCCACAGTCTGGAGGAGTGACACATGGCTCTCACACATTCCTGTGCCGGCAGGCTCGGCCGCGCTTGGCGAGGAGTCAAGGCAGACGGAGGGCTGCCGCTGGGAGCTGCTGATTAGCAGGTTCCGACTTTGGCACCAGCCCGGCCCTTGGAGCTCCGGGCGGCTTCGTGTGAGCTCTTAACCCTTCCAACGGCCGGGAGCGATACCTCCCTCCTGATAGCATCGATTTCCCAACCCTAAGGAGGCTGCTGAGCTCATTCCCAGCGAGCACCCGCAGCCGCAGGTGGGGGTTGTGGGTGCACCACGAGCAATGGTTATGTTTCCCATTCGTCCTCCAGATAGAGGAGCTGGTTCCGTGCCTTCCTCGCTGCCTGCTGGCTGCGCCTGCTTCCAGCCCAACCATGACCTCCTCTAAGGCTGCAAAGAGCTTTCTGCCAAACAGCCGGAGGCGAGCCCGGGATGTCTGGGGGAATGCAGACAATGCAAACGCTCTCTTTTATCTCACCTAGGTTTTTTCCGCTCCTTGCAATTAGCTGCCTGCTCTGTCTGCTCCCCATTTCCCTGCGGTTCCTCCCAGCAGCCCTGCCCCTGAAACGTGTGGAAGGAAAGCCACATCCCCGTGTGCCCTTCAGCTCTTCCAACAGCTCTCTGGTGGCCGTAGGCACTACGTTGGCTGCCGTGGGCTAGGTGGGGCTCAGCAGCACCAGGACCACCCGCACCCTTCCTCCTGCCCCTGTCCCCAGGTGGGGAAACCACAACGCCCGGGATCACAGTTTCAGTCCTTCTGAAACAGCGCAGGAAGCAGCACAGCCTAAAACCCTTAAGATATTTGCTTTGACAAGAAACCAGATAGCCGGATCCGTAGGGTGCAAGTGCTGCCGGCCCGCCCTCTTCCCGCACTCAGCCGGTACGTGGCCATCCCAAATATTATTTTTTGGAAACCACTTCCATAGATCAACAGAGGCATTGCGGCAGAGCCGTGCAGCCGGGGGAACCAGAGTGCTGCCACTCACTGGAGCAGAACAAGCCAGTGAGTCCGCACAGAACGGGATTAATGAAAGCCAGACCACAAAGCCCATAAAAACATATTTCTTGCTTTTATTAGACCAATGTAATTGTATGGAAAGAGCAGACAGCCCTGAGATGCCTAGACCCAGTAGCATGGACGTTACCACCACCAAAGCTGCAGCGTGTTCCCTGCTTCACACCAGGACGTGGGGACACTGCTGCTCATCCCCATTGGTTTGGCCTCACTGGGACAAGCTGAAAATAAAATTCCCCATGGGGTGGGGAAATGCTTTTCCTGTTGTAGGAGATCTCCTGGTAAAGAAAGACATTTTGTTTGGGGGGGCTCTGCAAGGCAAGATGAAAGGGGAAACCTACATTTTTCAGCTCAGCCTGCTCCTGACATGGGAAAATAGCAGGCAAGAATAGATAGCTTGTAGGCTCGTTTTTTTCCTGAACAGATTATCTGTGTGAATGCGCCATGCTAAGCAGGGAATGAGGCTGGGATGCCCCCACCCAGCTCTGTCTCTGGCCACCCTTGGGCACCCTGAGCTGCAGGAGCTCAGCACACTGCAATCATGGAGGTGGCTCTGCTGTGTGCACGGCCCCACACACACAGATCTGGGCTGTGAAAGTGCTGTGCTGAGCTTTCCCCCCTGGAGATATGGGACACTGCCTGCTGCGGGTCACTGCGTTGGTGACAGACACAGTGCCACATGTGGGACAGCAGCAGGGCCGTGGCAGCTCCTACATAGGAGTGGATCCCTGCCCAAGGGCAGAATTAGGTGCTGGATTGCCCAGCCCCAGGCATGTGCACCAAAAGGAGGCCAGGAGCAGCATGCTGCTTTCAAACAATGCAATTACAGCACAACGTGTTTGGGATCACTTTTGTCCCTTTTTGAACCATTTGGGGCACGTTGTCAGGTCGGAAGACCCAAAAATGTGCTTCGGTGACCACTCCCCATTTTCACAGAGCCTCAGTGTGACCGTGAGCCCCGTCACCCCCTCCCCCCACATCCCAACCCCCACGGCAGGGTCTGCAGGTCAAGCCCCATCGCCGCCCTCCTGGAGCCACCAGGTGAGGTGCGGCCGCGCGTGTGCATGCACCGGGAGCTGTTTGCATATGAAAGTGGCCGTGCGCTCGGCGGGGCTGTATCATTTATTGTATGATCTTATCTGGCGCGTGCCTCAGCCGCCCTTTCCCACACTCTGCATGCTCGGCTGCCAAGGCCCCGGGCTTAGCCTGTCAGCATTACCCGGGCTCAGCAGGCAGGCAGTAATTCCCTGAATAAAGAAAACATTTTAAGGTTTGACAAGTCCAGCATTTGCATGTCTGTTTTCAGAGAAATAACCATCTCGGGGGATTAAGCCCTTTTTTTTTTTTCCCATCCAGCCCAAAGTATGAAAACATTCTTGACATAGTTGCCTGAAAAAAGGATTTCTATAGAGCAAAATACCTTGCGTCCTGTGTGAGCGCAGCGATTTGCTTTGAAAAAAAAATAAAAGAAAGGAAAAAAGAAAGAAAAGAGCCGCTGCAGCCCAGCGCCGTGTTGGTTTAGGGCGGGTGAAACAGCACTGGGGAGAGGGAGGGTTTGTGCCCCCCAACCCCGCTCCATCCATGCCCCCACCCCAAAGGGAATCCAGGACGTGGGATTTACTGTAGGATGTGCCCCGTGCCACACATTTCCAGTGGGATGGGGCTGCAGCTCCAGTGCTGGGCACTCCCAGAGCGCTGCCCTCTGGT
Source organism: Tympanuchus pallidicinctus (assembly GCF_026119805.1). Taxonomy (NCBI): domain Eukaryota; kingdom Metazoa; phylum Chordata; class Aves; order Galliformes; family Phasianidae; genus Tympanuchus; species Tympanuchus pallidicinctus. The sequence continues at coordinate 12,234,111 of NW_026294739.1, read as the reverse complement.
GCCGGCCACGTGCCCGTAGCGCCCAGCTGCCCCCCCCCCCCCGATAAATGGGGCTTTATACGGGGGGATAATGCAGCCTGAGCGCGGGGAGGCTTAAAAAGCAAAAGTGAATCATTTCTCAGTTCTCCTTCCCATAATCTCTCCTGGTAACATTAATTATGAGTTTGCACAGTGTGCCCTAAGGCAAGCACCGCTTTCCCAGGACAATTAAAGTTACTTAATTATTAAACACCGTGTGCGCTGTTCCTGTGCTCCCCCAGCCCCGCGAGGCGGGCGGGCCGGCTGGCTCACACGCTTTCTCAGAGAGGCGATTGGAGCGTCTGTGGGAAAGTCTGCTCCATTGTAATCCCTCCGGCATAATCCCACAAATCCCAGCCCGGCCCCAAGGGGTGAGCACAGCCCCGGACCACGGCTCGGACACTCCCCTGGCCTCTCACCCTGTCCCCCGGCACACAATCCGGTGCTTTGGCCTTCCCTTCCCAAAGCTGAACCCGAAACCAAGCTCTACTCCAGCGCTGCGGGCGGTCGGTTGGACTCCTTGAAGTGATGGCTGTAACTGACCCTTGCAGGCGCTGAGCGCCAAGGGACCGCAGCCATCCATCAGCCTGACGGGGCGTGAAAGCCATAAACTCTTTGGTGGAGCTGCTCCAGCCCCCATGGGCTGCACTGCGCTCCTGAAATGAGCCCTGCATTTGGGCGCTGGGATGGGTGCACGCATAGGCATGGTGTCCCTGGGGTGCCAGAGTGGGGACCCGTGTTGTGTGGCATGCTGGGCAGCCAATGTTTCCCCCAAAGCAGCTATGTGTGTAGGGCCTTGTGGTGTGGCTCCTGCAGCCCCCAGCACATAAGGATGGATTCTAAGCTCTGATCCCAGCACCACAAGGTGCCATCGTTTCACTGTCCCTTCTGTGCCATCCGCACCCAGCCTGGGACAGCTGCCCTTCAGCATCCCGGGCACAGATCACATGGGTGGCATGTCCTTAGGTGAGGAGCTTCCTCAGGGCACGGGCTGATGTATGAGGTGACAAACACAACACAAACCACACGCAAGTCTGGCTGTCCCTCCCTGCTGTGCCTAGGAGTCATACACTTGCAGCAAGGCGTGAGCTTGTGGCACTGAGCGAGCCGTGTTGACATGGCACGCGCAATGCCCATCCCTCGCCACCCCTCCCCTTGCAGCCCCACAGCTCATCCCCACCATACATGGCTCTGGCTGCAGCTGTACAACCTTCTGTCCATCCCACACTCCTGTTTACACTGAGCACCTGAGCACATGTGTTGCCTCTGCTGCCCTTTGCTAAAGATGTGGGCTCGGTGGTCTGTCCCCAAGAGGCCTCTGTCCCTGTCCCGCAGAGGCCGTTTGCTTTACGATCTGTGAACATCAGGAAGAAATGAAGCAGTGGTGGAGAATTCCCTTCAGCAAAGCTTTGATGGTGAAAAATGTGCTGCTGGGCTGTCTGTTCCACAGCAAGGGAAAAAAAAGAGAAGAAAGGAGGGGAAGGAGGAGGAAGGAGGGAAAGAAACCATCTGCTTTTTTTAGAAGCTCCTCACCCCAGCTCCAGCCGTGCAGTAGGAAAGCTGCTCCTCTCCCAGCACTCCCGTGCAACTGGATAGTGCCTGTTGCCCCCAGGTTAATTGAGACCAGGCACCGTGCTCACATCCAACATTACTGGCACAAAGGACCGTAGGAATTCTTCAGAGGGTGCTGTGCACAGAATGGGCAGTGAACGCATTGCTGACAGCCACAGCAGCGCCCACAGCCCCTGCTCCATGGGGAAAAAAGGGGGATTTTGTCAAGAAGCCGTCGGAGCACAACACGGCTGAGCATGTCCCTGTGGGAAGCAGCAGGTGATGCCGTGTGCCATGCCTGCCTTGGAAGTGCAGACGACTCATCTCGCCCCAATGAGCCCAGTTGTGCCACAGCTATCAGCGGCCCCGTGTGCTTTCATGTCCCTGGCACAGCCCCAGTGCAGTGCAGGGGTTATCCGGGCTGCGGTGCATTCCCACGGGAATGGCAGCATGTGCTCCCTGCCCTAGTGCCCGTGGGGTGGCACAGGGCACGTGTCACCATGCCACCACCACTGATGCTGTGCTTCGAATTGCTGGGCTGGCATGCAGAGCCCATGGTGCCGAACATGCTGGGTGAGCTGCAGTCGGATGCTGCCCCAGCTCCGCCGCAGGGACACCTCTCCCATTGGCGTCAAGGGCAACCCTGGAGGAGCTGCTGTGATTTAAGATGTGAGAAGGTCAAAAGTTTTCTCAAGCGGAGCTGCTATCGTGGAGCCGAACACTTCATCCCCCCTCTTTATCTGCCCCAGTATTTATTGTCCATGAGCAAATACTTGTGTTTTTATAAATTCCTTCAGAATGAATCACCCTCCTATTTAAACCAACAAAGACCACATCAAACACTATCACTCCGTTTAGAATTAATCATTAATTTGAAGCATTTGACAACATTTTGCGGCACGATTTTGCTCTCTCCCCAATTAATAAGGGCTGTACTTTGGTTCTAACACCTCTGCGGGAAACCCTGGGCATCACTTCACCTCTCGCCTTGCCCATGTGTAGGCTTACACTGCTTCCCACCCTGTGACCAGGCTGGAGTGGTCATGACATGGCCATAGTCAGCTTCCCCAGCCCCTAGCTCAGGGGTTTCCCTCTGGGGAAGCACCATGCTGCTCAGGGCCCTCCGCTCTCATTGCAGCCTCTGCAATGTTTACAGTCAGGCCAAAATCTGATCCCAGATGCATGCACGTGGCTTCTACTCACTTTAGACTCCATCCGGCCTCTAAACACCACGTTCTGTACTCTGGTTTTGTTTTATGCGTGAGGCATGTGTTTCGCTAGGACACTGCATTTCATTTAAAAATCATTTCTGACAGCCCTTCTGTTTCCTGAATTCTTGCACGCCAGGTCCTGCAAAGCGTCTTCCAGATCTGCAGCCTCTTTGTAGTCAACAGATTCGTGTGGTTTTGCTTCCTTCTCACAAGCAAGCCATGAAATGACCTTGACTTTTCCTATGGCTGTGGTTGGACATTTCTTAGACTCTTTTTCTGTGGCTGCTTTGCACCCAGTGATACTTTGTGATCCCACTCACTATTGCTGCTCTGCGATCCCACTTGCTGTTGCTGCTTTGCGTTTTATGGCAGGGCAATAGCTGGGGGAGCAGGGCAATCACACTCCGTAACAATGTGCTGGGACACCCACATCCCTGCTGCGAGCATCCATGCCCACTCTGCTGGCACCTCTCCACAGCCTTTATCACCTTATCAGCCCCTTGAATGCACCTTCTTTATGGCGTGTGCCTTTCAGTGGCCCTTCTGCAAGACAATGATGTGCCTTTGATGCTTTGGCCGATCCTGTTTCCTGTATGCTCCGGAGCCTTGTATACATTTAAATTCGACTTGTTAACTTTATAAGGATACTTCAGGCTCGTATTGTACTGAAATTGGCTGGGATCTCTGCGTCTCCCTTATTCCCACGTACCTTTTCTTAGAAACGCTTTGTAGTGGTGTTATTGCTGTTGGGAGGTTTGCCTTTAACAGCCTCCAATAAAGATATGAGGCTGCGTGCGGGCAGCAGCTCAGCAACAGTACAGGTGCCTGCAGCACGCCGGGCTGCGGTGGCAGCGGGTGGCCGGGATGTCCCCCAGGTGAATCCCTAGCATCCCTACATGATCTTAGTGCATTTTCTAGCAGAGTGCTGCCCCATGGCTGGGCTCGCCGCTTGGCTCTCAGTGCTGTTTGTAGGAGGTTTCTGCCTTCTCCCTGTGTTCCCTCACTACAGCAGCACAAAAGCGTTTTGAAGGTGACTGATGAGCACAGCGCCCTTCACTGCCCAGCAGGACGGTGCCCTTGCAGCCTGATTTCAGGATGTTTCAGGGTTTGGACTAGATGTCATTCCATACGACGCTCCAGATTACTTATCAAAAACTGCCTCATGCTGCTGGAATCAGTGCAAAGTAAACATTGTACTTGCAAATGTATTTATTCATTATGCTCAGCAATTAACTCTTGATGTAGGCAATTAAGCTGTCAATTATCCCTTGTTTATAAAATAACAACATCCTTCAAGGGATAATATTTCTATTACAGTAATTAGTAACACATCAGTTCTGCACCAGCATGTAAAGGATTCTCACCTTTTTCTCCTGGCATTGGCTGCCTTGAGAAAAGCAGTTCTGCAGCACAGTGTCACACGTGTGGGGATACACACACGCACAGAGATGGGGCCACCAACCTACACACTATGCAGCCATCCTGATGTTGGCATGGCTGAAGGGCTGGTTTCAGTCCTGCTGTCACCTTGAATAGTTTATATTGATTTTGGGAGTGCAGCATTCCCATTATGCACACATGCAGATATTAGTTAGATAGGCTTATTCTCTCCACAGTGCCAAGCTCAAACAAAATTGCTGCCGAGGCTTTATGCCCACACGCAGCTCACACACTAACTCACCCCTGTGCTGACTCACAGCATCGTAAATAAGAGAGGAGGACCAGCGGGTGGGTGCAGCGGGAGCTGCGGGCAGAGTGAGTTCAGCCTCCTTTCTTGGGCTGATTGATGGCAAGGAAAGGGAAATATGCTGGAAAGCAGGATTGATGGCTGCAGAGGAGCACGGAGCTGTGGGCAGAAGGATTTTAGTGCCCAGGGGAAGGCTGTGTTGCCTGGGACAGGCCCTGGGCAGAGGCTGTGTGCAGCACATTGGGCCACGCTGGCATGCTGGGGGCAGTTCCCCACCACACTCCCTCCCGCCTCCTCCCAGCCCAGCACTGTGGATCCAGCTGCTCGCAGCTGGCTGCAAACTGCACTGCGTGCTGGGAGTGCTCCTGGGACTTGGCCCTCTGGGACAGCTTCACAGCTCAGAAACACAGTGAACAATCTCCAGGAAGCGGTGCTTGACATGCAGCCTCCCCCCCACAGCAGATCTGCCCCACAGGCACCGTGACAGCAGCCTCTGGCAGCAGCACAGCAGGATCCCTATAAATAAATACATCGGCTCTTGCTGCCAACACCTTCCACCCACATGAGGAGGACAACAACCGAGAGATGCTCCCCCATGCTTTTATTTCTGGTTCTCGGAGCGACATGGGTTAACATAGATGTGCTGCCAGCTGGGGCTGCTGTGTCTTGCAAAAGGCACTGACTTGTGCTGGAGCAGGGCTGCCCTGGCACGGCCAGCAGGCTGCAAAGTCACGCTCCAGTGAATTCAGGTCATGTCCCAAGGAAAGAGCATCATGGAGTGAAGGATATAAGGCGGCTCACAGACTCTGACTGGCAATGGCAGTGATAGAGATTCAAGCCCGGCAAATAGGCTGGGGACAAGGGGAAAAGCTGGGGCTGCACCATCTGGTGCCCATTAACACGTGCGGCTGCTCCAGCACAACCAGCATTGCAGATATCGTGATGGTTATCAGGGCAGGAAGGGAATTCCCATCCACATGGGTGGCATTTCACAGCTGCCAAAATGCCACCCCCAGCTCCCAGGGCAGCATTTCTTTGGTTCAGCAGGATAGGAGCCTGCCAAGAGGAATCAGCCTGGAAAGAGATCCAGGTACCCTGGCTCTTGTCCCAGAGCCCTCCCCAGTGCAGAGCTGTGCAGCAGCCTGTGCCGGGATGGGGAGATGAGAATTGTTTGCTCCCCGTCTGTACAGACGGAGGAATTTCTCAGGAAGAAGTCTGGGGAATGGGCCCCAGTGTCCAGGAGGGCAGGATCTGCTGTGAATCCAGACTGCCGTCTGCCCACGGAGCTGTTCCTGCAGCAACGCTTCTGATGAAAGTGGCTCTGCCCTTTTCACCTTGAGGACCTGCAGCAACACCCCTGAAAGCTTTGCTTTGTCTGGGAGGCTCCATCATGAATTCAGCTGGAACATGACTTTGTCCCAGAGATCTGGAGGTGAAAAAATCCCTGAAACGTTCCCCAAAGCTACCAGAGAGCACTTCTCTCTACGAACTGCTGCTGTGAAGTCCCACACTGTGCTCCTGGGCAAGGACCATGGCATGTGTGTGGGGCTGCCCAGAGGAGAAATCTGCACCAGTGGCAGCTGTCCTCAAGCTGCAGCACTTGTTTTCCAGCCTTCAGGGTGGTGACAACTTCCAATTGTGACCGGGCTAGATTTTCAGCCCATGACCCGAAGGTGAAGGGCTTGGTATTCCTGGGCAACAACTTGTGTCAGGGCTCTTCCTGTAATACCCCAGCTCTTAAAAGCAATTTGCTTTCTATACTTCTTGCGAGCTTTGGATATTAGAGCTTTGGATCTTCAGACACCCACTTTGTTCTGTCTGGGTTACACCTACAGGACAAGCACAGCCAGCTCTGCCACCTTCTCACCTCCCATGTGCCACACCAGCAGCAGCACCCTCCTTTATTCCACCTCCCTGCCCCTGGGCCCAGGACCAGCCTAAATTTTCTTGCCAATGCCTTGTCCCTTCGAGATGTTCTGTGAGTCAGTAATGTCCCAATGAGAGGTCCAAAGGTTCTTCCCAAAGCTGCTTTGGACAATTCCTAGTTTGTAACCCAAGATTACTGCCTGAGCAAAGAATATCAGTGCCAGAGGATCAGAAAACAGGGAACACCCTGTTGCACAGGCAGTCCCTTATCAGTGGATATCTTTCTCCCCTTGATAGCCTTCATGCAGAGCTGGAGAAGCCCGGAGGAGCTGTTCCAGATCCCCCAGCGGTTTCAAGCCTCTTCACCACCTCCTTCCAGCTGGAGCCTGGCCTTGGCCACTTCATTTCCAGAAACATCCTCCCATGTAAATCCTCCCCTTCCTCTCCTGATCCCTGGGGAATTCACACGCAGGCACGCTTCCGCTGCAGGATCACAGCCCTCGCACGTGCACAGTATTTCACAGCAGGCAGGCAGAGACAGGGACACAGAGCAGGAACACCCAACAGGATGCCCCATAGGATGCTACCCTTTCCAAAGCCTCAGCTGGGCTTCCAACAAACTAAAGCCTCCCCAGGGCCTGTGGCAGGCGAGGACACAGCCCCACAGCCCCCACTTGCAGATTGGGTCCTATTGCCGATGGCCAGGGTGCTCCCCAGCTGCCCGACCGGACAAGATTTGGCCTCCCGTAATTACAGCCTGTGATCCCCGCCTGCCCTGCTCCATCCCCATGAGAAACCGACCTGCTGCCAGCAATTAGAGGTGGTTAGCAGCTCCTGGGCTGCCATAAACATGGAGGTAATTGCAGCCTGTTCTCACTCTCAGCCTAGGAAGGACTGGGCTGCCCGGCTTCGCATTTCCTTTGCAAATCCCCATAGGAGGGAGAGCACTACCTCAGGAATTGTGATGACCTTCCCATCGTTTTTTTTTTTCTTTTTTTTTTTTTTTAATTAAAAAATATTTTCCCATCAGAGAACACCTCAGGCACTCCAAAAACATACTGCAGCTTTCACGCTAAGCAGTTGTCTCACATGGAGAGATGACCAAGAGGCGGTTCCCCAGTGCAGTCCCCACCTTTTCCTCACTTAAGTTTGCCTGCAGCTCCGGCTAATGGACGCTTACATCAAATATTGCTCATCTGAAGTTAAATCCTACCCACTGAAGGCTGCTCTTTGTTTTTAAATCAAAAGACTTGTGACTCGACCAAGGAGCTGAAAGAAAGCCTGGATTTGTGCTTTTCTGTAGTTTTAAACATGACACTCTCTTTTATTTATTTTCCTTTTTTAAAACTCCGGTGGCAGGCAAGCCTCTGCGGAGACGAGGGCTTTGCGCCGGTGAGATCTGCAAACATGTCTCTTCTTTCCTGAACTTTATTTTTCTCACGGTCTCTGAAAAGACAAGATCAGGTGATACGTGTGGGATTGGCCCCGTACAGGTGCAGATCAGGTACTGGAGGAGGTGGAAAAACATCGCTGTGTATACTCAAAGAAAAAAAAAAAAAGAAGGAAAGAAAGAAAGAAAGAAAGAAAAGAAAGACAGACAGAAAGAGCGAGCGAGCACATTTCTGAATAGGCCAGGTCTAATTCTTGGCAGGATGACTCAGGCTTAGCTGGCAGGCTATGGGAATAGGAGTGTGAGAAAGTCAGTCAAGCGGAGGGAAAAGAAAGATTCAAGTCCCCAGGCAAAATACTTTTTTTTTTTTTTTTTTTTTAATTTTAAAGTAACCCCACGAACCGTCCGACCCAGCCGGGGCGGTGCAGGCACAGCTGTGCCGGGGCTGAGCAGCAGGCGCTGCGCTGTGGTTTTGTGCTCGCCTGGGTGCCGGGAGCAGGGCACACACGTGCAGCCGCAGCGCCAGCCAGGCGTGTGCGCGGAGCAGCGTGAGCGCGGTGCACTGCAGTCCACAGACCGCTGTGCCACTGCCGAGACCAGCCTCGGGGCGCCGGGCCGTGAGGGCCCACGGCTGTCAGCTGGGCACAGTGCTACAGTGTCCTGACTGCGGCGACAGAGCCCGGGAGCCACTAATGGTTACGGGCCGCCGTGACAGGGACACCAGCACAGGGCAGCGCGAGGAGCCCCAGAGCGTAGAGCACGCTGATGGGATCCGGGCCGTCACCACAGGACCCAGGCCACCGTGACGGGGCCCCCGCACCGCAGCCGTGCGCGGACAGCCGCAGCCGCGCCCTCGTCCCCGCAGCCAGCCCCGGGACGCCGCAATCGGGCCCCGCGCCAGGCGCGCTGCCCCGCACATCACCCCGCCGGCCGCGGCCCCCCACCGCGCGACTCCCCCACTTCCCCTCCCCGCTGCCGGCGGCCCCCCGGGGGGAGCGGGCGGGGCCGCGCCTGCCACGGGCGCCAATTAACTCGGTAATTAGCGCGGCGCTCCCGGCGGGACCCGGCCCTGCCCTCCCCTCCCGCGGGCGGCGCCCGAGGGGTTAACCGCGGCCGCCTGCCCGCCGCCCTCCCGCCCGCCATTGGCCGCCTGCCGCCGCGCGGCGCGCAGCCAATGGGCGGGCGCCGTCCACGAGCGGGGCCGCGTGCGGGCGGCGCCCATTGGCTGGGCGCGAGTGTGGGAACGGCGGCGGGGGACGTTTCACACGAGCCGCGCGCGTGCGGCGCGCGCTATAAGTAGGGGCGGCCAAAGGCGCGCGGCAGCCGCGCCGCGCCGCCTCCTGCCCGCCGCCCGCACGGGGCTCCGCGCCCGCCCGCCCCCGCGGGGCCGCCCTCCCGCTGCCGCCCTCCCGCTGCCGTGCCGCGTTGCGCCGCGGTGGCTGGCGCTGCCTGGCGCTGCCGCACCATGCCTGCCGACCTGATGGAGAAGAGCAGCGCCTCGCCGGTGGCCGCCACCCCCGCCAGCATCAACGCGACGCCCGACAAGCCCAAAACGGCGGCGGAGCACCGGAAGGTAAGGGCGGGGCGGGCCGTGCTGCGCCGCGCCGGGCCGGGCCGGGCGCTGACCGCCGCCTCTCTTGCAGTCCTCCAAACCCATCATGGAGAAGCGGCGGCGGGCGCGCATCAACGAGAGCCTGGGGCAGCTGAAGACGCTGATCCTGGACGCGCTGAAGAAGGATGTAAGCGGCGGGGGGGGCACGGGGCGGGGGGCGCGGGGCCGTCCGGCGGGGCCGTGCCGGTGTGAGCCCCGCCTGTGCCCGCAGAGCTCGCGGCACTCCAAGCTGGAGAAGGCCGACATCCTGGAGATGACCGTCAAGCACCTGCGAAGCCTGCAGCGGGCGCAGATGACTGGTGAGCGGCGGGGGGGTGGCGGTGGTGCTGGGGCTCCGTGCTCTGCTCTGTTGACCCGGGTGCAGGCACGCACCGTGCTTCCCACTTGCGTCCTTGGCGCTGGGTTGGAGCCCTCAGTCAGTGGGCGTGGGGGGCGGTGGCCCGGGGTGGCTGCTCTGTCCTGCGGGGTCTCTGCTGCATGCCTGAGACCTCGGTGTTGGGATGCACGGTGCTCTCTGCCGGGATCCTCAGTGCCCGGGAGCATCCTCCCTGCTCTCAGGGCTGTGGGAGGTGCCACCAGTGGGCAACTCGTTGTCCCCGCTGACCGCCCTGTGACTCTCACCCCACAGCTGCGCTGAGCACAGACCCTACAGTGCTGGGCAAGTACCGCGCAGGCTTCAGCGAGTGCATGAATGAAGTGACGCGGTTCCTCTCCACCTGCGAAGGTGTCAACACTGAGGTGCGCACCCGGCTCCTGGGCCACCTGGCCAGCTGCATGACCCAGATCAACGCCATCAACTACCCCGTGCCGCCTCCGCCGCTGCCACCGCCACCCGCAGCCTTCGGGCCACCCCTGGTGCCGCCAGGTGGAGGCGCAGGGCCGCTCCCAGCTGTACCCTGCAAGCCAGGTTCTGATGCAGCCAAGGTTTACGGTGGCTTCCAGCTGCTGCCTGCCTCTGACGGGCAGTTCGCCTTCCTCATCCCCAGCGCTGCTTTCGCTCCCGGCGGGGCTGTGCTGCCCCTCTATGGCGGTCCACCCACGGCTGCCACTGCCGCCTCGCCCCCTGGCCCCTCACCCGGCACCGCTGACTCGGTCTGGAGGCCCTGGTGAGGGTGCCAGGCACCGGACTGGACTGAGCACCGCGCCCCGTGCTGCTGGCACGGTTGTACATAGGTTATACGTTCATATTGGATTGTGCCTTTGTACCATAGCACTCCCTCCAGCAGTGTTTCGTGTTTTACACGAGATCTTTTTTCTCCCCTTCCTTTCCCTTCCTTATGTGACACCAAAGATCGGGATTTTTTTTTTTTTTTTTTTTTTTTTTTTTGAATACTCTTAAAATAAAAGAGTCTCTTCTGTTTTGGAAGGCTTTTGGAGATACCTGGAGTGCTGGCTGTGTGCTTAGAGGGAGCCCAAGGATTGTGCTGCTGTGGGGCTGGAGCTGTATGGCAGACCTGGCCCCCTTTGTGTGTTGGGAAATTGCCCGGCCCTTTCCCTGCCCTGGGCAGATGTAATTCCTGCTTCCCTGGGAGCAGCCTGGCTTGATCTGACCTGCTAGAAGTGTTGTGTTTGCAGACCTGCTGTGTGTTCTGAGGGAGGCACCTCTCAGCTGCTCACATGCAGTGAGACAGATTGAGCACGGAGCCTCCTGCCCAGACCCCAGGGGCCTGTCCCTGGTGTAAATCACCAGTGCCTGCAGCCAGGTGATTTACAGGAGAGTGCCTGCCAGCGTCTCGTGTTACAACTGTGGGACAAGCCGGACGCAGTGCTGTGTCTCTGGGCTGACAGGCTGCAGCAGGCGGTGCTGGGTACCACCTCCACCTGGAGCTGGAGGCACGGAGCACGAGTCAGGCTGTACCGGATGATTAATGCTCTGCATGTGGTTTTGATAAAGTTGGGCATTTCCTCTGCTTTAATATGGAAAACATATGTCAGGGGGAGTGAGGTGGGGCTGTGTGGGCTGCCTGCCTCTCTAACTGTGAGCTGCAGCTGACCCTCCTGACTTGGTCATGCCCCATTTCCAGGCAAGATGTGAGCCTAGATAGGGGCAAGTGGTGGTCTCGGGTTACAGCTCACATCGCACTTCCTAACAAGTCCTCACTCAGAACGGGCAGCTTTAAACCATGCCAGGATCCATCAGGGATTTCTTCCAAATCCCCTACAGAAGCGTGTGGGGTTCTGCCTGGCTCAGCCAGGTGCTAAGCTGTGTCCAGGTGTTGGGGAAATGCAAGCTGCTGTAGAGTGTGAGAGCAGACAGGGTCTGAGGCCTCCCCTCTCTGCGTCTTCCTGATGTGAGAGTACTTCTTGGGGTGAATTTTGGAGGGGGAGAGGAGATGTCTGCAATCTCTCCACAGGGCTTACAGATGAGGATGTGCTTGGTGATGGCTGTCTTCTGAAAGCAGCTGCAGAGGATGATCTCCCAGGCATGCGGGTGATGATCAGCATTCTTCTCTCCTTTTTGTATGTACATTTCCCTGTATCTCCCAATGCCTTTGCTTTTACTACTGCTTTCACTGTGGTATCCAGCAGCCGGGCTTTATGTGCCAGCTCTGTGTATCTGGGGCTGCCTGCCCCGGTGTCACCTCTGCACTGCTGCTGGTGACATGGCAGGACTAAGCCTGCTGTGCTCTCAAGGGGCCACTTGCAGGACCTGCCTGCTCGGGATCCGTGTTGCGTGGTGCTAGTGGGAGCTTCATGCATCACCTGTAGCAGCTGTGGGTACTCCAGCTGAGCAGGGCCCTCCTGCTGGGGAAGCACATAAAGAGGAGACTCTATGGTAGTCTGATGGGACAGCCTATTAGTATAGATCTGGGAGTGAAAGAAAAGACAAACTGATCTGCTAATGGGAGTTCAGATTGCTGATAGTGTATTTGCTGTATGCTGGGCTCTGGCTTCACTAAAGCTTTGTATTTGCTTAGTCCCACAGCCTGTTGACATGAGAGATATGCTTGAGTTTGTGCGATTTGAAGGGATCAGAGCTATTCCCAGGAGCTGTGCTCTTGATGCTAATTCACTTAAACCCTGGCAAATTTGGATGACAAATGTGGGCTGGGGGGTCTGTGAGCCTTTATGCGCAGGAGCTGCCCTTTGGGTACAGCCAACGCCTTCATCCTGGGGATGAAGTGTGTAGGAAGCCCCGTGCCTGGCCCCGTCCCGCACTGGCGATGGCATACGGGCTGCTGGTGTTGCACACCTGCCTATGGCCCCTGCCGTGCCCCGCTCACCTCCCTGCCTGCCGCAGCCCTGTGCTCCACCGGGCGCTGCCGCCCGCCCGGGAAACCTGTCATTAAAGTCAATTAACTTTTCCCACACTCCTCGCAAGCGGTGTGCAACCCCTCCTCGCTTCCTCCTTGGCTCTTAAGTGCTACCATATGGCACGGGCCCCGGCCCCCCCGCGCCCGCCCTGCCTTTGATTCCAGTCAGACAGCCAGAGCTTTATGATTTAAGCCGAGAGAGCCCTCGTACCAAGCCCTGGGCCGCGCTGCGGCCAAGGTGGTTTTTTTAGCAGGCAAGGCTGTTTTCTGGCAGGAAATGAATAGCTCCCAGATGAGCTCAGGAACCTGAGAGGTCGTGAGAAAAGAGCGAACCCCCGGCGCGGTGGCGGGCTGCCAGGCGGCAGGGAGGGAGGGAGCACACCCGCGGCACACGAACCCGCTCCGGCCCCTGCTGCCGGCAGCCGCCGCGGCCCCATGCCGGCCGCCCGCCTCCTCGCACTGCCGGATGGCCTCGGGCCTCGGCCGCGCTTGTGCTACGGACCGCCGGCTCTGGGCCTCGGGCTGGAGTCCAGGCTTGCGGCCCCAGGGGCGGCAGAGCCGCGACCTGGCCTGGCGGCACGGCGAGGGTCGAGAGGATGAGGGATGGTGGGGGTCGGGGTGCAGCTGGCTGGGATCCACCATGAGGGAGTGGGTGCTCGGGGCTGGGACGTGGCAGCCCCATGGATCCCAGCTGGGGTGCACAGCCCTATGGAGTGGCTGGCATTGGGACTCCCCAGCCCCATTCAGCAGCCTGCTCCTTCCCAGCCCCCTCGCCATCACTCAGGAAGCCTGCAGTTTCGGCTTACCCCAGCACCTGCCCTTGGTAGGTGGGTGCCCTAGGGTAGGGTGGGGAATGGGACCTGTGATTTACAGGGGTGACATGTGTTTTACTTAAAACAACTCAAACAAAAGCACGGTTTGTTTTGTGGAGCGCAGACTTCCTGGTGGGGTCAGCCCAGACAAATGACTCCACTCTGTTTCATTAAACATTTGTGGCCAGCCACACCATCAGCTGGTGCTAGGGGCTGTGTTCCCATCTGAGCTGGGACATGGGGGAAGCTATGCAGCTGGAGGTAAGGGTGTCTGTCCTCATACTCCTGCAGCAGGGAGCCAGGTCAGGATGGTGTTTCAGGAGGATGGAGTTGCTCCTCTGAACTGTCCTGCACACAGATGAGGCTGGGACAGCTTGGCTGTGTGACAGGGACACGCAGTGCCCTAGTGCTGGAACAGGGCTGCCCCATAGGTCTCCCACCCCCAACAAACACCATCTGACTCAGATGCTGCTGCCAGAACCTTACGCAAAGTCAGCCCTGGGCCAGCCACAGAGCAGGAGCTCCACAGGGTCCTTCCACCCTGTAGGACCTGGGGCAGAGCTACCAGGTCTCAGGGTAAATACTGCCTTGTTATGCATAGGGTGCACTCATACCCTTTCTGAGGACAACCAGCATTTGTTTGGTGCTTTTGGCTGCCATGAGCTGACGAAGTTGGAGGGCTGTCGGCAATGACTTGGGGCTGCAGAAGCTTTTCCTGCTCCAGAAAATGGGCTGCAGTCCTACTCTCTGGAAAACATTATGGGTTCTTGAAACTGTAAAACAATCTGGCTGGTCTCTCTCCTGCTGACGTTGGAAATCTGGACAGTGTTTGTACCAAGAGAGGCAGCAGGATGTGAGGACACATGCTGAATCCTGCAGCTATGTGCCGTGCCTGGCTCTGCTCCACAGCCTTGCTGCAGCTCTGGCTCCTTGGCAGCACCGACGCACACTGGTGCCAGAGGGGAGGCCCATGTGGGCCAGAGCCCGCTGCCGCTTCACACCACCTTCCTTTCTCCCACAGACAAGCTCACTCCTTGCTGTGGAGTTCTGCACATCCCTTCCCCCAGGGCTGCCTGCTCCCGGCTCCCCCTGAGCTGTCATTGTGCTGGGAACAGCAGGGCTGGCAGCAGCACAGCCCAGGCTGGTGTTTCTGAGCGGGCTCCAAGCAGCTGTTAGCACTCGCAGGCGGTGCTGGCACGGGCTGGCTCCCTGCTGGGCCCAGCTGTGTGGGCAGGGGATGCAGGGACAGCCCCAGCAGGACTGGGTCCCCGTGGCCTCTGGAAGCTGAGTTCATCCCATGCTGCATGGAGCTGCCAGCGCTGGATTGTTGCCTTTTCAGGAGCACAATGAGGTTTATCTGGAGGTGCCTCGGCCCCGGCAGGCTGCGCACATTGTGTTTGCTCAGCCAGCGGCACGGCCGGAGCGAGGCCGGGTCACTGTGTGCCGCTCCCTGCCCAGCAGCCCCCTCCTCACAGGAGGCCTTGTGCAGTGAGCGAGGGCTCCTCATCGCTCTGGAGGAGCCCACAAGCTGAGTCACCACCACCAGCGCCACCACCAACATCTTGCCAAGGGATGGTTTGCAGCCAGCCCCTCATGGCCAGCCACATCCCTGTCCATAGTGGCCACACGTGGGTCACCGGTGCCAGGCTGCAGACGGACGTGTGGTAACCTGCTCCTTGCCCATCCCTCCCGGCTGCCTGCAGCATTCCCATGCAGGGAGGCTGAGCACACAGCAGTGTGTTCCGCTTATCAAAAAGATCAAGAGGCGGCTTGATTACAGCCAGAAGGGCCTGGCTGCATGAGTACCATGGCAGAAATAACAGGGCAGGTACTTCAGAGCTCTTTAATCTAGCAGGGAGAAGCAAAACATGAGCTGGTTGCTGCACATCTCTCGCAGCCTGGGTGATTAGCTCCCCAAGGAGAGGCAGGAAAGCAGAATGCCCTCCCATGGGCACCGTATTCTCCTCTGAAGCATCACCTGCAGCTGTGTATTTTACCTTAAATTTTCACCTTGCTCCAGAATGCTCTATTTTATGAGCACACACATCCTGATGTGAACACTGCTATCTTAGGGGTCAAACTGGCCCCATTGTCCCCCCACACCTGGCTGCAGGGATCTTTATCCCACTGCGCAGCAGAGCTCCAGTGTCCTGCTGGCAGAAATTTATCTGCAAATTTCCTCTCATTGAGAACAGCTGGGGGGGCTGTGGGACATGGACTGATACGAGAACTTGATTAGGGTCGGGGCAGGCAGCATAGGGAGACGGAGGTGGCTAGCAGGGAGCAATGCTCCAGCCCTTAACCTCTCCTCGGGAGCCCGCAAATTATATCTGTTAATGGATCAGCCCCCTGGTATCCTACAAATAAGTCATCTGGCTAAGTGCGTGGCAGGCATTTGTTACATTTTCATCACATTTAATTTATCTTGTGATGAGCGTTAACTCAACGAGTCCCAGGAACAGCAGGTAAAGAGCCACACCGGCATAGCTGGGCAGAAGACTCTGGCTGCAGAACAGTTCTGAAGAGCACAGAGAAACATTTTTTCCTGCTTCCCTACGGAAATGGATAACCCTCTATGGAATAAGGCCGGGAGCCTTTGTGTGTGAGGGACAAAACACCCCAGAGCAGTGATATAGTCCTAAACCTGAGGCTGCAAAGTCCCTTCCCAAAGCCCCATGGCTCTGTGAAGGACGTGTCAGCCTCTCCTGCTGCCTCTGGGCACGCACAGAACTGTACCTTCATACCATAGCACTGCACTGGTCACCGCACCATGTCACCGCAGTGTCACCGTGCCTGCCCTGCAGGCAGTGGCCAGGAAGGCGATGCTGCCATGGGGCTGGGGCACGCCGGGCAGCTCCCTCGGTGCCAGGAGTGATTTACGCAGTGCACCCGGCAGCAGAGTCAATTAAGGTCACATTTCTGTGTCGCTAAACAACAGGCGGCTCTGGGTTCGGTCCCACTGAAAAGAAAACAAAAGCCACCCCTTGAAATGGGGTCTTTGAGGAGGTTCAAAGGAGCACAGCACAAAGGGCGGGCTTTGTGGTCACCCCTCATCCCGCGCCGCTTCCAGGGCCCTTCCCGACCAGAGACACTGCTAATGTGGCAAGTGGGAGTTTTTAATTGTCCGGCACAAACAATGCTGGCATATTTAGGCCGGCCTCATTACAGAACCATCCAAAACGCTTGAGAAGCATTCCCACCACTTAGCATAAATAGCAGAAACGCTCTTTCACAAACGGAGCAGGTCCCATCTGCTCCCAGTCCATCCTCACCTTGACTCCCAGTGGCACATCCTTGCCCACCACCACTGCTGGCCCCACTGCTGACACTATTGCTGGTCCCATTACTTCTGCTACTCCTGGCCCCACTGCTGATCCCACTGCTGGTCTTCCTGCCGACCCACTCTTGACCCCATTGCTGGCTCCATTCTTGACCACTGCGATCCTACAGCCCAATCAGTGCACGCAGTCTGTGCCCTCAGCCCTGCCAGCCTCCCCACAGTGCCTCCACCCTGCACACATCCCTAGGATGCAGGCATGGGGGGATCCTGTTTACCTGGGGTGGGCCCTGGCAAGGAGCCCCATCAGCACACAAGGATCAAAGTGCAGTGGCTCCTGGTTGATACCTGATCCTGAAGCTGGACGGGAGCTGGGAGGCTGCCGGGTGCCTCCTGTTTGCATGGCAGTTCGGCTCTCCCTCTTCCCCTCTGCCTCCCTCTGCTTGGAGCCAGCACACTCCCCACGCCTCACAGTTTATTAAAAATCCGAGGTACCTTGGAAGAGACAACACAATGGTGAACTCAATACAGCTGCCTTGTATTAATGGACTGCCCCTTTTGATTTTCGAGTGGAACTTTTGGCAGAACACCAGCGTCAAAAAGGGAAAATGGCTGTAAAACTCAGCAAAAGGGGGGGATAAAAAGGGGCTTTGATCAGAAGGGCTTGAAGGTGAATGGCGGCGGTGCTGGCGGTGTGCTGGGGGCGAAGTGCGGTGCTGCAGAGGGAGCAGGGCTGAGGGCTGAACGGGTTCAAAGGGCTCCGAGTGAGAAGCAGCACCGGAGGATTATTCACTTTCTATATTTTCACTCCTGCAGCACACATGGGAATCTAATTGGCCGGGACGAGAAATATAGCCAGACAGCTTACAAGCAGGCTGGAGAAGACAGAAAAATATTTGCAGCTGCAAGCCATTAAAGGCAAACCCAGCCTCGCTCCTCCACTTTAATTACCCTTCTGTACGCTTTCCTCTGCGTACCAGTGCTAACGTCAGTTCAAAAACCTTTCTGATCTTAAAAGGCCGAGCGCAGCACCTCGCTGCTCCTAGTGCTGGGCTGAACACAGCAGCAAGGCACAGCACAAGGCACAGCACGGCATTCCCTGTGCCAAAGCCACTGCATGGGGTGCTCTGGGCTCCATGGGTGCCTGGCGCACTGATGCCAGCACGGCCAGAGCTGCCTGCATTGAGCAGCAAAGAGGGATTTTCTGTTCTTGAATAGCAGTGTGCTGCTCCCAGTCCTGTTGCTGCTCATTTCCCTTTCCACAGCAGCAGTGGCACCACAGCTGTTATTGCAGGTGCCTGCTTGTGGCTCAACACCACTCTGCTGTAACCAAGAGTGGGACTCGCTCTGCGCTGCTCCTTGTCAGTGCTGTGAGCTGACTTTGCAGCATTTGTAATCCAGCTACAAACATGGGAGGGATGCAAGTTGGCTGAATGGGGCAGTTCTCCTTGGTTGTTCTCAACCTTCGGTGCAACCCCTCTGCAAATGCACCAACAGGAGAAAGGGATGCTTGGGTCTGGGGAGATATTACAGTTGGGCTTAAAGCCCACCTGCATCCCTGTAGATGAGGGACACAGAGTGCAGGGATCTGCAGGAGCAGTGGAGCTCACCCGGCTCAGCCGCACTCAGCCACTTCCCGGCCCCGCTGAGCCCAGGGCTGGGGATCCAGATTGGAACCACATTGAAGCACATTTGCAACGAATTAGGCCGGCAGCCAGCAGTGCTTGCTTGGCCGTGTGTGCAGCCAATCTTTGGGGATTGTCAGCTCCTCCCAGGTTTCCACAGCGGATGTTCCCCGGCCAGAGTGCAGCTGGGCTTTGTGTGGAGCCCAGGAGGAGGGAAGTGCGGGTGGGGATGCACTGAGCTAAAGGGAGGCATGGAATGGGGGTGTCACCTCTCCCCTCAAGGTGCATCCAATGTGAAATTGCTTCTGGGGGTAGCTGAGAGCAGGGCTGCCAGGAGGTGGTGGGTCAGGGGCAAGTGGGTCTGGGCACAGGACTGCTGTGGGTGTCCAAGGCAAGGAGCAGTGCTGGCAACTTGCGTGACAACCTGCCAGGAAAACTGTTTAGATCCTAATTCACATTGTGTTTGTATCGTGTTCTCTTCCAGATTAAAGAGAGAATATGGGAACCTTGTGAGGGGTTGTGTGCTGGTTTGCTGGTTGCTTTCCTGGTCACGCACATCGCCTTAGGAAATGATGCCACAGTGACAGACACTAGTTCTAAAAATAGCTCCACCCCATTTCCATTGCCATTTTTTCTAATAACATATTCCCACTTCAATAATAATGCTTAGTGATTAGTGGTGGGTGCATATTAAACCAATGGCAGAGCAGGAAATTGGGCAGCTTCCTAAACACTGCAGCATCACGTTCCTGCCTGCTGTGCCATGCTGTGCTGTGCTGTGCCATGCCTTGTCATACCATGCCATGCCATGCAATGCTGACAGCAGGCACGTGAAGGGGACACCGCTTGCCCTGCTCAGCTCGGCCACCCCAGCCCTCAGACCAGAAGCTTTTCACCAATCCAGCCCCAGCCATGCCCAAGGGACACCCTGGGTGCAGCTGGAGCCCTGCGGCACGCACAGCCATGACATGGTGCTCAGCCACGGCTGCTTGCTGGGGGCCCCAGCAGCACTGCGGCTCTGTGATAAGGCCATGTCTGCTGTGAAATGACCTCGTGTTTCATGAGCAGGGATATTTATGAAATGACAGACAGCTGTGCTAATCTCTCTCTGGCAAGCAAGGCTCGCCCTGCTCTCTGGGGAGATGCCAGCAGGGCAGTGCCTGAGCATAGCCAGGGCAGGCAGGCAGTGGGGGCAGCTGGCACTCTTCTGCTGCACTGAGGCTCAATGCCCAGACCCCAAACCCACATGCTCAGTGGCGAGGCTGCAGTACTGGCCACAGCTCCACTCTGTGATGCCCCCACATTACTGCTGCACCGAGGGAATGGAGAGGGCTGCAGCCACCTGAGCAGTTCCATCTGGGGGGTCTGAGCCACCCCTGGCGTGGCACAGCCCCCGGCTCACTGCCACTCACAGCCACTCAGCAGCAGCCTTCCCAAAACGGCTCCCCTAGGGTTTTTATCACCCGCATAGTGCTGGCGAGGGGAGGGAGGCCACCACCGGGGAACATCTGGGCTCCATTGCTCATTGTCTGGCAATTAATGTCAGCGCTGAAGACAGAAGGGACGTCAGATATTAAATAAACACGACCGCACTCTGCAGACCAAAACAATCCCACCGGGGGGAAGCGCACATGCGCACGCACCAGTGCTGCTGCGGCACAGCACGACCGGACTGCTGGCTGCACACGTGTGTGCACAGCCCTGCACGCTCACAGACTCCCACACAGCTCGGGTTTCACTGTGAGTGGGGCCAGCGAGACAAAAAAAACCCCCTCCTTTTCCTTTCTTTTTTTTTTATCTTTGTGTTATTTTTTGTTTTCCAGCAGGCAAATTGCAGCTGCAAGTGCAGAGACCTTACGGCTGTGCCTGTGGGGGGCTCTGTGCATCCAGCCAGTAAACGATGGGGACGGGATGGTTCCCCTAACCCACCAGGCTGCCTAAAGGCTGCTCCCATGGTGCTCCCCACGTTCTGCTCCTGCATGGATGCGGATGCGTTAGCTCAGGGTTGGACTGGTTTGGGCTCTGGGAGCTTTTGTTTCCCTGCAGAAGCCCCTCTCTCCTTTGCCCTCAGCCCCTTTTCATATGAAGGTCAATGGGCTGATGATTAAGCAGGAAAAGGGCATGAAGAATCAACCAAATTAAATCTTGTGTGCAAACAGGTGGGTGTGAAATTTCACTCAATGGACGGTGTTAGCGGGGACCCCTAGGATCCTGATTTCCCAGGGGAAGGCAGGGCAGCCTGAGGGGGATTTGCTACAAAAACCCCAGACATGGGAGAATAGAAAAAGCCTTCTCAAAAACCAATATTGACAAGGTCCCTGTGTTTGCACCCCGGCTTTCCCTGGGAGCACAATGGGAGGTGATTGTTCCGGGCGCAGCGGGGAGGGGACGCGGGGAGCTCAAAGGTGAGCAGCCCCCCCAGCCCCCCAGTCCCAGCCCCTCTGCTTAATCCCCCGCTTGCCAGAGCTTTGAAGTCGCCAGAGGTCGAATATGGGATGGAAATCACGTTAGCCGCGCTGGGTGATCACAACGCACTGTGACACAATGCTGCGTCCCTCCGGCGCCGCGCACCCAGTGGGCACCAGGACGCACCAGGATCCGCAGGCACAGGCTGGGACACACTGGGACTCATTGGGACATGGCCGCTCAGCCCACACTTGTGGCACTCAGCATAGTGCCTCCAGCACCAGCACATAAGGAATGACAAGGAGCAGCCTGATAGAAGGAGGCTCATCCCTGGGATTAATTAGCCAAGGCTGCAGTGCAGAGCGATGTAAAACATGAGTCCTTTGCTGTGGTGTGGGGCACCGGGGCCGTCCCGCAGCGCTGCACATCTTGTAGGCATTAGCGTCACGTCATAGCAGCCTGCACAGAAGGATGTGGGGTTTATGGGGTTGTAAAGTGCCTTGTTCCTGGTGTAGGAGCGGCACTGCTGTGTAGAAATGCTCTCTTGGTGCATGAGGCTCAGGGAGGAGACATGGGGCTTGGAGGTTCTGCTGTCACTCATAGGACGGCATGTTTGTAGTTGCCCTTTTGCACCCCAGCACATGACACACAGCATTGCATCGCTATTGCCTGTTCGAGGTCAGAAGAAAGATGGGGAAGGTGATTTGGTGGTGCAACAGAAATGTTTAACCATAGATTCAGAGAGCTGAACTGGTTGTGTCATGGAGTCGTCTTCCCATGTAGCCGGTGTCTCACGACGTGAAATATCAGCGTGGCACATGGAAAATAACCTAGCATAGTTCTGATACAGCTGTATGGGATCAACATGCTTAGAGATCTCCGACAGACCCAAACACTGCCCTTCAGTCTGTCATTCCCACGATTATTCAATAGAAGTGAACCTGTTACCTCCAACTCTTTGCCTTCAGTGGAACGGCTTTCCAAATGGAGAACCACACCACCAGGAGATGTCCGGGAAGGCATTTCCCACTGCAGTCCCAACAAGCCTCCTTATGAGAAGACGTTGCCATGGTGCAGAATGCTCCCCAGCTGCAGCTCCTGAGCATCTGTGGGCTCAGAGCCACCACGGCTCTCCTTGCCTGGGGCTGGTGAGGTGGGCACCCATTCCACTGCATGGCATGGCATGGCATGATGCAGCATGGCGCAGCACAGCATGACATGGCATGGCACAGCATGGCATGATGCAGCATGGCACAGCACAGCATGACATGGCATGGCACAGCATGGCATGATGCAGCATGGCACAGCACAGCATGACATGGCATGGCACAGCACAGCCATTGCACAGCCACATTCTGCATGGTTTTTCCCTTCCAAGCAGCCTTCTGAGAACACATCTACTGTGCCCCTATCCTGCACCGGAGCTGAAGATCTAAATAAAGAACTTTTGTCTTTTTATTAAGCATTTTAGGAAACGTGACTATTACATTCATATTATATTTCCCTGTTTTGTACAAACACGTTGAAGTCAGCACTAAGAGGATTACGTTTATGGCGCACCAATCTCTGCCCAAATGGGCTGACTAAAAAAACTCTTGTTAAACAGTATTTTCTCTAATGCCTGTTGCTTTTCTTCCCTGCCACAGTGCTCCGACATCCATGCAGGCTCCCTAAATCCACCCTCCTCGTGAGCTTTCAGATCAGGACTCTTCCTCCCTCCACCCCCTCCGGATCCTTTAATACAGCTGAAGATGAACATTAGCGCTTGGTTCAACTGCACTGGAAAGGGAAAGGGCAGATTCATCAAAATCTTTATACCTCCATAGAAAAATGTAGCCTTTTGCCTTTCCTCGAGTGAATGCCTTTTCTAGAGGGTATTCATTAGGGCTTGGGTCTGTTTTTGCAGACAGCTCCACAGATGTTGACATTTTTTTTCTTTGCTGGGTTAAGACGCCTTCTATAGGCTTTCATTCTTCATTTGTTACTTCTTTATTATCAGGGGGGGAGAAAGGGGGGGTTACCCTTTTTTTTTTTCCCTTCTTCCTTTCTTCCCGAGGAGTTGACTCTGCTCTCTGAAGAGAGCAGTGCTCGCAGCCTCATTATGCTCCTGGCCCTTTCTCAGTGCTGCAGGGCCATTGTGGTGAGCAGCAGGTAGCGGTGGCACCGCAGGGTCAGTGCTGCTTTGTGTGCCCACAATGGGAAGAGTCGGGCGCACGGCCGTACCTGGGCTCCTGTGCCCAGGTGCTGGGGAAGGGTTTGTGGAGAACCATTGCCCAGCACAGGGGAGGAAATAACGCTGGAATAAAATAAAGGAGGGAATGATGTGTTGGGTCTGCTGGGTATGGCTGGGTATGTCACCCTGTGGTGACACCACTGCCTGCAAACTGAGCTGGGAGGTGCCTGCATTACAGTTCCCAAAGGAAGCGTGCTGTGTTTCTGGAGATATTTGCCCCAAAATATTGCCAGGAGGGATGCAAGCATCGGTAAAGGCATCATAGCCCAAGTGGCACTTCAGGGCTGGAACTAAGGAGCACAGAGGTAATGGTCCCAGCCACTCACAGATGGGCTCATTGTGTCGCTGTGCATTATCTTGGGGAAAAGAATAGCTCCAGCTCTGAGAGCCTCCTGCCTCTTCCCACACTGTCCCAAATGACAGCCGCAGGTCTGCAGAGCTGCATGGGGCAGCAGCGATCTTTATCCAGCCACGCAGCAGAGCTCCAGCGTCCTGCTGGCAGAAATTTGTCTGCAAATTCCCCCACATTGAAAGCAGCCTCAGACACGGGCCGGGGCGAGGACTTGATTAGGGCTGGGGCAGGCAGCGTGGGGAGCAGTGCTCCAGCCCTTAACCTCTCCTTGGGAGCCCACGGAGCTGATGCTGTCACTGCTTCTGGGGCTCTGTAAGAGCACAGCAGCTTAGCTCTGGTCGCGCTGGAGCAGAGCTGTGAGCATTGGGGTTTACAGCCCAGAAAATCCGGGCTCCAAAGGGCTCACCCCCATGGGGGAAGGAGGCGTTCCGCCCTGCCCAGGGCCACTTTTATGCCATTGTGCCTTTTCAGCGTTGCATTAAGGCGGCCAAAGAAGGGGGATTTTTAATGGTTCCGCGGGAACAAAGCGGGAACATCGGGCCCAACTTCATTACAGAATCATCTGAAACGCTTGAGGAGTGTTTCCCACTAATTATCATAAATAGCCGAAAAAAATCTTTCACTCCCAAAGCAGGTTCCATCTGCCCCGCCGTGTTTTCTCACCTCCACTTCAAACAGTGCGGCTGTGCCCCCGCACAAAGGGGAGACCCCATCCCTGCTCCCCTCGCACACGGGCACTCTGAAGAAATACAAACAGGCCGCAGATTAACATCGCTCCTTTGCGCCTTAAACAAACAGGCAGCTTCTGCCCCTACGGGGAGCCTCAAGAAGATGTGCTGAGCTCGCCGTGCCCTAAGCGCACACGCAGCTCCTGTGCCCAGCCATCAGAGGTGCCTGGGAAGGCATGGTCCTGCTGGGATGTTACAGGGCACAGGAGGGTGGCTGTAGAGGTGCTGCTGTCAAACCCACGGACCTGTGGGCAAACACCTCCGGCTTGACCCCATCTTCATGGATAACGATAATTAATAGGGGAGCAGACATGCCTTGTGTCTCCGAAGACCTTTTAAGATGTGATTATGTTGTGCTAATCTCACCTCCAAGCACTTCCATGTTTAGGCTGCACCAGGCCATTAAATATCGCCAAACCCAAGGAGCCCCCCTGCCATCTTGAGCAGCCGGCCCTGCTTTCAAACCCTCTAAATCAAGCACAGAGCAGAGCCCATATGGGCTGCCAGGAAATAGGCTCCCTTCCCTCATCTGCGTCTCATTAGCACAGTGCCAGGCTCCGGGGCTGCACGCTCTGTCCTGCGCAGATGTGCTGCCCCGCACTTGCCTCCTGTATTTCACAGCCGTCGTCGGGACTTCAAGGAGCAGCTGAGGAGCAGTAACACTGCACAGGCTCAGCAAAGCGGATATCCAAGTCCCTAGTGCACAGCCACAGGTATGTACCCTAATGCAAAGCGCCAGCCCCTGCTTTGCTCTGGCACAGTGTCAGCAAGAAGCTGCCCCGGGGTCTGGAAAACAAGATTTACAATTGCATCTCCATTTTTTCACCAGGCTGCTGCCTGCAGGACAGTGTGCAGTCCTGTTGCTGCCCCATCCTCTGACCACTCGCACCAGCTGGTTACCCTGTGTTGCTGGTGGGCACTGAAGTGACAGTGAGGACAGCCCTGGCATGAAAACATCGCTTTGGTTGTGTGCAGTAGAGCTGCCGGGGAGGCTTTAATATTTGTGAGGATGAAACTGAGAGTGCAGGGAAGAGGTCAGAGCGTTGTGTACTACTGTTGGCACGTCCCATGGAGCTGGGCAGAGAAGCAGTTGGGATGCCTTGCACCACACAGGCACCCACCAGCAATGGAGAGATTCAGCAGGATCCCTACCGGCCTCCAGCCCGTGCCCTGGGGTGTGCACCCCGTGGCAGACCCATGGAGGGCTCCAGCTGGCGCTGGAGCGGGGTCTGCAGTACCTCGGTGCGATGTCTTCTGGCCCTGGCGGTCCCGGACGGCCATGGACAAGTTGTGGCAGCCACTGCCTGTGTCGGGATGCCACCTAGTGTCGCTTGGCAGAAGAAGGTGTCACCGGGCCGTGACACCGCGCTCATTCCCCAGGCTCACAGCATCTCCAGGCGCCGCCTGGGCGGGAATCTAAAACCTCTTGGATCCTGCGATGCCCGCCCCTGGGGGACTGTACCACTGCTATGCGCCTCTGCAGCCCGGCCTGGGTGTGTGGCATCCAGCACTTGGACACTCAGCAGCCTCACTGGTGGCACTGGGGGATCGTGGCCTTGGGCAGCATGGTAGAGGAGA
Source organism: Tympanuchus pallidicinctus (assembly GCF_026119805.1). Lineage (NCBI taxonomy): Eukaryota > Metazoa > Chordata > Aves > Galliformes > Phasianidae > Tympanuchus > Tympanuchus pallidicinctus. The sequence goes on along the minus strand of NW_026294739.1, from coordinate 12,208,511 downwards.
AGGGTGAGCTTCACCCCCAGCAGCATTGCACACACCTGCAGCACCAGCACTGCCAGCCCGAGGGCAAGGGAGATGCGGCAGTGCCGTGGGTTGGCCCACAGGGAGAAATCTCTATGGTGGTGCCCACCTGGAGCCATGGATGGGGAGACTGGCTGGGGACTCGTGTGGCCTTGCAGTGGAGGAACATTGGATGCTGGTCTCTCTGTGAGTGCTGGAAGAGCAGGAGGCACTTGTCGTGTGATTGCTGTCCACATGGTGGTTGGAATTGGTGAGGTGGTGGGAGCTAGACTGGATAGTGCACGCTCTGGGTTGGTGACGGAGATCTTGGGCAGCACTACTGGTGATGGGGAGATTATAGACATCTTGGGTAGCGTGGATGGTAATGAGGAAACCATGGAGGTCTTGGGAAGCCCAGTTGATGATGAGATGGCAATGGAGATTTTGGGCAGCGCAGATGGTGATGGTGATGGGGCAGTAATGGAAGTCTTAGGCAGCACAGCTGGTGATGGAGTGGTAGTGGAAATTTTGGACAGCGTTGTTGGTGATGGGGTGGTGATAGAGATCTCAGGCAGCACAGATGGTGATGGGGTGGTGATGGAGGCTTTGTACAGTGATGGAGCAGTGGTAGAAATCTTGAGCAGTATGGTTGATGGTGATATGGTGATGGAGGCTTTTGAGAGCATGGTTGGTGAAGGAGCAATGATGAAGTTCTCTGTTGGCGTGGTTGGCAACATGAAGGAGGTGGCCATAGGCAATGGCATGGTTGGCAGTGCCATAATGGGAAAGGCCACTGATGACAGTACAGCCTGTGCTGCAGTGGGCACGTCTTCAGGTGGCAGCGAGGGTGGCATCCCTTGTGATGATGTGGAGGTGAGAAGTAGGGATGGGATGAAAGAAACCGAAGGAGGCAGAGTAGCTGGGCAAATTAGCTGGTTTTCCCTCAGTGATATCACTGCTTGCCCCGCCAGGTGAGGTGGAGTCTTACAGGACACTTGGGAGGACAGTTTAACTTTCTCACTGTTGCCCTGGATCCAGCTGTGCAGGTAACAGAGATTACAGTCACATCTCCATGGGTTTCCACTCAGATACAGTGAGCTGAGCCTCTTCAGGGGGTCCAAGAGTCCTCGGGGGATACTCTCTAGCTGGTTCATTCGGAGATTGAGAGTTTTCAGATTTGGGAGAGGAGCAAAGACCTCATGATCCAGAGCAGAGAGCTGGTTTGTGTCCAGCTGGAGGTCCGAGAGCTTGTTGAGCCCAGTGAAGACCCCCCTTGGCAGGGCTGCCAGCTGGTTGTGGGACAAGATGAGTTTGCCAAGAGATGTGAGGTTGACAAAGATGCCATCCGGAAGTGTGGCTAAACTGTTCCTGCCCAGGTCCAGCTCCCAGAGGTGTGGCATGGTGTCAAAAAGGCAGCAGGGGAGCTGTGCAATCTGGTTTGAACCTAGAGTCAGCAGCTTCAGTCTGTTTAAACCAAAGAAGCTGTGGGGTGGGAGAACCCTGATGAGGTTGTTGTCCAGGAGGAGTTTTTCCAGGTAGGTCAGGTTCCTCAGGAGAGTAGGTGGCAGCACTCTGAGCCTGTTCCTCTGCAGGCTGAGCTCCAGCAGCCCCCGCTGAGCATCCAGCAGCCCCTCTGGCAGGTCCTGCAGCTCGTTCTCATACAGCCGGAGGACTTGCAGCTGGGGCAGTTTGCTGAAGACATCTCCAGGCAGAATGGTGATCCTGTTTCTAGCCAGATCCAAAAATGTCAGATTGGCAAGAGAATCAAAAATACCTTCTGGAAGAGAAGGAATCGCATTGATGTGCAGGGACAGCTCTCCCAAATTCCCCAGCCCTTCAAAGAGGCCTTTGGGGATGCGTCTGATGTGGCTGTCTCTCAGCTCCAGCCTCTGCAAGTTTGGAAGGTTCTGGAAAGTGCCCAGAGCTAGTTCTTCTAAGGAGGCACCAGAGATCTCCAAATCCCTCAGTTTCTCCAAACCATCAAAGGCCCCAGATTCAACTGTCTTGATATTGTTGTTAATGAATAAAATCTTGGTCAGGTTGGGCATGTACCTGAAGGCGCCTTTCCTTATGGCAGTGATGCTGGTTTGCACAAAGATCATCTCAGAAATGAAGGACTTTGCAATCTTTGGGATCTCCTTGACATCATTTTTGGACCCTCTGTAGACCTCCTGGTAATCTTTGGGCATTTCATATGGATCTGCACCCAAGGTTTGACTTTGGCATTTGTGGGGATGGAAGCAGAGGAAGAAAAGGAAAAGGAAATGCTGCTTCATTGTCCTGGAAAAAGGGTTCCAAAAGTTGGTTATGAAGAACAACAAAATGCGAGTCCACAGTTCATGAGCTGCTCACACTGTCGTTCAGCAATCAGCAACCCTTCTATTCATGTATCACAGCAATAGAAGGAAGAGACCAACGCTTAGCAGGGCAATAGCTCACCCACACAACAGCAGCAAACACTTGCAAACCTTCACAAGCAAAGCTTCAGAGATCAGAAGTGGTCCCAGGATCAGGGACACAGGGAAATAGATCCCAGAACCGCCCCTCCCAGCACATTTTCACGTCACTTACCTGAGTGCTCCCAGACAAGTCCAGCTGTCAGCACGCTGCGCTGTGCAGGGAGTGAGGCACAGGACAAAGGGTCCCATCACCTGGGGGGATCTCCTTATCCGTGGCCAGGCATGGGGCCTGGCTTTGGGGCTGCCGGGGGAGATAACGCCCAGCACAGTGTGGGGAGCAGCCCAGGCACCCCGGCGAGGATGCAGCCTGCTCCCAGGCGTTATCTGCCTGCACCACTTGGCCATTCACATCCAGGGAAAGCCAAACTTCTCTAGACCGGCAAGGTTTTCCTTCCTCAAGAAGTAGCTGATGTAGCTTAACGGCACTGCTCCAAAGCCTTTTGTTTCACCAATAGCAAGGATGAGAGATGTGGCCCTGCCGGGCAGATACACAGCCAGCACTGGGTGTCCTGGCAGCTGGCTGTGGGCTGGTGTTGGCCGAGAGCATGAAGAGGGGCCCTGCTGGGGACACCTGGGGCTGCTGGCAGGTGTGGAGGAGCTCGTGAAGGAAATGCCCTGTTTGATTCGGGGAATTGTTTGAAATGACAAGCAACGAAATGCTTCCTAGGACGAACTGCAGTTAAACATTTCCTTTTTTGTTTTCGCTTGCTCTTATTTATGTTCAGCTAGTGCTTCGCCTGGCTCTGTTTCCAGGCAAATGGCAAAGCACACCGCGTTCTCCCATGCGTCTCACCGCGTTCCAGTGCCGACCCCGTGAGGCTCGCGCTCCACGCACGGTTCCAGCCTGCACAGCCGGGCGGGCGCCGTCGTTCCCGGGCCGACCCCTCGCTGCCGGTGCCCGGATCGCCCCGGCCCGTCGGCCACGAGGTGGAGCCTCAGCACCGCACGGCACGGTACGGCCGCAGCGCCGTCGGGGCGAAGGGCTCAGCTGGGACCGGGCACCCGGCCGCCGCCGGCAGCAGCAGCCGGCAGCAGCGCCCGCGTGTGTTTGGGCAGCGGGACATCAGGGCACCCAGGCACGTCCCCACGCGATCGCAGCCGCTTTACGTGCATCTTTCCACCCTCTCTTGTGGGAAATGGCTGCACACGGGTAATTAATATCTACTTTTTAATGATATTTGAAATACACGAGGAGTGTGTGGCTGGGCTGGGCGAATAAATGCTGTTAGCAGTCCCGCTCCTGAGACTGGTGACCTCGGTGGGGACATCAGAGCAGAAAACGTCGTCATTCCCCAGGCTGAAATCGCTGCACCAACCCGCTGAGCACGAAGCAGAGTGCCGTGCCCTAAGGCGCAGCAGGGACACCAGGTGCCACATCCTTCTCTCCATCCCGCACCGTGACCAGGATGCTGACCCGCAGTGTGCCGCAGGAGGAGCGCAGCACCCAGTCACCCTGGTACTTGGGCCCCAGCCGTGCTGTCTCCCCAGGAGGAGGAGGAGGAAGGCGAAGGCTGAGCTGCTGGCAGCTCGTGGCATTGCAGGATATATGCAGGGTGCCCTCGGGGTCGCTGTAGATGCACTGCCCTGGTGTGCCCTCCCCAGGCGTCTGGTCCCGGCCCTGGTGGCGAGCACACACCTGCGGCCGGAGGGTCACCTCCAGGAGGGGCCGTCCCATGAGAGCAGCAGGGCCGGTGCAGGAAGCTTGCAGGTGGATTAGGGGCTCGGCAAACACCTGCAGCCAGCTCAGCAGGTAGGCGAGGCGGCAGTCACACACCCAGGGGTTGCTCTCCAGCCCCACGCGCACCAGCTCCTCGTTGGTATCGAAGAAGCCCGTGGGCAGGTGGGACAGGCGGTTGTGCTCCAGTCCCAGTGATGTCAGGCGGGGCAGCTCATCCAGCAGCCCAGCAGGCAGCACGGAGAGGTTGTTGCGGCCCAGCTGCAGTGCTGTGAGCTCTGCCAGCCCATGGAAGGCCTCAGCAGGAAGGTGGGACAGGGCGTTGTGCTCCAGCGCCAGGCTCTGCAACGCCGATAGGTTGGCAAAGAGGCCCCTGGGCAGCGTCTGCAGGTGGTTGCGGGCCAGCGAGAGGTGCAGGAGGAATGGGGTGCCCTGGAGGAGGGCAGCAGGCAGCTGGGCCAGGCGGTTCCCCTCCAGACTGAGGGAGGTAAGGTTGGTGAGGCCAGAGAAGGTTGCAGGGGCCAGGCTGCCCAGGGCGTTGTGTTGCAGCTGCAGCCGCCGCAACCCCGCCAGCCCAGTAAAGGCACCAGGTGGCAGCTCCACCAGCAGGTTGCCATCCAGGTGCAGCTCGGCCAGCTGGGTTAGTGTTACAAAGGCACGGGGTGGCAGCCGTGCCAGCATGTTGTTGCTCAACTTCAGGACGTGCAGAGCAGTGAGAGGGGCCAGTAGTCCCTCAGGCAGCTCAGCCAGCACGTTCTGAGAGAGGTCCAAGGCCTGGAGATGTTGCAGGGGGTGGAAGATGTCACGGGGCAGTGCCTTAATCCTGTTTCCCTGCAGGCGCAGGTCCTGCAGGCTGCCCACAGAGGTGAAGAGCTCCGGGTGCAGAGAGCAGAAGGCATTGGAGCTGAGGGACAGCAGGGTGAGGCTGGGCAGCCCCTTCAGCAACTCTGGGCTGATGGATGGGAGCGGGTTTCCCGACAGCTCCAGCTCAGCCAGGCCGGGCAGCCCGCGGAAGGCGCCGGGCTCCAGCTCCTGGATGTTATTGTTGATGAACACCAGTTTGGTGAGGGCAGTGCTGGGGCCCAGCACACCGCTCCGGATGTGGCTCAGGGCCGTCTCCACAAAGAAGAGCTGTGTGGCATTGCCAGGCAGGCCCGCTGGGATCTCCCTCATCCTCTCCTCTGAGCAGAAGACGCTGGCACGGCCATAGCACTGGCAGGGCAGGGGGCAGGGCGAGGGCAGCCCCCAGACCAGCAGGGCCCCCAGTCCCAGCACGGCAGGGAGCAGCTCGCTGCACTGCAGGAGGAGCGTGGCCTCAGCCCCTGCTGCAGGGCAGCTGGGCCCGCTGCGCTCGGCTGAGTGGTAGTGTTCCTAATTGCTCATCCAACACTTCCTTTTGAAATAACGTTCTGGAGCCTGAGCTCCTGCTAAGGGCACATGCCTGCACACGTGCAAGGGCTGAGCTGGAACACCCCATGGTGCTGTGCTCATGGTGAGCAGCACAGTGCTGCGATGGGGATCCTGCCACACCACGGTGGCATCCACATGGAGATGCCTGCAGCTGGGGGGGTTCTGGCCTTATGGCAGTGCTGCAGGGCAGTGTTGGGCCCAACCTTCCCTCCCAACACCCGAAGTGGTTCCAGCACTCCCTACCTGCCCTACACCCCTGTCCTGAGTCCCACAGCCTACAGCTGCCACTTACCGAGAGCGGCATCACAGGGACAACCACCGCAGGGAGCACACAGCCTGTTGCGAGGAGTGAAACTCTCCAAGAAGGGAAGATGTGTCCTGGGGCGGATGTGGAGGCAGCTGACAACATGTTCCTGCTGGGGTGGAGCTGCCCCTTTCCGCTTATCAGCAACAACAACCCGTGTCCTTGGAGCACTCCAAAAAACAGCCCAGCCCCTGGGAGCAGAGGTGAATCCACATGGGGTGCAAGGGCAGCAGCCACAGGCAGGCATCCCAGTGGGGAATCACAGCCATGGCCCCAGCCATGCCCTGGGGTTGTGGCACTGGGTCCACACCAAACACAGTGTGCCCACATGCAGCAGCCCAACAGGAATGTCCTTGGGCTCTATTGGCCTCATTGAGACATGAGACTGGCAAGAGTTCCTTGCCCAGAAGAGAGGACCAGCACAGAGAGGAAGAAGAGCAACATTCTAGTGCAGGGGAACACCTCAGGGCCATTGTGCTATGGTTCAGAGGGCAGGGCCATTAGTGAAGGCACCCTTGGAAGACCTGCTCTGTGCAGCATTGTGTCAGGAAGATTGCCAAGGTCTCAATGAGTCCTCCAAGAGCTGTCATGCTGCAGTGGAATGGCTAAGCCCTCCTTCACCCCAGCCCAGCTGGGCTGTGCAGCCATGATACACTCACCCTGTCCCAGCAGCCTGCATGGGCTTATTCTCACCATGAAAAAATCACTTGAGAGAGGCACTAATTGAAAGCTCCTCTCCCTGCTGACTTGTACCAAGGGTGCCTCTCACCACAGAGAAGCAGACAAACAGCTCTTGGATTTGGACAACCGTGCTTTAATGGTCACAGAGCAGTACCGAATGGCCCCGAGGCACAGTCCTGTTTGCAGCTGTCGTGCAGGTCTCAGCCCAGAAGAGCATCCATCCCATCACATACACACAACTGCATTGTTGCTTGTGCCAGCATTGGCTCCTGGAGCACCACAAGCAGCACCATGCATTGAGACTCTTGTCCCATAGTGCCATACCCCATACGGCCCAGTACCACACATGAAGCTGTGCCTGTGCCTTGCTGGCTGGAGAAGGCACAGTAGCTGCTGGGGCAGTGCAGTCCCATCTGCCCATAGCTGGACCTCAGGGCTTTGCCCGCCTGCCCTATGCCAGCAGCAGCATTCAGGCTGGGAGCAGGCAACAGGAGCAGGCACAGAGCAGGCACTCTCAGGGCTGGGAATAGGGAGAGGAGTGGGTGCAGCTGTTCTGGGCAGGGCTGCAGTTGGTGGATGCCCAGGGCACACGTAGTCCCATAGTGCTGTTGGCATGGGAAACACAGGCATGTGAGGACAAGGACTCTGCTGGAGGCAGAGGAAGATGCTCCACTCTTGCCACGCTGCCTGCAGGCAGGGAGGGCAGCGTGGACGCGGCCAAGTCACTGGGGTGTGCCACCACGGAGCACACCAGGCTCCGAGCCAAGCAGAGGCAGCCCAGCCCTGCAGGGCTAAGCTGCAAAGGCACACACAGCCCTGCTTGGGATGAGGCTGTGTGCTTAGATCCTGGCCCCGTGTGATGGCTTCACATCTCAGCACAGGCTGTGGCTGAGGGCATGGGGCTGGGGGCAACTCAAGGAAATGATGTGAGGTGAGGGAGGGGGAGTCCCAGTGCTCTGTGGCCAGGCTGCTGCTCCCTGCTCTGCTACTTGGCACCCTGTACTCTGGATCCTGGCCCCAGGAAGGGATTGAGTACAGAGGCAGGAGGGGCTGGGGACAGGGGAGCCAAGGGGGCATCCATAGTTGACACCCTGCTTGCAGAGCAGGGGCACGGTGAAGCAGAGCAGCATGGGAGACTTGGCACATGGTGTGATGCTGTCCATCCAGCTCTGGTCACTACTGCCCCCGGGGCTCATGGGGGATCAGGCTTCATTGGGTGCTTTCATCCTCATCAGCACCACGTGGCTCTTCTTTCTGCAGCCGTACACCACCAGTGCCACGAGGGCACAGAGCAGGGCCACGCACACCAGCACGATGACGGCCCCAACCACCGCGCTCTGCGTGCGCGTCAGCCCCCACCACCCCCTGCCTTCCTCCTCCTCTTCCTCCTCCCGAGACACAGGGGTGGCCGGCAGCGTGGTGGGGGACCCCGACGGCAACGCTTCCTGGGAGGGGCGGGCAGGCAGCGGGCTGCTGGGCCGGGCAGTGGGTAGCTGGTCCTGCTGCAGCTCGGCAATGGGTGTTCCCCGCAGCGGGGCCGGCTGGGCGCACACGGGGGGGGTCTCACCCACCTTGCTGGGGTTCGCCTCCAGCCAGGCACGCAGGGGCAGGATGGCCTGATCACAACGCCACGAGTTGTTGTGCAGCTTCACCTCCCGCACGGCGGACAGCGGGGAGAAGATGCCTGCAGGCAGGCTCTCCAAAGTGTTGGCGTGCAGCTGGATGTGCTGCAGCCTCGGAGTGGCAGCGAAGAGGCCGCGGGGCAGCGTCTGCAGGCGGTTGTTCTGCAGGGAGATGTTCTGCAGCTTGGGCATTCCCCCCAGCACCCCAGCATCCAGCCGGCGCAGGGCGTTGGAGTGCAGCGAGAGCTCCAGCAGCTCACCCAGCCCACGGAAAGCCCCCGGAGCCAGCGATCGGAGCTGGTTCTTGCTGAGCACCAGGAGTTGCAGCTGGGTGAGATTGCTGAAGACGGCGGCGGGGAGAGCGGCCAGCTCGTTCTCATAGAGCCACAGCTCCCGCAGGTTGGGCATGGGGCCGAAGGCGGCCGGGGAGATGTCGTGCAGGCGGTTGACGTGCAGGGTGATCTTGGAGAGGGCACGCAGCGGCAGGAAGATGCCGGCGGGCAGGGCAGTGAGGAGGTTGTTGGAGAGGTAGAGCTTCTGCAGGTTCCCGTTGTGCACGAAGAGCTCCGGGGACAGCGTCTCCAGCTGGTTCTGGTGCAGGCCCAGCTCCTGCAGCTCGGGCAGCGCATCAAAGGCGCCCGCCGGGATGTGCCGCAGCCGGTTCTCGTAGAGCCGCAGCACCTGCAGCTGGGGCAGCCGCTCAAAGGCGCGGGGTGGCAGGCGGTCGAGGTTGTTGCGGGCCAGGTTGAGCTTGGTGAGGCTGGCGAGCTGGTCGAACAGCCCCTCCGTCAGCTCCCGGAGATTGTTCCCGTGCAGCTGCAGCTCCTTCAGGTTGCTCAGGTGAGCGAAGTGGTCGGGCTCCACGCGGAGCAGCTGGTTGCTGGAGAGGAGCAGCGACTCCAGCTTGCCCAGGGGCTGAAAGACCTGCACCGGGAGCTCCTGCAGCTTGTTGCTGGCCAGGCTGAGGTAGCGCAGGTCGGGCAGGTGCTGGAAGGCGTCGGGGCTGACGTGCTGCAGGTCGTTCTTCTCGATGCGCAGCCCGATGAGCAGGGAGGCGTTGCCGAAGGATGCCTCGCCCAGCTCGGTGATGCGCGTGTTGACGATCTGCAGGGTCACCGCATTGGCGGGGATGGGGCTGGGGACAGCGGTGATGCCGGCGCCCGAGCACTCCACCTGGGCAGTGCGGACACACTGGCACTGCTCCGGGCACTGCCCGCGGACCGGGTGGAAGCCCAGCAGCAGCAGCAGCAGCCACCAACCTCCCTGCTCCATGGGGCCTGTGGAGAAAAGAAAGTAGGAGGCTCACTGCCCACCTCGGGATGGGTGCTGCCTTCCCAGGGCTGGACACACTCCTCCCCAGGAGTTCTGGGCCAGGCAGGGCAGAGCCGGCTGCGGCGTCTCGCTGTCACACCACAGCTATTAGTGGCATCCCTGGCGTGCCCCGCTCCTCCAGCAGCTGGGAGCGTGGTTTCCTGTTTTGCAGTGAGCTTGGTGAGCTGGTCCTGGTGCTGCTAGCCTGCCAGCATCCCCAAAAGGTGGAGAGCCCCAAACCAGCAGTCACCAGCACCAGAAGAGCCCAGGGCTGCCACAGGAGCTACTGGAGGAAAAGTGCTTTGCTATGCCATCATCTATCTGCACACACCAAGGACTTTCTCCCCTCCATCCTGCTCTGGAAGCCCACCCATGGGTGCAGCAGCAGTCTGTGCCTGGCTGGCAGCTCCCAGTGGCACATGGCAGGAGGAAACCTGCGCTTCCCAGGCACAAAGCAGGGCTCAGCCAGGCACGGCTGGGAGCTCACAGAGTGCAGGGAAGCGCCTGTTGCTGGAGGGGAGGGAGGAGCCCTCTGCAACCAGCACGGCTTATGGCTCACATATGGAAACAATCTGCATCCCAGAACAGTTTTGTTTATAGCAAGCAGCTTATAAACTCCACCAAATGCTTTGCACATCAAAAGCACAGCTCATGTCACTCCCTGTAAGTGAGCTCGTGGAGCATCCAACTGGAGGGCAGTTCAGGAAAGACAGCTGAAAGCAATTTACCTCCCTTTCTCTTTTAAGGGACAAAAGCTTGCAGACCAAGGGGTTGAACACCCAACCCCTCAGCATCCAAGCGATTCTAACCTCAGCCCCCCTAAATTTCTGCCCCTCCTTTCACATTCTTTATGGGTTATCATTTAAGAAGCTTTGCCCCCCTAACTCAGTTTGTTGAACCCTTGTAGGATAAATACCTCCAACTCACCAAAAGGTGCTCAGTGTGCACACCAGCCAGCCATGCTCCCACCCCGCGGTGATGTTCTGGGGGCTCCCGGGGGCCTGAGGGCCGCTTTGGGGATGGGGAGATTACAGCAGAAGGGAGACTTACCCATGTCCTGCAGCCGTGAGCGCTGAGCGAGCACAGCTCCGTGCTGGCAGGAGCGCCGAGTGCGGTTCACGCTTCCCCTCCCAGTATATAACCCGTCCAAATCAATGAATCAGCACAGGGGCAGCGGCGGGGTTACGGAAATCACTGCAGCAGAGCGGCTTCCAGCTCGCACTTCCTCAGCAAACAGAGTGATTGACTGGGAGATGGAGTGGCTGGTTTCTTGCTTGTGAACCCTCTCAACTGAAGACAAGCAGTCGGCCCTGAGAACACGCTGTGCACGTCAGCCAGCACGCTGCGTGCAGCTCAGCCCTGCAGCCCCCAGCACACAGCCAGGGATCGTGACTCCTTGGGGCACCAGCCCTACTCTTCCTTTGGCCCCACCACCAGCCTGGTTGCCCCATGCCCACCTCTCCCAGGCTGCCTGGTCCAGCAGCAGCCACAAGCAGAGGTTTAGAAGATACGACCATGGGAAAACCAACACATATGGAGCCTTGTTCTGAGCCAGCAGCAGCCCTGTGCTAACCACGGGGCAGTGGGACTTCCCAGCTGCCTCTAATCCCGTCTCAGCCCACCCACATTTCCGCAGCAGCTCAGGTCCCAGACACCCTAATGAGCTGCCTGAGATGGGAACAGCACAGTGTTGCCTCTGAACACACTCCTTAGCACAGCACGGGTGCTGGGTGCAGCATCACTTGTTCTCTGCCACTCTGTGCAGCGTGCCACGTTGGCAGGGCTGGTGGCACGCAGGGGAAGGGGACCCTGCAGGCTGCAGAGATGGAGAGGGCAGTTTGCAGCTTGACTTGGACCATGAGAAGAGCGTGGGAGCGAGACCTTTCCAGCAGCTACTGGCACATCACATCTAGAGGGTGTTCCCAGGGGGATGAGCGCGGGGCCTGGCTGCTGTGGGATGTGCTGGGGGGTGCGGGTCCCCTCCATGCCAGGGAAGCACCCAGCCAGACTCTACCCTCACAGCATCCTCTGCTGCTTGGCTGCCCATGCCCAGGAGAAAAGCTGGGATGGAAAACAGGCATTTTGAAAACACTGTCCGCAACTGCTTTACTTCACATGCTGTTGATGCAGCAGTTTTTCCCAGTGATGCCATTCCCAAAATAGACTCCCTGCTTCCATGAGTGATGCAGTGGGAGGTCAGGCAGCGGCTGGGAACTGCCCTGCACCCTGGTACTGAGTGGGACTGGCCGGTCCTTATCACCCCTTGTCTGCCAGCTCTGGCTGCCCACTGCCAGCACTGCTGGGCTGCTGCCCACTCTGAGTCACCCTCCAGGCACACGGCTTTCAGTGAGGCACATAGAAATCCAAACCCAGTGTGGCTGGAAAAGCACCACTCCAGACCCAGGCCGACAGAGGAATGTCACACTCAGCATCTTCCAAGCAGCGTGGTCCCAGCAGGGGCAGATGCAGCACATGGGGCTGGGGCAGAATGTGACTGCGCCCCCCAAACCGTTTTGGCAGGAAGGGTGCTGCAGGGCTTGGTGCACAGGGACCAGCCCTAGGGCATTCCTGTAGGGACAGCATGGGCAGGGGCTGGCATCACCGTGCACTCCCTGACTACAGGCAGAGAGGAGAGAGGAGCAGAGACAGGAAGGGAAAGGGCGCTCGCACCCTGGCACCCCCAAGTCCCAGTGATGTGGTGTCACCATGTTTTGCCTCACGGTCCAGAACTGGGACAGTCCCGGCTGCATCCGTGCTGGCCCCATCCCAACACATTCACACAGCTGGGGTAGCAAAGCTGGGCGGCTCTGAATCACCAAGGGACTCGAGGCAGCTTGGAAAAACACAAATCACTGCTAAACTTAGCAGCTTGTGGGCTTGGCCGGAGGAGAGCATTACTCATCTCCCTACCAGCTGAGTGCACCGCGCTCACCCACACAGCACTGGCAGCCCCACCACTGTGCCCCCCCTGCCCTGGGGTCCCCCTGGGCTGCAGAGGGATGCAGGGATGTGCTCCTGACAAGCAGAACCTATAGGAACCTCCTGCTCTGAGGTGCATTTGGTGGAGGGAGTGGACACCCTCACACTCCCTGCTCTCTACAGTGCAGGTCTGGGACAACCCCAGGTATTCTTGACTCCTGCAAACTGCCCTCCCTGCTCTGAGAAGCACCCATTTCTCACAGGGGCTTGGAGTGGGGCCAAACCCAGCTGCGTGAAGGAAGGGTGAGCAGGGTGGAGAGAAGCAGAGATCACAGAATCATAGAACTATTTGAGTTAGAAAGGATTCTTAAGTGCCATCTGGTTCAACCCCCTGCACTGAACAGGGACTCTTACAGCTCCATCAGGGGCTCAGAGCCCCGTCCAGCCTGACCTTGGGTGTCTCCATGGTTGGGGCACCCACCGCCTCTCTGGGCAACCTGTGCCAGTGCCTCACCACCCTTAGTGTGAACAGCTTCTTCCTTACATCTAGTCAAAACCTCCCCTCCTTTAGTTTGAAACCATTTCCTCTTGTCCTATTCAGACAGCAGCCCTGCTAACAGTGCATCATGCCAGGAGGGATGTTCTCTTGAGGCAGAGTACTGCAGGTCCTCAACACACAGGAGCAGGTTGATATAAAGGAGCAGGAGAAGAGCAGTGGGGATGAAGAATATTTCTGCAGACTGAGATTTTTTGGGTGCAAGGTGGAAGAAACTGGGCATTAGAGCTGTTGCCTGAAAACAGAGTTTTTGAAAAGCCATCAAGAACAGGAGGTGCTGGCACAAAAACCACACAGGTTACTGCCAAGTTAAGCTGCAGGAGCTGAAAGTAAAGCTGTGAAAGTCCACAGAGGAGAAAGCTAAACTGATGGTGTAGTGGAAATGCGGAGTCATGGCCTGAAGCACTGATTGAGCACCTGGTGGGAAGGCAGGGCCAACCCAGGGAGCTCAGGTGCATGCAATGTACCTGAGTGATGGAAGGGGAGGAGCCAGGATGCACCCCTTCCCAGACCTCATTTAAGGGTTGGCAGTGGAGGTGAGAGTGCCTCTTACTTGGGATTCCTGCCTACCTGGTGCTTTCCAGAGGTAAGCAGCTCTTTTCCTTTGGTTCTGTGTCTGTTGTGTTTGGGCATGTTCTCATTTGCTGTTGCTGAAGACTTTCCTGCTCTGCTCTTATTGTGGAACTTTCCATCCCTTTATAGCGTTACAGATGGACTCCAGGATATAGAGACTCAGAGTTGCTCTGGGAGGCATAGGATTCTGGCAGGGGCCCAAAAGGAGATACAAATAGCATTACAGAGAAAATCAAAAACCTGTGCACGAATGTGAGCCAGCTTATCTCACTCATCATCCCCAACCTGGAACTCCAGCATATCCTCTTGGAGTTGAATCAGGTGGATGATGTCTTGCAGATGATACTGGAGAAAGAACATATGTTGCAACCATCATCTTTCTCCTGCCTGTGTCTTTTGCACAGTATCATTGAAAAATAATTGGTATCTAAAAGAATTACATTTTTTAAATGTCTAAAAAAAGAGAAAATATCCTCCCCTGATCTGTCTTGGGTCTGGTGCTCTTCAAAGACCTGGACTGGGGGACTGAGTGTCTCCTTAGCCATTTTGTTGATGGTACCAAGCTGGGTGGTGCAGCTGACACAGAAGAAGGGAGGAATGCCATCCAGAGGGAGCCAGAGGAGGGCTGTGAAAATGACCAAAAGGCTGGAGCATCTTCCTCTATGCAGGGAGGAGGAGGGAGCTGGGAAGGTTCAGCTTGGGGAAGAGAAGACTACAGGGAGATCTCACTACAGCCTTCTAATACCTGAGAGGAGCTTGTAAGCAGGAAGGGAATCAACTTATTACACTTTTGAAAGTGACTGGACAAGATGGAATGTTTTAGTTTTGGTTTTGTTTTGTTTTTTTTTTAACTAAAAGAGGGGAGATTTAGATTAAATACTAGGAAGAAATTCATTACTCAGAGGGTGGTGAGGCTGTTGGTGCTCCATTCCTGGAGCTGCCTGAGGCCAGGGTGGGTGGGACAAGCAGCCCATGGCGGTGGTTGGGGCTGGGTGGGCTTGAAGGTCCCTTCCAACCCAAGTCATTCTGATACTGAGGGCTGAGTAGCAGGATATATAGGCTGGAGTGTGGCAAGGAGTGGCCTCCCATTTGAGAGGCACCTGCAGCCCTCTCCCTAACCCCCACCTGCCCTTTGTGAGAGCTCCTAGCCAGGGCCAGGCACTCAGGCCCCACAACCAGTTCAGCTTGAGCTTGGAGGGGCAGGGCTGCTCACAGCTATGGACAGCTTATCTGCATTTGCCCCAGGAGTTGGGATCCTGCCTCCAGAGAACTTATGGGCGCTGCAGTGAGGGTATAGCCAGGAAACAGGTCCCTCCAGGACAGTACACAGAAGGGCTGCCCCCTGAGCAGGACTCAAAGCCAACATTTCTGCATACAAACTCCAGTGGGGCTGGCTGAGCTGGTAGAGATGCACAGCACTGCTCCCGGCTGCTCTGAGTGATAGCAGCAGGGCTTGGCCTGGGCCCAGGGCAGTGCTAGCCTGGAAGGAATGCAGGGACTGCAGCCAAATCCTCTGTGAGCAGCAACAACCAAAGCGGAAAGAACTTGTCCGAGTGGGGTGCGGGCGCTGCAAGCTGGGGCAGGACAGGCTGGAGCAGGGCTGAGGGGAAAGCTCATTCTGCACCAGCCCCTTCCCCAACCCAACCTGGGAAGAAGGCTGTGGAGCTGCTCCCTAGCTCCAGGCTCTTATCTTCTGAGAGAAACAAAGGCACAAAACGCAAGGATCCTTCAGCAGCAATTGCTCAAGGGGGGCCCAACCTGGTGCCAGCATCCCCAGGTGCAGCTGAGATGACCCTTCTCTGCAGCAAAGCAGGGCTGTGGCAGTGCATCCCACAGTGAGGCTGTGTGAAGGCTCATCTGCTCAGGAACACCCAGCAAGGGATGCAAATTCAGGTTTTGATTGAGAAAATTGAGACAGTTCTGAAATCCCTAGGAAATGCTGCATGCTGATAGCACAGCTGCTGAATCAGCTGCCCTGGGTGAGATGTGCTGTCCCTGGGCAGGGGGAGAAACTCAGGCAACTCCCCATAACATCATCAAGAGGATCCCATGCTTCTGCCTCTCAGCCAGCTCCCACACCAGAGCACTCTGCTGGAGGTCCTGTGGTCAAAGCCTCACAGCACGTTTGCTGCCACCCAGTTGCTCCTTGCCCCTGGGACAGGGAGGAGCAGGATGTGAGATGCAGCTCCTGAGGGTGCCAGAGGGCTGGGATGAGAGTTACAACTGTGCTCCAAGTTAGCAGTGATGATGGTAATGCATCAAGCTTCCAAACAAGCTGCATACAGTGAGACTCGTCAGTCACCACTGCAGGTGGTAACAAAGGTCCTCAAACAGCTGCTATCTCAGAGGTGAGGTGAGAAGAGCAGAGGACACTAAGGGATGCAGGCGCAGCACACAGGGTTGGCTTGCAAAGTGCAGGCAGGGACCCAGCAGGAGGAAAAAGCAGAATGCAGGCAGACGTGGCTTGCACCTACCCCCAGTCCAGGACGTGATCAGCCACCCCACCATCTCCCAGGGGAGGTTTAGATGGGATGTGAGGAAAAAGCAGCAGGGCTGGGGAAAACCTTGCCATGTGCTTTTCCTGAGGAGCCCTCGCTGCTGGGAAGGCTTGTTGTGTTTTTCCCAAGTAGCCCTTGTTGCTGCCTGCCACCTGCTGCATCTGTGTGACGCTGACCTGGAGAACCCCTTCCCCAGGGTGAACAGAGGTGGGATCTAAGTAAGGATTTCCTCTGATTTTCCAGGCTGGAGATTTCCAGAAAGGACTGAGCTATGCTGGGCAACAAGCAATGAATCAGAGGCAGAACAAAACATGACATCTCCATCAGAGGGAAGAAAGGAAGACTCTATGAAACACCCCGTTGCTCCAGCCCTTTGTTGTCTGCTGACTTCACTTCCCCAGTCTGGCTCAGGAGTGGGGAAAGCCCGATGACAGCATGCAGAGACAGATCACCGTCCTCCTTGTGCCTCACTGTGTGCAGCAATGTGCCAAAGCCCCCACGTGCCAGAGCGCAGCAATTGCAGCTAGTGAGCCACGGGAGACACGCCAAGGCAGAGCTGGCCTGGTTTTGGGCTGGGACAGCCAATGGAAGGTTCAATAGATAGCAGCTGCTATTTACCTGCTGCTCTGCACCCAGCCCGCACAGCAGATCGGACATGCAGAGAGCCAGCTGGAAGTCAATACTACTGCTATATGCCAACCAGACTGTTGCTTTCTTAGGAATCAGCGTGCATTCAAGCGTGAGCCCCTTTCCTCAGAGCCACACCAAGGGAAGCAAGGACCAGTGCAGCCGTACAGTGTCCTCACTCACCTACTCACCCCTGCCTGCTGTACACAGATGTGTGCGTGGCACTTACATGATAGCCCTGTGGCTGGCAGGCAATGAGTGGTCAGTGCAATCGTCCAACAAGAACTAAATTTGTGCTAAGTGCCTCCTTGCAAGCGCTGACAATAACCCAGAGCCACCACTTGTAAAGCACTCATGTTCTTTCTGTGCTTCTTATTTAGCTACACTGCAATAAACTGGTGCTTCTGTTCATGAATCCCATCCAGCTTGCTCCTCCTTTAGAGATGGCTCTAGCTACTGCCTGGCTCACTAAAGTTTAGCAGACCTCATAAGCAAGATGGTGGTTATTTAATGCTACAGAGGCCCACTGCCTTCTTTCACAGCCTACAAGAGGCATTCCACACCAGCAGCAGTTCATTCTCATTGCCTAGAGCTGCATACAACAAAGCTACAAACTTGCTGCAAATGCCAATGTTCTTAACCTCAGGCCTGTTGAGCACCTTCTTCAGGCTGCCCAGGAATATCCCTGCTTCAAAAAATCAAGCTCCAAAAGGACTCTGAGGGCACTGGATCTCACACCCAGGAAGCCACACGCAGAGGCTCATTAATCCAGTCCCAGCTTCTGAGCAAAAGGGAAGAGCTTTCAAGAACGAGTCACACGGTTAAGATAAAACTAGAAAGTGAGAGCTACCAAAGGAGCATCCACCCCAAATGAGTCTACGTGCAAACCAGGATATTCATCTCACTCAAAATATTTGTAAGTATTAAGACCAAAAGTCTCGCTATTACCTAGAGTCTGCCTTTGTGTATCAGAGGCTTGAAAAGGCTGGAAGTTGGGGAGCAAGCCTAGGTAATGAGAACAGTATACTAACACTGAATCTGCCTTTCTCACACCTGCATGCTGATAACTCCAATGAAGCACAGCTCAGTTCAATGCTGAAACTGGGGACGAGGCCAGCAGCTGCCTGGTCAGCTTCCAAACAGGCAGTGGCACCTGCTGACACTCAGCCACAATGCTGCAGAGCCCTGGGTATCTGCATGGCACACCGCTTCCAAGCCACACTTCAACACAGGGCAAGTTGTCCCATGCTTTTCACATCACTGACAAAATTTAGGGATGAAAGCATTTACTACAAAGCTGAATCGTCAGGAACGTGACAAAGTTTTAAAAAGAAACAATAGAATTCATCACAAGTGTACATTTAGACCAGCATCTATCTTTCCTCTAAGATAGAGGAAGACTCTATCAGCTTTGTATGGTTGACATTACCTTCTTCCTCACACATCCTGCACGGGGCTGAGAATAGAAGGCAAAAACAAAGACACTTGCATCATACCATTCCCCCCCGTCACTTCCACTCTCCCCTCCCTCTCCTGCTCTTTTTAAAAGCTATTTTCCAGCATGTCCTCCCAAGAATACTGTTTGTTTTCTCAATAAGGACACAAAACACTGCAGGCAATGTGAGGCATAATAATATTTGGAGTACTCCAGGCAACCTTTAAACAACAGTTAAAGCTGTGCTCCCGTGTAAACCTCCCTGTGCTGTTTGCATGTTTTCCTCACCCACGGAGAGCTCCCTCTCACAAGCCATCACGTGGAGGGGCCGCATCCACGGCCGTGGTGTGAGCACAGCAGCCAGGGCAGGGCAGCAGTGCAATGCAGGAAGGCGGCAGCACACTGACTGAAGTGCAGAGCTGTGTGTGCAGGTGGACGTGGATTTTCTTTCAGCTCCCCATCTGTGTTTTGCACACCAAGTGCCATCGCAGTGTGCAGTGACTGCAGTCACTTTTGGCAAACGTAGATAAAAGCACATTTTCGTTATACTGTAGAGACAAAGTGTTCATGGTCCTTGCTGTGGAGAACCAAGCCAACTGTCCAAAATGCTTTCATTGCAACGTTTCTAATCCTTTCTTTACAAATTTTATGAGAACTACAGGCTGAGCAGGAACATGTCTGGAGTGCAAGAGTTGCCTGGTTTTAACCACCACATACAGACTGAGCAGAATGATGACAATCTGGAGAGCTAAAATCAAACTGTGAAGGCACAAGAACAGCTGACAACAAACAATTCTGGTATTAAAATAGGGCTGGGTACTCCTGTAAGCAGGTAATTCGTCCCACTGGGCAAGAGTAGTCACAACTGTTCTTCTGACGCTGTTGGTTTCTATGATGTTGGGAGAAGTTTGAGTTGGAACATCTAAGAAATGAGAGCCAGAGCCTTCAATATCTTCAATGTGTGAATAGGTAAAACCTGGAGCTGCTCTTACACCTGGAACCGATGTAGGTGTGCCGGTATCTGTGTCAGACACTGCTGGTACAGTTGTCTCCCAAGATGATTTCAAGTGCTCCATCATAAGAGAAGTCGAAGTCTGGGAATAAGTTGACTTGAACATCTGGTATGTAATGGCTGTGGTTGGCAGGCACTTCAGATGGTGATCTGTTAGAGCCAGAAGAGAAATGTTCCTTAATGAGAGTGGGCTGTCACACATTAGAGACTGTGCTTCTTTTACGACCTCTGTGCTCCTCTGGAGCCACTCTCGGAAGCCAAGAATTTGGCAATCACATTTCCAAGGGTTGTCATCAAGGTAGACTTCTTGCAGCTCAGGTAAAGTGGTAAATAGATCTTCAGGAAGAGACCGCAGCTCAGTACTATTGAGGTAAACTTTCTGGAGGTGCTTGAGATTATGGAAGAGGCTTCTTGGGAGGACTTGAAGCCTGGAACTGAAAAGGGAAACGTTCTGCAGTTTCTGAAGGCTCTGGAAGATGCCCTCTGGCAGACTGGAAATATTATTTGTGTGCAGAGAAAGGCCGCGCAGTTCTCTCAGACCGCTGAACACATTCTCAGGAAGAACACTAAGCTCCGGATTAAAACTCAGCACAAGAAGCTCCAAATTTGTCAAGTTACTGAATACAAAATCTGGTATCGTTGAGAGCTTTGTGTGATACAGCCACAGGCTACCAAGATTCCTCATTTCTCCAAACAACACTTCTGGAAGAGACTTCAGTGGGTTCCCATATAAGGTCAGTTTAGACAGATCACGCAAGTGCAGAAAGAGCCCAGGGGGCAAAATCTCAAGCTTGTTTCTGGAGAGCGTTAGGCTTCTAAGTTTATGAAGGTGATGAAATACATCAGGGGCAATAGACTGAATGTCATTGGAATGCAGAAAGAGTTCCAGCAGCTCCCTCAGGCTATCAAATATACCAGACTCTATTGAAGAGAGCCTGTTAAAGTACAGCATCAGCTTCTCGAGCTTAGTTAATGCACTAAATATATTTCTAGGCAGAACTGCCAAAGAATTTCTTGACAAATTCAGTACTTTGAGTTTGGCAAGTTTCTTCAGCACACCACTGGGAAGTGTTCTGAGTTGGTTTTTGTTCAAGAAAAGCTCCTCCAAACTGCTTAGTCTGTCAAACAGATTCTCTTGGATGGATTTCAGCCTGTTATTTTCAATGATCAGTTGCTGAAGTTGTACTGTGTCATTGAACACTTCTGGAGGAAGTTCAACCAGATTGTTATCTAGCAGTTTGAGGGCCTTCAGCCTTCTCAAGCCTTTAAATGCCAGTGGTGAAATCAGAGCGATGTTGTTTGAAGACAAGATGAGATGCTGCAGTTCTCCCATCCCAGCAAAAACATCCCGCACGTACGTTACGTTAGTGTCTGTTATGTGAATTTTTGTCATATTGCAAGGAAGATTTAATGATTCCAGGTCTTTTATGTGAGGACCAGAGCAATGAATCGCATTTTTGAAAGAGCAGTCGCATTTCTCAGGACAAACAGATGCCTCCAGCTGGAAGAAAAGCTTGATCACTACTGACAAACGAATCACCAACATTCTTGCTGAAGCACCAGAAACATCAGCTGTTACAAGAGATGAGAGAGTGTCAGGATTTGATCACAGGCAGCTAGAAACACAGCAGACAAAGCTGTAGGAATACACCATAAAATCTGAAATTTCTCTTGGCTTGAAAACCAACTTCAAAATCTACTGCTGCTGACTGCAAATGTTTCGAAGGAGTTCAGCTTACACTGAGAAGTACAGATAAAGCTCTTCTGTAAATCAAGTACTCCTTATTAATATTTGTACTAGCCAAGGATGACTAAAGCATATGAGAATCACAATGAAACTGCTTAAATAGTCAAAGGACGTATTTATTTGAACTGAAAGGTATCACTGCTAAGTTGTACAGAGAAAGTCTTAAAAGATCAGACAGCCCTGCACCAATAATATTTTTATTGTTGGTTATCTAAAAGTATAGTTTCAGCATGCAAAAACAGATAACAGAGGTAAAAAGGGCATCCTACAACTCTTGCAATATTATATGGTCAAATTCAACACACCGCACAGCTCTGTAAAACCATTTCTCAGCACTTGGAAGCGATTGCTGCTTGGAAAAGCTCAAGAACACACATGGAGCAACAGGCTATTTTTGAAAAAAATACACAAGAGCTTATCTAACAAAGGACGGCAATAAGCCTCTGATAATCAGCAAGTCTCACTTGAACAACTTCACAGTACTCCACATTACCAGAAGTATTATAGATAATGAAAGGAAAGGAATGAAGTGTTATGACCTCGGCTAGAAAGCTGGATGAATAAAGGTAGGTCAGCATGAAACACAGTCAAAACTCTGAAAGTTGCATCAGTTCCCGAA
Source organism: Tympanuchus pallidicinctus (assembly GCF_026119805.1). Classification (NCBI taxonomy): domain Eukaryota; kingdom Metazoa; phylum Chordata; class Aves; order Galliformes; family Phasianidae; genus Tympanuchus; species Tympanuchus pallidicinctus. The sequence continues at coordinate 12,187,066 of NW_026294739.1, read as the reverse complement.
CAGGAAAGCAATCATTAAACCATTGTAGCTGTAATGATAATATTTGAAAGACCGAGTCAAACATAAACCCTTCACAGTTTACATTTACTTCCTTAGTGAAATCAACAAGTCCAAGTACATTAGAAACCTGAACATCAAGGAACTGGCTGAAGCACAGGAGAAGCAGCAGCTGAGATTGCCACAGACAGGACTGGAATTGCTGTAACTATGTCAGTCTTCAGCACTAAGACCACCACGATGGGAGAACACCATCCCAGCACACCCACATTTATTGCTGCTTTTTAAGGGACGGGGATGAAGCTCGCTGAGACGAACCCGACAGACAGACCTGGGTACAAACCTGACCCCTCAAAAAGGAGTAAGTAGGGCTGAAAGGGGACAGTGGTCTCAAATTCTCACGTGCTTCTCTTGTGCCTGAACTGATGACAAGAGCAGAAAACTATCGATCAAACCCAGCTGCTGCGTCAAAGGAAAACTAACAGGGAGAATTAAAAAAAATACATTCTTGGTTTGGTTCGGGGAACTGAAGGCTGGTAAAATTAGCATCTCTTCCTAGAGAAGGAAAGCAAAGGGCACGTGGCGTTATCAACCGGCAGCGTGGTGCTGCAAAGCTCGCTCTCACTGGGCTTTCCAGAGCTCTTTGAATGACACAGTAAGTCAGGAAAAAAAAGCCTCAAGATACCAAACTTCCAAAGTTCTCTTTATGTCAAACAAGAAGCTGCCATACAATCTGGGAATCTTATCTCGCCTCCTAATTGCCATCATTCATAACTGCATTCATGGTTGCTAACTTTCTTGTTTATCCTCAAATTAATTTGGAAACATGCAAGAAAGAGTTTTGAACTCTGCCTTAGAAACTTCTCTGCTTTTTAGAGGATCTTCTTAGAAGCACAGCAGGCAATCAGGCTTCACCATGACTCTGCTCTTGAAATGGAAAGTGAAACAGCAAAATGCATCCTCTAGATAACAATGCTTCACTCACATCTGCTAACTGCTGTGAACAGCAAATGAACGTTTCAAGCTTCAAAGCAGATTTTGCCTACAACAAGCTGTGGAAGCAACTAGTTTGCACAGGTTGTATGAAACTCCTAAAGGAGAAGTTGAGATCATTCAGGAAACAGGAGAAAATCTGAAGTCTCAACAAATCCAACAACACAAGGTACGTCTGACAGCACAACATGGACCTTAACCAGCACAATACAAATTTGGTTAGTCAGAAATCTGAATTCCTGAATGAATTATGATTGGAAAGAATTTTCAAACCTGTTAGACGCTTCACAGCAGTCTACTAAACAGATGCATTAAATTCTGTAGGAAGAAATGCAGCCATTTCAAACAATCAAATGCAATTGATATGTACCTTCACAAGGCTGCTTTTTTACCTTCTCACAGGATTGGAGTCAAAGCAATGTGAGGAATGCTTTGGCTAAGCAGACTGGAGCTGATCCATTGGGCTTCTGTTCTTCCTTTGGGTCTTCTACACTCACAGACCAACGAAACCTAAAGCCTGAAAGATTCTGAAGAGAGAAAAGCTGTAAGTTACCAGAATCTTCGCTTGAAAGTTTTTGAAATTAAGTCCTTTGTTAACCAGGCATTTGAAACACCTTGTCTTCAAACTGGAAGTAACATGCACTGTCAATAAATGTTTAAACACAGCATGAGCTGCAAGGTGGAAAAGATGCCTTCACTGCAGCACGGTTTTTCTGAAGATGACTGTGACAACAGCAACAGCTCACAACTAGGAGAATTCATGCAAGAATCTTTTTCAGATAATGCATCTCACACTGCAAAGGCCACAAAGACCATTTGGATAGAGAGGGTGGGAATGAATCTCTCACCTCCCAGGTCTGGCTTTTAAGTGGCTTTCATAAGCCACCAGGTGAAAGTGAGATCATGTTACCCTGACACAGGTAGCAGCACTGTCACACACCGCCAGCACGTGGACGCTTCCTGCGCTGCTCCCAGCTTCAAGAACATGAAGGATCTGAATAGGAAAATTCGTGACATCAGCAGGAGTTAAACCTACGTTCTTTGGCACCCCCTGCATTAGATTTAATTGTATAACGAGTGATTAAAAAGAATTTCATGAAACTAATGAAAAGAGTTAAAATATCTGTTTGCTTTAATTTTATTTTCAAAGAGCTTCAGTCACAAAAATGATTTACAAGACTATTTACAATTCTATTATACAATTATTTATGTATGCCTCTTGACAAGGTACCATTCTAGAGCAGCAATACATATTTTAAATACAAAGATGCAGAATCATTTCAGGTTTAAAAACAAAAAGGAGGCTGAGCTTCTAGAGAGTGCTGTAATGATGATTCTTTTAATCTGTATTAGGACTGAGGAATTCATGATGAGTTGAGTAATTTCCAGCTCACGTAATTATCAAAGAAGATGCAGTTTGTTGAAAATAGATCTAAAAACCTGAAGCTTTACTGTATAAAATCAACATATTCAAGACTTAAAAACTGTCAAAACCCCCCAGCTTTCCCTTAGACATACAAAAACCTAAGTTTACAATTCAGAATTTCATGGGAGAAATCCTACAGAACTTCAGCTCTTGCAATGATGACCAACATGAGCAGTAAACATTTGCAGCATAAGAAAAAGGACTCCACATCTGCTTACTATGGTACTGTATGTATCCACACACGCAGTGCAGGAGTGCTCCCCCAGTTCGGGGTGCCTGCTGAGCGCAATCTTCACAAAGGAAAAAAATAAATAGAATCAAAAATTCAACAACTTCTTAAAAGTGCAACAGTAAAAGTTCCCAATTTAAAGTTACAATGAATGTGGACAGCCAGTTCTGTGGGTGTTTGAACTGCTTCTACTCGAGCGCTGGTCGCAGCATTTTCTTTCTACAGTAGATTTAGCTCTATATTATGTGAAACTAGTGACTGCTAATGAAGTCCAAAGGGAAGAAAAAAAACCTTTAAAAATAACCCTGAGGGATATACAATTTAATGATCTTGCAATTTAATTCTAAAAAGTAACATTTATTACTTAGCAATTGCTCGTCTGGGTAGACCAGTCCTTTAAGTATGTGTATAAATTATATTTAAAAATCAGTTTATTTACAAATCCTAATACATCAAAGTAAAATACGTACAGATTAAAGCCTACATACACAAATAATTTAATAATAAATCAAACTCCTCAACATAAGGCCCAAATATACAGCAGGAAGAAAATGTCTACTAAATATCTATTGGAGCTCACCAAATTGGTCTGTTTGTCCAAATTTAGACTTCCAAGATGAACACTAGAAGAGATTTTTCACTACAACATGAATTTCATCTTACATCAGAGCAGTTGCATGCATTTCTGAAAACCAGAAAAACTAAACTGCTCAAAATGAGAAAAATTATAGGTGGCCAAATTCAGCTCTTGGGCAGAAAGGCATTGATCCCAGTAATTGTAGAGGATGCAAAAGCTTATTTTGTGGCTGCCATTACAACAAGAGAAGTTCTAGGAAAAGCTGATTTATTATCCTGGACTAGATGGCAGAAGCAAATAGGTCAGAGCTCAAGCATGCAACCTCAAGAACATTCACTGATTCTGAATGCAAACCTTGAAGAAACTAGCATCCATTTGCAAAACGTTCAAGTGCAACAGGTTCGTGACCCATTAACCACTCAGTTAGGTAGAGAACACATGGCAATTCTGGTTTTATTAATAAGAGCTCCCTAGCATGTTCTCTGGAAACAAGAATAAGTCATTCCCTCCTCACCCAATACGTACACCTAACAAATTAGAATAATGATTGAAATGTTAGCTTCATAAACCAAATAAGCTGAGAGAAATCAGCAGATCAGAGAAAGCGTGAAGCAAAAGCATATCAAAGGGAACGACTTCTCATTCTTTCACTTCTGATGGAACAACCAATCTAAAATGATCAAGGAAACGAAGCACAGCAGCTTATGCGTTGAAGGGCTCCCAGGTCCAAGATGCAAAGCTTCACAACAGCTGTAAGCTAAAGCAGATTTCTTTAGATTTGAATGCTACTTACGCAGCTTAGAATTATTTATTCTTCATCGATTACTCCGTGCTGCAGAGATTTCATAAAATCAGCACTGTCAAAAACTGGCCAACTGACTTAGGTTCATGATCAATGAGTTTGTCCATGATCTCAGACCCCTTAAAGCTACCAATGCTGTGCGATGTTTGTGACACTGAGAAGCCAGGAAAATACGACTTTTACATCGCTCTGGTGAATGAACGCTAAGAAAACCACTTCCCCCTTATTCTCACTCCACCCCCAAAAACAAACAAAAATATCAGGAAAAGAGTTGACAGCTGGACTGGCGGATAGCACAGAAGCATATTTATGAGCAGTGCTAATAGCTGAAACCCCCAAGTTCCAGCAAAAGTCTTCCAAACCATTTAGCACCACTAAAAATTCCCCATTGGCACAGCACATTCAACACTGCAGAAACTGTAATGTGAGCAGTGGGGGGATGCTGCCTATGCTGCCCTACAGCACAGCACAGGGAAATTAGGCACAACCTGAATAAAAAAATCAATTTATTAGAATAACTCTGGAATCATCTCCACAGGAATTTAAAAAAATCAAATCAGAATGCACATAATTCAAATTAATGCCAGCCAGTGAGAGATAGCCAGGGCCCTCCTTCTATTCTCCCCACAAGTCCTCTGAAGGACACGAGTTCCTTCTCTAAAGCATGATTACTTCTCTGGATCTGAGATCCCTTCTCAAAGGAAGGAGTACGAATCAGTCGGTTTCACCTGGCCAGAACAGACTGATCAAAGTCAGTATTGTTATCATCTTCTCAAAGACACCATAGATTTCTCTGAAAGTTCAGCAAGCTGAAGATGGTTTGGAGAGAAGTACTTTGTCCATTATTCGAATAAACAACAACAAAATAAACCATGCCTACTTCTACATTCTTGCAGATCTATTTTTCTAGTGGTCTTGTGTTTTGACACCACCTACTGGCAAAGTGATGCATCGCCAGACCAAGTGCTTAAGCAGCATTATTAGTGACACAAGGTTTTGTTTTCTTGGTGTTTTTTTTTTTTTAAAATGATATCCATTATAAGCTTCATAGCTCTGCAGATTTTAACTCATCTATTTTCTCTTAATTTTGTCTCATAATAATAATCATATAGTGCTTAAGCAACTTTAAGTCACTAACAGCCTCGTTGAAATTCGTACGTTCTTAACACGCACAAATCCAAGCATGGGCATGTGAAAAGATTCCTCCCTCCCACTACACCCAATTGCAGCAACAGCTCTGGCCTTACTACTTCAAGATAATAGGAAAACTATTTAAGATTTACAAATAAAACATGGTCCACAAAGTGATAATCCAGCCCATCTGCTGGAAAAAAACAAGGTCTGTGGAGAAATGCATAGCTAAGGACACTAAAATATGAGACAGCAGTGTTAGATTCTCTGAAAACTTTGAGAGTATGGAAAATGCCTCCTCCTCTGAACTCCACTGAAGTCCTTCTCAAGGATTAGCGAGGAAAGCAGCTAAGAACCCACTCAAAAGGAACATGCTTTCTTCTTGAGCACAGAGCATATTGCTTCTGCAGCATCCCCAATTCCTGCTGTGGTAGACTAAAAAACTAAACTTCAAATCCAAACATTTACAGCTGGAAACACTCCTTACCAGCAGGGACAAACTTAGAGGTACACACAACAAAACTTTAGCACCCCTTGGGGCACAAAGCTTTTCAGCAGTGAATGTTAGAAAACAAAACAAATAAGGGTATGACAAAGTTATTACATGCCTCTAGTGCTATCATGAAACCATTACATCATAGGCCTTACAATTAACACGTGTCCCTGTAAGGAAATCAGAACAATGATTGAGATACTTCAGGCAAACAAAAGGAACCTCTTCAACTGCCCTGCAGTTTAACTCTTCCAATACATCTCATTAAGGAATAATGAGTTTGAAAGAAGGGGGAAGGAAACAATCATTTTTGTTCTGCCTAAGGTAGCCTACATTTTTAAAATGTACAGCCATAAAATGTCAGGCTCTGAACTTTGGGTTCAGAGAGATGAAACAGCTGGAAAAATCGGGATTAGAACTTAAAAGTGTAGGATACCGCAATTTCAAATAAAGCCTGAAAGTTACATTCTTCTCAGTTCTCCTAAAGACACATGCCATAGGGTCCACCGTTATGTTAAAGTGATGATTTGATACGAGCCATTCTCTTGGGATGGTACTTTAGCTTCTGTTGTTGTTCTGGGTTTTGGTGGCCATTCTGGATCAACCAGCAGTTCCTGAGCTAGATGCATATACTTGGCTTTTGGTGCCTTCTCTCTATAGCCAAACAGGGAAGAAAGGAAACAGACTCCACAATGATCCACAGCCTCCTGCAGAAGGGAACAGATTTTAAAATTAGAATACCATATAAGAATTAATGTAACAACACAGTAGATCACTAAACAAAAAGCTGCTAATTTTCTTGTGTGACTGCTAGACCTAGAAAGTACAGAACAGAAGCTCTTCTGTCAAGTCATCTCTTCTACACTACAGCAGCAATGATATGTCAAGCACGTTAAGAAAAAACAACTGTTCTACATTATAGTAACATTTAAGGTCCACAGCAGCTTTCATGCATATCTTATAACAGTTTTAATAAACAGGGGTATAACGATAACTATTTAATGATGCCACCATTGAAGAATAAGAGTCTATAAAATTTAGTAAAATTACTAAAGATTCTCCAGACACTTTTTGACAATTACTTGTTTAATTGAAGGCATCCAGCCAGCCACAAGAGGCAGAATTTAACTTGCTGATACTGGGAGACCTAACAGTGCATTCAACAGTGGGAAAAAAAGTCCTACAGACAGGTAAAATAGCTGCAGAAACAGACAAAATTACTGAACTTAAGTTTTCTGTCCTGTTTTTCACCTTCTAGTTCTAAACATACATAACTTAAGTAGCTGGAGAAAAGAAATTCTACATTCTCAAGGCTCAATTCCTCTCACTTCTCAGTATCTAGAGTCTGTATGGATTACTTTTCTATGGAGATATATTCTAGATGGTTTTCTTCATGCTCTCAATGACTATAAATTGGTGAACTGAATCTGAGTCTTAAGGCACAACCTCTATTCTTCAGTGAGCACACAGCAATTTGTTCTTGAAGAGCCCAGGAAGGGCAAATGCACTCCTGAAGTGAATTCTTTAAATAAAATTTAATGCTGAAAATAAACCACTAGTTCTTAGCAAGTACAACCAGCTAAAAGCAGGAAGTCAGAGGCTTAACACAGAAAAAGCCAGTTTCTACAGGATTCACACACATTTCCTTTGTGTATTAATGACAAAGGGGCAGACTTGACTAAAACTCACAGTCAACTGAAAAGCAGCTTTTTTTCCCCTCAAGCCTACTAAACCACCTGTAGTAGAGATAATGGACTTCTATCTACTATTTTTTCTTCAATTTTTGCAAGCTATCAATTACTGTTCTAAAATCATCAAAAACAAACTAGTAAAGAGCTGGATTATGCTCAGAGTCAGCAGCACTGCTTCCAAGCAAATCAAGACACTCCCAGACCTATCATGCTTATCTATGACAATGCCAATGAAATCTGCTAATAAGCAAACTGAAGATAAAATGGGAATAGGCTTAAAAGCAATTCGCTGGGTTTGCTTCTCAGCTCTTGCACAAAGAGCTGAGTTCTGTGTCAACAAGGAGAGAAATGCAAAACCAGAAGCCTTTCCTTCTAAAACTCGGGTTAGAGAAATCTAAACAGTCTTAAGCTTAAGATAAGGCAACAGACACTTATAGATCATAAAAAAGACAAAACTGAGTTAATCTGCATGCACTCAAATGAAGACAGCAAAATACTCGTCTCCAACCTGAGGCGGCTGGGGTATGGTGAGGCGATAGTCTCCTTGTTTGTCTCGACTGAACACAACCTTCCAAAGGATCATATCAAGGAGGACATTCTGTGAGACATTGCAGTGAGTAGGAAGAGTTAAGAAACTAATGATCACTGATTATTAGTGTGCACATTACAAATAAAACCTGAAATACTGTGTTAGACATCATTCGGTGCCAAGCAAAACGGAGAGCTTATGTTATCTGTCAGTACTTAAGTGATAAACATTTTCATTTCTGTGCTCAGAGGAAATTTAAGAATATGAACACATACTTTAAATCATCAATAAGTAGCAATGACCAAAACGGCATGCACTGATACAAACAAAAACACACGTTCTTTATGTGTTTCAACACCAAAAAAAACCAAAACACACCCTGTGAAGCACCGCAGACTTTACTGCTTGAAGCCATTTTGCTTCAAACCACCTTAAGCACTGGAACATCTCAGCACTGTAACAGGCTGCCCAGGTGGTTGGGGACTCTCCTTCACTGCAGATATTGAAGACCCACCTGACACCTATCTGTGCAGCCTGCTCAGGGGCCTGCTTTGCAGGGGGGTTGGACTAGATCTCTAGAGATCCCTTCCAGCCCCTACAATTCTGTCATTCTGAAAACATCTCAGCATACTTCACGCTGTAGCTGTGCTTTGTCTGTCTGCTTTAAACACCAGTGGCATGCACAGAAAAGCTTCCAGAGGGTGACAAATCTGAGCCACCAGCAGGAGCTGTTTCAGATTTTGGAACAGAGGGCAGAAACTGAGCACTCTATTCTGTACATCTAATTATTCCCATCTGACCAATCTCAGCTATGAAGGTGTGAACCATGGCATTCAAGGCCTTCAGTCTATGACTCTCCGATCTCTAAATAGAATCTGTGTTTAACAGTTGCCTAAATTCTGCCATTGAAAAGAGGGAGCTGACTAATTGGACTTTTGTAACAGATTTTAATGCCTGGTACAAAGAATGTGCAACACTCTGCACATCTAGTCTGGCATCCACATGGAAGGAGCCGAAGTTTCACAAAGCGTTTCAGAAAACAGGTTTGGTACAAACACATTTGGAAATCATTCCTGCTTTGGAAACAATTAAACTACACAGGATCAGACAGAAGAGCATCAAATAGGAAGCGTGATAAGAGAAGAAAGGCCCAGTCATTCCATGTACCTCATCACGATGAAGCATTTACAGGGCAGTTACCAAGGAATTAGTCTTAGCAGAACAAAGAACAAGTGTCTAAAGAAACTATTCAGCCAACAGTGAAAGTGGAATAAATAGGCTTAGAAAGTCAGATGCAACACTTCCAAATAATGTCAAGAAAACTAAATTCCATGATTCTGTTCCACCACTACAGCACGTAGTAACAGCAAGAAAAATAGAAAAATCAATTTTAAAGGAATGTGACACATCATCTTAAGAAGTTGTTCTGCTAACAACAGTAACTAGAAAAGATACCAACTAAAACTTGCAGAGGAAGAAGAGGAGATGGGTTTCGCAATACTTGGGGAAAGCAAATGCTTCACAGGAAATACATTGCTTAGGTCATGTTTACTAGAAGCTCAGAGGTTTATAGACTGAAGTGGCAACTGACAAAGCCCAGGAGAAGAGCCTTATGAACGTTTTTCCTCAACAGACACACACTACGTGGAGGAACACACTGTGAAAAATCAGTCTTTCTACCTGAACTTTTGTGAAACATCTACAGACCTACAGAAGTTGGAAAGATCTTCTGCAGAACAAAGCTTTTTTCAGCTGCAAGTTAAGTAAGGTAATTTATTTCCTTTCATTAACTTTATCATTGGGCTGAAAACTAACTACAAGTTATTTCTATCTATTGACATAAAGCTCAGGTTATTACCACCTATGCGAAAACAATGAAATCTATATTCCAGTAGGAGGGAATATAATAATATACCTTGCAATTTATATTTGGAACAACATTCTGAACTCAAAGACTTGATAAAGTACCCCAAGAACTTTAGTTGATGTTACTTTTAATGTTGTGATACTTGTAATGTTGTGAATAGAAGGGAAAACTTAAGTCAACCAGAAAGAAAATCAATTCCAGAAAGAATAAATCAGAAAGAATATTATTAAGAATATTATTAAGAAAATTAAAATTAATAATTAGTCATCTTCAAAGGCCAAAGCAGTATGATCCCAGCAAACATTATTCTAGTTACCTTGATAGCAATCCCTCACACAGTAATGGAAAAACTGACTAGAAGCTGCAGAAAATGCTTAGCAGTAAAAATGGATAATTGCAGTGGGTAAGATAGTGTTTAAAGGTTTCTTCATCTTGCAGAAGAAAAATAATGACTACTGGCTGCAACCAAAAACCAAATGTGTTCAGGTTGGAAATAATGCGTCATTTCAACAGGAAGAACTAACCACAGGACTAAATGACTGGCTAAGAATTCAGGCTATCTAGCAGATGTGCCTCTGTTAACACAGATTCTCAGAAACTACAGAAGGGTACCTGGATGAAAGACAGGCTGATTTTCCGATCACGTTAACTGTAGAGTCAGAGCAGAGGAGGTAAAAAACATCCAGAACTACTGATGCTGGACAAGCTCGGGACTGAAAAGAGCAGATCTGCTCAAACATCTCTACTTTTGCACTTGGATCAGATTATGCAGTTAAACAGATAGACCTGCACTATTCTGAGCAGTAAGATGCATGTATGATGCAACTGAATGAAGATGGGCTTCCTGACGGATTTTATACAGCAGTGATATGTTATTCTGAGATCCTTTAACAACACAAATAAATATGGAGCATTCTATGAAATAGTTGAAATAATTTTTTCAACTTTTCACTTTCCCCTCCTCACTACTTTTCTTTTTTTTTTTCTTTTCTTTTCTTTTTTCTTTTTTTTTTTTTTTGAATCAGATGGGTTTTAAAGTTATGCTTTTAACACAGAGAACATTTGACACATTAAGTCCAGCCTGGAAGGCCATTTTTAGAAAAGCAAATTTAAAAATCATTGCTCCACTTCCACTGGCATGCTGTGGAACCTAAACAAACCTAAACCAAACCTACAGCCTAGGAGAAACACTCAACAGTAAGTATTTTCCATGTGAGTTTCTTACCTCCATCAGCACGGATACAATTGCATTGACAATAACAATGATGAGAATTCTCAGGCGCCACTCATATGGCACACATACGAGCTGTGAGAAGAATTGGCAAGACATTAACACCACATACATGAAGTAGTGAAAACGTGAACTCAAAACTGGCTCCAAGTTATAAATTCATGCATACATGTAAACAAATACACAAGTGCATAGGCACATAAAGTTGGATGTAATTAATACTAATACTTATTGCAAAACCCTGCTTCTCATGCTTGTTATCTCTCTGAGAACATTTTAAGGTCTTTCATCGCTCCTCCGGTTGAACATTCAACATGAAGTTTTAACAAGAAAGGAGGACACTAATTTAAGCATTTCACTTGTGCCTCTATACACGGGTTTCAAGGAAACAACCTCCCCTGTCCACAATCATAAGTTAAAACCCTGAAGGGTCAAGTTTCCCCAAGAGGCAGCCAGCTGTCCCAGGAAGTACAGACACATCTGCTGAATCTTACCTCAAAAGACATGTCAATAAGTTCAGAGGGATGCAACATGATGAAAAATAAGAAGACATAGAGAACTATCACAGAAGTAACAAACAGAACTGTAAAAGAAAAAAGAAAAAAAAAGTATTTTACGTACTTTAATCAAACCATCCCTCAATCAGAGTTTTAGAGAGGTCTTGTGTGTATCACAGGTTTATTAATCTCTGGAAATATTATTGACCTATAATCTTCTCCCAGGTATATTTTTGCAATACAAGCTGTGCTACATGCTCTTTATGAGCCATAAAGAGATAGAGCAAGAAGACTGAAGTATTTACTTGCTGGACTTGGTTGATTTAGAAACCTTACGTCCACCAAGCCAGAATGATTTAAAAGGAAATATACAGCAAGCTGTCAACTAAGCAACATTACTTTATTTCCTCCTTATTTGTGTAATATACATATATGGGTGTACAGACTTACAGAGCCTTATATCTGTGTCCATACTTATAAACTCGGAGCCAAAAGCAAATAAAAACTCTTGTTACTAGATCACAAATAAGCACCCAACTTTCTACTGAGCATTTTTTCACAGTTTTCTACTACCGAGGTTAAAACAGAGTGATGAGTTCAAATTTCTGCAGACTAACCAAGTAATAATCTACTACAATGTACCAGGTACGTCCTCGAAAATAATTTAACAGTACCAAATAAATGCAGCAAACACACATGCCAACAAATTTAAGATTAGGTTAGTGCAAAAAGCAAGGAGTTCAGTCATAACAACCCACCAGAAATGCCACGAGTCAATGAGAAAACTTCACCCAGTGCAATAGTTGACTGAAGTGAACTGGATTTTTCAATCAAGTCCTCTTTTGAAGTTTATTTTACGTAATTTACTTTGAAGACATAGATATTCTAGTCTTACAGAAACAAAATAATTATTAACACAAATTTCTCCATACACAGCTTGATACTTCCCTATTTCTGACTATGATTATCAGAGGATGATTGTACTATGTTCTCCTACTTACTGCTGCTGAACTGGATGTGGAATTGGAAGCAAGCCATGGATGAGTACGTGCAAAGAAAGTGACATGGATTTTTTTTCTTAACTACATATAATGTGATACCTTAAAATATGTAACTGTATATAGTAAGAAAGGACTTACAATTTTTGTAGCATGGTTGTCTAAAGGGCTTTCCTTTTGAAAAGACAATTGCAACTATGAGGTACTGAAAGCTGGATATAAAAAACAAAGTTGTGTTTTCATAATTTTTAATGTTATGTTCATCATCAAGAGTCTCGTTCCCACCGTGTGCAGAGCTGATGTTTGTGGCATCCAATATATTACATGCACTGCAACATAAACATTTAAGACTGAGTTAAGAAGAAAAGCCAAAGAAGGCTGAATCCTACTTGTTAGCAGGAATAATGAAAGAAATCACTACAGTAGGTTAAAAAAGCATATCCTGAAAACCTACTATAGATAGTAAGAATTAGCTCAAGCCTGACGCAGGGAGGCAGCAATTGTGAATTCTGTGCTTCAATTTCTTTTGTGCTTTCAGCAGGTAAAATCCCTTCATGAACTGTTTAGGGACTGTCACTTTATACAAACTTGGGAGACAGGTAAGAAAATACGGCAAAGTAACAAAATATGAAATTGCTTTCATTTTCAGAAATATAATTTACTTGAACTCAGACAGGAAAACAAAATTTTATAAGTATAAAAGAGTCAAAATAGGCCTCAACCATGAACTTCTAATTTTGATCTCAGACGTCTGAAGAATCTTCAGACCCTGCAGTCTGGCTCTGACCCAAATCTGCATTTCAGTCATTGGACAGCATCTATTTATTAGGTACATGCTTTTAGGTACATTAGGTACTAATGGCCAGCAACAGAAAAGCTGCAGTTACAAAATGGTGGATAAAAGCAACAGCATTACCAGCGATTCCTTTTTGATTGATACCAAATCCTTTAAAATATCACTGAAACACTTACTCAGATTCTGGTGTCCAACGTTCAAACCAGGGCTGCTGCTTGACCCAAAGAAACCCAACAGTTTGGAAAACAAGGCAGATGATGATCTGAGACAAAACGGAGCACAGAAGTGGACCTGAGATAAGGCCTGATGGAGGCCTTTGCGCAACTAGCTCCTTCCAAGCAGGGTTCAGGCTCACTGCAAAAGGGAAAAAAATTTACACCATCTATTGCATCATTATGATTTTCAAGAGTTATCTTGTTCATACTCTGTGGAACTGAAATGGCTTCCTCATGACATCTCACACTTTACACTTGGAAAATTCACCTCCATAGTCCCAAACTGCAAACGTGAAACCACCCAACCGAGATTGTACCACCTTACATGAATGCCACAGTGCCATTTGTAAGCTGGTTACCCCTTGTAGCACTGGGCAGCTGGGGGCAACACAGAAACCATGTGACAAGTAACCGGCAGTGTGCCCAGACTAATTCCAGATAGGGCAACTGTAAGGTTCTACAGCACATTTCCCATTTATCTGGTACAAGCACTTGTTAACTAGCTTCCTCAGTTGTAGTCCTCCATTACTTCAAAGCAGCAGCTTCACTGAGCTTGAAAAATAGAATTCTAGTGTTAACCAGTAAACTGAGTGCTAGGGTCACAGGTGAAATGAAGTACTTCATTAGATGATAGTTTGATAGATAGACACTTTCTGGACAGAAGTTCAACTAATAAGACAAGAAGTCAAAACATTTGAGAAAGATCATGCTGGAACAAATACTGTTTTGATTCCAACAACACTTTCCTTACATCACTCCAGATTTCTGACTTCCTGTATTGTGAAGAACTGCCTTTCTAAGCTTACGCCCATGACCTGCTTCTTGCACAAGGACATATCACAAACTACAGGTGAATCTGATTCAGTACAATGGTTATTGTTATTTTTCCAATACAAATACTGCAATAGTTGTAACATCTTACCTTTGCACATCACAGTGCTTATTCCAATGAGCAGTAAGTGCTTAAAGAATATCTGACAATGCAAAAACTGCTTCACAGAAGCCACCAACAGCAGTTTAGCATAATACTTACTAGTGAATACAACCACCAAAATGATTGCCAAATCAATGAAGAGAAACTGGTGGTCTCCCAAATTGCTCAGGATCTAGAGAGAAATCAGAACTGAAACATCAGTAACTGCTTCAACACCAAGGAGCATCTTACAGTGAAACCCACCCAATAACAAATCACTCTCTTTCCAACCTGGCTTCCTTTACCTGCAGATCTTGAGTACAATTCACAGATCAATTCCCAAAGTATGAATATATGAAAATTCCAGTTTCAAGAAGCCAAAGGTGACATTTTTTTGTAATTTAAAGCTGATCATTTTAAAATAATGTATTTATATTCTTTAATGCATTTTTAGTGAACTTATCTGGACTTCCAACTTTCTTCTCACAGACATTAACTACAGCCTTTTTAAAATACACACAGCATGTTTTTCAAACAGCATTAAAATCAAGTACTGTGACTAACAGCACTTTCAATCTAAAGAAAGATTTCTGAATGTGCTTGTTGTGTATTCAAAGAGACTTGCAACAGTTTATAAGTAGGAGCTTTCAAATCTGAATTACACTGACATTGCTTAATCACAACTACGTACTTACAGAATACAGCAGAGTAACGCTGATGTACTGGATAATGCTGTACAATGCCATGAATTTAAATACACAGAAGGAAGTTATTAAAGCAGCACGGCCTTCCCTGTCAAAACAAATGCAGTCACGTGACTAGAAAGCTTTACAAGCAAGCAGAAACTTCAGTTTAATTAACTGCAATTAACTACATCAGCAAGCCTTTCGAGAAACACTAGCGTGAAGACAGAGTGCTCAGACACATGGAGAGAAAAGGAGGGTCAGAATGGTACACTTTCAGGTGCAGAGCTGTGAGGATGCCCTCTGAACTGAGCCACCACCACACCGCAGTGTTCTTTGATTTCATGTGGTTTTCCAACAAAGCTTTTAAAATGAAAGTCTGCTGGCAAATGCTTCTATATAGCACAAGTTTATTATGTGGATTGAGTGAAAACGCATTCACAACTGCCAGCCACAGACGTGCTTCTGCATATGTATGACTTTGTCAGCTCCACGCAGATTAAAACAGATTTTTCTCTGGCTGACCTCTATCCAAAACTACTAACTGGATTCCAATTCTAGAATCAAAAATTGGTCAAACCCCACAGAGGAAACCTATTTTCTACTTAATATGGTGCTGAGAAGCAAGGCTATCTCAACAATTTTACCACTTGCAATCATACACACACTTTATGGAAACTCCAGTAGTAACAAAGACATCAAAAGTACTAAAACTGTACAACCCTCTCTTAAAATGAACTTTACACAGACAGGACTTAAAACAAAATTAATCATGCTATTGCAATTCCCTATTCAAATCACTTTCAGTAAAGAAATAACTACGAAAAATGTATGGCTGGTCCTTTAATTCAGCTGGGCCTACTATAACATCAAACATATTATTAACACAGAATATACAGAATGAGTGACATGGATACATTTACGTTCATGGTGGCATTACCTGATCAGCTTTGGCACGCAGGAAATACTAGGTGTCCTGGAAGTGAATGGTGATGCCACAGAAGCCTCAAGTTCAGACAAAGATATACCACCATGTGCCCTCTTTAGTGCCTGCCAATTCATATTGAAATAGAGAACGTTTTAAAGCATGCTTTCAGCTAAAAAACTTGAGCAGTTCCATATGCAAAATAAAAATGTACTTACGCCACAGTCATTTGCACCATCTCCACACATGCCCACATAGTAACTACAGAAAACAAATACATGTTAGGGTTCTGGACTGCTCCCAGTCACGGTCCATTTAACTGATTTCATTAAGTGCTTTTACATTATTTGATATATTCCATGTTTGTACAACCATAAGTGACCCGAGATGCTAAAAGCACTCACTGTTTACATTATACATATAAGGACACAGATAAAAGTAATGTGACTTATCCAGTTCAATCAAATCAATAGTAGTTATCACCTATCATCCCAAGAAAGTCTAAAGCATCTTTATCTCAGTAAGTTGATATTTCTCTACTATTTTATACAGAAACAACATTTTCATAAAGATAACCCTAAAAGTGTCTATGAAAAAACCACCAAACTTCTGAAAAACCACAAAGGTAAGAAACAGTTACGTGAGCAACAGTCTCAAAGTGAACAGTTTGAGCCTTGACACTGACTAACAACGCACTGACAGTAAGTGAACACAAGGCATCACATTAGTACTTCTTCAATACCTACATGTCACTCAACAGATTCGCTCACTAAGCCAAGAAATCAGATTTATAGATATGCTATTCGGTTTAGTTACTCATCACTTACAATTTCATGAAGCTTGTACAGCATACATATTCACAACTAACCAGCAGATGGCTGTACTCTCATTCAGCCCAGCTAATGGGCTTATTCACCAACCCTAGGAAGTTATCTCAGCCCAACCTTTTTCATTTGGTGTAACAGCTATCAGCACACATCAGCTTTTTTCTCACCACCACCTTCTATACTGAAAGAAATACTTACTCTACATTTTGTAAAGCTTCCACCAACTGAGTTTTCTGATCAGGAGCCATGCGAGCAAACACAGTGCCATGTAACACAAGCTGAAAGAGAGAAATTTCTTAGTGCTCAGAAGACCAAGCCTGTTCTTCATTAAAAGTAACCCAAATTCAAGTAAAATGCTCACCTTGGGTACCAGGTCCTGAAAATGCTCCAAAATAACCGCAAATGACTTTCCATTCATTGCAAAATGGTATTTGGTCATCTGAAGATCCTCAAGACTTTCATGGACCAATTTAACTGGAATATCCTATCAAAAGGAGTTTAATATTCTAGCTGTAGTGCATTTTTCTAGCATGTAGTGCATATTCACAGTATAATAATAACAATAATCTTGAGGATTATTCACTCTAGTGAAGGCTTCTATGAGCTTCCCTTGAAAAAAAAGTCTCATTCTATTACAGCATTTATTAAATAACAAGAACATATGGCTTAATGTTCCCATAACATGTAGCTAAAGCAGACTCAAATTGAAAACTAGAAAAAAAACCCACATCTGCACAGCTAAAAGCCAAATCTTGCAGAGAAGTTAAAAACAAATTAAAAACTAGCTCCCCATGTTGTTTTACTACTTTCAGTACGGCAATTTAGAGTTGCCACTTAATGGCAGACTTCCTATTTAACAGAATAATAAAAAGTTGAGGGACAAAGAGAAACTGAGCAGCAAAACCAAGTGTTTATACACTAAGGGCACAGCGACAATCAAATTACCTCTGAGTTTATGGCTGGTGATGAACTAGTGCATCTTGCAAGGGTATCTGCATAATGCCAGTTGATTCTGGCAGCCTGCCCATCCTTTGGAGGTAGTGCTTCAGCAATAATGACCTTATCCTGAGGTAGAATCATTCCACAATCTCTGGCCACAGAGATAGCAGTTAACATGTTATCTCCTATGAAAGAATTGCATTTTGAAAGGTTTGAGTTAAAGGATCAATACATCCATATTCAACATAAAAGAAAAAGCTAACGAAGCCAGTTTTAAAGCAGGAGGAAGGCTGTTTAATACACCACTGACATCCTTAGAGCCAAACAAGTCACAGGCAGATGTCATATCATATCCTTTACGTTCCTCCACTCACTAGCATCACTCCCAGCTAAAAATGGTACATACAAGACAAACTCAGAGTTCTATTGCCCCCCAATTACAACTCTATATTTGTCTGTCCTGTATGTTATAAGTTGTAATATTTGTGACTTAAAAAAGACCAACGTTACACAGAAAATAGCACAGACAAACCCAAAGCTACAAGCAGGTTAAGAAGCCATTCTTCCAAAACAAACAAACAAATAAATAACTTTAAAAATGAAGTAATGTACTATATACATTAAATTGGAATGGTAGGGATGGACTCTCAGGAGGTCACACAGTAAGAACTCCTGCTAAAACCTAGTTATGAGATTAGACGTGAACTTTCGCCTAGTCCAAAGATGTTCAAGGTTCTTCATCCTTCAATTCAATAAGAAGTAACATGTTAATATGTTAATTCTACAAAGTAGAATTAACCCCTTAATGATTTCAGACCTCTGACTTACCAAAGCACCTCTTAACCAAAATGATGTGTAGTTTCATAACAGCTTCTGGATGTCATTCTTGCATAAACATAGCATTATCCCAGTGTATCAACACAAACATTTTTACTTCATACACTACATTCAAAATAAATCTGTTCAAAAATAACTTTTTTTTTGTTATGTGAATGTTTATGCACTAACCTGTAACCATGACAGTGCGAATGTTGGCTTTATGCAAATCTTCAAGTACAGCAGGGGTTTCTTGCTTTAACTTGTTTTGCATTATAATTAACCCCATAAAATCCATGTTACTTTCAATAGCATCTCTGTATGAAAGGAGGCAAGGAAAAGAACACTGGAAGAATTACAATTATTTGACATAGTTTAAAGAACCTGACCTTATGCTTATCAAATAAAAGAGACATTTATTTTAACTGTGCAAAGTGTGAAGAATTCACTTTTTAAAAGCGATCCAAGAGAACACCACCATTTCCATTCATTTATGCTCATTCCCCTTGTTTACACTGAAAATAACAAAAGAAAGTGTTGTTTCTTCTCATGCACAACTGCCTAGTTTTTCAATCAGAACTCTTTCTAAAAGATCTGACATTCCCCAAAAGGAAGGTTGCTCTTGGAAAAAATGCTCTGATACAGCATTCACTCAAATTTTCAACTGTTTAGAATGGATGTCTAATTTCTTTTCCTGATTAGCTGAATCAGAACATACAAACTACCCCAGTAAATTGTCAAAGTAAGGGAGATTAACAGTCATTAGCTAATTAAATGACCCCTTAACTTCATTTCATATGAAACTCAGTGCATTTACAGGTCTTGTGTATGCTACTGCCACTCTAAATTTTTGTAACACTATTAGAGGAAGACCTCCTTAAGTTCCTACGTAGTGCTCAGGGTTCAATTAATGAACATACAGAACTGCATAGCAAGACAAAAACAAGCTAAAGAAGAAGAGTAATCGGATTTAAACCAAACTAAGCATAACAGGATTACTCCAAAGCGTGCAGTTTTTAAAGCCTGCTGTTATTTAGCTTAAAGGAAAAGAAAAAAAAAGCAAAGCCATTCTTACCTATTAATGGTCTGAACTTTGTGCCATGTAAGTTTAGACTCCAATTTTCTGTGAGCCAGAGCAATAACTCGGAAGCCCTGCTTAGTGTATTCTTCCAGGACACTCTCAAAGTCAATAGGAACTTTAAAAAGGTCAAGTTAAGAATGATTAAAATTAGTCATAACACAGCTGAGCTGCACAAGAGAAAAATCAGGTTGTTCCTTTACCTGTTTCCTGCTTACACAAGCTTGCAATCACTTCAGGGGCACCTTTCATATAAGCATCCATTCTCTTCTCCCCAAGAATTCTTGCTATTACACACATGCGTTGCAAAACTGAAGAAAATGGAAACTGGCGCACAATCCCAATTTCATAAGAGGTCTGTGTAACAGGGAACAGAACAACAAAAGGGTTACATCCACAACTTCTGAGAAATAATGACTGATTGAAGAAGAAAACCAACAGCACTTACCGAAAGCTCAAATAATTCCTAAGGGAAAAAAAAAAAGAATTCCTGTAAATAATTAAGTATTTTTCCAAATATAAAATATTTAAACTTAATATTGGTAACATAAACTGGTAAACCAATTTATATTTACAGCACCCTCAGACACATTACATTTGCAATGGATTGCAATGGAACAAACGATGAACATGGATATACTGTACTTGTTAAGTACCTTTTACTTTAATTGAGATATATTAGATCTTGATTAGAATTTGTAAGACTTTTCAGTCAAACCTGTGTCCACTTAAACCATGTAAATTATTAAAGTAGCAAAGCATTCCAGAACAATGTCACTATTACAGAGTAACACAAAAGTCATGTAGCAAATTCCAAGAACGTTCTTAGCTACTGCACAGTAATAACTGCTGTCTGTGTACTCTGAGATCTGAACAACAAAAAAGCTTCTAGCCACTGCAGAAGAACTCACAAAGCAACCAACTTGCTGTATGTCCTCCTGCTACCTTAGAGTTCTTGCTTGCATTCCTTGTGTATAATAACATCCTAAGTACATTTTATTTAACTCAGCACTGACATTAAAACACGTATCTCTAAAGGTACACAGTTGGCAAGAACCACAGTAAGCTCACCAAAGCACTTTATTAGCACACTGAAAATTTGGTAATGATACTAATATTCAAACGTCTGAACTCAAAAAGTGTTACTGCACTCTATAACCAGTCTATTGGTGTCACAGTGCTGGCAATCAGTCTGCTTATCTATTACAGTACCATCTGCTGAGCCACTTTTTGCAACAACAGCTAAAACACGTCTTCTCTATTTTTGCCATCAAGAAAAACCACCAAACAATTCCATAACTGTCTGAATAATATCAGCCAGATCAGCATACACTAAAACATACTTGTGTAATTTAGAGGATTAGTTTAATTTGACAAAATGCTTTGAATCTACATACCATTTCTTGATTGGTTGCTTGCTTGGATTCTGGAAGAAGTTGTTTCGAAGGTCGCACCACCGTTGGCATGATTCGATTATGAAGTGCTGTCTCCTCTTCCGTTGCTTCTTCTAAAATCTGTATGAATTAGTTGATCATTTTTAATGCATTCATTAACTTCTATTTTTTCGTAATTTCCAGGAAACAGTCTTGGAAATGAGCCCAAAGCACAATGATTTGTTGTGAAAGTTCAATGTTCAATGTCCTAATTTAGCAGTTAACCTAAGGCTCATTCAGCTATTTTACAAGTTAATTGTACACAGTAAACCTTTGCTGCAATCCTTACATCATCAAAAGCAGTAAATGAGCTGCTCACGTTTTTTTCATTTCTATGAATTGTTGAACAGTGTAATTTTTAGAAACACTTTCAAGTTAAGGCCTCCTTTCCACGTTGACAGATAAGCATTATCAAAAGCCTACTTTTCCATTACAACGTCACACAATACCACAGCTTGTATTTGACACTTAAAAATTAATAAAATGGTGACTTATTCTGAATGAAAGAAGCACTTACCCAACCTATTGCTTCAAACATCTTCAAATCAAGTGGATCCCCAGAAAGCACCCCTTCAATTTTAGTAAGGGAATGACAAGTTGCCATGCAAGCAATAAACTCAGACTTCAGCAAGCTCTCACTGCAAGCCCTCTTTTCCGGCGAAAGGAAACTAAAACAATGAAGTTATAACATACTTAGCACTATAATTATTTACTATGAGCCAATTCAAAAGGTTTGTTTAGATTAACAGGATAATTGACTGCACAAGTTTCTTCACTATTTTCACACATGACAGAAGACGGATCTAGTCTCTAGACTGGAACCTTTAGAAATAGTCAGAACTCCCAACTGATTCGAAAATATTAATTCATACTCCAGTTTGACTCCCCTTCTACAGAGGCTTTGTCACTTTAAATGTAATTCAATTAGCTAAGCCAATTCATCTCAGCAGCCCAAAAAGTCATCACTAGGAGGACAGGGCTAAAGAAACATGCTGTATTTTAACTACATTGTTTCTTCAGTATGAAGATAATGAGATCTCAGATTTTAACCGATTAAATTCTCCCTCATCCTCTTCTGATTTATAACTTTCAGTACATCTAAAACATTTTTTCAGTTGCATTCTTACAGAATACAGCTTCTAACAGAAATGCAAACTTAGGAGCTCAAATTAAATCTTCCCCTGCTGAAGATGCTACAGAACAACTAAATACCAAATCTGCTATCAACTGTTCTCCTTACCGAGCATTTTCCACCCGCTGAATTCCCCAAAGATCCAAGCCGTCCTCAGTAAGTGTGCCAGTCTGCAAAATGAACCAATGGGAGGTGGAAGAGAAAAAAAAAAATTCAGAATGAAGTTATCCTTGAGTAAAAACAAATTCAAAGTTCATGAGCTGTATCACACCTGAAGAATACATTTTATTTCATCTTCACTTAAAAACTGAAACTACAAATAGCTGCCTGTTAGCTGTTTGCTAGTAACTAGGCTCCTGTTACAAAACCTTAAAAAGCATTGAAAGAGCACCAACCTGAGGACCAAAGTAACAGATCTTTAAAATCCTGACATGATAGCTCAGTATTCTCTGCCTTTGGAGAGCGGTGACAGAAGAAAACAGGTACTGAACCCTCAGTACTACTCTCCTGCATGACTGAAACAGCAGGTGAAACACATTCACAACAAATATTTTCCCTGTAAATATTTTTGTAATAGTAAGTTCAGTGTGGATTCTTAAGATTTCAGAAAAACATCTAAGAAGAAAACAGAAGAGGACTCTGGCTACACCTGTTTCTGTCTTTCAACTGTGCTTCTGTTAAAAAACAAACAATTAAACATTGGTTTGACTCTTCATTTAAGTAACTTCATATGAGTAACGAGCGTGACTTCACAGTTCAATTCTCCAGAAGCCTTTGTGCATAACAGAACCCCCATAATTTTGGTGTGTCAGTCAGGACTTGGAAGTCTTTAGATGAGACAGAATTTATGTATTACATAAACTTTTTACAGCAGATCCTAAATTGAGGGAGGTAACTGACAGTAAACATTGAATACCTGACAGTTAACAGGTGACCTACACCCAAATGGAAGTAACGCATTTCTCAGCAGTCACCAGTCTATGAATTCCCTCTTACTATACACTGCCTCCTCTTAGCAACACTAAATTTCAAAGTTCCACCCACCTTATCAAAACACACAAGATTCAGCTGGCCACAAATATTTATCCTTTGAGGGCTGATGCAGAAGATGCCAATTTTTTTCAACCGTCTTTGTGCATAAACGATGCCTGCAGTCATGGCAGCAGGGAGCGCTGGGGGCACCGTGATCGTGATAATGTCGAGAGATTCAATGACGATGGTGTGAGCTGGAACCTGCAATAGAGGTCAAAGTTAACGAACAAGAGCTCAGTGTCACTATCTCACTCTCAGCAAAGAGACTGTCCTCTCACTCTCAGCAAAAGCAAAATTCGTGCTGTGTTTTCCCTAGAATAACAGGATCTGGACTGCCTAGAAACCTAGCATAATCTCCACCCACCACAAACAGCCATGATAATCCAGTCCTAATATACCCTCAAGCCATAACTTCAAGTTTTCTCTTTCCCCTGCATAACTTTTAAGCACTGACGGAACAATGCAAAAAAATTTGAAAGAAAATAATTAGAGCTATCAGTTAGCAACATCTTAATAGGGATTTTTCCACCCATAGCACACTTTAGAATTGTTGTATGAAATTTCTTTGAACTGAGAATCAGACAGATAGCAATTTTATGTCCAAAAGGTAAAAGAAGATTGACTTGGTAACCCACTCAAATTACATCACAAGATATTCATATTCTGCTTTTTTACTGAATCTTATTCTCAGTAGGCTTGTTTTTCTTGTTTCTTTGATAGAAAATAAAGCAAGGATATTTTAATTTAAAATCCAATTATTTATCCAAAGTGCTGGAAATGATAATCAATGCTTTTCTAAAATAAGGTTTTTTTGGACACAAATACAGTGAGATGACAGCATACCTCATTTAAGATGCTATTGACAATTGTGTAAATAAACCCAATGCCTGCCACCACCACCAGAGACAGGAGAAACCAGTAGGCATCTCTGTAGAGCTTAAAATCAGTTGGCTTTGGATACAGTATGGAACGAACAAGCTGTCCTTTAGCAGTATTAAAGCCTAGAAACAAGAAGGAGTGACTTATTAGATGCATACACAAGAACAAAGCTTTTCAAATATATTAAAAACCTCAATGAAACCCTTAAGCTACTCATTTCATTAAGACTGTTTCCCAATAGACAGTAGCAGATGTTTTGCAATACTTAAATTACAGTGCTCATATTAAGTGCTTCACTCCGATGGCAAGAGCACAGAGCTGATTTAAATCTACCCCCTTCTACAAGGAAAGTAAACACCCAAATGGTTTGGCCTGAAAGTGTTTGTCGTACTGTATTTTGTCCCTCAAACTGCAAACTCAGTGGGTGTATATACTAGCTGGAAGTGTCAGTCCTTGTAAAAAGAAAATGAAGTTATTCATAAAGTCCAAATGTAAGTACTTAAATGGTAAGTCTCCATAAGCTCCTTTATCAGTCAGAAAAAAAGAGATTCGCAAGAAAACTGCAGAGCACTGAGTTGTCTTTTAGAGAAATAATCGCTCGATCACATTTAGATGCTTACATTAGGAGAGCAGACTTGTGGCTTAGAGTCAGATGACCAGACACCCTGAGATTTTCTTTGATCTTTTGCCTCAATACAAGGGAAGGCCATAACTGGTGTCAAGTCTTGTATGCCTGAAACATTTTATATATGCTTAGACTTCCAAGTCTACTACTAAAACCCCAATACAACTGTTGGGTGTACTGGCTCCCTGATAGCCTCTCTTAAGTCTGTGAGCATTACAGGAAACACTAAGCTCTCCAAGCCAACATTTGGCATACAAAATTCTACCAAAACAAAGGAGCTATTTCAACAGTCCTAAAGAGGATGAGTTCGTTACAAGATGAACAAGACTTGAAGCATCTGGGCTTTGAATTTGTTACTGCAGGAGAGAAATCATGGACCTGTTCAGAGTTCAGCATGCCATTATGTAACAGAGTACTTAACCACAAATGCTTTGTAATTCAAGAGCGCCTTCATAAAACAGAATCTCCAACTACTACAGTTGGTGTAGCTGTTTTGAATAGAAGAAGCCATCTATCAAAAGCCAAAGCTTTAAAATATTAGTAAAAATAATCCCTTCTGTAAATAAATAAATAAATAAATAAATGCTCAGGTTTCTTAGGCAAGTGTGAAGTGCACTGACAAACTGGGCAAGAAAAGCATTTTGCATTGCCAACAGCTCCACTAAAATAAGTGATTCCCCACCATCAACCCAATCCAACAGCACCCTACATCTCTGAAAAGAGGCATACATAGTGCAACACATTGCAAAAATATACGTAAAGGGTTTGAAAATACAACCAGGTTTTAAATTTATGTTGAAGATTGAGTCATTCTCTTGTCTGCCAACAGATTCTCACCACACCATTATCTAGCTCTGTTAGCACAGCAACAGGCATTTATCAAATCAGTTGGGTTATAATCATTTATCCATGCTTTAGCAACATTCAATGCAATGAAATGAAATGTCACTTCACGCGCAGCTATAAAACTGAGTGTTACACTAATAAGTGATAAGCTTAAAAGTCCGTTCTCACCTGTTCTCACTACCAGAGCTTTAACTAATTCTCCAGTATAAAAACGGGTTTGGATCACATTGGTTCCACAAAACAAAGTATGTCGCTTATGAGCTTCTGGGCTGTATATTTCATCTCCCGTTGCTTTTGGATATTCTGAAGGATTTGGTAGATTAATCTTCGTGACAGGAACGCTTTCACCTTAAATGGATAAACAGTATCTAAGCAAAATCAAAGAAGAACACACATTTTCCCTTCATGATTTCAAGTGGAGAAGTACAATCCCACTTCAACACAGGTATTAGGCAGTCTTTCACCTATTGATCTCCGCTCACCAGGTTCCTTATCAAAATTCTACCTAATCTTATTCTCTATTTTCCCTTATTGAATTTGTCCCTCTTACTTGAAGTCAGAGAAGTGCAAAATACAGTTCACAAAGAAAACAGGACGAGCTTCCTTTCCTCATCTTTACTCAGAAAAACCAAAAGTTGAAGGAAATTATTCTGATCTCCTCTGGTGACTGAGTATATTCAGACCAGGGCAGCAAGCAATTTTATCTGTTGCTGGCAGCAGCATGAGGCTTGGATATATTCAAGGACCCGAACGTGATGAAACGCACCTCTGAACTGCAATTCTCTCAATGCTGCCAGCCTGCCACATTATCCTAGGAACAACAAGAAGGCCATTCTATTCATTGAAGCTGTCTGACGATGACATCAGGTTTCAGAACATGCAGGCACAAACTTATTGAGGTAATCATTTGTTTAAGAAACAGAGTAGAACAGTCTACTCACTACCATCATCCTGGAAGCAGTTAAAAAGTTTGTGCTAAATTTTTTTTGAAGAAACATACTGCAGAATCCAATCCACACTGAGAACAGCAAGTCAAGAGGCAGGAGGACTCACTATTAAGAAGAAAACTTTTCAACAAGAAACTACTAATCATTTTTGGAGTTGCCAAGTTGTACCAGGTGCCTGTTGCATTAAGTGCCTAAGTACTGATGAGTGCAATCAATGGCAGGAACATAAACATTTGAGCTAAATAAATATACTCACTTCTGTAGAGCAAGCTGCAAGATAAGCATGCACACAGGTAAAAAATGTCTTCAGCCATACAAGCATAATAGGTTTATTTTACCTGTTAACATGCTTTCATTCACGATACAGGTACCGCTGAGAAGTACTGCATCACAGGGCATAATTGTCCCATTAGATGGAATCAACATGATATCTCCAGGCACAAGATTGGTAGAAAGGATTTCTTCAATTTCTAAGTGAAGGAACACAAAAATAATCACCACAGATCCACACAGTTTGTGTGATATTTAACACTGTGTTCCATTTTATTAGAGGCATCTTGAAAATTCTTCAAAAAGAGGCAAAAAAAAACCCCTAACATGTTGATAAAACCAGTGCCATTATAGATTAACTTCTAGAGCACATAGGTATAGTTTATCTAACAAATGAAAATAGTCAAGCTCATACAGAAGATTAAATAAAGTTCATTAAAAAGACAGAACAACAGAAAGGCATGTCTTACAAAACAATATCACACACTGTAACCTAATAATCTTCAGCTACTGTGGTATCCAAATGAGCAGAAGTCCAGAAATCAATTTCAGCCTTTGCTGGTTAATAAACTGCAATGGAAATCCAATGCATGCACCTCTTTAGACCAAGAAAGATATTACAATGATAACCACAAACCTGGGAAGGCAGCAGATATGACCTGGAATGGTAGATATGACAAAGAGAAGTACCCTACAAAACACAAATCTGACACTTGCCAAAAATGCTATCTAGAATAATCCTGAACAGATGACTACCATATTTCAATTCCACTTTGCAACTTCTTTTCTCATGCAATTTTGCTACGAAATGCAAACATTACAAGCAGGAGAAAGAACAAGTGTGCATCAAGTTCAAGCTCATATTTAATAAGCTACTTAAATTCAACTGTCCAAAGAGCATGTGAAATTTACCTTGATTTCTTCTGCAGACAGAAACCCTTACAATGCTGTGAGCTGCTACCATGTCATGTAACATAACATATTGCTGCAAAGAGGAGAAAACAGTTCAAAATTTCAAAACACAGCTTCTCCTCTTCTAAATGCATACTGTACTTCTACAAGTGAAAATTGTAAGATTCTTTACTAATTCTTCTACAGCAAAATATTACTTTAAGCATTTGTATCAAAATAGTTTAGGAAATTTATAGGCAAATAAAGTTCAAGTAAATCAGCCTGTACAGATTCCTACTTTCAATAGCACTCTTGGAACAAAATACACACTGCCAAGCAAATTATAAAAACATTTGCTCAGTAAGATACATAGCAATAAGACTCGAGTGAATGGACTCAAACTGTGCTAAGTTCAGGTTTGTCAATAGGAAAAATTTCTTCTCAGAAAGAGCAGTCAGGCACTGGAATGGGCTGCTCAGGGAGGTGGTTGAGTCACCATCCCTGGAGGTGTTCAAGAAATGTTTAGACGTTGTGCTAAGAGAGTAGTTAAGTGGGAAAATACTGATGGTAGGTGGACAGTTGGACAGGACGATCTTGGAGGTGATTCTATGATTCTATACAAAAGAATTGCAGTATTTATATAAACTTTGATGAAAACCTTATTATTATTTATTTTCCCACCTCTGGTATTTATTAAGAGACTGCAATTTAAGGATAGTTACTACTTCATTTTCCATTCACTACAGCTAAGTCTACACAGAAAATGCATCACTGATTTAATAATCCACAAGTCTGGGTGGTCCTCAGTTACACTGGACTTTTTCAAAGAGGAGGGAACAATGCAAGAAAGAATCAATATTGTCAGTACAATCCAATACATGTGGTTGCATCTGAGTTTTATGTGAGGTAGCATTTCTGTTATCTGAGAAGGAGGCAGGTCAATCTGATTCAAAAGAGTGGGAAGTCAGCAGAAAACTGTCTCAAAAAGAACTGTAGATCCAAATTCATCCAACTCAAAGAAGGAAAATCCGTAACAAGATTCTATGTGTATAGTTCTGAAAAATTCTAAAAGATTCATAGAATTTCCACATAAAAATTATCTGGTAAATAAAAAGCTGAGAAGATGCACGTTTACGTTGACCTTACCTTTCTAACAGTGTAGAGTGAGCTAACAATGGATAATACAGACATGATCACAATTGCTAATGCATAGTAGTGATATTCATCAGTGATCCACAATATCACACTGAACAACTGAAAAATGTAAAAAGGATTGAGAACCTAGAAGAGTGAAAGAACATTGAAGTTAAACCAAATGGTCACATGCATTCTCATTCAGAAGAGTCAGAACAATTCTCCTCTAGAGAGGAGATAAAACTTCCAAATGTTTTTGTTTTTTAACGTGGATTTTGCCTGTTTTGTCAAATTGCTCCCTCTTTTTCACAAATTCAGCCCTCCAAAAGTAGCTCTCATTAAAATAGCATGCAAATATATGTATTGAAGATTGTATGCACTTTCCCCTACACCTCAAAGCAAAAAGGATAGGTATATCTGTTGCATAATAAATTCTTATTTTCAAAGCTATCACCTCTTAATTATTAATAAACACTCTTATCCGTTAGCTCAGCTTTGAGAATTTCATTGTTCAAAACGTTCTACCACCTATTCTCACATGGATAACAAATCAGCTACTCAAATTCATACTATAAAAGGGAAATGGAACAAGCAAATCAAGCGCACATGCAAGAACACATCAGATTTTATGAGTATGCTGTAATGTAAAATACCCAGGCTGATAAAGCCACTGACTGTGTTCACCATCAAGTCTGAAATGAACCATAAAAACAAGATGCATAGCAGCTCAAAAATCCCTGGCATGTTTTTTTCATGCCCTTACTAGGGCACCACACTGTGAACTGCAAAGAGTTTGGAGCAAAGGCCTTGCAGATTTGGAGCTCTTAAAAATAAAATTCCCTATCATTTTTCTTACAAGTGCTGGGCTCTCTGAGGTTTTCATTTCACATTATCATTTGAATACTAGTCTAAGAATCGCTGCACTTAAAATGACTTTTAATGATACACATTTTTGTTCATTAAAAAAAATGATCTTACCTCCTTAATCAGAAGCTTAAAAATGGAAGGCACTTTCACAGCAATTTCATTTATTCCAAAGAACATTTTCCTGCATTAAAACCAACCAAAAAATATACTTAAAATTTTTAAAGATCTTATTCATTTTGAATTAATTCCATTAATACCAGAAAATGATAAAATATCATTTAATCCATGGCCCCTTTTATCACATTTACTGTTTCAAAAGGCATTTACCATTATGCCTGTCCAATGAGATGTTACATACTTCCAACGTGAATATAATTACTTTTTATTTCAATTTAAACTGTATTTTAGGTTCTTTCATAGATTTCTCTAAGAACTTTATTTAGGTCCACTTTTAATAATCATATCATTCTGAAACTCTGTATGTGGTTTTCGCCAACTTAAGCTCTAGCTTTAATTCTTAGCCTTGCAGTAAGATGCTGTTTTCATGGTTCTGTACCTTAGTTTTAAGCACAGCACAAAGAAGGGCAAATCATGAGAAGGAAAGCAAAAAACTAATCTCTGATGGGATCTGATCTGGTTTAGTAAGATTGACATGACTGACATTAATCTTGAAGAAAAAGCCACAAATCAATAGAAAATGGAAGGAGCAAGAATATGCTGCCATATTTTAAACTGAGAAGGTCTGACTCGGAAAAGAGGGAAAAAAGCCAGAAATGCAACAAAATGCAAAGCTGTTTAGTTTAGGCAGCAATAAATTACAACACCAAAGCTTATGTACATATAAACATTTTGAAAATACATCCTCCAGCTGGTTGGATTCAGATTCTACACTTCAGATTCTCTTCTCACTGGGCATTCAAAGCTTTGCTCCCTGTCAGGATGCTTACACATTTAGTCTAAAATCGCATGCTACAAACAAAATACTTTCTCCAGTTACTTCTTGCTAACTCTAACTTTAAGAAGCAGAAATGTGTTTAGCTCCAACCAAGCACAGGTACATCCATGCAAACTATGGGACAAACCCCTCATATTAACTAAGCTTTTAAAATGTAAGCCAAAACCTGGGAAGCTTCATTTGTATCTTCCTAAATTAGTTGTAATTAGCAGTTAATTAAGAAACTGTAGGCCATGCCACTCTCTACTGGCATCCAATATTCTTTATTAGCTATGTAGCACTCTCTGCTGTCTTCTAAATTTTGTTAACTTTATGAGGAGAGACAATTAGATCAAAGCAGTTCTTCCCTCAAATATTGTAACATTACCTATAATCATGCATCTCCTTTGTCAGTCCTCTGCTGTGTTCATTATGAATTGAAGAACAGAATGTAGAGTCATCTAATCCTCTAAGTAGAGGAAAAAGTCAGTGAGTTATTTCAGAAACCTGATATTTAAAACATCAAGTATTCAGCAACACAAGAGAGTTACACCCTTAATTAATGCTCTTCTAGTTACTGTGTCACACAACTGTAGATACAAATGCCATCTTAAAAGCCTTATCGTTGACTTGTCTTACCCTGGAGGACAGTCATACCTTCATTTCAGTAATAGTAGGGATACATTTGAGAAATGAACTAAAATACTAGCATAACTAATATTCAAATCCTCTGAAGTGTGCACAAGTTTTTTAAGACATTATATGAAGTAAATCAGGACTAGGCAAAGTACAGTCTACATTCCAAGTGCCTCCTTTACACTGTAAGATTCATCTTCACAGGACTCCTACGTGCTGTTAAAATCAATGCTGTAAATTAGATGACCCTCAGATAAGAAAGAATGTGTGAAATATTGTTTATAGCTACAGGATTGTTTGAATTGTTCGAACTAACAAGCTCACTTAATTGAACATATCACATCCAATGTCCACATGTTTTTCTAGTGGACATAATTTGGATGCATAGGAAAGCATAATTATCTTTTAAAAGGCTTTCACAGATGACACAAAAAAAGAGCACTTCTCAACACAAGTCTTTTACTATCTTGGAAAACTTCAGTTATCTACAAAAAGGATTCAGAGTTGTGTCCCACTGAAGAAATACCCTTTCTACTGCGCACACACATAGTAAGAATTATTTCCATTCTCTAGAACATGGGGAAAAAAGTTTAACACCCTCACTGTTGCAAAGGCTATGCAAAGAAACTATGCTTCTACCAGCTTCTGGTGAAATCATTATGAGAATATAAAAATGCTAATAAATAAACTTCATCATGGGTTTACAAGTTTTCCCTAAATTATACCAGGTTCAAAGATTTTAAAGCATGATTTTTAGATCAGCATGTAATTCTCTTCTAATAACTGTGCCTTCCTCCCCTCTCTC
This sequence comes from Tympanuchus pallidicinctus, assembly GCF_026119805.1. Classification (NCBI taxonomy): domain Eukaryota; kingdom Metazoa; phylum Chordata; class Aves; order Galliformes; family Phasianidae; genus Tympanuchus; species Tympanuchus pallidicinctus. Next base: position 12,154,982 of record NW_026294739.1, on the reverse strand, counting down.
CCAGTTCTCCCCCTTCTCTCCCAGTGTTGCTCAGAAAAGAAACTTATTTTAGTTTTCAGTCCACAATGAGAGAAATTAGCCTCACTCCACTTAAGTGTTGCAGTGCTGAATTCCCAAGAGATTAAGAAAATCCCAGTATGCACATACTTTATTACATCAACTACTCATCAACTCACTCAAAGTTTCATTTGACACTAGCTAAAACAAAACAGACATACAGGGTCAAAGGTGCATCCTCTTTGGCTACACGGCCAGGTCTGATTTAGTTTAAGAACAATTGCACTTGCATTTCCTGTGTTTAAATCAGGGTTCTTAATGCTACATTATTATAAGAACAATGATAACAAAACTCAAGCTCTCACAACTGAATTAGTTGCCCAAGAAATCTTTATTTGCTTCCCTTCTGAACTGTGATTAGTGTTTACGAAATCAAACCATTCTGTCTTCTGGATACTTGCATAACTGCCTGTGCAGACTGACTTATCTTCATTATACAGTATTATACTTAGAACACAACTGCAGCTGTATTGCTTGCCTTGGGATCTTACTACAAAGCCCTCAGTCTAAAGTCCCATCTCTTTGCAAACTGATTCTCTGCCATGTTACTGATCAGCAGCTTCAGAAAGGCATCCCAGTGAAGGCAACCAGTATGAACGTTTAAGAATTCTTTTCATGATGTTTACATTCTTAAGTTCAATTACTATTTCCCAGGTGATACCGAGAACTTCCCTACATGATCATAACTAATTCACTGTAGAAAGTAACTACACCATACTCTTGCTCTTACTTGACTTTGCCCAAAAGTGACTCTGTACTCTGCTAGTCTCAGATGAGGCTCTTTCCCCACTTCAGCACCCAGCTGTTAAGTAGTGGATTCCAGCTCAGCTACAGTACCTGACTGAATAAGTGGTTGGTCAGGCTGAGTGATTCCTAACATATCACAGCAGTGAAAATTGGGCATATTAGCAAGAATGTGACTGAACAAACGCTCACAACTTCACAGGCATAGCTGAGATTTTTCAGGGGATTACAACTCGGCTGAGCTATCACAAGAACATCAAAAGGCACAGCCAAACAGCAAATGCCAAATTTTGAGTCATCGCTTTCATGCTGAGGCACGACACTTATTTCTAACCATGTGGCGTTGTACAAATTTGCCCTGTACCTGCACCATTGTAACTTAAGAGACTTAACAGAAAAAATGTATATGAAGCTTTTATTTACAAGTGAAATGAGACATCTCCATCTTCCCAGAGGAGTTCTGAATTTCATAACTGCCTGATGATCACTTCTTGTAACTGTTGTCACTGCTGATAACCTTCCATGTTATTCATTTGTCTGCAGAATAGGTTTCACAGAAATTTTTAGTTATTTTACCTCCAGTCACTGGTCTGGAGTCTTTTTTTCTATATGTACTCCTTGTAGCTTTTAATGAAACTTTGAATCATGTGGAAAAGTATGTTTCTCATTCAGACTTCCTGTTTTAAAAAGTAGTCAAAAAATCAAAGCTTCTATCTTCAACCCTGACGTCGTGGAACTGTGCTGCTGGGTAAGAGGAATTACAGCACATCACCTTCAGCACATAGCTTGTACGGTCCACTAAAAGGTGTTTTCCATCACTGCAAGAGACTTGATGTTACTAAAAGCCACTGCTTCCAGTTCAGCTTGGACAAACCTACATAAAGGTGAGCAACGAGCATTCAGTGAATTGCCCTCTTCCAAGGTACTCCTGAGTGTAGCTCAGCAGCTATGCAAAAAGCTTAAGTTATTCCAACAGAAGGAAAATATTTTACAAGTTTATGGGAGAACTGCTGTCTACAAAAAGGTGCTCATAGTCTCAACTAACACTCCTAGAACAGGAAAAAAAAAAAAAAAAAAAAAAAAAAAAAAAGCCTGTGGTGGCACAAAGCACGTTACCCTACATAAATCATGCTCAATCAAGGTAGATTAAACAAAAACTCTATTTCCAGAAGTCACACTGTGTTAAAATCTTCCTGCTCTCATAGTGGTTCAAAGGCTCATTGAGCTAAAACAGCTGGTCAGAATATGGCATTATTTTTCACAGTGCTTTCAGGCATGCAATAGTTACAAAAAATGCAGTTTTAAGTAAAATAAGAAAGAAATATTCCTACCGTATAACATCAAAACTTTGAGCTGAATCATTCCAGAAATACTTCACGCTGTGATGTGTGAAATAACGAATCTGCAAGGGCAACAGACCAGGTATTAAACTGGCACCACTCGGCACCTCTCTCTCCACTGACTGCATTTTGAACAGCAACAGAAAATTTAGAAAAGCTACTGAAAACTGAGTGGTTTTCTTTCAAAATAATATTTCAAACATCCCAGCAATGGGCTACTGTAGAAGAGATGTTTTCTACCCGAGGAGTCTGTTAGGCTTTTAGAGAAATGAAATAACTGATGCGTTACTGCACTGTGCGTGTTTACACCACACACTACTTGCAGATGCTCTGAAAGTTAGCATGTGAAGCACTGCTCTACTTACAGGCAAATATTTTTTCAAATAATTTTTATTCTCTTCTGCAGCAGATTCACAGAAATGAACAGTGTGGCCATTTGAAACCTTGTGTACAATAGGGTCAGGATTCTGTAAAGGACTGGCTCCCAAAGAAGGCATAACGCGAACCTTTGCACAAAACCATATCTTGAATTCATCCTTATGAAAAAAAAAGAAAAGAAGGAAGCTATTACAACATTTCAACAGCATTTTACTACAGTAGCTGTAGCAACGAGTCAACAGATAACAGTCTAAACATAATTATAGAAGATAACTTCAAATTGAAGTCAGATGCCTTAAGAATGCATTTAATTCCACAATTCTGAAATAATGTTTTCCAAACTAAAAGGATTTGTTATTGCTTTTTTCTTAAGCAATGAAACCTGGCACTTGAATTGTGACACATTCAGTCCTTCAGAAAATACTAGATTTGTTCTGTAGCAGGAAGAACAACGAGATTTCTGTGTGCAGCTTCACACACTCTGCCACTTAGAAGAATTGAAGATGTACCATGAAATCATAAAGAGATCCCACAATGTAAAAATACAATTTGATATCACATCCTTGGATCTAGACTTTCACCTTCAAACTTAAAATGGTTGATGAAGAGTCAAAAAACTGAAAACTGTATCAGTTTATAAGAGCAAGGTATCTGATCTGCAGCTTTCAACGAAAATGTAATTCATGTATTTAATTCTCAAAATCCAAAAGCAAAGACTTTGTTTTCACTATGTCCTCTGCAAACAGCTGTCACTCTTCTCATACAGGCAGCAAAGCTAAACACAGTACTAAGGAGCACAGTTCTTCAGCACTACAAAACAAAATTGTGTCTACCAGACAGACAAGAATCTGTGTAATGCAGCAAACAGCAAGAAGGATGAGAAACAACTCCTAACTTGCTTAAGCACACCCTCCCATCTTCAGACTTACGGTTGTTCTCAGCAGAACCACTTCACAGTCTTTAAGCGCAGTCTTTTTGCACGTTGCTTTCACACGCCACTGAGGCATCCAGTAGAGGAGGAGGAGGAGGAAGCCACCAGAACAGATCACTCCTACAGTAACTAGCACCAGCTTCCAACGACATAATTCATAACCATAGATCTCCTGCACGGAAACAGAGAAACAAACACCAATGACCCCCTTAATGACTCTGGCTTAGGAAACTGACATTAATTTTTCATCAAATGCAATACTTAAAGGGAAATACATCTGAAATCTATTTTCTTCCTTTTACTTTTCGGGAGGAGGAAAACATTTTGTAAAAAATGATGGGGAAGTAACAAAAAGGACTGTTTAGCGCAGTGAGAAATACAAAGATCAGTTAAAGCCTCAAAAAGGCAGCATGTACACACGGTTCAAAACATTTCACTACAGAACCTATCTACTTTGCTGGACTGGTCCATGAAGACTTAGGCTGTAACACAACCTGCCTTAAGTCTCATCACAACTATGATCAGCATATAGCACAAGCCAACCAAGCACTTAAGAAAAAAAGCAAGTATTTGTTTTTAGTCAGGTGTCAGTTTTACCAGATAAGCATTTGATAAGCTAACACACACAGTTTCAAATTACTGGTGCTAACATATTTTCATACTGTTTTCTAAACACCTGTACAAATACTTGTAAAACACTACTACTGAGTAAAGGAACCTGGTTATTTTGTCTGCTATTCAACAAGAAATGCTATTGTGAAACATTAGAGACTACAAGCAGCACTCTCAAGATTCTGCACCTTGCACCAGCTGGAAAAATCTTCGCCATAAAAAACCCACAAAGTATTAAGTGTGCCTTAGTCAAAGGCATGTACCAACTTAACCTGATGAGAGCTGGGAACAGAACACAATTCAGTGGCTTTCCAGATGCAGTGCTACATTCCTGAGTTTCACATTACATCATATTGTATTTCCTGCTGCAAAATGGCAATGACGTTTCCCATTGAGTCCCACTGGCACTGTTCACATTAACACCAACTTTTTGCACAATTCTGGGGATTTTCATTAAGCATTAATACTGCCTTTACTAAGAAAAGGTTTTTCAAGAGGTTTATTTTGTAGACTTCTCAGCTTACAAAAAAACAGACCAAACCCATTCTGCTACCCCTACAACGCTGGAGCCAATACTCACTCCTTAACATGAGAAACAAAGAGGTGAAGAATAGAAGGAAATACTACTGCCTCTTTTGAAGAAAAAAAAAAAAAGTATAAAAAAGCAATCCCCTTCAAAAAGGACTTATCTTAATGATGAGGCCACATGCAGTGCAGTTTGACTTTTTGTTGTAAGCTGCATTTTGCCTACTCTCCATGTCTAAGGTGGTCTAATGAAGAGCAGCTTTTCCTAGCAGCGTGCTTAAAGAAAGAACATGCAGAACTCCACCATTAAAGAAAAATCCCAAGTATTTTCTGCAGTCTGTAAAGAAGACTTGAAAAGTAAAGATCAGCTGACACTACTTCTGTCAAATCTAGCTGCTGACTCCTCCCGGATGAACAGTAAGAGATATCTTTGCTTTAGTCAGAAGCAAAGTTTAAATGATACCAAACACCCACAAAGATGCTCTCCTTGTTTCAGGGAGTGGAATCTTAACTACATAAACATGAATATGCAAGAGTAAGCAGAGCCAAATTTGAGGTAATTAAATAAACTGTTTTAATCAACACGAAAAAAGCTTCAGGGATTGGAGAAAAGAAAAAATAACCTTGTTCCACTTCCATTTGCCTTTCAAATATTGTTAAACATCAGCTTTGCTATCTGATTGCTGACCTCAACCAAGCACCTCTGCCAAGGCTTTCAGCAAAAAACATTACCTATCTACATTACAAAAAACATTACCAAGACTACATTTCATAATTACAGAAAGAATGAAAAAGTGTAACTTTATAAAAATCTTGTTTTAAATTGAGACAGGGCACTTCCTGATGGAATATGCCCCATATATAGACCAAAATTATAGAAACACATTTCTTTCACAGTATAAAAACAGAATGCACAATTAATTACCATCTCCTCCTCCTCTGCCTTATTGACAAATTTCTTTTCTTCCTTCTCCATGTTTAGTATGATATGGAACTTCTCAACGTGAGATATGGAAGACCTTTAAAACAAAGTAATAAAAACTTGAAGCAACATAACTGATAAGTATTAGGCTGTCTAGAGGCTTGTTTTAACTTTAAGTGCACACACATGAAACACAATGACAATATATTAACATAGATCTTGAATTTCCACTGCAGTAGTTTCCTGTAGCAATTTACCTTGATCCACCTTGGTTACTCTCTACATGCAGCATACCACATTTTTTGTACATTCTACAAACTTTATGAAAGAAACATAATTTAAAACTGTGAAAAAAGAAAAAAGCTTAGAAGTAAGTAGAGATTACACACTCTTATCATTATATGCTGTAATGGCTTCAACCAGATGCTTTCAGAAGCTAGGCTATTTTCCTGAAGGAAAGGCATTGTAGCCCTGGGATGTGCACTTCTCAACTAAGCAGGAAAAATTCATGTGTTAAAACAAACAAACAAGAAAACAGACAAACAAAAAAAAAAGACAGAAAAGAAGGATAACATTAAAAAAATCACAGTCTTCACGTTCCCAGTCTAATGTTTCTAAATTAAGTCATGCTTAATGGTTAGTTAAGTTTTATCTTCTTTACGGTTCTTTCACTGCTATTTTGTGCAGATCTACCTAGTGGAGGTGTCCCTACCCACAGCAGGGGCACTGGAATTAGGGCACCTTCAAGGCCCTCTTCAACCCAAGCCATTCTATGATTCTCTAACATACATTAACACATTTGCCTCTTACAGTAAATTCATTGTAATTGCAAATCTTTGGGGTGCTCTAAGGACAGATTAGAAACGTAAGTTACACGACCACAAAAAAGCAAGAGAATGCCAAGATGCCTATGTGATAAACACAATTCAATAGATTCCTATTCCAGTAGAGAAGAACTACAGACATAAGGGTATCACCACTTACTATGAGGCTAACCAGAACTTTCAGCATCATGAAGAAAATAAGAAGTACCAAGTCCAAAAGCTAAATTTTGGAAATTAAAACTGCATCAAACTTTTATTTCACTTCCTGTACAAGTTAACTACATATAATTTATAATTCATCAGCCCCTATCTTTTTTCACAGGAGCACTTACCACCTAAAGATACCAAATAGCTACTGCTTACCTGCCACAGCATAGACTAGATATCATTCTCTGTGTTGTCATTAACCTTGTTTTCATTGACTGCACATACATCCATCTCTCTGAAGACAGCACTTATTACCATAGCATATAAGTAGTCTTAAGAATTCACTCTCATAGCATAGCTAATATAAAGGTTATTGAAACTGTCATTTTTCATAAAAAACTGGTTCAAAAAACCCCAAAAAGTCACAGTTAAAGCCATCCACTTACCCTCACCTCAGCTAGTCAATGAAGACTAGGAGGCAACTACTGAAAATACTTATATTCAGTAGCATAATGACAGAAGCACAATTGTTAATGAGTTCCTTGCTATCATTAAGCATTCATCACTTGTACAAATCACATCACCAGACTGCAATCCAGCTCCTCTCAAATCCACCTCCTGGACTGAGACAGTTTCATCCATCACCATCAACTTCAAAAGCCCTTTCCAATCCACTCCCCCAGTTCATCAGCGTATCCTTGCACAGCTCCTGCAAGCTACTGTCACCTCTCCAGCTAAGCCAACAAGTGACGCAGGAATCCAACAACCTTCTTTTTTTTTGCCGTTCAAATCCAGGGCTCCTCAGAAATCTGTTCTCACCTCTGAGAAAGGTTCTAGTGGAAGAAATGCACACTCAGTGCTAAGGACAACACACCACACACAGCTCTGTCACAGATGAGAAATGCAGCACTTCAGGAATTCAGTGCTCGATCAAGCTTTGGTTTTGCTCTGTATCAAAGGAAGCTCACCGCTTACCAGCAGTCCCCCCTTGACTCAAACACCAGCTCATAACTGTTGTACTTTAAGCTAAAATTTTCTATTATGGTCCAATACTGAACTCTACCTTTCTCACTGCAGATTTATTTGGAATTAAAGCTATAAGATATGCACAGTTGATACTTCCTTAACTGTTAGGTATGCCATGCAAGTTCTAAAACACTTTTTTCTTTCTTAAACTGACACTTTTATTCACTAAGCAGCTTTTAATCAGGGAAGAAATGCCCAAGGAAACCAAATAACTGAAGACTGTCCTAAGTTACAGGAGCACACAAAGCCCTAACGCTGCATTCAACAGTGAAGAAAATGTTGCACCTTTTCCTGAGGTACTACACTGATAACTATTAGTTGATCTTTGCTGACTGAGCAAGCAGAATGCCAGGCACTTCTACCAGAATGTTTATAAGCAACAAACATTTGTAGCAAAAATGTAAAGATGGTAAAGGTGAATTTGTGGCACATGAATGGAGAAAAATGATGTTAAAGAACTACAGTAAGTTTCAATCAGTACACTTGAAGGTGCAAGGCCTACAAGCTTATCTGAAGTCCCCTTTCTGATAGGTGGCATAATTAATAAAATTAATAGAAATTAAAAATCAATCAGTTCAAATGTCATCTTTCAAGTTTGCTTTGTAAGGAAAGAAGTAGAAAGACCTTCCCAGTGTTCTCCACACACTTGTCCTAATCCAATAATCCATAATCCTTAAAAAACTAACTCAGCTCTAGCATATGTCATTGCTATCAGTTTATTCTTCCAGGTTTTTTCCGTTTCAACTGGAAAATTCACAATAGCAAGAGCAAAACATCCAGGGCTCTAAAGACTGCAGATACAAAAACAGAAGTCTGAGACCTCCTGCAGTCGCTGGGAAACTTAAAATAAGCTTTGCGGATAAAAATAAAACTTAGTGACAACTCAAGCCTGAGGTACAATGCATACACACATATGAAAACACTAAGTTTTTACACACACATTTACAGTCTGTGATCATTCATCAACTTAAAATTCACCAGTAACTGAGCTTACAAACTTGTTTCTGACATATCCCCTATTGTACTGTTTCCAGAGATCTGTACGAAACCCCAAGACAAAGGAAAGTTTCCCTTACCACCAGGCAGTCCAGCAGCCGTCCCCTGCACTTGCATTTGCCATCATGAGTTACGAGGCCGCTCTTAATAACTGCGACCCTATCTAGAAGGGAAGTCCTGACAAATGAACTATTTTGTCTAAAATCTAAAAAAAGTCTCCAAGAGCTTTTCAAACTGTTATCAAAAGATTAACATATCAAAGAAAATTTGGCACTGCTTGGATTGTGCTTTTTTTTTCCCCCTCTGCTGTGCATGAACAATTGCAATCCTGTAATTGGGCTCACAGAGAGGCAGTACTTCCAGGCATCAGCCTGCCAGTACAGCTCATTCTATTCAAACCACAATTGCCTCACAAGGATCCTACAGGCAGTTTCAGGTCTGTGCATGAGCCCTGATACTATCTGCATAGCTGAAAGCATATGTGCTTCTGACCAAACAGTTCCTTGTATTTACAGCTGTCCCGAGTAAAGACTACAAAATTCATTTTAAGCTGAAAAACATGGACAAAGAATGCAGTTAAAAATACATACACGTTTCTCACCTTAAACGTTTTGCAGTTTATCACAGCGATAACAAAGTGATTGCACATACCATGCTAGAAGAGCTTTAGGAATCAAGCTCTAGAAAGCTGAATCAGGTAACCTGAACACTGCAGAAATCAGCAATGATGCTGTACAAGGATCAAGCAGCACTTGCCTTGGGAAGATGCCAGAGGGCAAACCCAGCCATCCAGCACAGCAGGCAGGAAAAGCCACAGACACAAGCATGAAAAAGGCCAAATTTAAGAAACACATGTGCAGGGATGAGTGCACATTATCTTCCTCATCTGCCTGCATAATCTTCACTGAATAAGCCCAGCACCCACATTGCTACAAGATGAGAATTAGAACCAAAAAAAATCACCTGAACAACCAACCCATCTAGAAAAACACCATGATAAAGTTCAAACACGAATCATTTCAGTGAAACTTAACCTGGTGTCTTAATAAGCAACCCATCAAGTTTTCCTAAGGCCAAAAGGATCCATTATGGTATCCTTAGGGGCCACTGAAAGACTGAACATTCCTTTCCAGAACTTCGTAACAAATTGGAGAAATGAATGATCTCCATTAGGAGATCATTTTCAAGTCCATAGCTGTGAAGCAAGTTTCCAAATAGCTTTATGTCAGTACAGGTCCTCAGATCTCTAACTTTAAAAAGTTTCTTGAACAGTCCTTAACTGTAGGCAGTACCTGGTGAGAGCAGACATTCAGCTCTACCCTGACTAGCTGTCAAAGCACAGAAAAACCCTGTATTGTTCTGAAAATAGGAAGCCAAAGGCTCAGAAATTAAGAGTTTCTGCACTTTACGGACATTCTTCCAAATCCTTTATCAAGAGAAGGAATCACCCTACCAACGTGGCAGACCTTACAAAGGCAGTATTCATTACCAAGCATTATTCTTGCTCCAGCAGCATGCCATTTGCACACATTTACAGTAGTTACCAAAACAGCTCTTTGTGCACTGTGGCAAAGGCTTTATGGACCTACAAGTGGTAGCAACTGCCTTACATACCTAAGACATCAGCTGATGCTCCATCTCTGCCATACTGGCAGCTATGAAATCAAAACTGAAGAGCTCCTCAAACTAGAATAGCAACAACAGGCCAGAATAGGCAATTCTCTGAGAACACATTCAATTCCAAATACATCCAACTTCTTCAGAAAGATGAAAAAACCTGGGCAGTGGCTGACCATTAGCAGCAGAGAATGGCAAGAAGTTTTCCAAACCAGAAGTGCATTCTTTCAGCCTTCCACTGAAGTCAGCAATTTCAAAATTTGAATCGGATAGTACGCTCACATGTATACCCCTTATGCAGCTACTTGCAGTAAAAACAATCAAAATGTTTTTTCAAAATTATTCCAGGAAGATTATGAACTTTCACAACAGTCCACAAAAATATTTCTTCACTGGAGAAAAAAGCTGGTTCTCATCCCAAGGTCCCCTTTGCCCTCCTGCTCCAGAGACTGTCAGGTCTACACACCACTTGGCAGCACTCCCCACACACGGTTGCATTCAGCAAGCTGTTGTTTCCAACGTGTGCATAATATTTAACCTGATGTCAGAATTGCTAGAAGTAGAGGAAAGAAGTTCTAGGGATAATTTAAAAGGCCATGCTCGAGAAAAAAAACACACTTATAAATGGGCCCAAAAAATAGAAGGAAAAGTCTTATCAGCTATTACTGCTGGAGCCTGCAGCTCCTGCCAATGCCAATTGCCAGTAAGTTCCTCCAACAATATCCAAAAAGCTGAGTCTGAAACACTCAATTCATTCAGTTCATTCAAAATGTACTGTACAAATAAATAAATGGACAAGTACACCAGTTTAAAAGGTAAAGTCAAACAAAGTCAAATGATTTAGGAGCACACTACTCAAACTGCAACGCATAGCATACTGCACACTAAAATAACTGAATAAAGAAAGCTTAAAGAGAACATCTCAAGCCCTCAAGGGCTAAACCCAAGCTTCAGCTCAGTGTCTTGGAGAACAGTCCCATACTTACACTCCAGTCCCTCTCCTTTAAGTAAGAGGTGCTATTTTAATGTATACGAAAATAAAGTACTATTTCCTAAAATTTCTCCACTGGCTGCTTTTGGAAAGACTGACGTAACCTGCAAGCCCTGAAAATGAATGAATAAAGGACAACTTTTTTTTTTTTTTTTGAACAGACCTGGAATTACAAATGCTCAGAGTTGTTTCTAAAGGCTATCAAACTGCCCAGCTAAAATCCATATTATACCTCCTTGCCTCTAAACCCTAAGTTTCACCAGGACGCATCCATCCTTCACTCAAGGCATCTCCTCCAAGGAAAATTTCCAGAGCTCCTTTCTACAGCTTCTCAGACTCTAAGGAACTTGCAAACACAGATGTACCCACAGTAGGCACTCTTGCACCTCTGATGTGCACCTTGATTGTCCTACCAACAGTGACAACTTCCACTCGGTTTCCACAATATTCTGCTCCCAGAGGGAACCACATCCGAGCAGCAGTACAAGGCTAAAGGCTTCTCAAACCAGCTGGCAAGAACAACAGCACGCACAAAATCCTGTCTTTGCCTGCCCCTGGAACACAAAGCCATGTCACTCAATACCATTTCAAAACTGAAACAGATCACATACTTTATACCTGTTATACAACTTGCTCAAATCCTGGGGATATGGCATTTTATGACCATAGAAGACAAAGCTTACAACATTCTAACTTCAACATATACTATTACATCTTAAAGTAATAGCAAAAGCTTTACAAATAAATTTAACATTTATTGCAAATTTGGAACCCAAATTATAGAAACAAAAGCAGCTGTTTAGAAAGGCACCTTCAATGTGAGGAACGCACCTCAGATGAAGGGAAGCTCCTGCCATTTACAGATCTTCCTAGCTTGTGGTTGCACCTGTAAATATGGAATTAACCACATCATGTATAATCAACAGTTGGGTAAAATGTTAGCTCTAAGAACTATGGAATACCAAAAATCCTCCAGCTATATTTTGAAGTAAGACTATAATTTGTACCACAAACAAAGCTTAACACTTTAGTCAACTAACCCAGCTCTAACAATAAGAATGACATAATAGTTTCATGAATACATGGAAATTTTACAAGTACACGAGCTAAATTTTAACAAAGCCCTCCACTCAATACCTATTTTATCACTTCCCATCTTGGGTTTTCTGTTATAATACAAGCTTTTGTTTCTGTGTTTAGGCTTAAGGAAGACCATTGTATCCAACAATCACCAAACCAAAACTGTATTTACATTTGTAGAGTGTATTCTTTGTAAAGTATACTTTCTGCAGGCTGTAATAGCAATTGCAATGTTTACAGTAAAATACATGCTACTTTAAGGAAAGATAATTCTACAAGTAACAATAAACTCAGTATAATAATACATCATAAAAACAAAGTGCCACAGCCAATACCATACTGAAAACTTACTCTCAAACTGGTCGGTCATATAAAGGACAATAAAGGACATATAAAGTCAAGCACTTCATTTCATCTTTGTGCAATCTCACTCATCTTACTTCAAGCAGCAGCTACTCCAAATAACGAAAATTTTCATCTCATAAATCAAGCATCAAAAGTCAGCGTTCTCCAGAGCTTGCTCCCACTCACAGACACAAAGAAATGTAATTTTTCCTTGTTTTCTTTTTAAATTTCAGGATCTTTTACCTGGTTGCCAAATGGGAAAGAGAGTCTGTGTCACAGTTCAGAAATCCAATAGAACATACACTTATTTTAGATACTTACTGTTTCCTTCCTATTTTGGAAGATTACACTGGATGTTAAGATTATAATTCAGAGATTTTGACAACAGAGACAAAAAAAATGTTTTATTTATTCTTGAAAAAGAAAGCTAAAAGCATTTAAAATACTTTGGGTAAGGCATGGTGCCACTACACACAGTGTTAGCCTTCAATAGCTGGGCACTGAAGCTGCTCCCAAAAAGACACTCGACTTACAACAGGCATGAACTTGCCAGTCCTCCTATTTGGTTGTACAACCAAGACTAGTGTGGCCAGATAACAGAGATGGCAATGATGCCCTGTCTGAGCACCAAGAGAACCACAAGCCCCAGAGGAGAACTAGGAGCCCAAAGACCCCAGTCCAGCAACAATGGGTCCTTTCAAGGAAGCATTTCCCCTCAGGGGCTGTGCCAAGAGCCCAGCCTTTCCTGTGTGGCTGCCGCCTTATTGTGCCGTGGAGTATCTGCTTCCTGGGATATATTTGCTTTTGTGGTATGGATCCTCAGTAAAAGGAGGCAATGACTTTTTTTCCGCTTCCTCTGAATTCTTGGAAAATATTTTTGAGGTTAACATCAGAGCATTTGAATAAAATTACACGGAGATCACCAAGTGAAACCAGATCTATTACAAGGGCTGAACTTGCTGCTAGAAGTTTAGACATTTAAACCTTGTCTCTTTAAAGGTGCATCTAGCTGGCATAGTCACGATGATGGCATATTTAGAGAACCAGCCATATTCATTATTATCAAGCAAACTGCTTTGGTGCCTTTATTTTCTCCTTCATCATAACATAGCCCAGTACTACCTGTTGTTCTCTGTTGATCATTCTGAATGAGACACAGCTGTTGTTCTTCATACTGTTCTAAAGCCACGATGTAAAAGTTACTTTCTTTTGAAGTACAGCTATGCAACTGCTAAATGCAGTCTTCCAAATTAATAAAAAAAACAACAAATTGCACTTACTTCTAAAATTATTTTTATATAAAAATATATCCATACAAGTATGCTAAATTTCAGCACTTAAACCTGTACTATCTGACATTTACTGAAATCACAATTCTTCTAAGAAAAGTCATAAATTGACACAAAGCATTAAGCTTGCACCATATTCACTTCAGCTGAAATGCTTCAGCAGAAAGAGCTCTTCTTGTATGCAACAGGAATACATCCACCACATCCCTGGAAGTGTAAGTATCATAGAACAATGCTACACATTGAAGTTAAAAGATGTATCAAAACATAATTCAAGATGTCAAGCAGAAAACTTGCTTGTCTTGTTTGAATTCTAATAACTAAAATAATAAATAACAAAAAACTGCAAACAAGTTTCATTCAGAGGCTAAATTGCTGTGGATCAGTGTTTTCTCATCCACACTAGTTTATATAACCTGACATTTTAGTTCCTGAAAATGATTAATTTACTCTCAAAACTACCGTATGAGGTAAGATGAGAAAACGGGGAAGCTATACTTTCTGTCCATAAGCTTAAGTTTGACAAAAACAAGAAGAGAACAGGAGTTCAGGACTGTAACTTAGAACTTGAATCTCAGGCCAACATTAATCTAGCTACTATGATGTCCCAGGCATTCAGAAGAGTCCAAATAACCCAGAAGAGCTTTAGCTATTTAGTGAACAGCCATCCCCTCAAACAAGAACTGCTACAATCAGTGAAATTAACTGAATTCACAAAAAGCTATCACAGTACGTTTTGCAGCTGTCCTTAAATAGCACGGTCTAAATGATACCTGTGTACCTCTTAGGAACAGCAGGAAACTGCTACAGCATTAGCAGTGGGAGACATCTCCTGCAGAACGGAAACAGACTGCAAACATCTGACACTCGATCTCCCTTCAACTGCTGCAGTCTCTCAGCACTGATTCTGACAGTCAGCGAAGATCTTCTCCCACTAAGCAATAACTGCTGGCCATGACTCCATCTATACGTAACTTTCAAGCTGCACAACTATCTAAAAGTAGAAAGTCTCCTTGAACATAGTACAATATGGATGTCAGTACTTGAGTTACCTTTCTCAGATTTCTTTTCCTTCCCAATCTATAAACATTTTTTTAAAGTTACTAGAAGATACAATGGAATCAGCCTTCTGTGTTGTAAGGAGAACAGCTTATTTTCTTTATGATAACAATTCAGGCTTGGTTTTAAGAACATTAAATGTATCACTGAGCACTCTTTCTTCCTTAAGCACTGACCTTTCTAACTGGAATATCATTGCTGCCCATACAAATACTCAGAAGCAGCCCTGGCAGATTAACTCTGGACCAGATGCTTTACTCAGATCTTCCCCATCAGCTTTCACTATCCAGAAATATTATGTCAAAACAGAAGCCACCTTTTTAAAGCACGGTAACGACTGCCTCTATCCTCTGTAAACATTAAATGCATAAACAGATTTCACTCTAGGTGCTGTATTTAATCAGCACACGATAAGGCTTTCAAATTAAGAAATATAAACTTAGGTATCTAAAGCACAGATACAAAGAACCACACTTGGGGAATCTAGAATAGGTAAGAGGTGAGGATTTGGAATGCTAAGATGATACATCATAAAAATACCGTCACACAAATTTATCAACCAGCTGCCAAGGTGTGGCTTGCTGTCCACAATACTGAAGCATCTCCAGGGAAAATGAGCTTTAAAAAGAGATGGCAACCATTCAGCAACAAACCAACAAAAGCACTTTCACGGGCTATGCACCAACATATTCCCAGCCTGATATAGATAGCTTCTCTTGAAGCTGTTGGCACACCAGCACAGTCACCTAAGTCTGTGTTACAGTCAAGCGTTACTTGACTTCAGCTGGACAGTGGACCACAGCACTTAATACACCACTGCCTCCCACAGTTCTGTGCTGTACGGTAGCGGGAAGCAGAAGAAACTGAGGCATTCTATATTTGTCTGTTGATTCAGACACAGCCAAACAAAGTTACTTAACACTGAAAGATGAGAAATATACTACTGTGATCCCATTCTGCCAATGGAGTTATACAAGCGGACAACTTCCAGCAGAGGCAGCAGCCACTTAACGCATCAGATAATCACTACTGAAAGGAGCAGATGCCAAAAACTGGTAGCAGAAATGCTACCAGCATAGCAGGAATGGTTTGGGACACCAAAATTCTTCATAATGCATGCACAGAATGCAATTATGCCAACAGTCCCACGGCTGACAACAGCTCTCTCTCAGGGGAGCAGTTAGCTGGATAGAAGAATGAGTGCAACGTCCAAACTCTCCCATAAAGGGCACGCAAATTTGTGGTGAAACATTACTATAGCAAAGACATTTCTACTGGAAAAGACATGGCCATAGGCAATTCATACTGCAAATGAAAAACAACATTTGTAGATAAAGTAACAAAACTCACCGAGGTCCGAGTGCAGCTTCAGACAAAGGAGACTGCACAACAGTGCACTGGAGCCCTCTATCCACAGACTGACCTTGCCCAAGCACTAGTTAGCTCTCGCTGCAGTACAGTCATACGGGACAACCAACAGGGAGAAGCCATGCTTCACTCATTCATTGCTGGACAACCAGACTTTAAAAGCCAAACGAGTCAAAACCATTACCGCCTTTTCACATCACAGAGCTTCAATATTGCCAGTACTGAGGCTCAGTAGTTTGCCTCTGGCAATGAAACATGCCTACGATGCAGGAAAGTAATGTCAAAACCCTCTCTTGAAAGAGTACCCAACCTTTTTGTAGCCCTTGCCAAATGGACGAACTGAAGATAGTATTAATCCAAGGAATGCACTCTGCAAGACTGCACATTTGACAGCCCTTTTATGTACCTGTTTGAATTACCAGCTGGCCTTAAAAGAACTTTTTGCTGGCTTGTCAGACCTGAATGACTGCTACAGGGACAGAAGCACCAGTTTTAGACAGCAGCCAAAGACTGCTCAATCCAAGAGAACAAACCTTTTGAATTTACTGGGCTTTTGATCAAGCCTTTAATGTTGTTTGCCATTGCCACAAAGTTGTCAGGTTCCTCTGCTTTCTATTATACAAATAGTTTTTGTATTTGAGAAGCAAAGATCAGAAAAACCATCCTTCAGCTCAAAGAAAATATTAGATCAATTCAGAATAGGACATAAGGAAATTCATCCATGCCTAAAATATATACAGCTCAATAAATGCTGCTAGTGAAGAAAAGTCACATAGGTGATGCAATGTAACTGCAAGGTACAACCTCTTATTGGAAGCCAACCCTTATCTACATCACTGAACTTCCAGGTCCTGCTATCTACTGCTGCTTTAAACGTATCCTCCCAAAGATAAGCTCCTGCTATTGTTGATTCTAATCGCTGTGGCAGATCCAAAGGACAGAGTTCCAACAGTAATCATACTGTCCTTCACTGATTTGGAAGCATAGGATGACACCAAAATGCATAGAATCGAAATAATTTTTTCCACACATCCCAGTTACCGTAAAAATCAATCACTAAAAGAGAAGGAATACTCAGATCCTTTGTTTCTACAGACAATCTACTGCAGGCAATTGAAAGCAACTGTAAGAGTGCATGAAAATAATGATACATAACACAGGTTGGCTACAATGTCAATTGGACTTTCCACTTAGGAACCTCTCTGTGCTCTCAGGCTACCTGTACTGGTACATGTACAAAAGAACACGTCCTTCAATGATCTTCAAAGCCAACAGTGGACTCTCCCAAGTATGACTAGAAGCAACTACCAGAAACTACTGAGACTTCTAGAACAGCTGAAAGCTCCTAGAAGCTCTGCTTCCCTGAAGTTACTGACACACTGCTGTCCTGTAGCACTTCCACAGCTCCGACAGCACAAGGCAACGTGCCCCATTTGCAAACAGCAACACCAAGGCCACAGTATTCCCAGACTACCTCAAGAAGCTCAGTCCTCAGACCTCTGCAAGGTCTAAACTCAGTCGGTAGCCCAGATGATGGAAAAAAAAGAATCTTGTGCATTTTCTCTTCCTTATCCCTACACAAACTAAAACTAGTATCCATCAATTTAGGAGAAAAGGTACAGCAAAACAGAGCTTAGTCTTTTCCTCAAACTAAACCAAGTGTACTTGCCTTTCTCAACATATGAACTTCTTCTTAATGACCACCAATAAAAAGACATCTTAAAATACTGTTTTTGCTGTAAGAAAGTTGAAAGCACAACCAGTGCTTTCCTTAAGGAAATCTAATCCCATGTCAATCTGCCCATAATAGTAATGGAGAACAGCATTTCCTTCTTACACATCTTAAATACTTTAAACCTCTAACATTCTCCTTAACCTCATCTCTTGCCAAAACAACTTGGATTTTCTTCCATGTTTATGTAGTTGTTTCCTCGATCTCCAATCATCTGCATTTCTCTTCTCTGAACAATTTCCTAGTGGTCCAAATTCCTTGTCAATTTTGGCACTCAGATGCTGTCTGCACACTGAAACTATACCAACGATAAACCTCACGTCTCACAGACACTGCTCCAGTTTAAACATCCCAGCAAGATATTTGCCTTTTCTGAAAACAGCACGACAGTGACTCATGTTCAACTTGTGATCCAGTACACCCCCTGCTCCTTTTTCCAGCACCTCATCAGTTATTCCTCACTCCACATTTGTACAACTGCTAATTCCTGCCTAATGCAGTGCTCTGCATCTGCCTCCAGGATTTCAGCGTATTTTTCAGGTCATTTTAAACTCTCATCATGTCTTCCAACACTGCATTTAATAAGCACATTTAATCAGCCATTTGACCTGTGCTTTCATGAAAGGTCAGTACATCCAGGACAGAAACAGTCAGTATAATCTCATTTCAAAGCTGAATCATTAATTACTGTCCTCTGACCAGGATCACCTACCCAATTTTACATTTTCCAAAGTCCACTTTCCTCCAGACTTTGTGTCCCTATGAGTCCATCAAAATGTGGAAAATCTCAGTTTAAAAAGAAGAGACAACACCACTACTGCCTCGCCATATCCACAAAGTCTTCTGCTCTGAAATAAAACAGTATTACACTTTTGATGCAATTAGCTCCCACACGTATCAGTGCATGCTGATGTTCTGCTGCTACTTATCTTCCAAGCACTTGAAAATACAATGTTTGCCTGTTTATCTCAGTTTTTTCCGTCCACTGGGATTGTGAACTGTCAGACATCCAGCTTATCTTCTTCAGCTCTCTTCCATCACAACTCTCTTAAGAGATGTCCTTTATTGGTTTTCAGTACTTTGGTGCACCTCTAGGAACCTTTCAGCATTTTTTTATCTTTTTAAAGCCACTCTGAGAATTTTACATTGAAGCTTACCAGGGCCAGCTGATGAAGAAATATTTTATGTCATCACACCCCAGTGCAAAATCACAAGTATTCACACAAGCCTTAAGATTAACCACCTGCATGGAACTACATTAGAGGGGACAAGCAAATTAGGTGACAAGTATTTAAACGGTCTGCATCTCCTGCAGATACATACTTCGTCCACTGAATCAAGAACACATTTTTCAGTCTTCCTCCTCCCATTAATGGACTTTCACAGGAACCATGTCACTTCTGTGCCCCCTTGCTAGTTGCTACTTCATCTGCATTTTGACCACAGAGGCCCTGCCAATCTCACGCACAGGGCTCCACGCAGACGGCGCTGAACTTCCTTGCTTAAGTCACAAAAGAGACAGTGCTTCAAATTTTTGCATGGACCACATTCATCAAAACCAAGCAACAGCAACAAACCACCTCTCCTTTGTTATTTAAGGCTGCCTTTCAGCTACCAAACCAGTGAAGTTTGCTGTGCTATTTCACTGAGGAATAAGGGTGTCAGACTTGAGGCTATAATACAGCTACAGTTTACTACAAACTGAGCTTTTGTTCTTTGCTTAGCAGATTATTTAACAAAGGAAATAGCTTTTTTTAATGAATGAAAAACTATTTTTAGTATAGTATTGTATAAGAGTGAAAGGGAAACACTTCAGTATTACCATAGCTTCAAATGCTCTCTACAAGATCTAATTAAGAAATTAGGATTCTTGAATAAGAATTTGTGTTGTATGGACTCCACTACCACGCAAAACATAATCACACTGAAGCACTAATCAAACCACTGGGTTTCATTTCCTCACTGAAAAGCACCAAACACACTAAACAACACTGTGCCTACTACACTCCACGCTGTGATCATCTCAAACAAAAGCACACTGAAGTACCTACTCAGTTCTCCTATGCCAATCTTTAAGCAACCCAAAGGATGAGTCCACCCAAATCAACGATGAAGAAGTACTGACGCATTATGCCAATGCTGTTTGTATAAAGAGGAAAAGAAATCTGAAAGTTCCTCTTTCTAGTTTGCAAGATGTAAAAATTTTACAAAAATTACTTAAAGAACATTCTTCCACTGTGTCATATAGGAATGCAATCTCTTCCTTTCATGCCAGCTATCACCAAGCTCTTAACAAAAAGACATTTAATGAGGAATGTGTTCTCCCCAGTCACTGACAAAGCTACTGGAGCGCATCTCTCAACCCAGAGCTAGAAGCACTGGCTCCTACAAGAGATCTGAGACAAATCAAAATAATCCTCTGCTGGGATTCTTCAGAAATATGCTTAGCAGTATCTGAACAAGGAAAAAGTTAATGATGAACAGGCATGATGAACAGCTGGCATTTCCGTGTCATTTCCCAGTTCTAGTACAAATTTCCTCTATCACATGGGCAACCACTGCAACATGGCTTTGACAATAAAAACTCATTTCCATAGAATGCCCCCAGAATAACTGGAATTTGGCTCCTTGCTGCTAAGAGTATGTGTGGTATTGACTGCCTTGTACTCCACACAGAAGACAGCCAAGATGCTATAACCTCAAGGCAAATGATAGAAATTAATCTTAGGGGCCATGTCAATAGTTTTTTGTTTGTTTGTTTTTGTTTTTTAAACATTTCTTAAGGATTCCTTAGATTCATAAGGATTCATAGAAGAGTTTGCCTGATGCACTACACCTGCCACATGCTGTGCTAGCAGAAGACTGAACCACAGTTTCTCAATCTTACTCAGCTACCGTGATGTAACTTCCCTCTGTGCTACATGCCCTTCCTCCAACACTAGGCATGGCATGCAGCTGACCCAGCACAGTTTTGCTCTTCCCTCCCCTCTCTTCAGCTAGAGATGAATACGCACCTGCCCCGGCCATCAAACCCTCTTTGGGTTTTCTGAGGGGAAAAGATCAAACAAACAAAAAAATGAACTACAGAAATAATCACATACTCTGGAGGACAGCTAACAGAAAGAAAGACAGGATGAGAGCATGAGCTCAAGAAGTTTGAAGGACACCACTGCAAAAAACCAAGCAAGAAACCTAGAGTAATACTACTTCTAGAAGGCACTGAGGAAGTGACAGCTGCTGTCCAGCAGCTCCACTGGAGTCTGAGTCTGCAGAGTTGTTTGCAGTCCTTTCACTAAGCTTCTTTCTCCTCCTGACATAGAGCTTTAACCAAAATCAAAGTCAACAGGATCTCAGAGCTTTGTGGATGGAGAATGTATAAATCGAAAGGTGAAGGAACATGGACAGCCAGAACCCTACAAGGGGTTCTGAGATGAAAGGGGAACAAATAAAGATCTGGAGATGTGCACAGCTCACCATGCTAAAATCAAATGTGATACCCTATAAGCACATGAAGTTGGACAGAGTTGCTCTGAAAGACGGAGACACTCAGTTATCATGGTAATAGTAGCACTGTAGGGATCCAAGCAATGTCAAAATCAAAAGGAGTAACTTGTAATAGCAATGCACAGAGTGCAATAAAAACACACTGTTTAAGAGTTTAGCCTACAAACTGCTTCTAAAATCAACAGACACTAATCTAGACTGGAGACATATCGAAATGAGATGTAAGTAGCAACAAATTACACACTAAACAGAAAGGTGGTTTTGATGACACGCTTTCATTCGCAGGTTACCTGTAGCAATGCAAGTCTTCCTACTTTGTATCTCGACTGCACACTGCTCCAAGCCACGGAACATTTAAGCTGGCAGAGTACAGAGGCAGAAAAGCAGCCAGGGCAAGAGTTCATTTCACAGCAGTACCAGCCTGAACAATAACCTGGGAGAAGGCCTTCAGCCTGCCCTCAGTTGTGCCACACTAGACACGGTCTTCTGAATCACTTATTTCATCGCAACTGAAATGTTTACCCATTTTCTGAAAGACTTCAAAAGCTGAGTTCCTTCAATGACATCAGATCTCCCTAGTTGATCGAGGCTCTCACTCCGCAATGCCCCACGCTGCCAAAAGTAAAAGTTATTCCTCACAGTTATTCCTCAACAATGGTGTTTCACCGGGCCATCTTATCAATATGTTTCTCAGAAGTCAGGAGAGCAAGATTAGTAGCAATAAATCTTCAAACCAATTCCACAGTTCCAAAGTTTACACAGTACATATTCATCAAACACTGTAAACTCTTATTTGTAGCTAACTAAAAGAAAAAGCAGTTTACAGAAACAGCATGTATAGGAACTGTTGATCACGGCCTGAACCTCTGATTGACAACCTAAGCAACGAGTCAACCATGGGAGCACAGGTGAAGGCAATTCACCTGTGCTACCAGAAGAGGTGGAGCCTGGCTGCACTCCTCCTAGATCTCATTTAAGTGTTAACTGCCACTGAGGAAGGATTTCTTTCTGGAGATCGCTTCTTGTGGAGTTTACAGCAAGACTGCAACACTGGTGAGCACTTCCATTTATTTTTATTACCTTTCCACTGTGATAATCTTATTAGGTCTAACCTCTGTATACCTACTGACTGTACAGAGCAGTACCCTTACTGCCACACCACACGCCAAGACAAAAATCTCCTCGTTGTACATGCAAACAAAGGTCAATTGCAGTTACCTATGACAGCAATATGTGTGGACATAAGGTTCAGCACAACATGACCTGTAACATGCACTGTTTTAAAATAACACCAAAAGGACTCTTCATCCACAAGTTCAAGAAGTTCAGTGTTCAGCTGTGGAAACGTAGTACCTTACAACAGTTAGATTTATCTTAATAAAAAGCAGCAACTCCCCCAAATGTAGTGAAAACCGAGGGCAGAAAAACGTAGCTAACCTGTCTGAAGAGCCAGTGTGTGGACAAATCTCATACAATGGCTGAGTCACCTGCAAATTGAGGAGAAAAAAAAAAAGCAGTCAAGAGGAATGAACAAGCCATGCAAAATTTGATCTTAATTGCATTAGCAAAGAAAACACTACATGGCTCTAGTGAGGGCACACAGCAAAGAAAGCATTCTGAAGAATTCTAAACCCAGAACAAAATTCTAAAACCACCACACACAAGGAGAAAGCAGGCAGCAGGTACAGCCAACCAGGAGCAGTGACCACACAAAGCAGTCTGGATGTCAAGCAGCCCCTGCTGCTGGAGGATTTGCTATCTCAGCTGAGGGGAAACAAGAGCCTCTTGAACTGCTGCAGGCATGGAGCAGCCAACCACAACCCTGCAGGTACCTGGTGCTCGTGCTGCCAGCACACAGCTGCCCAGCAGTCTTCCAGAACCAGAATGGTGGATATTAAAGTTCTGCCTCTTCACCTGAAGTATTTCAAGGAAATCCTACAGTTGTAAAAAAGGGAGCTGCGCTTTCCATAGTTAACATCGCGTTGGAACTGCTCTAAGTTCCAAAGCAAAGGGATCCTCATTTCAGCTGCCAACGTGACTGTGGAGGTAGCTGAAGCTGGAAGCGCTATGGCCAATTATGGAAAATACACAGCACAACAACGGGCCAGTAAACCACACCAAACTTCACCGAGCAGGAGAACACAAAGCCAACGTGTGCCTTTGTCACAGCAAAGCAAGCCCCTGATATTTTCCGGAACCCGGCAATGCCGCCCGATCGATGCCACCGCTCTGAGAATCGCCCCATCACCGCTTCCAGCTCCGGCTCTCAACGCGGGTGGCAGTTTCCCAGAGGCTCAAGGACGCGGCGGCGGCTGTCAGGGGCCGCAGCCCAGGCCCAGCGGACGGAATCGCTCCGCTGACAGCAGCATGGCAGCGCCACGGCCGCTCACACGCGGACGGGCCCACCTCGCGCGCCCGGCCGGGAACTTTCCCTCCACGCACGACCGCCGCAGCACCGATAAGCGAACCGCAGCCGCGCGGCTCGACAGGGCACCCTGTCGGTAGCCTGTTCGGCAGCCGGAGCCGAACGCAGGTTCCCCCCCGGGGCGGCCGCAGCCGGAAGGCCCCACACGTGCCGCGGCCCCTCCCGCTGCATAGGCGCGCGGCGGGCCCGTCATCGCCGGCAGCAGCCCCCGGGCTACGCCGCAACCTCAGCGCCCGCTCCTCAGCCGCACCTGTCGGCGGAGAGGCTCCTCCGCACCTGCTGGGCCGCGCCCGCCGCCACCCGCGCGGCCCAACTCACCGACGGCGCCTCAGCTGAGCCCCATGCCGGCGGGCGGGCGCGGGACCGGCGTGGGACCGGCTCTCCCCCGCCCCACCCCCACCCCCGCCCGCTCGCCCGGCGCCGCGCGCGCGGCTGCCTCGCGAGGCGCGACCGGATCCGCCGCCAACCGGCTCCACGCGCCGGCCGCGCTGGGCGGGGGCAGGGAGGGGCACGGAAGTGACGTCGTCGCCGCCGGAAGAGAGGGGGGCGATGTGGGCGGGGCTTCGCGGGATGGGCGGGGCACGGGGCGGGGCTTGGGTGGGGGAGGCTGGGGTTGGAAAGTGGGGGGTGAGGGCCGCGTGCTGGGGCCGGGCAGTTCCGAGGCTGCGGCCTTTTAGGGGTGTTGGCCCCTCAGGTACTGCTGAAACCTATGGGCAGCCGGGACCGCATCAGGGACGTTGCGGCCTGAGCCTCACTGGAGTCTTCTTTGGGATGCTAGCTGCTGGAATAGCGGGGTGGGTTCTGCGTGAGCTGGGCTGCGATGCTTTGGGGCTGGGCTGCGGTGCCTTTTTCCAGATATTTTTCCACAAAGGCAGCTGTTGCTGCAAGGATGTTATGGAGCAGTGAGATAGAGGGGCGGGGAAGCAGCTCATGGAAAACTCCCTGTAAAAGGCAATTGTCCTTTGGGAAAGTGTTGGGAAATTGCAGCAGAAGCACCACCTGCAAAGGGCTGCGTTGGCTTGAGCACAGCCAAAATAAATGGCCACAAGTTGCCCAGGGCCTGCTGTCCACAGCCCAACAGGAGGGCAGGGGGCTAGGCAAAGGGCTAGGCAAAGGGCTAAAGCAGCATGGCTGACTTCTCCTGCTGTTAATTACTACCCTATCAGAGTATCCACCTTTCCAAGTGCTTTACTAGAAATTACTTTAAAATTTTCCAGGTAGCATATAAAGTTCACGTGGCTCCACTAAACATACCTTCAGGTAACTGACAGGTTCTTTTTCCAGATCATAGAATCATTAAGGTTGGAAAAGATCTCTAAAATGATAAAGTCCATCCATCTACCCACCCCACCACACCCATTAATCCACATCCCTCTGTACCACACCTCTGTGCTCCTTGAACACCTCCAGAGACAGTGACTCCACCACAGCCTCCCTGGATAGCCTGCGCCAGTGCACCACTGTGACTCTCCTGCCACACACCAACACTCTTTTGAGGAAGAAATGTTTCCTAATAACTGATCCAAAGCTTCCCTGGTGCAATTTGAGGCCATTAGTTCTCATCCTAAATGTGTCACCTTTCCTCCCAGGGAATAGGGTAGGACTGAGACCACAGCACAGGAATTCATGTTTCTGCTCTGACTGCCCTGCAGATGAAGAACTTCAAGCAGAAGTACTGCTAGGCAAATGAAGCAATATTAATCTGGCACAACTTGCCACATTTTCACAGTGCAGGCCTCTGAAGACTTCCTGAGACACAGGCATCTATGTTGGGATGCATCACATAAAGATTTTGAAGAGCACTATAAGCTATTCAGGGGTCTGTAAGCCATAACAGAATTGTATTTGTTTTCATATAATACTGTTTTCTTTCTGATAGTGCTCCTTCCCTCCAGATTAAGGGAATTGGTCAGGGTTAAGTCCTATCACTTGGAACTGCAGCAGGTGCAGGAAGGGTAACAGGCTGAGCGCACCGTGGCCATTGCCCCAGCTGCACACTCACAGTTCTTCCTAGGCACCAGTTCCAGTAATCACACATCTCCACGATGAGTCAGCCAGCAAGGTGAGCCAACAGGAAGCTGTGCCAACATAATGTAGAAAAGGAAGTTTTCTCTTGGCCCAATGAGTTGAAGTGATTCACCATGCAGGCTAATGACTCCTGTATCAGGGAACAAGAGAAAAAGAAAAGGAGAAGCAAATCTGCCCCTTCTGGAAGCCATGCACAGATTAGGTGTAATACTGAGCTTGCTTAAATCAGAATGATCCCCTTCCTCACCACAGTATGTGTTCTTACCAAAAACACTTTTAAAACGCCATTTTCTGTTACTGTGTTAACTCTGCTAATGTCACAGTTTAATTATGTGTTGGCAGCATGCTTCATTAACTTCCTTACTGCTTTTGCCAAAGGTTGGGGTCAGATTAGCCATGTTTTGGTAACTGCTTACCTGGGACACAGCAGGTACTGTTCCAGGATAAAGACTCAACATTATTCCCCTAGTTCCGTGTGCAGGCTTTCCAGCTCTATTTTTAAAGATGTTTATAAACCAGTGTTTTTCATTCATTCTTGTTACATGTAGAAGAAGAAGAAAAAAATCCATTAAATATAGGTAAATCATTCTGTCCATTTTCCACATGAAGAAAAATTCACTGAATAATTTTTTTTTTCCCCCTCACTGGAGTGTTGCTGTCTGTGTCTGACAGCTAAATTACTACTGTGTTTTTCTTTCTGCCTTGTGGAAACACCACTGGGTGGAGATCTATCATATTGGCTATGTATATTTTCACTACATTTCCCTAATTAATTACCCCTCTTTCCAAACTGTTGATTTACCCATTGCTGTCAGCTTTCCCAATTTTCATCTATATGCACTTCTTTATTGTTGCCTATCCCTCCCCTTCTGAGCAGCGTGTTTTATTTTAAAACCAGAAAAATCTCCTTTCGTGACACTGAAATTGTGTCACAGAATAACACATTTGTGAAGAACTCTGCCAGTTTCCATTCCGATTGCACTGAAGCATTTCCTCAGTCTTTCTTACCCATAATTTTTAGCAGTTTGGCACTTTTATAGCACTAAATGCCCAAACACATTGCCTGGTGGAACTCATCACTCAGTGCATTGCACGGGATGAGGCTGCAGTAACTTCCAGAGAGTGGCACGCAGCGCAGTGCTGCCCTAAGCTTCTTGTTGGCTTTTCTGTATGTGCAGTTGGTTGCATTACCTTTATAACTTACCTTAAAACTATTGCACAGCTGTCACTGCATCTCAGCACACTCAGATCACTTCTTGAGTTGGTTGGCAAACAGTCCAAAAACTGCACTTCCTTCACAGACTGTGCAGTCTGTGCATTACATGGGAGATGCAGTGGAGAGCACAGGGAAAGAGACAGCTACGTGGCAGTGTCCAGCACAGGCACATGAAAGCAGGAGGGCTGAAATAAGCATTGTTCTGCCTGGCTTTTGAAAGAAAAGTGGAGGCAACTCGTGTAAATGGGAGCAACAGACATCCAAATGTAGCCATGCACAACTGTGGTGAGGAAAAGATACCTTTTGGACTAAGTTCTGCCTGGTGGAAGAGTTCATCGTGAATATTATGAAGTTACTGCTGTTAATCAGAAACTCTTATTCTGTCATTCCCTGTTAAATAAGAGAAACAAGGTTTGCTTTGATACACACATATACATTCACCAAAATTATTTTAGTCATTTTCCATTAAAGATTAACTTCTCACAATATTTTTCAACCCATTGCATATTCCAGCATATTATCCTTATCTACCCTCAAAGTTTTCCCTTGCACCTAATTGCTTTTCTTTTTCAGTCTCCAGCAAATTTGAACATGTTTATTGCTTCACAAGCCTCAAACCACGCAAGCTTTTATTAATTCAAAAAATTAATTTTGTGGTTGGCATGTTCCCTCCACCCATCTCCTTAAGCTGTTCCAGCTGCTTTCCAGTTCTCTTGGCACGGCTCTGGTTTGTAGCACAGGAGATGACTGGCAGCCCTGGCACTCCGACAGCATTGCTAGCTATGCCTTTTCTAGGAAAGGGACAGGTCACAAGATGGAATGAATCATGTCTTATCACAAATCCCTCTGTTCAGTTCTTTTAAAGCATCAGGTCTTCAACCTGGTTAGAAATAATAAATAAATAGAAATAGCAGTTTTTCCTCCATTCGATTCTCCTTAGTGAGATTTGTTAACAAGGAAACGAGCCAGGGCACACACTCCAGCTCTGTCACTGCTTTTGGAGATGTTACAGCCATTTACAGCCAGCGTAATTAAAAATTGTGGGAACACACCAGCAGCTTGGGGCTGGAGGACAAAGTAGCTCTAACTGTATGTTCAAATCAAGTCCAGCAGCCTTTCTTAATGGGCTTCCCAGGAATACTTTGATTTCATAGCCATATATATTCCACCTGAATGTACTCTCTGGTGGATCTGAACTGAGTACAGGTCCCAATAAAGCTGGGTGTTACCGACACCTTTATGACTTCCTTTGAGTAGAACAGTTTCTGCATGTGACACTGAGTGCTCCCTTCCACAGCCTTTTCCTGGTACAGCAGGTTTGCACTCATTTGTGACCCTTGGGAGGCACAGATGTGAATGATGCCAATCAGCTACGTAGCATTTAGTGAGTGCCATTTCTCAAACTGACTACTGTACTTTATATGTTTTTCCACTGTTATCTCTCATCTTCAGCTATAGATTCCTGAGGTCTGCGTTACCTGCTGCGTAGTACCTAGCTGCCAGGACCAAGGATTGTACATACTTCTGCAGTACAGAGAACAAAAATCTTTTTGCTTTTAGAACATTTGCAAGGCTTTCCTCCTTTGTACATGATTTCTAAATCAGCAAACACAAAAGCCTAACAGGAGATCACATTTGTGTACAAAATCCATCTTGTGCCAAAACTAAGATATCCAAGTAGCAGAGAAAATAAATCAAAACCCACTGTTTATTTATTTGGTCTCCTTAATATGTTAGTGTGTTCCACCCTGCTTTTTCTGGTAGGATTGTATAAATATGAGCCTTATCTCAGAGTAGGTTCAGAGACCCACCTCTGTAACGCACAGGCACACAGCTGGCCACATCTGGCCCTCAAAGCTGGAAACACACCTTTGCCAGCACTGTGCCACCCAGTCCTCCCCATGGATGACCAGAGACTCCTGGGGGACACATCCAGCCCCATTTGTTTGACTTTCTCGGCAAGGAGAGTCTGTTCCTACTTTTTCTACCTTTGTTTTTCCTAACCTCAGCTACTTCCAGGCTGGGGCTCACTGCCAGCAGTGGGTCAGCAGGGCTGGCACGAGCACTGGCACTGGTGCCATGCACTGTGTGCTCCCACACATAACTGGCACCTGGATGGAACAGGGGCTCCTGAACCAAGTGTCCAAGCTTCTGAGGGCACAGCCAGATGTACAGAGTGCCCTGTGAGATGGTGGTGAGCAATCTGCAATTGCAGTTTTAGTCTTTTAGATGAGTCATACACAGCCACAAGCCTTTAAATGTCTCCTTTTAAAGTTTCTTAAACTACACTGGCAAGTCCAAGTCGTTAAACAATTTATTATCACTTCTCTGCCAGAGCATCTTGTGAAACAGCTTACAGAGCAGATTGTACACAGTACCCAAGACTGTCACAGCTGAAGCCTTTCTTTACTTGTGTCACCCTATCCCTTTTCTCCTTCTTCCAGACATTCAGTTCTTCTTGATTTTAAATTATTTTGCCAGATATTTTCATTACAACAGCAGCATATCTAATAAGTCACCTCTTTACCAGCAGTCTCAGTAGAAAGAGAATTCATTGCTCCATTTATTGGAGCAAGATCTTAAACAGTCACATTTACAGTAGATAGAATAAATATCATGCTTTCCCATTCCTGTAGCTAGCCCCACGACTGCCAAGCAAAGCAGCAAGGAGGCTGTGCCTGCTTCCAGCCTACTGCTCAGGTACGTACTGGTAGAGCTACTGACTTTTCTAAGAAGTATTCCAGTAAAACCCAAGCCAGCACAGACATACCATAATAAACAAATAAATAATAATAAACAACATACCATAATAAACAAATAAATGAAATGCAGACAAATCTCAAACACAAGAACTGAGAAACATCACTTTTGCCTAAAGAAGTAAGTTTTCTTGCATTTATTATTTGGCTGCAAGTAAAGAAACAGTTAAACAAGTCTGCCTCTGCCCAGCCACCACAGAGGAAAGATTCAAATTATCGAGCAGCTTTCATAACTGAGCAGATATCCTCTCAAGTTGGAGAATGCACACACACGCTGCTAATGGACCTCACCATCTAGCAGCACAATGTTTTTATTTTATATTAGAATTGCTTGAAAATGGGGCCTTTAATACCTCTATTGTTGAACATTTCTCCCTGAAAGTATGTTTAAAGGACTTTGATAATCAGACTCATTTCCTTAATTTCAAGCATATCTGAAAATGTATTATCCCAAGCTGATGGCATCAAAGAATGAATTAGGAATAAAGCCAAGTGAATAAAAACAAAGATATTTCCTTTCAGTTACTGTGCTGCCTTCACAGGCTGCAGAGCATTAGATTACTGAAATACCACTGGTACATTCTTCAAGATCTGCAAAGATCAGTGCCTTGCTTTCATATCTTCAGCATGGAACAAGAATGCAATCCTTGTTATGCTCAGTCCAGCAAAGGCTCTTCTGTGATGAGCAGCTTTAAATATGCAACACTGGAAAAAAGTCTTTGAACTAGTGTTGTCTGCATTCCTGGTTTCCAAGACATATTTATCATAGCAAAGTTGCACTGCTGAACTGAAAAATAAAAACAGCACCCTGGCTTTGATGACCTTTTTAAGGAAAGATCAGGCAGCACACGCAGCACTTGCGTTCACCTACTTCTACATGGGTTGTGCAGAAGCTACTGCAGCTGCCCCGCGTCCAGCTGAGGGCCTGCACACACCTGTCTGCTTCTGATAGGATCTGGCCCAGAGGGGACCACGAGACTTGGACGAGTGCATAGAATCATTGCATGGCTTGGGTTGGAAGGGACCTTCAAGCCCATCCAGTCCTGACAGCTGCCGCGGGCCGGCTGTCCCCCACCAGCTCAGGCTGCCCAGGGCCCATTCAACCTGGCCTTTAACACCATGTAGCTATGATCCAGTAACCCACTGTTCTTATGATAGCATTCCTACAGCATGTTTTCATCATCTCCTACTACTCCCGCCTGAACCCTCTTCTGGGTGGGACCCGACAGCCTCACAGCCCTTCTTTGCACACACCCTTGCTGCAAAGGCCCACCCAGCTCCAAAGGCCAGCCGCAATATCACGGAAAATGGCCACGGTGGGCAGGGCTGCAGCACAG
The DNA here is from genome assembly GCF_026119805.1 of Tympanuchus pallidicinctus. Taxonomy (NCBI): domain Eukaryota; kingdom Metazoa; phylum Chordata; class Aves; order Galliformes; family Phasianidae; genus Tympanuchus; species Tympanuchus pallidicinctus. The sequence goes on along the minus strand of NW_026294739.1, from coordinate 12,123,730 downwards.
CCAGCACCAGGCACTGCATAACGCATGTGGACTTCACATAGGGAGAAGGCACAGCCACAGCGCTCTGAAGTGCAAGACACAGCCCCATCTCCAGCACAAATAACTCACTCAAGCCACACCGGCTTGACTTTGTCCCCACATTACCCAGAAGTGTCTGACATGCTTCTGAAGACAGAAGGAGGATTTAAGGCACCATGCCACAGCCCCTCAGCTGCAGGATGAGGAATTCTTGCCTGTGGGATACTCACTATGTTTCCACAGATCTGCCAACAGTAAATGTGTGATGTCTGAGTAGGGATGAGAACAAGCCTCTGGCAAGAAGGCAGTGTTCCTGCATTGGCAGTAATTAAGCTGAAGCCACAAAAGCACAGAAGCTCATCTCACCAGCTAAGATTTGTTGCAGCTTTACCCAGACTAAATTCTCCATCCAACCTTAAGTTAAGCCCTGTTACAGCACAACAAGAAGAGAAGCTTGGAGAACACCAGGGCAAGCTGTTAGCTGGGAGCTCAGGCCCACCTTCTGGCTTCAGCTCTGCTCCCGTGCCTTAGCTTTGCCTATCTATGAGAAGATGGGGGAGCACCTCCTAGTCAGGCTGGCAGGCAACCCCTTTCGTTCCCATGCACTCAGGTGAGAAGGATTCACTACAGCCCAACAGAAAGCTACCAAACTCTCTCCTTGCCTAAGCCTATGCCAGAAGACAGCCTCCCCGGTGCTCTTCCTCCCAGGGTTCAGCAGCAACCCCAAAGGTCCACTTCCAAGCAACAGTTCTTGCTGAATAAGTAACCCCCAGATCCCTTCTGTCATCCTTTGCTCCCTGAGATCCTTCCTCTTGCATCTGTAAAGTATTAGCGTAAGAAATGACTCCCTGCAGCCCCACCCTGATGAGGCAAGCTCACCTGCATCCTCAGGATAGGTCATACCCTGACAACCATCTGGCTGCTTCATTGCTCCAGACATTGCAAGGGCTGTCCAGACAGCACAGGCCTCAGGGCAGGAGAAGACAAGTGGCTGGAGAACAGCAGTGAAGCAGCTGCTGCCTGTGGCTTTCAACCCCATGCATTTGGGCAAGCAAGTGGAAGCATGCTCACAGTGGCTAGGTAGGAATGTGAAAGAGCAGAGCTTGCGTGAGAATGCTTCTCACCACCACATACATGTGCAAAGGTGTGCACCCACCTACACACTGATCCAGGTTTTCTTCCTGCCGAGGGGAAGGAATGCTGATGTAGAAGGCTGATGGAGAGCTCACCCAAAGGGCCTTGTTTCCAGAGAATTTCTCCTTGCAACCATGGTGGTGTCAGCCTTTAGTCATGCCAGTGTCCTTGGCTCAAGCACCTCCTGCACCATCCCAGGGCAGCAAGATGCAGCAGCAGCCGCACAGGAAAAACCTTCTTCTCAGCTCTGCTTGCTCACAGCATTCCCACCCTCATCATTGTTTTGGGAATAGGTGGAAAATGTCAGCAGGGCGCTGGGTGCGGGGGGAGGGGTCAGGAAAAAGGAAAAACAGATGATTAGATTTTTTTAAATCAGCCAATAAGTTATATTAACTTTTCCACTGACCTTCTGTTGGGTCACATTATCAGGCTGGTGAATATGGTTCATGAAGATAGCATTATGCTCAGATTTCAAGCTGTGTAGAAAGTGCATCCCAAGCAGTTTGCCAAAATGGAAACGTCAGCTCTGCCAGAGGGCTGTGCTGCTGGGAGGCAGTGCTGCACGTTGCCCTGTGAGGGAAGCAGGATCCAGCCCCTACCAAATATCCCATTCCAATTCCTTGCAGCACTCTCTCCACTCTTACTTAAAAGGCCCAGATCCCAGGAGGGTGAGATTTTGCCAACTGTGCCTTTTACTGCTTTTTCCTTGGCACTGCTTGCAGCTGTGACGGCACTGAGGTGAGAGACAGCTGCAGGTGCTGGGCACATACATGGAGTGGGCAGCACTGCATCCCCAAGCAGCACCACACCTTCTGCATGACCACAGAGCCACTTGCATTGGCTTCTTGTGCAGCTGCAGTGCTGGAGCACCAGCAGGGAGGCTGCGGATGCTGGTGTCTCCCAAAAGGCACAGACTGGTGCTCACACAGTGAGGACAAGGCAACCGTGCCTTGGCAGCTGGGGCAATAGAACAGGGCAGGGGGGAAAATGTTCCCCAAGGTGCTGGGGCAGAGCTTGCCAAAAGCCTATGCTCATCACTTGCAGTGGCACAGTAGCATCATGACCCTGTCCTGGTCTCCATGGAGAGCTGCTTGGTCTCCCTCACCCCTGCTAGCCTAGTGAGGCCAAAATTAGCCTCCCCTCCGCGTGCGCTGAGTAGAAGAGTCACAATTGTATCTCAGGAAGACATTATTGTACTCCATGAGCCCTATCTTATCAGTGAGAGGAAAATAGGACTTTGACAAATTGCCTCTGCTGCAGCTGGGGTAAGCACATGATTCTCAGGAGTCGCCCACCCGCCAGCACTGCCACGGCCACTATTGTTCCCATCCCAGCACTGCGCGGGGCCCGGGCTGTGCGACCCTCCTGCTAGGAAGGAGCACGCAGGGCCCCACGCATTGTGTTTGCAGCCGGCGCAGTGGTGGGGAGGCGGCTGGGCTTGGATTGATCCCTTTATCATCAGCTCTGAGTGCTGATAAGGTGACATCACCGGCCAGAGCGGGGACTTGAACCTTTTTGCAAGGAGATTCTTATCAGTGGACTCTGGCAGGGCTGCGTTCATGCTTCAGCCAGCAGCTGAAAGCAGGGCCACCCCATGAGTCTTTGACACGATAGGAAGGGTTTGTTTTGCCTCACACAATGGCTGCTCAGATCCGGTCCCACAATTCGGCACGGGGAAGCCTCACAGCACATCAAAGGCATGACTTCTCCACCAGGGCCTGAGGCCCCTGTAGGCATGAAGCACCCACTGAGAGATGCGTGCCATTCCCAGCCTTGGGTCTGCTCCCTCTGGTCTCTGAATCAATTCCCTCTTTTAGCCCTTCTTCATTGTGGCAGTGCCCATATTCCCGCTGTGCTGCACTCACCACCCACCACCACACTGGCTATGGTGCTCACTACGGTGCCCCTACCTTCACTGCAAGCTGCTCCACTGCGTGGGCATGTTCCTGCACAGCCCCCAGTTCAAGTGAGGATGAGGAAGCTGTGCACAAAGTACAGAATCCTTAAGATTGGAAAAGAGCTCGAGGATGAAGTCCAACCATCAACCCTTGTCCCTCAGTGCCACATGTCCATGGTACTTGAACACTTCCATGGATGGTGACCCCACCACCTCTCTGGGCAGCCTGTGCCAGTGCACCACCAGTCTTTCCAAGAAGAAATTCTTCCTAGTATCCAACCTAAAACAAGTACTTGTTGCCAGAGTGCTGACAGGTTCCTCAGAAACATCCATGAGAGGACCTGGCCCTGCCTCGCCAGGCACAGCCACTATCCAAAATTTGGTTTATAATAGTGGGACACAAAACAGTCACTGGAGCAGATCAGGGTCTGCTCGTCCTGGCAAACCTGGGCCAGGTCATGGCCAGAGCAGAGCTGCGTGGACAAAGCAGAGACGGCAGCACAGTGACCTCCTTTCACCCACCCTTCTGCTCCCTGCGGCACAGCCCTGGGACCTCCCGAGCCAGCGGAGGCAGCCCCAGCTTCTTGCTGTCCCCATATCATTCATCTGAGCTCTGCCGCCCAAAATATCCTACAGTGATTTCCACAGCTAATCTGGGCTGCCTCTGAGTATGCCTCTAGCCAGATCAATGTCAGACCTGTCTGTCTCTGTGCTCTGAGGCACAGTAATGGTGCTTCAACACCACCAAACCCATCACATCTTCTTCTCAAAACTCACCCCACTCACAGTGCCCCAGGACCACCCGCCAGGCACTGCAGGGGCCCCAGCAGACATCTTGCTGCCACTCCAGGGAGCAGCTGGGGTGCCCACCACTTGTTTCACTGTGTGTTATCTTATCGCCATAGGAAAGGCAATACAGCAGAAGAATTTCCTCTCCTTTATCTTTCCAGCCTTTCCATTGTCTGGTGTCTGGAGTTCTGAGCCTCGCCACTCAGCAATTCACATAGGCCCTTGGAAACCTGGTTGCAGAGTTCTTATCAGCCTGAGCTCTGCAAAGTCTCCTTCTGCCATGGCAGAGTCTGGCCTCCCAGTGCCCCATCCTTACTTTGCAGCACATTTCCCACTGCCTGAGAGAGGTGCCGGCTCTGCTCCTCACTTGTGCAGTGCAAAGCAGCATAGAGCTACACAGGTCCCCATCCCAGATCCTCTGCAGCTCTGACACAGCTCAGGCCAAGCACCCGCCGCCTCCCACCCAGCTGCAGGGCCAGGGCAGCAGGGCACAGCCCACAGCTTTGAAAGCTTCAGACAAAGCAGTACTTTGTGTGTCGCAAATGCATCAGCGTGGGCTGCGAGAGGCCCAGGATGCCACACACTGCAGCTGCAGCCTCAGCAGCGTGCAGGTGGCCCATGGCACTTGCACATGCCCAATGCTGTAACGCAGCCTGGCTGCTCCCTCGCCATGACTGCACCCACAAAGCTACAGCTTCTTCTTGTCCACACCACACATCTTATGAGGCACCAAGTCACCCTAGAGAGGAAGGTACCTAGGCACAGTCCCTTTTTCAAATCCCAACTGGTAAGGGAAAGCCATTCCACACCCATGTTCAAAGGAGGGCACAAGCAGTCAGTGCTGGACAAGAGCCGCTTCTTCCCATAAAAAAAAGGAACGGGCTAGAATTGAAACTAAAATTTTTATACTTCTCCTTAGCAATGCAAGCAAAGCTCAAAGCAGAACTGATTTAGGTTTTGATCCTTCTTGTGCACTCCCTCGTCCTTGGGCAATGTGAGGGAAGGGCTGAGGAGACCAGGAAGTGCTGGCTGAGTGAAACTTAGGGTGTTTAACAGAGGGACTGCCTGGTTTCCCTGGGACCCGTGCAGTGGCATTTCGTGAGCATCATCTTGTACTGCCAGAAGCACAGCCACTAAGCCAGGACAGTCTTGCCCTCAGTGCTCGTCCCTTGGGGACATATCACCTTTTGGAGTGGCCCAACACAGACCCTCCCCACCCACCAGACCTTGGCAGTGATCATGGCCTCTGTTATCCCTGCATGCCCAGGTGAGCATATCCCCAAAGCTGCCTGGGCCAGAAGCTGCTGCCAGGAGTACGAGGACAACCAGCTGTGAGGCAGGAGGGCTGCTCTGCAGGGACTTCCAGTTGCCCTCTTCTTGCAGCAACAGAAGCCTGGCTGGGCTGTGGAATTGCCCACCGGGACATAACATTTCTGTTTCTTCATCACAAATGTTACAACACCAAAGTGACAAAAGTGCAGGGGGACATGGCTAGCTCAATGCAACAGCCCAAAGCCAGGTTTGCTCCCCACAGCAAGCACAGGCCTTCCATACCAACACCATCCCAGGGACAGGCCCTTTTGCATAGTCACAAAGAATCAGTGGGACAGAGTTCCTCTGACTCAGGAGTAGCTTTTCTTTTCCTCACCCTCACAGTGACCTCCTTTTGTGTCCCAGGATGTGGGGCACTTCTTGTCTCTGGCTGGGCAAGGTCGTCCCCTAACGGCAGCAAAGGGGATTTCAGCATCCTCCAGAGAAATACTAAGCATTAATGGGCAGTGCTAAGACCGTACAGCTGTACAGCACTCACCCAGGGTCCCAACTTCTGGTCCTCTCATCCAGGAGCAAACAGGCACTGGCTGGCACACCTCCTGTGCTTTCTCTCTCTATCTTGAGTTCCCCACCACATCCCAAACCAACCCTTCAAGTGGCAGCACAACAGGCAATATTAGCAAGCAAAATAAGCCACTAGCAAGCAAAGCAAGCCCCTGAGAGGGGAGAGAAAGCTCTGGGTGCTGTTATACTGCAAACTCACAGCTATAGCTGGTCACAGCCCGCATGCTCCCTCCATGTTAGCAAATGGCACTCAAAAATGGAAATTTGATGCCTACAGAAAGCACTGAGAGAGGCAGAAAGAGGCTCACCCAGCAGGTGGCTGCAGCAAGGCACAATGCCTGCTTTGTGCAGTCTCGTGGCAGCAGCAAATTTTGCGCTGCCTCATGCCTGGCAGCTGCTCAGGGATGCCATGCTGAGCTGTCAGCACTGCTGGCCCAGCATTCCCCAGCAAGGGTAAGGCAGGGCAGATGTGGCTCATCAACAGACCAAACCACCACAGGAAAGCATTAAAGCACTAACTGAGCCACAGTCCTTGCTTATTATTTAGCTTGCCTACTGCTCAATAGCAGCATAAAACATTAACAAGCTTTTGGGTCCAGAACTCTTGTTTATAATCCTTCCTCTATTGAAGCAAAAGCCTTTTAGCACAGCAAGCAGCTGTCTGCATGTAACACACTTCAGCAAACACTGCTGGCTCAGATTTATGCTGTCCTCCATTCACTCATGCAGATACCACAAGTGGCTCAGCAGCTTCTCCAGCAGAAGGTTTCTGTGAGCAAAAAGCAGAATTTCTCAGGGCCTGCTGCTTTGGATATCAGTCATTCAACAAGATTTGGGATGGCCCGTCCAACAGCTCACAGAGACCTAACTATCTTGCTGACAAAGCAATAGAACTCCAAGTATATGCAATGTGAGCTAAGATTTCAAAATGATTTGACAAGAGAGAAGTGGAACAGAAAAAAATACGAAGGTTGCTCCACGTTAGTGTGATGGATAATATGACAAGTAACAGCTTAAGATAAGGCAAAAAGTAAGGGGCATTTCTGGGCAATTAGGTCCCTGGAATAGTACTGGGCACAAAAAGCACAACCCACTCCTACAGGGGTGGGAAAGTCTGGTAGGAGACCAATTTAGCTGAGGCACATTCTCTTCAGGAATGAAAGGCAAAAATATTCTCCAGAACAGCCAGACATAATAATGTCTTCTGAGAATCCAATGTCCTTTACGGGACATTGACTTAAAATATCATCAACTGTATTCATTCAATGTAATTATGGCTGGCAGGGAAGTATCTTCCCTTCCAATTATGTAATTAAGAACTTGAATGCAGAGACTTGAGGGAAAGCAGGAGCCAAGGTGAGAGCTCTGCTGTCAGGGGATCCTTTGCATATACAGTGCAGTGAAATCAGTTACAGAGGACCAGCGCACAAAGGGTCACAAAGGCAAAAGCAGTTTGCTTTCATGACTCACATCTGCTGTGGCTCTACTCAGCAACTGCTTTTGTATCTCCATGATTAAGGCAAAGGAAAAAATTACAAGACAGCATTCCCTTTTTTAGTATCAGAGACCAGCATCCACATCTGTTACTGCGCTCCACCACCTAAAAGCAAAGCCCAGATTGACTCTGTGAGCCTTTCCACTCCTATCATTTCTCCATGCTGTAAGAGGAATGAAAAGCACTGACCACATACACAAATATTTTCCAGCAAGGAAAACAAGGAAGCTTAAGTCCAACCCCAAGTAAGCAGAATCTTTTTAGCATTAAATACTAAAGTACATACTGAAATCTGCTGTTAATTATACTTCTGAGATCAGATAACGTGTAACAACAGGCAGCAAGACAACATACACAACAATACACAAAGTAAAATCCTCACCATGTTTTAGGATAAATGAGCACCAGCAGATTTTTTGCCAGCCACACGGAAAAGAGTGTTTTAAATTACCACGAGGAAATCACAAAAACAACTGATACCAGCTCAGTGTGAAGGACATAAAGGCAATGCTTCCCTTAAATGGTGTTCCATGTTCTGCTTTAGGCTGGGAAACAGGGAGTGGTTTCAGAGTAGATTTCATAGAATAGGGCTGAGTAGAAAAGGAAAGATGGCAATAAAAATCTTTGAAGTAATTTTTCAACACACTCAAGTGTCCTGTCAAATCAACAAACAAGCTTTGAATGAAGAAAAAAAAAAAGAAGAAAGAAACCAGGAGATGAGCAATAACATCTCATAAGGTAACAAATGTCACTCATTAAGATTCAACGGTTTATAAAGATTTTAGTCAGTTTTACAGGGTTTGCTTAAGGAAAAAACACTCCCGCACAGCTCCATCTGCTTCCATTGAAAGGACATCTCAGCAGTGCCCAAATGCCCAGGCTGGCTCCCAGGTAACACAAATGGCCGGGTCCATTTTTTTCTCTCAGAAAAGATGAGCTCCAAAGTATCAGAGCCCATTCTTATCCCCTGCCCAGGCCAACCCACAGCGCAGAGCTCCCAAGGGGAGTTAGCGATGCCCACTTTAAAACTCTTCCTTAGTCCACGCCTGCAGGACAGTGACGAGCCTGCCCTGGCAAGGCAGGATATCAGGGCACAGCTAATTCTCCAGATGCTTAGTGATCCTGCGAACTTTCTCCTTCTTGTTCCTGTTGCCATGTTTTTTCCAGGGCTTTCCTACCACACTCCCCGCATTGGGTGCAGGCACAGACACGAGGCCACCGCCAGGCCGGTATCCCATCGTAGCTCGGACGCCTTTCATCAGAGCACGAACGTTCTCCTGGAAAGGGGGACACAGTCACCAGTGACTGATGAGAAGATATGCAATCACAAGGATCTGTCATACATTAATAAAACCAGACACAGGCGAGCTCAAACCCTACAAGACTTGCTCAGTCCCCAGCTCCAGAGCTGCAGGAAAGGTCAAGCCACGTGGCTGAGTGAAGTCTGCCAGTGCTTTCCAGTTCTGCCTGCGGCCGTGCCTCACTGAGCCAGGTCCTCAGTGCTCAGCACCGTGAGCAGAGGCGGAATGTTTACCAGACACAGAGCTCCAACAGACACGAGCTACGGCGCTAAGATCGATTCTCACAGTCTCTGCTTTGCACACAACACATTGTCTTTACAAACAAATCTGGCGTCTGTGGAAGCCAGAGACTAAAATAACTTGCTCAAGTCTGTAGTGTGGGTAGCACTGCCGGGGCTCACAGCCAGACGTGCCAGCACTTTGGCCAGACAGAGGAAGAGTCTGGTAATCCCAAAAATTCTTTTCAGGTCACAGCTTTCTGAAAAGCTGTTTTTGAAAAGAGTCTTAAGTTCTTGGTTTCAAAATGCATGACTATCATTAGCAGTGCTGTAACAAACACTGTTCATACCCAGCTAATCAAGCAGAACGGATCACACTGTCTGAAACATCACTGCTAAACGCTCCACTCTGATCTTTATAAGGTATGCAGACTTCATCAGTTATGGATTTGACATTTAATTCCAAGTCATTAATAATTCTTTTCAGTAGTGTAGGGGCAAAATGGATCCCCGTGGGACCTAACAAGAACCGCACCAGAGAAACTTCCATCTTCCACCTCACTTTCAGATTTTTTATCTAGATTTTAACTCAGATTCCATGCTCTTTTCATCCGATCTCAGGTTCTGAATCAAAACGACCACAAAGTACTAAGTCAATTTGCTTTAAAGAAGCTTATTATGTCCCCTAAATAAGAGATTTCAAGAAAGTAAAGTTAGCTTGGAGGACCAGACAGTCCAAAACCACATTGTTGGTTACTGTGTCCTTTCTTTGTCCTTCTCTTGTTTGCTCCAGATTGATGTTAGGCCCATAACAAGGGCAACCCTGCTGCCCTTTTAAAACGAACTTCTGTGTACCTCATTAGCTGTCTTTCAGTCACCTAGGACATTCCTAGTGATTTACAAGACAATAAAAAGAACAAAGAGATATTGATTGGGTAGAAGTTATGTGCAGAGCTGGTAGCATGAAAGAGCATCAACTCAGTAAGCCTTCACCCTCAAAACCATTATCTGTAACATATCAGTGCTGCTGTAGTAACTCCTAAAAAAATCCCTCCCCAGGTTTACCTGGTGGAAAAATGATTTGTCTACCACGTTTTCAATTTGTTTTGTTCTGGTATTGTTTTTAGGCTTCTCTGGTCCACTGGCTTGGACAGTTCTGCTCTCTGGACACCTTTCATGCTGGTGCTGAAATCCATCCGGATCAATGCCAGGAGGTGGATGGCAGTATAACAGCTTCCCCTGTGGAAATAATGGTACAGAGTTAACAAAAAAAAAAAGAACAACTCCACAGCTAAGAAGGGCCCTGGAACTTCAAGGGACTCATGCTGGCAGACTGTCAGCACATCTGGTCTCTTTGCCCAGGCATCTATTGGCTCAAGTTTTAAGTTAAAGCATCATTCTAATCCAAAGCACAACCTTCAGCTGTTTCAGCTGCAACACCCAGCTTCAGACAATACAGTACAAGTTTCTCTGAGGAATACTGGAGGATCCTATTTAAAAATACTCAACAATAAGTTGCTGACAGGTGCTATAGAAGCATGCAGTACTACAACACTCAGAACTGCAGTCTTCTGCTATATAAATACTGACTCAACCAAACAAAATGGTTTCACTTCCTGAAGAGATTCTATCTGCTTTAAAAAGATGATGATTCCATTTGTTTAAAACATAAAAATAGCCTGATTTAAAGCATATTTTGATGTACATCAATTTTATCCAAAAGGATTTCACTTTATTGTGACCCTTCATGCTCCAGTAAAAGTTTCAGTTCACCTCCCAGCAGGAAAGAAAACCCAAATGTAGTAAGAACTTACACTGACATAGTCTTTTAGCACATATCGAGCTGATCTCGGCTGGTCTGGCTGACCATGGGCTGTCATAAAGCCTCTCATATCTGCAAGACAGAAAAATGCCACCAGGGAACCTGCTGTTTTATCATTTTTATTTTAGGGCCACAGAAGATTAACTGCATCAAAGAATCAGACAAGGTAGATAAGCCTTCACTGCGTTCTTCAATCTAATTCAAGATGCAGCTGATGGGAAGTATCTAAAACAATGAGGGTACCAAAGAACAACTTGAAGGATACAGCATCGTACTTGAGACTGGCAGGACATTTCATGAACCCCAACACTACACAGTCACTACATCTGCTGGATGAAATTGGCAAAGCACCATTATAACACATGAGACCAGCTGTTAACAGAGGCTCTTTGTGGGAGGAGGGTAAGTCCTTTTGGGAAGCTCAGTGCATAACAAACCTGACGTTAAAATCTTCTAAGGCTGCTTTTCAGGACCATGCACATAGTATAGGAGACAGGTTTTAAAGGGATCATCACTCACATCCATATGCTGTTAGAAGCTCTTCGGCTGTTGGCTTTCGATCTGGATCCTCATCTTCCCTTGGCCTTATGATATTTATTCCATAGGTTGCTTCCAAAATGTTTCGTGGGATATGCTGGCAAACATGAACTAGTGAAGGAAACCACCTTGTGATTTTCAGCTACAAAAGTAATCTCTGCCCACGTCACTCTAAGAGCACGGGTAAAAAATTGCTTGGGATCTTGTTGCAAACCAGAAAAGCAAGTCTGATAAAAGGATAAACAGAATAAACTTAAAATGAGACAACATAAGACAAACACAGCAGGGCTGTTTTACACAACATGCATCCCCATTGCTCTCAATGCATGAACACACATACACCTAGAAGGGCTGTACCATGCTACATCCCATATTCCAGATCCTCTTGCAGCCATTCACACAAACCTCATGCAAAGGATATTAAAGAAATGGGTGGAACATGGTCCCTCATCTGGTCTATAGGTAGAATTCCAGAACAAATCATCTCTGCTTTGGTGGAGACGAAAGATGGCATCACCAGACCAGGGCAATCACAGAGGCACAGGCCAGGCTCCACATACAGAGTCTACACAACAAATAAGCAATGAGTCCACGAAGGCAAGTCAGTGTCCATGGAGGAAAAAGGAACAAGAGATCAAATGCACTCATGAAACAGAGATGCAAATGAGAATAAACAGAAACTTTACTAACACAGATGTCTGCCCTGCAGGCCCCAGACAGTGCATTAAGAAAATCCTATGCAGAACACAGCAGCACTTCCAAGGTTCCTAAACAAGGTGCCCAAATCTGGGTAGACAGATCTCCAGCTCGCCAGTCTGATGGGCCACTGTCAGAGGAGAAAGCAATCCAGAAATCTTTAGCTGTGGACATTTTGACATCAGTGGCAGACTGCAGAAGTACAAATGTCACAATGTCTACTCTATCACTGGAGCTGCCAATTCAAAATTATGTGCGTGGTTAATATGAAGAAGGCAGCATAACTCAACATGTTCACAGCAGTAAGGAAGGACAAGAAAGGATGGTTTGAAGCTTGACATTCAGCTATTTACAGGAGCATTTAGTTTTAGGAGGTTAAGCTACCTAAATAAGATGTGGAAAATATCTCCATGGCACAGCTGCTCTCTTGAGACACTCTCAAAGCAGAGCAAGAGTATAGAAGCAAGGCCTGAAGTTGCAAAACGATATAAATTGAGATCACCCTCTCTAACCTAAACTCTGGTGGGCAGAGATCAGACTGGCAGAAAGAGTTCTCAGTACGTTCATGTGGTAATTAATATTCATTATGATGTTCTCTTCTACCATAGAACTAAACAAATACAGCAAAGCTCTTTGTCAGCAGTACCTGGAAGTGCTTCGTGCGGCCTGGTGTTGCAGACACTGACACCTTCTTATCTCCAAGAATTGTGTTGATTGTTGAACTTTTGCCAACGTTAGGGTAACCCACCTAGATGACAAGTGAAGGGTAACAGTGATACTAGGCAGGATCGTGCTCAGACACAAAAGCATTTTAATAAGTACTGAAAATATAGGCAAGCAGTGTGGAATATTGCATTCCAGCAACTTCAGAATTAATCTTTCCACAAAACCCTTAGTGGTTTACACTTGCTAGCTTTTCACCCTTACATCGAGCCAGGCTACAGCATGACTGCTCCCCTTGAAAGTTGTACGGATTTAAAACTTAAGATTTAGCCAGTCCCATTTTAAGCATGAGACCCAACTCACCAGTCCAACATTTATTTCCCCATCCTTCACCCTTGGTCCACTGTGCAGGGTTTTGAATATCTCCAGTAGCTCATTTCTCTGTACCAGATGGCTAAAGTTCTTGACATTCCTGTTCTGCTCTTGCACTACATGCTGCACTGCAACAATATCAGTTGTGCTTTCCATACTCTTTGGGGCAATAGCATTTACTTTGTCCCCACCTTCATCTTCAGAACAGGTTTGCCAGTCATCCTCTTCATCATCCTCACAGTCTTCATATTCATCACTACTGTCATCGTCACAAAGCAAACACTGGTTTTCAGTTTGCAAAGCACTGCCTGTGGATGTGCTTTCTGCACTATCTTCTGCAGTGACATCATCTTCTTGACTGGAACTGTCCTCCTCAGAATCACTCAGGTCATCTGCTACACTGTCAGCATCCAGTTCCTGTGTAAACAGTATTTCATAGGTGAAAGTTAAATACTGCACACAGAGTGCAGCTGTTCACTGCACTTGCTGCAGCGTAAGTCAATCATCTTTTTGTCATTCAGATCCCAAGGGCTGGCAATTAACTCCTAATGTTGCATTAGGGGATTTAGGGGATTGAAGTAGGACGTACCAACAACCAGTCCATGTTAGGAGACTGAAAAAAAATATTCCAAGGGGTACCGTTAGCATTGTTGGGAAGTTATTAGAGGTCTCCATCTTCAGGAGCACAACTGTGTTGTGTGTGCTTGTTGCTCACACTATATCTTTACATACAGCAGCAGCTGTAGGCATTCAAGACCAGGATGAACAGGGCTCTGGGCAGCCTGAGCTGGTGGGGGGCAGCCATCCCACAGCAGGGGGTGTAACTAGGTGATCTTTATGGCCTCTTCCAACTCAAGCCATTTCACAATGGTTAAGATGACTAAAAGGTGCTCCAGTTCGTTCTCCATTTTACCTTTCCCACTTTTGCCCCCAAATCAATTATTAAAATGCTGTTTTATAGCCACGCAGGTCATGAGAGAAATCCTACCCTGAGTCCGTGCCTTTCCTAGAGAGGAGCTTAGATATGCCAGAGATGCAAAACAAGTTACTGGTGGCAGCCAGCACACGCCTGGTTTGAACTGCTCCCCCACCTTTACTTCTCCAGAAAGCCGCCTGCACTCTGCCAACGCCGACCAGAACACCACTTTAACGCCCTCCTTCTCAAAGAACTTTGCCCAGGCAGCTCGCTGCTCTTCACTCAGCAAATCCGCTTTGTTTATCAGGATCATGTTCTCCTTGTCATTGCTGACTTCCTTAACATAACTCTCCTGGAGAAAAACAAGGGAAAAATAAGCTTTCAACTCCTCACCCAGGGTAAGAGAAAAGCAGCAGGACAAGTTACACCATCCAGCTCCGTGCGAGTGCAGTAAGATTTACTGTCTCTCTCGGGCTAGATGGATCTGGTGTTGTGCAGACAGCTACAAGCACGAAACTGAAGCACTCAACTACTGCAAAACACGCTGTTCCCGGCCACAAGCGCCAACATCTCGTCTACTTAGACTTGTGGCAAGACATTAGCCAGCACATCACAGCAGGGCCTCCTAAGAGCAGTTGTTTGAGCAATCCTACATTGCAGTGACGTGGCATTGTACAGATTTTCATTACAAAGTTGTCCCTTCAATAATTTTTAATCCTTTTTTCATTGCGGTGATAACTACCATTTTTATTCCATCTCACTGCTCATTCCATCACCCACAGCACGAAGTTTAAAAGTGAGGTGATTAAGCATGGGCACTTCTAATGAGTAAGGAGGAGCAATATGATATCTGCAATGTCATGCCTGCAGAAAAAGAACTTAAAAACAATTTGATGCTAGAACACTTGCTGAAGATATTCAGTTAAGCACAAAAGTAGAACAGCTTCACGGCGCTACGCGGCTTAACGTATAAAAAAATAAATCACATGCATAAGCTCTCAGAAATTAAAATGAAAATGATCAGGAAGATGGTTTACTTACCAGATCTTGGCATCTAAAGAGAAGGGGGTTTCTAGCATCCACAATCTGGACAACAATATCACTAAAAAAAATAAAAAGAGCACTGAAATACTCCTGTTTATACTGCCACAAAGAAAGAAAGAATGCTTTACTTGCTTTCAGACTTTACTATGAATTTCACTTATTTGAATTGCATTAACCTATTAAGTACCTTTACTGAATTAACAAAGCATCTTAGCATTCCACACGTCCCAAAAGGATGTTTATGTCACTAGCTAATATTGCTATACAGTGCTTGTCTCACTCAGCTCGTTCTCCTTGTAAGCAAAGGGAAAGCAAGTATGCTGATTCTATTTGTCTCATGATTCTACTTGCTCATTTCTGTTATGTCAGGACAGCTTCAGAACACAGCTGGTTGAATGGGGGAATCAAGTCCCTAATCACCATGCAGTTGGATAAAAAAAATAAAACAATCCCTCCAACCCCAAGGGAGTCATCAAATAAGTTACATGGGTACAAAAAAGTACTGAAGAGAGACTGGAAGAAAGCTGACACTATGTACTCTGATAGGATACAGAAAATTGTTCAATCACACAGCTGGGTGACAAGAAAAGACTGACAAGCAATCATATTTAGCCAGCAAAGTGAGAGATTGGAAGACTTTCCCACTAAGTTCTAAGATGGCACACATACTCCCCCTACCCTAAATAAAATATCACAATAGGAGCAGAAAGGCATTCATCACACACTGCAGCCACCTCAGGATACACACTCGCAATGCACACGGCGATGCACTGCAGCAGATGCTCCCAACCCAGGTCTCACACTCTTAGAGCCCCAGTGGAACCCAGTACAAAGCCACTTCTGTGAAAGGATAAGTTCTCCATGACCTCACTGCTGAAGTATTTTTCAATTTTAAGAAAATCAGAAGGGATGCTCTCAAACTTAATTACTGGTGAAATTAAATGCCTCCATCAGATTAACTTAGGAGATAGCACTCCTATTGTATTCCAGCTCTGCAGAGCAAACAAAGCTATTTCTGTGATGACAGACTGTTCTCTTTTGTGTACTGTTGCAGTTTCTCTGCATGACAAGAAGCCAAAGAGCAAAAGGCTCTTTCTTTCCAAATGCTACTTAGTTGTTCTTCCTTGTCTCTCAGCCCTGGGAGTTGGGATATAGCTGTGTGGTTGAGAGAGGGGGGCAAGGGTTAATCTTGGCAAGAGACCTCAAAGAAACATCCTCAAAAGATGCCTCACACGTGGTTACAGAAAAGGCCAGGGGCAGCAGCATCTGAATGACCCTCAGAGACTCACAACAAACAGACTGCAGAGTTGCCATGCTGAGACCCAACATGCACCACAATCAGCTGCTCCTCCTGCCATCAACTTTTGATCACTTCAAAGCAAAATCGCTTTAGAGCTGATAATGAAATACTACTTACTGTAATTGCATTTCCTGTGCTCAGACACCTGATATTTGATTCAAAGGCTTCAATTCAGGGGAAAAAAAAAAAAAAGAAAGAACAATACACAACAATTTTAAAAAGCAAATAGTTTTTTTCTTTACCTTCTTTCAATGACTCTCCAAAGCTGACGCCAGAATTCCAAGTTTCTTTCAAATGGGGTTAGAATTAACTTTTTTTCTTCCTCAAGGCTATGGCAAAACAGAGAAAAGAAATCACATTTGGCTTATGTCAGGCAATGAGCACAACACCAATTCCTCCTTAGAGCCAGGAGGCTTTAGTTACAGAGAGAGCAATAATAACCAGAGTTGAGCAGTGGGTACTATTTCTGCTAGCAGAACATTGGTTCAACAGGTACACAATGGCTCCAGACTGTAAGAAGGGAGAAGCAGTAACTATGGAAAGCACAAAAACATGCAAAAAGAATGCTTGTAAAATCTCAGAGCCACCAAGTTTCACCTTTGAGAAAATAATGTATTTTGGAACAGTACTTGTCTATGCAATCTTTAACTCAGTGTTACTAGAGCATGAGTGACTTTGCTTAGGGTAAAGTGGGTTCATTGTGTGCATGCAATAACACAACCCAACCTGCCAAGCCAGCCAAGGCAGCACGAGAGCAGCACAATCTGCTCTAGACAGGGCTGGCAGCATCATGCTACAGAAATTCAGGGCAGCATTGCTGCTCTTAAACAAGATGTTCTTCGTTCCACAGGCAAGAGCAGAACACAACGCTCCATTGTGAACATCAAGGAATCACAGGGACAAAGTTTAACAAAGTATTTTAACAAACCAGATAACAGAATCTGGAAAACAGGAAGCAGCAAATATGGGTATGCACTACAAGAATCTTGGATATACACAATATAAGAACATGCATACAGAAGGGAACTACACAGAGCTCATGATAAAGATGTGCCTGAGCTGTGGCTGCGATGTCCAGACTTCAAGAATAAGTGCAGAATGCCACTGAGAATAAGTCGTTTTTAGAAGTCTAGCAAGGATAAACACAATCCAGCTCTGCCTGTGCCTCAGATTCCAAACAGCTAATTTGCCACAAGCACAGCAGCATACTCACTAGGCAAGCTGTCGCCTCCACTCAAGAAAGCTCTCTCTCTCAGCTTGCTTCAAGTCTTCAGAACTGGTTGTCCTATCCCAATATGGCCTGCAATGAGCACATTTTGGAGTGAATGGTCAGTTTTAGCAGTTATACTACATACATTACTGCAATACACATTCCTGAAGAACACAGGCACCACGCACTCACCTACACTGACATGGCTGCAGTTCACACATGCACACATCACTTTCCTGCAGCTTCAGGTACTCCTCCATTTCCTTGTTCCCTCTAAATCCCACCAGCTAACACAACAGGCTGCTGTCCCACACACAACAGATCTCACAAGACTGGTTTTTGCAGCTAACATTTGCAGGGTGTTCAATCAAGGTCCACCACACAGAGAGAATCATAGAATCATCTGAGTTGGAAGTGACCTTTAAAAGTCACCCAAGTCCAACCCCCTGCAATGAACAAAGACACCTACATCTCCATCAGGTGCTCAGAGCCCCATCCAGCCTGACCTTGAGTGTCTCCAGGGATGGGGCACCACCACCTCTCTAGGCAACCAGGGCCAGCACTAACCTTAATGCAAGAAAACTTTTTCTTACACCCAACATTAATCTTTTCACCCCTATTTTGCGACTATTACCCTCGATCCTATTCACAACAGACACTGCTGAAGAGTCTGACCCCATCCTTCTTACAGACCCCCTCCAGATACTGAAAGGCCGCTCCCAGGTCTCCCTGTAGTCTTCTCTTCACCAGGCTGCACAGCCCCAGCTCTCTCAGCCTGTGCTCACAGGTAGGTGTTCCATCCCCTGGATCATTTTTGTGGCTCTCTTCTCTGTGGATGCACTCCTACAGGTCCATGTTATCTCCTACACTGAAGACTCCACATCTGGCACAGTACTCCAGGTGAGGTCTCATCAGCACAGAACAGAAAGGCAGAACCTCCCTTGACCTGCTGGCCACAGTTCTTTTGATGCAGTCCAGGATACAGTGGGCATTCTTGGGTGCACGAGTTCTAGAAAGGTTTGCTAGGTGGGGACAGCCTGCAGCTCCAGCAGTGCCAGGCTTTGAGCTGTAAACACATCCAATCAGAGCAGACATGCTGGCACTGGCACATCTGCAGGCAGCTGCACTGCCACTTACAGCAGGTTCGTGTAGGTCAGCAATAACTTCAGAGTACCAGTGAAACAACGCGCCATCCCCAGGCCTGCAGCTCAGCCTACCGCACAGAGTAGCGTTGGCCCAACCCTGCAGGACCCACCTCCGAGGGATGCGCAGGAACTGCCGGTTCTCCTCATGCAGCTGCCGGACGTGCTGGGCCTCCTGGGCCGTGAGCAGGCCAGTGCGGCTCTGGGCAGACACAAACTGGATGTTCAGGCGCTCTGTGTAGCCGGTGGGAGAGACCATGGCAGCGTCACCCCGAGTCAGCCGCCCGCCGCCACCACGCCACCACTCCCGCCCCTTCTGACCCTTCTCCGGCTCCGGACCCCACGGCCCGCCCCCGCGCCCAGCCCCGCTCCCCTCCCCGGCCACTTCCCGGGCCCCCGAGCCCCTCACCGGCCACGAAGCGAGTGCCGGCGAGCTCCGCCGTGGCCAGGAACTCCTCCAGCGGACTCTGCTCCACCGCCGAGCGCCGCTCCGGGCCGCTCTCGCCCACCACCTCGCTGGCGTGCAGCTGCCGAGAAAGAAGCCGCCGTTACCTCGTGAATGCCGGCTCCCCGAACCCCCCTCCGCACCCCGGCCCCTACCCATGACGCGGCGCCGCGCCGCTCCGAGCCGCGCTGCCGCTGCAGAGAGCGGCCCAGCCCCGCGCCCCGCTTCCTGCCCATGCGGCCCGCTGGACCCGGAAGTGCGGCCGCCCCGCTTCCTGCGCCCCACCCATAGCGCTCCGCCGCTCCCCGCCGCCCCGGAGCCGCGTTCCGGGCGCTGACGTTCCGGACGTCCCCGCACCGCCGCCGGGGGGCGCGGAGGCTCTGAGCCCGGCCGTGTGCGCGGCGCTCCGCCTCGAGGAGTTCGCCTTCGTTCGCGCCCGGCCGCCCCTCCGCCCCCGAGCGAAACCGCTGTTCGGGTTCTTCATGCAAATCCCGGGAGTCGTTCAGCAACAGCTGCTCGTTTCCAAGCGCGGTGATACCAGCGCGTTTTGCCTCAAGGGAACATTGTTCTTTCTGGGCAGCTTTTCCTCCGTTTTGCTCCCAGGCAGCCCTGGGAGAGCTCAGGACTGTGTCCGAAACATTCATGTGACGGCCATTCATTATTCATGCAGTTTCACAACGCTCCTTTCAGCGGTGTCACCAGCCCCAGCCCCACGAGCAGATATGACACGACCCCCCCCAGCGACACGAAGACAATTCCGCTCTGTGTGGGGCTGCATCTGCCAGCGCCCCCCTTGTCCTCAGCTGCATCCCAGCCCGGGCAGCGCGGCCGGGTGGTGGCCTCACCCAGCGGGTCCAGAGCACAGCTGGGACAGAGAGCCCTGGTGTTGGCAGTGGAGCCACACTGCGTTGGCCATCCGCCCAACGCCCTGGGGTCACAGCGCTCAGGGAGCCTTTGGGAACGGGCTCGCTCCTCTCTGGAGCAGCAGCACCGCAGGGAGCTGTGCGCTGCAGGCTGGGCTCCGGGATGGCAGTGGCCTCGCTGCAGCCTTCGGGTGAGTTGTTTAGACTGCACTTATTCCACAGCCGCAGATACAGTCCTGCCTGGTGCAGTGCGGGAAGGTCAACCACACGGCTGTGTGTTGCTGCGGGCAGGAAGCTGCCGGGGTGGCTGCTGCTCTCCACTGCTGCCTGCTGCACGTCGGGCAGAGGAAGCTGCCCCGATGCCGCTCTGCCCCTCGGCTGCAGGGGGAGGACCGTGCCCGGTAAGCGCCGTGATCATCCCCAAAGGGAGGGTTTGCACCCCGTTCCCCACTGCCTAATAATAGCAGCAGGAAGTGCCGGGGCCGCCCTTGCAGGAAGTAGGGTGTGCCTGCCCTGGGTGGCTGAAAAACAACTGCAGCAAGGGGTGTGTCAGTGTGCGAGGGGACACACGGCTGTCACTGCATGGTCCTCACTCCCTCCCGGCATGGCTCGTTCCATACTCCGGTCCATCGGGATGGGTGATGCCGCCCTTTGGCACTCATGCAGGTTGGCAGGAGGTGTCAGTTAAAGGCATTAATGACCTTTTCCTTGAAAGCAGAGCATACCTCATGCTGTCTGTCCCCTGCTTGACTGGCACACCTCGGGCTGCCTGAGCACCCAGCAGATAGACGAGGCCAGAGAAGCAGTGTTGGCACAGGGAATGCAGCACCCATCCTGCCCCTGGGCCTGGGACCCACTCTGGCTTTCCATTTAATGGGAAATCCTGACACTTCCTTTGTCTTACTTGAAGCTGAAACTTCAATTTATCACAATTACAGATCCACTACACCACTTTATTTTGAAAAAATACCAAAATGCCCTTTTGAAATGCTTCATTCTGTCTGTCTGTCTGCTGCTGCAGCAAGACGAGAAACACTGCTACCCAGGCTGTGCTCATTGCTCACACAATCAATAGATCCCCATGCATGTGGCCTCACTGCATCCATTTTCCCACAGGTGCACTGCCTTGGCAGAAGCATCACATTTCTGCTGCTCTCCCCAAAGCCATGTAGACCCTCACCCCAGCTCCAGCAGTGGGGCACCAATGTCAGGAACGTGGTCCAGCAGCAGTGAAGAGGAGGAGGTGGAGCAGGGCAGGAAGGGGGAGCGCTGCCAAGAGCCATGCGCAGCACTGCATGCAAGGAAGGCCGGGTTGCTCAGGAGAGATTGTATCTCACAGACTTTCCCACGCCACTAAAAAGCTCTCCAGGCGGGTGCACAGGGGCAGGTGATGCTCAGTAGCTGCTGGTGTGTGACACAAGTAGGGAGCAGGCTGCTCTCCTCCCCGTGGGTGACAGGGCTGTGCATGCCCTGCAGAGTGCTGTGCTGCTGTCCTCACAGCGTCGGCTCCAGGATGGGAAATGAAGCAGAATGAGACCGCCGTTGGGAGCATTAACAGAGCAAGGGGGCTGCAGTGGTGTGGCACAGCAAGTGGAGAGGAAGTCTAGTGAGGAATTGAGTGGAGATACTTTCCATCCCGAGTCAGCCCTCAACCACAAGGCACCAACCTGCAGCTGGGCCTGCAGCTGGGCCACGGGCACCTGTGCTTGGGCTGCTCTCTGCCCAGCACTGGCTGTAACCAAACCCCCAGCCCAAGCAGGCAGTGCAGAATGGAGATACCAAGCACAGAGTTCACGAGTCACCCTACGCCCTTGGATGTGCTGTGTTTTCAGAAGGACTCCTACTGTGCTGATGCATGTGGCAGCACCAGCTGCTTGCAGCCCTGAGATTGTGGTCGTCCCATGCACTGCTCACAGCCAGACACGGATTTTCTAATGCTGCAAGATGCTACGCCAGGCCTCCCTAAGACAGGAAATGCCCCGCACTGCGGGCACACATCCAGCAGTGTCTCTGGAAGCACAGACACAGGTGTCCCCTACAGTGCTTTGGGGCCATGCTCACAGAGCTGCTCTTGGTGCAGGGCTGTGTCTGAGACGAAAGCAAACAGCAACACTGTGGTTAATGTGGCACCGGGTGCTGCGGAGACATGCAGTTCCCGAGGAACCTGCTAGATGGCATAATGTCATGACAATAAATAATATCGCTGTATTACAATTGATCCGGACTTTATAAATGATGTGGGAAACAAGTAAGTGTACTTTTGTACCTCTTACTGCACTAAGAAGCACTGCTCCCATTCTGCAGAGCAGAATGTGACGAAGTGCCACTCTCACTCTCTGCAGCTCCAGAACGGGCACCTTTTCTGACAGAGGATGCGATACACGGCCCGAGGAGCTCCACCACGACCCGGAGAGCAGCTTCCCACAGCCCTCATAACGTACGTGAGCGTGTTCACATAACCTCAGCCAGAAGCTGCCAGGGAGCTGCTCGTGTTCCGCCGCTGCACACCAACAGCGCGAAGCATTACTCATCCGTAACAGCCGGGCTTCGCTGCAGGCACCGCGGCCGGACTCACCGAACCGGAGGGAACGCGGTGTCGCAAGAGCGGGGCCGGCAGCGCACGCTCACGCGTGGACGGGCGGCAGGGCGGGACGCGGCAGAACGGTCCCGGCTCCCCCCGGCTCCCGCTCCGACTCCGGGCGGGGCCGACGCCGCCCTCTGCCCGCCTCTCGGCGGGGCCGGGCCCGGGGCTCCGCGGCGGGCGGCGCAGAGCAGCGGCGGCGGGCGGGCGACGAGCAGCGCGGCGGCAGCTCCGCGGGCCGCGGGCGCTCCGCCCTCGGTGCGCGGGGCCTCCCCTCTCCGCGCCCGCGGAGCGCCGGCGCCCGCCTATATCTACGGCGCTGCGGCCCGACGCCCGCAAGGATGTGAGGCGGGCGGGCAGCGCAGCCGCCGCCGCCGCCGCCGTGGCATGCGCTCCCCCGGCAGGAGCCGTCGGCGCGGCGCGTAGCCGCGGCTTCGCGGGGCGATGCTGCCCTGGAAGCGGAGCAAGGTGGAGCTGGTCGCGGGCGAGGCGCGGCGGCAGAGCAAGCCTAAGGGCTACGCGGTGAGCGTGCACTACTCGGCGCTCACCTCGCTGGCCCGCGCCTGCCCCGAGAGCGCGCTGCACCGCGTGGGCAGCATGTTCCGCTCCAAGCGGCGGAAATTCCGCGTGACCAGCGAGGACCCCACGTACACCGTGCTCTACCTGGGCAACGCCACCACCATCCAGTCCAAGGGCGAGGGCTGCACCGACCTGGCCGTTTGCAAGATCTGGAGTAAGAGCGAAGCGGGTCGCCAGGGCACCAAGATGAAGCTGACCATCAGCGCGCAGGGCATCCGCATGGCCCACGCCGAGGACAAGGGGCTGCGGCGGCCCGGCCACCTCTACCTGCTGCACCGCGTCACCTACTGCGTGGCCGACCCGCGCCTGCCGCGCGTCTTCGCCTGGATCTACCGACACGAGCTGAAGCACAAGGCGGTGATGCTGCGCTGCCACGCCGTGCTCGTCTCCAAGCCCGAGAAGGCGAAAGCCATGGCCCTGCTGCTCTACCAGACCTCGGCCACGGCGCTGGCCGAGTTCCGCCGCCTGAAAAAGCGGGACGACGCGCGGCACCAGCAGCAGCAGCTGGTGGGCGAGCAGAGCATCCCGCTGGTGCCGCTGCGCAAGCTTCTTAACGGGCAGTGCTGCTACAAGCCACCGGTGGAGCGGAGCCGCAGCGCGCCCAAGCTGGGCTCCATCACAGAGGACCTTCTGGGCGAGGAGCAGGAGGAGCGCGCCATGCACTGCGAATGCGAGGACATCCTGGAGGCGCTGGGCGAGCCCGAGGGCGAGCTGCTGCGTGCCGGCGCCGGCCGCGGGGAAGGCCCGGAGCTGGGCCGGCTGCTGCGCGACCTGGGCGAGCTCAGCCTGGGCAACGACCTGCGCTCGCTGCGCGCCGACCTCGGCGTCCGGCGGCTGCTCTCGGGGGAGAGCACGGGCAGCGAGTCCTCCTTGGAGAGCACCGGCCCCGACGGCGCCGCCCCGCCCTGCAACGGCGCCGAGCAGCCGGCCCAGGGCGACCCGGAGAGCGGATGAGCTCCGGGGAGGGGGCACGGCTCGGCAGCGCTCGGGCCCTTCCTGGAGTGCGCGGTTCCGCCGGGGCGCACCGGCTCCACCCTGGGAGCTCGCGGCCTCACCGGGGAGCTCCGGGTCCCCTCCGCCGGCGGCGCGCGGTCCCTACCGGCAGCCCGCAGCCTCACCGGGGGGGCATCGGATCCCCTCTGCCGGCAGCACGCGGCGCTCCCCGGGAGCACCCGGTTCCGCTGGGGAGCGCCGGGGACCCTCCGCCGGCACCGCGCGGCCTCACCAGGGAACGTCGGATCCGTTCCGCCGGCAGCGCACGGTCCCTCCGGGGGCGCGCGGCTACTCCGGCTCCTCCCGGTTCCTCCGAGAGCGCCGTGGCCCCGCGGCGCCGCCGTGGCCCGTGGACTGGAGGTGTCTGCGGGCTGTTTACC
Organism: Tympanuchus pallidicinctus; assembly: GCF_026119805.1. Taxonomy (NCBI): domain Eukaryota; kingdom Metazoa; phylum Chordata; class Aves; order Galliformes; family Phasianidae; genus Tympanuchus; species Tympanuchus pallidicinctus. The sequence goes on along the minus strand of NW_026294739.1, from coordinate 12,099,499 downwards.
TCCTTCCCGGCCCTTGAAGATCTGCCAAATTCCTGGAATAGCTTTCCCCGGGGGGGGGAGGGAGGGAGGGAGGTGTTGCGCCTTGTTTACAGTTAGAAATCTCACATCCGAGGGGGGGGGGGGGGGGGGCGTTTTCTACATTAAAATCACTCCATCGTGCTGTCGTGTCCGAGAGGTTTGCACTGTTGTGAATTTATTTTTTATGACCGTTTTTAATTTAGACTTTTTTTGGGCCCCGGTCCTGCCCCCGGTCTCAGTGCTCTAGATCTTTTGCTGTGCAAAAGAAAACTCTACTCGTGGCTGTTCACCTGTACATAGGGAAATGTATGCAAATACATTTGGTTATTTTTAAGAACACCACCATCGCGATCTCCTCTGTTTGCACATTCGTGATGAAAATAAAGATGACAGTAATTTAAAATAAGTGGGGTGGCTGCGGCCGTGTGACCTTATTTATGTGCGTTGCTGGAAGGAGCTGGCGGGGCAGAGCGACGTGTCCTGCACGGGGTGGGGATGTCACAGTGCGGAAACTCACCGGGACAATGCTTAAGGTCAGCTGTGAGACACACGGCTGAGATTGCCTCTAACGATAGGGACGGCAACGTGCACGAGGCCTCGTGTCTGCTGCTCCCTGTCGCGGGGTCACAGCTCTTGTGCCATTGCTGTTGCTGTTAACACCACTGAGGCTGGCCAGGAGCAATCCCTGAGGCTGCCTGCACCTGCGCCATCCCCACTGCACGGTTTGCAGCCGGGCAGTGCCACAAAAGGCAGCGCCGGACCCTTGCTGCCCACACCAGAGAATTTCATAAGCTGCCCAGGGTAAGCAGTGCAATAGATTGACCACGGAGCCACCAGGGTATTTTTAGCTGTAAATCTGTTTGCAAGCAGCAGCTCCCAGAGCAGTAGAGATGTTCTGGTTTCATTCCCAAGTGGAGGTATCAATTAAGAGATAATTAATGTGGCAATTGTGACGTCTACCCGTTTTCCCCTGTGCTGCAATCGGGCAAGCTGCAGGAATGTTGCCCAGGAGCCCAACCACTGGAGCCAGTGTGAGTGCCTTGTGCAAGTTGCAAATATCTCATTAAAACATTGCAGAACTGCCACTGCACCAGCGAGCAGCTGCGGAACTGCCTCGGTGTGAGGAGGGCAGTGCAGTGCAGTGCCGTGGTCCGAAGGGAGGAGATCACGGGAATTCGAGGTGGAGGCAAAGAGGGTGAAAGTGGCAGGGAAAATGCTGTCGTGCTGCCCCCAAACTGAGCTGCAGGCAGCCCTTCCTCTGGGGACCTCGTGCACCCCTGCCTGTCCCAGCTCCCCCAGAGTACAGGTCGTGTCCCAGCTGCAGCAGTGCAGTCCAGAGCCCTGCAGGCTGCTCTGAGAACACCGCGGTGTTTGCTTTTGCGTTCTGTGTGTGTGCTTAAGGGCAGTTAATGGCATTAGCTCATTCAATGCCTTTCCCCTCTCCAGAACAGCTTCTGTGCTGGCAAATGTGAGGAAACATTCATGCAGCAGACTGCACTGAGAGCAGAACTCCCTGAGCGACCACAGCAGGGCTGGAGCATTCCTCCCTGGAGCCATTAGCAGCCCGTGGACAGCCTCATGGGAGGAAGAGGCCAGTACAGCTCACGAGCTGCAAATGCAGAGTGCAAACCCCTATGTCATATTTTCACACTGGAATCACTGAGAAAACGCAGACAGCTTTCTGCAGAGCTGGTGTGTGAAGTTCTTGGTGTGTGCTGTGCCCTGCCCAGAGCAGCATGCATGGACTGGCACTGCAGCACAAATGTACATGGGCAGAGAAAGAGCCTTGTGCATTCTGCACAGCAAGGCTGGGGGAGCATCTCCCCTGATAAGGAGGGAGCCCAGCCCAACCCTGCAGCTGCCTGCTTTCCTCTGCTCTTAGCACGCACTTCTCCAAACTTTCCTCGTTCCTAACTGGAGAAAATATTACTTACAACCAAAAAAATCAGCCATTGCCTAAATCTTGGCCATCACACCAACTCACCAAAGCACAGGGCCAGAATGCTGCGAGATTGCACCCCCCCCACACACACACTCTGCTAGCAGGGGGGATGTGTGGGACGGGAATGTGAGGGCAGTTCAATCCAAGGTGACGTGGGGCTTGCTGTCAGTGGGTTCACAGCAGGAGGGAAGGGGCTGCAGCTCAGGTCATGCTCCATAAGGCAGGGGAGCTGCGGGGTGTGCGAGTGTTGCTACAAGCCAGCATGAAATCTGAGTTATGCATGCACAAAAACATGACATCTCCTCTGCCGGTGGGAGCTCTGCCCAGCAGGCGGACATGAAAACACCAGGAAAAGGATTACATAAGGAAGGACACGGCCCCATCCTGCCTTCAGTGCAGAGCTCCTGCAGATGCTGCAGCTGCCCAGTACCTCCAGGATCCAGCCCCAGCCATGAGCTGTGCTGTCCTTTGTGCCAAGGACAGGAGAAAAGCTTCAGGATGTTTTGTCCTGGCCTTGGCGAGGCAAAGCCCAGCACCCTCTGCATGGGTTTGGGCACAGGGGAGTCTCACAGGCCCAGGACCCACCAGGCAGGAGCTGGGTGAGGTTTGGTGTGGCATTGCTCCGGGAAACCAAGGGGCAGAGGCTGAGTGCTGTGAGCATCTCTCACGGTGCTGCCTTCGGCTCCATCCCATGGGCTCCGGTCACAGTAGTGGCACATTTTGGTGCCTCCTTATGTCTACCCCCGTGTCTCAGCGTGTCCCCAGCTCAGGATGTGAGCTCTGCCCTGGGGAGCTGCCCCCAGCAAAGCACTGTGCCTCTCCTCCCGTGCTGTTCCAAAGCGGGACTGTGACAGCCCGCCTCCTGCAGCCACCTCTGCACAGAGGGGGACACGCTGCACGTCACGTCCACCTCTGGAAAGCCCCCATCCCAGGGGGTTGGGAATTGTGGCTCTTCCCGCAGAGCTGCTGGGATGCATGAGCCAGCGGAGCGGTGACACTGATTGCAGCTGACAGTGCTTCTGGGGGGAGCAGTGGTGCCAAAGCTGCTGCTGCTCAGGGACGGTGAGCATCCACACTGTGCAGAGCTGGGCTGCAGACACACGTGCTGAGCTCTGTGCGCTGGTCCCAGCATGGAGGCAGCTCCCTGCACAGGGCTACAAGGGGTCCTGTGAGCAGCAAATGGTTAAGGGAATTAGGATGGAAAGTTGATAAGAATAGTTCAGTAGCTCCTGTAGGAAGATTGCGATTTAGCTTAATTATCATCATTACATTTTCAATCTCTTTGCTAATAATTACGAGACAATAGAGCATGATGTGAACACAGCTGCCTGCTCTCCCTCTCACCCTGAGGACAGATGGCAATGAGGGGATGTAGGGCTGAGGGATGCTTTCCTCTTCTGCAGCCCCAGCTCCCACCTGGGGTCCCAGGACAGCCCCCAGGCAGGTACCATAGCCAGGAGGCAACATGAGCAAGGGGGGATGTGCTGCGTTCCCATTGTGCACAGACCCCAGAGAGCAGCCAGAGCCGTGGGAAGCCCTTCCCCAACACACCATCTGCCTTTGGCTGGTCACAGTGTGACTCTACTGGAGGGACCTCTGTCCTCTTCACCCTGACTCAGCTTCAGTAGCACAACATGGCCCTGCCCTGTGCCCCCCAGCGCCCACATGGATCCAGCTCTGGTCCGTGTAGGTCTGGGGCAGCGCCATGAGCTCAGTGGATGCTGTCACTCACTCTTCCTCGTGGCACCTCTGTGTGCAGAAAGCTATTTCAGGACCCAACACAATGCTCCCTGATGTCAGCTCCAATTAGCTCTATCCCATAAGGGCGAAGTCCCCTGACACCTGGCTCCAGTGGGGCAATGACATTACAACATCCCAAGTGCTCACATGGGTTCCCCGGACAAAGCATGAGCATCATCCCAGCACGTTTCCCAGCTGCTCCCCCCACAGCCACAACAGTGAGAGATGGAGAATTTGAGGCATTTAATCTTTGCATTGTCCTCCCCCACAATGGCATTCTCCTTCTCCAAATAACCACAAGCTGAAGACACAACAACACGTTGCTTCCCCCCAAATAGCTCCAACGAAACAAACGGAGGAAGTGCGGAGGGGTTGGAGCAGAGCCTGCTGCTGGTTGCAGGACATAGAGGGGACCTTGCTGGGAACCCACAGCCCCTCCTGGCACCGGTGGGAGCCCCAGGACAGGAGAGGTGCTGGGAGGTGCTCACAGACCCCATGGAAGCCCGGTGAGCAGCAGCCTGCATGGCAGTGCTTTCTCTCCCTGAGGAAAACTGCCTGCTAAAAGCAGAGGCAGGGAAATTGCTCGACAGAATCATTTAGTAATTGTTAAAAAGAAGAACTTGTTTTCTTCGTCTCGCAACCCACAATTGCACAATGCAGCTTGCGCTGTCTGCATGTTTGCAAGTAGAAGGCTTTGGGGAAATTTAAAATTCAGCCTTAAGAGGGGGAATAGTTCTGCAGCCACTACAGACCATGTGCTGCCCAGAAGGGGCTGGGACTGATGTGCAGGTGCAAGGCAACGTGGCAGCAGGGGGAGATATGTGGAGCAAGGGCGGCATTTAGGAGCTCATTTTTGCTGTGTTGCCATAAGAACAGTTACAACTCGGAGCTGTTTAACACACAGCCACCCTTCAGCATGGCACAGAAGGGAGTACAGGTCATGGGGCTGGCTGTGCAACAGCCTGTGCTCAGGGTTTATCACTTGCCTTGGTGCAATCCCTCTGGACCTCATGTATGGATTTGGGACATAGAAAAAGAAGAGGAGAAAATCCCAGCAGTTCTGGAGCAAGAAGCAGTGGCTACAACAGTGTTTCATTCCACTCATAAAAGGCTATTGATGTTAAAAAGAAAATGGGGATTAAAAAAAAATGAACCCATAAAAACCTTCAAGCCCAGTTTTGTCCCACTTTTAAATGGTAAAATCTGTACTTTGTTCTCAGCTGTTGTTGCAAAATCAAACCACTCTCAGCCTCTCGCCTTACTTAACCACAGGCTACCTCCATGCAGAGTGCTGCTCAGAACCAAGGCCTGCCGCTGGCCCAGGAACCTGAGCCATGTGAACCTTGCCAAAGGGCACACAAGGAGCTTCAGAGCCAGTGAGCCTCCAAGGGACTGCTGGTGTGTGCCATGCTGTGCTACTGTGCCAAGGGGTGCCAAGGGATCTCAGCTCCCAGCCGAGACACGCAGCACCACAGACACATCCCAATGGCTTCCCCCACTCCTTGGGCTCTGTTTTATTGAACTGCAGCATCATAAATGGCTGGGGTGGGATGGGACCTCTCCAGCCCACTGCTGGGAGCTAAGTGAGTTGCCCTTGATCTGCTGCCTCCTTTCCCAGACAGCACGTCGTGCCCAGTTGTAGCTTCCATAGCTTCATTACAGATGACGTATCTCATACCACAGGGGATGATATTCATACAGCAGCTCTTGCTGTCTGACATCTGCATTTAGATTACAGCGTGGTGAAGCCCCCCACGCTCTGCACACCCAAGGCCCAACGCGTTCCCTTAACCTCTGTCCCCTCTCCCTGTTTGCAGGTGGGGATCCACGGCCCCACAAAGCCATGGGCAGGGATTTGTGCTTGAATGTCCCCAGCCAGGGCACTGCCACCCTCTGCCACCCCTTTCCTTGAGACGCCCCAGCACGGCAAGCAGTGGTGGCTGTAGGTAGCCAGCCACAGGCTGGACTTGAAACCAGGCATGATGAGTTATTTATGAGCAGCGGGAGGGAAGTGGCAATAAATAATACATCGGCGCTCTCACATTCTGTGTGCGTGTATCTGTGGATAAATATTTCATTCACCAGGAATACGCGTAGATGCTTGTTGATAAATAAAAATTGGAAAATGTTCCATTGGGTGGCTTTAAATGAGACTCCAAGCTTGCATCCGAAGAACAGTGTGTACCCTGCTAGAGCACAAAGATTCTAATTTCCCTCAGCAGAGGCTGCCTCAACTGTATCATTGCGCAGCGCCTGGTGCAGCACACACCCCAGAAACATACGGCCCAGCTCTCTTTCCACGCCGCTATTTTAGCATCACTTTCCTAGCAGTGGTATTCAGGCAGCTCCTCTAATTATACCTTGTACTGACTGGGCTGGGGATGCAGCTGTCAGGCTCTAAACACACGCAGACCCAGAAAGCAGCACATTGCCTTTTTCTGCATGCCATTGAAGCTCAGTGCGCTCAGGCATGGCTGATGATGCAGATCTCGTTAGTGCCATTTAATTAGGCAGGTGGTTCTTCTCATAGGAAGAACACGAGATATGGAGAGGGACAACAACAAACCCATGGGCTTTACTGAGGCTGTTCTCCAGGCTCAGGCTGACATGCACAGCTCCCGGGCTCCCATTTCCTAATTTCCATGTGTTTGCAGAGCATGTTGCTCTCTGCTGGCTCCATTTACAAGTGCTGCAGGTGGAAAGGTTGAGCGTTCCTAGTCTGACCTGTTCCCCACGTTGCAGTGCTCCTCTTCTTCTAGCCCCTTAGTAGTGCTCAGGCTCCATTATATGTCATAAAATAAATTCAGAAGGAAGATGGGTGCTCTCATGCCTCATCTTCATTTTTCATTCCAGTTTATCACCCTAAATAAACTGGAGTAATTGTGCAGAAAATTACTCGGCCCACAGCATGCCTATGAGAAATTTCTGCTCTGGGTTAGTAGCAGCGGTGCCCCAGCACAGGGGGCCAGGTGAGGGGCTCCCGACTTCTTCACCAGGTGGGCACAGTGCAGTGCTCTCCACTGCTCTGGGATGAGCCTGAGGAGGGGCAAAACACCATCCCTGGCAACGCAGCTCACCTCCAGGCTGGTCTCTGCAGGTGGGTGCCAACATGGTTGTTCCCTGCAAGCACAGAGCCCACATCCCTGTCCTGCACATCTGGGTGTGAGGACAGGCAGAAGCAGGGCACAGGGACAAGCAACTGAACTGTCCTACATAACAGCACAAGGAGAGCCTCCACCCTGCAGAGTCGTGTGCTGCCTGCGACAAGCAGAAAGGCTGTAAAAATAGTGCCTATTGTGCAGTGTGCTGCAGGTGGGTTGTGTAACATGGCTCCACACAGGTGGCAGGAGGGCTGTGGGGATGTGGGGCAGCCGGGCATCAGCTTCGTTCTGCATCTGTGCTCCTCTGGATGGCCCTGCTCTGTGCATTCCCAGCTGTGGAATGCCTTAGGGTTGCTAAATCCATCATAAGTCAACTTTCAGATTTATTTATCCAGCAATATCACCTCATCACGAGGGCGGCGGAGGCAGCCCAGCCACGGCTCCACATACCCCAGCTTTGCTGTGCCAGTGCTGCCTCTGCTCAGCAGGCACAGTGCAGGGCTTGGCCGTGTCTCACAGGGCGAGGGCCAGGACATAGCCTGCCATATTTCCAAAGGGAAGGAAGGCTCCAAGCAGATCCTCCTCCAGGTTTCCTTCCCCCAAGCTTTTTCTCACCCTCTGCCTCTCCCCTGAGATAACAATCAGTGATACTGTGGTTTAATTAATGTTTTTGACTTCCAGCACATGGATGGGATTTCTCCTCTGTACTTTTGCCAGAAGCCTTCTACTCCTGCCAGGCAGCCAGGCAACCTGGGCCGGTGGGAGCAGCTCCATAGTGTTCCTGCAACTGCCAGCCAGGCAAGGGGCCATGTGCTGAGGGCTGTGACCCAGAGCAGCCCACTTCACCTGGGTAAGAAAAAAGGGAGCGACCCATGGGCAGCTGTCCCCTGCTGGCTGTGGGCTCGTGGACCATCAGCTCCATCCCTGCCATGCAGCCCCGCTGCACCAAAATAACCACTCAGCTGTCGGCTCTGCTGCCCTGGGGCACCAAAATAGCCCTGCTAGCAGCCAGCGCATTGCTGTTGTCCAGGGCCCTTCTGCTTTTTTCGAAGATGCTCAGACGATGTAAAATTAGATTTCCTTTAAAATGCAGTCCTACTGTTAAAAGAAATGCTAATAACACGTAGCTTCAGGGCTAACGATGGAGTCAGGCCCACCGACGCCTTCACCATCCAAAGCGGCACTCAGGAGCCAAGGAGAGCTGCTCCAGAGCCAGCTCCTGCCACAGCTCACATCTCTGCACCCAGTGCAGGTGGCTGCCTCTAATTACAGAGAGGGCTTCTTCCCAGAGTGTTTAATTAGCGCCACAGGGCAGAGATGTGCTGTGAGAGCCAAGGCAGCCTTGGCACAGTCTGGTACGCAGCGTGGCCGTGCCAAGGAGCAGAGTGCATGGGAGCTCAGTGCGTGGCACCGCAGGGCGCTCCGGCGCTCACAAGATGTTGGGGCGTCCCACTGGGACAGGCAGGAGCTGAGCCACACTGCGCAGCACAAATCCCCCACAGCAATCCGGCACCTCGGGGCTCCCCAGGGGGCGTGAGGCTCTCACAGCACCCTGAGCTGCTCAGCAGACGACTTCTCGAGGCCACCAAAGAAATTTTAAGAGCTTACGGCAGGTAAAGGTTTAACCTGCACTGAGCCCCACAGACAGGCCAGAGGGACAGCCTTGCAAAGCAGCTGCACTGCACACCTCTCCCCACCACGTCCCCCCAGCACCAGGTTGATTTTCTGTCTAGACGCGGTGGATTTGCCCTCTGCACCTCAGCCACGCTTCTGTGTCATCTCACCAACAGAGCAATAAAACAAGTGGCTTTTTGTGTGCAGTTGCATGCTTAATTCCAAGCTGTGCCCACTGAGAAGCCTGAGAGAAATTGCACAGAGCAGAGCCGGTGCCCCAGGTGTGTTTTCATAAATAAATTGGGAGGTTTCAGTGGGATCTTTAATACACACTAAGCAGGAGCCTGTCACAGATGAACCTCTTGCTAAGGGACAGCAGAATCTATCTTGTCTGCAAGAGCAGATCAATCCGTGCAGATTTTCCCCAAGCGGTTTCTCAGTGCCATTAATGACTTGTCCCTCTCAGTTGCACAGAACTCCATTTGCAGATGCTGGATACCACAAATTACTTCACCCGCTTTCAAGATGCCGAAGCTGACCTTAAGCTCAATACTGCAAGTTATTGCAAGCATCTGCCCTGCTTTCCTCTGAGGTGCCATGAGGAAAACCATGCTGCCTGGCTCCCTCCCAAGTTCCTGCATTCCTACACTTGGTGGGATCACGAATCTGCCCTGTGACAGCCACAGGAGCCCACTGCTGAGGCTTCCATGGGTTTTATCTCTGCACGCAACTGTAGAGGGCAAAGGCGGCCGGGCACTTCAGTGTGGGTCAGCACAGAACTCCCAGCATCCAGGCAGCCACCTCAGGCTCCAGGTGACCAGGAGACAGCCGCCTCCTCCAGCTGAAGGCCCAGGCCTCTGAGAAACTCCCCAGGAACCCAGCCACGGGGGAACATGTGTGAACAGACAGAGCATTTCCATGTGAAAGGAGGGCTCCTCTGCATGGAAATGGAAGAACCAGGGAGACTGCAGTGCAGGGCCAACATGAAAAGCAAGCTCATGCATATGGACCTGGTGTGAGAGCCTACAAACCCCATCTGTGAACAGCCCTTGTGCTGAAGGGTTCCCACGTGTGCTTTACAGCTTCTTTACGCACAAAAACCCAATCCTGGACAGCAAAATGAGTCCTTTACCATCATGCTACATTTTCCACAAATTTCAAACCCTAAAAAAAGCAATTGATTACGAAGCTATTTAGATAATAACCATACAATTATATCACGAGAGAGAGGAAAGTAGCGAGAGAATTTATGAAAAGCCAGGCTTACTCAGCTTTTAACGCAGCACAAGTTTTCACTCAGGCATTTCTGAAATGAGGATTTTAAATTAAGGTTGATGATAGCTTGAAATAATAAGCTCCATACTGTCTACAAGGCTTTTATTCTATTAACTCCTGCATCGTGAACAGGATGATAAATTCACTCAGAGCTGGCCGTAAGCACCCATAAGACCTCAGATACAGCCATGCACATGCCCTTGCTGACAGCTCCCTGCAGCATCCTGCAGGCTGTGGAGGCTCAGATCCATGTGACCACAGCTGGCTGATCCTTCAGCAGCCTGACTTTGCAAGCATTCTAAATTCCGTATGCTGGATACGTAACTGGGAAGCGGAATGGCAGCAGCACCTCTGCAACAGCACAGGAAAATTCAGGTCCCCGTTCCCCTGCCTGGTGATTTTCCATGGCCTGGTTACCCTTTGGACACCTCCCAAGTTCCTTCCTGCGGTGGTCTCTGAAATTCATTTAAACCAGGAAATTACCCTGCCTGTTTTTCTCCACCGACTCCATGTGTCCAGGCTGACAAATGATAGCAGGACAGGATGCCAGCCACCACTTAACTCTTCACCACCAGTGTGAGACCCTTCTGCATGACACCTGGCCTCTGGGCCCACGTGAGCAGCACAGGGACACAGCAGCAAGTACTCAAAGTACCAAGGGATGGTACCATGGAGCTGGGCTGCAGCCAGGCCAGGTTGAGACTGAATGGCCACACAGAGATGGCTGCTAGAAACAAGAATTGGGAAAGATGATGAATTGAGGCTGGGAAACAAAGCCAGCTTGAATTCTTTTGAAATGGAGAGCAGCTCCTCAGACAGCAGCAAACATGAGCCTGCCTGCACTGGGGAGGAAGATAAGAGCTTGCCTGGCCCCAGTCCAAGCAGCATGAAGGAGACGCGCCGAGGCAGCCAGCTGCTCCAAGACCTACTGCACCAGGATGGGCTTTGCTGGACATAGCCAGAGGCCACACGGCTGTCCTGGGCTGCAACATTCCTTGCTTTGTACCATGAGTCAGAACCAGGCAGGGTGACACTGTCACAGTCAAGTCCTGCAGCAGGGCAGACAGGGACCCACACCTCTAGCAGAACCAGAGAGATGGGAGTGATTCACAGCCACTGGCAGGAGCTGGGCAGAGGGACAAGAAGAGCTGCTGGTTATTTCACAGCCTGCATCACACTAGCCCTGTAAATCAGATGAGGGAGACATAGCAGATTCATCGCTGTGGGATTAAATGCTATTTTCTCCCCTTTTTTTTTTCTTTTTTGCTGGTGTTATGCCAACACCATCAAGCTTTGCTTCATCTCCCTCTCATTTCCAGGGGCTTTAAATAAAAGTTTCTCCCCTGTGCTATGATGTGGGTAAACAAAGCATCAGCTCCTGGCCAGGGGTCTGGGGAAGGAGCACCATGAGCCAGCAGCTGCATGGGGACAGGATAGCTGAGTGCCACCAGCAGAGCTCCAGTCCCCAAGACCATGGTGGCCTCAAGCGGCCCACCGCTGTCTGTAGCAGGTGGCCCATGAACAAACCACACCAGGAAAGGGAAGGATAGCTTTAGCTAGAAGCAAGTCTCCCGTTATATAGCCTGAACATTTAAACTGTTATAATCACAGAAAATGTTCTATTTCCAGGGAAATAGATCACTTATGTGACAGCTGTAAAACCCTATTAATGAGAGGATAAGAGCTCTGAAGCTGCTACAAAAATCCACTTGCTTTTTTTTTTTTCTTTTTTTTTTTTTTGCCTTTAGTATAGCTTACAATTCAATTTACACTCAGGAACATTTGTTCAGCGTGGCAAAGTCAAGTTATGGACAGACACCCCAGCCCCAACCAGGTAGGAAACATGGGGCAGGAGGACCGCTGGCAGCACCCAGCACCTCCCATCAGGGCTGCATTTTGGATGCTCAGACAAGTGCATTTTGTGTTGACTGTTGCACAGAACTGCAGTGCAGTGTCTCCATTTATTTGATTTGTATCGCCTGAAGGAAAAGGCTTTTGCTGTCTTCATGCACTCTAAGCATTTGGCTTCAAAATAAAAGCTCCAGGGACCTGTCATCACATGTGTTCTTTCCCATAAAGAAAGGGCAAGATGCAGCCTTTTGAAGCTGAATTGCAGAAAAGTGCTCAAGCTCTGTGCTGCTGCTTTGTGTTGCTCAGAGACGACCTTGCAAAGGTTGCTTTTTAAAGCAGCTGTCTCCTCTTCCTACAGTTTTACATTACAGCTGCCATGTCCTGACTTCCTTGCTTTACCTGGAGGACTTTGATGGCCTTTGGAGGAGTTAGAAAAGGAATAACATCGCTCAGGCTCTTCCTCCCTGAAGAAATGCTCTCAGGACTTGATCCAACACAACCACAGTGACCTCTCACCACAGACATCACGAGCGCTCATGTGCACAGCACTCATGTGTAGCAGCCCACTGCACCTCTGTGAGGTGGAAACGTTCTGTCTGCTGGCTCTGGGCAATTCCCTGAGTGTCCAGTGAGCTTGGGCAGGACTTCCTCCCCCCAGCTGTGCAGAGGGCTGTGGCAGGTACACGATGTGTGCAACACACTGTGGACAGCCCTGCGTCTCTGGCCTCAGGACTGCACGCACAACCCAGTGCTGCTAGGAAAGAACACCAGCTCCCCAGTTTCTCCCAGCACAGGCACTGGTTTCTATCTTGGGTATCTCAGCTCTGTGCAATGCGCTTCCCACAGCGTTTGCCCCAGGCACCCGTCCTGGAGCAGTGGGTGGGATGCTGCTGCCTGTGGGGACCACGGCACTGCTACTGCAGCAACCCCTGCAGCAGCACAGCCTTAGCCAGAAAAGACAGCTCCTTCCTCACTACTAGAGGGAACAAAAAGGTATCCCAACCATTTACTGTACAATATAACAGAAAGATTCAAAAGCCACTTCCAGTTCTGCACCACTCCCAAGCACTGTTTCGCTCCAAAAGCTTAAGCTTGCTCCAACAGCACTGCTCATGCTGCACCAGATCTCTCACCCTCTCTCCTCTCACTCTCCACCTCCTCTCCCTCCTCCTCCTGTTTTTTTCCATTTCTGCTTGGAGGAACAGCAGAGATGAAGCACAGCCCTCTCTGGCTCTTCCTGCAGGCTCTGAATTGCCCAAACCAGTCAATTTGGTTCAGCCACTACACCTCTTGCACACTGCTGACAGTCTGCAGAAATAGTGAATCTTTACTCTTCTGGCACAGTGAGAGTGATGGGATACAAGTGCTTGCAGCTGGAGGATGCAGAAAGTCTGACCTGACCCATACACCATCCAGTGGCTGATGCTGCCCACAGCAATCACCTGCCAGCTCTCTGCCAGCTTCTTCCACCACCTCTAAGGAAAACATAAGCCTTAAAGGCACTCACAGGTTCTGCAGGCAACTCTGGCATTCAGGACACACACAGAGGCAGCCTGCAGCAATCGCAACTCAGCCATCAGCAGGGCCACGGGGCTGCTGACCCAGGAGCCCTTGCTTTCTCCAGCAGCTCCCTGCCCTACTTCTCTTTCATAAATGCGTAATTGTGACACAGATTACATAATTCATCATGTTACATCGACATCGGGGCCGTGCTCATGCAGTTTATTCCATGGAGCACTGGAGCTGACACAGAGAGGACAAACTGTACTGCAGGAGGCTTTCTCATTCAGGGCCCAATTCCCAGAGGCCCTATGCCACAGGGGCTCTCATTCAGCCCCATGAGACTGGGCAAGATTATCCAGGTGCCACCAATTTCTCCCTACAGCCAAACAGACAAGTCTAAATCTATGAAATGGAGTCTCAACACATCACACTCTGCCATGCAGAGAGATGTGTGAACCAGCTATCGTTCCTGGGTTTGTTTTTTTGAAGGTCTGCAGACCTGCCTGACAAGTTGGTCTGACGCCTAATAACCCATTTTCCTCCAGGTTTTTAATGCCACCTAACATTCTGAGGAAAAACATTGCATGCAAACAGATTTGAAGCACGGGAAAGAATTAAAGATGCTATTTGGTTGTTATGAGCTGCTCCAAGGAATCAGTTCCTGATATTGCATAATTTAGTTCTTCAACCAATAACTAAGTGGCTAGAAAAATCTTTCCTGGTAAGACAAGCAGATAACAGAGTTAACAGTGCTATGTACAGCACTGAGTCACACAGGGGGTGGCCTTGGCCCCAAGAGCATCTTAAAGCACAGTGAGGGCAGGGTCAGGCTGAGGATGAGAGGCGGTTGCAGAAGGATGCAGAGGATGAGAGGTCTGGTACAGGGAAGTAACAACTGAAGACGATACAGGGCTACCACTCCTAGAAACCACTTAGTCCTCAAAACTGTGCTGTCCTGCAGCACGATACCAAGAGCACCACTGAATCACAGTCCTGTTCCAGACGGCAATGAAAGCACAGGCTGGAAAGGACTTCTGGAGGGCTTTGGTCCAACCTTCTGCTCTCTGCAGGGCTACCACAAACACTGGAACAAGCCACTCAAGTTGTGGAGATCCTTAAGCATGTGGACCCCCACAAACACCTCTTTGGTGACCTGTTCCAACACTGCACTAGCTCCTGGCACAGAAAGATGAGGAGGGGGGGAAGATACCCAAAAGGAAAGCTGCCTTGCTGATACAGTAAGCCTTCAACTGCAAAGGGAAGATGTTGTGGGCACAGTCAGAGAGCACAGACACACAAGGTGGGGTTACAAACCCTTCAACAAAAAACCTAGCAGATTGTCCCAAAATGAAATGAGTCAAAGGCTGAGCAACTTACCAGCAATTAGAGGTCCTATTGCTACTGCAGGTCTTTAGCACCCCCCTAAAAAAGGAAGATGGACTGATAAGCTATAAGTACTTGAGAACTAGCATGGCCCAGCAATAGAAGTCTCAGATCTCCCTTCCTCACCTTAGGAAGGCAAGAAGTTCTTATCTCCCCCCCCAGCACTGCCACCCTGCCTCAGAGCTTCCCTCCCACCCCTCAGGTGCCCCAGAGGTTTCTGGCCCCCTAAATCCAAATTACTGATGCTTCTCACAATGAGCCAGCTCTGAAATACTGGTGCAGACAGGCATTATGGTAGCACCCCACCCTGCCACACACCTGGGCATAGCCAGGACCAGGTCATGACCACCAAGCACAGGGTGATGCAATAAACAGAAAACCCTTCACTTCCTCACAGGCAAAGCAGCACTTGTGACTGCTGGCATCACATAAGTAGCCTAGCCAGGACTAGCTGGGTGAATCACAGAACAAAGCCCACGGATACCCAATAAAAAAGCCAGCAGGGCAATGCACAGGTGAGTTGTGTTAGGGTTGAGTGTTAGGGTAGCTGTCAGCTATACATGCTTGTTAGCAGCTACCTGGGGCAGAAAGGCTTTTGTGCTAGCCAGATTTGTTTTCCATCATCTTAGTATTAGCTGATTTTGTGCTGTTTATACCTACAGACCTTCATCACCACAGCTAGGGCTGTGGGGGCATGGGGCTGTAGCTAGGAAGCAGCACTATATGCTCTGGGATGTAATCTTCTCCAGGGTGCCTTCCTATTTCCTTCTTCACACCGAGCCAGCCCCTGCACAAGCCCCGTGAGATGGCAGCAAATGAAGCGTAGGAGCTCCTGCTTAGTCCTGCTGGAAGCACCTCAGGGCACAAGGGGCAAGCCAGACCTATCTGATGATGGGCAGCCCTGGCTTCACTGCTCCCTGCACATGGCCTGGGATGTGCTGGTGGATGTGGAGGGGTTGGCACGGGTGGTTGGGGTATGAGGCAGCCTGTGAATCTGCTGGAGTGAGTGTGGCCACAGAGCTCACTGTTCCCCAACCTCTCCAAATAGCTGCCAGCACAGCTCTCAGGTGACGCACAAACTGCACCATGTCCCAGCCACGCAGTGGCCTCCTTCAAAGAATGTGCAATTAAAAAGCAAGTTTCCTATTTGATCACTTACAGAGAAGGAATTAAGTGATGTATGCATCTTGCCTCAGCCTGCCCGCTCCGATGGCAGCTGCTCAGGTGCACCAGCAGTGGTGCTGCTGGAGCCAAGGCAAGGAGGTGTCCCTGCCTGCACCCTGCCCCGTGGGCTGTGCGTGGAGAGCGATTTTGCAAACACAAACTAACCAAGCTGTCATTGCTTGTGCTTGGATAAAAGGTCTGCGCCTCCATTAGGGTGCACGTGAGCTACAGATGACCAAGTTGTAATGCTGCTCCCTGCAGCTGGGGTGATGACTCCTACATTCTTTGTGTGCTCTTCCTTGTGCTGGAAGCTGAATGTGTTTCCTGGTGGTGTCCCAGCGGGGCGGGGAGGGGCACTGACCCCAGCTTGAGCTCTGCGGGGAGCAGAGCATCATGTTGTTCTTGTGCTGAACAAAAGGAAACAGCCGCGGCAGGCTGATGGTGTGGGGCTGTGATTGTGTCCATCCAAGCACGAGCTCCATGC
Source organism: Tympanuchus pallidicinctus (assembly GCF_026119805.1). Taxonomy (NCBI): domain Eukaryota; kingdom Metazoa; phylum Chordata; class Aves; order Galliformes; family Phasianidae; genus Tympanuchus; species Tympanuchus pallidicinctus. Next base: position 12,083,424 of record NW_026294739.1, on the reverse strand, counting down.
AGTAAGGCAGCTGCCTAAATAGAACAGGGTGAAGGGCGTGAGTTCACAACACAGGGCAGCACATCGCGCCGAAGGAAGGAGCGGTGCGCACAAGAAAAAGCCTCTGCCAGCCCATCCAGGGCATGACGAATCCTGTAAGGAGGAGAGGTACTCAATAAGTATTTCTGTTCAGCATTTGGAGGGCAAAAGCCAAACAATACAGCACATTATAAAATATAATAGCTATAAAACACTTCCCACCCTACGACGGCTTCAGGAAGGTGTTAAACAATAGCTGCCGAGCTCGGATTTTCAAATCAGCAGCTCTGACACATGGCAGAGTGTAAAGGAGTGGGTGAGGAGTCGGCTAATGGGCGTCCCCAGGTGCTGGGATGACGACCTGCCATTACCGCCTGCAAGTAAACAGGATGTCCCACATCGGTGCAGCCCCACTGGCACCCAGCTGCACAGAGGGATGGGGTGGCGGCCGCCAGGGCTAATGGATGCAGTCCTGAAGTGAGGAAATGTAATCAGAGTCAATTAGTGCAGCTCTATGGAAAAGAGGTCTTGGCCCCTGTGTTGTTAATATTGCCCATAGTGGTCAAATTTGTGATGGCGCTGATGGAGTGAGCTGTGTGTGCATAAGGTGCTTGGCAGTGTGAGCTGGCAGGGAGGGAGTGCTGGAGCTGACACAGCTGAGGACTGATTCTCACTCCTCCCAGTCACAGTATCACTAAGGTTGGAAAAGATCTCTAAGATCATCCAATCCAACCATCTGTTTACCACCAATACTGCCCACAACCCTCAGTGCCATGTGTCCATAACTGAACCTCCAGGGATGGTGACCCCACCACCTCCGTGGGCAGTCTGTGCCAGTGCATCACCACTCTCCTGGAAAAAGCAGATTTTTTTTAAAATCCAACCTGAAATTTCACACCACTGCAGCCCTGCAGTGAGCGCTGCGAGTGCCCGGGCCCTGGCAGAGTAGCTCTGGTTGCTGGGGAGAAAATAAATCATAAGTAGCAATAAGGAATACCTGGTTGATGAATATCCTGTCATCTTTGACATGCATGCCAGAAATAGAAGGGTGGTTAAGAGGGTGACTGTCAGGAGCATGATTAAAGACCCACCAAGGGAAATGAACATGAGCTGCCAATGGGAAGCAGTTGTGCTCACGTTTAAGGGCGATTACAGGTGGGTGATGAACACGGCCTGGCGGTGGCCACTGCCTTCTCTGTCGTCTGTGTGTGACTGCAGGCTTTATGTGCTGGTGCTGCAGCAGCTCTCTGTACAGCCTCAGGTACGGGCTGGGCTGACTGCCGGCAGACCCCATCGTCAGACCTCACACCACTGCCTCCCAGGAGGCCGGCAGAGGCGGCTGGTGGTATGGAGGAGCCCAGCAGCGGGACGCCGACGACACAGGGATGGCCTTCTGCCGCCCAGCAGGGGCACAGCACGTTACCCTCTTCTCCCTGCCCTGCAGGGGCCCACTTGGCGAGCACCCGCGGTGCTTCCCAGCAGCGTGCTTCCCAGTTTATGCGTGGGCCCTTCCTGGCGGCAGGCTCGGCCCTGCAGTGCTAATTAGCCGCTGGCTGCTAATTGCCAGGAAGCGCTGCTGCCGAGGTCACAGCCACTGTGCTCCGGGAGGGGGGTCAGGCCAGACTGTGGAGTTGACCTTGGGTGTGAGAAGCCTTGTTGAGGGCACAGCAAAGGGAAAGGCGTACATGAGAGATGGGCTCTCAGCCTCCTGCACTTGCTCACATCCCAAAGCTGCATGTCCACTGCAGGGCAGGCAGGACACCCATCACTATGGACTGTGTGCTGAATGAAGACAGTCCACTGAATGAAGGAAACGGTGGGACTGTTTAAAGCCTTTTTCTTATGAAGTCTAATAATGATAAGCCTCCCAAAAAGATGGCATGTACCCCTTGGTACACTTGGGAAGCAAGAGTAAGGCAGGAACAAACACCAGCCTTAAATTACTGTGAAAGCTGATCCTACCTTTTAACATTTAATGTGTAAAAAGCCTATGTCCCACCACATCTTGAGTGAAACCTCTGCATCATAAGCATGGCCAGTAACTATTGGAGACAATTCATGCCTCCTTCTGGCTGGTGCAAAAGCTGCCAGCAGATATTATCTTTCATGCTATCATTTTTCCCTCTGGAGCAATAAGTTCAGAGATGGTGAGCATAAATCCATGCTGCAGGCACAGCTAATGCTCTCCTCATGCAGCATGCACTGTGCTGAGTGGCACCCAGCTGTGGCATGGCCTGGAAAACAGGAGCAAATGTTTGAACTTGCAGCAGCAGATGTCCAGATCCCAAAACTCCAAGTACAGGGGTTAAAGATGATGATTATCTAATCTGCCTAACCAAGAAGGTGCTCCAAGCCAGTATGGCCTCACCTCGGATCTGCCCAGGTGCAGCCCAGGCATTGGCCAGGAATCGGCTCTGCACCACTCCTTGCTTGGGTGACTTAGTTTTGTTTCGCTCTTTGATTTCTACTCAAAGACTTCTGATGCACAGACTCCCAGACAAGAGTTTCTTTGGTGCTGAAATTGCTCGCGGGCATCAGCACAGACAGCACCAAGTCCTTGGTTTGCTCTCCAGCTCTCAGGATTGAACAGTGGAGGTGCTGGCAGGTAATTTCACCTCTCCTCATTGTGAGGGGGGGAAAATAGCAGAGGCCTCTGGGATTAGCTGCCCTCTCTGTGAGAAGCACTTATCACTGCTCACCTGGCTCTCCGCAATCTTTTTGTCTATCATAAAATGTGTGTTGACTGAAGATCTCTGGCCTATCCAGACTTCTTCCCCAGCGAGCACAGGTCATGCAATGAGCCTCTGCTCACACCAGTTATGTTTTGCTGGGAGCCAGCTGCTGTGTGCAAGGGCCTATCCTGAAGACATGGCTCTTATATAACCTGCCTTGTTTGAACAGGGGAAAGCCAATGCAATCTGAGAAACCACTGGGGAGCAACGCTGAGCAGCGCGGGAGGGGACCTGGTGCTCCGCGTAGGAGGCGGGATGGGAACAACACAGCTTGGCATGAAAGCCTGCATGAAGCTTTCCTTCCGTGTTGTCCTAGCACTGCGCTGAGCCGCGCTCCAGAGTGCTTCCAGCAGCTGTTTGTTACAGCAGTTTGAGAGGAGAAGAAACCTCCGCCTGGTTTCTTTCCCAGGCAGCAATGAGACTGCATTAAGAACGCTTCAGCATATAACAACAGACCACAGGCGAATGGGTTTGAGCTTCAACAATGCTTGCAGCTGATAATGTTAATGCTAAACGTGTGGGACACCGCTCAAACTATACTTGAGCAAAACGAGGAGGAATATTTGCTTCCAGCTAATTGCCGAGCCTGTATGTTGTGCAAGGAAACAACGAGCGTTCTAAATTAATTACCATCTGATCTTGAAGGTTGTGCAACAAAACTTCTCAGTTGCCTTCTCTCATCATCAAAAGAATTTGGGATGACGGGAGATTTCATGTTTTCGGCTCTGGAAGAGCAGAGGCGTGCCACAACAAGCCAGCTGTCTGCGTGCCCTGCCATCTGCGGAGCTCTTTTGGCAGTTCCCAGCTCGGAGGTGTTTCCTGGTGTGCAATGTGAGGCTGCGGGCTGGGCAGTGAGCTGGGATGTGGGGAGCACAGCCTCACCCCAGCCCGGGACAGCCACCCTGAGCCAGAGCAGGCAGGTGGGATGGCACTGCACCCAGAGCGGCTCTGGAGCTGACATCCACCGCTGCACACACAACCGTGGTGATTAATTACTCCTGTGCCACCAACCTTGGAATTTGGTCGTTTATCATTTGCAGCCTCGTTTATCATTTCAGCAGAACTGCTGCCCCGCGTGCCACTGCTGCTGTGCCACGCAGGCCAGGCTGTGCTCACACCCCGTGCCACCCCACACTCAGCTCTGCTCAGCTCTTCAGCATGGCCCTGGTGGCCACGATGCTCCTCCTCTTTATGAGACCTGGTTAAAAATAACACGGTTTGATCTTCAGTGTGCAAAAGGCTGCAACATCTGTTCTCTGAAGGAGAAATTAGACAGAAGCAAATGAGTTGGGACCATAACTAAAAGGGCCTTACTGCTGCGGCACAGGGGGATGCCTGACTGTAGGACTTCTGCAGGAAGCACGAGCTGATCGCCTCATGTTTCTCAAATCTGGAGCTTGGGGGAACAAGCATGCCTGTGACTGTTTGAGCTCGGACCGTGTGTGAGGAGCTGTGCCCAAGTCCTCTTGCACTGCCCATGGCCCGCTCCCAGCTGCAGAGCAGCAGCGCTGGACAGACATTTCCTCGGTGGGGGCAGGACAAACAGAGCTTTCCTTGCCTCCATCCCGCCGCTGTGCTGAGCCCTGGGCACCTCCGGTCGGACTCACGCCTGCTCTTGCATCTTCACAAGGCTGTATTTTACAGGCAACTACAAAGGGCGCAGAAGGTGTCAATTATGGTTTTCAAACAACTGATCCACAAGAAGCCAAGTTATTTCAAGAAGGATAAGTGCAGCTGAAACCATCACATATAATTCACATCTGCCCACAGCATTCCTGCCCCGCTGATTTGAGAGCTCAGTGGCGGCTTCAGCTCCCGTCCTGCCTCAGATGTGACTCAGGGGACAGCAGGGTTTGTATTCCAGCGCTGCTGCTTCCCCAGCACAGGCTGCAGGGACCCTTGGGCAGCAGGGGCTGCAAGATGGCACATAGCAGCACCTGTTCCCAAGGGAGTGATTTCCAGGTGATGCTGCAGGCACACACCCGCCTGGCGCTGCTCCTGCCCAGCTTTAGCTGACACACGTATTCATTAACACTCTGGTGCTTGGTTTTTGTGACAAGCATATGACAGCCTTGGCACTCCCTCCTCACCCTGGTGCTATTTAAATATTCCCCCTATTATTATTCGATAATACATCCTACTACATATAGCTCTTGAGGGAAGAGGAAGATCAAACACTGTGCATTTTCTATCACCTTTGTTCTTTGCTGGAAAAACTTCACTGCAGTGATGACTGGCAAAAGAAATTTAGTGGCATCTGCTGAAAAATACTGGAGGATTACAAGTAAATGTCTCAAGATAACCCATATCATTGCGTTTGCTTCAATAGTGCTGACTTCTGGTATTTCTTGCTTCGCACTGTGTGCTGCTCTGAGAGCATGCAGCAGTGGTGTGTTGGGGCAGGCACAGCATGCTGGCCCCCGTGGCCATTTCTCCATCCGTGTTTCCTTCTAGGCCAGCTCTGCTTGGGAGCAGCATCCCCACCTGCTCAGTGCACCCACTTGCCTCCTTCTTGGCACTGCTGCCAGGCTCTGCTCTCAGAACACAGCACCAGCACTTCTCCTCACCTTACTCCAGCCATCTCCCCATTCCCAGTGAGCACCCCCCAAGCCCACAGGCCTTTGAGCACTGCTGTTCTGTTTCTGCTCTGGTGCTGTGTGCGTTGAGCAGTGTTTGGCAAGCACATCTTTTCCGATGACCAAACAAAAATTGCTGCTGGACACCTTTGCCTTTTCTACAGCACAAACAGCTTCCAAAACCACCAAGCAGAAATGCTACATAATGACAGAATTTCTTTTGTTTCTGGGAGACTGAAACACTGCTTATTCTCCTCAATTGCATCTCTCAAATTGCACCATCCTTGTGTGAGCAAAGCTGCTTTAACCCCTGCAGTGTGGTGCTGCTCTCTGACCAAGGGTTCTGCACCACTCTGAGGATCCCTGCCCATGGCTGTCGGCTGTCCTGAGGGCCCTGGGCATTTCCTCTGGGGACTGTGCTGGATGTCCAGACATTGCCAGCACCCGCTGGTCCAAAGGGCTCCATCCAATGTGCCTCTGTATTTTTTCTTTTCTGCTGCTGGTGTTTATAAGTGCTCTGAATACAACGCCCCTTTCTCCTCAGCACATACCTGGAGGTATATGTCTTTGCTGTGTTCCTGACCAGCTCCAAGGGAGGGATATGTTCTGAAGAAGGCCCCAAGCCTTTCCATCTCAGCAAAACACACTCAGAGGAAGCGCTCTGCAGGAGATAAAGGCAGATTCTTCACGTGGTACCCCATGAACATGGCTCTGCGTGCAGTCCATGCCTTGCCTGGCTTTGGGACCATCACCATCAGGTGACAAATCACTGCTGTATGACAGCCAAGCACCTCTGATCTCAGGCAGAAACCCGCCGCAGCACAGTGGGTTCTGGCAGCTCTGAACTCCACTTTGTCTTGGTTTTCCTTTTATTTTTTGCTTCCCAACAGGCAAAGTGCCTCAATTAACTTTGAAATTTTAGGTACAATGAAGCTAATTCCCGTGAAATATCTCCATGATGTAATTTGCTCAAAGTGCTTCCCCCATTAGCAGCAGCTTGGCAAATAAATAAGTTCCAGAGCAAGTGAATTTCACAAAGCCAACCATGACAGCATTGAAAAGAATAACAGGACCAGGCAGCAATTTGTCAGCAGTTAGTAATTAAGCCACGGAGGCTCATGATGGTAAAAGATGGAGCTGCTACATAGCCTGGTTGAAATATCCCCAAGCCAGGTGCTTGTCTGAGGGGAAAAAAGTGTGAAGTGAAACCTCACAAAGCAGTGCAGAGACCTGGCAAAAACCTGTGTGAAAAGGAAAAAGGCCACATGCCAGCCCTACTGCCCCAAACACCTCTTTCCTCCCTCTTTCTGCTGCCTCTTGGGGCAGAGTTAAGGTTGCCCACTGCTCTCCTGAAGGTGGAGGGGTAAGAGCCCCTCTCTGCTGCGCTGCAGAGGGCATTGCGGGCATTGCTGAGGAAGGAGAAATAATAGGTTGGCTTTTTTGTTTTGCAAAGTCAGAAACTACATCTTAAGGCTGAAGCCTGTTGTTATGTTTTGTGTTATTCTTGGCATGCTGACCGAAGTGCGCTCAGTACGAATAGCAAAGAGCTGAAAAGTAAATATTGTATCCACTGGGAGCAGCGAGCAGGGGAGGGCTGTTATATTGCTTAATGGATCACCCCCAGCGCCTGTTTGGGTTAGGCTTACAGTAATTGCTCCCTAGGTGAGTTTACACCAACAATTGATCATTTCAAATGGGAAAGAAGTACAAATGAGTAAGAGAATAAACACTGACAGCGTTACGAAACGCCGAAGAGGCGAGCAGCAATCCCATGCAGCTCGAGCACGGCTCTGAAAGCAAAGCCGATCGGACAACAGGGGATACTGTTTGCTCTATGTGCAATTCCTCGTGCGTGCTGAACAACACCAAGTACAGAGGGACAAAATGCAGTGCTCTCAGCACGCCCTGGCTCCAGCTCCATGGCACAGCCCTGTCTCTGCGTGTGAGGCAGCGTGGTGGGCTGGGGCTCTGCCCTGCGCTCCAGCTCTCTCTCAGGGGCACTACATGGATGAAGGGCCGCAGCGCTCCGCAGAATGCAACAGGAACCTGGTGGCATTTCCACCAAACCAGGGCACGGGGTTAGGGATGCAGCCCAGCTCAGCCTGCTGCCCTCATCACAGGGAAGAGAAACTCTCCCTCGTCAAACAAAAATACCTGTTCATTCACAGCACAGGTGGAGGAAGCCAGGATCCCCCTAACCCCGCTGCACATGCCATTAGTAGGTTCAGCTGTAACTACGGCCCTGTCCCTCTCTTCCACACATAAACGTCACACACACGCACATGGCAGCTCAGTGACCATCCCTTGGGCACACAGACCCAGGACCAGCGGGTTTCAGCCTGGAAAGAGCTTTCTCAAACACCTGGCTGAAACAGCGTCACACCGACACCACCATCCCTGCTGGCAACCGCCACTCTCACACACGCATGCTGGGATAACACAGAGCCTGAGCAGGGTACAATTTATTGAACCACTCACTCAGAACAGACTGGTGATTAAGCACGGTGATAAGCTGCACAGGGCACCATTTTCATCTGCCCAACAGATACATATCAGCTACTTATTAATCATGATAAAAAGAACACAAAACCTCCCATGGCAGAGGACTTCAGTTGTGCCACAGAAAAACAGCAAAGTGTGTTTTATGTTTGCAGCTTTATTACAGTACAAAAGGTTAAAGGCAAAGCTAGAAAAATGAACCAATTTGTACACGCTTGCTGAATGCTTTTAAGACAAGATACGGCAGTAAAGCTTTTATTGCTAAGAAGAGCAAGTGAAAGGCTTTAAAGTTCATATGGCATTCAATTTTTGCTCATAAGTAACACAGATTTAAAGCAGCTTTTCAGTCGTTAAAGCTTTCTTGCCTTTCTGGAATGCTGAAAAGAAAGATGACCTGAGGACAGTGTCTCCTCTCTAGACAGAGCAGACTTATGCTCTGCATGAGTTGCAGAAATGGGCCACCAAGGAATGTCTAAACAAAACCCAACTGCCTGGCTCTGAAATCTGGCTAACAACATAGTGCTGCACAGCACCCATGGAGCCAGCACTCCCTGCAAGGTGCCAAAGCAAGGTCACCCAAAGGCCTGCCAGCTGTCCCTGTGCTCGGGGGCTGCAGCAGAGGGGCACCGTTCACTTGCCCCAGGCTGAGCCACGGAGCCAAGCCCAGGCATCTTGTATGTCCTGTGCCAGCTACTGGACTGTACCTTCTTCCGGACGGGTGGGACTACAGGCAGTGGGAAACTGAACGCTTTGGGGATTGCTAGGGATCAGGGATGTCCCTGGAACATAACAGACTGCGCTGGCCATGCTTCAGAAGGTACCGCTGGTGCGGCCACTGCAGCCTGTGCAGCCATACAGGGACCCTGCAGTCACAGCTGCTCCTGGAGGAAGGGGTGCCCTAGTCCTCAGGGATAGGGGTGTTGCAGTTCCCGTGGTAAATTTTGACCTCACCGTCGCACCGAAAGTACTGATCAAACACATCGCTGTACCCGTGGTCCTTCCACCACGTGCAAAGCTGACGGTTCCATGTACAGTCGAGCACGTGGAACAGTTCTGGATGCTCCATCCCCACCATGGTGAAGAAATCCTGGTCCCCAAGGTGACCCTTGAAGTGGTACTTCTCTGTGAGCTTCTGCACCATGCCAGGTTCCAGCAGCTGGTTGTAGAGCTTGGAGCGCCTCATGGCTTCCAGGTTGAGGAGCAGCACACCGCTGTTGAAGCCAGGCAGCCCGTCAGGAGGGGGCTCCCCCACCCTGGTCTGGGGGTTCTCGCGGCGGTACTGCCAGAACGTGTGCCTGGGGACAGAGGGGAGGTCGTTAGTAGGGAGGTCATTAGAGCGGAGTCAGTGAGCACAGCTGAAGAGCAGCCACCACCAAAAGTCTGGGCAGGCTGGAAATGAGCCCCCTGCGCCCAGCGTGGTCCCTTGTGGCTGCTGCTCTCTGCCTTCCTGCATGAGATATTGTCCAGACCTCAAATTGTTCTTCCTGCTCTCTCCTAAAGCCTCTTTTGTGTGCATCAGCATCCTATGCTGAGTGAACTCGGGACACGGGATGGTGTGGCTGCTCACATGGCTGTGCAAGGAGAGGAAATCACATCCTTCTTTCTTAGGTCAAATGACCACATGTGCTCCACGGCTACTCAGCACCAGTCTTCACAGCCCCTCCTGGGCCACAGCCCTCTGGGATGCACACTGCAAATGCATGGCAAGGGAGGTGATCCCTGGTCCTGGCATTCTGCTGCAACACCAGGTGTTCGAGCAAGCTGCACAAAGTAGGTCAGCTCTGTCTGCAGGACAGTCTCAGGCACTGATGCGCAAGCTGCAAATCTTATCAGCACTTTTTGTTTCTCTCCAGAGCCCTGGTAAAAATATTGAACAAAAGTGGGCAGAGTACAACAAAAAGAAGCCAACGGTGTCAGGAGAGCTGCTCTCACCTCACCTACAGCATCTGCAGCCATGCTCTCCTCATAGCCCTGCTGCCCAACAACCTGGCAATGCTCTGGTTGGTGGAGTGTGACTGCAGCCCCACGCCCTGCCTGAGGACATCCATGTGGCTTCACAAACGTCACAGCAGAGCCGGTCCCTTTGCGCTGCTCACTAGCAAGATCAGCAGATGGGAAATGTCAGGAACAGAGTTAAACCTGACACTGAGCCAGGGGTTTTTGGTGTCTCTCAAGTATGTATACAGTGCGCATTTTCCACATTATCTGTTCTTATATATTGAGGTTCAGCCTCCTGGAGACAGTTGTCCTTATCTCTGTCACCCATCAACAGTGGCTGAGCAGGCTGGGACTGTTGCTGCACAGGGAGGTGAGGAAGGGGAAGGCCTCGCCTTGCTCTGGCACTCACTGTCTTGCCACAGCTTCAGCCGCAGCCCCTCCACATGAGCTCCGTGTGCAGTGCAGGAACCGCTCCCTACCGCTTCACACGGCAAGGAGCCATTAAAGCATCCCTCCAGCTCTAGGAAGGAACTGCAGGACGGGAGCTCCCTGCGGAACGAGCTCAGCGCCTTCTTGTTCCTGCCAAAAATGGTCTTGGAGGCCCAAGCTAACACCGTTCCCATGGAGACCTTCAAAGCAGCATCCCAAAGCGGCCAGCAGCCTCGTCCTTCCCAGCAGCACGCTTTGAAGGTGGCAGAGCGCAGCCCCATGAGCGGCCCAGCCCGACTGCCCGGCTTCCTGCAGGGACATTGTTTGCACCACGTACAATGCAGGGCTTTGCGAGCGGCGATAGCGTGGGCTCCGCTCAATCAAAGGCTCCTCTCAGGACAAACGTGGAGCAAACCCAGCCGCAGTGGTGTGGGGATGGTGAGCTCGGCCCAGACCATGTGCCAGTATCACCATGCTGAGCTGTGGCTGGGGACAAGCTGCATCCACCTGGCAGCGCTGTGCTTTGGAGGGCAACAGCTGGGCCAGAAGGGTCAGGGAGCCCAGGGACCACAGCGGACTGGGATTGTTGGGACCGCTGCCGGGCAGGCAGCACGGCTCTGGGACACCCGAACGCCGCTCAGCTGCCCAGCCTCGCTGCTGGCAGAGCAGCACACGGCAGCAAGGCGGGCAGCCTCCACTCCATAACAGCCTAACACCAACTGCAGGTAGTGGAGCCATGGCATCAGTCGTTATTTGATTATAGGGAAACTCTGGATCAAAACTGGGCCTGGGTTTGGGGCCGTGCAATAAGGTTTGCAGCAGAAATATTTCTTCTTCAAAATGACATACCCAATGGCAACATTTCGTTAGCTCAATAAGCACTGCCTTCAGCTTCCGCAGCCCTGGGAAGGCTCAGATGCAGTAGCTCTGGGAGGCATGATCTCCATTAGCTAATTTCCAGCTGCCACAGAGAACAGAGTGCTGCGAGTTTAGGAACACACAGAATTAACCAAAGAGGGTGATTCAATTGGGAAAAAATCAGACTACCTCAGTAAGCAGCACAAATACGTCTTTGGCTCCTTCCACAGCCCCGGGGCAGTGAGCACACCCCACCATATACAAGCTGTTCCCACTTGCAGGAATTGAATCCATCCCATGCTGTTACCCAAGCAGCTTCTGCTGGAGTTGTATCCGCCCCACAAATCACTGCCATTCAGAAGGTCTGCTGTCCCCGAGCAGCATCCTCTGTTGAAAGCCAGGCAGAGAGCTCTTCTCTCACTCTGGCTCTAACGCCTTAGGCAAAGCTACACCACCTCGCTATGAAGCTGTCAGGGAGAAACACTGCTGAGAATACAAAGAATACATCAAGCATGTCTGATACCTCTCTGAATTTGCCAGGCACTGACCAAAGCCTCCATACACCTACACAGAAAACAAGAATTTGATGGTATGTGGTTGGATTTAGTACCGAGAGGTTTGATATGCTTCCAAGCTTGGAAGCGGAACTAATTCAGCTGTAAGAAGATGCAAGGAAATCAGCTTCTGGGACGCCTGAAGAGCCCTGCTGGGTACTCCTGCACTGGAAAAAATTTAAATCAAAACTTTTCTTGTACTGAGCTGTGCTCAGCTCTAACGCTCCGGGAATCCCAGGGCTGTGCAGAGAGCAAACAAGCAAACCTCCTCTGGCTTCTCCTTGGGTGCCCAGGGTCTGGAGCCCTGATCAGGTGTCACCATGGGGGCTGGAAGGCAGCAGTGCACAGGTGAGTGATCCTGGTGGAAAGTTCTATTAATAATGTCTGTGTACACAGTTTTAATTTCCTGAGAAATAAAGGCAGGAGAACCAGAGCTGTAACATGCCATTTCTTCCATCTTCCATTCAGATGCTTCAGATTCAGACCTCTGAAATTTCTCATTTCATTCAGGGTGTTTCTACCATTCCCTTTCATCTGATTCAGGATGGAATGGGTTTTTGAAAGTGCCAATTTCCCCTGGAAGGAAGGCTCAGCTTTGAACAGCTGTCTCCAGGCCTCCTGGGGAGAGGGAGCAGAGCACTTGCTGTGGGCTCACTGCTTCACTGGGAGAGCGCAGGCAGCATCCAGATCTGAAGGGGAGAGAAGGGCTCTGCCAGTGCAGAGGGCAGCTATGTCCTGCAAAGATGACTTGTGGGCACTCCTGGAAAAAGGAAGCAAGATCTCTACATGCAGCATTAGAAGGAGTTTCAATGTGCAGAAGCAAGACCTAGCCTTGCACTCATGAGCTGCTCAGATCCAGGCTGGAGTGCTGTACAGAGGACTTGAGTGCAGTCCCAGGCTTTGAGCAGAGCTTGGCTCAAGCTCATCTCTGCATATTCTGCTCTCTCTCCTTACCCTCAGTAATTCCCTGAAAGTAATTGTCAGCCCCAAAACACGATGAAAGTGACTGGCAGAATGCTGTGCAGAGCCCGAGAAGGAGGTGCCTTTCCAGCTCCAGAGCACTGGAACAGATCATTTGCTGTGCGTTCTCAATTCCAAAAACACACACTGTCCAAGCTGTTGCCAGGCTGCCAGCAAAGGGACAAAATTACACCCTCTGCAAGTTGTTGGCTGTAATAGGGAAAAGGAGAGAGCTGTGGCCCCTAGCACCACCCTGCTGCAAACTGCAGCTTCCCAGCCCAGAGCGTGAACAGATCTGTATCAAATGACTCAAGTTTTGAGCAACACCATTCCCCAGTGGATTACCCCGTGATGGCTAATCCAGGTAACAACGCGGGGAGAGGAGACGGACAAACAAGCAGCAATTGTTCCAGTGCTTCCTCCAGGCCTCAGCCAGGCTGACACAAAAGCTGTGCTCTGCCTCCCAGCACGCAGGCAGCACGGCATGATGCGATGGGGAGCACGGGGCCCCTGGGAAGCAGGGATGCAGGATGCAAGGAGCACAGCCCTTTGCTGGGGCCAAGGGAGAGAAAGGTGTTCCGGCAGGGCTGCTGTCAGCATTCCTTCAGCCTGAATTCGCTCAGCTTTTGTCCTTCCAAGGATGGCTTTCCGTTGTCTTCTCCAGGTACTGCGGTAGAGAAGAACAAGGTTGAAAAATGCCTCCACCCACCTGGAAGTGGATCGTGAGATCATAACTTTCCCTTAAGGAACCAGGCCTCAGACTGCCACATCCATCCCCAGCTCCCACAGCGGGGCAGCAGCCTGGGCACAGGCCAGGACGTTCCTTTGGGCACAGGGCTCAGGCAGCACCTGCTGTGTGCAAAGAACCCCTGTGAGAAAGGGGCTGCTTCTGCTGTCCCCTGTGGGCACTGCTGGCTGCTACAACCTGTCCCCTGCTGGCATTGGAGGACACCTGTGATTTTCCTTGGGCTGTACTCTGCATAATGTTCCCTGTGGGAAATGAGTCTGCAGGTGCTTTTCAATGGGGAAAACACACATGGAAACTTCTGGAAAAAAATGCATTAGCAGGTGCTCTGCAACAACAGGACAAGCTGTGTAAAACACACAGTTCCCCTGACACACAGGAAAGGCAGCTGGTAGCACATCATGAGGCCCATGTGGCGGGATGGTGCCTGCCCAGGGCAGGGCTGGCACTGTAGCAGGACGGATGGTGCATGAGGGATGGGACTCACAGGGCTGCTCTGTGGGAAGACCCCAATCCAGCACAAGGCCAAAGCAGAGTTGGGGCCATCAGTGAGCACAAAGCTACCCACGGTGCTGGTGTTGGAGCTCCACGTGCCCACCCAGCTGCAGCACTGCCGGCCTTGGCCGTTTGTCACTCGTGCCCCCTGCTAAGGCAGGAAGGCAGCCCAGAGACCCCAGCCACCGTGGGGATGAAAAGCAGCAGGAAGCAGCTTCCTGGTGGAGGGGAGGAAAAAGGAAGAGAAGGCATTTCAGGCTTTTGTTAACCACTGGGCTGACCGTGGCCCCTTCAGAAAAATCCTTCCAAACGTGACCCTGTGCCCCTGACACAGACACAGTGCGGGGCTGTGGCCGCCAGCGTCCATCTGCAGCCCGATGCCCTGGGCTGCACGGAGGGGCTGTGCTTTGAGGCGCTTTTTATAAACAGAGCCTGCATGTGCTAGGAAACATCTGGAGAGCAGCACTTCCAAGCATTCAAACACAGGGCTCAGATAAAAAACACTTCCACCAGGACTTCCCCTGCTGGCCCAGCACATGCTCCTGCAGCCCAGCCCCCTGTGCAGACAGCCTCCCCTGCCACCAGCCCTGACAAGGCAGCCTCCAAAACAAGGTCACAAAGAAGTAGACACTGCCATGGCCCAGCCTGGGGGCCCGAGGCACTGGCTTCTTCGGTTATGGGAATGCTGTGAAGTGACTAAAAGCCTCCTGACCAAATGTGAGGAGGTTTCATCTGCATCAAGCATGGCTGCAGCAGCCGCCCACAGCATGCTATGCTGCAAGACAGGGCCCGGTTTCTGTCCCCAAGGTAGCAGCAGAGCTGGTGCAAGCTCACCAAAGCCATGGGGCACCAGAACAGACCCTGCCCCCAGGGGCTCTGCACCATGCTGTGGGAAGGCTCTTCCCTGGCTCACACAGCCTACAGACAGTGTCTGACTGTACTCAAGGGAGATGCTCATGGAGCTGCAACCCTGCCAAACCAGCTGAAAAAACAAGTGTGAAATCTTGCTACTTCTAACTGTGCAAAACACTGCAAGAGTAAGAGGTCAAGCCTTCCTAAAGGAGCCCAGTTTTTGCCAGTTCAGCTGCAAACTGGGCGACACCATGTATAAATGGCAATGCTGTTTGAGTAGAGCCAGCCCTTTGAGCACTATTTGTTCCTGAGCAGACAGATGTGCCTTTAACTCATCACCACTTCTGCACAGAATTGCCATCTCCCTTCTGGTTGGTGGTGCTGCTGTCCCTACTGCCAATCAGAGGCAGCTTTCCCAAATCATCCTCCACAAGAAGCAAATGTGGCCAAGAAACCTCTCTGTGACCTCCTCCTGCTCTCTGCTGCATAGAGAAGCCCCACAGCCCCTCCTGCACCAAAGGATGTTCCCCTTCCCTTTGGGGCATCGCCAGCACAAGCAGTCCTGCTGGAGAAGATTTTGTAACAAAGTGCCCTTTGTTGCTAATTGCTGATTTCCCATGTGCAAATGCTAAACCCTTTAAGGAGCTGAGGAGACAGGTTCAGTACCAGCCTGGTGCAGAGCGCCTTAGCTAAAGCTGAGCAGCTTGTGTAACAAGGAAATCCCAGCTTCACTGCCATGCAACACAGCTCATGCAGGGATGTGCCACAGGGTCCAGCACTTGGGGTACTGCCTGGGTTCTCCCAGCCCTCCGTCCAATCCAGGCCTCTCCATCACCTGGAAACACTGACAAAATTAAGGACTAAGTCCCTCAATGAGACTCCAGTAATTTCCTGATAAATCTCTCATGTAGCACACAAATGATGTCTGTACAGCAGTGGCCTCTATCAGAATGCAGTCAGCATGCCGAGCGTTTGCAAGGCTGTACTTGGAGCAGGAAATCAATGCTGGGTGATTACATTCCCGCATGGACTCAGCAGTCTGAAAATGGCCTTGCTTAAACGGCTGATTAGTAACAACTTGCAAACATGGGTCATTATTTGGTGATTAATAGAGGCAAGTGCAATGCTTTTTGCTACCAACATGTGAAGCACATGATGCCCTGCTTGGAGGACTGCTGACCAGAAACAGCCCACTGCAGCCTGCCTGCATGGAGAGGGGCTGCCTCTGAGCCCCGGGGAGCAGCGGGCACTGAGGAACCCTCGAGAGGACACTGCCAAGCAGACTGCCTGGAGCTGGCCCCATGCACCATTCCAGAAACATCTCAGCTATGCAGCAGAGCCTCTCAATTTCCTGCTTTTTGTTTGTTTGTTCCTCTATCAAAGAGCTTCAGTTCCTTGGAAATTCCTTCTCCACCAAGCACCGGTTAGGAGCTTGTAGATGCGACCTGGCACCAGGCCCTGGCAGCCAGAACAGCCACATCTGCTTCACCATCTGCTGAGATCCTGCAGGTATCACGGCCCTGCTCCCTGCAAAGCCTCTCTTGGGGTGCACAGAGTCACAGATATCTGTACCGTGCAAACCTGCTCTGCTACACTCCACTATGGAAAGAAATGCCTGTGCTTGCAGCAAATAACAGAGCTGCCCTCAGCCAATCACCTTGGAGCTCCAAACAGTGCCCTGCTCCCTTCCAAATACTCAGCACAGGACTGAGCTGCACCCAAAAACCCCATTCATACCACCTGGCACCAACAGATGCCCATGGAAGAAACGGGCAGCATGGGGATGTCTGTCTGCTGGATGGTGGCAGCTGCTGCACCTAAAAAGAACAGCTGGAAGGCTGAAGGAGCGTGGAGCTGCAGGGACACTCCGGGAAAGTCTGAGACCATTTTTGAAAGTCCGATGGCAAGTGCAGGAAGCTCCTGCAGCAGGAGACTTTGTCCCCAGAAGGAGCAAGCTGCTCCCACCCTGGCTAAGGGAGTACAAGCAATCACTGCAGACCATGATGGGGGGTGGCTCTTCCTTGCCCTTCCTGATCCCTGCTCAGCCGAGTGCTCCTGCAGGTGGGCGCTTCCGTGGGAAGGGACAAATGCCAAATGCCAGTGGTGTGATACTTACCTCTAGACTCTGAACCTGAGACATTCAGGAGCAGAAACTGAGAAACTCAGGAGCTAAAGACAAGTACAGGAAAAGTAACCAATATGTGCTCACCTGACACTCCGGTCTTGTGTGTGATGACCAACAGAAAATCCTACAGCAAAACCACAACAAAATTCTCAGCCAGGGAAGAATGACAAGCCCCAGCCTTGGAGAATCCCAGCTGCCTTACCCACACACACAAGTATTGTGATTGTTGAAAAAAAAAAAGGTCTGTAACATCCAGTATCTCAAAAGAGACTATAATAGTGCTAATATTATTAATAGCACTCATGCTAATCGATGCACATTTGTGGTTGTTAGATCTTGCCAAATTTATTCACTGTTTATAAGTGACATTGCAAGCTCAGTTGGCAGTGGGAGTAAGTGAAACGGGTGCTACATATTCATGATGTGCACAGATGTACGCAATGAAAACCTCTGCCTTCTTGGATTTCAGATATCAGAAAGTAATGCTGAATTCCTTAAATCAATTCTGCTGCCAATTCCTTACAGGTTCTGCCTGTTCTGTAATTTTGGCTTTTTCTTGGTAGTAATTGCCAAAGAATTCCTAGAATCGTTTCCTCCTCACATCAAGCAGCAGCACTTGCTACAGATAGTTGAATCCTCTAAATGCTTTACAACCCAAAGTGCAGCGGGTTCTTGGCTCTGCCTCCCAGCTGAGCTGCTGGCAGCACAGGCATCACTGTGCCTGGCAGAACACAGAAAGGCAAACTGCTGCCATCTCCAACAGGACTGAGAAAGGCAGAGCTCCCCGCTCCCCAGGGGAAAAGCAGCTGGAAAAGGGCAAAGCCTCCAGTTTGGGGCAGCCTGCCTGTATGAGGGGCCTGTGGAGCCAGGCAGAAGGAGCTGCCCTCTGGAGATGATTATTTCCTTACTCAGAAGGCTTGATCCCAAGCAACAGTCCTGCATTCTGCTACAATCCCTCTCTGGCTTTACTTGGTGACTGTTTTCATGCAGCTGTGAAGCCCTAAATATCACAAACACCACCACCACTCTAATTGACACGTAGGGAATTCAGCAGCTCCACCTTGCTGGCAGCTGTCAACTCTGCTTTTTCTTTTTAAATCCAGAGAGAGAGTACAGGATGTACTGTCTCAGCACAGACATCTATCAGCCCAGTTTGACTGCAGGATCAGCATTAGACTGCTCACAGCCCAGGCTAACTCTTTTTCTCTAAACATTTGACAAACTGACTTAATCCAGCTGTCACTAAGCTTCTAGTAAACATTAAACACGAGAGGTGACAGGCTCCGAGGTAATGGATGTCTGAGGGCTATTTTACCCCTTGTGGCTTTTGGCTGAGCTCTGGTTATCTTCTGGTTGTTCATGTGGCTGTGAGCCCACCTGGCTTGCAGCAGTGACAGGCTTCCCCTCTCTCCAGCAGCAGAAGGGGCTGCAGGAAGGGCAGTATGGTCTGTGACCCTGGTAGGTGCAAGCACATGCAGAAGAGCACAACCAAGACCTGTGAGACTGAGCACACAATGCAGTTACAGCAGCTCCCACATGACCACAGCAAGAAAAAACAAAGAAAAAACGCTTCTCACCCCTTTGACTCCTATGAAAAAACACCCTATTTGCTCTCCCCAGGTTTTAGGCAGAAGCAAAGACAAATGGCCTTGCAGCTATAAAAGGATTCAAGTGTCAGTCCTTTGTAGTCAGTAGGTGTCCTTTGATGTAGACATTCTTTCCTGCAAGAAGAACTTCTTTAATTTCCAGCACTGCTGATTTCCAAGATGCCTTCGTCTTTAATGTCTTTTTGTTACCAGGGCCAGCAGTGATAACTTCACCAAGGAGGAGAAATGGAGACAGCAGTGACCTCTCCAGCCCCAGTCCCTTGGACTTGGGAAGATCTGAGACCTCTAAAGAGGCATCAGAACCCAGTACTCCCTTCTAAGCTATGCCAAGTGGGGGCCTCAGCATCTCGGGTACTGGGGCATTTGCAGCACCAGCTCAAGGAGACAAGCCCTACCCTACCCTGCAGACCCTACCACCTTCTCAGGAGTCTCAGGTGTGCTGCCAGGTTGCTCTTCAGATCACAAATACATCCAGTACATGTCCTGAGAACAGTGACTTGCTTGTCCATTTGACAACCTGCTGGCAGGATGCATATGCAACATCTGCCTGCATGTTCCTTAGCAGAGCTGCCAGCACCAGAGCACAGGAGAGTCTGGGCTTCAAAATTTGTTCAGAATCTGGCATTGAAGCCCCAGCACAACATAAATATTTAAGAAGAGCATCTTCACCTGCCCTTTGCAGTCTGGTAAGCAGGTCACTGCCAGCATGCTTCAGTAGCTGAAATGCTGCAGGGGACAACAGGATTTTAAATTAAGATTACGACTGTGCAGAAGCACTTCCTTGCAGAGAAAGCCTTTTGGATTAGACAAACATCAGATGCAGATTTTAATCTTTCCATCAAAACCTCCCTCAATGAAGCATGAGGTCCCGGTCCTGGCCAAGGCAGGCACAAGAGCAGATGTCTGTTAGTGCTGTGAAGAGGTTTTGTCTGCATCCCAAGAGGGAGTAGGAGCTTGCAGACAAGAGCCTAGAATACCACACCACCACACTCGATGTGCTACACTCCTTTGGAGCAGCGCACAATTGCAGGTACTCAGCCCTTTGCAGGCTGAAGCACTGCCTCTGCAACAACTAAATCCTAGCACGTGCATTGCAGGAGGGCCAGGAGATCTCTTTGCTCACAGAAACACGTTTGTCCAAGACAAACAGCACCCGGGCATTGTTTCAGCATGAGTCAACTGAATGGAAACACTCCAGTGCCATCCTGTTTTGCTGTCTGGAGGTTTCCCCTACCTCCAGGATGTGCTGGCAGGCTCTGGGACATTTCCTATCTGCTGTTCTCTTGCTGCCCTGTTTCCTGTAAGCATTTGCATCCCGTGCTGCGTGGAGCCCTATCCTAGAAGCAAAGCACTGTGCAGTCCCAGCCACTGCCTGGAAAGCACAGCCTACACTGGCAGCAGGCAGGCAGCTGGATGGAACAGAACTGCTTCTCAAAAGGTGCTGTATCATTAACAAAAATGCCTCGAACATATAACAAGCATTAAGACTGAGCACCAACCGGTCAACCAACTGATCTCCATCCATCTTCCTATCACCATGTAAGGCAGGGGAAGAAGGCACACAGACCTTTCACAGGCAGCAACTGGCTCCCCAGGCCTGGAGCTCTCAGTCCAATGCTCGTCAGGAGCAACAGTTCAGAAAAGCTCTGAGCTCCAGCATAGGCAGGGGAAGGCAGCACACAGGCAGAGCTGGGTGCACAGAAAGTTGCATAAGTGGGGAGGGAAAGACAAGACAGTCCCACGGACTCCCAGCTGCCCTGCAGCCCAGCAGTGCTCCCCCCCCCATCCTGGCTGATGCTCCCAACCTGCATGGTAAATCTGGAAAGGGCTGGAGCTGGCACCTCTGCTTCACACCTAGGGCACATTTTTATCTTGCTAGAAGTGTAAAAACAGCAGAGTTTTACAGAGACACTCACGCCTTGTCAGCTCGCTTTGCTTCATGGCTTCAAGCTGCGGCAGGGGAGATTCAGGCTGGACATGAGGAAGTATTACTTTTCAGAAAGGGTGGTCAGGCACTGGAACGGACTGCCCAGGGAGGTGGTGGAGTCACCGTCCCTGGGGGTGTTCAAGGAAAGACTGGATGTTGTGTTGAGGGACATGGTTTAGTAGGAGCTATTGGGAATAGGTGAACGGTTGGACTGGATGATCTTTTAGGTCTTTTCCAACCTTAGTGATTCTATGATTCTATGATTCTTTCTGGAAGCCGCTGGAAGAAGGAGGTGTGAGCCCCCAGTGCAGAGGACCTGTGGGGGGAGGCTCGCCCCTCCCAGGGTGACCTACTGACACGAAATACCAGGGACTTGTTTGCACATGGAGAACAAAACAGCACAAGGAAAACACAACATAGCCCAAACTGACCCAGAACATCAAAACTGCACCGACAGAATGTTCAGCCCCAAAACATAGCCTGGGAGGGCTGTTGTTCCTGGGCTCATTTGTACCCCCTGCTTGCAGCAGGGGTCGGGGAGCATGGGGTCACCTCAGGTCAGGTATTTGCTAACAACACGGCTCAGCCCTGCCTTGTCTGTGCTGTGCTGCAGACCTCCCCCTCAGCCGAGCACCCTGCAGCTTAACTCGGCACCCCCAGGGTTACCCTTTGTACATCCCAGGAGCTGGCCACCATCCCCGCTCAATAACATACAGAAATAACACAAGACTGATCCGTACAAAGGCAGAAATGTGGAGCAATAACACCTCAAACTAATTGCAGGCAAACAGATGCTTACTTTACCCCGCTTGCTTAACTCCTACAAGCTATGCTGCTAACAAAAAGGACCTGCCCTGTTGGGCAAGGCAGGCTTAAGCCCACAATCCAACACAGCTCCACTGTAGTGCTCAGCTGTAGCTGTTCTCTGTATTCTACTTTAAGCTCTAACAATTGGATGTAATTAGCTGGGACTGGATTTACCATTCTGGGCACCAAAATCCTACCAGGGCACCCAAAGCGGATACAGAAGCCCTCTGTGCTTTGGGTGTGGTGTTGCACTGTGGAGCACTCAGCACCTGCAGTCCATTGGTTCTAGCTCAGTGCCAAGCCCACAAGCCAGGAGGAGCATAGAGATGTCTTCTTTCTGAAGTAGGAGCAACCAGAAATGCACTTGTGAGTATGCTGATCATTTGGCTGGGGCTTCTAGGAACTGACCGTTGGTGATGAATAGCTACATGGGACACCAGCAGCTGAGCAAGGCTCTTGGAATGGAGATGCTAGGATCAAACTCATATCCCAATAACAGCCTCCCACAGGGCCCCATTCAGGCCCCAGCTTCCCCCCTTCTGTGCAGCTCAGTGCAGAGGGATGGCTTTCTGTTTTGCAAGCAGGCTGTCCCACACCAGGCCTACAGAGCACACTGCATCTTCTGCTAAATCACATTTGCTCCAAGCTCAGCCCCTGCCCAAGAGCGATGCTGGACATGTCTTACGAGGTTCACTTATTGATCTCATTACTGGGGCTTCCAGTAAGGAAAGAAAAGGCAGAGAGAGCTCTTAAGCTTTTTTATCTTTCTCTGAGAACATTTCCATTAGGATTAGCAAATCTAGCTGAGCCATCTCAAACACTCAAACTCAGTTCAGCTGAAAAGTCATTAAGGCACCCTGAGTTCAAGATCTGACTCACTCTGAATTGAAATAAAACTGAGGTTCATCCTTGGAACAACACATGTTAAGTTAAATCAGCTTCTTTAAGTACCAGTCTAGAAATACCCACAAGGAAAATATACCATAGCCCAAACTGACCCAGAACATCAAAACTGCACCAACAGAATGTTCAGCCCCAAAACACAGCCTGGGAGGGCTTGTTGTTCCTGGGCTCATTTGTACCCTCTGCTTGCAGCAGGGGTTGGGGATCCCACTCAGCACAGCATCTGCTCAAATATGAACCTCTCTCCTGTCATACTCTCTCTAAGGACCAGAACATCCCATGATGTTTGAAGATGACTCCACATCCACCCACCCCTCTACCTCAGTCTGACTGTACTGCATGTGGCTCTGCGGGGACAAGTGGAGTGGCAGCAGGGGGGTTAATAAGAGGCACCACGCTGGGGCAGAAGGCTGTGCCTGACTTCTGCTGCAGATGTGCTCTGGCAGCGAAATGCAGTGTGAGCCATCAGGAGCCACACCAGCCCGTGCAGGGCACTGGAGCTCCCAGCAGCCCTAGGAGAGCCCCTTCACCTCTCACTGCCAACTATCTGTGTGTGAACAGAAAATCCCCCTCCAGAACTCCTAGTTGGGATTTTGTCTAGCGCACGTCTCACAACAAACACAGACAGCACTAAATGAACCCTCGAGCACAGCTGGAACAAATCCACTGTGAGCACGCTCAGAAAGCAGGCAGCCTGCCTCTGCCAGGCAGCTCTGGAGCTGTGCATGAACCATGGAGCAGCACCAGAACGCTGAAATAGCTGAGCCAGAATTGGCTGCTGCTTCTGAGAGGCTGCAGGTCTCTTCTGGGAGTGATGAAGTCCTAAAGCCTCCTACAGCTCTGAGCAAAATCTCAACATTTGCACAGCACAACATGTGACTATCTGCTCGCTCACAAGCCCAGGTCACAAGATTATCCCCCCTAGGTTTCTCTGGGTGATCTTCAATAAAATGTGCACTTCAACTGAAAACAGAGTCAAACGCTGAAGGACCTACAGACCTACAGCTACACCACTTGCTATCTCTCCATTCTGCTGGTCATTTTTGGCACTTCCCAGAAGATTTCTCACAGGTAGCTCAAAACATTGTAAAGGAGTTCATGACAGAAGAATGCAGGCTGCTCCACCTAAACCTCACACCAGAGGGATTCCCCAAATGCCAATTCAGGTACTTTGTGGAAAACATGTGTGGAAGTCTAAGAGTATGGCTGAAACTGGTGCTGGTGCTGGGTCTGCCTGCAACAAGAGGTGTCCCTGCTGCTTGGGCAGGGCAGCAGTACTCACAACCCAAACCTCTGACTCCAAACACACAGACTAATGTGCCAAGCTTCAGACAAAGCACCTGAACAGGAATGGCTGGCCAAACACACCTCTAACAGGTATGTGATGAATCTATTTATGGATTAGACACTTGTTATCAGGAACTTGGCTCTGAAAGCCTTGTGACAGTGTGGGAGAACAAGGAAATCACACCACACTGCACAATTTGTTCAGACTGGCCTGGAAGATTCAAATTAAATTCCCCTGCAGGGATTACAGCAGAAAGACTGTTTCTCCCCAGATTTTGATCCAAAGACTGATCAGAGTTGAACAGAAAATGGAAAATGTGAAAGCCCCCCTCCCCACACTCGCGCCCTGGGCACACGGCTGTACCTGTACACTGGCTGCATTTCCCTGGCAATCCCAATGACAGCTCCTTCCTGGAAGTTGTCAAACTCCTCAAACAGGTCGCGGATGTTGGCCTTGTACTTCAGGTCCAAGTCTACCTGGATGATCTGTGTTATTTCTGAAAGGACAAAGAGGAAAAATGAGTAACGCAAGACAAAACCTTAACCAGCAATTACCAACGGTGGTGCAATGAACTGCACCCAATGAGGATTTGGTGAACTCAGCATCGACTCAGCTGATTCAGGGCAGCAATGATCCAGCCATAACCTCTAGATCTAGCTACCAACCTTCTGCCATGCCAAATTCTGATGGCATTCACTGCTTCATACTGTAGGTACGCCTTACTTCAGAAACACTTCTGGTGACCTTCTGCTTCTACCAACTCCTTCCTCTTTCCCAGAAAAGCAGTTTTCCACATGACTGAGAGAAGCAAGAGGTAACTTTAACAGTTACCGTCTCCTTTTGTAGAAGTGCTCCTGCAGACAGCCACGCCACATCCCCTGCACACCTCGCGCTACAAACCCAGTGAGTGTCTCCCAGCTCCAACCCACGCAGCCTCCCCAGCTCAAAGCATTGGAGTGATTCCCATGACAGAGAGCAACACTAAGTTAGAGAGCCTCAGTGCACCTCAGGGACACCTGCACAGTTAGCTCCTCTGGTTTGGCACGGGCATCCCCACAGGCACCACCCTTGTCAAAACTGTCTGCCCTTGAGTCTGGGTTTAAGGAACGGGCTGCAGCAGGCCACTTGAAATGCACCAAATGCAAAGGCTGTGAGAAGTCAGAGCCTTGGATAGGCTCCCCCAGCCCTGGGCAAAGCCATGGTCACTCTTTGAGCCGCAGAGCTTAGCCCTGCCTGGAATTCCCAGGGCAGCAGCAAGGTGTGCAGAGTAACGGGAGCAGGCTGCCAGGGCCACCGTGGTAGGTAACAGCACAGCTATTTCTGTGTTGTGACAGGAGAACCTTGGTCAGGATACTCTGCACTCAGCACTAACTGGATTACAGCCTGTCAGCCTTTCTCAGCCCCACTTACCATGCAGAGGTGCTACAACAGCTTTCTGCAGGCCAGATGGGCCTTTCACCACTGTTTTCCTAGTAATCAGAAAATAAAGGCCTCATTCTTCCTCCTGCCAAGTACTTCCAGATAGGAGGATGTCACCCTGTGTGTCACCATGTCAAACGCCCTCCCCCCACCAGGCTTGTGGGTCTGCACCATCTGTGAGCATCCCCCAAGCCAGGGCAGCTGGTGCCCTGGGAAAGCAGGGCACAGATACCTCCACGATTCTTGTGGCTCTGCCCATGCTGTAGCTTCACACCATGTGGTTCTTCACCCACTGCCCTCCCTGTGTGGGGAACAGGCTGCCTGCTGTCACTGTGCTGCTGGCAGCACCATGAAATGGCTCTGTCTTCAACCTCCAAAGCAAATGCTGGGACTGGAGATCTGGAGACCATGAGAGCAACCAGGCATCCACTGCTATCTTCCAGCACAGGAATGTAACTCTTCCATCTCAAATGCGTTCATCACTTCATGTTTGTGTTTCAGCCAAACACTGGGCTGTACAGCAGCTCTGAATTTTTTGCAAATCCTGCATTAATCCCAAGCTCTCAGCAATTGGCCATATCTAACACGCTGTCCGCGTTTAAGATGGAAAAAGCCCATGAGGTTAAGGAAGAAATATACTGCCTAGACTGTGAAGTATCAAAGCAGAAATATAAATCAAGGAGAAACAGTATCTAAGCTACAATCCAGGCTGTATCTCAATTTTCTTTTTTAACCATTCATCATTTGCTATTTGCTGCAGGGGAAGGCCACGCTCACTTCATCCCACAGAATGGCAATCCCCAGGCCTACCTCATGTTTACCACCACCATAATCCTCTGTTTGCAAAGATTTAAAACCCAGGCATAGTAATTCACCACAAGCTAAAGCAGGTCTCGACCCGAAAGCAATTTCCCTCAGCCTTCCTAACTGCCTTAGAAATTGCTAGCACAATTTGAGCAGATGAATAGGCAGAGCAGAGAATTTCTGAAACAGGGAACGAGATGTGGATCCCAAATACTCCAATCTAATTCCCTGGTAAAGCTTTTCCCGAGCTAAGCATGAACTTTCCCAGCAGTCCATAGCACAGCAGTGCAAAACCTCAAATCCATACCACCACTGCCCTCAAGTACATCCAGACCAGGTCACAAAGCCACAGCTTGCAACTTGTTCTCATGTGAGGGGCAAAGACAGAACTGCTGGATGGAGCAGGAGCCCCCAGATCTCACCTCAAAGCTATCAAACCCGTGGCTCGAGACCAGGAGAAAGACATCTCCAGCACGGTATGGCACAAGCTCAGCCTGAACAGGGAGGGGAGCCGGAGATGTCCAAGCGCTGCAGGGCTGGGGGAATGCTCTGGGCACCATTCCCAGCCCTGGCTGTGGTAGGAAGCGTTCCAGCACAGCTCACCCCAGTGCGCAGCAGCCTTCAGCTGGCTCATCGGGTTTCAATTAAACCAACCACAAGGCACGTCATCTGATTGTTCTCCAAAATTACAGATGAGCACTAACTGCAATTAATCACAACTGAGAATGAAAGCTAAGCTCGGGGGGAAACTCTCAGTCCCTGTCTCCTCCATTTTCCCATCCCTGTCTGCTACAGCACCAGCACCCTGCTCTGGTCCGCATGCTGGGCTGGCAGAACCCTGCAGGGAAAAACTAACAAATTAGACAGAGAGCACAGAGTACTTTTCCTTCTTCTTTTTCTTTCTTACTTTTTTTTTTTTTTTTAAGCAAGCATTAACTGAGCATTAACTGCAACACTGAGACAAAGATGAACATGGGCAACACTAACCGCTGTGTTGCCAGATGCAGCTTGCACGAACAGATTCATGGCTGAGATGAGATCTCTGCGAGTGCTGTCTGTGACTGGCAAGGGGCCAGGCACTAATATTCATGATTTATCACTATGTTTTGTCCTTACACCAAGCACTTCACCCTGACTGCTACACGGGGGTGGAGGAATCACATGCTCTCCTTCTCTTTGGCACAAATTGCTTGGAGGGGTCCAGCTGGAAATGTGCAAAAACACTGACAGTGTTTTGCTCAGAAACGGAGTTTTCTAACTTTGCCACGATATATTTTACCCTCTGCTCCATTCAACTGTGACTCTTTAAGCCCCTCTGCATAAAGGGGAGTTAAGCCACTCAAAACAGAGATCTCCATTAGCAGAGACAGTTTTATGACACAGGCTGGCCCCAATTAAAGCTTGTAATATTTTACTGCAGCCTCCTAACAGTAGCCACAGAGGGCTGCAGCCTGCAGGCTTGCTCACACTCCCACCAAGCCATGGCCTTGCAGGCTGGGACGCATCGCCCCAGAGGACGGCTGCAGAGCTGACTCAGCACTGACGCCTGGCTTTGCCATGCCGACTGGAACCTTCCAGCTCAGAGCCTCCCTCCAGCTGCTGGAAGACTGGCTTAAGGAATGCCTGATCCCAGAGCAGGGCCTGCTGTACTGGAAGCTGCTGCTCTCCTGCTGTGCAGGAGTGAGAGCCAGCAGCAGTGCCCAAGACATCTCATACTGGAGCTCGGCTGCCAGAGGAGAGGGGGAATCAGTGCTATTCCAAAGCAGAAGAGATGCTGGTACAGAGCCTCTCTCATGTGTGTGCTCCTCTTTCCCCTGTGAGCCTCAGTCCAGCAAAGGGACACAGACAGAGGTCACTTCCAGGTGTGCTGGCATCCAGAGTGCTTCCCCAGGACCTGGCAGAGGGGTGCAGGCATGAGGACAAGTGCTGGGTGCATACCCAGGGGCTGGGTGAGTTGCTCTGAGCAGTATCAGGAGCACCTCTGGCAGAAAGCAGCTTCTGGAAAAAGCCTGACGCAAAGCATCCCTCAAGCGCAAATCACTCTCCTCAAAAAAAGGCAATTTACCTTGAGTAATTGAGTGAACGTGCCTGGCAGCTGAGGTGCACAGGAGGAGGAGCTGCTCTGGCTGATCTAGAGGGAGCTTGAAGGATGCTCCTTGGCTGTGCCAGCCCAGCAGCACACGCTGCACACAAGGGCAACGCACCCTCCCAAGCTGCCTGCCCAGCTTTGCACATAAGCCTGTGAGCCCCTTCCCTTGGCTGCTCTGGAAGCACACACAGTGAGCAGGAAGCCTAATGGGACAGGAGCTCTGTTCAGCAGCACTTTGCCTTTTCCTGCTCCTGTGCCTCTGCTACCAGCATGTGCTGTCTGCCCAGTAAAGCAGCATCCAGTCCAGTAGCAGGCAGCTACCATGGTCACTCCAAACTTTGTCCTCCACCCAACAATAAAGAGATCTGGAACAAGGGCACATCACTCCTGCAATCACCTTAATCATGTCACTTTGCAAAAAGGGGAAATTAGTGAAAGGAACAACTCGTGTCAAGTAACAGATGATGGAGAGCTGCCACATCACAGCACAAAATCCAGCAGTGCTTTATGACAGCTTCAGATTAGAAGACACAAGAAGACTGAAGCAGCCTGGAGTTGGTGCTGCTCTTCAGCTACTGATGGTCTCTTAGCACAATCCCAGCTCCCTTATTGCAATACAACATCCCACCAGGATGCAGGGGTGAATGCTCTCCACACTCCATTGCAGTAGTGTGCCTGAGCAGGACCATGTGGCTACAGAGTCTGTTTATCCTGAAAAATCTGTTTGGGACTGAACCTTATTATTCACAACCCCAACTGCTCACAGACAAGACCATGGCTCCACCAGGCTGTGTATGATGACTACTAGTGATATACAGGCTCACAAGGGGATAATCCTCACTCTGTGCAGTGCTGGCTGCAAACAGCTCAGACTTCTCTGCAGTGAGAGCAGTGGCTGCAGCCAGTAGTGACACCACCCAGCCAAGGGACAGGAGTGTCCCCTGCTGGCTGCCCTGGTTCTCAGAGTAGGGGTCTGCAAATGCTGAACACACCGGGACAGATTCTTCTTCACTATTTCCCACTGCTTTGACTTCGTCTCTGACTCTGCTGATGATTTTTGTCAGCCAGAAGTTACTCTCTTAACAGACAAAAGCTCGCTGTTCCTGTGCAGCTCAAGGCACACAGTTCTGCACACTACCTGCAGGCATTGCACTGTGCCTGCACACTTGGTTCAGATCCTGGCACGCTCAGATGCAAAGGCAAAGCTTGGCTCTGGATGGGTTGGATGAGCCTATCAGCCAAGCAAAGCCAAACCTTGGGCCGAACCTCAAATGAGTGCAAGCCCTGCCCAGGCTGGCTGCACACTTGAACGGCAAGGCCAGCTGCTGCCAAGAGCGTCCTGCCATAGCTGCTGCAGGGTACAAGGGCAATGCAGTGCCAAGCAGAGCCACAGTCAGCCAGATGCGGCCACGCACCGCTTGCTTACATAGCCATGCTCCACTCTGCCTGCCTTTTGTTAGAGGCTTCCTTTGTTTTGCTCACCCTGCACTCCCGCCTTCTCCCCAGCAGCTTTCCCTCTTCTGTCACAGAGCCGTGAGCGCTTCCTGTTTTGTTGTGTGCTCCCCTTCCAGGCCTTATTTTCTTGGCAGATGAAGTCTGCTCCTCCGCTTCCAGTCTTCGTCACTGCTGCCGCCCCGCTGACCGCCACTGAGCCTCACCCTGGGGCAGGGGGTGAGGCTGGGGTGAGCGTATGCGTGTGGGTTGGGACCTGCTGCCGTCCCCATCACATCTGGGGTACGAGTGCACCGAGTGCTGCTCTGCAGCTCATCTCCCCAAGAAATAAACAGCCCAGAAAACTTGCTTCAGCGGGGCTGGCCAGCTCGGCTTCCGACCTTTTGGTTCAAGGCTGGCCCCCCAGCCATGCCAAGAGCAGGAGCACCTCTTCTCCTTGCAGCATCCTTCCAGTCTGCTCTGCCTGCCCTTTTCGTTGGGGCTGTGCCTCTCAGCAGCTTGGAAGCAGCTCCCAGCCACATCCTGCCTCCCTGCTTGGCTCAAAGAGCAGCAGTAGGGCGAGGGGCAGACCTGCAGGTATGGAGCCAAGCGAGCAAGGCAAAGGAGGACGTTTCCAGGCAGGCAGAAGACCCCGGCTGGCTTACAATGTCATTAAGCAGATTTCTCTAACACCTATTATGCACCCAGTGGAGCAGAACAGCAGCTCCTTCACAGCAATTTCTGCCTATCAGCTAATTAAAAAATTAGGCTGTCTGCCAGTGAGATGACAAACCCCTGCTACACAAATGGCAGCACTGGCACAGCTCAGCAGCTCAGCAGCTCCAGCCAGAAGCCCCAGTGCCAAGGCAGGTAGCAGCTTGGCTCAGCAACCTGCAGCACATTGTGAAAGTCCTGGGGCAGCACATACACAAGCTGAAGCGTTGGGTATAGCAGCAAGGACCCCAGCAGCATTGCTCCACTAGCCCAGCGCCTCCGCCCCTGCTCCTGCATCCTGCCTGGCTCCAACTCAAGGGACAGCATTTACGTCCCCCAGATCCACAGCAGGGCCAGGGGCACCCTGCAGCTCTCAGGGTGCAGCCATCACACTGCATGCTGTGTATTTACTACACAGTGCCACTGGAGGAGGAGCGTGAAGACATTTCTTGGAGCTGGAGTTAGAGCAGCAGGAAACCTTATAATCAGACAGAATAAGGTTTAATTCCAGGTTGCCATAGATTATAAAGCAGCGTGGATGGCAAGCTGTAAAGTAATGGGCGGGTGAGATGGAAAGGGAAACCAAAGAGATACAAAAAAATAGATGCAGTAAGATAAATGATCTCACATCTTAACGGTGGGGGGAAGGGGCTGTGGATCCGCAGGTACTATCTGCTTCTCCTTGCAAAACCCTTAAAAGCTGAGGCAGAGCCACCAGAGAGATGTGAGGGCCAACAGTGCCCTCTCCCCAGCTGGCCCAGCTCTGAGCAGGGCTGGGATTTCAGCACAGGGTGAGTCCCAGCAGCTCGCATGCTCTTTCCCTGCATAATCCTCTCTCAGACGGACCAGGAGGAAGCTTACAGCACCCCCCCACCACTCACCAAAACAGCTGCCCCAGCCAGGCCAACACAAGCCCCTGTCTCTCCGCAGGAGGTGAAATCACCACACACTCCTGCCCTGGCCTGACAGATCTAGGACAGCCCAAATAATGGATGCTGGCACTACAGCGAGGGGCAGCCGATGGAAGTAACGAGAAGTGACACTCCCAGAGGGGCTGTGGCTGTGCTGGGCTGAGCGGGGATGGTGCTGCGGGACATGGGCACTGGGGCTGCCCTGCACCGCTGTCCCAAAGCCACACCATCCCCAGGGCAGCCTCCCTGTGAGCAGCAGCACGCTGCCAGCATGGCTCCAGCAGCGCCAAGCACCCCATGACACTTGGAGCAGACGGGCCCTGCAGCCAGGTGCCTGTCCTGCAGGGTTAGCACTGCGTGCCTTTGCCACTTAGGCCTCCAGCCCTTACCTGAGGAGGTCACTGGAGGTGTGCTGATGCCTGCACCCCAAATGCAACACACAAACAACTGCCAAATCGCAACAGGATTACCCCAATAGGAAACAATGGCTGGCGCTGCTGCCCTACTGCTTCTAAATCCATTTCTTCACTCTCTTTTCCTCACTAGCACTGTCACACACAAGTTCATGCAGAGACTGAAGGAATCTGACTCTTCCACACATGGCTGAGATGTGAAGCAGGGAGAGAGGCTGCGAGCAAACCAGACACCATCAGCTCTCCCTCTGTCCTGGTATAAATTGAAACATTTTGCCAGAAAACAAACCTTTCTGCTACTGCAGCACCCCATGGGAACTGCAGTTTGGGAGCACAGGCCTGTGGAGGCACAGAGATGGCTCCAGCATAGACCAACACTTCCTATGCCTCTTACCAACATCTCCACTCCCAAAAAACATCATCAGGCCCAGAGCATCTGGGATGCAGGCGCTCCAATGCTGCTGCCTCACTGGATGCCCTGACACAGCGCAGCTCAGCAGAGATACCAGTTCTCCCAGTAGCAAAAGGCCAGTAGCGAAGTGCTCTGAAAACAGTGATTTATTAAAATGTAATAATCACTGAATTATGCAGGTGACTGGACGGCGTACAAGGCATTGCTGCACAGCTGACAGAAGGAAGAGGAGGAGTTCATGCTGCTGTCTGCCAGCCTCTACATTACAGACTTTTGATGCTTACCTCTGTGTGTGACACAGATTATCACTCCATAAAACTCCCTGCAAACAGGTGCTTGAGCAAGGAACCAGCACCTGCACGGAGTTATCTGCACTCCAGAGACAAAGAAAGACCTGCAGACCCACTTGGGCACTCCTGTATCGCAGCTGCAATTGCAAATCCTCACACATGCACAAATCTGTGTTTCACAAAGGCAAAAAATACCTTTTACAAAGGTATAACATTTTCGGGACACTACATCCCTGCTTTCACACAACTGCATTAACAGAAGACAACTGTGTTTGCTATCCTGTTAGAACATTCCCCCTGGACCCTGTCCTCCATGGCTTGATGGAAAGGCTGCTCACATTGCCCACTGCCTCTCACCAACTGCAGGGAGTGCTCTGAGCACCTGGCCAGGCTTGTGCCTTACTCTGGGCACTGAAATGCTACCAATGCAGCTACAGGATCCTCTTGGTGCCTGTCTTCCTGCAGGGGTTGCCGTCACTGCTGCCACCAGCTGATGCAGCACAGCTTGGTGCAGCGTTCACACCTTGCCCTTTGCCCTCCTCCCAACTCAGCTCTGTGGGAAAAGCACAAGCTGCAGCTCACAAAGGCTGTCGTGTCCAGGCTGAGACTCCCAGAGCACTCACAAGGCAGACAGCAGTTTCGTGGGAGACTGTCCCCTCCATTGAGCTGCAGCCAGCAGCTGGAGCCTGT
Organism: Tympanuchus pallidicinctus; assembly: GCF_026119805.1. Taxonomy (NCBI): domain Eukaryota; kingdom Metazoa; phylum Chordata; class Aves; order Galliformes; family Phasianidae; genus Tympanuchus; species Tympanuchus pallidicinctus. The sequence continues at coordinate 12,050,938 of NW_026294739.1, read as the reverse complement.
TCCAAGCCATACCAATTCCCAAACGATTTGTGGCTTTGTCATTAACAGGCAGTTTGGACAAACATCATTGCAATCTGGTCTGCGTTTAATAACCAGGATAACTGTAGATAATGAGCTGGAGAGATGATCTGCCCCAGAGTCCAAGCCCAGGGGAGATCACTGGCTCTTCTACTTCCATCCTGGGGTCTCAGGCCACGGCACCCACTGCAAAGCCAGCAGCACAGCTCCCTGCTGGGGCCATTTCCCCATGTTTCCCAGTTTGCTCACCTGCCAGCGCTGGCTCTGCGTCACCCCAAGATACACAGCCCTGTTCCCCATGACAACATCTATCACAGAGCAGCCTCCAGTGATTTTCTTTCACGAGAGATCTCCATATGCCCAGATCAATTTTAGCACCTACAACACGTGGCAGCAAGGAGCTCCACAGAGCACTAACAGCCCATTCTGTCTGCCTGCCTCTTGCTAACCGTGATGCCTCTGGTTACAATTCTGCTTCTGCAGCTCATGGCTGTGCAGCCCCAGCTGTGAGCCCTCAGCCAGCCTGTCTGCAGAGCAGAGGGGCCCCTCCATAACTCCTTCCTGCACAAAGCCACTGCTTTCCTCAGAACCTCTCCCAGCACACCACATTGCGTGCTGTAAATTTAGGCAGTGCATAATGGCCAGCTCACTCTGTTCCCCCGATCGCTTAATTTAGCCATATGAAAACTTACCAACCTTTCCCACTGCTGCTTGGTTTCCTTATGAGCCTTTGATGAACAGCCTTTACCAGATGCACCTGGAAATCAGGCTCCTGGGTGTGCATCCAGCGTGCACCTCCTTGTGTCTTCCCTGCAGAGCACCACCCAGCTCCTGCTTCCCTCCACATTTCTTAAACAAACACTGCAACTGGTGATTTTAATCATTTTGTCAGAAGCATCACCCCACCAATTTCAGTAGTGATAATTACGTCAGGTATTTTCTCACCACATATTTTCTCTCAACTATTTCCCAACACATCTAGCCTCTTACCCAGATTCCTAACACTTGATTAAAGGAAGCAATTTACCCTCTTCCCCTCCTTGGCCCCCTGCTTTCCAAGTACATAAAACCGAGTGAAATGAATGGTGTTCATCCCCTGGCTGCTACTTTGACACCCTTTATCCCAGCTTCACACCTGATGCCTGCTCTCAGAGCCTCCCACATACACATGGGTCATGTCTAGGATGCAGCAGACATCAAAGCAGTAAAGAGGCTGGGCACAAGGAGGAAGGAACTATCCTGTTGAGCTGCTTTTCTGGAGATCTCCAAGCCTGATACGTGCTAGTAAGAGATTCTGTTAACTGAATTAAACAACATATTCACATTCCATCCTGCTCTAAACTCTCCTTGTGAAGATACAGAGCCTCATTAGCAGAGCAAGGACCCAACCTCTGTGGCACCCTGCTCTCTATGCAGAAATCCTAGCCACAGCTCTGCTCAGCTGCATTCCATCAGCTTCAGAGAAACAGTGCTGCCCTCCTCCCCTGCCCACCCAGAACACCAAGATTAATGAGTCAGGGCTTCACCAGTGCCTGGAAGATGCCACACGAGGCTAACCTCTTGCATTGCAGGAACAGCACAGCCCAGGGGCCCTTTCCACTTCATGCTCACCTCTCAGCCTTCATCAGGGCTTCTGCCTCCATGCTGAGCTGTCAGTGGGAGAGGAACCCCAAAGGCTTCCCCACACGTGCTGGGCAGGGAGGAGGGAGCTAACTTACAGAGATGATGCTAACCCCCTCAGGAGGGCCGCCAGCTGTTCTTAAAGCCAGGAAACCCTGCTGTCGCCAGTTTGTCATATGCCATCTTCAGTCAAGTTCTGCTAAATACCCTAACTGCACATGACACATTACCTCCAAGCTGAGTTTCAAAGATTCCCCTGCAGCCAACAGATACATTTCCTTTGGTCCAGTCAACAGAGATAAGCCACAGAGATGCTTCATTGAGAACTTTAGCCAGATAACTGCAGAAGCTCCAGACAAAATTAACTTGGATTTCACTTTTTCATCCAGTCCTATTTCCTCGCTCCTTTCCCTCTTGTCCAACACAGTGATTCTGTTGCCAAACAGCCAGCAAAACCAAAGCAAACAGGCTCTACTTATGGCTTCTTCCACTACATCATCCTTTCTGGCTCCCAGATTAACTGTTGCCTTGTTGTTACTTGGACATTCCAGCTCAGCTGTGGGGTGCTGACAGCATCATGCAGAAGGCCTTGGGTAGCTTATGCAAGGACCAGTTTTGCCATGGAGCAGCACCTCCTCTTGTTTGGGGGGCTCACTGCCAGGCCTAAAAACCTGTGCCTAAAAACCCTCCTCAAAACATGGCTGAAGCAAGAGCCAGCAGCTCTAAACAGCAGAGCCTATGTAATCACTCAACAAAGAAGAAAGCTGCTTTTTCACTGGGGACAGCAGGGAAGAGGTTTCCTGGATGACACTACGAGAGAGCTGAGCAGGTAGAGAGAATGCAACACCGGAGAGAAGCAATACTTCTCGTGCTGTGCTACCTCCAGCGGCTGCGTGCCCACAGAAATCACAAAGCACACATCTGCCTCAGCTCTGACTGCTCTCCCCAGCCGTTCTCCTCAGCCACATGGCACTTCAGCATGAGATGATCTCATCCGACGCCAGAAAACCTGAATGGAAATGCAGTGGGGCAGTGAAACAGAAGGACTGGCATCTCTTTTTCACACACAGCCAGGATGTGGCTGCAGCTTAGCATGTATGAGTTGAAGAGAGGCAGCATGAGGAAGGTGGATGCTGCTGAGACAGCTCTCCCTGAGAGCACCGGGGCCAAGGGCTGGGGTCCTGCTCTAAGGCTCACCGAGACCAAGCCCTGTAGCATCAGGATTACAGGGACATCAACCTGAGCTGGGCCACAAAAGAGCTACTCAAATATGAATTGCTTATCCGCCTTACTCCCTGCCAGTCTAGTTTCTCCTTCTAGCTCAGAGACAGCCTCTCCAGCCTGAGCAGTGCAGATCCCAGGACCATTTCATTCTGGCATTGCTAAGACTGAACCCTGCTCGTCCTCTCTGTAACTTTCCCAGCACTTCTCCATCCCAGAATCACTGAAATGCACCGCTCCTCCCCCAGCCCCTCAGGCCTGGCCATGCTGCATTGAAACAGGATTTATGAGTCGCAGGCACAGATGAGAGTTACGCAGTCTGCGCTGCTGCACACTGCATACCAGCTCCCCAGCTGGTTTAAATCAGGTTAACTCCACCAATGTAAGACATTAAAGGCGAGAGAGTTACATGATTTACAGCAGCTAAGAGGCTGTTATATTATACTTTGGCAGCTGCAGGTTTTAGACGCAAAGTTTTGTGGGCAAGGATCCAAAGCAGCAGTGAAAACCAGAACAGCTGAGTGGCACAAAACATTTACTCTCATTGCAATACACACACTACCATGCATATGTTCTACAAAGATCTTTAAAAATAAAACAACTGCTGTTCAGCTTTTGAGCGCCATCAATCTGCAAAGTCACTGCACCATCCCAGACCTGCAGCTTCAAACAAAGCACTAAGTTATGGGAGGCCAGAAATGCCATTTCATCTCAAAACGATGAACCTGGGAACCTAAAGCCAGGCAACTTAAACGCAAGCGTTCTGAGCTCTCATAAGAACGTTCAGACATTGACACAAATGCAAACACACAAGAGAGAATTTAATATTCAAATCACAGCTTTCATTTCTGCTGGACCATGCAATTAAATCCAGGTCCCACAAAAACTGGTGCTGAAGCTCAGGAGCCAGCCACGCCTGCAGAGACGCAGGGTGAGGTGGAACCAAAATGCACCAGAATAAATACATGCTAGTGCAGGAAAATGGAGCTTCAAACACTTACCTTCCACCTTAGCAAAGTGGCTTCTACCAGGGACTGGTTCCCCAATCTTCCAGAGAAATGAGGCAAGGCCAGGAAGGAAGTTGGGAACACAGCACCATTCCTACACCATGCATGAGTTTTCAGGGGACAGCGAATGCATAGCCCTCCCTGTCCCCAGTCAGAAGGCTCTTACATTTGCACATAAAAACAGGTGGGTAAAAGAATACAGACCGAGTAGAATTGCCAGTTCTTCATGCAGTTCACATCTAAGGTGGCTGAGCTGCAGTGGAGATGAAGAAGCAGGCACCCAGCCCAGCCTGCAGACACAGAGCAGCAGGAGCAGCCCTGGGGCACTGCCAGCCCTCTGTATGCTTGCTGCCTCCTGCCAAACCCCACTGCACAGCCGGGAAGCAGGGATTGGGCTGGGAAGCCCTGCCAGGCCGTAAATCACCCAGTGCTTCAGGCACCCTGCTCTGCATCTGACCTCCCTTGAAAGGGAAATATAAATCAGCTTTACTAGCAGCTTCTGAAACAAAAACTAAACTCATGAAACTGTAAAATGCCTCTTTATACATCCTGTGTGCCAAAGAGGCCATTGCAAGCCCCTGTCAAAATGACAGACAGCAAGCAAGCTTTTCAGGAGACAAAACTGCCCACAGTTGGTGAACCAAGGAAAAACATCTCAGTATGTCTGAACAGGTTTTGGCTGGTAGACTGTATAATATGGGTGTCTTCAGCACACAGTAAAGATGCAGCAGAGGTACAGAGCAAGTGAACTAGACAGAACTAATGCTGTCATTTGTATTCAACAGACTTCAGAGCACTCATGATGCAGACATCACTAGACAAAAAAATTACCAAAGGCTAATAAAGAGCTGGGTACAGCACATTCACTTAAAACCAGAGAATAACAGCACAGCCAACGTTGGATGAGAATAACAGCACAGCCAACGTTGGATGGGACCTCTTGAGGTTGCCCAGTCCTACCCCTGCCCAAAGCAGGTCAACCACAGCCCAGGCCATCGCCCACTTCACCTCTAAGGACCTCCAAGGAAGAAGACACAGCACTCCCTGGGCCTGGTCCTTCACTATCCTCACTGAAAAGTAGTTTTTTCTTATAGGTAAGCAGAATTTCTCATGTTTCAGTTTATCCCCATTGCTCCATGCCACGAGTGACACATGGCCACAAAGTCAGCATCCTCCACATTTAGCTCACAGCTCAGCAAGAGAAAGGCTTTGCCTGAAATTTGTGGTGGCAAGATTGCAGGAAATGTTATGCCTGGGCAGCAGCCAGCACAAGCTTCTGCTCCGGCTGCGGAGGAAGTGTTGGGTGCCAGCTGAGAGAGTCGAGGGAAGAGAGATGCCACTGGCATGCAGCAGGAGCGGGCCGCTGCCACGTGCCCAGCTGCACTGCTCATAGGCAGCTTCAAGTGCCTGCAGCACAGTGCAGCCTGCAGCTGTACCTGCAGCGTGCCAGGCATGGGGCTGGGGCAGCTGGGGGCTGCTAGGGTGGCCAGAAGCAATCTGCTGCCTTCAGCACACGCTCAGCAGATGTTTGGGAAGCTGCTGCTGGATCCTGGAGACATGGAGCATGGGTGAGCACGAGGCCTTCCAGGACTCTAGGGAGAAGGATATCTGTCTGCTTCTTGGATGGACACCATGCAACTCAGGAAGGAATATGATGAATGGGGAGTCAATCTACAGAGAGAAAACTTGACTCCCATTCTCAGCAGCAATGAACCTCTGAGCTCAGTGGCTGTTCTGCAGTAGTGCTGCACCTTCACCAGCACAGCGGGCAGCCTGCAGGGTGCCGTGGGGAGCACTGACATCAGAGAGCCCCCAGACACTGCACCCACCTGCCTGTGCCCCCACAGCAGCAGGGCAGTGGGCTGCAGGCCTCACAGTGGGATGACCCAGGCCTCTGCCAGTGCCTCTGCAGCGCATGACTGTCATGGTGACCCTCCCCAAAAGGATGGTCTGGGAACACAGGAAGGAAAGGAGCGTCTGCTCCACTTCCTCCTTGTCTGACAAGCAAACACTGTTTGTGAAACCACAGAGGCTACAGGACATACCAGGCCCCAAGAAGGCCCCTCTGCATGTAACTCTCATGGGGAGGGCTTCCCAAATGGCTCCCTCTCAGACCAGACCCCACGCGGAGGCGGCCCAGAGAACACAAACCACGTGCATCATGCTGGGAGGAGCTGTGCTCCCATGGGCAGGGCTGGGTGAGCTCCACACAAGGGCTCAGGTGTGCGACCCATCCTGCTGAGCAGAGGGCACAGACCCCTCACACTGTGCCCCAGGGCTCAGCCCTTGTTGCGCTGATGCGTGACTGCTCACATTCAGCACTCTGCTTCTGAGGGAATAAAAGCCAACAGCAACGTGACCGTTGGCCACTGCTCTTAAGGAAAAGCCTCCAGTCTTTCTCCCAGCCCTGACCTCAGTATAAGAAAAACAATCCTGACCTACAAAATGAGAGAGACGGGAAGGCAGCAAAACTGCTGACTGATCCAAGGCTACAGAGCACGTAGGTCCTAGGAGAAATAAGTGCACACAGCTGGGGAGGAAAGTGGGGCAACTGGACCAAGCTCCCTTTGCCAGGTGCCTCCTTTTCTTGCAGATTTACTGTTGTTTCCTCTCTCAATAACAGTGAAAACACAATAAGGAAAGTAAGTGATCAGTGGCTGTTAACCAGCAAAGCCTCCTAAGAGCTCATCAAAGCCACAGGAAGGGAAGGTGCGCGCAGTAACCGCACAGCTGACACTGGCAGGCAGGCAGCACCCTCACTGTGCTGCAGCACGTGGCACCTCTTCCTGCTGACACGCCAAGGGGAAGGGAGGTTGTAAAAACACACATACAAATACACAGCTGCATGTGGCCAGGTCAGTTCCAGTCCTGCCTTCTCTAACACCTTGAGGTGTGAGGGCAGCACCAGCCTGCTGTATGGCACAGAAACCTCCTGCCATCCCCCAGTGACTTAGCCTCTTCTCACAGATGCCTGTTAACTCTGCATGTCACATAGCACACACATACAGGCAGTGCCTGCAGCTCAGCTGGGGCTTACCTTTGGGCATGATCCGATGCATTGCGACAGACAAGAAGAAAATCGAGTCGCTGTAGTAGGTTCCTGATCCAGCACTGAAGTGTTTCTGCATGGCTTCAACGATTGGAAACAGCTTCTCTGTCAGCTCGCTGACATCGTGGATTATTACCTAAGAGAGACAGCAGAAGCACCGCTCAGCCATGACCCCCAGCCACCCCCAGCAGCCTCAGCTCAGCACACAGGTGGGAGGCTGCAAAGCCCCAGTGCAGCTCGCTGCTGTTCCAGCTGCACAACGTGCACACCTGCCACAGCAGGCAGCTAGGTGCAGCAAGGACAGGAGGGGAGGATTTTTATGGCTACGCCATAAACGTGAGAAAGGCATGGAGAGGCTCCATCAAATGTTTGACTGATATCTTCTCGCAGCCTCTGGTCCCAGCTGCTGACTCCGCAGAAATGTAACCACATATCTGGCCTCCATATGGAGTCAATCAGGGAGGTGACAGCTCACCCCAGGCTCTGGCATCCTGCAGCTCTGAGGCAAGCCAGCCCACGTCACGCACCCTGAGGACCGAGACTTGCTCCCTGCCACAAAGGCAGGCTGTGACACGGCCAGGAACCGAGCCCGGATTTCCTGAACCTCAGCCCAGCAGTGAAGAAAGCTGCACAGCACGTCTCCATTGGGGCTGGGAGGGACAGGAGGGCAGGACATGGCAAGCTGGGAAAAATCCGGACATTGAGCATTTACTGCAGAGCTGAACATCTCTTCTAGTGGGAGCTCCTCCGTGCTGTGACAAGCAGCCAAGGGACTGGGTGCCCTGTGCCATGCTGGAGCCAGGCGGGTAGCATTGCTACGGCCAGAACCAGGACCCAGGGCACACGGACCCCTGGCATTCTATTACAGCCTGTGTTGTGTGAGCACACTCGACAGAATACAGACCAACTTCTAAAACAGAACCAAACCAAACACCTCAGCAGCCCACTGCACTTAGTTTTCAGGAGTCACTTGAAAGCTCAGCGGTGAGGCAAACCACATCTGCTCCAACCAGGATCAACTGTAAATAAACTGTCAGCTAACGAAATTTTACAAGCTCATAATTAATTTCAGCCCAAGTCAGATGAATGGGAACTTTCTTGCGGGCCGATGCTCATTATTATACACAGAGAATGATGCAGGTCACTGAATCACACCAGATAACTGGAGGAACTTCCAGTGTAATGAACAGACCCAAGGGACACGACCGTGGTGCAGATTAGAGAGTTCAGCAACTCTGAGCTGGAGACCTGAGGTCATGCTGCCTTCTTCAGGCAGGAGAAAGCAAGAAAATTCCAGCAGGAACTGAACACCAGTGAGGACGCAACACAGCACCAGTGTTTTATTTCTGTTGAGGGATGCTGAGATACTTCTCCTAGCTGGCCGCGCCAGACCCATGATCCACACAGCTCCCTTCCAAACTAAACTATTCAATAATTCTATGGTTTCGCTCCTCTTCCCTAATAAAACTTCCTCTGCTAAAAGCTAGGAAGAGTGCACTATACGTGTAAATACTTAGGTTAGAGTATTGCTTTTTTCTTTTATTTCAATTCCTCAAAATCAACCACTGCAGCCTGAGCTGATGTGGCAGCTGTGCTGTGTGTGGGACGCAGCAGGGGATGCTCTGATACCAACAGGCTGGTGCAGCAGCAGGAAGCTGCCCGGAGCTTTGTCCTTCCACACTTTGTTGCTGAAATTGTTGCCCCAATCACAGCTCAGTTACCAGGAGCATCTCACCCAGGACACAGTGCCATGGCACAGGAAACCAGCTGTTTCCTCAGCAGCAGCACTGGGATCGCTGCAGAAACACACAGCACAGCAGCACAGCTGCAGCACCATGTGCTGGCTCCCCATGGAAGCTGCCAGGCTTCAATCTTCTCCCACCTGAGGAGATGACAAACAGCACAGTAGGGGTGAAAAAAGTGAGTTCAACCCAATTCTAATCACCTCTGATTAGAACTGTGGGAAAAGCACTCCTGAAACTCCAGACACAGCAATGTGTCTTCCCTCTGCTTCCACAGAAAACAGTGGAAAATGTGTTCCTCTTGCCCATCCTTTGGTGAGGCATTTCTGCAAAGCAAACTCCTGACACAAGGAATCTTCCTTCCTCAGCACTGCAGAGGGCTCTCCTCTCCTCTCACTTGAGCACAGCCTGTTTATCTGTTACTAATTTTGTGCTTCACTATTTATTTGTGGAGCAGCTTTCAGTAAACCCCTGTAGCTAAATCTGAGTGAGTTCACTGAGGACATCAAGAAAACTAAGTTCTGTGGGTTTCCTATGGGTTTCCTACACAAACACATTTTATAAACACATCTCACACCGAGAAAGGACCTCTTCAATTGGTTCACCAGTAAACAACTGCCATACACTCAGTTTCTCTTTTTGCTTCCCTCCTTCTGGTGCGGGCACCTTTGCAGCAATCCCATAAGAACAGGGTGACGGGCAGCTTGGCGGTGTGTGCCAGACCCACAGAGGAGGAGGAGGAGGAGAGCTCAGGCTTCCCCCACAGCCCCACTGTGGTTCCCACAGGCCCTCACTGAGGTGGCTGATAACCACATCCCACAGAAGGGATGGAGCTGTGAACACAGGGCTGGGCCTGCCCAAGTGAGAAGCGCTGACTTGTAGAAACCAGAGCGAGGCTTCCTGAAAGCCAGCCCTCAGGACTGTGCTGTGGGGCTCCAGCCTCCTTCTAGAGCAGCTGCTGGTGGCTGCAGGACACCTCTGCTCTGTGTCCAGAGGCAGCTGCAAACGTCCAGATCTCCTACCACTGAATTGCATAGGCAGAAAAGCAGCGGTCCCAGGAGAGGGCTCTAAAAATTAGCTTGAGAAGGGCATGCGTTGGCACTGCGTGGTACCCATGGAGGGAACCACCTGAACAAGTCACTGAGTGTAGCAAACATTGAGGGCAGGTGCTGCTTGGGGTGCACAGGGCATAGCACAGGCCAATGCTGCTGGCAGAGCCCAGGCAGGCAGGCTGTGAGTCCTTTGTGCAGCAATGCTGCTTGCTTGCCGCTCATGGCTCCATGCAGCGCTGTGCTGTGGAGCTCTGGCTCCATCTGCTGGCACGGCTAGCATCTGGGACACATCTGCATGCAGCCGGTGCTCCCGAGGCAATTCAGATCGCAGGCCCTGGGACAGCTGAGGCCAGCCCTCAGTGCAGCACAGAGTCTTGTGCAGATGCTGTTCCATGCACACTGCTGTGCACCCCAAAGCACCCTGCTCTCGCTGTCTGCACACGGTGGGGATGCTGCAGCCTGCTTTTGCACTCTCCAGAGATCTTTTTAAGTGCCTGAAGTTGCAAATGTGCCCAGGGAGTGATGAGAGCTGACCTGATACTTTCCCCAGGGGAAGGTTCTCTGATTCCTTCACTCTAGCAGAGATTCTATCTGGTCCCACCTCTGCTGGGAGGGCCGGGCAAAGACAGTTCCAAAACCCCAGTGCTCCGCATGAAGCAGAAGCACAGCTTGGGGCTCAGCAGCCCTGTCCTGTGGCTCCAGCTGCTCTCCAGGCACTCAGCAGGCCTCAGCTCTGCACCTGCTCTGGGAAAGCGGCATAAAGACCAGGAAAGCGCCCTGGGAGCACCTGAGGGAAGCCAGGAGAGGCCTCAGGCCAGAGACGGTTACTGCTGGAGCTACCAGAAGACTGCACTGAGAGTCCGCCTTCTTCAGAATTGCAGCAGCACAAGAGCTGCAAGCTCCCCTTGTGTCTGTGCTGCTATTTTCTGCCAGCTTGCCGCTGCGAGCGCCCCGGGAGCTGCTGGCACCGAGGGCACAGATGCACGTGTAGGAGCTGACATGGAGGCTGTCCGTGCCAGCAGCTCCCGCCTACAGCCGGGCAACGGACCGCAGCCCGCTGCTGGCCACAGCGAGCGTACCGCAGCGCTAAGCACCTGACCGAGCGCTGTCAGGAGACGGCATTATTTACCGAGGAATCCTTGGTACGAACACCACCGAGGTTCCATCTGCGGACACAGCCCCGGCTCTTCTAGCAGTCCAGCTAACATTGAAGGACGCGCTCCGTTAGTGCCGCAGGGCTCCGAGCAGCGCACGCCCGGCAGGCACCCGGCTGCAGCGGGCCGGGCACGCACCGAGCCCGGGAACGGGGCGGGGACCCGGCCGCCCCTCCCCTCCCCCGCCTTCCCCCCCGCCTCACCTGGTAGCGGAAGGCGGCGCCGCGCATGGCGTCCCGCAGCAGCTCCTCGCCGACGTCTCTGCTGGCGCTGTCGGTGACGAGGTGGAGGTGCAGCCCGTCCCCGCGGCGCAGCCGTCCGTGGCGCAGCAGGGAGCGCAGCGCGGCCTGGCCCTTACCGCGCAGCGCCGGGCTGCGCTCCACCTTGGTGAACATCATCAGGAGGTGCAGCGCCCGGCCCGCCTCTCCTCCTGCCGCCGTCCTCTCGCGGCGGGCCGGGCCGGGCGGCGTGGCGGGCGGCGCGGCGGCCCGCGTGGCGCGGAGGCGGCGGGTGGCGCTGGAGAAGGTCTCCCCGCCGCCGCCCAGGTAGTAGAAGGCGCACACGGCCAGGGCCGCCGCCAGCGCCAGCGCGCACGGCTGCGAGCGCGCCCAGCCCATCCCGCCGCTACCCGCCGCCCGCCGCCATGCTGCGGCCCCGCCCCGCCCCGCGCTCGGAGGCGGCGCCTGCTGGGGGCGCGGAACGGCCGCGAACAAAGCGCGGCGCGGTGCGAACGTCTGGGCCGTGCTGGGCTGATTCCCCCTCTCTCCTTTTTCCTTGGGTGATGCAAAGTTATCCGTGGTAGAGCAGTGATTCAGGTAACGCGTACCGACGTCGCTGCAAGGCAGGAGAATTCTCCTTTCCTAGGGGGAGGTGCTGACGTGCGGAAGGTCAGGTTGCATTTTCTGAAACTACTTCAGCTCTGCATATAAATGGATCAAACACACAACTCCAGGGAGTGAAAAAAGCGGCGCTAATACAGGATTCCTTATAACGCAGCTAAGGGATGACACGTGGCAATGAAGCCCGGAAGGCTACAAGCCAAAGCCTCTGAAATGAGGGGGCAGAGCCCACCCCAATGCCAGCAAGCACTTGGGTTAGGCGCCAACAGGGAGGAGGCTGAAGGCTTCCAACACACCAACCAGCAAGCGAAATGCGCTCAGGCTGCAGTTGGGCAGCCGGCAGAAGCAGGCAGGATGTCTGCAACCCACCGCCTTCACCCGAAGTTAAGGGAGCACAGCCCAGTACGTCTAATACCATTCAGTAGCATTATGCAGAAAGAGGATTTATAAGTTTGTTTACATGCATTGTACCAACATTAACAAAACATGAAACCTTATGAACAATGAAAACAATAGGAGACACCACAGATACCATCTTCACATGCAACATAAGGAAATTATACTTCTGAAATTAAGATGCATTAGAATACGTGCTCATTCTTAGAGGAGAAACATGAATTGAAGTTTTCCATTATCTGGTATAAGGTACAACGTGCTAACCAGCAGGGGAACCCTACTGCCTATCACTGAAGTTCTGCCCAGATTTATATTGTTATAAAAATAAAAGTTTCCTAGAATTACTGAACAGAACATCAGCACTCAATCCAGAACTCAAGGAAATCCATATCTGAGCACAGGAATTAATCATGCTTTCTCTTACTGAGGGCTGAATCCTCCAAGGCAGAGGCCCTGGAGTGCTGAGCCTGCCAGCATCTGCTGGGACACCCTCACTGCACTGCATGCAGCTTAATGACACATTCATTTTTACTGATGAGCAAGACCTTAACGTATGTATTGCACCTGACCTTGCAAGTGACTTCCTAGTGTACCTAAAAAGATCAGGGAACAAGGCTGCGGGATCACAAGTGCTGCACCTAATCCCTGATCCACTGAAACTTCCAATCTCCTGAAAGAGTCATCAGACCTAAAGATCAGCTATGTTCCTCGCTCATCAGCATGAACAGTTTGATACTGCTTTCCAGAGTCAGAATGCACACTGATCTGCAGAGCAAGGGAAGAAGCTTTTGTTGACAGGAAATTATCCTGCAAAGTTTGACAGATTTTTGTGGCTGGGAAGGAAGATACCCTTGTGGATTGGGTGTCTCAGCAGCAAGGATTGAGACAGATTATGCCACTAAGCTGTAGGGAGCTTTGCTTTACAAGCAATCACACTGCACACTGCCTGTCCTGTAGGCAGCAGAGGACACACATCTTTAGAAAAAAGAAATCTATGTGTAAAGTGTACTCCATACAGAGCTGTATCTTACATGGTCCGTCTGTGCATGGGACATTTAACTTCCTCTAAAATCTACTAACAGAACATTCACTGCTGTTAAATACAGATTAGAAAGTACATTAGCATTTCATAGACAATTATTTAAAAAGGTTATGAATCATCTATAGGCAGTAATTTCTATTAAGTTGCTTATTATTCAACTAAACTCACCCTTGAAGTGGACAGAATCTGCTTTTCCTAACATAATTACACCACACATGAAGCAAAAACCGTTTTTAAGATTCTTTTGCTTGGAAAACTTACTGCTCACTTTTCAGATGTTATTAACTTTGCATCAAGAATCATTCAGATTAAATGCATGGCTATACATTTTCTGCAAAATAATATATATGTGAAAAGCTTTGTTAAATATTAACGTGCTAAAAAGTTTTACTTTACCATAACCTACAAAAATTCTTTGCCCAATTTTGGTTATTAAGCAACTTGGAAAAACCCCATTCTTTTCCTACATATACAGAAGGCCAGCATAGTGCTGCAGCTAACAGAACAAGAAACACACAAGGATGTAACTAAAAATTCTCCTCAAGTTTTCCTTGGGGAAAATACAGCATAAAGAACTGCACTGAGTGCCTTATGGCTTCAGGTGACGATGATCTAGGCACTACCTAACCTGACACATACCTACAGCCACCATTTATGCACGCACATCAGAGTGGAGCTGACTGAAACAAGCAGTTTGTGTTGCTGCCTTCAATACAGCTGCAGACTGCACTCATTTGTTACTTTGCAAGAACGTGCAGCAAAATTCCTAGACTTCCTTCTGCAAATGTTAGCTTAGACATGTAAGTAAAATCTGCAAAGACGTGTATATTACACCATGCTTGATTGACCTGAATTTAGGATGGCTGTATTACAGTATGGAGTTTTATACACACAGCTTAGGGCTAGCAGTGAGAACAGCAGAGGTGACAAACAGCCTTTGCATGATTGTTCTGCACAACACTTTCAGCTTTCCATTTTTTACTTCAACATCTCAATTTTCATGTCCAGATATCAAAATACTGACAAAACCCAGACAATGTCCAGCAGGATTACATTTATTTTTCCTCATGAAAGGTTCCAAGTGCTCATTTAAAAGTTACTTCCTTCACAGCAAGTCTTAATTTTAGAAAGGGAAATAAAAAGAAAAAAGAAAAACATAAACTACTCTTAGAAATTTGGTCCTTCGGGATATACACCTACTGTGACTGACCTGCAGTCACCAGCATAAAGGCCAGCCTGGTGTTAAAGCTTCCACTGCCAAAGAGCTTGAAAAAGAGAAAAGCTCCCACACCTTGTTATTAACAGCCTGCCTCTAACCAGCTTCAGCACAGGAACAGGAGAATGCTGTACGTTACAGACCCACAGGCAGAAGGACGATTCAGCAAGTCATTACCTGATTTCCCTTCCAAACAGTCCAAGAAAATGCAACCTAGACCTTCTTGTCAGAGGTGCATCTTTATGGCAATAGTGAGACAGGTGACAGCAGAGGATACCGACGAGCAAAGCTGATCCGAACCCTCGGTGACCATCTGCAACACACACAGCTGTGCTCTGCTAACTTCACACACGAGTCACAGATGAACGTGGTACTTGCTAACAGGTACTATTTCTATACTGAGCTAGCAGGTATTCCTTTTTTTTTAATAATATACATATTTTTCAGCTGCTGAGGTATATGTCCTGTACAACATAAAAACTTGTATACAATTCCTCAGCTACCGCAATCTACAGCTACATTTAGAGTGGTCATTTTATCCAAGCTAACAAAACACAGGTAATTCATTCTCTTAACGTAAAGACGACTTGCACTGTAAGGAGCAGATTCTTTTCCTTCTTGACACTTAAGGCTTCTGGGAATCTGACTGCTGGAAACGGTTTAGCTTCTCTGGATTATTTGATGCCATTTGAGAAAAGTCACGAAAAATGTCCTGATAAATTTCATCTCCTAAAAGAAGAGAAGAAAGGAAACAGTTCGTTATCACAAATGTTTGAAACATCACCCATCACTACACAAACGCCCTACCATGTTTCCAATCACTGTAAAAACATATATTAATGGGGTAAGGACTGCTTATAGATGGAATGACGCTGATGTGAACTCTGAGACTGTTTACTGCATGCACGTTCTGTAGAAGCAAATTAAACAAAGCCAAACTATACCTGCAATAGTACCTCAAAGGCAGCCGCACAGAGGAAAGTCCAGAGTTAGAAAGGAAAAGTGCAAGCATTTTAAAGCAATGTAAAACAAAAAATGTTCATTAGCTATCAAAGAACAAAAGTCATTTTTGACAGGACGTGTTAACCAAGACTCTGCTCAGGAAGTCAGAATTACGGCGTAAATGAAGCTTTGCTGGGAAACAGAGGCCAGAAGTCTAACAGCCAGACAGAACTCCCCATGAAAGAAACAATTAGCAAGCAATACCATAAAAAGCAATCCTAAGTAATTAGTTGTTGCTCGTAAAACTACTACTTCAGCAAGTATAAATTTGTACTGCATCATTGGACATCTATTATATCCTCTAGGTTTATCTCTAAGAGTAACAATACCTTCCTTAAACATTTTCCAGTGTTTCTTATCTTCACCCTTTATGTTTAAGAACAACCTGACAACAAGAACAGCTCTATTCCAGAGTAAGGCAAGGCAGTGATTTGCACCTGCTCTGTCTCCCCATCTCTCTCCAAACTGGAAAATCACATTCAAGAGAAACTACTTCTTGAGTCATTGACAGGTCATTCTTCTACCATTTTGAAGTGGCTTGTTTTCCATCTGCTGCAACATTTTAGGCCTTGAGTTCTGCTTGAGTTTTAAAACATTAACCACACCCCACTGACTTCAAAGGGAACTACATGCGTAAAGCATTCAGCCCAGGCAGGAAATATTCAGCCATCCAGATTTTCCTGTCTTCCCACAGCAGATGGCCACATGGGACAAGATCCCAGCATCACTGCTCCCTGCTGACGACTCGATTAAAACACGACAGAGAAATCAACCTAACAATATCTGTTATCACGTAGGTTGAATGCGATTCTTAGCCCCTCCTTTTCCCCTCCCCTCCCCTCCCCCAGCAGCAGGACTGCACACAAATCACAATTCCACCTCTCCTTTCAAAAGGACAGTTTTAGAAAGGGTTTATTGTGCGAGAAGTTACACTGCTCTGTTTTCCATCTTTTTAGAGCACGTTTCCAATATCAGAACCATTCTACATTTCAAATATTGGAGATGAGGCTGCATTCACTTGAAAACGCTCTCAGAAGCGATAACTGACCTTCTGCAGATACTTCACACGGTACGTGGGGTCATACAGAAGTGCAGCAGTGACAATTCTGTGCAGGCTTTAAGAGACAAAGAAATTCTGCACTACTCTGCTAGGAAGCTTTCATTCTAGTGAAATCTCTTTTGGTTTTCAGGTTTAGTTTCAAGTACATTCTAGAGATGAAACAGGCACACAACACTTTACCACAAGTTTCTGGTAACTGCTTGCAATGGAGAATAAGCACAGAACGGAAGAAGTTGCAAGATCCATCCCAAGACAAGGTTTGAGGAGCACAAATCAGAATCAAACTAGTATGATGCAAGAAATGAGACTTTTAATACAGACACGGGTTCCATTTGTGAACTACTACTGCAGTTCAAGTTGCCATATTTAGTTCTCTTAAATAAACTTGAAAGAAAAAAGCTATTTTTGTAAGAATCGTTGTGGCTCTGATTTTTACTATATTACATAACAAAACTATTACATACAAAAATAGAGTAAAATAAAGTGCCCCTTTAGTTCGTATGCTGCATTAAAATATTTAATGCTGTAAACCTTATTCTTTTAAAATCTTACTTTAAAGTTTAATTCTGGAAATCCTCTTTCCAAGCAATGTTTTCACTAAAGTGCAGATTTTATGTACAAAAATACTGAAACACTGCTTTACCATTTAACACCAGAATAAATTAAAAGGCACACATGATACATTCAAGAAAAGACAGGAAGAAAGAGTAGCAGTTCTAATATCAAATAGCAGACATACTGCAGCACCAGATGAGCACTCAAGTATCATATGAGAATCAGTATGATGGTGTGTATGGCTTCCACCACCAGAAATGAGCCAAGCTCATTTGGCTCATTTCAGCTAGTTCCCACTCCAGGAATATTATTCTGGAAGACCAACCATACCTTGCAAAGCAACACAGAGTTTCCTACGTAGCTCAAACCAGCCAAGTATATTAAAATCAGAAACGCTGGCACTATCAGCTACGTTAGTAATTGCTTTTCAGTTGCATTACTGAAGCAGAGGAATACGCAGCCTGCTTCGCTGTGATGACAAACTCTTGCATTGATGTTTACCCTCCCACATACCATATGCATATCCCATATATGAGATACGTATATCCCATATATACATATCTCACAGCAAATGTACAACTGCCTTGAAAATCCTTATCTTTTAGAAACACAATTTAGGAAAAGAGGAGTTCTAAAATAAGCGTAGCGCAGATACTTAAGCATGTCTGTGCAGTGAAAAAGACCTGCTTTGTCTATGGCCAAGCAAGGAGAACATCCATCAGAACGATTCAACTAGATGATTCTGGAAGGTCCCTTCCAACTGAACTACTCTATTCTAACAGCAGAGAGGGGCTTTGTGCTCACACTTGCACAGTTTCACAATCCTAGCAGGCTAGCAGACGTTAACATTTAGAACACTCAAATACTTATTCAGCTTTCTGGGAGACTTCAGCAAGTAAAGAAATGCTGAATCCAGAGACAGTCAGATCTTCCGGCCGGGACACTGCCCTGTACAGCTCCTGGCCAGAGTTATAACAGCTACTCTAATGCTACCCTCCCTCTGATTCGGCAAGCTTTATGATTTGTGCTGGCATAAAGCTTTATGCCTTGTGCTGGCTCCACTTTCCATGATCAATCTTGCCCCTTTACACTTATCAGAGATTGTCTACACAAAAAATGTCTGGTGCAGATTGCATTGGCTGCAGTCTCCAGGTTCTACTGTAACTGTTAAGAAGGCCCAGGTATCTTTGATAAAAGATGTACCAAGCTTTTTATTTTCTCTACTTATTTGAAGAATCTGTCTAGACCACTTTTAAACAATATAAGAGGGAAAACAGACTCCCCTCATCTTCAGTTTAAAGACGTGGACATTCATACTTTCATGTGACAGAATTGGTTTCAAGTTACAGCAGGGGAGATTCAGGCTGGACATGAGGAAGTATTACTTTTCAGAAAGGGTGGTCAGGCACTGGAATGGATGCCCAGGGAGGTGGTGGAGTCACCGAGCCTGGGGGTGTTCAAGGAAAGGCTGGATGTTGTGTTGAGGGACATGGTTTAGTAGGAGCTATTGGGAATAGGTGAACGGTTGGACTGGGTGATCTTTTAGGTCTTTTCCAACCTTGGTGATTCTATGATTTTCTTACGAATTCAGTCAAAGCAAGCCTTATAATATTTAGGAACCAACTTAGGCTTTAGTACAAACTACAGAAATATATTTTCTGTTTTATAACAGTTTTAGATTTTTTCATGTCAATTAAGTGATGCAGAGTGTTCATTTATGACCTAAAGCATAACTTTTGAATCAAAGTTATCACCTCTCCTAAAACAAATGCATTTCACTATTTGAAACCAGTAGTTATGATTTTTAACACTTAAAACAAGAACTAGGAAAATCAGAACTACTCCAGTAGTTGTTATCTCCAGCCTGGCAGTGAAGTAGCATGCATTATATCAGAAAACAGCCTCAAATTCAACATGAGCAAACAGGCAACGGATCCTTTCTTTCACTGCTGCATTTTGGGTGGAAGATTCTTCCATATTATGCTCATAATTAAGTACTTATTTCTGATTTATTTGTTGCTCCTCCAGAGAGAGCATGTAAGTCTCTGAGTGATCTTCAATACTTTCATTGTTTTAATTTGAATTTCCTAGGAGTTTTGCATAAAGATAAATTTGTAACACAATCATTCTTCAGGAGAAGCTTTACAAAATATGGAAGTTCTGTTCATTTGATACCATCCATCTGGGACACTGGACACTCAACATGGCCCCTTGAGTACATCCCAGCTCCAAACTGAGGCAAAAGCACACAGTCCTTATGAATCAGTGACAAATATGAAGGCTTGATGGGCAGTGAGCCAACATTACCTGGCACTCAGCCTTAAAAAGGTTTTTCTTTCACTACTGCCTGGGATAGCATATTTTTATGATTGCCTTGAATAACCTGACAATTAACCATACATTCATTATTGATATTTGCATGAAAATAAATTAGGTTCCTATGGAAGCATATTGTAACAGAGGAAATGGCTTGCATAAATGTCATATCAGAACACATTATAAACTGGGACAGGATGCCTGAGAATAAGTTGCACATGCTCCTTAAGTAATGCTATTTTCTGGTGTGAGTGAACTCAAATGCCTGATGCATACACTTCTTTAAAAAATCAAATGGTGAGATACTATGCATACAAAAATACATATAATTAAGAATTACCGTCTTGTTCAAGATATTAACTAAAAATATTTTTTAAAAGGAAGAAATAATACTTTCAGAATTGTCTGGAGATATTTTGAAATATTTGATACACATTTTTACAGTGGCGTAGAATTTTTCTTTCTTAAAAAAAATTAAGAAAAAAAAAAAGTCCATTCTAAAGGAAGAAGAATGGCATCTTGTACTAAGATGAACTTCTCAAGTGTCTCTGAGCAACCTGGCCTATAAGGCTGCCACTCAGTGTCAGATAAATCCTAACATTACATCAGTTTCAGAGAAATGTCAGTAGGAGAAAACCAAACAACCAGCAGCAAAAAAGATTGGTAAGAGTTTACTAACAAACTACCATAACTATGTGCTTTAAACGCTCTCATTTTAGGTCTCCTAACTAATCTGACAAAGCTGCACCATAATGAAGCTTTCACGTGTAAATACTGTCTAAAAAAAACACTGTACGAAGTTATCTTAAATTTTCTTCAGACCCTAAGAATCTAGCTGTAAACTGATAAATTCCTGAATACATTTCTTGTACTGCATCTCAGTATGGTTATTAGTAGAATATTGACCTGGCTGTCCATAGAGCCCTTCTGATTCACGCATTTCTTCATTCATCCTTGCTAAACGCAACCTGCGATGTGGGAAACAGAAAAAGAACAATGTCACTTTGAAAGCAGAGCAAAAAGGCTGCCGCTCCAAGACCTGCAGCCCTTGAACCTCATAGCAAGGTCACCTATGTCCAGTGCACTCAGCTTTATTTTGCTCTCCCTGTTTTTATGTATATTTGACATAACATGTATTTTGACATGTAATTTTGATATAACGTGTATTTTAAAATAGAAGCAGTATGAAAAGCACAGACACCTAATTAGAACACAGAACTTACAATGTTACAATATCTGCATTTGCAGCCTCTACAGCTATACTCAGTGGATCTTTCCCATCTTCATCAGTAGCATGCTGGTTTGCTCCTCGTTTTAGGAATAAACACACTTGCCTGTTTAGAGATATAATTCAATAATTATTTTCCATCATAATAAAGGAAAAAAAGCTAATATACAAAACCAAGCAGGATGCAATGTATTTTACTTAAATCACCAAAAGCCTCTCGAATACCACTGTTCACCTATAATAAGATATTAACAGATAGTTAAGCAAAGCTTTTAGCTGGCTTTCTGAAAAGTTCTGAACAGTATTTAAACTGCCAAATCATGCTAATGCAGCTATGAGTTGAACCCTTCAGAAGGTAATCCTTTTCCTTCCTGTGTCATCCGAGGTTACAGAACCATAAAACTTCATCCCTTTTGCTATGATAGAAGAGAAATACTGAGCAGGATAAATTAATACAGTACAGAACCCGTAGGCACAGATGCATGTTTTACCAAGTAGAAGCTGTCCTCATTTTTCATCTACATGCCTGTACGTATGCACACGTGTACGTAGATCACTACACAAGCAGGGCATGATGGCTAAGCTTAGACCTTAAACTCTCTCAAGCTGTCAACTTCACTCTATTCAGAATTCATGTATGCAAAGAGGACGGGTGCCACAAAACAGATTATGTCCTCATTTGAATTCAAGGCTGCAGTTTAAAGCCCTGATTCCAAGATTCAAAATGTGATGTAGTACATTTCATTTCAACATGAAATACCTGTGTGAGATGAACCAGAAACAGCTCTGGTCCACACTCACCACTATTTCTCTTTCTTGCATTTCATGAATCTTCACCCACATTGTTTCAAAAGTATTATCAAATACATTTTTCCAACACGGACTGAAGTGTTTACAGGCATGTGTTCTGCTAGGAGATGAGTGGGGAAATAATGTTTTAAGTGCTCTCATCACAAAAGTTTAAAGGAAAAAACTCTATGATCTGAAATAAATTAAAATGAGTGTGGGGGAAGTGAAGAAGCTTTGCATTAATAAAGGCAGTAACCAGTGACTACTGTCAAATTCTGGAACAGTGAGGTACCCCGTGTGTCCTAGAACTGTGGCGTGGTGTAGGGGTCCTCTTCCTTTCATGTCCCTGATGTTCACATTGGCACCATTCTGCAGCAGGAATTCACAAGTAACCAGTGAACCCTATGGAAGAAGAGCAAAAGAAACAAATTAGCACCAGATCTCCAGCATCAGAGTGAAAATCATCCTGCCTTGTTACCACTGAGTGTTATGGTAAAGGAAACTAAAGGGATTGCTTCCATATCACTACTGCACACTACCAGGTTGTGTAACAACCAAGAAAAACAACAACAAAAAAGTAACCAACCATAATACCGGGGAAAAATAGTTCAGAAATAACTTTGAAAGAACTCTGTAAAGACGATTTCAGTATCACATTATCATTCATGAGCAAAGCAAGTAGTTGGAAAGAAGCAGTGACAGAAATGTCCCTATTATTCCCCCTCCCCTCCTCCCACATCACTCTGCTGTAGATCACATACCCCTCGCACTGCCTGAATGAGTGGAGTTGCTTTGTTTTCTTCCATATTGACCCAATTTACTTCAGCTCCATGGGCCAATGCTTCTGCCATATCTGGAAGATTCTTCTCAAAGGCAGCTTGATAAAGATGCAATCCTGGATTAAGCTGTCTGGAGTCATAGAACACGGAAGATTCTTGCTTTTCTCCTTCTGAAAGAAGTTTTTAAAAGAAAAAGCTTGTTTGTAATCCCTGTTTCTGCAAGGTACATCTTTGGCATAAGGTGGATCAGACTTCACAGAAAGGTCTGCATTGGTGCCCCATTCTACCAGACATCTTCACACATGCCTTTAGCTTATTCCAGCACTCGAGCATGGACACTTCAGAATTCTGCCCAGAAAACCTTCTCTTCATGTTACTGGCATTTGTGAATATCCTTCAACCTACCTATCCCACGTAATTGCTAAAAGAAAAAATAATAATTATAAGAAGCTTGGCTGGTCTCAAACAAGATATGAATTAAACTAATTTCCTGCTGAGACGTAGTCATACAAATATATCTATCCACAACAGTTTAACAGCTGAATATAACAAGGCTAATATTGTTCTGAGAGTTTTCATTTAAACATATCATTCTTACGTATAAATTACTTGCTGGGGCTGTAATCCTTTGAAGTAAACCAAATCCTTTTATCTCAACAACAGTTACACACAGTAAAGTGTGGGAAGACATTTTATACATAAGCTTTCATGAGTTACTTCATAACTGCTTCTACAATGCAGTCAGAAGATCTAAGGCACATACTGCCTGCCTACAAACCACAGCTGTGAACTACTGTACTTGAATCGTACCTCAGAAGTGTGCTATGATGCAGAAGTATAAGCTTGCTTTGTAATTAAATGCTTTAACAAGCTATACTCTATCAGCCCAGGATACTGATAATAGATAATTTTATCAGTTTATAAAAGCTTTAGATATGTGGATTAATGTTTGAAGGTATGATCACTTTCATGTAAGTAGAAAACAAAAATTAAGCAAGAATGTTGAAGTAACACACAAAGCTTATAATCTGTGACTTAACATGAATTCCATCTCTAACATCATAACTCTTTATGAAACGAGTGGTGCATCTCTCTGGAGACATCTCTGTGTCAAGATGAAGCAGTGTTCCATTCTGCTAAAAAGAAGTTCTGGCTCAATATCATGAACTAAAAAATTCTATGAACTTATTTAGGAGGATTCTATGACATTCTTGCTACCAAGCATGGAAGAAAGAAAGACAACCCAAGCAACTATTACCCTTATTAAAATGTTTCAGCATACTGGGATAGAAGACACATGAACTTTACTATTAAGTACTAAACCCTTTGATGGAATGTGCTGGCAAAAAAAAGATTAAATCTTTGTCTTGAAACACAAAGCCAAACACACCTGGTTCATACAAGCTGTTAGCTGATATAGTAGAGGCAAGGTGTTCTCTGCTGTCATCAACACTCTGCTGGATCCCACTGTCACTGCTTCTTACTGTTTTGGGGAGAAATTAACATTACTATGCAGATTACAAGTTACCTACTCTTCACAGACACCATGATAATAAAGCAAGCTCTTATACTTGGTCCTGAATTATTTTTTTCCTTCCCATTAACAAGTACTTATTCATTATCTTTCTCACAAACCTACCAAAATAAATCTGAAGTCACACACTTCAACTGTAAAATTCGTAACAATAGTATCAAAGATTACCATGAAGGTGGAAAATCAGGATAAGTAAAAAAGCTTAAATTATTTCATGAAAACACTAAGCAATGCAGTAGCCCGGAGACAATGGATTAAAGGCAGGGAGATGGCCACAACACACAACGGATCACTAGTGCAAATACTGAACATGCCACTGCTGTAGTACTTACTACTACGTAGCTTTGAGGAGGTATCAAAGTAGGAGAAGAGTGAATCTAGTTCATCAGGACAGAACAGAGACTCCCGCCTCGCCTCGTCGCTACTTACAGCAACCGCTGGGACATGCAAGTTAGCAAAGCACAAAGCAGGCAGTAAGGAAGGAACAGGGCAGGAAAGAACATTATTGGAAGAATTAAGGATGAAAATACGGAGGAAAGAAGGTGGTTAATATGTTTCTGAATGTAAGCATCCCCAGTCCACAAACTGCCCACCTAAGAAATGCACATTCCTCAACAAGCCCTTTCTTCCCTGTACCTCTGAACTAGGCTACAACCCACTGACAGAACTACTCTGCTTGGGGCAGGAAATCAGCAGATACAAAAAGCTTCAAAAATACTTTAAAAAGAACACGTGTAAGGTAGCTAAGGAGAGAAATGTGTAGATACCTCTTGGAGATGCCACACCTTGCTCTACTGCCAAAAGGGATTTTTCAGGAGCACTGTGCCTTTTCTCTTCCTGACTCTGAGGTAAAACTTTTGTTCTGGACTCAAGTGGAGACAATGCTGCTGCAGGCTGCTTTTCTACAAATTTTCTTTCCACGTATTTTGCTTTGATGTACGCCTCCTTCTCTTGTCTGCCATATACAAAATGCCTGGAGTTAGTAAGCTCAGATTATCTTTTCTACAAGAACATCCACTTCATACTAATGCCAGTAATCAAACTGCACTCTGGCACTGCACATAGGACACTCAATGACATTTTCAGAATGATGAAGAGCACATTACCCAGCTCTCTGGATTCTTGATAAAGTTTTGTATAAGCCTAAAAAGAATGAAACTTATGAAAATTTTAGGAAGTTAAAAGAAAATGCTATGATTGTATAGGTACATTTTCTGTCAGGTAGATGCTTTACAAAGTAGAAGAAAGACATTAGTTACTGTACATAACTCTTGATATAAATCCCTTAGGCACATTTTCTATATTGCCAATAACCAACTAATATCACACACATTTAGATTCTTCAGTAAAAACATTTGTTAAAGGAACACCAAGACTGCATGAGAGATCAAAAACGAAAGCCTCAGGTAGACACAGCCACCAGCTGCAGAATGCATGCTATGCATTTTTTTCCTGAACCCCAGTATCATGTTCAGGTGACAATCCAACTGGGACAAAATGATGAAAGAGCTTTTAAAGTGCTGCTACTGAAATGGCTGAACAGCAGTTATCACTAGAAGGAATACCTAGCAAGTCTCCTACAGTATGAATGACATTACAACATCACCAAATTGTCAGTACCTTAGGAATCACAGCTTTCTACTGCATGAAACTCTGACAGCAAGCAGCACAGAATTGGAAAGCCACTAAAACATTTTAAAAGACTTACACTTTATGGTGGAACAAAATGTTAGGAAATATCTTCAAACACATTAACAAACAGAAATTGTAGACAGCAGTAAGAGAGAGAAAAGAGCATGCCAGGGGATTAGGGAACAGAAATAAAAGAAAAAAGCCACTGCAAACAAAAGTCAGAACCACAGGTTCCTTTCGGGGCACCTTACACAAGAGCTGGCTGAGATGGTGCAGAGCAAACAAGAAACAAAACCAACCTGCCCACACTGATGTGGCAAAGCAGGATGCTACAGGGTTGTCATCAGAAGGAGGAAGTGAGATCAGAAAAAGAAGTGCGTTATAGAAGCCAAAGGAGACTAACAATAGGAATACCCATGAGAAGCAGGAGGAATAGACTGCTTATATGGAGAAAAGAAGAGGAAAGTGTTAAACACAGTTAAGTGACAGCACCTTTTTCAGGCTGGAGGCAGAAGAAAGAAACAAGACAAAGGAAATAAGCACAGCTATTAGACCACTGGAGTTGGCGTCATTCAAAGAAAGACTCAGGAAATGAAAAATATCAGATACTGAGAAGGGGAAGTTTAGTTGCATTGGTGACACAAGTCGTTTAATTTAATATAATTTATAGCTATAATGAAAGGATGAACAAATGAAAGTGAAGCACATTACTACCTTTGGCTTCCAGGCTGAGGCTTCTTTACTCCCACTTTTTCCAACTTTGCTTCATATATTCTATTTATAACATCATTTCCTAATTCACACATAAGCTATGAAGAAAAATAAATATATTCAAATACAATTGCAAATGGCTTTATCTACTTATTTAGTAGTTTTATCATAGACTTTTTAAATCTCAGTATTTTCACTAAGTTTTGTGAGTTCCCTTAGGAAAATATGCATGGGTTTATTTCATGATAAAGAAATATCAGCAAACAAAGGGACTAAACAGTGTAAGATTACAATAACTGTTGTTTTGTTAAGTCCAATTCCCTTCCAAAACAGGATTAAGAAAATGAATATAAAGAATCTTGTTTTCCTGCAATCACAATGACAGCTGTGGGCCTCAAAAGCATTACTTTCCAGCAGCTTTGCTGTTAGTTCCTCTTATGCCATCTGGCAAGACACAATTCACTCCATTCTGATCCATCTTGTCCAAGACAAGAGTGGAAAGATTGCTTGCTCCTACTACCACGTAGAACTTTACGTGAACACAGCACGTACTTTTCTTTTACCCCCTCATTAGCAACACATTAGTACTAAAATTATTTTGGGTCAAACAACAACCCTGTTCATATTGTCTTCCTGTTCTTTAGAATAGAAAGGTAATATGCAAGAACGAGAACATGAGCTACAAACAAGTGTAGTGCATCAACTATCCAACTGCACATGAGCATTGGCTCCTACTCCTGTATTTCAATGTCATATGACTTTCATTTTTAAGCCAGAATTCTGGCACACATACAGCACACAGTAGCAGTTACACATAAGAGTCTCCCAGAAGCATTTGAAATCAGGATCTCATTCTAACAGGTGGCATTCAAATTTTCAAAAATACTCAAGCTTTAATCTGACATAGAACTTGAATTTTTTCAGCCCACTGCATTATTTATCTGTATCATTTTCATACGTTGAAAGTATCAGATCAAACTTAGCAGTTAAAACTGCATTTGTGCACCTAAAAGTGTCACAAAGTGTTCTGACTTTGTATCACGTTTGTATCAAGAATGATGTCTGCTAATCCAGCAAGTTGTAAAAAAGCAATGTGAGTTAACAAATACATCACCATAAATATGTTCTACTCAAAAGCAGAAGAGATGCACTGAGTACAAATGCAATTTCTTCCTCCATGAACATTCAGATGCCTGGGCTTTAGACAAATAACCTCCGTAGCAGACAGAAACTCCTGTTTCAAAATAACATCCTACCTTCAGAAGTTCAGGTTCCCATGAATCCAGGGTCAGAGATCTTACTTTTGAGAAGTGGACTCCTAAGCTTCTAAACAGCAAAAAGAAACAGTAACCTGTAACAGTGCCTCTGTCTTATTTCAGATCACTATACACAGGTTTATGCAAATAAAGCACGTTACTTTCACCCTGTTTACTAAAAGGAGTCTCCAACCTTGCCTCAATGTCCACTTCAAGAGGCAAACACTGCATTTCCTATTTAAATCAGTCGTACTTCTGAAGAGCTCACCAACCTGTGTATCCCAGAGCACTCGATGCACAGCGTGATGCCAAGGTTGATGCTGGCCCAGCGAGGATCTGCCAGGCCGCAGTCGCAGCAGGCAGCATTACCAGCAATGCACTGCACTCGCTGCAGAGCGCTTTCTCCCTTCAACAACTTCTCTTTTGTCTCGCTGCCAGATTCCAGGCTTCCAGTAGAAGGGGATGATTTCTTTTCCTGTTTCTGAAAAAGAAACAAAAAATACACTACATTAAAGAAGAGCCTGTGAATAATGAAATACTGACAGTACACTAGAACTCTAGAAAAAAGGCTTCTGCATTTAAAGCCAAAGAAAGCCACTGAACTGGAAAATATCTTCAGCTTTTTAGAAATATTACAGAATGGAGTGTGGAGTATCCAATAATCCTACCAATTACGATGACACTACAGAAAAACTTCAAAACATACAGGCCAAAGCAATGCTAGTAAGAAGGAAGGAAAGACAAATTAGACGATTGGAGCCTTCAAAATTTCATTGCATTTCCATTGGAAGACAAACAATGGATTTTATTTTATTGTTAGTTCCCTTCTCTCCAGTTCTTGCTAATTTTACTCCTTAAGATCTAAAGGTAGTTGCTGTTTGGTTGATCTTTAAACTCACCTCAGATTCGTCCCCTTTCTCCCTGTATGCTGTAGCAATACTGGTCTGAACAGCCTTAATCCACGCCTGCCGCAGCTTTTCTGAGTCAGCTTGGAGCATGCAGCTTCTGTGAAGAACCACACAATGCCCTCAGAGACAGAGGCCAAACCAACAACACGCTGTTCAATCAAACATAAAGCCTTGTCAAAGTTTGTTGCTGTCAGCATACGTTTATTGCTTATTATGCACCATGTAATAAATCCATTTATTTACAGATAATAAAGCAGCTGACTTTATGACCCACACATTCCTGGTTTCAAAACTATTTATAAGTAACCTTAAACATGGATATGACTCTTCAAATAACCCAGAAAATTGCTTAATCTCCTATTTCTGATATTTTTTTTCTTATTCCAGGTCTCTCATTCTCGTATATGATGATTTACCTCCATGACTGTCTACACAAGGGGCAGCTATCAGTCCCTGAAACCTTAAATCATTCAGCAAAAATGAGAGAAAATGACTTGAAAGCTCTGAGGAAAACAAAAAAAAACTATTTTTCACATGGACAGTCTAAGGAAAACTTATTCTTCGTTTCTGGTTAGCTACCTCCTAGGCTACTAAGCAGCTTGATAATTAATACCAGCTACTACTACTAACCACAACAGCTCCATGACTACAAGACATTTATACATAAAGCACAGGAACACATGTTTATTTTAATGCCAGAAGTAAATTAAATACTAGGAATACTTCTCACAGCATCACTTTCTCCCAGCCAGAGTTTCAGAGCACAGAATTGCTCAGATATTTTTCCTGTTTTGATTTGCCCCAAGAGACACATTCATCCTGCGTTTCAAGGCAACCGAATCTAACAATGCTGCTTATCCACTTAATTTTTAAATAAACACGCTCCATCACTTCTCCTTACTTTGTTGGAGAAACCACCTCAAAACAGAAACGCCTTTCTATGTCTTCGCAGTGTTTAACCGTGCAAAGCCGCAAGTCTTCAACAACCACTGTGGGATTATCCTAGGAAACAGGAAAGACAGATGAAAGAAAGAAAGTAGCTGATACCCTCAAATTATTTCTCACTTATTTCATTGCTTCACATCTATTTTTCCTTCAGAAATGAAATTTGAAATAAGTGACAATGGACACACTTGGCAGGAAATATTTATTTCAATTTCCATGCTCGGTCATACTCTGTGAGAATTTTGAGGTTGTCTTGCCATCTAGAGTCCAATCAACTAAATAATCCATAGCTTAAAGAACAGCATTAAAGGAGCTCAAAGATACTTTCTGAGAAGATGTGCTATTAACTCATACAGAAATCAGACAGGTTACACCTAAATAAGCCATGCTGCAAGTGCCAAGTACAAAATTCAGAAACCACGACGGAGTGGTTTTGAAAACTTGATTCAACTCCAAAGGTATCCATTCTAAAATAATGCAATTTTAAAGGTGCTTTTTGTAATATAAAAATGTATCAAAACACAACTGCAATTCACAATCAGAAAGTGCCCAAAATGTACTAACATGAATTCCACCACTTGTCTCCTATCCAACCACAAAAACAAAAGACCATCCTATCTGATAGCATATCAGTTAACAAGCAGTAGGCTCTGAACCTGGGCTGTTATTGCTGAAGAACAATGCATAACCATAAACTTCTCTTTATTGACTTATTGCCTTCTCCATTCAGTTCTCTACTTTTATTTTCTTCTTCCACAAAGAGCAGCTACAGTTATGTGGTGCACAAACTGATTCCAGAAGAGTAAATCAGAGGAGCACTTGCCCAAACGCTAGCTGGCAAAGCTGACTTCTGGGCTTGGGGTGGAGCTGCTCCAGCTGCGGTCACAGCAGATGTGAAAAATTGTACTTTGCCCCAACAAACATCAACTGCTGAGTTGCCTTACACTTTCAATACTAGGTATGTGCACATAGCATCTGTAATAAATACTTTCGTGTCATTTTCTCCTCTCTATGATTGCAAAATTGGGTTTGTGAGTCCAGCCAGTAACGGAAAAGAGCAAATCCTTATGGACTCGTCCAAAGAACACTACGTAGCACTCAGTCTGCCAGCAAGTGCATACAAGCCTTTTGTTATCAGCAGCTCTCAATGCTCCTTGTGAGCCTTCTCTGCAACGAGGTAACAAAAGCACAACAAATAAGGTATGGCTTACAAGTCCCTACATCTGTATGTACAATGTTCATCTCATTTTACAAAGGGAAAAACTAATTTAGAAAATGAAGTAGGTTGTTCAAGAGCACATAGGACATCCATGCCAACTCTCTGCTTCTCTCACCCTGATGAGGAAGACCAGCATCCACATCAAACTATGATGCCAAGACAGCTTTCCATACCTACCTTAAATTTCTTCTGGTACACGAGTTGGTTATTCTGTATGGAGAACCAGCGCCTGTTCAAACAGAGAGATCCAAACAATATGAAACTGACCTCGCAGTACTCATTTGACTGAAATATACTATGATGCAGTCTACAGAGAGACTGTAAGTGAGAAAGAATTCATGGTATTAATTCTGCAGTCAGTTTGGACAAGTATTTCATGAAAAAAAGGGAGAGCAGAGACGAAACAAAAAAAGAAAGCAAGGTTCAAATAATTTGAGTCCTGAACGAATACATTCATGTTATGACATTAGTAAAGCTAAGATACAAAACATTTTCATTTCAAAGAACATTTACATCTGTATTTTAGCAGCAAACTACGACTTCAAGTAATTCAATAATGGTAGTTTAAATAATGAAAGTATTAAAACATTTTAACTACTCACTCCTGAAATATTTTCAGGAACAGAGCTATCAAATAACTTACCTAGCCCTTAGACAAAACTAGACTATTGCTATGCCATGGAGGTCTCTCCACATTGGCATTTCTTAAAATTTTAGATAGAAAATATTGCATATAAACACAAAGCAACTATTAAGTAGAGTCTTACTCATTAGTTCTATAGGGAACTATTAAAAAATAAATTGAGGCATCCAATAAAATCCAAAAGATAATACTTAAAGGAAAAAAAAAATCCCCCTTCCTTGTCCAAATTCTGCTCGGGTGGGATACAATTCACAGCAAATGGAAGAACAGTTCATGTTTTGGAAAAAATTCTGCGCATCTCAGATCTAGAACTGCATCTATCAGGTCAGCAAATATGAAAATAGAAGCAAACATGGCCATCTGCCTCTGGCTTTCCTGGAGATGCACAAAAGAAAAGGGAACCAATCCTCACTGGTTTTGAACTGCACAAAAATTTGATAATGCAAAAATTAATTCAGTCCTGCAGTGAAGTCTGTATACATCGGTTTTGTACAGGTTTGTAATACAAACCTGTGCTCACTGTAACACAGCAGCTCAGTTACCACAAATATCCCACTTATACACACTGCACATCCCTGTTTTCTGCATGGCCAACTAGTCTGAGTGCCAACAGTGCACAAAATACTGTGAAGAACAAGATAGGCTGCAGTACAAACTTGTGAACATCAAGCTATGGTTCACTAAAATTAGTAACAAGAGAGCTCCATAAATGTGTTTGATCACCACAAGCCATTCATAGAAAGAAGCACACAAAGAATGTTAAGAAAATATAAAAGGAAAAATTAAGATATTTGAGACAGTTAGATTCCAATCAGGAAAGCTAGTATTTGTTAGAAAAGTTAATATTTAGTAGACAGATGAGATTCTACCTTTTTACAAGTATTCTTTCAAATGCTGTGCAGATGTATTTCATTTTAAAAACAACAAAAGAATCTCCTCTCAATACTGGATTTCCACCAGAACAGCCATATACTTTTGCATTAAGAAAATGGAGCAGAATAAAGCAGAACAGTGACCTGCATCAGGGAAATGCAGTCTTTAATGGAACTTGCCAAGTTCAGTCAAAAAGCATTTGGAGATGGGGTCTGTGGGGGATTTTTATTTCTTAAGAAACATTCACTGAGCAGGATCTATAATTTAGAGCATAGTATGACTTGTAGCTCCCATTTTTTGAGGGTGATAATATATTTCACCGTATGCTTTAAAAAACAAAGGTGGCAGCCTCCTTTCTAAAATATCAGCACCACAGTTGTTTTATTCAGGCCAAAATTTTGATGTTGTTTTGTAAATTCAAAATAATTTGTTAAAAAACTACTGTAGCAAATAGAGTGCTGGGGGCTTGCAGCATTAACAGGCAGGAACATTTGAGCTATAACATCTGGACTGAAGGGGCTGTTGTAGGGTGTATCTGTTTGTAGGTTTATCTATCTCCCATTCGTGCACCTTTGGGCAACAGGTGCTGCCAGGCTGAAAGTCACCAAAGTTTCTTCAAAAGTGACCTTCTGTAAAAAGGCACAAGGAAAAAAGCACAGTGAAACAGAAAAAGACTCTTCTGGGGAAATTTTACAGCAGTTGGCACTGCCCCATGGAGTTTATAGGAGTACTTCAATGCAGCTGTTTGGGTTTAGAAACTAATTGGTTCCAATCATTCTCACCCAGGCAACCAAAAAAAGAAGTGTTTCTTAAATAGAAAACAACACCATTAATTGAAAAGCATTTCAAATTTCTGAGAGCTACAAGAAGTACTGAAAAATAATGTTAAATTATTTGAATGTTACACTGAATTGTGCTTATTCATCTTCAAAAGGAAACCATTTTCTTAATTGGTTGCCATCAGCATTCGCATAAAACAGTGATTAAGAATGCACAACATTCAAAAGTTACATCTCTATTTCCAGTGTAGTTGGTGAGAGAAAAACCATCAATCTACAGAGGAAAAAGTCAAAACAGTGATCTCATATGCTCAGAAGTCTGAGTGCATAAACTTTGCTTTAATTCCTTTGTAGCTAAAACTAGCTCCATCTTACTAATTCTTTTACAAGTGTTGAGCAGCAGGTTGGCATCCCAGGCAGAATCCTTCTGTTATTTTCTTAGACTGAGCCACTTTACATCCATTGCAAGTAATCAAAATTAAATGCAGGGTTAATTAGAGCATTTTGCGTGCCAAAGAAACATTGGGAAGGTATAAAAGAAGCTGGTTGGTACCTGATGTGATCTGGCTTTTTCCTGTCATGTGAAAAAACGGGGTAGGATTAAAACATAAGGGAAAGGAGGAACAGGAATGAAAAATGCAAAATGAGCAAAATAAGCAAAGAATTAGCATGATCTGAAAACACAGCCGAATTAAAAAGGAAAACACCTAGCTAATGCATCCAACCTAAAAATTATTCAGAATGTACTGTTTCATAAAGGCTCTTCTTAGTCACACATACATTTCTTAACACAGACCCATTTTAAATCTGAATTTCTAAGAACCAAAGGTCTTCCACCTACTGCTGCACAATAAGTTCAATCGATTTCATTTCCTGATACCTCCAGAAAATCCGTGTACTGATATGATCCAAATATACATACATTCCCAAACCAGGTCTCCATGCCGGCTGCTGTGAGACTTGCCAGTACTGAATCTGGCTTCCACTGAAGTATCCATAGTACACACATACATGCAGATACAGTATAAAGATTCCCAAACTCTTTCAGAACAAAGCGATGCCAAACAACAAACAGCTCTTACAGTTTACCTTGTAACCTGCTCACAAACTATTTCTCAGGTGAGCACCATACAGAATTATCCCAAATAATTTTGCATGCTTTGTACAGAAGTGCAAATTAACTGCAGTCAAGTAAAGTAAACCAAGATGCCAACTGCCCAAGGAAGAAACTACACCATCCTAGCAAAAAATAATTGGGATTTGGAATTTTTCCCCCCGCAGCAACTGGAATTGTCCCAGGATAATCCACAACAGAGTCCATGGATGCACAGACGCATCACAGCATTATCTGATGGAATCATAGCGATGTGTACAAGCCAAGAAAAGTTCACTGTACCATTCCCTGGTCCATGTTTTTAACACTGGCAAATGCAGCCATTTTTATGCCTTTTCATAATATTGTTGTCAAGGAATACTTTAAAAACCATCAAAACACTGACACTGACAGAGAAGAAAAGAGAAACAACCACATTACAGCTGGCATGACAGACAGCAGTTAGCTGGGATAAGCGACATCGCCATCAGTTCAGATCACCAGGAAACTCCAGTATTTGCCTCAAGAAGAGTTTTGTGTGGTTTCTCTTCATCTTCTCCACCCCTTGCCTTCTCACAAAAGACAGGCACATCATGAAGAAGCAAACTACCTACCCGACAGGGAGACTGAAAACAGCCTGTCACAAGGGCTTCAGATTTCTGCTCTGAATTCCCTCGTATAAAATACGTCATTCTCTACATGTTTCCTCCTCCAATATTTCTTTGTACATTTTTATGCTCAGAACTGTTTAAACTGGAGACAGTCCTTTCCTGTGGCTGGAAGCACACTCCAGCCTCTAACAAATGTTTGGATTTCAGCTGGTTTTGCCTCTGTGAAGGTGAAACTGCAGCAATACGGAAGTAAAGCACCAGCAACAAAGCAACAAACCAGCAACAGAAAGGCAAAAGCTACTTCAGCGCCTACAACACAGCAAGCAGTAACAAATCTATTCAGAAATAAAAACAGGATAAAACTTCTCTGCTTTATTAAAACGTGAAGAACGGGGATAGATCAAATAACTAACAGTTGTCTTTATTAAGAGGGTTTTTATTTTATGTAGCTTAATGGTAATAGTTTCAGCAGACAACAATGGTTTGTGACTGTATGAAGTACAAAATTAAAATCATGGCTTCAGTTTCTAAGCCACATTTATACATGGCTTATCACTATGCTACTCACTGCCCGGTTCTGACACATCCAACTAGCCTAGGATGATGAGATAAGATATGAACTTCAGATTAAAAAAGATTAAAGGCTTAGCTTTATTGAATACTCTCGTGACAAACAGAAAAAATTGCAAGCAAATATGAGCTACGTATTAAAGTAGGTTAGCTCTGACTCATTACCGAGCTGCTTACCTTGGCTCTCTTAAATGACATTGTTCAAACATTTTAATTGAATATGCTCACGCATGTAAACTTACACTATGACTTTTGTTCATTATGACTTCTGTTACATTCCCAGTGAGCAAAGCCTTTATAACACACAACAGAAGAACCTGAAGCAGGAGTTTTGTTTTCAGTCACTTATCAAGAGCCTGCAGATAACCCTGCAAAACACCCCACAAAAAGGATCCTCCGAACCTGTTGTAAATTCAGTGGAAGACAGCTTCCTGCCCTGTTACTGTAGAGTTTTCTCAAAGTGTGCTTACACTACTTACACTAGCGTTCTACTTCTGACCATGAATGTGCTTTTGAAACGTATCTGTTAGTTTTGTCCTTTCTTCATTCTTAAGTGCCTCTAAGAATGAAGAACTCTAAATTCATGTGGGTGAAACTAACACAGAAGGTAAATCACAATTACAAATAACCAGACCACAGGACTAGACTAGTGGTAGTCCAAGGCAAGCCCCTTAGAGGAACTGCACAACACTTACTAATGTAAACACGGTCTCATCAACTGCAGCAGCCCTTACATCAGTTTATGGATTTAAGTGAAGCAATGCCAATTTCCTATCAACCTGTGATATTCCAAAATGTTCAAAGAATTACAGAATTAAGCTTGGAAGAGGTCACAGATCCAAATGCAGATTCTGACCTTCAAAGCACAGCAAACAGGAGCACTCCTGCAAAACTGCAGAGTGAGAGACTGGAAGAGCAGCTCAATGTCCAACTAACTTTACAGTTTAAGAACTGCACTCAACTACACCATAAATGCTTCAGAATACATTTCCTTGAAAAAAATGTACACCACTGGAGATGCAAAAGAAACCCTGTTCACTAATAAAAACATTCAAACAATAGTAAAATAAACATCTTTAAACAGACAAGACTGACAGTGTACTTTGAATTCCCAACAGGACCATCAAAACTGCTATGCAGAAGTTACTGCACTGCACATTGGAATTGTAAAGAACAACAATGCTTATCTTTCACGAAAAACAACAGCCCTCGAGTTCTCTGCTATGTTCCCCTGCTTCCAATAGCTGTGCAGTTTCTATTCTACTTCATCACTTAAGGCTTATTTTCCCAGCATATATGTTCAAATAGCAAAGTGCATATAGTAATAATTGCTCTGTTTCAAAATAAAAGATCAAAACGCAATGACAGCACCAGACCACAGGCAATACAGCAAGCCTTCCATACATAGGACTTCTACAAACTTCAAGATATTTTGAATTCTTACAAAGGGCCTGCAAACCTCTAGGAGAGATAATAAGGAGAAATGGCTAAGAAGCATTCTCTCCACAAACTCAAAGAGCAGTCCAAGGGTTTTGGTGGATCTGTGGAATCAGTAAGCTGCACAGGTTATAAGTCAGACCAGAACTGAGCTTAACAAGCAGGCTCTTAAAAAGCCAGAGGTTCTGAGTAAATTACCTGTTCCACGTCTTGAAGGCATTGCTGGCTCGCTTGAACAGATAGCCTTCCATAACAATGCCGTTGGCTGCATCTACGTTGTATTCCAGTTTCGTATCGTCACCAGAGTAATCCTAATACAAAGGAACGAGAAGAAAGAAAACCAACAACGCACTGTAGGTTCAATTACAAGTTCAGGTACTGACCACGTCAAAAAGAGTAATTATTTAGGATTAATGTTTAGCTGGTAACACTCGCTAGTCATGTCGTGACTCTAAGCCCCACCAACTTACAAAAAAGTATTTTTAGGAGATCAGATGCTGGAGATTATTTTAATAGGTCAGAAATCTTCATTTATTTTACTAACCATCTTCTCAAAGCGCATGAAAGAATAAGAGAGGACAAGGAAAGCCTCTGAATCAGCAAGGCTGTATTTCAAAGAAGAGGTGCACACTTACCTACGTTCTAGAGAACAAAACTAACGTATTTTCTAGAAGCTTATCATGTTAAGAGCTATCATTTGATTAATATCTAACATATGTTGTTATTACCTAATAAACGTTACAGCTACTGAAAACCTACAATGAGCATTCTGTAGATAATGATCACCTACGTTTTGAGTTTTTGTCCTTGTATCTTTCCTGAGCACACGTAAGTTATGAATGGGATTTCTCCAATACTGTCAGATTTTCTTTTTTTCTTCCACAGTCACCTGCTCAACACTTATACATACAGATTGTGAAGAGACAAGGGGGAATGGTTTTAAACCAAGAGGGGAGATTTATATCAGTTTTTTGGAGAAAATTCTTCACTCAGAGGCTGGTGAGACACAGGCACTGCTGCCCAGAGAGCAGCAGGGGCCCCATCCCAGGTAATATTCAAGGCCAGTTTGCATGGGTGGCAACCCTGCCCATGGCAGAGGGTTGGAATTGCCTTTAAGGTCTATTCCAACCCAAGCTGTATTCTGTGACTCATTCTATCATCCTGTGATCTCATTCATATTAGGACAGGCAGTAAGTAGACATTCAAATGCATTAAACTTCCAGTATCTCCCTCGAGTTCCGTGCAAATGAAAGCTCAGAAATAA
The DNA here is from genome assembly GCF_026119805.1 of Tympanuchus pallidicinctus. Classification (NCBI taxonomy): domain Eukaryota; kingdom Metazoa; phylum Chordata; class Aves; order Galliformes; family Phasianidae; genus Tympanuchus; species Tympanuchus pallidicinctus. The sequence goes on along the minus strand of NW_026294739.1, from coordinate 12,013,378 downwards.
ATGCATGGGAGAATGAACAGTCACCTTCTAATTTACTGAAAAGTTACAGTATGAGACTATGAAGTTTACTATTTATTATTTATTTGCATCCCACAAATTAAGCAAGTATCTCCAAGACTTATCTCTGTAGCTCCTTAGATAAGAGAAGGAATACACCAATTTTCCACTTTTTTCTTACTTGCATTCAGACTTGTCTAATTAAGACAAGGTCATCTCAGCTGTTCATTGAGCAAGGGACTAACTGCTGCTAGGGATACAAGAAGCACACATGGAATTACATTATTTGCTACAAACTATATCCAGAGATCAAAACAATGTTCATGCTATTACTAAATCTTGTGGTTAGTAAAATATGCCCTTAAGATAGAGGAGCGACATTTGGCTTCTCCTCAATGAGGGCATAAGAGGCATCACTGAAAATAGCCTCGTAACTTAAAAATCCTGTAAGTGTTAGGGGGCAGAATATTTCATAAACATTTTTTGAAAAGTAGGCGCTTTTCCACGTAAACTGCACAGCAGCAGATTTCATGCTGTGACTCTCCTGAGTATTTTACTACCCATCTTTATAGAGGGACTAAATTTGAAACGTAGAATTTAGATTTTTATTAATTCACTGATAGAAGATCAGTGCAAAAGTTCTCAAAGACAGATTATAAACAAAAGCTTCACAAAAATTACAAATTGGTGCAGTATCTCACGACCTTGATTTTCTGCCTGTTTTCTAGATCAGAACAGGCTAAGCATTAAAGACTTCACAAAGCCCTTATCATGGTAGTTTTAACGTAGCATTACAGCTTATACAACATACAAAAATATTCTCAAACTGCTTTAAGTTCTTTCTGGAAAAAAAATCCTTTCCTTTCCACGGAGAAGAGGGAAAACAAAACCAAAAATAAAAAGGCAACAAGGCAACCCTCCCCCCCCTCCAAATCACAAATTCCTCCAACTTACCAGCTCCCAAACATAATGAAACCTGCTAAAGATTTGCATCTTCCTGCCTCAGTGACTCCTGGACTCCTTGGCTAGTGAAAGATAATATGCATTCTCTCAGTCTTTTCTACCCAAAGTACCGTGTAATCACATTTTCCTTCAAGTATGGAAAACTTCTGCAGAAAATGCAACTGTCTCTTCCAATGAAACAGATTTAACCTCTGAAGACACACACCATCTTAACATTTATCTCACTACCTTCTCAGCCTAAGTAGTCTAAACAATAAGCCTTCCTCATGAAATGCATGTGGTGTTATTTTAATGGCTTTCCTGAACGACTCGCACCTTCACAGAGCAGATAAAGACAGAAGTATGCAGCCATACAGCTCTAACACTGCACACACTACCAGCTTGGGGGAGGGGGTTAAAGCTTCCCTGTGCTTTATGCATAAAGCTTCACTGAAAGTTGTAGTCAGTGAAACAACATTTAACTGCCTTCGTTCCAATTAAAGAGATTAAAGTAGAAAAACTAGATAACCTCAGTCTGATCTGAACGTCTCAATTCATAATTAAAGAACAGGGAAAAGAGGTCACATCACAATTTATTTTTACCTTGGATCATGGAAAAGTTTAATGAATCACAAAAAATAATCAGGGGTGGAGAGAAATACATCCTTCTCTTTCCAGTAACCCGCATAAGAGAATCACATGTTAATAAATCCAGTCACTTTGTGTGACTCAGAATCTTATATTCCTTAAACACACACACAGCCAATAAGGAGCATTTTAAATATCATTTGTTTGTTCATTTCACTTACTGAGGACTAGAGCACGCTTCACCTGATTGGAACTTACAAAATTAAACCAGTATTACGAAGTTTACACTGTAGTGTGATACCACACATTTAATTAAGATTAAAGGAATGAACATCTCTGGTTTATATTCTGGTATCAATTTGCCAAGGCTGGCCATCTACAGGAAGACATAAAAGTGAGTTACACAAATGAAATATACAGCATGCTTTTGGCAGTTTTTGTTGTTGATGTTTGTCTTCAATTTAAAAACAAAGTGTCCACAAAGAGCAGGAAATCAGTTGGCAATGGAAAAACTTCCCACATTTACAGTTAACCTGGTGGGTCCCAGCATGCTGCACTTGACAGTGGTTCAGTGAATGCATTTTTATACCAACTTCGAAATTTATCACATACACTGGAGTCATTTCACAGCTCATGTTTTCTTTGTTTCTCTACACATGATTTTCCCGTGAGTACAACATCACAAACCCGAGTTTTCAGTGGCAGAGCTGACTGCCAGCACATCACAAAAGCCACGTGAGTCATTTTACTCAGAAAACATCAGGAACGTATCAGTATTCTAAACTTGAATTTGTAAGCAAAGATATTGTTTGACATTTTGTATTCTGCTTTTTTAAAGAAAAACAAACTCTTTCTTTTTTTTTTTATAAGGCAGTAAATAACAGAGAGCAAATACCAAAGAAAATAATACTCTGAAAGGTTGCTCCAGTATATACCAAAGCAGAAGACATTCACCATGCAAACACTCCCCTTTTGGGAAGCGGCTTCCATTCCCATCCCATCACACAGGCAAACTGAAAGAGAAGGTTGTTGTTATGCTGAAGATGAAAGTCCCTTGAGGAAGAGCTCAGAACAACACCACATTCAAGTAACAAGGTTTGCAATCCAAGGCAAAGGGCCAGAAGTCAAGATCACCACTGAACATACAAGCCACTTGAATTACTGGCACATCTTCACTTCTGCAAAAAGCATTAGTCTGTCTCAACAGCAGCTCTGGTTAATGACTGCTTTAAGACTCTGGTAGCATCTGGTTTCCTATTACGTTGTTTACTCAAATCACTCTCACTACAGCTGTTTCCTGAACAGTTCTTTACAGGTAGGGTTTTTTGTTTGTCTTTTAAGTGAAAGTGGGATTTGAATAGAACAAAAACACTACCTGGGGTTTGATGCAAATGCTTCTGGTACCATTTCCCTGGTTTTAGAACAAAATGTTACCGTCACAGAACCAAAAGGCCATAATGCTGCTCACAAGTGATTTTTAAGTCTCATAAATCAACAGCAATAGGTAATCCCTAGTATGTGTTGCTTCAAATAATGAGGAGCAAAAAGCATTTCTTACACTAAAATAATGGCTTCTTGCATAGCTGCTGAGTAAATAGAGCACAAATTTAAAACAAAAATCAAACATCAATTATCTCAAGAAAACAAATTATAGTAGTGACCAAACCCTTCCATGGCTTTTACATTAGCTATTCCAGTAACAGTCTATTTAAATGATGATTATAAGGAAGGATGTGATGGATTATTTAATTAGTGCAATTATTCTGCATGCAGATGCACACGTATGCAAACACAGGTAGTGGGTGGGTAGGTGTGCACACATGCACTTACCTATAGATTTCAGAAAAGGAACTGCTGTCTATCCACACAATGAAGAAAAGGCATCATTCTGAAGCATCAGATTAAAACTTCAGTACATTAAATCCATAAACACTTCATGAGATATTCAACTCAAGAAGTTTCAATAGTTATAAAACACGTACGGATTTGGAACTGGAAGATTTGGGAACATATGCCTGAGGGGTAGCCCAGTGGAAAGCAACATGACAAGAAAATAGAAACAGGCTGACATCCTGGTCAGGTCAAATGGATGATAAGATGCTGTAAAGAACAAGATCTGAGGCCTAAGGCAGTTCAAGATTCTGAACTCCTGATGCACTGGAAACAAACTTGGTGGGAAGGTTGGGAAAAGCAAGTGGGAGATAAAACAGACAGCATGGTTTAAACAAAAAATGAAAAAAAAAAAAAAAAGTAGGAGCTGTAAGAGGAATTTCCAGTAAGGCATGCCTTCCAAAGCCTAGTTGCATTAATCTATGCATTATCATAAAACACATCAGTAACTCAACTGATAACAAGAGGCAACATTGGTAACACAAAACACAACTTCAGAAGACAACATACGATACAACTGAATGTACTGAATCTATTTTGGTGACAGCACAAAATGGTCATTCCATTAAAATACTTAATAAATTAATAATCTCACACTGAATGCTGTTTGCAATATATATATTTATATATACACACACACACTGCTATAGCTTATCAAGTTTTACAAAGCTTGAAAGATTCAAGAACTGCTAATACAATCAGAAACAGTTTACCTGTAAAGCAGCCTTAAGCAGCATTTGAGGAAAAAAAGAACATAAACACTACTGCCAACAACAACCATAATGCATGGTAACAAGTTATTACTTCTTTGGTCAATTAAATATAATTGTCCATAACTAAATTCCTTCACCAAGCACTGCTATTCTCTAAGAGCAAAAACCCCAACCATCGCCCACTCCTAGAGCTAGCAAATTTGAACACAAGCACTGACCTCACCTGTTCCCCATTTCCCAGTACTATTTATACTGACTCCTACTAATGATACCTAAAATTGGAGTACTAGCATGTTTCCACTACTGAATTTCTTTATTCAGATTTCACTTACACTTTCCAAAATTTATGACACCTGAATGATACAGAATGTATTCGAATGAGAGTAAAAAGCTCCATTACCTTCAAACTGGTATCTAATTCATTTCAAAAGTACCTGCACTATCAGAGAGTTCAATAGAAAAAAAATATCTATACAATATATATTTAACTTCTAGCACTATACCTGCAAAATCAATACTTATCTAGAGCTTCTGAATCATCCGACCGTTATTTCCCCCATAATGTGAACAATCTACACTTTTGTCAGTAAGCAAAAATAAGTTATCATACATACGAATACATTCAAAACAATTTCATGTTACCACTTTCATAACTGCACATAAGAGAAGACCCTACATGAGAAAGCCTATACAAAAGTTTGCTTTGCCTCTTTATAGGCAACAGCAGCTGCCAGACTATAAGAAAGTGCTGTACTCATTTGGCACAGTTCAGGAGGAGAGCAATACATAAGACTGCATGAGTGTGCAGTGTATCTCTCACTCCTACAGCATACAGGAGAAAGAGAGAGCTACTTTTACAGACATACTGAACCTGAGATGTGATTGGAATGAAGAACTCCAGTGAAAAGTTTAGGGATCCCTAAAAAAAAACTCCAAAGCAACCCTAATATTCTATTTATGTTCCAGTCAAAACTAAATATAATACTATATTCTGTTACATAAAAATGAATAACTACAATCCCATCTTATGCTTAAGGACGTGCAGTGCTAATTCTCTGTGCTGAAGATAACATCTTTCACAGTTCCAATGCAGAGATGAACCCTTGTGCATACATGTCAGAGACATGAAAATGGATGTGCAGTGTACCCTTTACATTCTCTGAAGTACCTTTTGTTGAATAGTGGAGTGCTTTTGCTCCATATCTCTCTTCTCCTTCGCAGCATCTACAGCCAACTGATCCAGCTGTAAAGAAAAACAGAAAATGGGATCTTTAGATTTCAAAAGAAATTTGGTTCTGTAGATTTCATAACACTGACAAAAAAATAGAACACATTATGTCTAGACATTGCACAATTTGTTTCATTTGCATAGTAAAAAACCACTTCTCTGGTTAAAGTGTTTACCTTTAATAACCATTGAAGCCTTGTTTAAAGCACTGCACCTATCATCTTGAATTAACCTCTATGAAAGGTGTACATTTCTTGTAAGCCTTAGGAGAAATGTTTCAAAGAACAGCATGGTGCCAAGCATATGCGACTCCTATACCGCATTGGTGCTCAGTCTCTGAAGAGAATGACTCATGCTTTAGCTGCTCCTGCTGGCTGACTGGCCTATGCAGCAGCGTTGGATTCAGCAGCCAAAACTAGAAAGAGCAAATGATAGTGATTTTTTCCTTCCATAAAGAGGAGGGAATTGCTCCAACCAGGCTTTTGCATTGGTGGCTTTGATTGAGTCACCAGAACTACTTGAGCAAGGCTCCGTTGCATCTTAGGACCATTCAAAAACTGCTTCTTGTTTCAGAAACAACTGATTTTGCACTGTCACAGTAGAGAGGGATTTGATTGAAGTTATCATCCTTACCAAATCAGTGATTAAAAAAAAAAAACAAAAAAGCTTGCTATATCCATGTCTATAATGTCACCATAAAAAAAATAAAAGTTTTGAAACCATAAGGGAAAAATAAGGCAGGAAATTAAGATATCCTCTTGGACAGTAAGTTTGTTTGTTAAGGCTTTGATGTTTAAACAAGGAATGGGGTGGAGAAACCGACATTGCTTGACATTTCAACTATCTTGGTAGTTCCACAAAATGCTACAGAGCCTGATGAGCTCCTGCTTTATTCAGCTGTTAACACAACTCCACGATCCTCAGATAGTCAACAGTGAAACAGCCACACTGCTTATGGAGCACTGCAGCCTGCAGCTCTGCATCTGAGGGGCAGACACTGTTCAACTCCAGGCCTAAATGCAGGAAACTGGACAGCGTGTAACACAAATCAGTCACATGGCAGAGGGCACCCTGTGACTAACAGAGCCCCTCATTTACATCACCTCCATCCACTCCCATAACCACAAACAGAATTCTCTGCCAAATCCGGTCATGTCCTCCATTGCTCTCTTTCCCCTGCTTGAAATGATACAAATGAGAGCAAAAGGAAAAAAAAAAAAGGACACCACTGGGTCTCACACCTTTACATTGGACAGCCCAACAGTTATTGAACCACCACACAGCCAGGACATGTGTTTCTAAGTCCAGGCTCTGCCAGTTCTTCAGATTCTCAACAACATCTTTTTCCATCTCCTGCTTTTCACTACATAAACAGCACTGCATCATTCCAGTTCCAGAACTCAGACAAGAACTTATTCTTTTCACTCTGGTCAGAAGCACAACAATCAAACAGCAAACAACTACTGAGAACTGTGGCAATCACATCACTCAACCAAAATCCCAGTCCTCCTACCCATGGTTGGTTAGCCTTCAAAAATTAGATTCCTCAAAATACCGCATTTACTGGTGAACGTATACTATAATAATTCAATGTTTTTAAGTGGTATTCTATGCAGAACTAAGAGTAAGATGTTTAACTTTTTGCATCTTTACCCTAGAATGAAAATTCAAGTCAGTTCTGTTTTTAAACTAATACCACACTTCATGTGAGAAGTGCCAAATATCAAAATTGCCATGCAAAACCACCTATCACTCGTGTGTCATTAAAGCTTCTCTTACAATGATCTGATCCATGAGTGATACTACACTGACTTAAAATATTCAGAACACAGAAGATGCTCAGTTCTGTCATGTAAACCAGTAGTTTTGAAAACATAAAAGAATTACACACAACTGTACAACTTAAGATTGCTTAAATTTTACTATTTCATGCTATTAAATGTCATATGAGCACAGGATTCACCTGCGAAAGAGAATTTATTTACTAACAAAATCAGCCAAGAGTATTTTCAGAAAAATCTAACAAATGCCCATTTCGTGTTTCACCATACCTCCTCTGTCTCACCATACCTCCTCTGTCTCACCATACCTCCTTCACTGCCTGTCAAACACATAATTCAACCAAAGCAAACTGCAGAATCATTAGCAGTTACATTTTCATCAGCTATTTACAAATCTGTATCTGTTACTTAAAAGCCAATGTCTGTCACCGGAAAATTCGACAAGTTGTACAACTTTAGGGATGTCAATCCAGCTTTGTTCCATTTGCAAAAAAATTAAACACTCTCAGCTTTGGGTTTTCTATATTTAACTCCTTTAGTTGCTATGATACCAGCACCAAAGTGAGTGTTAAAGAAAACTCCATACGAGATAGATGAAGAAAATGGATGATCAGCCTTTCAAAAATAACCCTAACTCCAATGATATCAATGAAAAAGAAACATGAAACCTGACTGGCAGCATAAAGCGCTCCCAACTCTACAGCTTTTGTTTGCTTTCCCCATCTCCTTTTCCAAACAGGAACATAACACACTCTGTACTATCAAAGCACTAGAGTGCAACAACTACAACTCAAAATGGATGGATGTGAAAGAATAAAAGGCACCCAGCCAGTGCTAAGGACAGTCACACACCTGAACCTTTAACTTGCTACTAGTGCACCAAAGGCTGAGGGCTGCAGCTGAAGCAGCTCTTCCTTTCTTGATGGCAGGACAGAACAAGAAAATGTCATAAACACTGCACCACAACTGCTTGAGATGAATGCAGATGCATCCGTTGGCTCTTATTTATTTGCTTTCATACATGGATAGACATTTAGAACTCGGGCTGGTTTTATCAATCCACAATATGCCTACACATGTACATAGATGGACCTTTCTTCCACACCAGCATATGGCTGTTTATTTATAAGGCATTATTTTTGAAGTCTTACCTGTGCACCCAGATCTTTCATGTAGGGCCCAAGCTCGCTGAACAGATCGTAGCCTTGATGGAAAAAGGTCAAATGGGCATACATAAATGACAACATCTGGAGGGAAAAAAAAAAGAAGATATTTAAAAAAGGCTCAAAGTTTTTCAGATATTGCATAAATGTTCCTTAACTCCATGTGAACAGAAAATAAAAAAAAAAAAGAAGCAAAAAATCTGGAGTTCTTTTCTGCTGTGTTGCTCCCTGCAGTTCTACGTCAATAGCTTATGCAGCTTTCAATGCTGTAACAAACATGCAAGGTAAAGGCAGCAAAGAGCCACATGAAATATTTCAGAAGATGTTTGCATTAAGGACAGAAAACCACAGTAATTCCTGTCATCTAGAAATTTATTATTGCCTGTTTAACTAGCATATGTACAACAGAGAGACTACATGATTTATTTACCAACTATCCAAAACAACAACTTTTCTGAACACAGCTGAGATAAGACTGTCCAGTCATAAAGGAAACAACTGGGGAAGATTTAGAGCACAGCGACAAGCAGCTATACTGCTGTGATCCAACAGAACTTTGTGCTAGTTAAAGAAATTAAGGAAAATACAAATTCAGAGCTTTGAAAGAAAGGCACCATTTAATTTTGTGGTCTATTTAGCAGACAGCATACTAAAACATCTTGCATATTAGCTGACTCTAAGCTATTTATATAAAAAATACCATTTTTGTACAAATAGCTTAACCCATCTTAGAGTAGACTATGAAAAGTATTTATTGTTTATAAATGAATATAGCAGACTTAAATAGCAGAATTCTTGGCAAACAAAGTTCAATTTTAACCATGCAGCACATCCCAAAGAACAATGAAAACCTTATTAAAATGTTCAAATCTGAACCAAGAGATTGCTAAAAGTAACTAAGTTTCTATGCAAAGTTATAGTAAAGACCAAGCTATCATCAAAGTGCCGACTGTACTTGTAATGTTTAATGAGTAAAATTACATTTTTAATGTACCATTTTATGTATTCCAATATACCCTATACAGATATCAGAGCATATCTTACCGATTTTAAGATTTCTGATCTTCTTTTAGATTGAAGAACATTGATCTAAAGAAAAAAGAAAAAAGTTGCTGATAGTTGCTGATTTTATTCAGCTTACAAATTTCCCCCATAGGGGAAAACTTCAGATTACTTCCAAATAATCACATCAAAGCTTAAGACAACAAAAAAGCATAACTCAATATCTAATTTCACATGGCACTTCTAAAACTGCAGAAGCTGTATGAGTTTTTTAATGATTTTAAAGTGATGCAATCATAGAAAGCTTGCAACTATTGACACTAATAGTCACAACTTCCTTAGGCAAGAAGAGAAAATTAAGACACTACACATTGTATAGAAGGTATACAGTAAACCTCTGAAACAAGGAAAATTTGTACCCATTCTCAAGAAACTGAATTGAACATTTCAAATCCTCTTTTTGATGGCATGAGCTGATCCTGCTCACCAATCTCTTAAAAATGCTGCTGGCGGCATCACTGCCTTCAGTGTCCAGAGACAAAGAATAGACTGGGCCATATTTATTTTTCCTTTCAGCTGACACTTTCTAAACTGTTCCAGAACCCCCAGTCACTGAAACAAACAAGATCACTGTAACTTCAGCCACATTTTGCATATACTTGTACTTTTAAACTGGCTGAAGCAACTGGCCAATGGTGTTGCCCTAGAACTTGAGATATTTCGCTTTATATAAATAGAAGAATTTAATTCTTGACATTCACTTAATTTTATCTTCTTTGTCTCCTAATCCTCAAAGTTGCCACCCAGACCTGCCTTGGATTTAAAGGCCCCATACAGCAGGAAAAGAAATGTGTAATTTTGTAATTTAACACCTCTGTATCAGTTCAAAGATTCCAGCAGCAGGAAAGCTTAGTGAAGCTATAATCAAAACCAGGCTGTAATTCTACACCAAAACCAGAATGTAGTTCTATAGTTCCACAGTTGGTATTTTGGAAAACTGTCTGCAGTGAAAATAATTAAATTTGTACAGAACAAACCCCCAGCTCAAGGGAGAGAATAAGAGGAAAGCGAGGGATTTGAAATGCAGTTCAAAGTCAATACAGCTGCAAAGAGACTGTTATTGTGAAGCTGCTCTTCCAGCAGAAAAGAGTCATCCAAGCAGAAGGGATTCCTAAGGGTGAATTCATTTTTTGCCTGCATTAATTAAGAGATGCTGAAACTTCGCCTTGCTCTATAAAGGCACCTTTATCATAGGAACTGTACAACATTAGAACACACAAATTCCAAAAGACAAATGAGCTGCAGGTCAATGGACACAAGGACCCAGTCTACAGCAGTGGCTGCCAATCTCCCTGCACCCCACTAATAGGTTGCACTGCCACACCAGAACGATTCTTGTCATTAGTATTTGCTAGGCTGGGTTACAGTTTATATTTTAAATATTTAAGGAACTACAGCACAGCCAACTTACAAAATACACTTAAGGTCAGAGATGTCAAGTTTGAAAAGCATTATTGCTGCACTTACCTGAAGAACGTAATCCAGAGCTATGTGCCGGAAACACTTCCGTGTTGCAGTCAAAATATTGGTTGCTTCCTCTACTTCATGTTGCTTATTTCTTTGAACTTGGGCATTTTTTACTAGAGCGTTCTCTTTTTCTTCGCTAACTTTTTCAAACTGCTTCTTTGCATCTTTAAATTTCTTAATATCTCTGCAACAAAGGAAAGATAGATGGCAAATGAATTCCAAAGCACAAAGTGTTTGAAGATTCACTAAACAGCCTGTGTTGTGACTGTTACAGTGAGCTTCTTGGCTTTCACATTCTATAACAAATGCTGAGATCAAATAAAGAAATCAAAGTATTACTGCAGCCTCTCTGTCCTCTTCTGAGGAAAGGAAAAAATTGAAATTTACATCAGTGTCTCTCCTGCTTAGTGGGAAAAGCTTTAGTAAGCACTTTTCTTCTAAACTTGGAGGATGACAGCACATAATTTATGGTTAGTAATTTGAACCATTTCCATTTAAACATTTCTGCAGCTGAAACAAAAGCCTCTCAGATTCTGAGTGATTTTTGACAAACTAAAACATGCTCTCTCAACTTACGGCTGGTGAGTTTCAGGAAAGATGTTTCACCAACTCACTCATATCAGATGCTTTTAATTCAGTTTTATCTATGGTTTTCCCATAACAAGTGCAAATTAACTTACTCTTTAACAAAAGTCTGAAGCTGTGCTTTAATTGATCTTTGAGTCTGGTCAAACAGGATCTGAAAGAAAAGCATTAATACTTAGTTCAGTAACTTCAGGGTATTCATGGCTTTTCATTTTTGAGATGCACATCAATGCTGTTCAGGAATCCCTACACCCCACAATCCATCCTAAGCCATTGCTTTCCTCAACATTTTGAAACTCTAAGACAAGAATTTCCGAATGTATTCTGTGTGTCAAACTGAATACTTTTTCACATTATTATCACTTCCATAGTTAAAAACATCTTTGCCAAACATCACTGTGTAGCAAAAAAAAAAAAAAAAAGAAAAAAGAAGAAAGCAGTATAGCAATAAACACAGACTGATGACATTGGTCCATACTCACATAAACGTTTATACAGGAAGGTATAAAGGTAATCAAATTAACCGTGGCTCAAGTTGTTTTTTGATGTAACACCCGTGTAAAACAACAACTTTCTAAATTCCTCTGAAAGAGGCATCACTGGATTTTCAGTGATTGGGCACCTCTGGAAAAGAGATTGGAGTCAGTGTGCCAGAACTAGCACTGCTGCACGTCTACCTGCAGCAACACACTGTTGGCATGGCACAGAGATGTTGAGGTGTATCCTTAAGATTTTCAACATACAAAGGCAAAAAGTAGACTGGAATCACATTCACCAAAGCAACAGCAAAAAAAATCTAGCAAGTGATGTCAGAGCAGAAGTGTACCTCGTGTTCCAGCCTGTTCTGATGGAAGTTGGACTCAAGCCCAAGTGCAGCACTGATGGCATTACAATCTCTTCACACAGTGTCACTAACACAACTTAGCTTTGGCCCACATTTTAACTTAAATCCAGTTTTTGTCTTATAAAGATGACTGGCAGTTTCTATTTTGCTGCTATGCTGAGCTATATGCTTGATTGTGACATCCTGATTAAGTCAAAAGAATACAAGGAAAAAGTGATTGTCCCAACTGAACACAAACTGTTCCAAAATGTAATGACTTAAGTGTGAAATAATCTTACTGAAAGAACAAATCACAAATTCAGTTTGAGTCTTAATATCCCTATACGCTAAATCTAGGATTAAAAAAACAAGCAGTATCAACTATGCAATACCAAGTACTGCAGAGCAAAGCACCCAGCAGCTTGTTCTTTCCTCTTTCAAGAAAACGCTGAAGAAAATACAACTGAGTTCAAGCCACCCATTAACAGTGGTACTACACTCACTGTTCAGTCTCCATTTTCGATGGTTTTCAAGACCAAACAGGATAAAAACACTCAGCAGCCTCACCCAACCTCACAGCTGACCCCGCCTGAGGCAGGCTGACAGACAGACAGACCAGCATCTCCTGAGACCTCATCCAACCTCAATCATCCTACATCTAACAGCAGGATTAGGAGCATTTAGAAGATGGTGTTTGTGTTTTCACTTTGGAAAAAGCAAAAAAACCCAGATAACAAGAACAGATAAAGTGCTTCTTTACAAGCTGGAAATCACAGTGGGACTACTCCCACTGCTGACATTTAAGTGTGCCAATGCCTGAGGAGTGCACCAATCAAGATCAATACACAAAGAATGCAACCAGATGGAATTGCACTGATGACTGGACTCCCAGAAGCATCAGCCTTGCAATTCCACTTACAGTAACAACGAAGCGGGAAGAAAAAATGTTAGGGGAAAAAAAAAATAAATGAATGTTTTTCCCAAATGAACAGAAAACACTGCCCAGACCATCATCACACCAGACTTACAGCCTTCCCAACACATTACCTTTACCACATTACATCAGCCTGGGTCTCAGCCTTTTCTGTAGCAAAGACACATACTGAAAAACAGGCAGTAATTCACATCTCAGTGGGACCCTCTCCTACCCCTTCCCTCCTTTCTCTGGACAGAGCCTGCTTCTCCTCTCGCTTCCCCTCACTCACAAGAGCTCTCCTGCCAACTTGGTCAGCAGCAGAGCTGGCACTGAGCTCATAAGTCCTGATGAACTAAGTAGATTCACACAAAGCTAAGCAGGGCCACAGAGTAAATCTGGCAAAGCTCTACTTTAAAATCCTATGCCATGCCTCACTTCTTACATTCGTGCCTTTTGACAAGAGCCATTGCTCTACTCAGCATGCTTGAGCACAGCAAGGAAACAGAGGGGAAAAGCAGGACAGAACTCACAAGTAGCTCTGCTTCCGTCTGCAAAGCCTTCTTTTGTCTCCTTGTTTGCTATCTGCACTCAAACTGCCCCAGAGGAAGAGCTGGAATATGCATGATCTTAGCAAAAGTACTGCAAGTCACAATCATGTAGTACAAGAATAAAAGTAGGAACATGGGGCCCAGGGCATGTGTGTCAAAAGAAACATACCATAGAGCACAGACATGGCTAAGAGGGCAACCAGCAGCAAGAACAATGGATTAAGAGCCAACTGGATCCACCTGTTCTAATCTGAAGAAATTGCTGACATGAAAGGAATCCTTTCCTATGTCTGCTGCTTTGAACCTTTGCATTGCTTCTCTCTGCCAAAATGTCACTGTCCACTTCTTCTCAAGCCATCATTTTATTTCATTATACAAGATAAAGAAATTCAACTTCCATTGTTTCTCTTCCCTTCTAAGCTAGCATCTCAAACAAAACACACACACACCACAGCCTGTAGAACAACTTTAGGTTGATGCTAACAAGGTGAATTTCAGCTAAAACTGTTTGAATTGCATTTTAAGCTCTTAGTGCCATAAAGAAAACGCTACATATCTTCAGCACTTGGAGATACTTCAGTTGCTTTCCACCACTTTTCTGGTGGTGGAAGAGAAGCAGTAGGGGCCAAAGGGAAAAGAAGAAAACAGAAAAAAAAAGAACACCAGTGTAGCTGGAGTTGAGCCATCAGGGTTATGTTCCAGCCAAAAATCACTTACATTGTGATAATTGATCATTTCCTGTAAGGTGTCAGAGAACTTTGTCAAGTTAGCCTGTAAAAAGAGAAAAAACAAAGTGGTTTTAAGTTCAGTCCTACTAAATGCACAACACAAAAGCAGCGCTTGCAGCTTTGAAGAACTTAGGAAAAGGTTTCCCTTCACATGATTATTCAAACTGAAACCATTTTGTTAGGAGGAGAACACAGGGATATCATAAAGTAAATCTATTGAAGCTACAAACAACCCAAACAAAATGTTTTTGCTACCTACCTGTATATAAAGGACCAAATTGAAGCAAAGCAGGAAAAATTCAAGTTCAGCTGACTAAACTATGCAAAGCCTACATAATTTAACACAACATAAACCTAATATAACTTCTAATCACAATATAAAAACTTAATATTACACCACTTCATATTTATTAAAGCTTATAAGTAATGCCAAAAGCTTGGTTAGTATGTTGCAATCATCCAGACATACACATTTACTGCAGGAAGTGCTGCCTCACAGCTGGTATGGTTAGAACTACCAAAACCAAGTTGTAGAAATTAAGTATCAACTAGAAACAGAAAATAAGGCTCCCTAACACCCTTGGAAAAAAGCTTTTCTAACAATAAAAAAGAACCACCTAGCTGGAATAAAAAAAAGTAACTGATTAGAAGTAAAACTGGGCCAAATTCAGGGGATTTTGTCACTGTACAACATCTTAAACAAGTAAGCTTCAAGACAACAAGCTTCAGCAACACTCAAAGCCATACATGAGCCCACAGGCATTACATATGACCAGTGTGAAGATGCATACTTGCAATCAGTGCTGTTACATAATATGCATTAAACATGCACGATATACAAGATGTGCACGTAATTATAGCTGCACATTACATAACTTCATACTCACTTCACACCAATACATGGGAAATATTGTTTCCCAAATTAGCTTATCAAGACATCAGTCTGAAGTTACAACTTCATCAACGTGAGCTTTGTGAATTTAAAATCTAAGTGTTTATGGATCAGAGCATGTGAGGCCCAACTCCCCAGAGATCAACTCAAGGAACTCAGCTGTACAGAACTGGCTTTTACACTTTGTAGCTGGAACAACTACAACAAAATAAACAGGGCACATCTGTTCACTGCTCCACTCCTCCCAAGATGACTACTGCTGTCTTATGATGCTCTGGAGTTTGAAAAACCCTCGCCATTACAAGTTAATGCTGAAGTGAAACATGCATTTACAGTGCATCACAGCTCAGAAAGCTCACTTTTAAGGCATACTCCAAAGAAAAACCAGCAACAGCTCAGTAGCATAAACCTCAGCTACCTCCCTTGCTGAATGCTGCACTATGTGCCCTTTTAAAGTTACATGTCTCTACATCCACTTTGACCACTAACTTACCTCCACCAATGCATCTTTACAGGAATATTGTGCGAGGTCTCGAATTCCATTCATAAACTGCTTGTTGGCCAAACAGAAAGCCTTCCCAGTATCAATCATTGCAATACAAAGCTTTACCAGCTAAAAAGAAGAAAAATGATACAGTAAGATGTTTGTTTTTATGAGGTTTTTGCTTGTTTTGTTTTCACTTTCTCTAAATACCACCAACATAATCTTTCTTTTCCACTTTCTTTTTACTTTTTGCTCATGGCTCCTTATCCTGAGCACACTGTCCATCTTCCAGGGAAGAAGCAGCAGCATATAATTTAGTCCAGAAATCACAACTGTGGGACAGTAAGGCTGAGCACAATGTGACCAACCAAGCAATAAGGTTGCCATCCAACTATAGGCCGTAGTTATCTAGCTCACACACTGAGCTGGCTTTAGATTAAAGCATTAGACTAAATCACTAATGCTTCACATTACAATTACGCTGCTTAAATACTCCCCTTGTGCACTAACTCTCTTGCCAGGAGAGTAAAAGGGGCTTTTCTGGTTGTTTCTGATTTAAAACGCTAGGACTCTGTCCCCGGGTAAAGAGTGAAGGGACTTTGCATGCAAAACAAAAGAACAAGAAAATTGTATTTTTGGCACAGAACTCCTGCAAGAAATCTGGAGGAGCAGGACAAGATCCTGGAGAACTCTCCTCCAGCCCTTCAAATGAGCCTCCTACACTGGTGCGAAACACAAACTTCCAAGACAGACACTCATAGTCTTTAAATACTCGTGTGCCTCATCACCCCTTGCAGCCAGCAGCATCGCCATCATTGGCACCGGACAGCTGAAATTAAGTATCCTCGATTTATTTTGAAAAAGCAAATGGTTACACTATTAACCACGAACCTAAAAACAGTGTTACAAGAAAAGGAAAAGCCTCTGGAGTTACAGGGACTTCATTTGTTTGCCAGCAGCCAACCCACAAGCGCTGGAGCAAAGGTTCGTATGCAAAAAGCAGCTGAGGAGATCAGCAAATGGCATCTGCCTGCCATATCAGATCACTGGCAGAAAATAAATTCAGACATTTAGCAAAAAATGAAGAAACAGTTTTCTTGTGGATGTGAAAGTAAAGCAAGCCACACAAAATGCTGCAAAGAAAGAAAAAAAGCCTCTACATACTGCTGTTTAAAGAAAACACAAATGGATTGTAATGCACTGAAGGCGTGCTGCACAATGTACATTTTACACACATGCACAAAGCAGGACAAATCTTTCAGCAGTTAAGTCCCCTAGGCTGCAGGACAGGTGGATGCATACACACAGCGCATATCAAGCCGTAACCGTGCCTGCAGACTACGAGGGATCCCCAGACGTGATCAGCACGCAGTTCTTATTAAACCCAAGTTCCCAGATCAGGGACAGCAAAGCCTGGGGAAGCTGATGGAGCTCTCCTGCAGCTCAGGGGCTGCCACAGGCAAGCAAGGGTCTGGCCAGAGGGCCGGCAGGGATTGCACGAGCCCAGCCCCAGCTGCAGGATGCAGCCGCGCTGCCTGCTGCTGCCTTACCAAACTGGGGTCCCCGGGGTCCCACTGTGTGCTCAGCCCACATCCATCCCCTCTGCAGCAGCTGCTGTCACTTCCCAGCTGCAGACTTCAATTACACAAAGCTAAACAAGGTTCCTGTGTTTTCCTCCAAAGCAGACGCTGCTGAATTAAAAAGCTTACCTTGTCAAGTTTCAGTTCCAGTTCTGTCACATCTCCTTCTACTTCTTCTAAAGCTGCCCTACATGGTTAAAAATGTTTCCATGTAAAACTTGATTGAAAAAAAAGAAATACTCTGGGAGGTGGGGGAAGGGATAAGGACACATCCATTTAACCCATTTATTGGCATTGCAGTTTCACTGAAATCTGTGCTGTCCCACACCTGAAACTTAAAAGAACCACCAAAAATGCAGAGAAAGAAAAGACAGTAAGAAAAGGGAAAAAACACATTACCAGAAAATAATACCAGTAATAAGTCAGATAGCTTAGTAAGAAGGGTTTGAGATCCAATTGTGTTATACCTTTATGATTGCCACATCTAAATGTTTCCTCTACTGCTGGACAGCCAGTGGCCCATTATAAAAATAACACAGGAAAGAAACTAACTCTGAGTGAAATTCTGTAATCATTTAGTGATGCTCCTGGTGCCAACAGTCCTCTCATTCCTTTTTCTGCAGAACTACAGCAATAGGAGCATGAAAAATACCACTCTTACTATCAGCTGGCCTTACAGTACAGCTCACAACAGTTACAGCCCTTGCCTCTAAGTCAAGGCTGATCCCATCTTCTGGGCCAGTCAAATTCCAGCTTCCACCAAATGCTGCATTCATAAAGCATTTCTAAACAGTAACTTTTTTTAGTTTGAAGGCTGAATTTTCCTTTGACACCCCCTCCCTTACTGTTACCTGGATAAAAACCAACTGGAGACCGAGAAAAGAGGGCGCTTTGGTCAGAGTTCATGAGCTAAGTTTCATCATGCTCTACTGCCTTGAGGATTTGCATGTATTCATTTCTGGCACCGAGTGCTACACAACAAAAGCTACCCAGTGGGGATGTGCTCTCGAGTTACAGAACACTCGGTAGGAACAGCTGTATTCCCAGCCCTTGTCCCATCCCAGGGCAGCTCGCTCTGTCAGCTTCTCCCCCCTAACAGCCCACAGAGGCACACTGCTCACCCACTGCAGCGAGTCCTGGGGAAAGCATGAGGAAACAGGAAGCTTTCTGCATTGGTTTATGGAAAACTGGATTGGATAAATCTCACATTTCAGCCACCAACCCCTCTGCTCCCCCCAAAAACCTCCTGGAAAAAGTGAGACGGGCAGAGAGCTACAATTTGGAGCAGGAATTCCTTCAGCCAGCTTTCAACTGAGGAGAGAGCACACGGGACCACAGCTTTACTGTCTCTTCTTGCTAATTCCATTCCAGTTCACATGAGTTCAAGCCAAGAATTAAGAAAAATTAAAAAACTGGCTCAGCCCCAAACTAAGGGAAAGCAATTTTATTTATTTATTCTAAAAGAACAGATCTGAAAAACATAACCAGTTGCCTGCAGTGCTCCAACACTATGCATGACATTCCCAGCCCTTTGCAGGTCACCCCAATAGAGAATTACATTCCTGTTCAGTATCCAAAGGCATTCCCACAGTGACATCCTCCTTCTATAGCCAAGCACATTCCCCAGCAGTTACATTCTGGCTTCTGCTGTTCTCTAGCTTCACACATAAAAGGATTTGGGGCAATTTTACTTTCTTCTCTTTCTTCCATAAACAGCTAACTTGCATTTCAGCCTACAGAACAGAATTTTGTTTCCAAAAGAACTATGGAATGGAACACAAACAAACAAGCAAAAACTTCAAGAAAGGGGAGAAAAATGATAAACATCTCAATATTTAAAATATTAGTTTGTATTAGTTTGCTTACAACCAGTGCAACCAATTTTGTTTGTCTCTCTGGCATCGACATGAAAAGCATGATTAAGTCGTTTGTTTACAGAATCGCTGCAAGATCTGATAAGAAAAATGTTTTGTGTGTGCTTAACTAGCAGGGAATTCCAGCTCCACAGGACTTAATGAGCTAAAAAGTTGGAGAGAGATTTGAGATTAAGAGGGGAGATAAGGGCAGTTAGAGCAGCAGAATGAAGACAGCACATCTGCTCAGCAATTGCAGTTGTGCTCAGGGCTGGGCGGACACACAGCCCTTCCATCACTCCGTTCCCTGCAGGTGGGACACTGCAGCCCCCAGCTCAGGCTGGCCCATCACCACAGCCACAGGACAGAGGGACAGGACAGTACACCTGGGCACGGGTCAGAGGGCTCCAGAACCCAGCTCTCCATTTCTCCCTGTTTCTCTGCGCTGAACTGGCATCTTTCACCATTTCCATCACATTAAAACAAGCAGAAGAGTTACTTTCATACTCACACACACACTAGATTGTGAGCTTAAGAATGGAGAGCATGCCCTCCTATCAGAATAGAGATACAGACACCCAATAACACACTAATGTGAAAGTACCCATCTATCCAGACAAATTAATTTCATACTGGGTCAGGGAACACATTAAAAACCCTTTACCTGAGCTGTGCTACATCAACATTATTTTTTCTTCATTTAATAGTTCACGAAGCCACAAAACACAAAGGTGCAGATCCTTCTCTACATCTGCGTCAGGGATCCAAATTCACTGAAAACTGTCACGATTGAGTAAATCCCACGTCTTCAGCTGAAACAAAACCTCCAGCTATAAACACAGGAAATGGTCACAAAACAACACTGAGGACCCAGTGCCAATTGTGACAAGTACCAGGAATGCTGCTGCTTCAAAGCAGGAGCTGGGACCAGGGTTTGCGTCAGGCTAATCTTGGCCAAAAGGCTCTGGCATCAGGATTAAGGATCAGCTCTTCAAATCTGCCTCAGCATACGAACAAAAGGCAAACATCTGCAGCTGAGAAACGTTCAAACACTGCATGGCAAGCACAAAAGCAGAACAGCTGCTTAAGGGTGGGGGACAGCTCTGTGAGTGAGCAGTCTCCCAGTTTCTTCATGCTCCATAAGAAGGACTCCCAGAAACGTGTCTCTCTCCACTGCTGTTCCTCCTCTCCTTCCCTCTCCTAAAACACAGGCATTTGCTAGAAAACAGCTTCCTGCACAGCCACAGTGCAATGCAGAAGGAATATAGGAGACAAGGGAAGGAAACTCAAAACCCAACTTGGTGGCTCTGGGCAGCAGGACAGTGTCACAGGACGGTGTCACTGGATACCTGGCTCTGCAGGTGATGAAGGACAGGCTCAGAACTGCAGGGACGGACACCAAAAACCCCAGGAACTAAAGGAAGATGACAGCTGAGCTCTGCTCCAGGAGAATCAGTCACCTGCAGGCCGTGAGCTGCAGGCACATCTTAAGGAATTAACTTAGTCCAGGTGTGAACACCATGCACTGCTGAGCACAAGGCCAGCAACCCACAGACACACAAGTGCCTGCTTGGCTTGTATGACCCCTCCTTACCCTTACAGTGTAAAGATGGCAGTGGTCAAGGCTCATAAAGGCAGCTGCTCTTCAAATATCTGCGTGGCATCAAAGCCATGGCTAGCCTTGTGCCTTCCACTCATTCATCCCATCCACTCTATCTTGCATTTTAACACTGCATTCCTGGAAGCAAGGAGGCAGGATACTCATAATGTATCAGATGCTGAATGCAAGGCAACAAAACGGAGAAGCCAAATGTGCTGTGGATGATTAATGATCATTGTTAATTCAAGAATTAATACAGCCCAGTATCACAAATTATTCAAAAGAATAACAGCCTATTAATAATTTCCCATGGGCTCCCCCCCATTTTATTGAAAGAAAGTTTAAAGCCTAAATCTTAATCTCAATATTCACCTCCTAAATGCACTTTAAGAACAGAAACACACAACAGAAAATGCTAATCAGACTGAGATTTCTGCATACCTTCATGTATAAGGGTTTGTGGTGGAAACAGCAGATTCTCACCATTATAAATCCAACAATATTAGTGCTGAAGCTTTGTCTTCAAATCTTGGAAAGGCACAGATCTCACAGGTCTCCTACCTGCACAAATTCTGTACACAATTGTCCTCACTGCACACCTGACTTCACTGCGGATGCCATACCATTTCAACTCACATCTACTGTGGTTCAACAGCACAAAGCTGACATGTAATACTAGCCACAAGTTGTCAATAGCTAAATCAAAGTACGTGAGAACACATTACTATATTCCCTTTTTTTTATTTTTTCCACTGCAGTACTGTCACATGAGAGCAGTCAGTAAGGAAGCATTACTGCACCTCACTGCCAGTGGAGAACAATTCTGCCTTGCATGGATGAAGATGACTGAATGTGAACCAACAAGTAAATGGAATGGTGATTAATTGCCTTTTATCCTCTTCATTGCATTTTGTTTTAAACTTTAAGGCCATTTGGAAGACTGAAAAGCAGTAACAAGGCACAGCTCACTAACAGCAAGGCCAGAGCTGGATAAAGCTGGTTCTTAGTTGGCTAAAGTAAAAGTGATGATCATTTTAACTTCTCAATACAGCCCCATGTATACAGAAGCTATCCATGCATCCCACTGCTGTAGGTGTGCACAGGAATGAACTGAAATTACCAAGCACTCATGCTACCATTTTATGATACCAAACTGAGGTTTCAACCTGTGCAGTGCCCACTGAGATTCATTCAAAGCTCACTAAGACAATGACTCCTGATCCCAATTATCCAACTGGAACAAAATCAGTCATGGAGTTGTTTATGAATCACTGGTAACAGTGACTGCATTCTGCATTCTTAAAGACAAAGAAAATAGGAGCAAATAAGTCACTACATTTTTTCCAGGAAAGAATAAGAGAGAACTTCAAAACACCTTAAGGACAACTTGAAAAGAACTCCTACTAACTGTGAAAAATGAGGCAATAGGATAAGATGCAGAAGTGCAAGATGAGGGCACACACCTGATGATTTCAGCAACATCTCTTCTCTGACCTCCCTGTCAGAGTCCACCATAACAGCAGAAAGGCAGCAGACGTTAATGAGAGGACAAACTGCAAGCCGCAAGTATGAGCAGTTGCACCTTGCTATCACATTTGAGAAGCTAAACAATTGTTTGCACATTGGTTTAGAAACAGCCACGCAATAATTGCTGAAGGTAAAAGTAAGGCCTGGGGAAACACGCTTCAACAGGGCTGAGTGCCACTGCACAGAGAAACGGGAGGCTTCCACCAGTTCTTTACTTCACTTCACCCCTCTGATGGCAGATCATAGAATGGTTTGGGTTGGAACGGACCTTTAAGATCTAGCCTCAGGCTCATCAACTGTTCCCTCCTTCCACTGTGCATTTTATTTGACCTCTTTCATCTACAGCTGGATATTAGAAAGTACCTAGAATTAACTTACTCAGCAAGGTAACAAGGAACACTTCTGGTGCACTTCTGGTGAAATGGTATTAGAAAATCACAGGTTAAAAAGAAGCATGTTACACTGAGGGACAGAAGTCACACACTGACCAACAGGCCCCAAAACCATGACTAACACCAAGGATGCACACAAAAGTGGCTGAATGACTTCTGGCATGACCCACAACCATGAGTGTGGGCTGAAGAAAGCAGGCTGTAGCAGCCTGTCACTGAGCCCATTGAAGCACTGGTTTGGCACCACAAAGATTTTTCCCTGCTGGCACAGAGCCCCTCCACGCAGGACAGATGATGAATGCTCCAAGACATGCTGAGATGAGCTGCCTCAGCCACACTAGTATGCCTTGCATTATTAATTCTTCAGTCGTTAGCACAAAACGTTTTATCAATAGCTCAGAAAAGCTTCACAACCTGAACCAGAATCAGAAACAATGTTCACTCTATTTCCCCTCTGAAATTCCAGGGATTTTCTATGAGCTTGCAACAGAACAGGACAAACTCCTTTAAGAAGCATGCTTCACCTGATTTATTCTTTACTGCAGGACTACCCATGGTTAAAGGATAATGAATGCAATAAAGTGACTGTCCAAAAGGAGGAAATTTTGTTGCACTCAAGGTACACATCACAGTCTCTGTCCCAGACAGCTTTGACTGGTAATGCCAACCAGGAATGAGTCCAAAGCTTTCTAAGAGGCCTTACTATGAGACAAGGAGGCAGTTCTATCATCCCAAAATAGTAAAACAACAAAAAAGGCAGAAACAAGCTCCAGATACTGAGAGTGCTGAGCAAAAACTTCTCATTGCTAAAATCTGCAAACATCACAGGGCTGCTCCCATCTTAAATCTCAGCTGCTCAGAGCTTTCACACAGAAGCAGCAGAATAAATGAGGGGCTTCAGCATTGGAAGCACAGCTATGCAGAAAGGTGAGCAAAAGAAAACACAAACATTACCATTGAGCAGCCAACTGCCGAGGAGAAAAGACAGGAACAGCTCACCATCTATGTACTATTGGCCACAAGTTCTGGAGTTCCAAGTCAGATGCTGGAATCTGACACGACTCTAAAGTCAGAAGTAATAAAGTCAGAGGGACAACAGAGGAATTAATTCCCGATTTGTGAAGGTACCCCTTATGTACCTCAGGTGCAGCTAATGTAAAAGACAAGTTACCAGTGCTTGAAAAACAGAAAAAGGAAATACCACCAGGTCCCCTTGGTCTAAGTTCCTCAGTGCAAAGATGTCCAGAACTGCTCACGGCTTACACAGCTGCACACAACTCCTCCTGAAGATCAGAGTGCTCTGAGGTTACGGAAAGGCCATTACTTCCAGATTTCCTACAGTGTCCATATGGGTCTTGCATTATCCTAGATTTCAGGTGAATAAGGCAATATCTGTCCCTTTCACCTTTAATTTCCCAACTAGCTTATACATAACCACTGTCAGAAAAGTACTGTCGTGTTCAAACCACCGTAAGAGGCCAATGCCTTCATAACAGAGCTTATGGGGTATTAAAAGGGCAAGGAGCATTAGCTCTGTAGAATTTAGTTAAATCAGGTGGATCCTCTGTACTGAAATCGGAGGAAAGTTTTAGCTGCATTGTGCAGACAGCTCTCAGCAAGTCAAAAATACACATATTTTGCAGTGTGTTTCCTGAAAATCAAGATGTCCTGTGCAAGTCAGATGGGAGGTTGCAGCAGTTTTGCAGTAGATGAGCTCTAACCTGAAACTTTTGTTCAGCTTTTAGGTGCTGACACATACAGACCTCACACTCATACAATAACCACATTTGACATGCAAATGAGTGACTTTATTGTGGTTTTATCAGATACCATTACTTCAAAGTGATGATCTTTGTTTGCCCTTTGTGCCTCAGCATTTGCACTAAAGAAGACAACTGAATCCAATCTCAAGATGACAGAAAGCACAAGCATGAGGAGAACAAACATGCATGATGGACGGGTACTTCCCTCAAGTTTGCTGTCTTCACAATCAGAAAAGTGAGTCTCTTCATTCCTCTCATAAGTGACAACAGGCAATAGATTCAAAGAGAATAAGCATTTGGAATATTGTAAAGCAAAAACTACAAAATGCATACGGCACACCCGCAGCCTTGGAAAAGGTTTAAATACACTTTGGGTACATTTAGCTCTCTCTTCCCCCACAGCTTTCAGTCACCAGGAGATTAGAGACACCAGGCCCTCACTCCTCCACTGAAGCTGATTGCAGGTATGCTGTTTCCCAATAAAACAGGAGTTTGCATATTCTTTATAAATGACACTTTAAAGGTTTCTCATCTCACATCACCTGTAAATATTTTCAGACAGAATCCTGCGAGCTCAATATTTATAATGCAGTGGACACTCTGCAATAGTGGATGCATTCAGTCCTTCAACTGATGAATTTTCATCATTCAATTATAGAGACCGACCAAGTGGGACAGAACAAACAGGCTGACAAATTCACAGTCAATCTCTTAAGAAGGTATTCCAGGAATTTAAATGAGTACTTGTAAAAGCAATTCTACCCAAAACTGGAGAACCCACTGGAGAAGAACCCCAGAGAGAGGGTAGCCATGTATACTTCCTAAAAAGACACCTACTCACACCACACACACATTTGGCTACCATTTGCATCCTCAGTGATACATCAGAGACTCCACAGCTCCTTAAGCAGGTTTTATCCTCAGTGACCCTGACCAGCAAGGCCAACACTCCTGGCCTGCTCTCACAGCACGCCTTACCCAAGCAGAGCAGGCTATCTGCACTGACACCCAGGTTAGTCACCTAAACCTCCTTTGGAAACAATGGTGTAGAACATCATTGCCAGGGTGCAGTTCACCTTATCTTGACATGCTTGGCTAAAACAAACCAGGAGGCACCCAAGATACACCTCTTGCTCTTCGTAAGAATTACAGGAGCATAGCTTAAGTTTTCCCTTACTAAAGCAACGGCAATGCTGAGATGAGATTCAATGCACTTTTTGTTCTTCAAGGAAATGAAGAAAGAAGGGGTCTATTTCATTCATTAATAAATTATTGAGAAAGACAGAAGCTCCAACAGCCTCACACGAGCACTACAGAGACTGTAGATACTGCCCACACTGCCAGGTGAGCACAGTGGGTCTTGAATGCCTTTTGACAGCCCCAGCTCAGATCACATGGCCCAGCACCTTTCCATCTACAGTTTATTACTTTTCCTTCTTCATCCACTCAGTTCTTATTTAGTGGTCTTACACCTAAAGCATATTAGAAAATACTATTAAAAATACAATAGGAAACAATATTGTGATGCTCAACACATTCCTTACATTGAATTTCACCAGAAGAATCCAGCAGCACGCTTCCAGAAAGCACTCTAAGCGAAAGCCAAAACCACACACAGACCACAGCTGTCTGCCCCAACACACAGCATTCTCCGCCATTGCCACTGGCTGAAGAAGGGTGATGGTGACGGGGGACTCTGGGAGACGTGGTCTGGCCGGGCACAGGGCAGTCAAGGACACTGCAGGCAGCAGGACAGGGATGGAGAGCTCAGGCCCCCCCAGGTCCCCACTGGGCAGAAAGCACAGCCCAGCTCCCAGCCGCATTCCTCAGCCCTCTGCCAGGCAGAATGGATAACACTCAAGGCCAGAAGCCACCTGGAGCAGAGGAGAAGCATGGCTCATCTCCCTTTGTGCCAGGTGGGGAGCTGGAAGCAAACTTCAATTCACAAAACGTCATTCCAAACATCACTGCACAAATGCATGTGATCTATTCAGCACTACACAAGCTGCAAGTCTTCTTCCAAATAGGTACAAGCTCACCAGTGATTGGAAATCAGGATATTTGAAAAGCACAGAAATGTTAGCGTGTTTGATATCCTTAAACAAACATCTGGCACTCAGAAAGACGGAAATCTGGAGTTCTCTGAACAGAACCTTTTTTAATTCCACAGATGGGATACATTTCACTGCATGTGGCTTCTCCAGTTTCTCTTTGCATTATAACCAGCATACGATACAAAAATACATTTTGGAGGTTTAGAAACTTCAAAATCGCATCATGCAAACACATCACTCGCTCCGCTTCATGTTTATGCATACAAAAATGTCAGCAGAAGTTTCTTGTAGGGACTACTGAGCACATATTGTTCTCTCATAAGCAAATCAAGTGCTCTCTGCATGTGCACTGAACGCCGCTGGGCTGCATATCCTGTGCAGAGCCACATGCAACTGTTTTAAATCCCCATTACTATTAATACTTTAAAAATTACTCAACGACACCTTGCTTGCACACTGCAGCATCCAGCCATGTGAATGTCAAGCAGCAAGCCTCCATCCAAGAAAAAGCCCTGCCACATCAGCAGGCACCTCTGACAGGCCTCAGCTCCGCTCAGATCGTCCTCTCGGGCATAAAACACCCAAAGAGAATGCTTTGCAGCCAATTATTTTCTTAGTCTATGCTGGCATTCTGTCAATTTGAAAACAGAGAGGGCACCGTTCCATAAACGAGGCAGCTCTTGCCCCTGCAGAGGAACACTTGGCAGTGTAACAGTGCATTTACCCCAGATCTGAGGCCTGGCTGCTTTTAATTTTCACAGATTGAATGCTATCCAGAAAATAACTGTTCTACTGAATATGTGAGGACTCCTCCTGAAGAGACCACGAGGCAAAGCAGCATTTAATCTGCGTTACTGCACTCCTTAAAACTGCATGCTTTATGATCACAATGACACTACCTGCTATTTGCTTTGCTCTCCACTTCAGCCTTCAGCCACACAAAGGAGTGGCAACCAGTGCAGGATTTACACTGCCCCACAGACAGCTGAGGGAAAACTACAGATATTAAAATAAACACCACAGACCGTGTGCTGCTAATCTTTATTTCCCCCAAAATCTCCCACTACAGGCAACAGACAGCAGCAAATGGAGCTGCCTGATCTGCCACCGTCCCACAGCAGCTGCCCACAGCACTACCCAAGCACAAGACTACTTCTGCAGTCACCGCATTTTAACTTCTGGTCACACTCGAGCTCTTCATATACAAGTGAATTAAAACAACAGTCTATCAGAGTTGAGTCTTCTGCTTCCTGCCCACGTAAACATAAGGCTGTGAGACACCACATTAAGTAACCACACGTCTGTATTTTTGCTCTCCCCGGTGACACCGCTGCACTCACAGCTCCTCACAGCACCACAGCAAGAACCTGACCTCTTCTGTGTCATCAGCTAACTGATGACCCTCCTGCATACAGTAATGGGCTGTTACTGCCTTCACTCTAAGCTCACTTCTTTGTTTCTTTAGGAAAAAAGACACAAACAGCCACCAAACAACAACCCCACCACTGCATTCCCAGATGAGAATGCCAAACCAAAACTAAGAAAACAGCAGCAATTTGGGATACGGTTAAGTAAAATCAAATGGAAAAGTCTTAGTAATTATAATCAAACAAAACAGAATTGCAATTACCATAGCAAAACTAACATTTGTAATACATAACGGGCACTTTAAAAATAAACCACCAAACAACAACAAAACAGAACAATTGAGATGTCCTACCTGACCCCTGCAGCCTGACTTCCAGACACAGATTTCTTCAGTCTCCATTAGGAAGGACTGCAACAACTTAGCAGTAATGATTTCAGTGTGAGAGATATAGAAGAAATGTATTTAAAAAGCTGGTCTGATGAGAATTTGTTGCCCTGGATGAAAATGCTATTTGCTGGATGCCCTATTCCAGTGTACATTTTTAATATCAGTTATTTTCTTTGTGCACATCTGAAAGATGCAGTCCTACCTGAAATAAACACAGATGGCTGGCAGGTAGCTGAGAGTAGAACTCGCACAAGCAAAGGATGAGCAGCTGGAGGCACTGCTAAGTAACTCCAACAGGCTGTGAACAGCATCATTCTGCTGGGCTGCTGCCATTCACCGGGTATTACAATCACAAAAACAACTGCATGAGTTTGCTATTACCTGCCTTATATTTACAAAGAAGTTTTCTATTTTGAGTTACCGCATCTTTCTTACTTCCTTATTCTGCAATATTTTCCAGACTGCCCTGCCAAGTCAGTCACAACATGCTTTCCAGTCCTAACAGAGCAGAGAGCTCAGAGAATTTCTTTCAAAACTGCTCTTGGAACAGCTAGATGGGTTGTGAATCTGCTCAGCCCTTCCCTCCCATGATGGGGGAGCTGGACACCACCACGCTCAGGGTCTGGAGGCAGCGTGCCCTGCACAGCAGCCCTGATGAGAGGCAGGCTACGCTCTGTGGCAGGCCGACGTGAGTTGAGCTCAGCAAGGCACTCTGCTCTGCTCTGCTCCACACCGCCATGTGACAGAGCACTTCCGTCACGTGGGCAACAGATGCTTGTTGACTAAACTTGGGTTATACAGTAAGAAGCAGAGAAAAATGATCCTAAACGTAGTAATCTGTATGTGGCACAAGTGACCTATTCAGATACCCATCCTAAATCAGCCTCTCGAAGCAGGATGTGCAGTGAGCTGGTCTCCCAATAAGAGTTAAGTGATAACTTCATGCAAAAGCTACTGAATTTAGAGATTATTTCTTTCAAGCTATTGCCTTTTGAGCATTGCAAGCTCATACCTAAAAGGTACATTGATCTAGTGGCAGAAGTGATCAAATGCAACCCCAACACAAAGCTCTTGGGGCAGATTTACAGCAGCTACAACAAAAATCAATGGTTTTAAGAGCTCATTCACATTCAAATGTGACACATTTATAAACATAAGATACACCAAAAACAAACTGAAGTGAATCACGCCCTTCATCCTAGAGAAGGAAAGCAATCTTGTCATCTACACACCCCATTCTTCCTGTCCTGCATGCGAGACAAGGGACTCAATCTTATCTAAAGGCAAATGAGCTGCATCAGATGCTGCTGGAGGTGAAAGCAGATCTTTATTTCTGCAGCAGGAGCAATCTGACCTCCCCAGCACCTCCCTACTCTGTGCTGCTCTCACAGAGAGGCCGAGCCTGGCAGAACCCCGCTCACCCACAGCTTCAGTCACATCTCACCCAGGGCCCATTGAAGAGGATATGCCATAGCCACCCCTTCTCCTCAAACTGCCCATCACGTATTTTCACTAAGAATGAGAATTGGCAACAGCTTCATTTACATCCTTTCATCTACCTCCTGTATCCATCATCTGTTCTGCAGCTGGGTCTCAGGAACTCAACTTTCCCCTAAGAGCACATGCTCACCAAAAGAAAAACAAAAACAGAACCTTAAAATTCAGTAACACTCACAGAGTAACAGATAAGGACTGAAAATCATCTCAAAACTTCGAACACTTCCCTGATGTATTGTATAGACTGGAATAGACAAAAGCTTTGGTTTCTTTTAACAAGTTCTAACAATTGCATGCATCACAAGGAATAGAACTGAGCTGTTTCTATTATTTATCAGGACTGTTAACTGCCACGGCAGATCCATTCCCACGTCACCCAACCCTACTTGTCCTTTCTAGATATTCACGTTCAAAGCAATCAAAGTGGCTGCATGCTTCATTTATCAAGAGATCTGATAATTGTGGTAGCAAGAGCTCGAAAAACTGTTCCAATAAACTCTGAAATTCTCATTGTTTGATGATAAGGAGAGCGCATTATTTCACAACACTATTTGCGTATTAAAAAGCACTCCAGGAATTCCTGCTTATACACCAGGAACTTGTCAGCACAGCTGAGATCTTGCTGCCCAAAGGCTGCTGCACGGCCCTTCCCTCAGCAACTTCTTCATCTGATGGGAAGTCACCACCATGCTGCGGGAGAACTGCAAGCACATTTCCTTGCTAACTCAGTGGTTTGTCCACACTTTGAGAAAGGGAGCCGTGGAGGAAAAGCACATGACTTCTGTGAGATTATTTTCAGAGCTTCAAAGGAAGAGTGCATTTAAAAGTAAAAGAAAAAAGGAAAAAAGCGCAAAACAAATACGATTGCCAGTTTGCAAAGATGAGCTTCGACTCACAGCCTTTTCTACTGTCCTGTCAGAAATCAGTTTCTCAACCTCAAGCTCCCAAACACAAACGGATTTGGTATGACTCAGCTCACAAACAGCAACAAGCTGTCCTTGCTTCGGGTTTTATCACTCACAGATTCCTTTATCCACTGGGAAAAAAAACACGCCTTCTCAAGACACAATACACCATGCATCCAATGTGAATCCTCACACCCATTATCCATCATTGCATCAGCAACAACTTGTGTTATTTTATATGCACCTTATGTAAACAAACCGACCTCCCTTTGATTCAAGCAACTACAGCATTCCCAATTAATAAGTCAAAGCCAATGAGAGAGCAGCACGATATTTGTGAGAAGCTTATCTAAGCAAGGAAGCTGGGCATCCCCAGCTGTAGGTTGTGGCATGATTTAAGAGACTCAAGTTGTGCCTTGCCAAAAGAGGGATTTGTTGACTCACAAACTCTGATTCACCCACTTCCTTCCAGTTGTCTCCACAGCTACAGATGTCAGTATGCTGTGACAGCTCCGTGCCCTGCTCGCCTCCTGACAGGTTCATTTAACCGCTCCAACAGGTGCAGCGGTGTCAAGGAGTGGGACTGCACCCACCTGTTCAGCAGGGCCAGGAGACAGCCGCAGCTCTGCTTTGCTACGAGGAGCACAGCGTGGGGACGCTGCTCCCCGAGCAGCACTAAGGCTCCTGCTGGCCTTTCCCATGTCAGCACACACACCGAACTCACTGCAACCTCCACAGCCAATGTGCAGAAAAGGTTTCTGAGCACTCGTTAGGTGAGCCACAGGAACGCTGAGAATGACCAAAGTTATAACAGTAAATGCTAATTAATAATGAAAGATACAAGCATTCTTCCCCACGTGAAATACTGCAGAATTGCTCCTTCGTAGTTTTAAGCACACGGCTCAAAGGTTGGAAGAACATTTTGGTGGCACCAAACAATTTCATCATAAGGTTGTCCTCAGTTTCTCCAGAGGCAGCAGCATTTGAGGCTCTCCAAAAGAGCACTAGACTGATAGAAGAGGCTTCCCACTGTTTCTCTCCTTGGAGGAAAAAGATCGGGAGCGGAGAAAAGGAGAATTGAGGGGTAAATATGATGAGAAACCAAGATAACTTGAAGAGACAGCACGCTTCTGCTCACAAATCATAATCTTAATTTCCTGCTTTCTTAAGCACGTTCTATACCTAACAGCTATCAGTAACCAAACAGTATTACGGCCAATCAAACAGTTCCATGATTCAATCAAGTCGCTCTGCGATCGCATCGCCACCAGATGGGACAGACCCGGACAGGAAACATCGGCAGCACGGAGCGCACTGCCGTTACAGAACTGCGGCCAAACGAGAGGAGACAACAGGGGAGCGCACGCCCGGGCCCGACGGCGGTTCGGGTCAGCGGAGCCGCCGGCACGGGGCGGGCTGCTGCTGCTGCTGCTGCTGCTGCTGCGGGCAGAGGCAGCGGGGCCGGGCGCGGCCGAGGATCCGGAGCCGCCCGGCGGGAGCCGCACCCCGCTCCACACGGCCGCCTCCCGCCCCGCCGCGTGCCCCCCGCTCGCCCCCCCGGCCCCGCACACCTGAAGCGCGGCGAGTCCTTCAGGCACTCCTCGAAGTCCACGGTCACCTTCATGCTGCCCGGCGGCGGGGCTGCGCTGCGGAGTGCGGGGCGAGGCCGCGCCGAGGCCGGCGGCCGGGCGGGGCGGGACGGGGCGGGGCTACGAGGGGGCGGTGCCGGCGGCACTCATGGCAGCGCGCGGGGGCCCGGCGACCGCAGCGGGGACGCCTCAGCGAGAGTCCCTCGGCCCGCCTCCCGCTCCCGGCCGGAACTGACGGCCCGGACAGCCGAGAGGAGGCAGCCGTCACCGGCCAATCGCAGCCGGAGGTGGGCGGGGATTCGCCGCATCGGCGTACGGCGGGTGAGCGGCGACCCGCAGGAACGGGAGCGGCTCGGCCAATCGCAGAGCGGAAGAGGAGGGCACAGCAGCGAGAGCGGCCAATGACCGCTGTGCTGGAGGTGGGCGCCAACCACTGCCGTGCAGCAGGGATCGCTTCCGCATCGGGCTCCAGAAGTGACGGCCAGGTAAGCCAATGGGAGAACGGCCAGCAGCACTTGGCACGCCTCGTTGCCGCGACGACCCGAAAGGCCAATGGCAGCTCTCACGAGCAGGAAGGGACTGCCGCCGCGCTGCCATAGGCTGAGCCGTCTGTCACTCACAGCAGCCGGCGGGAAGGCAGCGGCCGCCCCGAGGAGCCTGAACATCCCACAGCTGGCAACTGTCACCTGCTAAGAGGAAAGCCTTGGGAAAGGCGCGCTGCAGCAACATACGGCACGGCGCCGTATGTCGGCGATACATCCGTTCTCATCGTTCCTGTATCAGGGTCACGAGGCAGCGCTCACTGCTTTGTTCACACTCAGTCTGGGGTTTCCAGAAAGCTCACACGTGAGAACGTGGTTATCTGTAAAATAACTTTCATTCCTTTATTCAAACGTCACATATACAGTGGACAAAAACATTTTAAAATAGATCCATATTTAATTATATGGATTTTTGCAACATATCAAATTCGGACTAAAATTAAGATATACACTGTATTTCGTAACCAAGCTTAAGCTTAAGTGTGTACTTTGTGTAATAAAGCCCAGGAACTATTCTGAGTACTAGAACATTCACCAGTCAAATTCCGTCGCTGTTTACAGCAGTGTGGAGGTTCGGAGCCACTCCTTGCAAGGGCTCTACGACTGCACTGTAAACAAGTATTTGAATTAGGCAGTTTCCCTTCTGTATCCTTTCAAACACCCTTCACTGTACAAAAGCAGCTGCTCTACGTCTCACTGGATGCAGAAAGATGTAGACCAGTGGTTTTCAGTATTCAGGTTACAAACCCCAAGTGAGATCATCAGCAGTTATCCTTATATAGAGGACAGAGTCTAAACACAGCCCATCTTCGGTCCTGATGTGGATTTCCCTCCATGGCTGTTCCTTTTCAGGTGCTAGCAGCACAGGCA
Organism: Tympanuchus pallidicinctus; assembly: GCF_026119805.1. Classification (NCBI taxonomy): domain Eukaryota; kingdom Metazoa; phylum Chordata; class Aves; order Galliformes; family Phasianidae; genus Tympanuchus; species Tympanuchus pallidicinctus. Next base: position 11,979,643 of record NW_026294739.1, on the reverse strand, counting down.
CTCTCCATGCAACTGGAAAAGACTAAAAGCGTGAGCGAGCCCAAAGAATAACAGTTGGTATGGTTTTAAGAAAAGAAAACATCCAGTGGAAGAGAAAGTGACAGTTAATTTCAAAGTTCAAGTTAGCACATTTCCAGTGTAAAACACTCCCTCCACCAGATGTTAGTACTGCCTCGCAGTCAACAGCAAATAACCGATAACACTGCTCTGAAAAGTTACACAACTCTTCTTCTAGAGTCTAGGAAAATACGAGTAACAATACACTGAAGTTTAGTTTAAGAGGTCAATATTTTATAAAAAAAAAACGTAAAACTTGCATCCCTTTCTCAATTGCTTAACAAACCTGATAAATAGCTTGCGTGCCAATTTGATATATGCTGTACCGTTAAGCTCTTGAATCCCAAACTCTTCCATAAGAGATACCACACTTAGAGCACTGTCAAATAAATAGTGAAAAAACAGATACTGTCTGTGTTTCAAAGCATGAAGAGTAACAGTACATGATGCAAGATAATCAGCATTATACATACAGGGAACGCCATTCCGGTCAAACAGATTATGAAGCAGTATTCTCCATGAAATACTAGGCACAGGAATAAATCAATTAGACAGTTTTTTCCTGCCTAATGGACAAGTCTAAAATTAACAACCTTGGCAACACAACATTGTAACTGATATGCTTCTTAATATTTAAGAGCCTTATTTGCAAAAGTCATGAAGCAGTGTTTATGTTCGTGTCTCTGACAAGCAGTTACAGTTCTGGACAGATTTCTTCTATGCTGCGTGCTCTGCTTTCCAGCTGGTCATGAGTAGCATGTGCTGCATAAGAAAGATTACAAAAACAGTTAACTATTCACACTTCTTGTATATTTAAAAAGCAAACCCAAAGCACCACTAAAATATACTTCGGAAGTCACTTTTGCTTCCTCAAAGGTAATGTTTGCAACCTATTTTAGCAACTTTCAGTTTCAGAGTGCAGAAACCTTCAGAGCAATTACTTCACCCTGACGTTCTGAAGAAATAGTGCTATCGTTCTGCATACCAAACACCGACCACTTGCCACCCCTGAAATTGAGATGATTATCCCAAGACTTGAGAGATCAATTTGCAGAACTAACATACAAAGCTCCTGAAACACCAGTAAGCACAGCACCTTTCAGGTCAAGTTTCATTTCCAGATGAGACACTTCAAAACAAGATGAGCTAATGAATGAGGTAGCACAGTCTGATGCACCCTTCCACTCACAGTTTTGAAACAAAGAACATTAATAAGTCAGAGAAAAAATTCCTTACCAATTTTAAAATGAAAAATCCTACTGACTTCAGCTATTGTTTATAAATAAATTTGCTGCATAATACACAGATCAGAGAAAGCCATGTCTGGTCCTTCTTAAAGAAAGCCAGTTAGGCTTATGCATAGAATGAGACTTGGTTCTAAGTGCAATTTAACAAGCAAATAGCATGTCTGACAAGCAGAAACAATTTGCATATGTTCCCAGTCTTCTGACATAAGTCATTTTTATGGTGATGCTCACTATAGTTAAGAAAACACAACGTTCTGTCAAAGTCCAGCAGAACACACCCAGTCAGATGACAGCTAAGTGGGTCAGCAATATCTAAGTTACCACAGCAATGAACACTAAATGAACCACAAGCAGAGAACAACAGCTGTACTGCTTGTCAGTGGATCTACTACAGATCACACCCTTGTACTTCCTGAAGAGAGATACTGTTGTGTAGTAGAAAACATGTCTGCATTGAAATCCTTATGCTCAATCTACACGTGGAACATTTCCCTTCAGTGATTTCAAACAGAATTTTTAAAGGAAAGGTATTTCTGGAGAGGAACAAATGCCACTATTTTGCTGGCAAAGTCCATCACATTGTTCGTGGAGTCATAAATAAGAGTAGCCAGAGAAATGCCATCGAAACTGAAATGCTGAAGCAAGCAACCTTAACGGTGTACTTTAACCTTCCTGCTCCCCAAAAAGCTTGGCTGGCAGAATCCACACGTATGAGATAAGGTACAGCTACTTAAGGCAAGAAAGGAACGACCCATCTGTTTAAAATACTTGGCAGCCTGAGATGAAAACAGCAGCATAAATGTACAAGCAGTTCTCACCATTACTGACTGGACTGGCCATCTTCATTTCAATCAGCAAGAAATCTCAGTCTGTAATTAAGAAGCGCAACTTAAATTAGCAGATTCTGTGGTACCTGACAGAAAACTTCTTAACATCCCATCTCAAGTCTGTAGCCCCTTCCTCAGCATAGATATAACAAAAAGGAAAATTTGCAGTCACCAGGATAGTACTGTTAGTTCTACTGGAAACCGAAAAAGGTAAGAGGTAGAGGGCAGTCAGGAGCATTGGATAAGAGATGCAAAGAACCGTAAAGGGATCTTCATTGATTAAAACCTTCCAAGTGACAAGGGGGTCCCAAACTGCCCCAAAACTTCTCGGGAGCCAGCAGAGCCCTACAGTCACAGCAGTTACCAAGAAACGCCTCGTGTCACATCGCTGGAGTTATCTTTGGAGCAAGGGAAGCCACGCTATTCTACTGCAATAAACAGACATTGCATGCCAGCTCTAACAAGTGGTAGCCACATCACCAGATTATCTCTGCAAATTCAGAAATTTGGGAAAAAATGGGAAAAAAAATTATTAAACTGTACCTACAATACAACATGCAGCATAAAACAGATGTTTCCTCTGCAGTTAAAAAGAACGTGAGAGCTGTTAGTTTAACAGAAAGAAGCCAAAACAAGCCGTCACAAGAGTCAATGCCTGCAACACCCAACACACTGAGTGAAGGAAACTCTCTTCTGCTCTGTAAGAAAGCATTTTAAGACACAATTTTCAGTCAAAGAGCTCTTTAAAAGCCATCCAAATCAATTAAAAACTTCCCATGTAGCTTCAGAAAGATCCAAAAACATCCTGACACGCTTACAGTCCTAGGGAGGGAACTTCAGGAACAAGAACATTACCGGCATTTGATCCACTTCCATGAAGGAAGCAATGGACCTGCAACAGTTCATGATCAGCAGTACAGGTTAGCAATGAATCCAAGTAGCTAGTTTTAAAACTTGCTATTTGAGAAATGCTCCATAGCCAAAATAAATAAATAGACAAACAGTAACTAACTTTTGAGAGATACTTCAGATTCTGTAGCACACCTCGAATAAAAGTCAGAGAATAATCAAAAGTTACCATCTCGGAAAAAGTGATTCCAGTAAAATTTTGCCATTACTTTAACAATTATGTTGCTGAACACTTATCAGCTCAATGTAGGCATTTCTTAAAGCATGGGCAGTGGCAGAAAACAGTTGTTTATCAACAGTTTTTACCAGATTCCACTGTCCTTAGAGCAACCTTGCCACAGAAAAGTTGTGTGTAATCAGTTTGAGGGCATACAGTTTACCAGCCATTACAAAAGTGAGCCCAGTACTTGACCTGTGAAGACCTGATCAAATACAGAGATTAGGAGATAACAAAACACCAGGGCCTGTTAAGCAGAGTATCACAACAGAAGTGAAGAATTGAGAACCACATCAAATTAGAGTATTTCTATATGCCATGTTACTGAGGTGAACCAGTGAGTTAACGGATTGATAAACTGGTGTGCAGTCATACTTAATGAGTCTATTGGCCACGAGTAGCCTAAAATTGATAGTTACCAGTTGTGGCTCAGAAGCTGCTTATGAGCCAAGGTGGAATGGACTTCAACAATAGAGATGGAAAAATACTGCAAAGGTGTGCCTTCTGTTCCCTGGAGAATGCAGCTGGAGAGCGGAGTTGCCTCTGTTTTACAGCACAGTGCAGACAGATGGCAGCTTCAAGCCACGGAGAAAGGTCATAATGTTGCCTACTGGAGTACTCCTTTCCCCTGGAGAGTGAAGTTCTAGTAAATAGCCATTATAAGGCATATGATAAATTACCAGAGAAGTTTGGTCCATGAATGGGTCTCAGACTCACGTACCAAAAGACCTTCTCAAAGCCATTATGAAGGCATGAGCCTTCCTGTCAGATACAGCGGGAGCAAACTGTGCAACCCACAGAGCTTAAAGAAGTCAACCTGGCAAATCACCTTTCTATTTGGTGAAATTTAAACTTATTTTGGAAGAATTTCTAGTTCACAAGGTTATGAAAAGCAAATGTGAGCAAAGCTAAACCCATGCAGCATCTTCCCAAGTCTGCATGCTGTTCTAACGTCTCAAAGCCTTGCCAAGCAACAGATGAATGAGGTTTACAGATTTCAGATTCATCACCACTAGTCTCATAAACAAGAGATGTCTGGTTTTTTTAATGCCCAGAAAGTTGTTCAATATGCTGTTCCAAACAGATGTGGGTACTCAACAGATGTAGTTATTCACCAGAAGGCCACCACAAAAATCAAACTTCTGTTATACAGTCCCAGAGAAAAGCTTAAAGATGGCAGAGAAGGCTCCAGAAACAGCTCCCAACCAAGGGTCCCAGACTTTCTTCCAGCAGCTGTGCTAAAAAGTATTTTACTGTTTAAGGACAAAAGCACACTGAACTTTTAAACAGTTTGAAGTTATAGCAAGACAGGTAAAAGCTCATTAGATACACTGCTCTCAACAGGGAGGAAGCATTCAAGCTAGTTTCCCAGTGCTGATTACAGCATGGGTTGGGAGGGGAGAGGGAAGTGCAACGTGACACAAGGACAGGCCCTCTCATGTGGCCACAGCTTTAAGCATCCTGTAGAGGACAGCTGCCTCTTTAAAAAGGATGCTGACAACTTCACTGCCAAGAGGCAATTATGCTGTGGAGACAGTACTGGCCTGAAGCAGAGGTGTCTGTTTTTCTGTTGTGCTATAACAGAAGCCCAGACTAATTAACAATACTGATTGTTTTGGTATCACACTACAAATCTGCCTGTCGAGACAGCAGGCAGCACTGCACATCAAGCATTACACACATACTTCACTCTTCCTGTTTGCTCTCACACTTTGATGTATTCATCCCAACAGATGAAAGGACAACCAACACCTACACGTGGCATCTGATCAATCAGCACCTCACCATGTTCGATAGCTTCTGTGTTCATTGTTTCTACATCTGGAGCATCACGCATCTCTTCATCTTCTTCCTCCTCCTCTTCATCCTCACCATGTAGCTCTTTTGCAATTAGCTGTCTTGCAAGTTTGATGTTTCGTCCTTCATTGTAGTGCATTTTCCTCTTCATTTCAAACTGTTTCTTTTTTTCTGCAGATAATAAAAACCAAAAGCCAATATATATATTTATTTTTTAGTTCTAGTATCTTTTTTTTTTTTTTTTCTGAGAGGTACCAGTATCAAGTGCTTTGTAGGCTTGTTTTATTCCTACCACGAAAATGTATTGTTTATATGACCAAGCAATCTTTGTTCTTAAATGAGTTTGATTTTCAAAAAATGTAGTAATGAATGGACTGGAATGACTGAAGGGCTCTAAAAAGAACAGCCTGCAAGCACGAGGAAGTCTGAATCAAGAGAAGCAAGTGGTAACGGTGTAAAAAATTCTGGAGTTTCACAAACCTTGTTTCTAAGGAGACTGAATGGCAAACCAAGACATACTGGTGGAACAGAAAATCAACTTCTGCACACGTCCAACACGTCCTGGCCAGCCATCAAAAGCTAATTATAAGAGATACACCTGTCTAACACAGGTAGAAGAAAATATTCTTCTCTTCCCTGCAGCCTGAAGTTTATCTTTGCTTCGTACATCCAACATTCCCAAAGTAGATTTTATAATTAAACTTTCTTTATTGGTGACCCCAACACCGTTCTTCTCCTCCTCTGGAGTTGTGAGGTTATACACTCAACGTTGAAGACAGGGGCCAGGAAAGATGAGAAGCACCAGCTAAATGACACGCACCTGAAACCTTAGAAGCTTTATTGTTTAACTTAGCTTTATTGTTTCCTAAGTCAATGTAACATTACTGCTCTGTTGAAGATGAGAAAATTTTGTTAGGAATAATTGTTGATATCCTGCTGGATCCATCCAGCAGCTTTGAAAATAATAACTGATTAAAAAAAAAAACAACAACCACCAACCCAAACCCGTATATTTGCAAGCAATTAGTAGAGTCTTAATTGGAGCAATACTCATTAAATTGTTACATCTACCTGAAGTATATTAAGTCATAATATATGTATTATATATATAAAGAAGTAATACAATTAAGAAGTATTTCCTCAGCCCCAAAAGAGAAAAGCTTTCCATTTGGGAAGCCCAGGTTTAAGAGGAATTCCTGTCCTTATGCTTGTTATGTTCAACTCCTCTTCACGTGTAAATCCCAAACCAAACAATTCTGACTGAACAACTGAGCTGCTTGTTTCTAATCTTTTCCTTACCCTTCAAAGACTACGTACCCAAATCACAAGATCTTTCTTAGGCAGTACTTTTTATTCAATAATCCTTCCTACTGAATGGCAGAAACTGCATGTATTAAAAAAAAATCCAACAAAAACCAACCAAAAACATGAATAATAATAAAAAAAAGCCACCCAAAAAAACCCCTCTGACTTATGCCTACCTCGTTCTTCAGGTGTTAATTCTTCTTCTTCCTCTTCCTCCTCGCTGCTTTCCTCTTGCCTCGCTATAACCTTGGGTCCTTTACCCTCAGCTGCAGCAGCCAGCCTAATGAAGATAAAATACAACATCATGAACCATCAAGTTTTTCACTGCATAAAATGCATGAAATTTCAGAACACTCATACAAACTTGGTTCAGTATTTTTGCTACACTTATTTATATTAACAATCTGCAAGAGATTTTAAGTACCAGTGGGATTATCAACCCAGAAAACTACTTCATTTGACAACAGCCAAAAGTTGGCATCAAGATAAAAAGGAAACACCTTTCCAAAAAGCAAACCAACCCATAAAAAAGAACACAGTCCTAACATTTAGTCCATTTTCTGTGACAATACTTACTTCTTACTCAACACATCTGCTCTTAAGGGCTCATTTGATTCCGAATCACTCACTGCATCTTCATCATCATCTCCTACCATGCTTGGAATGCAAACAAAGAGAGCAGCCTTTATCAATTATTTGTTGTATAAATTCAATTGATGTAACAGTCAAAATGTTACAGCACTCAATTAAAAGACTCCTGTAATACTTTAAAAGCTTTCCAAATCTATTTAAATATTGATGAGTGACAATTTATATTCTAGTACATAGATGCTAACTATAAAAAACAAACGAGACGTCAATTACATGAGTGAAACCTGAGAGATATGTACATCTTCCAGTACTCACAGACCTCCAAAATTTCACTGACGGTCCTTCTTGTAGCTATAAGCCTTTACTTAAAAGCTTTGTCAATTCAAGTATGTTGCATATACTCAGTAGGATAGCACAGTCAGTAATATGTCAGGCAGAAAGTCTACTTCACTGCAAAACTACCCTGTCACCTGCCTCGTGTCAGATGGCCATTCAGAAACCTACCTGTGATAAGGAGTACTCGGCTCATCGATTTTCATCAGGCCATAATCTTTGCCCGCTGGGTGGTACGTGGCTATGATGTTCATTTCGTCCCATTTCTGAGATTTTTTACTGAAACAAGACAGCAAAGTGGTTTTGTTTTAATCCCCTAAAATCAGCTCATTCTGTTTGGCCATGGAAAAGGAATGCTGAGAGCGATTTTTGCCCTCAATTCTACACTATGGAAAAAAAGCACTGTTAAGGCACGGGGGCAAGTTTGAAGTATAAAGGTGGTTGTTAAGCACCACCTCACGCACACTTCTGTTGGGTCAGGACAAATCACCGCTGTGACTTCCCTTTCCCTAACGAGTCACAGTATCTAAATGAACCAGTGCTCACAGATACGTTCAAGTACCTGTGCACATCTTCAAGAGACCACCAGTGCTGCCCACTCACTGCCCGTTAACCAGCTGCTCACTGCAAGTCACTGCAACAATCATTCTTCCTGTCATTACAGCCCTCAACACTTGATGCAAAGAAATAACCAACTTCCACTTCAGCACAGCTCGGTGAGCTGCCAGGACTGTCTGCAGAACCGCTGCACAAACAATAGCAACCAACAGATAACTTCCTGCAGTAAAACTAATTGGACTGAACAAGGTGGTTGTTAATACTGCCTTTGTCATCTTAAATTGGAACCATAAAACAGAACTGACTCACTGCTGTAACTAACCAAAGGGAGTTTCGTGCTCTATACAGCCAGCCACCAGCCATGCTGCTTAATTTAGGATTTCCTCAATTAGTCACAGAATGCATCATTTTATGCGTATTTGTAGAAACAAAAGCCTACCCAGACTGACACAACATGAAAGCCACAAGGGAAGCAACTGCCTTGTGGAAAAGTCCCTCCTCTGCTGGTCTAGAAGCCACTGAAAGGTTCCCTGGGCAACCTGATCCAGTGCCTGATTTAGTGACTGGCAACCAGTGCTGTTGGATCTTTGAGGTCCCTCCCAACCAAAGCCATTCTGTGAAAGATTTAGTCAACAGGACCTACCAGGTTCCACATTTTTCCTAAAGCATCAACACAGCCTTCCCAAGAAGTGGCCTTCTCTTAGATTAAACCAAGAAATGTAATTCTAGAACAGCATCAAGTTCCACTATGGATTTCCTTTCCCTGTAGGGGGCACAGTTGGCGGAAAGAACGTAGCTCACATGCTCTCACTTAAGTACAGACTGCTCCAATAACAAATTGCCAGACCTGACATCTGAACTCAGTCTCAGTAATAGTACTGCTTTTAAGCAGAATGCCATCCGTAAAACAAAACTGATAATGCAAAATTCCAAAGACAAACAAAGCTTAGCCTTCATGGAGAGCTCTCCATAATACGACGGAAAGAAACGGAAAGGATAAAAGAAATAGAAGTGGAAGAGCTGATGCAGAATCCTATGTGCCACAGACCTGTGAGCTGAATAACTTCAACATAAACTAACCAATGCCATAAGTTCCCTTCTGAAGTTCCCTATCTATTTAATCACCTTGTGCAAACTGCAACACCAGGATTGCAAGCTGAGCAGACAGAACACGAGTCAGAGTGCCTGCTTTGGTGGAGAGTCGTGAGCTCCACGATGACAAAGCAAGAGCTCCAGTGTAGGAATGTCCGCTACTCAAACCTGCCTCGTGAAGGTTCTAAAAACCACTGTCTCAATGCCAGCTGAACAGCTGCTTCAAGCTCCTGTGATTAACGTACCACAAGCACGTGGTTACAGGGAGCACGTGAGAATTTTTACTAGCCATAGCAGCTGGATGATGGCACAAAGGGCAAGCTCAGGTAGAGAGGAAATATGACAGATGGGGGATGGTCCCACCCACACCTTAGTGCTCACTGCGCTGCCCACAGGACACCCAGGTGTAACCTGCACCACTTCACAGCACAGGACCCAATCTGCCTCGTATACCAGTCTGGAAATTAGATGGTCCACAGCTAGCAATTCAGGAACTCGCAAATGCAACATGGAAAGAGAATTTAGTGGCCTGTTTTTCACAGTCATGTGTTTAAACTTACATTTCAACACAAAAAGCCTTGGCTGTGGAACACACCCCAGAACACAACTTGAAATTCAGCTGGGAAAAAAATGATCATGAGCGACAAAGAGACAAGCATGTCATCTCACCCCTTGGTGGAAAACAGCATCGCAGGAGGGTGACTAAGTGCTCTAAAAACACACACCTCCCTTGGCTGCCTCCAATTCAGCGTGCTTATGCACGCCATGGCAGCCTAGCATTAACAACAAAGCTTACGACTATCACCACAAAACACTTCCTGCATCCATTCAGAGGACCAGGTTCATATTTCTATATGTGAAACAGACTCTTCCTTAGTAAAATCAGATTTAAAAGATGAAACATTCCACAAGTATTCGTTCGTATTCTTTCACGCCTTCAAATGTCTAAATCATTCATTCTAATACCACAAGCCAACAGGTCAGAGGCTGCAGCATTACTCGAAGGAATACATCTCCTAACTCCCTCACTCCTGCCAGTTCCAACACAGCTACTTGCAGGACTACCCAGCAAACAGGGCCAAGGAACAGCAAAATAGAGCCAGCTACTTTGTACAATGCCATGTCACGTCCTACAGAAACTCTAACAGGAGTGCGAAGGCAAAACATACTTCCTATCTGGTTTGCCAAGAACGTCTCTCCCGTTAAGCCATCATCTCAGCCCTTCAGATGCTGTCCCAGTGATGTCTCAATTTCGCCAATTTCTCTCTTGAATCACGCCTTCATTAAGGATATCATCATCGCCAGCAATAGCACAAGGCTGATGACGATGAAAGTACGAGAGCTCTTCTGAACACGGTACTTTGAAAGATGACAGCTGACACAATGAGCTCCTTTATCTACAGCTATTTTTAAAGGCGTTCAGATTTGAATTTCAATGCTAGAAAGAAGCAGGGAGGCTGCTGACAGACGTGCACTAAGAAAACAGAGGTGTTAATTTATAAACCTGTTTTTTAGTCTTAAAGGAAAATAACTGCAGTACTGCTTGCCATTCTTTCAGAGTACAAAATGGTGCTACTTCTGACCAAATAAAATCACTTTAATGAAGAGCTGCCATCCAGAAAACAACAGCTGCACACAGCCTAACATTAAATATCCTATTCTGATCTTTTCAGGAAATTTTCTATTGCAATGTGCCAGGTTTAGACAGTGTACTTTAACTTGCAAGGCAATTTCAGAATTAACCTAACGATGCATTTATTGACTCTCATCAGAAAACAAGCAACAGAAGATGGAGTCCTGCTCACTTAACTGCAATACCAGCTGTCCCACATACTCAGCTCAGCAGCCTGTATTCTAACTTCTGCTCATCCTACAGGGTGGCGGAAAAAAGACTCCAGAAAAATGAAGCTGAGGCTCCTAACAGCCAGTTTTACTTTATGCCTGCTGTCAGTCAGTTTCTTGTCCTTATATTAAAACTAGGGAACAGAAGGAAAACATTAAAAAGGGACAACTTGTGTGTAGCACATTCTTACTTACATCTGATTGTACTCCCAAAGCCATCACGTCACGGCTTCCATTGCAATACTTTCTCCCTGGAAAGCAGGAGCCCTTAGCAGGCAAGAGAGCAAACCAAAGGTTTTCTGTCCTACCTTGCAGACTCGGACTGTATTAATGACTGCCCAGCCAAAGGGGAAAAGGAATTACTATGCTATAAAGAAGACTACGCGCCCATTTTATTTTATTTCATTATTATTCCTCGCCTCTCCTCGCAATACCGGGGTCTCAGATTAGAAAACTGTCTGAAGCCACGTTATAAATACGGCAGCCTGGGAGCGTGCCGGCGCTCAGACTAACGTTGCAGCGTTACGGCATCTCGAGGCTGTCCTGCTGAGCGCCAGGGCCTCTCCTGCGCTTCAGCCCTCACTGCCCTCATTGCCCTCAACGCCCCGCGCCCCCCGCTCCGACCCGCCTCACGACACAGCGCGCTCAGCCCCGCGCCGCCACCCCGCCGGCCTGGGCGCGGCCCTCACCCGTGCTCGTCGTCGTCGCGGGCCGGGCTGGCCTGCCGGGCCCCAGGCCCCGCGCCTCCCGCGGACTGCTTGCCGCCGCCCTTCTTCAGGATGCCTTTGATGGGCGCCCGGCCCGACGCTCCCGCCGCCGAAGCGGCCGGCACCGAAGGCGCCTCCATGGCCGCGCCGCCTGCCGACTTCCGGCCCCCGCCTCGGCCCGCCCCGAGCCGCATGGCGTCAGATCCGCCGGCGCCGGACAGGTAGCGCTGCGCCTTCGCTGCCGCGCCCCCTGGTGGTTGGAGGACCGCCGCTGTCCTGCCTGCAGTGCTCCTGCTCGACCGCGGTGGGGCGCCGTGCGCCCACGGCGAGCTCTTGCGCGTGCACGGGGCTCCGGCACGCGCGTGGGGCCTCGCGCCCGTGCCCTGTCGTGGATGGCGATCGGTGTCACGTGGGGCGCGGCCCGCACGGCCCGCGTGCGGTTTCTCGCAGGAACGGCTCACTGTCATCCCGTTTCTGTCCCGTTCCTGTCCCCGTCCATCTCAGAGCTGGGCAGGGCGACGCCACGCCAGGCTGGGTGAATGCTGCCTTAGAACTGGGGAGACTGAACCCCTGGGGAGAAACGAAGTGATCTGCCCCCAGATGTCACCCAGTGGGAAGCGGCCGTGCGGCTGTCTGCATCCCCACGTGTCCCCGTGTTACCCCGAGGCTGCAGGGAGAGCCTGGGCTGCACCATGGGATTGTGGTGGAAGCACTGAGAGCCATGAAGGGGAGATGGCATGAGCACGGCACCTGCATGCAACCCTACACGGCTGTGGGGTGCAGCCCAGGGCTCCCAGGGCCAGGGGTGAAGGTGGGAGGCAGGGTCTGGCCGAGCCCCTCACAGTCCAGGGGCTGCAGGAAGGCTGCAGTGGGCTGGGAAGCGCCGCAGGGAGGCACAGAGGGCCGGGAGCAGGTGCTTGGTTTTGTTTTTAATGAGTTGCTTCGGTGCTATGCGAGCAGAGCTGCAGCGGGAGTGAGGTGCTGAGCAGGGCAGCTGTGGAAGCAGGACAAGGCACATTGTAGGCAGGACCTACTATGAGCTGTGCGTGAGAACACGAGGTGCTGGCCCGGGGGCTCTGCAAGGCCTCGCTAGGGGCAGCTGGGGGCACATGCAGACCGTGGGAAGGAGCTGTGGTAAGGTTCTGGGCATTTGGAGACTTCCCAAGCTTTAAATACAAAAACCAAATCTGAATTTTAGAGTGGAGATCAGATGTGGCAGCAACCTGCAGAGAAAGCACACTCAAAATGCCTGGCCCCAGCTGCAGCACTGTCCCCTGTGTTCCCAGCAGGCCTAGAAGCATCAGAACCAAAACTGGGTTCATGATGAGTCTCCCCTGCATCTCACAGCTTTTTGCATCCACATGCTGTGGGACCCGTGGCAGCAGCAGAGCCCCATGCCTGCACATCAGTTGCTGGTTGTCTTCCCCCATCAGCTTGCAGTCAGCCACACTGCAGAAGTCAGGTGGGGTGAGATGGACTGGGAGGAACAGCGACAGCGGGAGTGACACACAGAGTGCGGGGCTGGCAGACTACTGTGAGCGAAGGGATCATTGCTTTGCTCTCTTACACAGAAACACTACTGGCTAATAAGGGAAGCGACCCAGTTCAGAGCTGGCCTGCTGTGCATGGCAGCAGTTACATCTCGGCGGGGCAGCTGAGCTGATCCGTGGGCATCATCTTGTCGGTGTCGATCTTGTAGGACTGGAGCATGCTCTTCAGGTGCTCTACAGTGTCTGGGTGCATGTCGGGAGTTCGGGACATAATCCAGGCGTAGTCAAAGTGGAAAAGCCAGAGGATGTTGGTGCAGGAGTATACCAGCGAGTAGTTCTCGTAGTCAGTGGAGATGACCCAGTATGGTGCAGAAGGCATAACTGGGGAGAGAGGCTCGGTTACACTGGGGGCAGCCACTCCTGCACAGCGGGTGGCCACAGCTCAGACTTAGAGCTGCCCCCGCTTTTGCTGCTGCCGAGCTGTGAAACTGCAGATCTTGTTGACAAAACCCCATCAGGATTCCTCGCTCTGCCAGAGGGACCCAAAAAATGCCACAAAGCCCTGCATGGGAAGCTGTAGCAGGGGAATTAACACTATGACCCAACTTGCTTGCTCAGTCGTCTGGCAGTATGCTATCCATACTCATGTGCCTCAGGCCCCTGCCTGCTCTGAGCCCCATGCCCTCACCCCACTGTGCTGCCAGGCCCCAGGGCAGGCCTGGCCCTTACTCTGTGGCTCTGCCCCTCTGCTGCGAGGGAGCTCAGCCCGCTCACATCAGCAGTACTTACACCAGTTGAAGCGGACGCCCAGCTTGGCCGGCTCCTTCACATCTGTGTGCATGATTTCTCCTTCAATTTCATTTATTTTGCCACTGGAACTAAGGGCAGGAGGACACAGGGAAGAAATCGTATCAGCCATGCTTGAAATCACATTTCAATTTCCTGACTACGTGGGCAGGACATCACCCCTCCAGATACCCTTGCCTACCAACAGGGGCAGACCGCTCCTACTGCCTGTGGGAGCTGCTGGCCTGCAGGGATGGGGGCCAGCAGCACCCAGGATACAGCAAAGATGCAGACCTCCCTGCGCAGGACAGGCAGAGCCCAGCACCTTATGTGATGTGCCAGGGCTTGCCAGACCCTGCTGCTTGTTGTGTGTTCACCTCTGTTTAATCACCTGTGTTTTTTCCAGGTCAGCACACTCTTCCGCACACCAGTGGCCCGCCCCTGCTCGGTGAGCTGGGGTTTGTTCCACTGCAGGTGCTGAGCACGGCCCTGCTGGCAGCAGGCTCTGCCACTTGGACACCCATCTGATAATTGCCTTTATCCGCCACATGCCTCAAGACCTCCACGCTGCCCTTGGGGCAGGAAAGTTTCGCTGTTTCTTGTGAAACAGGAACATCCAGGACAGCAGCGCACAGCCCCATTGGCACGCCGCCTGCATCCCACAAACAGCACACAGCTGTTTGCCAGAGTGGGAGCTGCAGGGACAATGCGGTGCAGCCAGAGAGCAGCATGGGCACAGCTCCCTGCCGGCCACAAGGTGCCTGGTGCCACGCTGTTGTTCTTGTGAGGCAGAACAAAGTCCCCATGCCATGCCAGGGACCGAGGGGACGGCGCATCCCCCCTGCTTGCTCACGTGCTCCTCCTGCCACTGGCACTCCATGGCACCAGGGCTAGCACAGAGCCTGATACATCAACATCTGTGTTTGTTCCTCCCCCAGCAGCCAGAAACAGGGGATGTGGAGAAAAATCACCCCCTAGGATAGGAGGAGGGGTGGTGGAAGCCTCACCAATACAGGCGTGGCCTGCACACCGGCACTTACAGCATCTCCTTGTTGATCACTTTAAACTTCCCGTTCTCCTTCAGAGAGTAGTTTGCCTGGACACAGCTTCCTTTCTCGAAATTTGAGGGCAGCTTTTCTATCTCGTACCATTTTCCCAAATACTGAGAAAAGAAAGTCAAGAGAGAAGCTTGGAGCACAAGGACTGGAGGTGGAACGGCTGAGCCCACTGGGTTTATGTGAGCCACAGGCACTGCAGCAGGGTGGCTCCTCCTGCACAGGGCTGGGTTGGACCGGGAGCAGGGCACCGGTATCACTGCTGCCATTGGGCTTCCAAGTCACCACCGACCCATATCTGAGCACTGTGCCACTGCTCCTGTGCCACCCAAACCCCCTCACTGCCTGCTGTGAGGCTTTAGAATCACTTCACACCTTGTTGATATCGAAGTCCTGCTGCACTGGTGGGTCTGGGCATGGTCCCATGTGGAACATCTGTGCGTTCCCCAAGCCGAGGAGACCGAGCAGGACTGAGAGCTGCACTGCCATGCCCAGCATGGCTGTGCTGGTGGGAAACAGACCTGGGAAGGAGGAAAAAAGCTGCATTTGGTCCTGAGAGGTGACAGGAAGGACAGCGCAGCTTCAGGTGCTGGGGTGCTCACAATTTCATCAACACCAAATGAAGTGTGATCTGACCCCTGCGAGGTGTGCTGTGAGGAGGCAGAGGGCACGTTTCCTGCAGCACAGCCCCCAGCCCCATGCCCCAGGCACGATGCAGCATCCTTCATGATGTGCTGAGCAGTGCAGAGCCGGGTGAGACCTGTGCCTTCTACCCCACATAGACCCAGCTCCACAACCCTGCCCACACGGTCCGGGCATGGAGCTGCTCTGCGTCCAGAAAGGAGCGGCAGCGGCATTTCCCCAAGTTTTGAAGATGAGCCCAGCCTGCCTCCAGCTGCAGGGCATGGCCTCTCTGTGGACAAACACAGCATCTCCTAGCTCATACACGTACCTTGGCTGATGAGACACAGCGATGCTCCGCGAAGGACCAGGTCCGTACAGAACAGCTCTGCAGGGAGATCTCCACCCCTCTTTTTATAAGCGAGCCAGGATTCTCATTATTCAGCACCAGCACAAGCCACTCCCTGGCCTTGGACGTGTTTTACTTTGCGGAGGGCCGGTCGGCTGCCTTGGATCCGTGGTTGGTATGGGGCCAGGGATGGGCCGTGCCTTGGCTGCTCACCCATGCAAACAGCACCCCTCGTCTCTGCGCTCTGCTCCCTGCTGCTGGGCAGCCCCGGCCGGCCGCTCACACAGCCCTGTGGCTGCACACAGCGGGAGGGAGAACCTGCAGCCCTGCCCTGTTGCACTGACCCATCACTGTGCTCCTGGGTGAGATGTGACCGTCCCGTCTCGCACAGAGCCTGTCCTCTGCCCCACGTCCCACGGACCCTTGGTGTGCACGGAATGGGGTCTGTACTGCAGCGTGGTGCCACCCCATGGCCGACCCACAGAGGGGCCTCCTGCTGGGGGGAGCACCGGCTGCTCACAGCCACCTCTGTGCAGGGTCTGCCTGGTGACACAGGCTGGCAGTGTGTGCAGTGCTTGTGCAAGGCAGCTCCCAGTCATCCTGGTCAGACCCAGCGCACGGGGAGGATGAAGTGCAGGAAGCACTGCAGGAATGCTGAGGAGCCGCAGGGTCTTTTGGCAGTTTGTTTTCCAGACTTGTCTCATCCCGAATGAAAGGTGTCAATGTAATTAGTGGTATGCTGAGCTGACAGCCCTTCCAACAGGTGCCCAGCAAATGGCTCTGACAGCAGAGCAGTCATCTGTGCATCCGCCGGGCCCATGCGTTATGCAAGGAGCTGGGTGGCAGCCAGCTGCCCCGTGTGGTTAATTGCTGTCTTTAAAACCTTATATCTGCTGAGACTTTCACTCTGTGTGCACTTACATGTGTGTGCACATCCTAGGGATCCCCTGGCTGCTCACATGATGCCCCAAGAGCCACAAATATCCCTCCCAAAAAGCCCATGCAGGGACAGTCAGGCCATGATGGGCCCCTTCAGGTGCATTAAGACAGAACCGAGGTGAGCTGACAGCTGGGTCCTGGCTGCTGGGCTGCCTGGTGCCTGGGCTGTCCCTCTGTATCTGCCCGGCCACACAGAGCCAAGGGTCAGGGGGAAGCTGAAGCTGAGCCTCCCGAGCAGCTTAATTGCAGGGTGCAGAGAGCTCATCTCCAGCTGGCGGGTGGCTCCTGGCCCGGGGCGGAGGAGGGAGGCACATCAAAGAGCAGGAAGCTGGGGCAGGGCTGGGAGCACAGGAAGGAGGAGAGGTGGGGGGAAGCCGAGCCCAGGGAGAGCAGGAGGTGCCCGGAGCGCTGCTGCAGGAACGGCGCCTCCACCCGTGTCTGGGTGCCAAAGCGCTCTGACCAGATGCTGCTGCCCGCTCCTCACCGTGCACCCCAGGGATGCCTGCTTAGGGCGGGAGGCAATGGAACCCCTCCTTGCACTGAGAGCCTGAGGCAGGGAGGGGTCTCCTCCAAAATGCCGTCTCCCCCGTCCACCTCTGCCATGGAGAGCGCCGCAGTGTGCACACTGACTGTGGTACTGCTTAGAAGCTCCACGTGGAAGTGCTTCTCAGGGAGCACAGCATGCGGTGGATGCAGGGCTGGATGGCTCCTGGGGCTGCTGCTTGTGGCAGGGTGGTGGAGCTGCCCTGGGATTTTCAGTTGCAAAGGATGGGAGAGCAGCTGGAAAAGCCTCTGTTGGAGGCACTGCAGTGACCAGGAGCTCAGCCTCTGCTGTGGGACACCAGCAGCTCCTGCCTCAGTGCTGGAGCAAGAATGTCCTGGGGCCACGGCAGAGATCCAGCACAGGGACAACACTGTGGCTCTTCCTCATACAGAAGGTTCCTTTCTTCCCTTTCTCTGTCTTCTCCCCTGCAAGTTCATCTGGAGTGTTTTTCTACCTCCTCTAAAGGAAACGTGGTTTTGGGAAGGCCAAACAGGCCAAAACATGCACTGAGACAAAAATGAGCCCAGAGGGGAAAAGGCAGAGAAAAGAAGGGCAGGTGGGAATTCTTCTCCGTTTCTAGGAGTGGCAGAAAGTGCTTTGAAATCTGTTTGTGCAAAATGGTGTAAAAATTCCAATTACAGCTATAGAACCGAAGGAAATAAACAAGCCCTGGAAGCAAGTAGTGGCCTCTGGGATGGAGGAATGTGGTCCAAGGTGACTGCCTGAAAGATGTTGTGATTCATGTGTGTACATTAGTGAGTAATTTTCCACCTCGGAAATTATCCAATTACATATTCAAAACACAAGAAGGCAGAGAGAGATTTAAGGAGTTGTAAAACTGAACAAGATGTTATTATGCCAAAGCAGTCCTGGCGGTGAAGGTTGCCCTGGTCCAGGTGGGCAAATCCCTGGGGAGAGAAGTCAGTGGGGTCCCTCCCTGCCTGATAGGAGAAAAAATGAAACACAGCAAATTAAAATAAGGACAGAGAGGTATAGCCAGGCAATCTCCTCAGACAGGACTACATTGCCGAGGTGGCAGAACTTCACCCCTGTGGACCAGAGCTCAGGTACCGCTTGATCCCAGCCTTCCAGCCTGACCCAGAGGTGCCCCGTACCACGCTGTACACTGCTAAATAAGGGCAAAAAAATGTTCATTTTGCATTTCACTGCTGCGTTATCTCTCACTGTGCTGGGTACCAGGCACAGCGTTGTGTTCAGCCCCACTTGGAGGAGCGAGGAGGGGTGCTGTGGAGGACTCCTCCAGGGCCATGCAGCAGCTTCCAAGGCTGTGCTGTGCCACACCACATCATGTCACAGGGGTCAGCGCTTCAGCCTGGCCCAGGCACTCCTTCCCACACACATCCATTTTTTGGCAGAGTCCTTCAGTGGTTCCCAGCAAACTGAAGCATTTATCAAATGCTCGTCCAGCATACTTGGAGCTGTGGTGGGACTTTGCACAGGCTGCAGATCATTGCAGCAGAGGTGATGGCTGTGCCCTGAGTGGCTGCAGTGAGGCTGCTGGGCTGGAACTCATCTGCCTCAGTGCAACACAGGCCTGAGTGTTCCCCGGCTGGAGCTTACCCTGTACAGAAAATAAATAGCATACATTCTGCACCCAGTGCTCTGGCTTTGTTTCAATCCACAGTTAGGCTTTGAAATAGCACAGAGATACCATTCATGGTGAGCTTTGTACTAGTCAGGGGATTTCAGGAATGATTAATTCACTTCTGTAGCATTGACACATAAGTCTGGAGCAATGTCTTCTATTCTGCTACAAAAAGTGATTCAGCTGATGGAAGAGGTAACAGTGATATGGACATCAGTTATAACAACAAAACAGATTTGGTTTTCCACTTTCTAACACCTTCCAGACAGCAGCAGAGGTGTGAGGAAGCTGAGCACAGGCAGAGGGAGCTGCTCGGACACCTCACACACCAGCAGCAGTGCCAGGAGCAGAGCTGCTGCATCTCAGTCTGTGTTACAGCATTGAAATGGAGCAGCTCTTCCTGGACTACATGCCTAAATGCTCACTTTACAATCAAAGCAGCTGTTTTCTTCAAACTCACCTGTTTCTACTTTCATCAGTGTCTTCACACACGGTGAAGGAAGATGGGTCAGGCTGCTCCAGATCACTCTGCTGCTCTGGCTGTGTGCTGGAGCTGCCAAGGGAACTGCCTGGTCCTCCAAGAGAAAGACAAGAGGCCAAAGAACCTGGCACAGCACTTGAGGGTGGACAACCTTGCAGGTGCAAAGCAGTGCTGCAAACCCCTCGGCGGTGGGAGACAGAGACCCGCTCTGCAACTGTTCTGCTTGCAATCAGTGCTGGGAGATGAACCCCTCGAGGGAAGTGAAACTATCCACCCTGAGAGAAGTGAATCACTGCACGACAGACATGACAACCACACCTGACCATCGGTGCCTGAAGCTGCCCCCTCCCAGCCAGGTGATGCTGTCGTGGCTCTGAGCAGGCGATGTGCACACAGGGGTGGTCAGACTGAAGAGCAATGTGAAAAAACCATTCGCTATACCAAGATGCTGCCAGAGAAGGCATTGCACCATTGTGCCTCTGGAGCTTCTATCAGGGAAGAACTGTTATTCCACATTGTTCTAGGTGAAAGCACAGCTGTGCTATGTCCTCAAACACATGCCAGGGAGAATATGATCTGGCCATGCTGGTAACATCCCTGAGGCTCTTCCAGCTCTGCTGAGAATTAATGCACTCCACCTGGCTCTTGGCCAGACCCCAGAGGTGGCTCTGGCTCTGTTACAAGTTCTCATGCTATTTGTAGCATCTCTCCCACCCCCAGCACTCAGGCAGCTGGCTGAGAAACATGCTGTTATTGGTTTTGGTTTGTTAAAAAGGCATTTCTCAGCGTTGTGGTTACAGAAGAAGCTGAAGACTCACTTTTGAAACCCCAGTCAGAAAGACAGGTGCTTCTGCTGCTGGTGTCTTGCTATTTACAGCGTCACTGTGTCCAGAGCAGCCCAAGACTAGGAAGATTAAGACCTAGGACACACAGAATGGTTTTGAATTTGTAAAGCACAAAATGAGCCTCCAGCTGAGATGCGCTGGGTGGCACTGTTGCAGTGGATGCAGCTGTACCAGCAGCAGTCAGTGCAGGGCAGGGCTCAGCAACCTCACAGAGCTGATGTAGCTGTTGTAGTAATCTTGAGTACAGCCTTCTAACCTTCATTTCACATGTTGAACACTTTTTTCTTTTTCAGATGGTAATGATGCTCATCTTTGATCTTTTCTGCGTGGCGGTTTAACCCAGTGGCTCCTGCTAGCAGTGGGTAGGGACAGCACGTGAATTTACAGCTTCTGCATCTGAAACCCTCAGCCCTGTTTCCTTGCCAGAGCACATGAATTTATTTGTCTAACCTCAGTCCTTCAAACTGAACTTCACTCATCATATAAGTGGGAGGCCACAGCTGCCTGCACAGTGCTGCGCTTCAACACTGAAAAATGATGTGGATGAAAAAGTTTAAAGATGGAGGTTCTTTAGTCAAGATTCAGTACAATCTTCAGATACATAAAAAGCAGTTATGAATGGAACAGGCTCCAGTCTGTGTCTCCCACTGGTGCAGGAGATGTTTGAGGGTTGAAGTCAGGAGCCCTGGGTACCCAAGTCCCCATGTAGACCTTTGAAAACAGGACTGCACCACAGCAACAGAGGTATGGTGCTGAGGAGAGCAGCCTTGGGTAATGTCCCATACTGGTTTCAGGAACATTGCTGTGTGTGAGAACACTGCCATCACTGGCCTCCTTCCCAGTAACGTTTCTGGCAGAAATACAGCTCCTCAGCTACAGGTTCAAAGCCAGATATGCACAAAGGGATCTTAAATCCAGCAGCCATCCACCTCCATCCCAGGTATCAAAGCAATAGGCTCCACAGACTGTTGCCAACACGAGTTGGTCTGATGCACGCTTTGGCCAGGAAAAAGAGTTATCTGTTAATTTGGGCCTGCCTGGCAGAGCAGAGCAGCTCACATCCCTGGTCCTTTGTTTGTTGTTTTTTTTGGCAGTGCTCAGTAACCAGACAGTGCCTTTGAGGCCATCATTTGGAAGAAAAGTGGCACATAGAAATATTCCAATTGTAACATTATCTAAGAGAAATTATGCACCATTGCCTATGAACACTTCTCCAGATGCTGGCTGTTCTCTCAGCCAACAGACTGCAGATTACCATTCCAGTGCAGCAGTTAACATTTGGTATCGCTCAGCTCCTGACCAATTCTGCAATTGTTTGAACTCCCCCAGACACACAAGAACAGCAGACCTACAGTGTCATTCATTCCCAGCTGTGGTAACAACTTCTGAAGCCCAGAGGAAGGAGCATGCATTCTTATTCTCTGTGTGTCTCCCTGTACAGCTAAGCACATACAAGACCATCAATGAGGGATCTCCATAGCAACTTCTTGCCTCTGCCTGAGATGAACTGCTTCCTCTGCAGCTCTTGCTGCTTAGAAGCTTTCTGGTTTCTCTGGACTTATAGAGATCTTTATTTACTTACTTTATCTTTATTTACTCCACCCCCAATGAACCTCACCCTGTAAACTCTCTCCCTGTGCTGCCAGTTGAGGATTCATGTTGGGTGTAAGCCAAATACCACAGGTTCTCTGAGGTCAGGGACACACACTGAGATTTGTCACTATTCTGGGTCTTGCTTTGTGGTTCAGACAGAGAGATCCTGGAGCTATTTGGAGCACCCAGACAGATTCACAGCGCTCATATCGGTGGCTGCAGAAGTTCCCTTGCTGTGTTAAGTTGGCCCAGAGCAAACACGACATGCAGACAATCACTCCTTGGCTCCCAGAGGCATCATAGAGAACTAACCCCATGTGAACAGGAAAACAGAACTATTTTGCAAAGACTGAAGGAGCTGTATGTCTTAAAGTATGAAGAACACGCAGGAAAGGCAGGACTGCCATGGTCTTAGCAGCTGGCCATTTGTAGGAAAGCCACAGCCTCCTACTCCTCATGGATACCAGAGCAGAAACGAGCAAGGATTTCCATGGGATATCACTTAGCTTCTGACTTATCTGTCCTCCAGGCTTGAAGGTCATTCTCAAAAGGAATTAAGCTTTCTTCCCTGTTACTCATTAGCAAGACAACGATCTCCCTCAATGACTGCATAATGCAACATGCTACAGTGATCTAACTGCCTCAGGGAGCAGATTTTAAAACCACGTTTTCTCTGGACAGCAAACAGCTGCTGAAAGATGGGAAGGGACCCGCTCAGTCAGCTTGGCTCTCCCCCGCTGGATCAGAGCTCACGTACTGTACAGAAACATCTGATATTGCTCTTCCACGTCAGCACTCTCACCCCCAGCCATC
The DNA here is from genome assembly GCF_026119805.1 of Tympanuchus pallidicinctus. Lineage (NCBI taxonomy): Eukaryota > Metazoa > Chordata > Aves > Galliformes > Phasianidae > Tympanuchus > Tympanuchus pallidicinctus. Next base: position 11,957,039 of record NW_026294739.1, on the reverse strand, counting down.
CATGCAGAGCTCCCAGCAAGGCAGAAATCAGACTGGGCTGTGGCAGCTCACCTGAGCACTTCTCAGAAGGACAGACCAAGGGACTGGGGCTCACATGCTGTGAAATCCTAATGCCGGCTCTGGCATGAGGTCCTCGCATGGCCTTGGGCACTTTTTGGCTTGCAAGTCTCAGTTCTGCCTGTAAGAAGAGCTAATCCTTATTACCTGACAGCTGTAGCATTTGGATTAATTACATGGAGAATGCTGAGGCAATGAATAACTTGCATCAACACTCTCTCACCAATGTCACTTGAGGGAAACCACATAAAATACAAACAGTGGTAATGTGTGTGTTTGCAGAGGCCTTTCTCTGGCTGCCTTTTGCTAATGAAACACAGGGCCTGTGGAACTGTAAGTGCACTGTTGGTCTGGAAATGGCCTTCGCAGCACAGGCAGTGGGCTTGTTGAGACCTCCCTGAACTGGAGAGCTGAGAGACCTAAGCAAAGGCAGCTCAACTTAAAAGGCTTTTTGCTTTACATCCAAGACTGAACACAAACAGCCACCAGGTGCGGCTCCAAAATAGGGATCTTCTGAGGAACCTTTTCTCTGATTGCTTCTTCCCTTCCACTCATTCCTACCAGCAGTCCAGACTGCTGTCATTCCTGTCACTGCCTTAGTACAAAGCCACCTTGCAGAGAGGAACTGGCCTGGTAACTGAAGCCATTAACTTGAAAAGCAGCACAAACTTCTCACTGTCCATTTCTCCAAGTAAACTTGACCAATTCCATTGCCTCTCCTTCTCCTCACCCCATTTACTTCAGTGCTAAAAAAAAAAAAAAGGGTATAATCAACCAACACAAAACTGCTCAGGACACTGAGATGTTTACAGGAGGAAAGAAACGTTGTAGAAATGAGCAGTGGAGACACAGACATGTGCTTTACAAATCTCACAGTTTATTTTCCTCTGTGCAAATTAGTGCTACTTAACATTACTCACATTTCACAGTGCAAGGGGCAGAAGTGATTTCAACACTGCCTAAACAAGCTGCAGTTTGGTAGGACAGTGGAATCATTCTGGGTACCAGATCCCAGACAGCCTCCATGTGATTATGGTCTGAAATAAAAAAAGAACTGCATAGCCAGCATTTTCAGAAATTATTTGTAATACAAGCTACCTCCACGGCATATCCAAAGGAAGCCTGCTGCCTCCTTAGGCATCACAGCATTCAGTTGTATCCAGTCTCCAAGCAGTTACAAAGAGCAGCATATAAAAGTTTAAGGCACAGCTTCAAAGTCATAGCTATCCAAGATAGATGAGGAAAGAGCAAATTATAAGCTCTTTTCATATTCACTTAATCTCACGTAAGTCAAAACAGAACAAAACTTAGCAGAATGGGAAGCTGGTCCCCTAGAATGACAAGGCAGATCACCACTAGCTGCTTTGCTGGTGTTCACCACTTGGAAAGAGGACATAAGGTGTGAGGTTTGGCAGCCTCAGCACTTGGAAAAATGATTGAATGCCCCAGATATGGCCAACAGGAGAGATCCTCAGGGGTATTTTGCAAAAGCAGCTTGTATCAGTTGTCGTGTCATGAAATTCTGAGGAGACGATTACGTGTGACGTAGAAATTTCATTGTGCAGTATTAATTAAAAAGAAATGCATCACCTGAAACATCCTTCCAGAGCTCGTAGTCAGGCCAAACTGACTGCACCCTGTCCTTTTTTCACCTGGTACCTAACACAGCAGTTAAAGGAGCTAAATCTGTTTGCTACATAGATTCAAGTCTGTCTCACACAGCTCATCAGTAGTGGGTGGAAAGATCACTGGCTGAGGGCAGCTCAGATACCAGGAGATATTACAAGGGCTTTTCCCTGCCTAGTCTGTCTCCAGTTGCTGGACACAGTGCTGGGAGAGAAGAACCTTCTTTGCAATTGGGTAATGAGGCTGTTTAGAGGCAGTGCTGCTGTTTTCTTGGAAAGAGCAAACAGTTATGGAGCAGCAGAGCTTCCTACCAGTACTGTGAAAACAAAATAAGGCTGTGATTGACCCATTTTTAATCAAATGGAAAACTGCTTTTGTTTCCCATTTTAGCTTCTTCCCTATGAGACATCTCATAGCAACAGCTTCACTCTGCTATTAGCAGCCTATCCTTGTAAGGAAAACCAAGAGCCCAGTAATGAGTCCAATTTATCACTAGGGGAGCTCAGCTGACCTAGTTACAATAGCCACATATTTGATCTGTTATGTTAACCTTCCTCTGTCTTCTCCACAGTTAAAAGCAAAACACCTTTCAACTTCAATCAGGACAGCGGGGGATACAAAGACCAAGGGAGGAGACAGTAAAGACAATTTTCCTCCGCATCCCATAACACAAGATGCAAAGCCATAACCCAACCAAACTGAAGACACAAACATCTAAAGAGGAGACGCACCAGCAATTAGTACAGGACTAAGTCAGCTCTAAACTGTGCGTACATACAAGCCCTGGAAGGATGTTTGAAGGATGGCCGTTCACAGTGTGGCTCCAGGAATGTAAAGCCAGTCAGCAATGGCAGTGGGCAGATGAGTCATGACTTGCAGTCTCACCCACCAGTAGGTCTCCATGGGATTGTAGCGGTTGCTTGGGTGTGCGGAGACGAGCGCGTTGGTGATGTCATTCAAGACAAGAGACATGTCCTTCAGGCCGCTGTTAACAAAGGACTTCATCGTGGCCACGTGGCGAGTGAAGTACTCCCTGCCATAGTCCTCCCGCACGGTGTTGCTGGCTCCACTCCACAGCACCTCGGCCTGCTTGTCGATGCCGTCCTCTGTCAGGATGCCGGTCGCTGCCACGAAGTTACTGGGCTCGATGAGGATGACTTTGACCCCCCAGCGATACATCTCCTGCCGGAGGCAGTCGGAGAAGGCGGCCACCCCAAACTTGGAAATGCAGTAGCAGGAGCGAGATGGGCTCACCATCCGTCCTAACATGCTAGTGATATTCACTACACGGCCTGGAGAGGAAAGAGCAATGAGAAATGACTGACTGGTTGTTCCCAGAGAGGTCGGCATGGGCTACAGGAGCAGCAGTGACGACGTTCTAGTAAAAAGGTGCTTTGTTGGATGGCACTGATTTGTGAAATCTGTATCTTGAAGTAGTGTCCAAATCTTCTGTCAGGAGTCTCTCCAGACTCAAGCAGGCCAGCCTCAGCTCTGACCTCTTCAGTGGGTGGTCCACCTGCCTATGTACAGATAAGGATGTACAAAGCATACAAGACATCTTCTTCCTTCTAATTTCCAAGTAAGTCAGTATCTGTATCTTCTCAGGCTACTAGCTGTATGCTCTTACACCAGCGTTCACCAGTAGAACCAGTGGAAGAACCTGCAGCGCAAGAGCTGTAATTTTCTCACCTCACTGGCTGGCCAGGACTGCCTACAGCATGGGATACATGGAGAAGAGACTTGATGTGCTTCTGTCTATGGCGCAGCAAAGAGCATTTGTTCAAACGCTTATGAGCAGCCCACGTCAGCCTAACAGCAGAGCCCTGGCAGCTTGTGCTAGATCACTGTCTGAGGGCAGTGGTAGTAGCAGTCACCCCTTCATGGGGAACTGTCCTTCCTCACCAAGTGTAGGATTACAGCTTCAGCTATGCTTACAAGACAGGCCCTTGAAATCTCATCAGCTATTCCCGCAATGAGGATTTTCACAGCCATGGAGTATGACACCTTTCTGCAGCTTGAAACTTTAGCTGAGAAACAAGTGGGTGGCCCTGTTCTCTCATTACAGAGCAAAGCAAAGTTTGGAAGGACTGTGAGAAACACTTACTGATCTGAAGGATAAGTGGCATTCTGTAGTAAGATGGGGCTTGTTTAGTGGGTACTTTCTGGAAATGGTATCCGAGCAATCTGCTCAATATAGCCTCTTTCTGTCCTCACAGAGCATATAGCTGTACCAGCATTCTCCCACACACACTAAATAAAGAAGTTCTTCAGAGCTTTGCTCTTCCCCCCCCCCCATAAAATAGAATTTTGATGGTAACCACCTTTTTGTACGCTACATAAAATGGCTGTTATGGATTCATTTATTCCATGACTACTCCTCTGCAATCATCTGTGAGCTGAGTAACATGAAGGGAAAGATTCAGCTGTCCAAACTTAAGCACTCATGGTGACTTTGGAAACCAGAAGCATCTTTTTTATGGCCTCCAGACACTTTTTCTAAAGGTGGCTCAAGTTCTGCTGTCATCTCTGCCAGCGATGCTTGGAGGTCTTTGATATCCCAGAACGCTTAAGATCACACCTGCTGTGTAGTGCTTAGACACCCCCCCTGTTTGGAACACAATACATCAAACAATGCTGTCTATTTTGCCTGCATGCCACAGACACCTTGGCATTCTTTGAAGCAATCTGGTTCATACATTTTAGCTACGCTTCTCTGCTGCATGGCAAAATATCCATGAACCTTCCCACAGTACCCAGCATATACCTTTAGCTCTGCGAATGAGGGGCAGAAAAGCCTTCGTCACCCTCACGGTGCCCCACAGGTTGATATCTGCCACCTCCTTGTAGTTGTCTAAACTTGTGAATTCCACCTCTCCAAAAGTTGAGACACCAGCATTGTTCACCAGGCCCCACAGACCTGCCAACAACAAAAAAAAAAGTTAAAGAATGGAACAAGGAAGAATGTCACAGAGAAGCACTTCAGAATGTCAGAGAAGCTCTCTTCACAGTAACCCAACACCTTGACAAAGAACTGGACACTTTCATAGGAAAAAAGTTATAGAAAAAACCCAGCAAGTAGAAAAACTATCCCAAAGATAACAGATATCAAATTCATAGGGCTTATTTGTAGCTTCTGGGATTGTGAGAGGGGTCCACAAGCAAAGCAATCCTGAATGTCTCTTCTAAGGCCAGAGGCTGTACTTTGTCTCTGTATGGTTGGATCCTGTTGGCCCTCTTCTATACCTTTTCTAAGTCCCAGGTTTGTCTTCTCTCACGGACTTTATCACGCCCTCCTGCATTCTGAAGAGGGTTGGACTTTCCCTCAATTAAGCAAACAAAAAAAAAAAAGAAAACAACTATCTAAGATCTCTACATCTTCTTCACAACTCTGGGATGTGATGCACTACCTGGGAAAGCATGCAGCATTGATCTGCAGGATCATGGCCAGTTACCAGCTCCTGGACTTCAGTCCAGATATTTGGACTCCCTCAATCCTAACTATTGCAGGACATGGCAAATTTACAACCAACCCTTAAACTACTAGAATTAAAAATTGAGCTTCTATTGTGCATGCAGTGCCATCAAGATTAAATAGACTGCACTTATCACAAGCTCCTGCACTCAGCCCCTTACATGCCCAAGATTTAGCAGGTCACTGAGCATTTGAGCCTTTGAAGTTATTACTGTAGGAATCCCCATGGCAAATACTTTAGGGTGGAGTCCACACTTTGTGAAATTGCTGAAGCACAGGACTATGCAGCCATAAACTGCAGTAAGAACAAACAGAAAAGCTGGAACAAGATAAGAATTGTCCTAATTAGCTGTCTGATGTTGCTTTTTTTTGTGCAAGTAGCAAGCTTGAACTGGGGCTCCATTCTACTTTCCGACCCTCTTCTTAGTACTAAGAACACACTTAGGAATGGGAAATAACATTTGTGCACAGCTCAGGAGCTCAGACACAGCTATCACAAGTCCCCATGCCATGCCACTGTGACACAAACTTACCAAACTCTGAAAAAAATTGGGCTGTTTGCCCAGCCTCTGTTCCACATCTCCTCTGCTCTCATGTATGAAAGTCTTCCAGCCTAGATTTATTTGTGGTGAGATAGTAACCACATATTTTACTAAATACAGTCTAAGCAAATTGCAACATTCCCCTATTCACCCAATAAATGTCAATAGAATGTATTTTCCTGGTTCATTTTAAAAGCCCAACCTGCCCTTGCTAGGCTGGCTTTCATGATGGCGATGGTGGCCCTCCCTGTCCTCCCACAGCTGGGAAGCTGAGTTTACTTTCCCTGAAAGCTTCTGGCCAACCCATGTAGAAGGGAACAGAGGAAGTCATGTCCTACCCAGTTGATAACCATACATTCCCTCACAGTCTATCCCAGTCAGGCCACGCAGAACAAAGAGCTAATACTTAAATGGTCACAAGGCTGTTTGCAGGACAGTGGTGTGTTTATAGAGCACAGCCTTATCACTATTACTTCTTTAATGTCAATAATGCAGTGGGAACTACATAACTCTGAAGACAAACAGTGGCACTCCCAACATCAGAATGAGTTTAGCTTTATGTACACAGTGGAAAGAGGTAGAGGAGTCTAACACAAAAACTGTTCTGTGCTACCTCCTTCAGGGCTACACTTGGTGTGCAACACACCTCAGTCTGAATACAGACTGTATTCCAGTATGTTACTGAGCTCTATTTATGAGTAAGCTCCAACCCTCAGTCACATGCCTCCCAAAAAGAGGTCTTTACTGCTTTGCAGTCTGTGCTGCAGCAACCAACGACAAGGTAAGGCTCTCAAGAGCAGGAGGAACCGGTCCAACTTGCTGATCAAGGGCACAAGCTCTCACTGTTCATTTTGCACACAAGATTCTGTGAACAGTGCTGCATTTATAGGAGCAACAGAGCTGCCCCCTTACAAGTTATCTCACAGTGGGAAATGGCACCATGCCATCACTGCTGCTGCTGGGTTCTTCAGGAAAAGCTTGAGAAGCTATGAAATGTGTGACGAGGGCTGGATGATTGCGTAGGAAGAAGAATCATGCAAAGCACGTGTGGGAACAGAGCTTGTATGTAACTCAGTTTCATATGCTTCTTTTAGGAGGAAAGGTGTGCTACATAATTTGCAAGAAGATTAGAGCTGTCATTTACTAGCTTTAGGCGTTTATATGAATTAGGACAGGCTCACGGTAGCCTCATCCAAGCCTCAGGAGCAGTCACCATCCAGCCACACAACCCATTAATGCTGGAGACACAGATGTGAAACTTCACCCTCAGCCAAGCACTGTAGCTGCTGCCCAGCTTGTTATTCACACAGAGGCTGCACAGAAACCCAGAAAGGGCAAGAAAGCCTCACAGACTCATTATGTGGGAAGAGGTGAGGCGTCACACAGGCCCTGGTTGTAAGCTCATATCCCACGGCCAAACCACTCACAGAAGCTGTCTGAAGCCCAGTCTAGGAGCCGAGCTGTGCTGCAGCAGCAGTGCAATCAGTCACCCTTCCCCAGGTACCTCTCCTCCATTCAAGCCCAAGTGCAAGGGTAGACATGGAGCATCCTGCCACCTGTACCTTGAGCTGTCTGCACTCTCATGGGCTGCTCTTCTCCTGCCTTCCCACCCCACACACATTCCCAAGCAAGAAGAAACATGAAAGAATTGTCTTCTTTTGCATGCTCCTAAGGCCCCTGAATTGGACTTATACTTGAGGCTGCATGCAGATTAAGGTGGTCTGTGCTGAGCCTATCTTGAATTCTGTCTCACATCACAGCTAGAGTGTTGCATGGCAAACTGAAAGCATGGACCGGCACAGATGAAAAACGATCTAGATTTGGGTCCAGGTCAGTTTTATGGACCAGATCAACACCTGATCACACAAGCAGGTTGTACCAATATAGCAGTAAGCAGCCAGGGGCCATGACCTCTCCATAAGCAGGACTGCTATAGAAAAATCTCTGAAGCTGTAACAGGAGCATCAGAAGAGAACTAAGGTCTTGCCATCCTATGTTACTATGGTCACTCAGAGAAATAAGTTCTTAAGGACATGCTCATCACTCATCACTTTTTACAGGATGTAAGGTTAGAGTCTTACCACCTAAGCCAGTCTTGGTCTCTCGTTCTGGCACTGATGTGCTGGCCACATGGGAATTCCCACTGACCCAAACACAGCACTGCCTGACCTTCAGGCCTTCAAGCTTGTTAATCATGTTTTGGCATTGCAGCACAGGAACAACCTGGCCAGAGTTGGACCTGATCCATAGGAAGGATTCCGTGAGTGCACCGAAGAATCATCTGGCCCAGAAAAACAAAGATTCCCACACACCTTCCTCTGGGTCTTTCAGGGTCATCTTCACATAATCCACAGCCTCAGCCACCTCCTGGTCGCTGCACACATTCATCTGCAGCACTTTCATGCGATCTGACTTCATGTCCTTCAGCTCCCTGGCTCCGTCTCCATTCTTATCCTGCTCAGCAGAAAAGAAAGATGCCTTGCTAAGGCAGGCACATTCACAGAGACAGGAAATACCACCTACTGAAACTGCATGCAGAGGTGTAAACCTGGTACAGAAACAGGCACACAAGACACACGACCCACTGTGCAACCCATGGCTATAATCTGTCCCCTCCAGCACAGGGAGGGAACATCTACATCATGACCCACTGCTCTGAAGGGCCAAAGCCCTTGATGTTTGCTCCTCATGTGATGGTTTCACAATCATAACGATGTCAAATAATGCGTCAGCTCAGGATAACTTGCAGGTAGCTCTCTGCTGCCCCAATCCCCATGCTCATAGGTAACTCAGCAAACATTATACACAGATCAGAGGCTGCTTTTCTAGGCTTAACAGCAAAAGGCTAATTAGGTACCTTACTCATCTAATTCCAAAATACTGTTTAGCTTCTAATGAGATAGCAGTGTCAGAAGGCAAGACACTCGGATCACCTCTGGCATGCCTACCAGCAAACAGTTTGATGCTACAGGATACAGCAGAAAGCCTATAACCTACATAATAGTAATATTTTGCACTAAATATGCAGCAGAACAGCATGCACAGTAAAGCATGAACAGTGAAGATGTCTGTAATTTTGTCTTGTGTGGCTGAAGCATGAAAGGAAGAAGTTCTGTCCAAAGAAACAAGAACAAGGCTCTACCAGTAATATGATGGCTTCCTTTCTCTCCTTTTCCTTTCTTCTGTCTTTTCTGCAAGGTACTTCTCTCCTTCTCAAGACTTCATTATTAAAGAATGATATGGAAATGTTTGAGAAAAGTAGTGTACAATTAACTTACAATAATGAAGATAATTTTATGAGCCCTTAGCTTCTTATCAGCTTACTGCTGTTACCATCAGACATTCTGTTACTACTTGTTGGTTGGGTTTTGGTGTTGTTTTTTTTTTGCATACCAAACCTAAATGTGGTTTGCGTTTCAAATTTTACCTGGTCACTTCCAGACAGGATCGATAGCCAAGTTCAGCTATCATACAAAAAAAAGAGACTGAATAGAGCACAGATTAGCCACGCAGTTCCTCAGCAGGCTCGAGATACAGCTCACCAAACTACTCCCTGAATTACAGGATCTGCCTTGTTAGGGAGGAAGAAGTTATGAATAGGTGAGTCACATGCCTGGCTGCCACTCTTCCTTTAGTACTGGATACCAGCACCCACCCACAGCACAAGGGCAAACAAGGAGAGCAACACGCTGCCTGCACAGCAAAGCTAATGTAACACTGTAACCACTTGTTTTTCTACACGCATCTCAAGCTACCTATTCAATGAGCACAGCATAAACCACCCTGCCTCTACCTTCAGCTGGGTGAACAGTGACATGTTATGAAGGAAAAGAGCTGAAATTCCATCCAGGCATTGAGAAAAACAGGGTTCCCCTGTTAGTATGAGCATATGATTACTCCAGATTTATGGCAACAGTAGGAGTCTGCTTCTGTCCCTATGGCTGCAGATCACATCACAACCGACCTATTTCAAGGTATCACAAAAAGAAAGACTTGAAGTTTTCCAGTGCACAGTGACTCTTATCCAGACATGAAAGGAATCTCTAAAGTGACATTACAAGTAGTTAACAACACAGTCATCAAAATACTATATTTCCTTTGAAAAGAGTGAAGGCTGTGTGATGTCTCACTGTATTTCTGGAAGATGCTCTTGCATCTCAGCTCTAAATTACACAAAGTTCTGAAGAAGTTTACTGTATCTCACTGCAAACAAACAACCACAGCTGTAATCACAGAGCACAGAACACACATTTCCCTGTGTTGCCCTGTGTTGCTTTTCTTTTTCTTTTTTTTTTTTTTTTTAAATCTTTCATAGTCTTCATGATATAAAGAAATAGTTCCACTGTTTGGTTGGTTGTTTTTTTGAGAATAAACTTGCAGATCAGCAACTTAAAAGTCCAATATAAGTGTATTATTCACACTGGAACATATTTTCCCCTATTCCACTGCAACTCCATCTGCAAAGTTACCTTCCCAGCTACAAGTTAATTGCTGTTGACAAAACACAGTGATCTTGGAAGACTGATTTCAGCAAGAAGACACCATTCCAGACACCATTTAGCTATAAAACCAATAGCTAAGGGCACCTCAGGGACAGTGAGCACACTGCACAGTTCATATGCTCCCATGGTTCCCCCTCATTTTTGAAGGCTGGTTTTGAACCTGGCATTTGTTCTTCTTCACACACTGGCTGGTTCCTCTATCCTTGCAATTCTATCCAAGCTGCCACCAGAATGGGGGGGGACAACATCTTGGTCCCATTGGCAGCGCTGGCCCTGGCAAGGCTTTGGGCACTTGCAGTGATTTCTGGGAATCGAGAAGCAACAAACCCAGTGCTGAGTACCACCTGTGAGCTGCCACCTATCCCACTGGCACCCTCCCACTCCTCATCCCTGTGCTCCTCCTCACATGTGCCTCAGACCTACCCACATCACGCAGCAACTCAGGCACAGCTTTGCTGTGACTGCTTCCCAGAGCGAGATGTGACACGGCACAGCAGGACATGGGCTGACTCATGGGGTTTGCATCCTCCTGTCACCTTCAGTTCCCTCACTGCTGCCTACCCACCCATTCCTTCTCCACATTTCCCCAGGAAAAAACGCCTGTATTTGTCATTACCAGATTTCAGCTATTTGTTTTCAGATTGCAACTGATTTGTTGGCATCATTTTGAATACTGCTCCCTCAGGGACCTGCAATCCTCCCTGCTTGATACCACGCACATATTTATTTTTCCTCTGTGTGAACTGTGTTCCAGGGCACTTCCAAGAAAATTTCACTGGGACTGAACAGCAGTCACAGGCTTAGAGTGTAAGTTTGCTCGTCAGACTATGAGGGACTGCATCAGAAGCCTTATTTGAGGTGTATTTATTCCTTCCCCTTTAACCACGCTGCTGCTTAGCCAGAACGAGATTAGGCTGACACGGCACAACCTGTTCCCAGTGAACTCATACAGCACACATGACACTGTGATCTAGGCATTTATCACACTGACAGTTCTGTGTGTTGCAGCTTCATCTCATGTGCAGGAGGTAAGCTGCCTGGTTGATAACCTCACAGGTCTGCCTCCTTTTGAGAGACAAGTACAGCATCTGCCCTTTTTCAGCCTTCTGGAAATGCCCTACCTTCAAGAGTACCTGAAGATATTACCCATGGTAGAAACCACTTTGGCTCACCCTATCGATGCTCTTTTGGGACATTTATTACATTAAGAAAAACTTATTTCCCCATGAGGGTGGTCAAACACTGGAACAGGCTCCTAGGAGGTAACTGATGCCCCAGACCTGTCAGTGTTCAAAAGGAATTTGGATCACATCCTCTATAATGTGTTAACTTCTGATAAGCAACCAGGCAGTTGGACTACACGATCTCTGAAGGTCCTTTCCAGCTGACCTACTCCATTCTATTTAATCAGGCCTTTCTGTGACCAGTAGTAGATCAGGAAACCTTTAATTCTCAGCACGAAAGGGAGTAAGCAATGATGGAGTAACTAGGTGTGAACTAACAGGCTGCCACCTACTTTGGGACAACTGCCCCCAGACCTGTTGTGACCCTGCAGTGAACCTACAACAGCTCAGGTGTTCTTTGATGACAGGGTAAGTTGCTTTGCATCTGCCATAAGCAGTTTCATGTACACTGCCAATTCTCACAGGCATCCTTAACCACACTGCATACGCACAGCTTGACTTACTAATAATCACTCACATGCTCCTATCTTACTCTTCACTAGTAATCTTACCTAACAGCTCTCTGCCTTCACTGCTGTCTCTTACTTCATTTGGACCCATCACCCTTTTCTGCTCTGTGCTTCCTTTTCTTGGAAGAGTCAGCTCTAGATTTCATCCCAAACACATTCTACCATTAGGTTTTCAGCAACCTCCTGCTCAAAGTTCTGAGGACACTTTCCCCCACCAACCATCTAAAACCCAAAGCTGTTCCCACTCTCTACCTCTTCAGGATCAAAGCACTCAGTTAACATCTTAAAAGTCACGTGCAGACCAACTATGATTGCTGATGAATTTCCCACTCACACAGTTCAAGCGGGGATCACAACAATTTTGGCTGTTAGTAAAAAGCTGCCAGACCAGATCACAGAGGATGCCAGCAGCTGCCAGGCCACTCTGAGAACAAGTAATAGTACATAATCAGAAATATATATAATTTTTAGTGTCAGTAAAGTGAGCAAACAAGGCTCATATTGTGTGCACTTCAATTTTTTATGCATCTTCAAATCCTGTCTGTTCCTGTCTGCTGTGCAAAAGCATTGCTGCCTTCTGAAAGAGCCTCCTCAGAACCCCTGTCACCTCTTTGCTGTTTCCTACACCTGCTCTTGTAGAAAGCGAGCACCTGACTTGCTATCACTACAAAGACAGACACCCCAAAGTAGCAAATGACATGATCACTGAAGGATTTACAGAGCCTCCACATGGAAATTTCCAAACAATGGCAGCTTTCCAAGAGGGACTGTTTGTTCTCATATTACACAATATGTCAGCTGATAACTTTCCCTGCTGGTCCGGAGGAAGAACGTAACCTCCGCTGAAATCACACAGGCAAGGATGGCCACACTGCTTTTCCATTGTTCTTGCCCTTCACAATTTTCATCAACCTGTGGTCATCACTCTGAGCATCTGGACTGGAACAGACATATTCAAATAGCATCTATTCCACTGAGAAGTAGTAAGAGAGCAAAACCAAAGAGTTCCACTATCTATTTAACGTCATCCGTTAGCACTAGAAGTGATGATTGTTACACTGTCAACTGAATTCACTTATTACATTTGATCGACTTCCCTCTTATTTTGGCTTAAGGAAATAGGTAAGTCAGTTTTCCTCTCTAACTCTCCAGTGCGTGTACTGATGTGTTAGAAGCAGCACTTGCACTAAAAGAAAATAAAACATCTAAGAAATAACTGAAATAAAGACATGAAGTACCATTAAGAGAGATGGCAATTGACAGCACTGGACAATACTGGAATTAAAATGCTCTTTTGGTTAAGAGTCACCAGCGGAACTCCCCAAGGACAAACCTCATTCACTGTTTTTCATCAGTGACTTTCATCCATAACACAGGAGGGTGAATGATAAAAATCAAAGGTACAGAGAAGCACGGCATAACATGGATGGCCATGAAGAATGAAGTAAAAGAACAGGACAAAAATTAGAGTGTGAAATAAACCACAGAAAAGCCAGTTACGAGCCTGGCACTCATTTCGATCGGTGTGTTTAAGGCAACGGACGATGTTTAAGAGAAATTATGTGGGCAACTTTGTTTAGACTAGATAACAAATGTTGAGAGAAGCTTTGAGCACATTGTCGTTCCATCCAGGGAAGAGATAAGAAACTAAAGATCATTTGATAGACAAACGAGCAGGCATGAACTGATTTTAAACAATTAATGCTGGAAATTACATAAGTTTTGATAATCTAAAGAGGAAAAAAAAAGAATAAAACTTCAGATGGAAGTGGATCGTGCCCAATTTATGGAGGATTACACAACATGATTACCTGCAAGAACAGGGACTGGACTGACAGCTCTGCAGCCCCTTCTGATTCAGCGTGCCTAAACTTATCTCTTGCAATTGATACTACTTACCAAGTGAAATGACAGAAGGTGAGATCTACAGGTATCAGAAGGGTACAGTTAGTTGGTTTGCTCATCTATCCAAACAGCAGACAGCTTTCAGAAAAGCTGGAGAAGCACTTTGGAGATAAACCCAACCAAAGCAGCTTGGAGAGAAGTTTGAGTAAAATGTCCTTAGAGGACTGTGATAGAATGAGAAATAGCAACAGAGATGCCTGAGAAGACAGGAAAGCATGGTGCCATAGCAATTTTGAATCACCAGATTTATTGTGTATTTTGCAGCATTGCTGAGACGTTCCAGAAGCAACCTCAAACCTTGCACACTGTTGTGCAAGCTACTGTACAGACATGCAGCTACAGACAGTCCCTGCCCTAAAGAGCTCAGAATTACAGGAACAACAAGATTCAACAGGTGGATGAAGCAACAGAACATACATAAAATCTCTCCCCACCTTACCTCCCACAGGTTTTGGATTAGGACAAATGGAAGCTGCAGATAAAAAGGCTGTTACTTGAGAAAAATTTTTCTCTAGTCCCAGAAGAATTTTGATCAGTATTATTACTCACCGCTAGCAAGCATCCAGCAAAAACAGTAAATCCCTTTGCATGAAGCTGTTTTGCCAAGGCATGTCCAAAACCTTTGTCACAGCCTGTTATGAGCACCGCCTTCCCTTCAGCCTGTATGAGAAAAGACAATATGTTATCATCAGACACTGCAATCCTGCAGGTACCAGCAGCATTGAGCTACACAGCAAAAGAGCAGTTACAGACCTGAGCCAGTGTTTAGAAGATACAGCTAGCAATTAAGAGGCTGTATGGCTGATACATGGACTCTGTGTGGGGCTGAGCTCACCTGACCTAAGCTATCTGGAAGATGGCCGTTCATGTTAGCAGTCAAACATCCTTGTGAAATCCACAGAGAAGGAAAGGCAGCCCCTATAGAACACCTCAGAACCTATCCAGAAGAGCTGGGATAACTTCCCTCCAGACCAGAGGGAGCTCAGATAGCCATCTCAGATCTGGTGAACCATTGTGGACAAGTACCACTCTGAAAGCAGCAATAACCCAAATGCAACAAAGCCTGGTCATATTTCTCTGCAGCTCAGCTCTCTCCCTGTGCACGATGGTGGGCACAGACTCAAGTCACGATGACCACTGACCTGTTTCACTGCAAACTAGATCCAGTGATTTTATGGAACTCCTGCTGGAGCAACCAGCACAAAGGTGTAGGTGAGATTCCTGTGTAGAAAAATAACCAGCTCCCAACTACCATGAAATCCTAAGTTTATTTTATCACTGGTCTGTAACAACTTGTGTTATCCTGATACCCTAGCTAAAACTGCAGCTATCAAGTATCAGTGGCCAAAACTGCACAGACATGTTTTAAAATAAATGAGTGATCTATCAGCTCATAGGCTTATGAGAAAGAACAGCATAGAAAAAGTTACGACGACAGTATGTCATCTGTCCAATCAGCACAGCAGCTTTTTTGTCTGCAGTGACTATTGTCTGTACCCTTCTTACTCCCACTCTATGCAGTACTTTTCATGCTGTATTTTAGCAGGAGTGTGACTACAGCTTAGGGCTTCCTTTTCAAGCACTGAACTCTTAACAGGAACCGTTTGTCAAATCCCACAGTTCCCTCCTACGTTATTATCTTTTGACTGACAGCTAAATTGAGAGAGAAGATTTGATGCTACACCTGCTTTGACATAACAGGCTTGTGATAGTTCTGAAAACAGAACTCAAAATCCCGAATAGTGTTCCATACCAAAACATTGCACATTCATCCTCTTTCTTTGCTTGAAAGCCATCTTACCCCCTCTTTGGCACTGCTGTGAAGCAGTGAACTCTTAAGATGTTTCTCAACCAGCAGCCACCCAAATGCAGTGCTCCAGACTGTTCCAAACAGAAACTCTATCTGTCAGGTGATAACGTGACATGGCAATAAATGCCTGGAGAATGCAGTAAGGAAGTGAGGTCACTTCCATCTCAGCAAAGGCATTCACTACTAATATTCCCCACTGCCACATTAATGGCATCTGGAATACGAATATTTGTATTTTATACTACCTATGTAGGAATTTCATCATTTTGCCCAACCACTGTTTCAGACAGAAATCAGGCAACCCCCAGTGCTCTGATCCCTTGTTCTGCTGACATGTGGTAGTGAAATGGCAATAAGGGATAACTGCAGGGTGACAGTGATCATTTACTGCACATACTTAAATGAGGGCAACAGGCAAACGAGCAACGCCCTCTCCCATCCTTTGTCCCATCCAAAGGACAGTCAGGAAGTGAAGCTGAAGTGAGAACTGATGAAAAGTCTGTCCTGCATTTATCACATCAACACCCACACGAACACTGACTCCTATAGTCAGACAAAAATGCACCCAGCTACAGACTAGTTCTACTGAACTGTTAAAGATAACTACAGCTAAAGGATATAGGCTGAGTGAGAACCAGATATAGTGCTCAGTCTTAACCTACAGTGACACAATTTTAAGAAAAACGAGGATCAATAATGAACCAGATCACACACCTGCCAAAGTTACTTCCCACGTTAATTCAGCAACCTGACCCTTAAAGAACACACCTTTCTTCTTTTTACTGCCTTACCATTTGCTTTTGAGTCCTGAACACAAAGAACTTCCAGAAAGCAGAGGAAATGAGCAGGACATAAAAAGCCCTCATCACATCCAAAGACCAGAACAGGCGAAAGGAGAAGTGCACCCCTCAGCCAAAGGCAGCTGCCTCCTCAGTCAGCTGGTAAGGGCAGGTACATGAAATAAGGGAAGACCCATCTATAAATGGCTGGGCTGTGTTCCTATCTTCATCGAGTTTAACTCACAGCAGCTGTTTAGTTTTCTCTGGTTAAAACAAACAAACAAGCAACAGCACAACAAACCAACCACCAACATGTATGCAAAAAAACAAGGATGGGGAAAAATCCTCCCAGCAACCTACAGTGACCAGAAAGGTGAGGAACAATTTACAGTACAGAAGGCTCCTGTGATCATTAATTATTTGTTATTATACTCAGAGGCACACACACTCCATAAGCTTTTCCTACTGGGATACGAATGCTTTGTTAAACAGTAGAAGCTTTTATCTATGTAGGTAATCTATCCAAAGTGTACACATTTATTGCAATAGAAATTAAGCAAAGTTACTTTGTCAGCCCTAGTCTTCCCACAGTTTCAGAGCTTGCCCCGTCTCTTTCCTTTTCTACTTTGTGCCATGTTATTTTCCACATTCTGTTGCCTTGGAGGACCTCTCTGATCATTTCCTTGTTATCAGGTACGTTAATTTGAAGGTAAGAACAGCAGTTACATTGTAAACTTTCCTTGTTCCTTATTTCCAGAGTTAGGAACTCGGGGCTTTCAATCCCAGGAAGATAAACTGAACATGTTCTCTAAAGAGGTCTTTTTCCCAACATGCAGAAACCCCTGCCTGCAGAACAGCCACCAGACACAAAATTCCTTTGCTAGAGAAATCTCTGAATTATTAACTTTACTGCAGTTCTGGATAGCACAGATTGCCTGGTTACAATGCACAGGCACTGTCACTGCTTCAGTACAATAAACATTCATGGGGCAAAGTCGTATAGGCAAGTTAAAGCACAAGAAGCCAGGCACAAGTCATCACACCTGGAAGGCCTCCAAAAGCAAAGGCTGGAGGCCAACTCGTGTGCCATCCATCACCTTCATGATGGACAGACACCAAACTGCTCCTTGGCTCTCTGGAGAAGGCCGCGGTGCCGCCTCTACTCAGGTACTGCCAGCCAGGGGTTCCTCGTGGCACAGAAGGCAGAGGATGGCGATGGGAAGCGCCACGTGGAAGGCAGTGAAGCAGGAGCACGGAGCTGGATCCCGGCTGCCTCAGAGCGGGCAGGAGCTGCGGATCCCTCCTGCAGCACAACCAGGAGCCGAGCTCACCGAGAGCACCCGGCCGGGCTTCTGAAAGCACACTAAAGTTGGCCGGTCACGCAGTTATTCCATCCTGGGCTTTTTTCTCCGTTACGTTCACTTCCTATAATGTCAAAGGCCGTAAGAAGATCCGCGCGTTCAGCACTCGCCGAACGCAGCGCAGCCGAACGGCTGACAAGGGCCCGGGAGCCGCAACACGTGCCGGGCTTCGGCTCTCAGCGGCCCGGCTCCCCCTCGCAGCGCCGACTCTACGCCTCCCTCAGCCCCGCACAGCGGAGAGAGGAGCGAGGCCGGCCCGCCGCCCCCCCGGCCCCCGCCGCGGTACTCACGGGCAGGGCGCGGCGGAGCCGCCGCAGGAGGCGGGGGGCCAGGCACAGAGCGGCGCCCAGCGCCAGCAGCACGGCGGGGCCGCGCATGGCCGCGGCGGTTCGGCCTCAGCCTATGGCCGCCGTCTACCGCCGCCGCCGCCCGCGCCCGCCCCGGCCCTTCCCCCGGCCCGCCCCCCGCCGCGCCCCAGCAGCCGGTTTGCGGCCCAGCCTCATTCAAACGCAGCGCCCGGGACGCCCGCCGGCCGCAGGTAAGGGGCTGCCGATGACCTCGCGTGCCCGCGGGGAGGGGGCGGGCGAGCCGCGCCGCTTCTCCTCTTCCTTCTGCTCTTCCTCTTCCTCCTCGGGGCCTCGCAGGCCGCGCGGGCAGCGGCCCCGCCGACATCTTCCCTCGCCCCCCTCGCGGGGCCGGGCCCACGAATGACAGCCGCCCGCCGGGCCGCCCGGGCGTTTCGCCCCACGCCGCCGCCCAGGGACGCATCCATCGCCCTGCAGCGGTGCGCGCCGCTCGGGCACGGCCGAAGGGCGGCACCGGCACGCCGGCAGCGTTTCGGGGGTTCCCGGAGCCGCCCGGTCCCTGCCAAAAGTGGAGCGACGTTGGCGCCTTTAATGCACGCTTTCTAGACCTTTCTTTGCTGAGCTGCGGCCAACAGCAGCTCTTTCATAGCAATTTCAAGCTTAGGCCCGTTTCCAGCAGGCCCTAAAATTGCAGAATTCAACGGAGGCGTACATAAAGCCTAGCACTTAGACACCATTTTTCAGCTGCGGTGAGGGAGACAATGCCCTAAGCTGGGGTGCATGTGCTGGATCAGTTTTAAACAAAAAAGAAATGAATACAATGGACTTTCTGAGCTTAATTCCTGCTCTTGAGCCGCGTTCTCCCCTGGGTCACAGGGACTCCTGTGCACAGCCCAGTATCACAGCTGCTCCATTACAAGGAAATGCATTTTTAACCACGTGGCTGTATGAGCTGCATTGCTTCGGGAACATTGTAGCACAATGTCACCTGTGCCGCCAGCATCTGTTTTACATCATATATTGTACTCAAAATAATAAATTCCAGTTTTCATTTGTTTCAGAGAATAGTCTAAGATACAATGAACAAAGAGAAATGGACACTTTCTTTAAGTGACTGCCTGCTTGTCAGCCCATCTGTAGTCTTTTCCTTGTTTACAAGCACGTTGAGGTGGCTGAAGGTTGAGCCATTTATCTCAGCATGAGGAACTGCAAGGGGGAAAGATGAGCGCCTTTGGACTTTATTTTGTCTTTAAAATGTACAGAGTCAGCATGACTTACAAAATAATTGAGCAACTAAAGGTGAGGCACTATCTTGCCTTGCAGAGCTAAGGAAGAGCAGGCTTGCTGTTGATAGAGTGTGTTGATTGGAAGCATGTTGGCAACCAAGCTGTCCCGTCCTCTCCTGAACCTCCCTGTAAAAACCCTGACTTTCAAGAATCCAGGGAACAAGTCCAGGTAAGTAACTCAGTAGAGAAGAAGAGCAAGATCTTGAGTAAAGCACACATCACTTGATTTCAGTGGGGCAGTTTATTTACAGAGCATCAGAATTGCTGAGGGTGGGAGGGCCCTCCAGAGCTCATTTGGTCAACCTCTTTGCTCAAGAAGAGCAAGGAGCTGCTTGCCCAGGACCGCATCCAGGCTGCTTTTGAAAGTCTCCAAGGATGGAGATCCTACAACCTTTCAGGGCATTCCTGAACATCAGCAAGTAGGCATTGGTGCAGTGCAAGGAACCATCACGTTTCTATAACTGTAATAAAGAGATAATCATGTAAAATGGGAAAGTTGATGAGAATTTTAATGAGAAAGAAAGGTAGGTTGAATAACAAAACTGCCTTCTTTCTTTTTTGGAACATAAATAGGAATTAGAATTAAATAATTTTCTGCCTAACTCTGAAAAAAAAAAAATAAATAAAAACAAACAAAAGCAAATCTTTGTGCCTGTCTGTGAAGAGAACCCTGCTACTCCAAACCCAGCACAAACTGAGTAATTTCATTGGCTTTAGAACAGGGTTCCCACACAGCAGTGAGCATGCCACCGATTGTAGAGTGGCAAGATTGTAGAGCTAAGCAAGAATTTACACCTTCAGTGTTGTTCTACTGCTGTTGATAATGGTATCACACTTTCAAGGTTGGCTCTTGAAACAGCAAAGATAGCTAATCTGTTAGAGATTTCCTATGCTGATCGGCAGCAGACATCTGTTATATCATGTGACTGTAGTTCAGCTTCCTTTCCACCTAGTTCAAAGCTTCTGCTCTGTTCTCTAGCCTTGTTTTCTGAAGATGCAGCTCAGAGGCCAGTGTCTGCAGATTGCAGTTCAGCATTGCATAGATCACCCTGGGAGTGCCTGTGATTTCTGAGCAGAGATAATTGTGAGTGATTAAGCAAATTCAGCCTCAAAAGACAAGCTCTGTTGGAGGATAGATGTTACCAGAGGAACCAGAGAACAGCTGAAATATCCAGAAGAAAGCAAGGTAGCAGGCCATGGCAGTGCTCAAAGCAAACTGTGGAAAAGCTGATAGAGCCCAGAGAGGTGGCTGGCAAGGTCAGCAGGCAGGGTTAGCCTGGCATGTTCTTCTAGACCCAGCTTTGCTGGATTATAGCAAGGCCTAAGATAAGATGTTACTGATAACAAGACTTTTCTGAACAGCTTCTCCCCTGGAAGGCATTGTTACTTTGCTCTGATCTGTGTTTTTGAACACACTGTATATTCCTCAGAGTCAAACATACTGTGCAGAGTAGCTTTAGATCTGCATGGCACATATTGTGCAAAAACATCTTTGTTTTAACAGCTGCTAAGAGGGATATGAGATCTAAGAGGATCTAATGGGCACACGCTGCAGAGGTGTCATAGATGACAGAAGGGTGGAGCTGTGTGTAAAAACAGTGAGATAATTCCAAGCAAACCAGCATTAGGATGGATATCAGAGACAATGCCACAGCAGCATGCTTTTAGTAGACAAACGCATAACTTCCACCACCCCTGCTTTGTGCAACTCTAAGAGAGAGCACTGTTGCTGTTGAAAATGAAAGCACTGTACTGCCCATTTTGCAGGTGGAGGCAATTCTGTGCATTCAGACTAGGAGCTATTTTAGAATTCTCATCTATATCCATATATAGATCCAGCAGAGAGAAATAGCATCAGAGTCTCGGGAGAAACAAGTGTTTCCTTGACAGACAGGCTCAGACTAAGGAGAACTGTAGGTAAGATTGTCTTCTCAGATGGCAGCCCACATTATGTATAAAGGCAACACAATATTCTTTTTCACATACATTTTTCATATGTAGCACCAAGGTATGGACAGGATATTCCGTGCCTGATTGTTCTGTGTTGCTGTTTTTCTTTAACAGACCCATGCAAAAGTTTTGCTTCCCTCTCCTATCCTCATGTGGCAGCCGCTCTTATGCAAGTGAGGTTGATCAGGTGAGTATTACTGTAGTTTCCAAGATCTAGTTCTGCTGAGCTGAGGCTTTAAACTCTCTGGAGCCTGGTGACTAAATTCTTCTTTCCTATTTGCCAGAACGACTCTGAGCTAGACCTCTTCAACATACTCCACATTCTTTCCTAGCAGAGAGATTCCATTGACGCAACATGGTACATGCTACTAAGGATAGCAATAAACAATCAGACTGTTTTTTTTTTTTTCTATTTCTGGAACTTACTGAGCAGATGAAATCTTCCACCTTAGAGTGGAGGGAATTTGCATGACAAGTTCTTAATAAAGCTCTCTTTCCAGAGTATGGTTGTATAAAGTGATGTAAATAAATTGGAGCGTCCTCACTCTCACTCTGGGGACTGACCCTCTTCTTTAATAGCTCTTTCCTTGAAGGCACTAACTTAACAGAAAAAAAGTTTTTCTTTTTGCCTGGCATGTAACATGGCACAGAATTCAGCTCTATAACAGCACCAGAGCACGCACATCTTGTCTGGGACAGAGTCTCAAAGGAATTCATGTATGGCCCTCGTGTTGTCAGGCTTCTGATGCAACTCTCATCAGTCCTCCTGTATCTTGGGAAAAGCCAAACTTCTAGTTTTAAGAGATAAGCTGAAATGAGTTGCAAACAGTCATTACCTAATCCCACCCACAGCAACACCTTGCTGTGTACACACCTGGTGTTGCTAAGATGGATACATGATGCAGTTCTTAACACAGAACTTAACTGCTGCCTTGTGAGATGCAAAGTACTTGGAGAAGGAAAGAAGTGTACTGCTTATTTTTCAAACCTGTAATTTAAATAGAAGACTAATCACTGATTAATCTTAATTTCAACTATATAAGCTATATACAAGTTGTATATAAATACAACTATACAAGCTGTATACAAACTATACAGCTATATAAGCTTTGTGATCCTACTTAGATTTTAACATGCAAAGCCAGAGGGTTTATGTGTTGGAAGGAGAAAGATAAACAAGCAGTCAGTAATATTTACCTGTTGTCATCTTCAGTCAAACTATATTCCCCACACCCTGCAGGCTACAAGATAGAGAAGAATGGATTCTTGCCTGCTCTGGAAATACAAGAACAGTTCCTACTGAAGCAAAAACATGTTTTGAAATGCAAAAATAAACCAGGCAGTTCCCAAAATGGATATGAACTGCCAGAGAATGCTGGTTTACTTGGTCTTTTTGCCTTGAAAGCCTGTTGCCAAAAGTGCTGGGAGGACAGTGATCCTACCTCACTGGAGTGATTTTTTGTATGAAGCCTTAGTTTCTCTCTTCAGGAGGCACTGGGTGGCAGTAGCTGGCAATGAACATAGAAAATGTGCCTAGAACAGGTTGCTCCTGGCCAAGGACACTATTTGTTCAGTGCACACGAATGGCTGTTCTTGATTACTCCGTTCCAGTGCATTGTTTTGTTCTGTTTTGCAGATTGGCAGCAGAGCTGTGCTTATAACAGGCTGTGACTCTGGGTTTGGATTTGCCTTGGCCAAGCACCTACATGCTAAAGGCTTCATTATCTATGCTGGCTGCCTGCAAAAGGTAGGAAAACCAAAAGCTTTATTCTTCATCTGTGGCATATGAACAGACACACAGTAAATCCTGTCTTTCATCTCAACAGCATCTTGCCAAGGAGAGGGAGAGTTGTTGGTCACACAAAAGAAAAGACACACATGCTTGAATTTCATAGAGCATTACCTGGCCTAGACCATAACAAGAGCTCATCAGGGCTTGGAAATGGTCCTATTTGAATTAGGACGTCCTGATCTTTTTCAAGTACAATTGACTCAAACCCCAGATCTGAGTTTATAGGCTTATCTGTAAGTGATTTGAGGATCGGTTTAGTTTGATCCTTTGGAGCTGCACTCAGTTTATACATAATTATGCAGGGTTTGTTTTGATTAGTCACGACATCCAACAAGCCACTAGTGTTTTTATAGTATGTGGTATGAGTATTTTCTTTTACATTCATGAGTACAACCATGCTGGAGTGCACACTGAAATCACTATGAAAGCAATAGTTTTGGTAGTGCCAGGACTACATGAGGCAGAGCCAGGACACACATAGCCCAGCAATGCAGTCTTTGGTTTGCTCTTCAAGAGCAGTCCAAGTTACCTGGTCATGAAGAATGAGAGCAAGCTTTAGCTTCTCCTTAGGAGGTTTTCCTTTTTTTTTTCTTCAGCTGCACTGTCATCTCCCAACAGAAACAAGCTTACTTTTCAGGATATCCTGGGGTGAATCAGTTATTTTGATCCTAATCTTTTTAGTTCACTTATCACTGTGAATGTCTTCTAAGTAGTTACATTAGTTAAAGAGACTTTATCAGCTGCTTTTATAGGTATTATCAATATTCTTTCTGTTGTTAGTCTTGCTATTATCACAAAATTTTGCTTAGATTACTTTCTACCAGTTTGAAAGAAGTGTTCAGGTTGCTCTGTCTCTTGTGCTCTTAGCTTTGAGTCTTTGAGTTTTTTTAAGCTTTGGCTCCCTCTACAGGCTTCACAGAAGAACAGGATACCTGCTATAAACTACTGCTTTTCTAAAGACAATGAGAAGAAAAAGAATAGAAAAGTTTTTTCACAGATTTTTTTTTACCATGCTTTTTTAAACTAGAAATAAACATTGGAGAAGACAATACTGTAGACTTTAAAAAAAAAATTCCATTCAGAATAATAGCCTGCCTATGCACAGGCAGTAGCCAAAGATTTTTAAAGCCACAGGCTTACTTCCTTATTTCACTTCCTCAGTCTGAGCTGCCAGAAAAACACAAACATATGTTTAACTGTTGCTGAAGCCTCCCTTCTATTTTGGTGCCTTCAGTATGCATACTGCTGAGTGCATGGGTAATGCTATAGTGTGATGGAAAGTACAGCAGTAGTCACAGAGTAGCACAATCCTAAGCTACAGCAAATCAGAACAAGCCCAAAAAGAACAACCTGGACACAGAAACGAAGGAAGAAAAACTTCTTACCTTTAGAAAACCTCCAGTAGGCAGGGATCTCCACTGAAGTGCCCCTGCCCCCGCTGCTAACCCTTAAATGAGGTCTGGGAAGGGGTGGATCCTGGCTCTACCCCTTCCAGTCACTCAGCTGCATTATGTGCACCTGAGCTCCCCTGGGTTGGCCCTGCCTTCCCACCAGGTGCTCAATCACTGTTTCAAGCCATGACTTTAGCATTTCCACTACAGCGTGTTAGTGGAAAATATTGGCCTCTGACAATTTCAATATAAGCTGACATGATGCAGCGTGCCAGAACTCTTTGATCAACATTTGTTTCCTTTCCAAGAATCAGCAAAAATCTGTACTGTATCCCTGTGTAACTGACTTGATTTTTTAGCTGGATTCACATACCATGTTGCAAAGTCTGTGTGACCGTGACAAGCTGGTAACAGCAGCTGTCATCAGAAAAATGCTATAAGTGGCACAGTCAGCAAATCGGTGTACTATGTGTCTTCAGATAATATTCATTTTGGAAAAAAAAGCCAGGCTCTTAACCCTGCAGAACTGAACTCCAAGACACTGAGCTGATTTCTGTTTATGTCACAGGTTTCATTAGCAAAACCGTGAGCAGAATCACATGCTATAAAATCAGTGTTATTGTTGGTGGTACTGATTTTAGGGGCAGAACAATGCTAGCATTTATTTTGGCTTTAGAGAGAAATAAAGGTGGAAATAAGAAGCATTGTGTTTTGCTGTAAACTGGATGTATTTGACCTTGCCTAGACTGAGAGGAAATGAGTATGACACTTCAGTGTTATTTTCACATGACTACTTGTCAGAACACAGCTGCACATCAGAAACACACTCCAGCTCAGGGAATCATATCCCCAGGGTATGTGCTCTCCTTGCAGATACAAAATATGTGCAGTGCTGACTCCGTTAGGAGCATTTCCTAGAGTGAGCAGATCCTGAGCATCTGACTATACTTTTTACTGAAGGAAATCTGAGGGGTTTTTAAAGTCATGACTAAAGGCAGCCCAAGGGTGCATCTGTGCTAACAGTGCTATTTCACTAGTTTCACTATTTTCACTAACAAATGTTAGTTTAAGAGTTATATTGATTCTTCATTGCCAAAAGACAGTGGATTCAATGAACAATCACACTGCAGCTGTCTTGTTTTTCCTCTTTGGTTGATAGCTGGAGGAGCCAGCTGACACAAGATGAAGAAGGTATTTTTCCATCAATATCTGTTACCAGTGGACATGTGATGTTTGTCACTACTGTCAGGAGTGCTGTGGGATCTCTGCTTGCTTTGCATTGTGTGCTCAGGTCTGCTGGGGCTTGCAGAGGGTGCAGAGCCAGAGGTTATGTGATCAACCCAGCATGTGAGTTACTGAAGGGCTCATAAGGAGTGCTCAGAGCCACATGCCACTTCAAGAACACAGCGATAAAGATCC
This sequence comes from Tympanuchus pallidicinctus, assembly GCF_026119805.1. Classification (NCBI taxonomy): domain Eukaryota; kingdom Metazoa; phylum Chordata; class Aves; order Galliformes; family Phasianidae; genus Tympanuchus; species Tympanuchus pallidicinctus. The sequence goes on along the minus strand of NW_026294739.1, from coordinate 11,931,149 downwards.
AAGCTGGAGTTGTGGGCTCCAAAGAGTGACCATGGAAAGAGGAAGATGGCACAGTGATGCCAGAGCTGAGACCTCTTGCCATGGGGTCAGGGAACCTCGGGGCTGATAGCAGAGATGCACTGGTCTCTTGGCATAGCGTGAGAAGGTCCTTCCACTGCTGCTTATGGGCCAAGGGGTTGAGTCCTATGCCAGGAGTGCATGACACCATCACAGGATACCTGAGGGAAACACCACCCATCTGCCCTTCCTGAAGAGCCAAGGGAATGACCCTGTGTGTCTGGGTTAGTGTCCAGAGTTCAGCACTCGAGTCAGCATCCCATCCCATCCCACCTAGCTGCATGTGGGTGGGAGGGAGGAGGGATGTTGGCTTGCTGAGACAGCTCTGTGAGGGAGGAAGAAGATGCTGTGAAGTTCCCAATAAAGCCTCTGAGGCTGCTGTGGTTATGCAAGGAGAATGCTTAAGAACCAAGTTCACTGCTGCACATCTTTTGCCAGAATTTCTGACATGTTGAGCCATGTGCCTTTTCCACCTTGTGCTCTCATGGTTTTCTTCTCTGGGAGGTGACTTCGTAGATATGGGAAGGGGGAAGAAGCACATTGGCCTTGCTGTTGTCCATTGTCTCTTAGCTATAGCTGCTGATTCTAAGGGGCTTGCATGCTTGCTGATTCCCTTTTGGCATTCCCACCTGTGCCTTTGGTATGCTTTTCAGTGCTTTGCCATGCACACTGACTTGAGCACCAAAGTAAGTTTGAGTGAGCAGCAAACAGCACGAAACTCTATTTTCAGTCACCGCAAAACCAAACATTAAACTATGCATGGAACTTTTAGTGGCTCAATTCCGTATGCAGTATGCTTCAGTATGAAGTGAGTGCAGTAAATGTCATCTCTTAAAGAAAAGCACTAAACAGTATTAACTGTCTGCTTTGGAATAAGGGGGGGACGGAGAAGAATATGCAGGAGAGACCAGGCACTGAAGTTAATGAATTTCAGGGTACTGCATGTGAGCATGGCAGATAAACACAGAAGCAAAGAGGAGCCAGGAGAAGGTGTGTTGAAAGATAAGGTGGCACTGAGAGCAATCTATGGTCACCCTTGTGGCCTCATCTACACTTCTGCCTTGTAGAAGCTGAGGAGTGAAGAGCACTCTGATGCATACCAACAATGCTAACAAAATAAGCAAGGCTACCTAAAGGAATGAGAGCTCAGCTAGGGGAGCAATCATCAGATCGTTCTGTGGAACATGCTTCATGGCTAGGCTGTTAGTGGGGAGTAAAAGATTCTAGTGAGGATGATTTTGAGGGACGTGGGGCATTTTTTATAGTAAAGACATATGTTCCAAAAAGAATATCTGGATTTTCAGATCCAGCTAATCAATATCCTGTATAAAAGTACCCCAGCATGGCCAGCTAGCTACAGTCCAGTAGCTCATAATCATGAAAGCAATTCAGGAATAGTTAGGAACTCCTGTTAATATTCTCTGTCTGTGTCCTTGTAGCACCATAGCAAAACTGGGCTGCCGGACCACTGAAGTAGCACACCTAGGGCATGGCAACCCTGTTGCTTGCTCATGTGAAAGATATCTGAGGGGTTGGCTGCAATTACATGGCTGGACTATGAGCAGATATATACGTGTAAGCTGGGGGGGTCTATTGCTCTGAGATGAGGAAAAAAGGAGTGGGGATGGGAAGCAGGAGTGAGAAATAGCTTGTGGAGAGAAGAGAGTAAGGTGCTGGAGAAGACTCCTGGGGAATTACTAATAGGCAGGTTGGCCAGACGTTTGATGATTGTACTCTGTAGGAGTCCATTGGAGGCAGCAGATATGTCTCCAGGCAGCAGGAGCTGCATGTACAGATCAGCTGAAGGGAGAGGGCAGTAGACAGGCAGTCCCTCTTATGGGATTGTTGCTCCCAGAGCTGGCAGTGTGACTGAGAAACACATGCAATGTTTGTGTGCAACCTCTCACAGCTATTTTATGCCACACCACTGCCACACTATTTGTTGTGCACCATATGCAGGCAAAAGTGGCAGTGGTACCACGTTCACATTGCTATGGTGGATCATAGCTTGATCTCAGGAACTTGTGCTGGGCAGGAGTTAGGTTGCTGGGGCAGATCCAGCTCTGCCTTCTTCCCAGGGTCAAAGCAGTTGGTACCAGCTGACTCAATGGCAGAGCTAATGGCCAGATGGCTCAGGGAATGGTGTTCTTCTGCAGAAACATCCCTGTTCATCTCCTTTCTCTTTGAACTGCAGGTCTGTCCTGATAATACTGTCTGCCCTGCATACTCTCTTTTGCTTGACTTGGTGGTTGGTGTGTTTTGGCCACATTCAAACCAGCTCTTTCTTCCCCTCTAGAGTAAGGGAGAAGGTGGCTCCAAGGAACTGGACAACATGAACAGTGACCGAATGAGAACTGTGCAGCTCAACGTCTGTGACAGCAAAGAGGTGGACCGAGCAGTGGAGCATGTGAATAGCAGCCTGGAGGACCCAGAGAAAGGTGCGTGCATTCAGTGGGCTGTAAGGTCGTATGCAGATAGGTGACAAGAGCTCCCTCAGCTGGGCTCTGAGAGCATTTTCAGGGCATGCTTCAGGAGCTGCTATCCTGCTATATATATCCTGCTATATTCAGGAGCTGCGGTTGGAGGGCAAAAAGCTTTGAGGTGCAGCAGTGTGGAGCAAATGAATCAGAATGCAGCTTCCCACTTGCACCATGACATCTCCAGAAAACAAAACAAAAAACACTCTGCTTTTTCTCAACCAGCTCCTACAGGGGACATTAGCAGAAATTGGGGTGCTGTTTCAAGACCCTGGGATTAGTGCTTTATTCTTGTGACTTGAGATTTCTTGTGACTCCCTTTCTGGCATAAATCCTGGCCAATGTTAAAAAATTAGCGAAGGAAGTAGAGAGGTTATTCAAAGGATTTCTCGTGAAGCTGGCTATTGTTAATGCTGTTGTAGATGTTACCATAAATGTCAAGGTTCAAGGGGTAGCTGTACCCGTCTTTCACTCTGATGAGCAAATTTTGCTCCAGTAGGTGAAAATCCCAGTTGCATTCCTGAAACCATTCCACACTTTGTCAAGCTACGTTTTCCTCAGTATTTTCTGTCTGATCCTGATTGTGGTTTTATTTGCTCAGAAGACCTAAGTCTCACTCTGGTCTCTTTTCTGTCTGGCTTCATCACTACAGGTCATAAGTGCTCTGTTAAATGGTTCAATAATCTGTTAGCAAAGCTTTTCCCAAGCTGATCTCATTTGTCTCAGAGAGAAGAAGATTTATGTTTGATCTGTCTTCTAGGGCTCTGGGGGCTGGTTAACAATGCTGGCATCTCCACGTTTGGGGAGGTAGAGTTCACCAGCATGGACACCTACATGGAAGTAGCTGAAGTGAACCTGTGGGGGACCGTGCGAACCACCAAGGCTTTCCTCCCACTCATCCGGAGGTCAAAGGGTGAGTGATCTCCTCCTGACTGGCATTCTGTGAAATGGATCTCTCTTTTGCCCCATGTCTTGCTGGACACCTGGGCTCTATGTGGCCCAGGGAGCATTTCTTCCATCATGGGAATGTAGCCATCTTTGTAGTCAAACCTCTTTTCAGTGCAACTCAGCACAGAGCACTGACAGTGTGTGATGTGCAGCCTCTGAGCTGTGGCATCCACAGTCTCCTAGTGCTCTCCGCTACCAAAATGCGTGGCTTCTAGTGAGAAGAGGGTGCCCAGCTCTATTTCTGAAGCCACAATTCAGCTGTCATTGTAGGGAAAGAAGCATTGGACTTACAACTTCCCAGTTGTGGTACAGGAGCTATCACTTTTGATAGGCAGACAGTATAACGCGCCATTGGGCTCCTGAATATTGTGCCTTAGCCTTGCAAATAACCAAGCTTAGTCTTGGTGACAGAGGTTTGCTCTGATGCTGCTTCGTCTTGTCTGAGCTCAATCCTGATTGCTGCTGAGCAATCCTATTTCCCACTATGCCAGTTCTGTCCAGCCTCTTCTGTGTTCCCCATAGCTCTGTACTTTCTGCATCACCACGTGCCTGTGCTCGCATGTAAAGGGAGCACCCCACTTGTTTTCCTTCCTGAAGGCTGCTGTATGTGACAGCAGTGCTCAGACACAGCTCAGACAGCAGCAGGTCTGCCAGGCAGCTCTTAGAGATACGCAGAGTGAACTGGATGCACTTTCATGAATCCGGTGGGTGGTGTATGCCAGGGATCTGGTCTACACTTGTCAGCTCAGCTGTGCTTTCCCTGGCCTCTGCCTAGGTCGTGTAGTGAACATCAGTAGCATGATGGGTCGGATGGGCAGTCCTGCACGGTCACCATACTGCATCACCAAGTTTGGTGTGGAAGCCTTCTCTGACTGCCTGCGGTACGAAATGCAGCCCCAGGGGGTGATGGTCAGCATCGTGGAGCCTGGCAACTTCATAGCTGCCACCAACCTGTACAGCCCCGAGCGGATCAAAGCCATAGCCGACAAAATGTGGGACGAGCTCCCAGAAATCGTGCGCAAAGACTACGGCAGGAAGTACTTTGATGAGCAGGTCAGCAAGATGGAGACGTACTGCAACAGCGGCTCGACGGACACCTCACCTGTCATCGAAAGCGTTGCCCACGCGCTCACCTCCACGGCCCCCTACACTCGCTACCACCCCATGGATTACTACTGGTGGCTGCGCATGCAGATCATGACCCACATGCCTGCAGCCATTTCAGATCGGCTCTATGTCTATTGAGGCCTGACACTCCTAGGCTGACCCGGGGGGAGCGTTTTGTTTTAAGGAGAGCATTGTACACAATTCCCATTTTTTAAATTTTTCTAACCTCATTTCAGAGTACTGTAGCTCTAAAGGGTTCATTTAAACATCTGACATAACCTAAAGGGCAATAACTTGCAAGGGATGCTTCGTTGGCAGGAATGTATTATGTTTGCAGGGACGTTGTTTCTTTGCTATTTATTTCATGTGATCTTTTTATTTTCACCTCAAATGCCGAGATAAAATCATTATTTAAATTGCAATTGCTCTGAAATGGTATCAAAATAATTTCTTCTGTTGATCCTCCACAATCTTCAGAATTCCTGCTTAAGATGCAGCCTTCACACCGTATAGCGGGGGCACTCCATGCTGTAGTGGCAAACCACTGCCTCCTGATGACTGTGAGTGTCCAACAGGCTTTTTCAGGCCTGGTCACAGTAGCCCAAAGCAAAGCAGAGGCTTCTTTAATTTGGGGATCAGAACTCAAAACACAGTGTTGCAACCAAGCAACTGACCATTTCCCTTTTTCTCTTAGAATTATACCAGTAATTACTAGAGAAAGGAACCAGACTGCTTTTTTTGCGTACTTTCTTGCAAAGGAAGGAGTTCAGTGATCAAGGGACTCAGTCTGGCAGGCCTCTCCCACAGAAGTTTCTTAATCATACGAGCATTCCCATGAGCATGAAGAGCTTTAGTGGCAGGACTGCAGTCATCAGGATTGGCCCACTGTAACATTTCTCTTCTCTTCAACAGTAGTTGAACATCAGCTGCAGACTTCATTTGGAGTAGAGTTTCACTCCACCTCCTGTAATCTGAGAGGGTCACCGTTGATCAGAGGGAAGCAAAGAGGGTTACAGTAGATCAGTGAATGCCATTTTTGCCAGAGACCTCAGTGTGTTACAGCAAAGTGTTTGTGCAGCACCTTGCACAGAAGGGCCTTAACCCTCTTCAGGGTCTGTAGGCACCATCGCAGTGCAAGTGCTGGTCATAAGAACTTCCATTGAAGGATTTACCAAGCCTAAGTACCTCTAACAGGATATAAATCTAACAAAATGTCCATAACATGAGAAAAGTAACTTTTAGAGCAGTTTCATTTCCGTGATGGTTATGTTTACATATCTGTGAAACATTTGTTTTGTACTGAAAGGATAGGAGAAAGAAAGCCACAAAAGAAACTTTCGTGGGGAAGTGTGGAAAGAGTTAATTTGTTTAAGCTCAAAAGGCAAAAAACAAAATAATTACAATAACTGTTGTTAGCAAGTTGAAGAGAAGGGATCTCGTGCTCTAGTGACATATCATGACATGATTGAACTCCTTTGGCTTAATAAATGTGTACATGGATGGTAACAAAATTCCGAGGCTCCCTCTCTATTCTTTGGTATTTAAAGTGAGAAGCTTATATACTTCAGTTCTTTTGTTTGTTTGTTTAACTGGGACATCTGTTGTTACACGTGCACAATTCATTCAGAGGCTTATTTGCAGCCTGGAGTCTTCTGTCCACATTTGTGCAAGGCTTCAGTACAAGTACCAGACATCTCCTCCTGCTTCTCATGACAAATATGTCTAACCCCTGGACTCCGTATGTTAACAGCTGTTAAGCCTGCGTCTGTATCGGGCTCCCATGGATTACAAAGGATTATTATGGATTATTCCCACGGAGTGGGAAGAGACGCTGAGCTGTGAAGAGGGGAGGAGGGGGACAGCAATGATTCAGCAGGGCAGTGTGCAGCAGGACCCTGGCAAACCTAAAATGAAACCTCGGGTGTGACGAGCCAGCTTCCAGACCTCCATGATCCCGAGTCCTGAAGTGACGTGGCTGTGGTAGCTGCATCTGGTGCTGCTAGGGAGGAGCATTGCCACATTTTCCAATACGTGGCCTTCTCTCTGGGACAGAATGTAAGACAAACCACAAGAGACTCAGCAGGCACTAATTTACAAGGCAGAGCAAAACATCTGGATAACAGTGGCTGCACTGCAGTATGGCTCACAGAGGGCTGTGCTGCCAAATATGTGATATGGGAGACAATGGCCAGGATGCTCCTCTGTGTCTGGGCCAATTCCAGGTTTCTTTGCAACTTTCTCTGACACTGGGAGAGTTTGATTGATGGCCATGAGGGCAGCAAGCTTGTTAGTTTTCCTGCTGGAATCCTAACAATCCCCCAGTTTAAGGGTTTGCCCTGAGAATCGCATTAAAGGCTAATCTCCTTCAGCTTTGCTTGACTATCCTTGCAACTTACTGCACACACTGGGTCCTGCCTGTATGATGCCACTGGGACTCCTGGAGTAGCTTCAGCCCACCAAATTTATTTGAAAATGAAACAAACAGTGCTGGAGAAACAAGTGTGTGTCCAATTTAACCCAAAGGTAGGAGAAGGACCTTCAGAGCAGGCTGGGCTCTGACCACTTTGCTGCTGACCACTTTGCTGCTGGGGAATACATCCTTCCTCTTCCTTTTTCCTTGAGTTATGGGGGATGTGCTGCTTTTTCTTTGCATAACTAATCAAATGGGAGAAGAGTGGTTCACTGCTCAGTGCACTGAGCAGAGGCTGTCAGAAAGCCACTGGCCAGCTTGCAGCACTGCTCTCCGTGCAGCCGCATGGCTGAGATCTGCCTCAGCTGCCTGGGAGATGAGCAGATTGTCACCAGTGCTTTCCGTGGTAAGACTCTAATAACCTAAAAATAACTTCTCTGGTGTGGTGGGAGGCAGCAGAGATGGGGTAATTTTAACTACAGCTGTTACATCTTGTTCTCAGTCTTAGTGAGGAAATCTTGAAGCCCCAGCCACTTGAGATCTTGTTGTTCCTCGTATTGAGGGCGGTAAGCGTGGTGTTTGAGACAAGCATTTAGTGACTGCTGGTTGCAGGAATTTGCCAATTGAACAGCAAATTATCTCATGGCCAGAAATGTGACTACTGTCCCTGTAGGATTGTCTGAGACTCGCTGCTCTGGAAACAGAAAATGAAAGGGGCCGATCCAGTCCTGGCAGCGTTACATAGTTGAGCACAGGATGCCTGCCCCAAGTGAATTGAGTGTAAGAATGAAATAGTTACTGAATTAAACATGCAAATGGATCGGCTGCTGAGCCACAAATTCTGTACTGAGATTTGACTGAAGCAGAGACCTTGCTGCAGAGCTGATGTGCAGCTGCAGGCACTTCAGGGTCTGTGGCTCTGAAAATGAGCAGCTTCCAGCTTGCTCCCAGGAAACCAGGAGGAGATCGTATGTGTAATTCACGAAAGACCCAACAGCAGCTCCCAGGAGCACCTCCCAGGGGACAGAGCACTGGTGTCACCCACAGCCACACTGAGAGATGTGCAGTGGCACAATGTGATCTGCAGTTCCTGCACAACAGGTGAGGGGCAGCTGGAGGGCTACTGCCTCCCATTTGCCTTTGAAGGGCCCCAGGACTTGAGGACAGCCAAGAAAAATTCAGACCAGGTTCCTGCACCCAGACAGCAGCTTGGGACAGCCTGCAGGAAGCGGAGGGGGGCAGGGAAGCTGGGTAAGATGTAGGCTGCTATTTTGAAATCATGTTTGCTAACAGAGTGTTTTGTTTGCTGTTCATGTGCTTGTTTGAAGATGACTCTTTGTCAGTGTCTGTCTCTGATCACAAATGAGTCTCTGTGCTTATGGAGCCCTACCATTGGGTATACATAATGATCTGGAAGAGGGACCAGACTGGTACGTGCCATACAGCTGCCCTGACAGCAGGCTCACCGAGTTTTTCTCTCTCCCTCCTCTAGCACAAGGTTGTGTAATTCCTGGTGTGACGTGGGTAAGCTTTAGCAGAAGAGCTTAGCAGAGCTGTCATCACCCACCACCTCATTCTGGAGAAGCAGTGCTCTCCTGAGGTGGGGCTGGCCCTGTTTCACAGCTATGGGACAAGCAGGTCACCTCACCCGCAGCCCAGCTGAGCTCAGATGGTGCCAAGAAACTGTGCCCTGGGAGATGTGGTTCCACTGCAGCCATCCCAGGAGTGCAGGGACTGCATTTCTGACCAACTGCATCGTGCTGCTTCCCAGGGTGTTTGCTCCCCTCACTTCCTTCGTCACACCTTTACTAATGGAAAAGTGGAAATAGAAGGAAAAAAAAAGCCCTAATTCCATCGCTGGGCTAACCCAGGTACTCCTTCCTGAATACAACCTGATCTTGTTCTCCAGCCAGAACTACAAGTAGGGGATAGCAGGACACTGCTGTCATTACCCCATGATACCAGCACAGCCCCCAGATTGTTCTCTGGGTGGAAGTGCAATTGTTCCTATCATCATTTCTCCCCTAACAGTGTGTGTCAGAGTAGCAGTGTAGAAATGTGGCAATATCAGGAGGGATCACTGCAGTGGTACTTCTGACTTCACCTGGAGCAGGATGGGCCATAAATCTTGTGAGATAACGTGTTGCCTCAGAGACCTGCAGCCAGTTTTTCAGGCCTTAGGAGTCTGAATGCTGCCAGCAAGCACAGCTGAACCAGCACACCAGGTCTGCGCATCGCTAGCACAGGAAACAGCAGGTTTGTTGTAGCAGGAGCTCGGCGAGAACTGGGAGCCCAATGCTGCAGGCTATATGAGCACACACAGCAACGTGCTCATGGAGAGTGCAGCCCCAGCGCTGCACTGCCCTCACTGCTCCCAGCCCACGCAGATGGGACAGAGGAGATGCTGATGTCTTTGAAATGGGCTTTTCAATGGGATTCGTCCCCATTTGATTCAGCAGAGAGAAAGGAAATCTATGAGGCAGTATCCACGGGCCTGTAAGTGTTAAACTGCAGTGAGGATGAAAGCAGATGGGATTTATTTAGGATTGAGCTGCAACTCTTTAAAACCCACTTTCAGCAGTGCCTTGGGCTGGCCTGCTTTGATCTGAGATGCAGTGGGAAAGCTCACAAGAGCCCGTGCAGTGCTGCAGCAGTGGGCAGAGGTGGGGGTGCAGATAGCAGCATTCCTGAAGAGACAGCAGCCATCCTTGGGGATTTCTGTGAAGGAAGGCTGCAGTTGGATAAGAGCAGACTTTCAGCCAAATCACATCCCAGTATGTGATTCTGCCTTCCCCAGTTGGTGACAGGCCTGGCTGGCAGTGCCAGCAGCTCCTGATGTCCATATGAGTCCAGGAGGCTGATGGCTTTCCTCTCCTTGGAGCTGCAACCTCTGGGTTGGGGCAGTGACCTGGAGTGTCAGCCTTCCCTCACCATGGAGTGGGCTACAGCTGCTGGGAGCAGCCTGGCTGCGTCCTGAGCAGCCCCCAAATCAAGGGAGGAAGCAGGAGTCCCTTCCCCTTTCTGTGGAAAAGAGGCCCCGAGGTGGCTGGGGGAGGGCTGGGCTCGCTGGGACCCATGCACGGGGCACAGGGAAATGCCATTCTCCCTCATAGGCAGTGGAGTGCTGAGCTTGCCCTGCTCGCTCCCTCAACTCCAGCAATCTCACTCCACTGCAGGGCCTGTGATGCACTTGGAGAGAGGCAGCTTTCAGTTTCCAGTAGTGCCACAGCTGGGGACGCTGCCCTGGCTGGGGCCATCAGCACTGCCTGCGCCTGGGGTGGGCTCACACTCGCTGGGGTCCATCAGCCTGTGGCACTTTGTCATCTCTCCTGGGAGCCTTGCTTCCAGGAATGGAAGCAGCCACATGGGTGCACAGAGGGCTCCTCTGGAGTCTCCACAACAGGTGGGAGGTGAGGGGCAGGCTGGTGGCTGCAGCACACCTGGGCTCAAGCTCTGCCCACCTCAGGCTCATGGTGCCTTCCCTGTGGCCATTCCCAGCCTTTGGTGAACTGAAACTTCACATTGGCAGAGGTGGGCAGCGGATGGGAACTAGGGGCTATCAGTTGCATAAAATGTTCTATTTCATTTTTCTAGCTTCAAAACTAGCTTGGAAATAGCTATGGAAGCATGTCCTGCGGCAGCACGCAGTACCTCGAGTTGAAACTTTACAGCCAGCTCTGCTGGCTCTGTAATGCCCACATCGCCCTTTGGGCAGCAGCAGTTTGCCGTTCCTGCTCACTTGCTGGTCTGTTTGTAAGATCTCTGAGCAAGCCTGTTCTCTAAGGGGATAGAATTGACTATTCGGAGATGGTGGAGTAAGACAATCTCCTTCCTACAATGGCTAGTATTTGCTGACTGCCTTTGAAGAGGGAAAGTTCCTAAGAAAAATATAATAAAAGACCTTATTTTCCTCCAGGCTTCAAGAGCCTGGTGAAAGTCTGTGTTCATTTGTTATTTATTGCCATAAAATGTTTTTCTGACATTTGAAATCACTGCCAGTACCCTCCAATGTGTCTTAAAGCTTAATTGCCTGAACTTTTCTGTTAGCGATGAGCTAATGCTCTGACCTTCTCTTGCACTGCTTCATTTACAGCAGAGCAGCCCGCGGCACCCACTGCCTTCCCACCACTGCCCTGTGCTGGGGAGAAGCTGGGCAGAGCCAAAGCCCCGGGATGACCGGGTGCTCACACGGCTCCTGTGGTGTCTTGGGCACAGGAATCCCCTAACTGCAAAGCTGGGCTGGCAAAGGGGGCTAAGGCGACATCCAAGCCCTGAGATGAGGCTCTTCGGCCCAACATTAGCACTGAATGCCCAGAGCTGCCAGTCAGGAGCTGCCTGTGCCCCCTGTGTCCCACACAGCTCCGTTCGCGGCTGTGCATCATCCTCAGCCCCACCGTCCCCTTGCCGCCCAGCCCCACCGATGCCCGCCGCAGATCAGCACTCAGTTCACGGCTGCTTCGGGGGGGGGGGGGAGGGGGGGGGGGGCGGCTGTGGCGGCTGCCTTCCACTCCCGTCCCTGCTCCTCAATGAGTCACCGGGATGCAGGAGCGGAGCTGCGGGCCGGGGATGATGTGCCTTGCGGTGATTCAGCCTCTGCGGGGCGGGGACGGAGTGAGCGGAGCTATTGTTCTCCCCGTCACTTGATGACAAAAGGCTTCTTACCCTTTTTATGTAGAAAAAAGCGAACGAAGTGATGTGTAAAACAGTGGTGATTAATGTCCCTGCTTCAGGGAACACCCTCAGGTTCTCGCAGCCTGCGCTGAGCAGCGGGGCTGTTTGGTGCGACCCAGCCCTCCCCTGCCGTCTGAGGATGGCTTTTGTCACGCTGCCGGTCCCACGAGTCGGGCGGCGCACAGGGACAGGAGCAGCTCAGTGTGTGCGGGAGCTGGACAGCGGAGCAGACCTGCCCTGGCAGCATGGGAGTGCCACGTTGCCCGCTTGCATTCATACATAGACAAATTCCCTCGTCTGTGTGCCACCAGCCACCCTTATGGCACGCCCCAGCATTGCTGAGTGGCTCATGAGGCACACGGTGCAGCCACTGAGCTGTACTACTAACACTGTATTGAACAAGCAGCAGTTAAAGGTCAGCTTGCCCTCAAAATAGGAAAGCGAGTCACTGTATGTACAGTGATTTGTACCCAAAAGGCAGCTGCACATTCTTCTGTTCCTGCTCAGTCCTCCCACCTGCACCAAACTTCCCCTCCAATTTTAAGCCGTCCAGCAGCAATGAGGATGAGCAATGTTTGCAGGGCAGCATCTGCTGTACAGCAACCAGCCCAGCCCCACCGTGCTGCTGTCTTTGGGAAAGGCAGCAGTGAAGGGAGAGCAGGGCTGTGCTGTGACAATGGCTGGGGGTTTGAACAGCTCCTGTGCATGGGATGGGACAGTGCTACAGATGCAGCCTTTCAGCAAATGCTGACAGATCAGTTGCTACTCCAGTATCAGTAATGTGAAAATCAATAGGAAACTGAACCAGGAACCCCTACTTCAGCACTTACTGACTTTAACTTTTTTTTCTCCTGGTTCTTTACATTTTCCATGTTTCCCATCTGCATTTTAGATGAAATCCTGGGAGTTGCATGCAAGATTAAGACATGATTGATAGCAGCTTCGGACAGGCAGCAGTAATAAGTGTGCCATAGACTGTGAATATTCATGGGGATAGATCAGCTCAGAGGATTAAAAGATGTATCCTGGAGGGGCGGATATAATGGAAACACAGCAATCAGGGAAATGAACCAAAAAGGAGCAGCTTTCCCGGCCCTTTGCGGTCACTGCCTCTGAGCCTCATTCAGCCCATAATTGCTGCTGCTGGAAGATAGCAGCTAGTAGCACTGCTGCAGGTCTCCGGCTCTTTGAAGTCCTGAACAATGGACCACAGGAGGTGCCACGGTGTCTTCTTCATCTTCACCGCAGTCTACACCATCCCTGTGTCTGCACACCACTACTGTTTCCACCAGCAGTGTCCGTTCGCCTTTGATCACAGCTGCCCTCTCAATAACTTCAAGGAGCAGGATTAATTTGGGTGCAGTAGAGGTCATTTGTTGCTGATCAAGCCCAAACAGGCACTGAGGGGCCTGGCAGCAGTGGGGGTGAGCAGAGCTGTGCCTGGCAGACCTCAGACAGGGCAGCAGCTCTGGGCGGTGCTGTTCAGCCAAGGGCCGGTAGCACCCGGTGCCTCAGGGCTTGGCCATGGCCATGGCTCAGCTGGGTGGGAAGCCAAGCATGGGGTCATGTGCAGCTCCAGTGGGATGCAGAGGGTGCAGAAGGCCAACACTTCTCTCTCGGTTTAACACTAGTAATATCTCAAATTTAAACCAACAAGGCTCTTTATTTCAAGTATGTTTCCCCTAACTACCTTTACAATGAGCTCTATCCTGCACATAGCAAGAGCCACAGATACATTCAATTTCTCCGTGAGATAAGAAAACTGTTTAACTGCTTGCTGTGTGGCTTTGCCCTAATACCAAACCATTAAGATGCCAGAGCACAGCAGTGCCATTTTAACACGTGGGATGGCTACAAACAGATGTTCATGGGCCTGCCCTCTGCCTGCTGAGCTCATCTGTTTTGTCTGGGACTTAGCAGTCATAAATGACTCACTCTGAGCATGGGGTTTTGGTGCATTCCAAAGGACAGAGCTCCCCATAGCCAGCACCTGCAGACCAGGTGTTCCTGCGCCCTGGAGCACAGCACCCTCACTGCATCCTTGAGGATGTGGAGGTGGCTTTCATTGCTTGGGTTACCCAAGCCAGCCAGCCCAGAACAGGAAGACCTGTACAAGCCCTTGCCTTGTACTGAAGGAGGCTGTTTGTGCAGCCCCCAGGTGAGGGCCTGCTGTCTCAGGCAGCCATTGTATGTAATTCCTTCCATTAGCAGCAAGATCTAGCCTGGGCTGTTTCTGCATGGAACCAGTGTTCTCATAACACCTCCTTACATTTCTTAGTCCAGAAATCTGTCTTTACCTGGAGATTCCAATGATGGTCCTCCATGCCACATGGCTGCTCGTGCCCACACACTGATGTTCTGCTCTTTAGGTTCTCACTCTCCCCAGTGCCTGATGCACAAGGTGGGAGAGGAGGGAGAGGTAGGAAAACTTCAGAATAATGAGGAAGGAAATTTTCTCCTTTTGTATTCACTTCAGAACAGCCTACATGAAAACCCCTTTGATGAAACCCAGAGCGTACGAGCGCTCATTCTTAGCCATGAGCAGTATTAATAGACAACGGCAAAAGTTTCTTTCCACAGGAAAGGGCCTTGCAGCCCGAGGCAATATTTCCAGTTTCCAATGGTTTTAGTCACTCATAATGGGTTTTCTCTATTTCATGTAGCTCTGGGCTGGCACATTGTGTGACAGGAAACATTTTCAAGTCAGGGTTTGCAGACTGGGGTTATTTAATTAATCCCGTATAGACAGAATAATAACTGCCTGTCTTCTCTGCTTTGGAACAACCTTCTTCTCCCAGCAGCAGACTTTGCATGTCCTTGGCTTCACTAAATGCAGGGTGGTTATGCCCTTTCTCACGTGTGAAAGTGTACATCAAAGCTTTTGACTGCTGCTCACAGGACAAAGTGTGAGGTCCTCTGAACTCTATTTTTAGCTGAGTCTTGCAGAGGTCTGGAAAACCAAGAGCTGCCCCTTCCTTGCTATGCTGATCTGAGGAGGCTGATGTCTGCAACCAGATCTGTCCTGAGCTGCTTTGCCAGACACTGGCTCTCACCACGTCTGTGCCTTTCCCAACAGACTGGGACATGCAGTGGAGGCAACGTTCACATCCATCCACCTGCAATGACAGAGCTTTGCATAAAAAACACTGAAAATCCAAAACAAAACCCCCTCAGGATGCCGAGATCCACCCTATGTCAGACAGGATGTTTCTGGATCAGCACCACGACTCCATGTCTAAAAAAGAGTGAGTTAATCACTCCCTGACACAGAACTGGTTTTGCGTGATTTGCAGATTCTTATCCTTGTCTCCTTATTCTGCCCTTTTTCCTCTCACCACCCACACAAAGCTTCTTTCTTTCTACCTAATTCTAGCTCCTTCCTGACAACAGGAGTTACTGCCTCCACTTGCCCTGCCAGGCCCCAGTTCCCTGCTGACACCAGTCTGCTCCTGCCCAGTGAGGAGCCCCATGTGCTGGAGAGCAGCCATGGCCAGCTGTGCCACCAGCGCTCTGCCCAGCCACCAGCACTGGCTCAGGGCATCGCACAGAGTTCTGCAGGCAGCACAGCTGGATTTGCTTAGGCAAAGCTTGCACAAATAAAGTTAATTGATTAGTAGCCCAGCAGAAAGCTTTCCTTTGTAGGTACTGTGCAAACCTCATCCTGGATTGCGATCCAACTTTCCAGGAAGGAATTATTTTCGTGAAACTTCTGAAGCAGCACAGTTCACTGCTCCTTTCTATCACTGCTCGGAGTATGTTGGTTTCCCTGCCCAAATATGCACAGCTACAGCATCACAGAGATTTCAGTATGGATGACATCCATATATTTTTGTGTGTGACCTTTTGCCAATTTTATTCCTTTTCCAAAGACGTATATGATAGGCCATGGCAGTTCAGATCAGCCAGAAAAAGAAGCCATTACTGTGGGTTCTATAAAGACATTTTCCATGAGAAAAGCTATGTTGGAGGAATAGGAATAGTGTTTTGGCATGAGAGGAAAAATGAGGCTAAACTGGTCTGCACTGTGAAACCACATGTGGAAGGGCTGGCTCCATCCGCATGCTTGCAGTGTGAATGGCAGCCCCAGATGGCCTGGGTCTCCATCTGCCTTCATACATCTCCTTGCTGCTCCCAGGAGCACTGCTCTTCAGAGCTGATGAACTCGTGGACTTCCAAAGGTGCCAATATAACACTTTATTCCACTGTGAACTGGTGTGATCCTATTTGGTCTTTTTAAAGCCAGATGGGAGGAAAGCTGCCTTTGTTCCTGAGATCCTCATCTTCAGCTTGTTTCCAATAGGAAGTAAATCAGGAAGCTTTTAGTGATTCAAATCAGAGCTGCATTCCTACCTTGTGACTTCTCGTGTATGCTGCAGACCAGAGTTACGTTGCACTGATTTGAGCTAGGTGTTCTGGCAGCAGTCTGACAGAGCAGAGGTGCTGCATTTCTAGTTACTATTCAGCACCGCTCTGTAACAGCCTCGCATCATGGTTGCTGGGGGACCACAAAGCGAAGGACTGCTCCTGCTCTCACCTCTGCTGTGGTAGACCAGCCCTGGTACTCTGCAGGTGAACACAACACGGCCCCAGTTTGGTTCAATCCCCTTTCTGCAGATGAATGCCCTCTGTCAGGATGTGCTCAGCGCTGCATTTCTGAATTGCAAAGGCACTTCCACATCTCACTGAGCTTCCTTGTAAGGCTCAGTGACAGCAGCAAAAGGCTTTTCAGCTGGCAGCGTGACACAAAGCGCTACACCTCCAGCAGGCAGCAGCAAGCTTGTGGGGATGAGGAGATGGCTGGCTATAAAGGGTACAGCCTGGGGGTGAGGAGTGAGCTGCTGTTGACCACATCTATTTAAATTGTGATGGGGAGCCGCTGGCAAATATCCACAGCAGCCACGGAGGAAGGCCCAGGTTGGCTGAAGCAGAGAAGTTTGGGCTCGTTAGGAGGTGCAGAGATGTCTGTGTTGTTCCCACACCTGTTCCACGCTGATGATTGTTGAGTTTTCTGGCTGTACAATTAGCCTTGCTCTGAAAGTGGTAGATATTTTACTGTGTCCCTTGGGAACCTGATTCATTAGTTTATAATTTTAATTAAAATTATACTCCTTAATTTCTTTGAACTGCACTGACTTTGCTAGAGTTGTGCCATTATCTAACAGAATAGGAGCACCTGATGCTGTCTGTAAGCACTGCTGAGCACGGTCCCTAAGGAGAACCAGAGGAGAGAAGAGCCAGGCTACTTCCAGCACTTGCAGGCACTCATGCAGTCCCATGGTGTGGTGCTGGTGGTAGAAACTGGAGAGAAAAATGGAGCACAGAGCTAACCAACTCCCTTACATCATAACTGGCTGGTATCCATCCACATCAGTAGGGAAATTTGCTGGAGATTACCAGGGGTGAGACGTATTATGTGCTGTGCAGAAGCTGAACAATGAAGTTAACCTATAAGTGAGGAAAGAGCGCGCGCCAAGAGATGTTATCTTCCTTCAATGAGCTGGATCTGAAGGGCTCCTGGCTTGATGAAAGGCAGGAAACCCAAGCTCCTATTTTATGAGCCAAGGGCTCTGACCACCGTGAAGCAACGCCTGTGTCACTGGCTTGGTGAATGGCCCTGAGTGTGTGAGGACTGTGGTAGGGGCCGGTGCTGCCAGGAGCACCCCTGCTCACCTGGGGGCTGCGGAACTGCTGGCACTTCTTGTGCCACACATGGAAATGCGAATCTCAGCAGCCAGCCCTTAAGGCTCCGCATGGTTCACTCTTCTCCAGGCTCACCCTCCCTCCATCAGCACTGCTTTTCACCGCTGCCCCTGGAGCTGGTTTGGTTCCTTCCTGCTTTGCAATGCATTTTAGCAGAAGTGTCTCCAGTTTGCTGATCTCCCTTTGATGCCATGTCAGCCGCTTCTCTGAAGTCCAAAGAGATGAGCTCTAAGGGGCTTCCTTTGACTTTCAAAGGAAGAAAGACTAAAGTCTGACAACATTTCTCTTTGCAAAGTCCATATTTAATGTTCTTAGTGTTTCCCATTATCTCTGACTCTTTCCCAATTTAAGACCTAGCTCCCTGCTGCAGCCAGAGCACTGGAGCTCGAGCTTGCTTCCCTGCTTCTGCCTTAACATTATCTTTTTCCAAGTTATATTGAAATGTCCCAGACATTAGAGACTCATTCAGATACAGCTGTTTCTGAGGTCATGTAAATCCATCCCAAGTACCGAAACTGCTTTTTACACAGTATTTAGATATCCTGTTATCTATTTTGCCTTTTCTTCATATTCATCGTTATTGTTTTCCTATTGAAAACCAAGCAAAGGGTTAACTTAGCCAGGGGTCATTCTGCCCTGCCATTATCCCATGTTCTCTGTAAAAGGGATCTCCTCTTTCTCATGTATCTGAATGCCCCTTTCCGTTTCTTTGCTATCCCCAGTGGTACACAGGTTGCTCTGAGAGCTGCCAGAAGTGACAACCAAATGTATTTTTCTCCACTCCACTTGCAGTTTTGCATGTTCCCTTCTGTGTCAAAGTCCCAGAATGCAGAATCAGACCTCTGTTTCTTTCCAGTTTAAGCTAAAACAAAGAAATTTGTGCTGAACTGAGTTTTTCACAAGCCATCTCCAGGAGCAGCAGTTGGTGGCTGCCATGTCCTTGGAGGAATGGGCAGAGTCACAGCTGTACCTTCTACCTTCAGGCCCTGGCTGAAAACCAGAGTGTCACACAGCACCCACCGTGCCCAAAATTGGGCAGCCCAATCCTGCCCTTGTGGCAGCTCGCAGATATTCGCATTCTGGTTAATTATATAATTGAGATGTTTCCGGTGATTTAAAAGACTTCTGACTGAGCTGTTGGCATAATGGGGAAAACTGAAAGCCAGAGTCAGGGGGAATCAAGAATTCAGCAGAAGCCTTTGAACCGGCTTTGATTTACATATGAATGACGCTGAGCTGCAAAGGGAATTGTGTCCGGCCATCTCCAACAGAGGCGCAGAGCAGGTTTCTTGCTGCGAACACTCCCCCATTTCCTATTAGGATTACTTTCACTCCTGTGCGATGTATTTCAGCCTAGTTACACGGAGCTCATCCAGATAAAAAGTCCCTTGATCGCAGGGATGCTGAGCCGCAGTGAGGTGCGACCGTGATGCGCAGCATAGGGACAGCCATGCAGTCCCGCTGTTTGCCCCTTGCTGATGGAGGAGCAGACGCCAAACACGTAAGGAGGAAGGCACGAACATGCCATGACTGCAGCCACACTCTGCTGCTGGTGCCGACCCGGCGACCCGTGTGGCAGTGCTGCTCCCAAGGGTGCCGGAGATGAAGGACTTTGCAGGTTTTTGCTTTACTTAAAGGAGGCACGGAAGCATAACGTGTAGCCTATGTAGCCTATAAACTGCTTAGGAGACACTAAGCTTTGCTTTCTGCTCCTTCTGGGGTGACTGGCATTGTGTACCTCACCTGACTATTGCTTTTTAAAATGCAGTAGCTGAAAGGTAAGCATGTCAGTTTGGGTTTAGCAGTGAGGTGACGTATTTCACACATAATCAGGGAGGATGACCTTTCCAAAACATGCCTGTCATCTGCTGATGGAATCTGTGCCCCCACACCGGTCTGTGCAGCACATCTGCCTGCTTGTGCCCTAGCCATGCTGCTCCACTGCATGCTGCAAGGCAAAGCTGTGAGTCTTCATGTACAGGTGTGTCTGTGCTAAATATCTGGGCTATGATATTTCTGAATGTGACCTGGAGGCGGGGTGAGTTGGTTCTTTGTTTGCATTGCTGCCTGGCCACAAGAAAGGAGGGATGAGCCATGTGTTTTGAGGGCTGCATGCCAAAAAAGATAGCCTATGCCTTCCTCCCACCTCTCCCCCTGCGCAGGCTGCTGATCCCTAAGGGTGGCACGCTGCAGGATATCTCGCTGGAGCTGGTTTAAGCTCAGACCATATTCACAGCAATATATAATTAACCTGCTGCCCAGTTCTAGTGCTTCTGAGCCACTTCAGTATGTGTGACTGCTTCTCCTTCTTATTCTGGGCTCCTGGGTGTGCTTTGATGCTGCTTCTGTGTAGCTCAGCCTTCCAAGCTTCAGCTTACGTGAAATCCCTAAGACAGCCAGCTTATGTCACCATCATCCAACAGGGACAGTCGCACAGAAATCCTCGGCTCAGTAGATCTGCTCTCTCTCCCTTCCAACTGGGAAGAGGAAATACAAACTGAATTGCACATGAACCACAATCACATTTAAAAGGGAAAAGCAACATAAAACTCCAGTGCTATTCATCAGGTAGCTGTTATCTGCTGCTCAGTTGCTTTTGGCCCTTACCAGACCTACATGCTGGTTTCTTCCTAAACGGCCTCCTGCCATGCTGCTAAGAAATGTGGGAATTTCACACTTGAAGGAGAAGGATGCAGGGCTGCTCTCTGCTGAACAGTTCTTGTTATTCTGTGTTGCAAATTAATGAGATTGTATTCGGTTTGTAATCAGCACTGATTAACCTACCACAGAGGTCGAAAGACAAATCTTCATCTCACATCAGAGCCTTCTGATCCTTCTCACAGAGCAGAGCCTGTATAGAGCCATCCTGGGCCGCGTGCTGCAGGGTTCCCCTCCTAGCTCCATGCTGGATTGAGGAAGGAGGTTGGCAGGCCCAGAGCAGAGCACTGCCCCTCTGCTGGAGGCCGGACCCAGCTGGCCAGCCCTGCTGGCACCGATAATTGCATACAAATGAGATGTAATTAGATGGAGTTTATTTAACTGTTGGTTGTGTTCAAGCTCTCACAGAGACATCTTTATTGCCTTAAGGTTAAATTAATTAATTCAATTGCTTATTTAGACAAGCATCAGAAGAGGAGGAAGATTACCATCCAAAACCTGTAAGGCTTACAGAGCCTGTCTATTTGATAGCATAGCACTCTCTGCAAAGGCCTGATCTCATAAAATCAAGAATGAAGCACAAAGTGCATCAATCACCAGTGAACGAGATGCAGGGCCCATGCTGGAGCCCACGCTCGCTGCCTCCTCCCTAGAGGCTGACAGGAGACAGCAGATGAGCGCCCTGACAGGCACACAAACGTGGGGCTCACTCTTCAGCATCCATTCTTTCTGAAAGGTTTTTGGAAGTAAACTTTGATGGCTCATCACTGCTGTCGAAGTCCTCTTGTATCCTGCTCTCCCGCTGCTGTCTCCTTGCTTGGCCTCAAGGCAGAGGAGATGTTCTGACAGCTTGGAGACCGGTGTTTTATTTCTGTCATTCCATTTTTTCTCTTGCATTGTTAGATCAAGACGGTTGTCTCTTCTCCTTCCCTGAGCCTGCTATGATGCAAAAGCAGCGTTGGCAGAAGGGTCATATCTTCATCTACTGATATTTATTGGCAAAATTCTCACTTAGTCCTGGAGCAGAGCAACTCAGTCTGTGCTATCTAAGGATATCCTCTACTGTGGTGAGAATAGCATTTTCCATCTCTATCAAAGCCACAGAGAGAGCCCTAGGTGAAACACTCCAGTGTAAATCTCTAACACAGATCCCTCTACTTGGATATCCTCATAGGCTTGGATATTTTCAGGTAAAACAGTCCCATTTTTGGAACATTTTTGATTGGAGAGGGATTCCAAGGAACATTTGTACAATGCAGAGAAAGTGTTTCCCCAGCTCCAAGGCAGCTCAGGTTGCTGTGAGCACAGGTAAGATCAGCTCAGACATCTCCCCAGACAGCAGGCAGCCACGAGATCCAGCAGGATGTAAGCCTCATGTTGCCACATACCTTTGGCTGACAAAAGACACGTGAATCCATTCTGATTTCCTCACTGGCCTCCTGCTCTTGTTGGACTTGAGACTGAAGCTACAGGAGCAAATGCACCATCTCCAGCAGATGCTATGTTGCAGTGAGACTGACTTAAATAAAAATTTTCCTTGTGAGCAGTAGATTTCATATTTTGCTTCCCCTTTTCAGTTTTTTCTATAGTATTTGGAGTGAGGAAGATCTTGTTACAGGAAAAATAACAAAGAAAAAAGTCCATTCTTTTCAATTTATTTTTTCAGGAAATAGTTGGCAGTCTGCTTTTACATAATAAGGGGCAGCGTATGGCTGTTGTGCACAGTCCACCTTTGAAAAGCACCTGCCCTACTTCACAAGAAGCCACAAAACTCATGACTCAGCTTTAGCTGCTTGTTTCTTCCCACCCTAAGGGAAATCACCATGTGAATTCTGCTGACGCTTGGGAAGGGAGACCTGAGTTCCCCAGTGGTGCAGCAGCTTGTCATACTTCTCTTGTTCTCACTGGATGGCAGCTCTGCACCCTGTCTTGTGCCAGGAATTGGCTACTGCAGTTCTTCTTTGATCAGAGAAGCCCACCTTAACATTTAATCATAGTATTTCATGATGCATTTAGACTGGGTTAAACAAATAATGCTCCTTTGGCATCTATGGAGTAGATGTCTTGTTGGAAATCTAAGTTTGGCTCTTCACTTTGAAACATTTTTAGACTTCAGATGAAATGACTTCCAGCTGCTTTCACAAAGACCCGCATGATGTTCCTGTTCTGCCAGAGTACGGCCTCCGATAGAGAATTCTTTAAAGTTTGGTTTCAACGAAAACAAACTATTTGGGAATATAATTGCCTCTCACCCCCTTAAATTTCAATGTGTTCCAAAGGCTTCTCCTGTAAACAGACCCCACTCCTCAGCAAAGCAGAGGTATTCTGCCATGCTGATGGAAGCCAACTCTTGCAAGGCTCCATTCTGTCAGGAATGCTCAGACAGGCAGTGCTCAAGTAGCTCACTGTAGGATTGTAGCAGAAATGCTGAGATGCTTCTTGAACCACTGATTGAGCACCTGGTAGGAAGGCAGGACCAATCCAGGGGAGCTCAGGTGCATGGAATGTACCTGAGGGACCAAAAGGGCTGTAGCCAAGATCCACCCTACCCAGACCTCATTTAAGGGCTGATGTTGGAGGTGGGGGCATCTCAATGGAGATTCCTGCCTGCTTGAGGCTTTCTCAGGGTAAGTAGTGTCTTTATTTCATGTGTTGTGGCTGTGGTATTTGAGTGAATCTTTGTTTGTTGTAGCCTGGGACCTTGCTGTTCTGCTGCCATTGCTGTGCTTCCCATTGCATTACAGAGATAAAACATCACATTTCTTCTCCCTGCCACCCCTCTCACTGAGCTTCAGCTCCTGCAGGAAACCATACGGTTTCCAGAAGCCTACCCACATACCTTTATATGCCTACGCAGCCCATGAGTCACGCTCACTGGTTGGATGCCCCCTGAGTCATGCTGAAAATCTGTGAGATTTCAGATTTGTCTTCCATGTAAACTCTTCAGAACTTTAGGCAGTTCTACATAACAATTTGCATATGCATGTCTCTTTTCCTGTTCTTAGTTTTATGGATGCACTGACATTTCTTATTTTGAGGCATATTGTACCTAGATGTTTGCAGAAGACTGATGGGAGCTGTTGTGCGGCCTTTGGGAGGATGCAGGCATTCTTTGAGCCCACTCGTATCTTTACAGCACATCCTGGGGATTAAGCCAGGCCAGTGGGACTCAAGAAAGAGGGAAATACACTTATCCACACCATCAGCCCCTCACCTGCATGGGCTCTGATCCCAGCTGGGCATGAGGCAAGACTGTCATTTTTCTTCCTCAGCACGTTGTAGGCGGTGTGTGAACTTCGACAGTTCTTTTTGCCAATAAAAGTAGAGGAAGAATAGCTGTTCCCTTTTCTGTAACAGGCCAATGCAGGAGATGTGTTACATACCAAATTAAAAACAGCAACCCCAGGTTGTGCTTAAAAGAAAGTTGTAATGAGCCTAGCAGAAGCTGTGCTGTTTTTGCAGCTGTACCCCAACGCTGTCAGTGTTAGGTGACAAGGAGAGCGATCCCACACCCAATGAGGGGTGGGTAGGCGCACTGCTCATCTTTGGAGCTGGTTAGTTGCTGTTGCATTCAATGTACCACTGTGCCTTGAAGGTGTTCCCTGACCTAGTGATTATCTGTGCCCTAATACAGTCAGAGAAAGCAGTGGAGGCTATTTCTTCATATGCCACATGTGAGAGCTTTTGAAGAAGCAATGTGAGGCTGTAGGGAATGTTGTGCTGTAATTTAACACAGTAAAACTGCCAGAAATGTTCATTAGGACAAACAATCCAGCCACCTCCCCCACTGGGTAAATATGTGTTACTTCACTCCTCTGCCCAAAGACACTGCTGGGGAAGGCAGGTCTTCTTCAGTGCCACTGTAAGCGTGCCTGACCTGAAAAGTCACAGAGGGGCACACAAAACTACTGCTGGTTTAGGCCATTCCCAGTTCAGTTTTGTATGGCTTCAAATATTTGTTCTGATGTAGAATAAGTTCATCTCACCAATTTCCTGAAAAGCAGATGCAGTCATAGTAAGCTGCTCAGACATTTCTTATCAGCACTCCTATCTGAGATGCCCTATGGGAAATGCTTGTGCCCTTCCCAGGCAGTGCTAAGGAGTGTAGCAGGACCGCCCGAGGAAAGCTTTCTTTGAGCTGCCTGCACAGCACTGCTCCTTGGGATTCACTGGGATCTGTGCAGTACCAGCATTGCTTTAAATACCCAGCGCTGCAGAACGCGTTGGGGTGTGAGGCTGATGATTTCATTCTGTGGTGCTTGTGGAGCTGTTCCCTGGGTTTCACCAGTGCCACTGCTGTGAGGGTTGGACAGGGGCTGCCTGGGGCTGGCGGACGGCTTTCCTCTGTGGGCATCAGCCATGTAACCCCTCTGGTCCAGGAGTGGGGCTGGTAAGATCTGCAGGGTGCTTGGAGGAGGCTTATAAATTTTCCACATTTTCAAAAATACTTTCCACCCATCCCAGCAGTGTACTGAAATAACCAACTGCAAAACTATAAAAAGCAGCAAGCGTTTGTAGTATGTGGAAACATTAATTTGAACTCACTGGGGTAGACCACACTGTTTACTTACCAATGCTTACAGCATGGATAGAGCCATTTCTGGAGGTCCCTAGAAGCTGTAAAGCAGACACATCTCTGACCACATAACCAGTAGGACTAGGGCCAGCATGGCACTGCATTCTGGTGCAGGGAATGCAGTGCTGCAGCACAGAGCAGGGCAGCAGAACCTGATGTTTCCTCACAAACTGGGATAAAGTGCACATAATACATCAAGCATGTGAGGCCTGAGGGGCTGCATTGTCCTCACACAGCTTCCCTTTGATGCTTGTAGTTCTGTGAGCCTCTGGAAAACAGATACAGTGAGTAAACAGTACCCAATTCCAGTCACAGACAGTAACTGGCACTCTTTGTTTGCTAATTCCTCAAAGATATGAGATGTTGCTGGTATAAATACAAGCATGGGGCTCAGTGCAGGGATTAACTACAGAATTATCATTTTCAGTTACAGTAAGGTAAGGTGGAGTGAAAAATGTATCTACAGAGGCAAAGATGCATCAGGAATTGACTGGGACTATGGCAAAGATCCTGCATAAGTAGCCTTAGCCAACAGAAACTAACATGGCAAGCATGCTTCATCATATATTGTAAAGAGATTAGAAACAGAGTTGGTTAATCTCATCTGAATTGTAATGCAATACTATAAATAATGATGCAGTTTTCTTTCTCTGGACTGCTGTTTGCTTTTAGGACGGTATCTTTGGAGTCTGAATGAACTGTTAGTGATGAAACTAGATGTCTCCTGCAGCATGGGATAGAGTTTATAATCAAATGAGCTTTTAATTAATAATTGAGAAAATTGTTAGTGAGACTCTGAAATGTGAGGCATGTTCTATACTTGTGTTATGCCCAGAGAAGACTGAGCTATTTCTGATTAGGAAAGTAATGAGAAGTCCTTCAATCCAGAGCAGCAATACAGACTTCTGTCAAGTCTCAGTGCCCACCCTTGGTGCAAAGATCTGGGTGCTCACAGCAGTCCTTCATTAAACAGAAACTCCATGCAGCTTTGGGAGAGATGTTGCTCTTCCTCATAGCTGAGGAAGGTTCTCATCCTTGGGAGCCTGTGCATCACAAGAATATTTTCTTCCATCAGATGTCTAAATTATCACGGAAATAGGGTGAGAACTGCAAGCATACACCTGTCTTCCAACTTTTGTTGCCCTTATGAGTCAATCTTGGTATCGGACAAACTAGTTACTCCATGTGCTCTGCTGTTGCAATAGCATACACCTGGGAAGGAATGCAGTATGGCCTTTGATGACATCATTTTTTGCTTTGTTAAAAAGAACATTCACAGTCAGTGGAAGATTTTCCTGTCACATGCAAAAAAAAAAAATCTTAAAATAAGAAGAAAACATGCATTATTTCCAAGAATATTGTTTTTGGAGGCAAAGAACAGATAGATGGAATGAGAAGAAGCACTGGATTATCAGTAGTGAATGGTACTACAGTGTTTGTTGTCTCTGTGTGCGTGCCTGATGTTTGCAGCCAGCTTCCTGCACCTTTCTGAAGCACACAGCTGGATCCTTGGGCCTGGCTGCAGAGGTTGGGTTTCTATGCGAGCTGCTGGCAACTATGCTGCTTCGGTTGGTGTGTTTGGAAGTAATATGGAGAGCCTAATAGGAGGCCAGTAGGAGTGTATCAGAAACTGTTTAAATTCCTATTGAACTCAGCTTGCAACAGTACTTTAGGGAATTTGAGTAAGAAAAGGGACGTGTAAGCTGTAAGGCATAATGAGCTATCTGTCACATGGAACTTATTGGAAGGACAAACTGGAGTCTGTGTGTGAATCAATAACAAGTTCATTTTGATACTGTCTCTTTTATGCCCATAAGAGTAGAAACAGTACCATTGGGATTCAAAAGCATTACGAAAAATGCACGATGGCTCCAAGCAACGTTCTGTCCTGAAAACACCACAGGTTTACAAGGACTTCCTGCAACTAAACAAGCCTCAAAGTAAAACAGAAGAGAATGGAGGCACTGCAGAGTTCGTGAGCTCAGCACCACTGAACTCTTGCTTCACCCAAGGGCACAAGGGGCCTCATTCATTCCTGTGGGCAATGTCTGTGACCCCACAGAGCTGCTCCCCTCATCTGCAGGGCCTACTCAGCCAGGCAAAGCCTTACAGATTTTCTCTCTGCTCACTCAGAGCTGTGATGCTGGAGGACTCACCTCTTGGCTTCATTCATCTGTGGCCCCTCCCTCCTGTGATATAAATTATTCATAAAATTCCAAACAAGATAAAACATTTGAGTTCTTTTTGCATTCTTTTTTAGTGCTGCTTTTTTCCTTCACATAACTATTGCACGCAGTCACCTTTATCCTCTCAAAGCTTCTCCACAAACAAGTAAGGAGAAGCCCATGAAAAGGAAGGTGTGCCTGATAATCCAGTTACCTGCTCACCACAGAGGCAGCCCTGGGGGCCAGCGGAGCTGCTGTCTCCAGCAACTCTGCACAGCTCTTCTGCAGCACTGAGCAGCAGGGAGTGGAGGTAGGAGGTGGGGAGCCGGTGATCTGGGTGTCCTCAGCACAGCCTGTGCATAGCAGAGGGCAGAGCTGCTTGGGAAGTACTGTGGGGACGCAGGCCAGCAACTGTACTTGGTGAGAACTGTGATCTCCTAATGCCTTGTGAAAACACCTCATTCGTAAGGTGATACTTAGCTGCTAACAAAGGCAACTTCTGACATGTATGACTTTGATTCCATCAAAAAGAAATCACTATCATCAAACTTCCTTTCTGTTCTTTTGACTCACTTAATCCTTTGTGTCTCTGTAATCCCCAAACTTAAAGGGTTCCTTCAGGTGCACGTGATAGACAACACAGTGGCAGCAGAGGTTTGTGGATCTAACCAGGCTGCACAGCCCTGTGCTCTCTGCTACAAGTGCTGCATTGTTCATGCTGAGGAAACAAAGGTATCTGGATGTGATATGCAGTGATGTCAATGTGCTGATGGGCTGCATGGCTAAGGCACAGATGTCCGACCCAATGTAGGACAGTCCCCGACTCTGGGGCAGCTCCTGCAGAGACAAAAATCAGCACAGAGCAAGCAGTGCTTACAGCCTGAGGGATAGCAAACATTTATATAATGTAAGAGTTAAATTGACTAGATTTTACTTTAATTGCCTAATGCCTGATTGTAGAAAAAATCCCAAACTAGCATTTTAACTGCAGTTATATGTGATCAGTCAAAACCCAAAGCAACTGCTGCGCTTTTCACAGCAAAACGCTCCTGAGCAGGGTGTAAGCTTCTATTGACAGGTTTATTTCTTAGGTTGGGTTTTCACACAGGCTCATTCCCCATAACGCAGCACCCTCTGCTTCATTTGACTCAAAGTTAAAATAGGCAGGTTATATAATGATGTTTATCTTTACATCAGGAAGTCAACTAAGAAGCTGTTAAGCTGATATTATATAACACAGTCCTGGTTACAGAAAGTGTGCAGGAAGATGATCCAGGTTGATGTGTGTTGTATCGGCAGTAATTGTTAAGGGTTATAACTAGTGTTGTGTCACAGGCTTCTGTTTCTCATATTTTGTACCTGTCCAGAAAGTATTTGGGCATTAGCAGCTAGGAACAGAACTTTATAAGTTCATAGAAATTTCAGTTACACTATTCTATATGTTAGGCAAGAATAAACACACTTTATTTTTAAATCTAAAAAGTGAAGTTACACATTACTCCATTCCACATGGTTTTCTAGTTCTTGAAGCTGACAGAATAACAGAACTCCATCTTTTGTAGGATGGTGAGTTGTCCCAACATTACTAGGAATGCTTTATTACAAGAGCAGGAGAAGGGACAGATGACATCACACACAAGGCACCAAACTCCTAATTCAGCAACAACTCAGACAACTTTGGAGAACTCAAACTGTACACAGGCAGAAAACTAAAGATTGGAGAGGAAATAAAATCACCCCAAACCAAAAAATGCACAACACAAAGCAACAGTTCTCTCTCATTCTCCTTGTAATTGGGAACATGCTCGTGTGCTGCTCACACTCGGCTGGGCCCTTGAACCATAAGAACAACACGTTGCTAGATCCTTGTGTTCAGGTGCCCATTTAAACTGAGGCATTTCACTTATGAGGACAAACTTTGGATGTAGAGGTAACTTAAGAGCATGACTGGGAAACGATTCTCTGTGCTCTGTATTCTTCCCTGCATTCCCTGGTTGAAAAGCAAAGACTCAAAGCTGTGTAAGATGACCTTATAAGGATTCTACTGGGTAGACTTAATTAAATAAGATGAAATTGTGGTTTTTTTTTGTTTTTTTTTTTTATTAAATTAAAACTTTGTTTTTAACAAGTGGAATAATTTCAGGTCAAAGGGCACTGAGAGCACAGTGTATTGATTCCTGTAATTCTTTGTATCCTTCTGTGAGTGATAGGGAGTGAATTATATTATTCACAATAGAAAAGCTGATATGGGTGAGCTGGTTCTTCAACTGATAACTGAGTGTGTACGACAGCCACTAATAGCACACTGCAATGAAAAGAACAGCTTGAATTTTTAGTAGCCTCATGGAAACTGGATGTATCCATGAAGTTTTGCAGAAAGACACATACTACTATGGCATGCTTTTCTTTAAGCAGAACTCATCCAGAAGTTGTCTGTATCTTTTTAGCCCATGAAATTATGGATCACAATTAAAAAAAACGCTGCCCTGAAAAGCAGGAAGGTAAGGCTGCAGCCCATGATCCAATCTTACCAGGCATCAGAGAATCCAGATCAGCATAATGAAT
This sequence comes from Tympanuchus pallidicinctus, assembly GCF_026119805.1. Taxonomy (NCBI): domain Eukaryota; kingdom Metazoa; phylum Chordata; class Aves; order Galliformes; family Phasianidae; genus Tympanuchus; species Tympanuchus pallidicinctus. Next base: position 11,901,815 of record NW_026294739.1, on the reverse strand, counting down.
GAGCTAACTTCACTCAGGCTTTATTCCTTAACAGCCAGAGGAAATTAGGCTTCATTAGTTTCATTGCTTCTCTGGTTAGCTGTGAAATGTTGCGCTGACTTTGCAGGGGAAGTGAAGTGAAATCTCTCTGCAGCTGCAGGAGGTCTGCTGAGGTGTACTGCTGCCACAGCTCAGCACTGTGTGCTGTATGACAGCTGCTTTTAGGCTTCGGGCACTATGCAGATGACAAGCATAAGACTGAAAGGATCACTGTTCTTGTTATTCTGTTTTCTCTTATTAGCAACCCTGATATGAAAAGCTCTTTCCTCTCATTCCTTGTCAAGGAGCAGCAATTTTATTATTTTGCTGAAGTGGCGTATTGCAAGAATCAATGCTAACCTTCTGTGCGATCGTCCAACTTGATGTGAGAAAATGTCACCAGGGGACTGTCCCAGGGTCCCACATAGGCTGCTGGCAGCAGTGGCGAAAGAAAGGCTTCAGTGGCAGGGACAGGGACTGTCACACTCTGGGTCATATCTGTGGCCAGGAGGGCAACAATGGAGGCAGGAGGCTTCTTGGTGTAATTGTTCTGGAGTTCCTCTGCTGAGGGTCATTCTGGACCAGAGCCAGGACTTGCTGAGCTCAGCATAATGCAGACTTGTGTGCTCGCTGCACAATTGCAGCACAAGCCTTTCTGTATGCTGCCTATAATGGTTTGTTTTAAATGATGTTGCTTGAGCAGTGGCATAAACGATCCTCTGGTTATTGCCCCACTTCCTCCTCCTCTGTGTGAATGAACAATTTCCTCTCAGGGCTGGAGCCCCAGCAAGAAGGTGTGCAATTAAGGACAGTTCCATAACAGACCCTTATGCAGTGTGTTGGTGAAAGGTCCGTTCGTAGGACATCTTCTATACATGCTGGAATTTCCAAACCATATTCTAAAGTTTCATTGGAATCAACAAAAGTCCCCTGGAACTAAAACAGCAGTGCTGAGATCAGCCCCACTTGGAAGTGCACTAGGGCCCAGCTAATTGCTTCCTGACTCACTGATCTCTCATCCTGACCCTTCTTTGATCTTTTCTTTCTTTTTTTTTTTTTTTCTTTTTTCTTTTTTCTTTTTTTTCTGTTTTCTTTTTTTTTCCTGGAGCGTGAGTAACAAGTGAGAAATGCCATCTCAGGGTGTTATATGAGATTATTCCTCTATCCCCACCACAATGACCTTACGTTAAGGGATTATATCTTAACACTTAAAAAGCCTTCAAGTCCTGATTAACAAAAAAAATGTGTCTTTATGGCAGTTTGTTTAATTACAAGTTTTTATTCTTGTTTTAGCTTTGTAATAAATTTTTTATCAGTCAACAAAGCAACCTCACTGTATGGATATGTCCTTTCTGCTGGCTAACTTTGGGCTGCTCTTCCTCTCCTCGTGTAGGTGTATTCCTCTGACATCAAGCGGAATGTGGGCCCTTTTAGAGTGCGTGCAGCACTGTTGTAAGCAGTGCAAACAGATGAGGCCAATGATGGAAGACAATGTCCCTCCTTACTTAAGATGGTTTCATTTGAAGTTACGTGGACCAGCACCAGCAATTGCCAAATCCCTGAGGCTATGAAAATAGGTAATGTTGGAAATGGGAATGTAATGTCAGTAACACTGAATGCGTGCTGTTTTCTTCATGGAGCTACGTGGACTGTTTCACGGCAGAAAGCTGCGGGAGGAAGTCCTGGTACAAACTGCACACCAAACACGGGGTTGGAGCGGAGCAGAGGTCTGTGCTGGGCCTGCTGCTGGCTCGGGCCGGGCTCCGACTTCCAGCTCTGCCTTCCGGACACGGGCCGTGCACGCGGGTTTTCAAGTGCTTTAGTGAGAAATAAGTAACGGCTCCAGCGCAACCCCTCGAATCGCCCCGAGCCCACACGTTAGCACACCTTCGCCTGGTCAGCGGCGCTCAGAACGCTCCGCAGGGACTCTCCTCCCGCCCGGCGCTGGCTGCCCGCTCCGCAGCCAGAGAGCCGCTCCCGCGGAGCCCCGGCCGAGCTCGGATCGCCGCTGTCGCGCGCGGCGCGCACGTGCGGTGCCGCCGAGGGGCGGCGCTCGGCACCGGGAGCCGCGCACCTGTGGCGGCGCGCCTGCCCCGAGAGCGGCGGAGCGGCCGCAACGGAGGAGTTGCGCCGCTGCCGCCGGGCGCAGCGTTCCCCGCGGGCCACGAGGGAGCCGCCCCGGGCGCCGGCGGGACAAAGCGGCGGCGGCGGGGCTGAGGGGGGCCGGGCCGGGCGGCCGCGCACCGCCCCTTTAAGGCGGGCGCCGAGCGCTCACCTTGCCTCCTCCCCCCCCCGCCCCGCCGCCTAGGTACCGGCCCCGGGCCGCTCCGCGCGCTGATTGGGCGGCCGCCGGGCCAGGTCACGTGGGAGGGGGGGGCGCGCTCCCCCCCAGCCTCCAGGCCGCCATTTTGGCTGGAAAGTTTGGAATTTCCGAGCGGCGAGAGCGGGAGGCGGCGGCGGCGCGCGCCCAGCCCCGCCCGACCCGCAACAGCCGCCCCGCGCCCGGCCCGCCGCGTCCCCGAGCCGTTCCGCTCCCCGCGGCGGGAGCCCCGAGCGGAGCCGCCGGGAGGGTCGTTCGGTCGCTCGGCGGGGCGGTGGGTCGGGCGGGGCGCTCCCCCCGCGCCCGGCCGGCAGGGGGTGCGCGCCGCTGCCACCCCGCGCCGGGTCGGGCCGAAAGTTTGCCGGACGGAGCCGCCATGCCCGTCAGGAAGCAAGGTGAGCGCCGCGCACAGCCGGGCCGGGCGCGGTCCCGGCCGCGGACAAAGGGACGGGCGCGCCGCGCGGGGCGGTCCGCGGCGCGGGGGTGGTCGCGGTCGCCCACCTGTGCCGCCTCAGCGAGTCTCGTGTCCGCCCGCAGATACCCAGCGCGCCCTGCGCCTCCTGCAGGAGTACCGCTCCAAGCTGAGCCAGGCGGAGGACCGGCAGCTGCGGAACTCCATCGAGCGGGTCATCGGCATCTTCCAGAGCAACCTCTTCCAGGCGCTGATCGGTAAGCCGGGTTCTCGTGTGCTGCCGCCTGCGGTGTCGTTGAGGGGAGGCGGTTTGCTGTATTGTCGGAGCCCTTGTGCCGCCGCGCTCACACACGTGCTGTTCCGATCGGCCGGTTTCTGTCATACTTTGTACGAGTTTTCTGCCCGGCCTGGAAGCGACCGGCTGTGCGGCGCCTCTCTTCTGGGCTGCGCTGTGCTGTGCAGCCGCGTTTTCCACGTCTGTTGCTATGGATTTGAACAATTTATGGGGAATGTGTTCTAGTTGTGAGTCCGCGTGTCAGTGCCTAACGAGTGAGCTGAAGTGGTTTTGCTCTTAATTAGAAATTGGACAAATCTCCCTTCTGAAGGATCCCTAAAAATGCTGCAAATTGCGTGTGTCACAAGCAGTTAAAGTGAATGGAAGGAAACCTCTGACTTTGCAGGTGGCTGCACCAACTTTTTCTGCACAGTGAAGTGCAGTTAAAACCTCACTAATTCCCAAGTTCAGAGTGCTTTTGGTGCTTTTTCTCTGGAACTGTTAGTGTAAATATTGCTGAAATCCTTCTGTGAAACTTTGAATTTCCTGCGCATCTCTTAGAAAACAAACAGAGCAAAATAAATAAGCAGATTGTAAACACAACTTGCAGAATTGTGGCTTTGCAGCTTCTGCAGGTTTCTTCGTGAAATTGGTCATCACTGTGTGTGAGGCAGCTCAGAGTAAAAACTTCTTCCAAGTTTCACTTCCTTCCCTTTTAACAAAGTAACTTGTATCTAAATTGCTGTTAACATTGTAGACAGTATGGGTTTACTTTGCAGTTAGGCAGTTTGCAGCCTATGTAGCCTATCTCACAGGTCCACTACTTTTTGGCCTTGTATCTTTGAATTTGTGTTGTGGTGGAAACATGAGGAGGGACAGAGCGTTGCTGCACTTGAAGAGCTTTCTCCTGGAGCATTTATTTCATCTCCAGGTAGGTTTTCAGAAGTTGGTCTTCTTATGGGACATCTCCCATGTGCATTCCTGAAAGGTGATTGTGCAGATAGGTCTGTTCCCATAGGACACCCCCAGAAAAGGCTTACTTGCAGGAGCTCTGTGCATTTCAGTACTCAGTTGATGCTGAGCAGCTTCATGATGAGGATCTGTGCACCTCTATGTGTTGTGTTGCTGAATGACATTGTTGAAGTTTTGTATTGGAAGCTTAATACTGTGATTGTGCTTCTTACTTATACCAAGGAAATCTTGGTGTTATTTATTGAATGAGGTATGAGTCAGTGGCATGGAAATGGCCTTTGGTATTGTAACCTGCAAGACACACTTTATTCTAAAAGCCGTATCTGGAGCCAGCTTGCCTCTGTAACTTAGCACTTGGCAGTAGCATTCTTCAATGGGGGCTACCGTGTGGCTGCTGGAGGGCTGCATGGCCTGTTTTCTGATCTGTCAGAAGTTCTGTTGTAGCCGTGGGGTCTTTGCTTCTGTCCCGTTCAGCTGGTCTCAGCATGCACAAATAGGTGTTGCGCTGTTTGAGAGCATTAATGTTAATTTCACATTTAGTGGTTAACTGTGTGATTGCTTGTTAAGGAGCATGTGTTTGTGCTCCAAACTGTTTCTCTGAAACGTGATGGTAGAGAGTAACTTCCCAGGAACTGATGCTGTCATCTTCACTATTCTTCCCTTAACCTGCTCCTTTCCATGGAAATGAGTTGGAGGAGTACTTGCTCATGGCAGGCTGCTCCTGGATGCTGTGCTCCTGGCTACACCTTTATGCAGTGTGGCTACTGCCTTGTGCCCCCTGGGAGGGGGTCAGCGCCCTGCAGGGAGGAGGGGGCTGCCTGGAAAAAGTGCTCCATGAGAGATGGCTGCATTGGCTGGGAAGCCTTTGAGTCAGTTCCTGCCTGTCCTCTTGTGGCAGAGATTTGGGAACAGCCTGGATGAAGCTGTGCTGCAGGTTGGACTTACCTTGAATGCTGTGCTTGTCATCATCTTGCTGCTGATTTTTCAGGTGTGACTTTTAGAGGAGTTGTGCTGTGTCTCCAACTTAAATATTCACAGCTGCACACTGACAGAAGCTTCCAAGCTCAACTATGAATTTATTTTTCATGTAGGTGCTTCTTCTGGAAAGCTGCTTCTAGTTTCTGCTGTTTTTAACAGTAGAAAAAAAGTAAAACAAAACCTCCAATGAGCACAAATGAAGTTACTTTCATTCTACTTTTCTTCTTGCTTTTATTCTGCCTGGTTGCTGCTGTATCTCCAGGACCCTCCTGTCCGTGGTAGGTAACAATGTTTGTGATGGCTCCAGTCAGGATTTGCTGTCAAATTCATCTTTTTTTTTGGTGTGGTTCTGAACCTGGCAAGCAAATACTGTTCTTTCAAGCAAAAAATAGTCGTTACTTTATGCACAGGAGTGTATCTTCAACTCTATAATGGAAGACATCAGTATTCTCTTCCAGAAATACTGAATATTCCATCTATTTATTTTAACAGGAAGGAATTAAATGGTAGGTTCTTTGTGAATTTCAGTTTGGGTACTGAAGAGTAAGTGATATTCTCACATCTGAGAACTTTTTTTTCCTCACATTATACTTTCCTTTAATTCCTCCAACAAATTCTAGTTTCAGCAATCTTACAAACTTGACCTGCTTCTTAAATATAACAAACTGGTTTAAAATGAGTTGAATTAAGGCAGTGGCTGCTCAGTGTGAACAGTGTTAGAAAATTGACATCATCACATCGATGTTATTTCTGTAAGTGAAATAACTGCAGTAATTTATATTAGTAACAATATCAGAAACCAATTGTCAGTGACCTTCCTTCAAAGAGTCTGAAAAAGCCACTCTTTGCTTTTCTGTGTTCTGTAATGTGGAGTTCCCATTTTATTTGCTTCAGCCAGCCAAGTATAATGATGTCTGGTGCTTTAATTAAATGGATACTAGCAGCCTTTAATTAAAGCCAGCTTGAGAAATAGTGTTGTTTTTAAGTAAAACTCCTATTTTACTGTGTGAGGATCTAGTGCTATCTTTTCTACCTGTTGATTTCTTTCTTGTTAAAAAAGCTTGTTATTGATATCCTGATAACTGATACAGTGAGTTAGGTTATTAAGTGGCCACAGTAAGGCATCCACGTAAGGAGGGATGGCATATGATTTCATTTCATTTTGGTGCAGAATTTGGTATTTATTTTGAAATAATCAGATCATACTTTTACAGTTAAGTCCCTAGGGCTATTTAGCATTATTTTTACAACTGCATCTGGAGGCCTTTTTTTTTTTTTTTTTTTTTTTTTTTTTTTCAAATGATGAAGTTGACTGGGAAAAGCTGAATGTGATGAATATCGTTCATGTGAGCCACCTAATTTATTTAACTTGGAGCCTTTCCGTGTGAAGATGTCTGGTGTAATTATGTGCTGAATATTCCTGGCACTAAATATCTAGCGTGGGAAATCTTGCAGACAAAATGGAGTGGTTTCTGTGGCCTTTGCTGAACCAAGAAACTCTTATCCCAGTGAATGTGAAGGTGCTCTTACCCACAATCTGGATTGATGAACACTATGAAATAGTGTTAGAAATGCCACTGATGTTTTTACACACCGGAGGAGTAAGTCTCATCTCTGAAATGTGATGACGGCTGATGGTTGCAGTAAGGTAAATGCCTCATTCAGGTTTATCTGATTGGGGCTGAAACTTCTAGGAATTTAAAGCAGCTGTAGCTCTGTCCACATTGCCTTTCTAGGCTGGTGAAGGGAACGGTCCTATGTTTTAGGCTGATGTAGGCTCAGTGCTCCTCAAGGTTGGGACCATGTGGTGCGGTCTGACCACGCGTGGTCCCACACTGAGTTCTCTGTGACTTTGGGGATGCCGTTCTTGTTCTTTTACCTCCCTTTCAATTATTTAACTGGTGTGGAAATACTTTACTAACTAGCTAAATTCAAGTCTGATGCAGTTAAAGCTGAAGCTTTTCTTCATAACTGAAACCAAAAGTACTTGCTCTTGAGGAAACTTCAGTATCAGCTTGTATTTCAGTGATATGGTTAGTTAATAGAACACAGGCTGTGATGACACAATCAACTTTTCAAACTCGCGCATGCCTCAGAGAGCTTCAGTGCTGGGTTTGTGCCCTGTGTCAGTCTGCTCTGAGGTAAGGTGAGTGAAGCTGCTTGTGAGCTGCTTCCTGACTGAAGTGCAGCTGAGGCACTGCATGGCCTGGTTCAGGGTTAGCTGAAGAATATTTTCATTGCGGATCTGGGAATTCTTGACAGTAACTCAGGAATCTGGTTAGATAGTGAATAGTGCTTTTTTATTAGATGGAAGTTCAGGGAAAATTAAATCATCATTTGTGTTGGATATACCACTGAAATTGTAGATGCTAAATAGGGTATTTTTAGAATGGAATCTTAACCTTGCTGCATTTTTGTGCTATTTTGTTTTTTTTTTTTTCCTTCCCCTCCCCCCAAGGGCTGGGTATATCTTTGCTCCTATCTAAGACTGAAAGATCCATGGGTGCAGTTCTTACAACTTTCAGGTGTTTATCTGCTGTCCAGAGCAGCGTCTCGAGGATGCGCTGCAGTTACTGAGTGCAGTCCCCTTCCTTAAGCTTCAGGACAAGGTGCTTTGTTTCAGCCTGATTGGACATAGCATTGAGTCTTCAAAAGTAGTTAAGGACTTGATTATCTGGATTTGGATTGAGAGAGTACAAAATGAAGTTTGCTTTATGTCTGGAGGTGTGGAACATGAATTCAGCTGTTACTGTACTTTTTCCATGTAGTTTGTAGTTGCCTAAGAACCCATTTTTCGGAAGAACTTCATGCTGTCCTTTTGAAGGAATGCAATGATGAGGGAAACAGACCCTCATTGCTCCTCCTCCTTAAAGAACTGCCTGTCATTTTGTATGTATGCAATACAGCTTGAGAGTGTGGAAAGCTTTGGGGGTGTTGTGTGTGTGCTGCCTGTATTCCTTCTCTTTTGATGTTTCAGTGCTTACTGTCCTGCGTGTGTTTGTGACAGTGCAATGGGATTAGGAGCTGCTTTTGGCAGCCCAAAATAGCATGGAGGACTAGTGTAAGTTGAGCAGTTATGGGTGTGCAGAGAGAGTATTGTGGCAAAAGATTATCCCTGTGGTTATCCCAACTGTGTATTCAGTTCTGAATCGCTGCACTGTAGAATCTGTCAGTCACAGTATTACTGTCTTTGCTGGGCTACCATCACAAGGGGTTATTGAGCAGTGGACTCTGTCAATAAATGGGTGTTTTTCTGGAGGCCGAGAAGAAAGCTGAACTTCAGAATTACTGCTACAGTTTCCAGGTTCTGGAAAAGTTTCTTCTGTCCAGTGCTGCAGCTGGAATTCTGTGAGCCTGGTGATGTGGGGCTTGTCCTGGGGGCTTGTCCTGGGCATCCTGTTGCCTGTGTTTTGGGAGATGGCACTTGCTTTGCAGGTGGGATGAATCATTCCAAGAGGCTCAAAATCTGACAGCTGCTGAGCTGTTTCCTTGCACAGATGGTTCCCTGAATCATAACTAGGCCGAACTTGGAGGGATTTTAAGATACTGTAGAGGGCTGACAGTAGAATCACCTCCTTAACTTTGTTCTCTAAGGTAAGGGAGGCTGTAGGGTTGTTTGATAAAGCTTTTACAGGGATCTTGTTATGAGCAAGTATCTTCCCAACAATGTCCTCAAAAAACCAGTTGCTTTGGTTTGAGATTAAAAAGACAGTTGGTCTAGGACAAAGATACAGTGAGGAAGGCTTGTGGACAAATGGTAAAAGTATTGAAAATTTGAATCCCAAGTTCAGAACCTTGTTTTAGAGCTTGGCTGCAGGGAGTGTACAGGTGTTGCTTCTGGGGGAGATGTTGTGTGTGGTGCTGCCACTGTCAGTTACCTTCAAGTCTATTAGCTATTATTAGTGAAAGAGGAAAAGGCAGAGCTGTGCACCTGTGTGAGAGCTCAGTTCAGATGTTTGAGTGAGTGTATCCCCTATATCCCTCAATTGTTTTTCTTCCTTCCCAGAGTTCATTCCTTTGGAGGAAATCCTGGTCAGTTCTGTATTGGCTCATCCTACAATTAGAAGTTACTAATAGCTCTTCCTGCATGAAGTTTCTATTAGCCTGACAGTGCTAAATACACCCTTTTAAGAAAAAAGGCACAGTTATATTGGTTGCTAATAGTTTGGAACTGCAGTTAAGTTATTTGGAGAGAATGGGTAACTGAGAGTTTGTTTCGGGTTTTTTTTTTCTGTCTTGGGTTGGTGAGTAAGTACACATGAGGTAATGTTCAATAGGAAAGAGCGTGGACAGCCAGGGGGGTTTTGCCAACTTTTAGCTGAGTGATGACCATTTTAAATTCTTTAAGTTTTTCCTCCCTTAATTTTGAATATAATCCCTGTGGGATTCTGAAGGAAAACTGGAAAGAGACCATCTGAAAGTATGCTGAAGAAGCAATTGGAGAGCAAAGGGGAAAATGTGAACAGTTTGGAAGACATAAGCTGACAGGCTGGTGAGGAGTTTGACGTGGCTCACTGCAAGCATCAGCCAGAGGAATAAGGGCAGAGAGCTGGATCTGAGGTTCGATGACAGCAGTTTCAAATGAGTGCAAATTAAGCTGCATTTATGCTATTGAAACAGAAAATAATACTTCTGGAGTTTGAGGGCTAGAAGTTAAGTGTGTGCAGAAGGGTTAAAGCTTGGGGCATAGCCACCAAAACAAGCAGAATGGTTGAGGAAGAGGAGTTGGCTGCTGCAGCTCAAAGTCTATAGAACAGGACATGTGTGGTGGGAAAGCTGCACTACAACTTGCATTTTTCAAGATGTGGTGCATAGCAATAGTCAGCATGTGTTTAAAAACAAACAACTCTAGGAAGGGGCTTTACAGGCATTACCATGAGTCTGGTTTTCACTTTTTGTTGTATAAATATGAATGTTTCTGCTGGGGATGAAGGATGAACACAAAGAGAGAACACTCACCTGACTCTGGTTATTGGTTTGGCAAATGAATGTGAAGTTTCTGTTCGCATTTTTATTTTCTTGTCAGTTATTAATAATTCATTTTCCAGGTCTCGCATTTGGGTTTACTTAGCTTGAGACGTCAGATGAAGTTAGGATGCAGCATTGTGGCTCCTTTAGAATTATCAGGAACTGCCTTGCACCTGAGGAATGAAAATCTGTAGCATTGGTGGACTCTTTTGCCTGATCTGACAGTAATCATAACTCCACTCACATTTTGTCTATCCATTATGTAGGGCTGCTCAGAACTTGGCAGAAGCCATACGTCTCAAATAGCTCTGAACTGAAATAACATTTTGACCTTTGTTTTCCTTTCTACTAGTTTTAAGTCTTAAGTTTTAGGTGCTTCAGCTGCTTTAGCAGGAAGCCCTAAGTAAGGAAGACACCTTTATTTTTTTTTTCCCCCTAGGGAGGGGGATAGAGACCATTGTAACTTATAATGGGATGACACATCTTCCTGGACAGCCTACATAGATGGTTGAACTGTTAGCAGACTTATTCGTTTTTGAAGCATGTATTTGGAAAAATCAGACGTTTGCATCTGCTGTACTTGGATGAATAAAGGTCTTATAAGAAGCAGGCCAACGGGAGATGATGGAGGAAATATTCACTTAAAAGGATCTTCAGGTGAAATATTAAAGTGAAATACAAGTAAGTCAATTTGTGAAAGAATTCATAAGCTCCTTGATCACTGCAAGCCTGAGGGACCATGGTTGAAAATGCTGTGTGCTCTGAAGTCTGTATTTTGTCGCTTTCTGACCTTGTTTGGCCAAAATGGGTTTGTTCTCTGCCTGGATGTCTGCTAGGAGGGAAATACTTCCTTGATGTCAGTGCAGAGTGGAACACACAAATGGTTGAGAACAGATTTCAAGGCTCTCATTCTTTTATGCTGCTTTGGTGAGACCTAGACTGGGGAGCTCATTAAATGCCTGTTTTGAACTCCAAAGACTCGATTTCTATGTATTGTGAGCATGTAGGAATGCTGAGTTAATGCTAGGCTGTAGGGTATTGCTGGCCATTTTCTAAATTGTAGTGGCTTGTGTTTTTGTAGTTGATATAAGCCTCTCAATGAGTGGGCAAACAGAAAAAGAAGTAGGAAACCAGACATAAGAGAAAATTATCAGTTGTTACTTGGAAGGGAGGTTCAGTGACTTCCAATTCACGCGTGGTTCTCTGTTACTCAAAAATGGTTATGGGTGACCTTGAAAGTTGATGAGCACTGAGACGACAATCTTCAGATGACCATTTGCTTATTCAGATTAATAAGGATAAGTTGCAGAAAGGCAACTGAGACTGGGAAGCTAAATAGCCTCTGAAAATCAGTGCAAATAAATCTGAAATGATGCACAGCAGAGCAAACAAACCAAACTTACTGCTAGAGGCTCTGAGTTAACCATCACCCACCTGGAGCTGATATGAAAACGTAAAGAGCTCCATGAAAATGTCAGCTCAGGGCAGTTGAAGTTAGACTGATGCTGATTATTACACCCACTGTAAAAATCCAGGTTGTGCCCAGATCTCTCATATAATACAATGCTTTGGTCTCTTCCTTTTTAGTGGCCTTCAGAAGGATGGAATAGAAATAGAACAAGATGGAGAAGTAACAACTTGGTGACAGGAGTAGGAGGTGGCTCCTGCAGAGAGAACAGCAGAGATTGCAAGTTAGGACAGTGTAGCCTAAAAAAGATAGAGGGATGAATATAAGGTCTGCACAACTGAGGGGCATGTAGGAACGTAATTAAGGACGTACTGTAACTGGTACTAGGCAAGAACTAAGTGGATTCAGATGAGTTGGATGCTGAGTATGCTGTCTGCTCCAGGGAGTGCTTGCAGTGAAGAATCACAGAGTCACCAAGGTTGGAAAAGACTTCAAGATCATCCAGTCCAACCATCCCCCTGTCACCAATAGTACTCACTAAACCGTGTCCTTCAACACAAAATCCAAATGTTCCTTGAACACCTCCAGGGTCGGTGACTCCACCACCTCCCTGGGCAGCCCATTCCAGTGCCTGGCCACTCTTTCAGAAAAGCAGTATTTCCTAAGGTCCAGCCTAAATCTCCCCTGGCGCAGCTTGAAGCCATTCCCTCTAGTTCTGTCATTAGTTACATGAGAGAAAGAGGCTGACCCCCAGCTCTCTACAACCTTCCTTCAGGTAATTATAGAGAGCAGGAAGGTCTCCCTTGAGCCTCCTCTTCTCCAGACTGAACAATCCCAGCTCCTTCAGCCACTCCTCCTAAGGCCGGTGCTCCAGACCCCTCACCAGATTTGTTTGAAAAACAGAAACAGCAAACAAATATGCACTTGTTAAATAAACTGTTGTTTGTGCACAGTGGTGTTAAGTATATTGAAATTGAATCTTCAAGTGAGTGTATAATTAATATTGCAAATACAGATGTCATTAACTTGTGTGTACTGTGATAAGCTTACAGCTCGTGTAGAGTATGGCTTAAGGGCAACAGTTGGCTGTTTTACCTGCACGGTGTCCATTGTGGTCTGTCGTAGTACCGTGTGTCAGTGTTTTAGTCCACAAAATGTTAAGTTTGTGTGGAATTTCCTGGTGTTTAGTTAAGGAAAACCACCTATAACCCCCAAATAGCCAAAATGCTTAGAGGGTAAAAACGGAAAGCCTAAGAACAGTGAGTTACTGTGATCATTAAATGACTTTCTAATTAAAAAATAAAAAAAAGTGCACCAAAAATAGCTCAACACATTTTTGGAAGTAGTAAATGCCTGTGTTTTTTTGGCTCTCTCCCTCATACCGTAACATTAAAGGTTTGCTACTAGGATTTTTAAATAAAACCTGAAGAACAACAATAAATAAAGGATTCTGGTGAGTTGTTTCATACCTGTCAGAAAGCCAAAAACATTGTACTGGTTCTTGTGCTCCTGCCTGTAACAGGCTCAGTGAAGCCTGGAAACAAAACTGCCTTTAAACTGTACAGTCACTACTAAAATGGTGAATTTTAGCACTAGTTTTGTTTTGTGACATTGCTCTGAAAGCAGAGACCGGCCTCTTCTCAGGGAGGGTCTGCCCTTCTGAGTACCGACAACGTCAGTGGTTTGCAAATATCTACTCTGGAGAACTTCCCTAAACTAAGCATGCCATTAATTTTCTTGCATTTTGGCTGTTAGATCACTTCAGAGTAATTTCTACCTGCTTTCAAAAGAAAAGGGCAAACAGCGAATCCTTTTTTGAGAGCTTTATGAAAGCACGCTTGTCCCAAAGCTTACGTTACAGCCCAGGTTTCCATTGAGGGCCCAGGAAGAGAACTGTGAAGGTGAGCTGTCTGTAGCAGGAACCTGGCAGTTGAAGTCTCAGAAATGGATGCTGACATCAGGCATACCACAGTTAAATTTTACCATAATCCATTGTAATATACGGCTTAATTTTGGGATGTTTAGGCAGTATACCAATCTAATTATGATTTGGTATGTCAGTGCAACATCCAGCTTTACTCTTTATCACTTATTGGCTCTTTGGCTCTTTTGAAACTGTGCAGCTACTTGTAAGTGTCACTCAGCCTCACTGAATGTTTTCCTTCTCGTTACAAGTTGTGCCCACTTCTACTGGTCTCTGACTTGAATTTTCCTTTTTTCTGTAACTTAGTTTTTGTCTTGTTTGATTTACAAACACTGGGAAGTAATATGGAAGGGGACAAGATATGAAAAAACATAGCTGGAAGGAGGAAATCATAAATGTAAGTTAAAAAAAAAAAAAAAGTATTTTGCTATCTACTGTCTACAAGAACAAGGAAAACAGCAGAACTTTTCATTTGAAAAGTGCGTCTTCAGATTAAAATGACTTCATTGGCTATGTCAGGTGTGTTCACACAAGGAAATATCTTTGTGAGCTGACGCACAGCAATAGACCAGATAAAAACATTTAATAGCTTGGATTTAGTACTGCTTGAATTTCTGACTTCATGGAATACAAGCATCCGGCATTCAGTCCTTGTGCTCTTAGTGCATTGAGATGCACAGACTGCCAGGCTGTGCTCAAAAGTGCTCACCGTCAGCATTCTGAATAGCCAGTGTAAATGGATGTTGGGATTTATTTATTTTTTAAGAGAAAGAATATTTTCTAGCCATTAAATTCTGAGGAAATTTTGTTACTTACTTGGAGCAAGTTCAGGATAAACAGAGACTAATCCTGATAGTAGGTTGCATATGTATATATTGGTAGTAAATATATGGTGTCCTTCAGAGATGGAGAAATAGTGTATGGGAAATAAGGTGCTTTTTGAAGCAAGTCATTCTGCAGTACACAATTGGCTACCTCAGCTGGCAGTGAGACTTAGAAGTACCAGAATTGAGAGTAGATGCCCTAGATTTCTGCTGTAAAACACTTGCACAAATAACCCCTTCCCATAAATAATGTAGTAGTCTTCATGTCCTGGTTGATGTGGATTGCTGCTATAGAATCAGCTCCAAACGTTGCCTATTTCAATGTACAAAGCAGTGTATCGGGAGGAAAAAATCTTTACTCACTGCACTTGATTGATGCATTAATGTTAATGCAGCTATGGGAGCTAATGTGAAGGACAGAGATACAAATTGCCTTTAAATCTGAGGTTGGTTTGCTCCTGCATATCTAGGTCACTTAATGTCTTCTGTAGCCCTTGCTTTCTTCCAATCAGCAGTGCAAAGAGCAAGTGTAACTTTAAAAATTAATGTAAGCAGTTGGTAGGAATTTCTCTTGCTAAGAGAAAAGCTACAAATGGAATTTGAGGATTAGAGTTTTCTGAACATGAAAAGAGCAGGAGCGCAATGTCTGTAGGAAAAACCTGCGTGTGGAACACCAACAAAACAGTAAGAAGTCTCTCATTTATGTGGTGTTTTTCTTATGGTGCTGCTCCATCTGTAAAGGAATTTGGTTACTGTGCCTCTGTTGGTGTCTGTGGGGAGCTGCTGGGAAGCAACAGGATTCTGCAGATGAGAATCCTACATACATTTTGCTGGGTCCTATTTCCTGCTTGGACAAACCTTGTCAGAAGGGCTTGTCTTCTGTGAAGCTGTTGTAATGAAAAACATAAGTTGCAATCTCTGTGTAGTGGCTTTTCTGTTTCCAAGAAGAGAGTAAAAGCTTTTTAAGTTCTTTGTTCCCCTGTCCTTCCCTTAGCATAAACCGTTTAGATTTAAATTGATTTTTAAATTTGAATGTATTTGATGTGAATGATTACTGTTGTGGTAGCAAGTTTTGGATACTTAAATTTCCCTGGAAAGATGCTTGATCCTTCCTTTTTTTTTGCTTTTCATTTTTAATTAGTGCTTCGTGCAGTGGATAGGATGTCAGTAGAAAATAAAAACAAAGGCTAATGCTGCCAGATTCTTTTCCCCCTGAAATTCCCAGCTGAATCATCATAAATAACTTACTTATTACAAAAATTTACTTACTAGTTGATAAACATGACTTAGAATTCATACTAATTCATACCATTCAATTTGCATCCTATTTCTGTTACTTGAGTCATCAGCTGTTAATTTATTTTTGTTCTGTATAACTCGGTCAATTTCATTTTTCCTAACTCCTTTTAACTTTCTTGGTGCTGATTTCATCGATATACTCGTGTTTCTGAGGTCATTTAATTTAAGTACATACCACAGGAGGAGATCTTCTAATACTGCCCTTGAATAGGGGTTTCAGGTGACCAAAGGCTGCATTCCCTCAGGTTAGGCATAGCATCAGCTGAAGCACAGATACATAGATCCTTTCTGCTGTTCCACTGAAGTTATTCCATATGCTTCTGCTGTTTCTGCTGCAACCTGTGCTTCTGGTAGCACTGCTGCCAGTGACCAAAGCCTGAAGTGAGTGGGACATAGGCATTCTGAGATGCAAGGCACAGGGAATTGTGTGTCCTGTGGAAAGCTTCAAGTGATCTTAACGATAGGGCTTCATCTGTGATATATATATCCAGTAGCAGCTATCTAATTTGTTTTGCAGGATGAGAATGCTGTTAAACTCACAATATCATCATAACTATGGAACCTAACCACAATTTTTTGTGTCTCTAGATATTCAAGAATTTTATGAAGTGACCTTACTCGACAATCCAAAATGCATTGATCACTCTCAGCCATCTGAACCAATACAGCCTGTGAATACCTGGGACTTCTCCAGCCTTCCGAGCACAACAGTGACATCAGAAACACTGCCAAGCAGCCTTAGCCCAAGTGTAGAGGTATGTTGTCTCTGCTGTTTTTTTTTTTTACCATTGAAATGTTAGGTAACAGATGTGTTCATTTTACTTGATATGTTTATATTTTTTTTTATTAAATGTGCCATGAAGCAACTGTTAAGTGATGAGAAAATGAAGCAGGGAAGTAAATGCATGACAAGGGTGTATTTTCAATAAGCCAGGATCTCCATCCCTCAGTTTAAGTAGTGATGTTACTTGCATTTCTTGTGTAAGTCTCATTTGTATGTCATTAAGGAGGTGAGCTCTGTTTCAGGTGTGCCTTAAGTACAGGCAGTATTGCATAATGTGTGCGAGCTTCTAGTGGTTAAAGGTAGCAAGCTAAAATGACTTGTTTTTATTAAATAGTAATAGAGCTCAGGAAGAGCAGTGAGCAGACCTGCTGAAGGAGTAGTGCTGTGTCTTGTAGGGCAGCCCAGGGCTGTGTGCCACCCAGAAAGATGAAGTCCTCAGGATGCCTTACTGAGTGAACCTGAGCTATTGAAGCTATTATGGAATCTGTCAAATTCTGTAGAGGAGATCTGGATTGTTGCATCTTGTCAGAGTTTGGAAGATGTCTAGTTGGGAAAAGACCAACTTTTTAGCTTAGCCAGGGATAAATGTTATATACTGCTAAGAATCATTATTACAATCTCTTTGCATCAAGAAACTGCACAACATTGGTGTACTGTATTTTTGTCAGGATTGCAGGTAATCAAACATCTCAAAGATTAGAAGTTGAACTTTCAACGCAGCAATGAATTATTTTCCTTTGATTTTTGTGAATGTGGACTTTTAGGCTGGGAAACATGAAATCTCTTGTCTCTGAGGTATTAGCTGCATGAGGTTGTATAGAGTGAGCCACTGCTGTAGTTGCCTTAGTGAAAATCATTTTTAAGGGCTATCACTTATGGAGAAAATTCAGTGATGTTGGATGTATGAGAAATAGTATGGAAAAAACTGCGTTACCTGTAGGCCTAACTCAAGAAGTCCTAAACACAGTTATTAGTGAAGTGTCTCAGCTGAGCTGTTTTCTAGGTGAAGCAACTGTTTCTCCTGTGCAGTACAGAGGCAGTGGTGTATAATTACAAGAACTAACCTGATATAACGTGGATTACTTTGTTATTCTTTTAAGTGTCCCAGATTTGGACTCTTGTGACAAAGCCACCTGTCCTCCAGACTACTTGTCTCAAGTATCCTGTGGAAGGCAAACAAACCTTTGACCTTCAGTATATGAACTGAATCTTGCATTTACTTCCACTATTTGAAAGCATGGTTGTACATATTGGTGTGGATGTTAATTTATGCAAAACCAAACTAAGCTTCTCTCAGTCTTTGTCACACATAGCGAAGCTGACCTGACTTTATTAGAATACTGCTAATTAGGAGTGCTATTTTCTCACATTGTGGTTGGATAGATGGAGAGTTTTGAAGTGTGGAATTTCAGTATTAATTTCATTTGCATTTTTCAGCATATCTGTATATCTTATATTTTTTTGGAAAGATGAGCTATATATAACAGTTGTTATAGTAAACATATGGTCGTACTTATTTTCAGTCTTAATTTTCTTCTTTGCTGACTGTTTTTTCTTAATACCTTTCCCTCCATATTTTGAAATTAAAAACAAACAAAAATCCCAGCCCTACCTCCAACCAGGCAAACAAAGAGAAACAGAGGAAATTCTTACATATTGACACCTGCTATGCGTAGTAATAAAAGTTAACATTTTTAATCTGTAAAATTTGATGCATTTTGCTTTCAATAATATGCTTTTTTCCTTGGAACTTTTTCCATTATAAATGTGGTTTTAATCAGTGTAAGGGTGTAGTCAGCCTCTAATACTGCTACAGCGTGTGTGACACCTAATGATTTGTTTTGTTCACTGAAACTTATTAGAGATCAGAGGGAACCTGAGTTTAGCATCCCCATTTGGTTCGTGTTTCTATACGGAAACGGTCACTTTTTAGACTTGCAAGGCTGATGCCCAAATGAATGGTAGCTCATTAACCAGGCATAACCAGACCAATGTACAAGATGACCTGGACGTTATTTTAGGTGGTAGGACAAGAGTGGATGAGAGTGGGGCAGTTTTTATTGCTTGCAGGTGGTTGTCCTTGAGTGTCATGCCTTAAACCACACTTCTTTTGCCTTACTGATATGTCTCTGCTGTAGTTACTCTGGAACAACTGGGTTTTCTTCCAGCTGACACTTGCTCTACGTGAAAGTTGCTTGGGAGTGGGGATAGAATGCTTCCCTGTAGTGAATGAGGATTGTATTACAAGAACTTTCTATGCAGCTGACTTTGGAAGTGACTTTTTAGCAATGTGTGCTTGTATATACATGGAGTAGTGGTATGCAAGTTTAGCTTACCTAAGGGTTTTTAATGGAACATAACAGAGTTCTTTGGCTTTGCTACTTCTGGATCAAAGCAGTAGATTTTGTAATTCCCATTGATACCCTATTAGAGGAAGTTAGAGCTACAGACTGCAGTTTTCCTGCTCGCAGCAATCTGCTTTCCTTTCTGTGCTTCCTGACAGCTTTATTTGTTTTAGCTTTCAGTACAAAAAAAAAAAAAAAAAAAAAAAAAGATTCAAGGCAGTGATAAGCGGGACAGGAATGTTAATCCCTACGGTGCTGAGGAGCAGTAGAAGGTCTGTCGTTTCAATTGGAAAAGGTTAACGGGTGCGTAGCTCTATGGTGTGCGTTAAATACTGAGCTTGGGGTGCGTTGGTAATGTAGGTTAAGGCGTGTAAAGCTGGCTTTCCGTGCTGGTCCCTGGGAGAAGGGTCTGTGCTGCAGGGCGCTCGTAGGGCCCGAGCCGTGATCTGTAGCGCCACCTGGAGGCGGGACGCTGCGCGCCTGGGAAGGACGTGGTGAAACTTGAATCTCCGGTGAAGTCTGCCTTGACCTAATTGAGGAGTTCATTGCTAAGGAAACAATTTTTTTTTCCTTCTTTTTCCTTTAACTCGGTGAGGTACTGGTTGGTTTAATTCAAGCTGAATAGCAAACGCTTGTTAATTTCTCCGATGTAAAAGTAGCCCCAACTTCATCTTAGAAACTGGGGGTGGGGGGAAAAGAAAAGAAAAAAATGACCCCATCTGAAAATAAACATTTTGGCTTTGATGGTGGAACTTGATCCAGAACATTTACTGTTACAGCTAGGCTAACAGATCTCAGTGTTTAGCGAATAATGGTGGCTGATCTGTGGTTTTCCCTGTTCAAACATATGGGCATGTGCAGATTGAATCAGGCATGTAGGGAGTATCTGGCTTACTGTCTTCTAAGTCCTTCTTGCCAAGTTCTTTTCTCTTGTAATAGAAAGAAAATAGAAGAGGAAATAATAAATAAATTACAGACCAGTCAGCTAAGTGTCCAGCCAAGGCAAGGTAGAAATGAAACTTTAATCATCTTGCAATCGTGGAATCATCCAGGCTCACTAATGGAAAATGTCAGATTGCTAAGGGTTAATGAAAACACAGAGACTATAAAAGCTCTCTGGGCAATCTGTTCCAGTGCTAGACTATCCTGACAGGGAAAAAGCTTTTACTTCTTGAAATCTGTTTCAGTTGATTTCTGTTTCCCAGCTTTCTGATGCAGATGCACTTGCCCCTGTTGTTTTGTAGGTACTGGGAGACTTCTTTTAGGTCATACTGAAACTTTTTCTTAAAGCTAAATCAGGAGCAGTGCCCTCATCCTCTCTCTATGGAATAATCCTTCTACCTCCTCACTGTATTGATGGCCTGCTGCACAAGTTGCTTCAGGTTATCTTCATCTTTCCCATGCTGGGGGGCCACGCAGTGGTGCAGCTGGGTGCAGTATTCCAGATGTATTAATAGAAGTGCCAAGCAAAGTGGAATAGTTTCCCTTGGTATTACTGTGCTTCTGGTAACACATTTAGATGCTGTTAGCTGACTTTGCTATTGAAGCATTCTGCAGGCTCAGGCAGAGCGTGCTCAAAATCCATACAAAAAAAGATAATGTGAATATTTTGATAAGAGATGGAATTAAACTAAATTTTCTTGTACAGCATGAGAATTGGTTGTGCCCACAAAGCAAGCAGTGATGTCTTAACTTTTCAAAGATTTTTTTTTTTTGATAGGTCTATGTAACATCTTAAGATGAGAGAACATTGTATGGAGAAGGAACTTGAGGTATATTTTCCAGGGCAATGAAGAAAACCACTCATTTATAATGGATAGTCTGTAGCAGTTAGTATTCATACTGGAAATGTGTGTCAGATGGTTAATCAGAGTCTTAGAGGAAATCCCCAGAAGCATTACCTGCCTACCTAGAGTATGGTGTTAAAGATGCTGTGCCTCTGTTTCTCTGCTGCAGTCGGCTTTAAAGGCCCCTCATCGGGCCGTTACAAACGCAGTCGGTTGTACCTGTCCCAAAAACAGGTGCTTCCTGGGGAAATCTAGGCCTGTCATGGTGATCATCTTCAAATATGTCCTCAATATTTGTACAGACTCATTGCTGGCTACCTTGATGGCGTGCTGTGTCTGATTGTTCTGCAACCTGTTGTTGTACTGTTGCTTTATGCTTGTGTTGCACGTGCTTGTGTATTGCCCAGTATGTTTTTCAGCTACTTTTACTGCAGAAATAGCATGCTTGTTTTATTTGGGCATCTGATAGTGTAGAGTCTGAGGTCTTGTAGTGAGTGTATAGTGTGTAGTCTGAGGATCCTCATTGCTTTCTCTATGCCAACTTGGTGGGAGGGAAATGACATTTGGCTTGCTATTATTTTCCTTCAATTCTTAAAACCTAGACAGTTTGTACAAATAAAGGAGTAGAATTCAGTTCAGGACGCATACGCAAGCAGTAAATTTCTACTGTTTCTAAAAATTTACCTTCAATTGTGTTTTGTTTTTTTTTATCTTGTAACAATAGCATTGTGCATCCAGGTTCTAAGGTTAGCTGGGTTAGGTTACAGCATCTTAAAATGTTAATGCCTTCTTTGCTAAAGGAGCTGAGATAATGCTTGCAGTGATGCTACTGCTTGATCTTTACCAGGTCTTTGAAATCTCTTCAGATCTGCTGAAGTTGAGGAACTGATGTACTATCAAAAAGCTCAGCTGAGCCTGCTTCTCTTGTTATACCTGTGACAGCTGTATGTTACACAGGTTTTCTCAAAGAATTGGAAAGCAAATTAACATTTAAATAACCATCGGTGCTTTTATAACTTGTTGGTGGATGAAAATATTTGCAAAATTGGTGTTTTTCCAAAGCATTATTTTAATTTTTGTGATTTATTCATTGTATGGTTTATATATGCATGGATTTTCCTTTAATTATCTGGTGACATGTCTGGTAGATAAAGAATTTCATGCTGGAAGAATAGATCTGTGAAGGAAAAAAAAAAAAGGGCCTGCCAAGTACAACCTGAAAGAATTGGTAGGTAATTCAACATGAGAAAATCCCATCTGTTCCCTGTGTATTACTCAGCTGAGTAATGCTTTGTTTTTTTCAGTGTTAATGGCCCAGGTAGCAGCGAATGGAACTGGGTAGAACAGATGTTGGTGATTGCTGCTGGTGTGACATAGAGCTGACAGAACAAATGTTTATTTTTCAATAGATATGAATATGAACAGATTGTGATGCTGCTTACAATTTCAGTGCACTAATAGTGATTTTAGTGTCTAAGAAATGCTTACTGACTGCATACAAGTGTCTTATTCTTTGCATTAAAAATAGTGCTTTTCATGCTCTTCATGATATTGATTCAGGTTTTTGGTGTACTTCAGGGTCTTTCTGTTGCTCCTCACATCACAATTTAAAGAAGTTTCCAAGTTAATGTATTATGTTGATTAACTTTCAGTTCTGTTTTTCTTGTTTTTTTTTTTTTACATAGTCATTTTTCTGAAACAACTCTGTCTGTCTGAGCTCCAAGGTGTAACACGTGCTTGGTCATTCAGGGAGTTCTGAGATTTGTCACCAAGAAGCTGTGTTCTTGTTTCTTCTGAAGATGCTAAGCCTCAGGAATGCTTGACTCATGTTTTCAAATTTGTTTGTTTTATGAGCAGGATTTCCAATGAAAAGCATGCAGATACTATGTTTATGGGCTGGAAACTGCTAGCTTATGTACTCTGAGAGCTTATCCATCTGTGTATTGGATTTGTGAAAATGTGCACTAGCATTTGCTACAAAGTGTCTTGCTTTGCCACTACAGTACGTGTGATTGGTCTCTTTCCATTCTGTGTGGACGTGCCCCACGATGACATTCATTTACTGAGAAATAGTTTTTTCATCCATTTGAAACCTCAACATGCAATGCCTCTTCATGCTCTCTGAATTGCTGTCTTTGGCACAGCTCATATGAATAGTGGATCTGAACAGTTAGGTGCCTTTTGTGACAAGGTTTATTGGCTACTGGTCTTGGTAAAAAGATGACAGTGAGTGGGAAGATGATGATCCTTGGTTCTAAAGGATTCCCAGAGAAGACTAAGAATTTAAAGAAAAGAAAGAGGAAAGCACCTTTGAATAAATCAGTTGTAGCCAGGATTAGGTTGTATAAGCTTAATCTTAGAGCAGGGTGGCTGAGAGAAATCTGAGTGATGAGGAAGGTCATTGATTTGTGCCCTTGATACACAGAGCACAACTGATGGACAGACAGAGCTTGCGCACCATTGGGAGCTCCTGAATTGCAGTTTGTGCAGGAAGCTCACGTGTGGGCTGCCTTGGGCCAGCCATTAAGAGACATTGCTAGATGTGTGCCAAGCCACCTAAAAGGGCATTTGCTCAGTTTCTCTTGGTTTTGTATCCTTGTGCTTTATGAAGTTCTCTGCTCAAAGCACCTGAGCAATCAGTCTTCTCCAAAGACTTGGGGAATCCGAGGATATTTTGTACAAGGAGTATCCTGAATGCATTGAGCTACATGCCTGTTTTTTCTTCTGATAAAGGAGGGTTCCAGCTGCTTGGTTGCTGCTTTGCTTCTCTGTTTCCTGAACAGAATTTTTTTACTTCTTCTGTCTGGGTTGAGTCTTACATCAATCTGAATGTGTGTTTATCCCTGCATTGGTAAACCTTCACCTGGTGTTCATACTAGAACTGCTTCCAAGGCAGCTGAGACGGTGTGAATCTCTGCCTTGATTTCAACATGCAAGGTAGAAATCCTGGTTTTGATGGCTGAATGATGTAAGATAAAACTTGACATCCCATTTAAGCTGAGATGAGGGTTTTTTTTTTTTTTTTTTTTTTTTTTTTTTTTTTTTTTTTTTAATTGCTTGCACGTTAGCAAGCTTTTCTTGCTTAATGCTTAATGATTTTATGTTAGTAATTTAGAAATGGGGAAATTATTTTCTGTTGTCCTTCTTTTCTCCCATGTCCTATAAAAGTGCCATTTGTCTGCAAAATTAAATGTTCAATCTTAGGAAAAATAGTTTCCTTATTTCTTAACTTCTTTCTCTTTTGTCTTTTTTTCTTCCCCCAATGTATAATAGGGCAGAGCCAGGGAGTCCAGTGGAGTAAAACTGCGGAATTTTTCTACTTTTATATCTGCTGAGGGGAAAACAGCATTGCTGTTGTTTAGCTTCATAGCTCTCGTGAGCTGAGGCCTGCCAGCCTCTATTTGATACTATTCAACATGTGGTGCTTCTGTTGTATTGCCTGTGCTCCCTCAGCCCTGCCACTTCCATGAGAGCCAGGCTTTCGTTGAGGCACTCAATTAAAACAAAACTAATTCTGTTTCTGGCTACATGACACGGGTGTGCATGCCTCCCTCAAAGTCAGGGTCTCATCATGACACACACCCGTGGCCACGATGTCACTGTGTGAGCAGTGACTGCATTAAGCTGAGGCTTGTGTGAGCTGGGGGTGACTGCAGCGGCAGGTGGGCTGCTGCCTGGTGCTGTGCTCTGGCTAGCAAGTGTGGGGACAAGCACAGCACTGAGCCTGCTAGGTGCTGGCACAGCCTCTTGCAGGCATCCAGCGGGTTCAGAGTGAATTAAGCTTTATTGTTCCAGATGATGTGATGTGAAGAATGGCTCTTTGAAGGATGAAAAAGGAGAGAGAACAGTCTTGTATGCAATGCATACCAGGGGACTTGGTGGGACTTGATTCTGGAACCTGTTTTTAAAGTGAAACGGTGTTGTGAGAATGCTCTGGGTAGATAGACTTAGACTTGTTTGGTGGCACATATACCATTGATTTGTCTGGTGGTATATTGTAGGCTTAGCACAAAATAATAATTTGAGAATTTAAGTTTAAAATGGTCTGTTGATATGCTTTTTCAAAATGCTTCCCTGTTTATGCAGCAAAGGTGGGGAGAGACCTAATGGGAGAGGATAACTCACCTGAAGGCTAACTGGTTGCTTCCAATGCTTTGTGTGCTGGATTAATATAGCAAGGTTCTAATTTGTGCATGCAACTGCACAAATTAGTTAGTGTTAGTGTTTCACAGTACAAACTGGTTTTTTTGTGTGTCCAAATGTTTGACTTCTCCCAGCTGTGTTAATCAGGCTGACAAGGCTATGCTTGTGCATACAAACTTTGCCTTGTCATTGCATTACAGCATTACAAAAGGAAATGAAATTCTAGGTTAATTCAAGGCTCAAAATAGCATTTCTCTTGCAATATGCATTACTCTTTCCTTGCCACTTTCTTCTCTCCCTGTTCTACGTGGAATATTCCATTCATTACTGCTTAGGAAATCAGTTGTTTTGCAGCTAACAAATGCTGAAATAATGTTACAGGAGAAATGCTTGCTTGCAACCTTAACTATTTTTGCACAAAAGCTTAATTTTAGAAATTGTAACAAGCTAAGAGAAGCTGAACTGAGATTTTTTGCTGTAAAATAATTTCGTAGTGCATTTCATCAAATGAATCCCTATGACTCTTATCTGTTAGGTAATCCTGAAAGAGGAGTATGTGAAACAGACTATGAGGAGGCACTTAACTGGTATGGAATGAGATTTGACATCTTTTGTAAGATATTTTCAAGGATAAATTCAAGTTTTTCAGATGTAGGTAGTCAAAATAGGTTAAAAATCTTTTATGAAACTTCCAGCATTTGTATTTTAGTTTGCTCTCTCTTTTTCTTCACATTATTTCTACCTCTGAATGAATCCAAAGGGGAACCTGGCTCACATTCTACTGTTTTGACTATTCAGTAAGAGTGCTTCTCATTTGAGATGATCTTTTGCTGGGACTGAAAATAAGCCTCTTAAATGTTTGGAAAAATACCTGCTATGCTGAAGCAATGGATTGTTTATGCATTGTGACGACCAAGGTAAGATCATAAAGCTTTTGATTAATACCTGTGATCTTGAGTTCTTGAACCTCTCTTTCAATTTTGTCTCCCTGTAATGAGAACATCTTGATGGTATTCTAGTGCTGTTTTTTTGTTTTAACTTTAAATGCACCAATTGTGAATGTGCATTCTGTAGTTGTTGCTAAGAACAGTCACAGAACATAATTCTTGTCAGAGCTGATTATGCACGTTGAAAAACTCATATATGAAGTAGAATGGTGAATTTGTTTTTGTCATTCTGCAGTAAGATTCTTTCTTATAGAACTCACTCTTAAGTGTGCTAATGTAATAGTGTGCTTTTTGTTCTGTAGAGTGGAATTCTAAGTGATGTTTTACATAACCCTTATCAGGACGTGTTTAAAAGGAAAGATGCTGAATTTAGGAAGTCCTGCTAGGGATGGTTATATTCCCATATGTTCTCTAATTAGGAAATCTTGCTGCTTTGAGATGGAGGCACCCAAATAGCTTAGTGCCTTTACTTCTGTGCTACAAAGAAGTTTTGTTTGTGATTTTTTTTAATGCGATCCATGTAACTGGTAAAGGTAAAATCTGATGCATAAATGGATAGTATACTAATGTGAATACTAATTGTGAAATGTGGATAGAGTGAGAATTTGTATTTTGTTGGCATCTGGAAGGTTTTTATTTTTCTTGTTGTTGGTAAACTGTTGTCCTGTGTTGTTCCCTTTTTCATGGATATTTGAGTAATTGCAGGTTTAAACTTTTAACAATCTAGTTTGGCTTCTGGTGTTATTTTTAGGAAATTTGAGACAATGCAGCTTGTTCAGAAGCACATTCATTCTGTTCTTTGGAACAGAATGAAACTAAACATCTTAAAGAATAATGCATGGATTTGAGGATAGCTCTTATAAGATCCAAGGTAAAGGTGCTTCTGAGTCTGTTTGATGGAGAGAAGCACAGGCTGATTGGAGTGGGTGAGGTTACCTCATCTGTCACCAGCAAAGAAATCTTTCTGGTGTCCAAGCTGTTGGTTTTTTGGAAGTGAAACCTACCCTTTAAAATGACAAGTTTGGTTGATTACAGTAGTTCTTAGTGTTGCTGCTTTACTCCTTTAGGTACAGTGAGATTAGGATCAGATAATGATCCCAGTGAGCAGAAAAATGATTCGTACAAGAAGTTAAGACAATTGAAAATTGATTCTGGCACGGCAGAATTGTGTTTCAGCCAGCATTGCCCTATGAGAGCTAACACACAAGTCCGGCTGTTCGCAGCAGTGCTGCACGGAAGAGGAAGAGATCATCCTCTCTCCAACAGAAGTCTTTAGATTGGCTTAGGCTGATCTGCATCTCTACCTGGAGTTACCTACCACCTCTTAATCCTTCTAGTCTGTTTAACAAGAGCTTCTGGCCTCCGTTAGCTCAATGTTGCACTGCCTGGCATATTCATCTGAAGCTGCTTATTTAAAATGAAGCTTTATGAAAGTACTGTGTACTTCTCTGTGAACATCAGTGCATCTGATGACTCGGAGGCTGTAATCTAATAGAAAATACATTCCTTAATGTTGTGTGCAAAACTATTTCTCTGATGTAAATTAATGCGTGTGACATTTGAAGTCAGCATTAAAGAAATGCATGATACGATTAGAAGCACTGTTAAATGCTTCCCTTTCCTACTGAGTGAAAAGATATTTGAAACTATTCATTACTACTTTTTATTTCAGTATAGCAAAGTAGAGAATTTGATCAGGGAGATAAATTTTTTTTAATGAATTTGAGAGATCTTTCCTAATTTGATCTTTGATCACTGTACTGCATTTAATTAAGAATGAAGGTCTGTTTGTGATGGGAAAATAAGTCCTTAAACTACTGCTTTTCTTCACACTCAACCAGTGCAAAGAACACTGATTAATGCAGGGCTTTTTTTTGTCTCCTTATGTGGGCACATTTGGTTTGATGTAGGTAGGCAAATTTGCATCACTGCAACCATGGATACTATTAAGAGCAGGCACGTGGGCTGCACTTACAGTAATGACTTTATTTAAGTAACAGTTTTAAATGAGTACTTGACACTTGATGATTTTTCATATCTGTGTATTTTGTTTTTTCCAGAAGAGCAGCTTTTGAGCAGTCTTTGTTAACTTGTTCACTCAGTTGTATATATTCAGTAAAATCATTAAAGATGAACATCTGATTTTAAATTTCTTCAAATAATATTCCTCATAAGCCAGTAGTGCAAAAGAATGATTGTTGCATACAGTTTTTGTTTCAAAGCCCCAAGAAGTGTGCTGCTTGGACAGCCTCACAGTCCTGTCGATACAGTCCAGCACCTTGTCTCTCACAGTAGCCAAAATGTGGTATCTTCAGAAGGCAGTGAGCACGTATGATCTGTTTGCTTAGTACCAAAAAGAAAGATGAAGGTTTCTATTTTTTCCTTTTTGTTTTGTTTCCCTCCCCAAGATGTTAAATCAGGAGTCTCTGAAAATGCTGGTCACCTGGGCCAGCAGCGATGTGGCAGCGCAGGGCAGGAGGCTCCGGGAGCCCAAGCATGGAGCTCGCCTCCTGCTCCTCCTCACCTGCTGCCTACAGGTACAGGATCTCTCCTGTGGAAGTGACCTCACCCAACCATCAAACTCAAAATGGGTCACTGAGGGCTTTGACTGGTTAGGGCTTGTCAATGTCTAGCAACTGAGATATGACAACTTTTCTGGCAGTGTGGTCTGAGGATTAATTCTTTTTCATAAATACAGCTTTTTTTTTTCTTTTTTTTCCTCCTTTTAGTGCCTTTGGTAGCTTCCTCATTTACCCTCACCCTGTCTGTTTGAACATCATCTGTCTTCCTGCAGTGCACTGCAAAAAGCCAGTTTAGGTTTTCTTCCTAAACTCCTCTTAGGTGTAGGAAGGCTGCTGCTAGCTCTGCTTGAAGCTTTTGTTTTTTCAGGTTCCCTGAACCTTTCCTCATCGTGCTCCAGCTTTTTCACTTTTTTGGTGGCTTTCCATAGGACTTGTCACAGAATGTTACAGCTATGCCATAACAAAGACTATGAGAGGAGATAAGGAGAAGTTGCATTGTGAGCTTTAAATTTTTGGAGATACTGTGAGTAGACTGTAATGATGGAAGGAAATGTGAAGCAATGGAGGCAAGATTGTAAAAATGGAAAGCTTTCATGTATTTGTGATGCAGAAATCACTGTCTGGGCCCAAAGGAGAATGCATTTTTAAAATGGAGGAACAAATCCTAGAACTTCTTGAATTTAAAACTGTAGAGATAGAAACTCAGTTACATGAGAAATAAATACACCAAAAGCTTAAATACTGTGTTAAATAGTCCACAAACAGCCCTTCAAAGTTGACATCTGTAATTTCATTTTGCAACCATTTCTTTTCACTAAAGAACAAATAGATTTCATAATGTGTTGGGTTGCCTATAGAACATGGTTGTCTGCTGAGCCAATTGAGTAGTGCAAATAAGATACCACTTGGCTTTGATATGCCATCTGGTCGTAATGTTGAAGAAATGGGTGCAGAATCAGTCATCAAAAAAACTTTGGAAGTGAAAGAAAAAAAACCTGTGCATCACAGTAATGTTGGCAGTGTTGGCAGATGGTATGAAACTGCTACTGTATGTAATCTTGCAGTATAAAGCAATGCCAAAGAAACAGCTGCCTGCTAGGATGGCTGGTAGGTGTCAGAACGAAGGATGGCTGCCTGCAGACTGAGGGATTGGCTCATTGGCATTCGGAATAGGAGATGAGGTGTGCTGTTAAGAGTGAGGAATGTGTACTGTAGGTGGACTTAAAGGGTATCTGACAAAAAACGATGAGGAATACAAGGAGAGAATATTGAACTTGCAGTCATGCTGGGAAAAGTTATATCCTCACTGCAGGTATTTGTTGTGTTTGTAAAGACTACTTGAACTTTTATTGCTCAGGTTGGACTTTGGCGAGGGTTCGTATTTCTGACTCTTAATAGCAAATGAAGAAGCCCAGGATAACATGAACCAGTGAGAGATTGGTTAAATCCAAAAGTCGGAGCTAAAGATCTTAAAAATAAGTAAATAAAAGACTACTTCAAATTCCATGGACAGAACTGAAAGGTGACTTGTGTGAGTTCTGTGGATGAATAGGTTTGAAGATGATGAGATGACTGAAGACACCAGGAGTGAGGAAGAAGTTGAAGATGACACAGAGTGACAGCGATGGAAATGATAGAGCAGTCTGAAGCATAGAATCTGAAAAGCACTATGAGGCAAGCATAAGAGAATAAGCTAAAGCAAATATTAGGAAAATGTCTTACTGTGTATCAGTTACAAAGATACAGTAAGCCTTGTCCACTTCTCTTTAAATGGTTTTTCTTAAATCATCATCTTTCTGTTGATGTGATGTTCTACCAGCCACCAGTGCCCTGGCCCTGAAAACCTGTGTGAGAGGCAATTGCTCTGTATTTGGTAAACTTGGGTGGCTCTCTCTTATATGGACTTGTCCATCTCCCTGCAGGGCACATAAAATACAGGACGAAGGTATCAGTCTTGTGCTTCATATGCACGTATCCTAGTGCATGTGTTTCCTTATTCTTTGTAAATGACTGAAGTATGTAGAAGCTTAGACTTGATTATTTCATTGATAAAGGTAATAGAGTTGCATAGTTCTTCAGGCAGGCATGCATCAGCAAGGTTTGTACTTGATCTAGTTTGAAGACATGAGGTAGTTGAGCCAACTCTTGGTGTGTCTGTATGAAGCTGGTAAATGTTGCCAGAAGATTTTGCATCTTTGTCCTCAAGTTGGTACTTACTTATGTGTAGTGGAAATTAGTTACATCTGGTTAGTGTGTGAGTTCTAGATGTGTTTGATTTAGCAAGAAATGGCTATAAAATATCAGTGTGCACTGAGATCATGGTGTGGAATTTATTTGGAGAAGATGCTGAGTGCAGCAACAAAAAGGGGAAAAATCTGTCCTGTATAAAAGATTCCTTCAAAGCATTTTCTGAACTCACTTCTGGGACTCTGTGAGTTTATGTCAGAGGAGCTGGTGATTTCAACTTGAGTGACTTTTTTTTTTTTTTTCTTTTTTCAGGTAGGATTAATGGGAGTAACAAAATGTTTATTCCTAATCAGTTTTGCTTTGCTGTCTGTCCTTATTGTGGGAGAAGAGTTCAGTCTGTAGCTTTGGGTATGACAGTGGCCTGATGTATTGGATTGCTGCAAATGAGAATGCTTCCAGCTTCTCGCTCATGTGCTGGAAGCCCAGTAGAGTACAACATGCTTTTCTGGTGGTTAGTGAGTTAAAGCAGCTCATGGAGAAGTCTGCTGAGCACTTGGATCTGTGAAAAGGTATCTGCTGGAATAGAGAATTGTAGTGTGCGGAGCAGTTCAATTGGCTCAGCTGCAGCTGAAAAGACAGGTAAAATGATAGGGTTTAACAGATCAACGTTTCTGGAAGGAGAAGGGAGGAGAACAGCTATTCTCACTACAGGAGAACTGAAATGTTTGGTCTTTTTGGCTGCTGCTCGTGAATCCGGACCCTCAGAGTGAGCAGCTCTGGCACTGTTTCCTGTTGTAATGAAAACTGGGAGAAAAGAGTGGGTGAATAAATGTAGGGTTGCTCATAGTTGGGCATATGGTCTCCAGCACGATTCCTTCAGCAGGCAGGGTATTTAGGTTTCTTCAAAAAATAAATCCACAGAAAAAAAAGAAAAAGAACAGCCCAACCCCTTGCTCAAAAAAACCTCTGAAAAACAATATCCAAGTAGGGTTTGCTCTGTATTCAGATGCCATTTCAGGAGGCTGAACTCCCTGGCTGATTTTTCTCATGTGCCACTGTTGATTCTGTTTCACAGGTGGGCACAGCACTTGATTTGCAAATACAGTTTCACCAGGATGTGAGGTTTGCTTTTCTTTTCACTTTTTTATTTATTTGATTCTTAATCATAGCTTGATACACTGTCAGTGAATATTACTCAATATTAACATAGTGGTAATTTTGTTGACCAGCCACTGCTGCATCCTGGGCTTGGAGGAGGGGAGGATATGCTTTAATGAAACTCTAATACGTAGTGAAAGTGTAACTGAGGGCCACTGTCTTAAAGGTCAATGTGGGTAGAAGTCATCAGCATTCTCTGAGCCCATCTGCATGCCCAATGGAGAATGAACAGTCCATGGGACATTTTAGTGACAAACCCTACTGCCTGGAAGAGAGACTGCCTTACATCCTTTGTATGTTCTCTAACAGTGGGTTTGTTTGTGCCTACATACCTTGTAATGAATGCTGAGGACGTTTTTTGTCCTTCTTCATCTGTGCAAGGCTGAGTGTGCCAGCCATGTGGTTTAGGCTTCTCTCAAGTGTGCTGTTGCAATGGAGTGCTCTGCAGTGAATTTTTACTTACCAGCATGGCATATCTTTCATACTGGAAAAACAGGCGGTGTGGTGGCTGCTTTTTGCTACCTGTTTGTGGTGCCTTTATTGCCTTGGTGCAGTTGACACTCCCAAGAAATGCTTTGCTTGCATGTTGTGAGGTCTGTGCAGGGGGGTACAAGCAGGGTAGCTCAGGAGCTTTCCTCTTGGACACACTTGGTTTCTTCTTTATGTAGTAACTCTGAAGTCCCCATAATATTATAATATTGGACTTTGGCAATTTTTCTTCTGTAACAGACAACTTTTTACTTTTCCTTGTTAGTTATCTCTTGGGAAGTATGCAGTAACTCCCAATAGTGCAGGGTAGACTTGTAGTATATTCCTGTACCTCTACAGATATGTTACCAGAAAGAAATTTTTTATTCTTCAGTTTGTTTTTTAAAAAACAAAAAACCAACCAAGATGTTTTTATACCACCCCCCCCCCCCCTTTTTTTTTCCCCACTGCTTTCTGTAGTTAGCACTGATAACAATTTAAGCTGTACATAGCACTGTCTTATTACATAAAGCCTTTTTTTTTTAACCTGCTGCTTTCATCTTCCTTCAGTGCAGGTAGACAGCCTGTGAGTGCTTCTGCCACTGCTCTGTTCTTTGTTGAAGTGGGACTCTGTACTTTATAACAGTTCCAGATGAGGAGGGGTGGCAAATTCAGTGACTCATTAATAGTAAATGCAGCTTAACTCTTCTGCAGAAAATAATCATGGTCCTGGAAATAATCATGATCTCTTATCTGATAGGCATCAATTTCCCTATTTCTCCCTTCCTACTGGGCTGTTCATAGTATCACATGGCATAGCTGATATTATGAAAGTAACAGAAACTCAGGGGAATGCAGGAAAGTATGAAGATGAGCTAGAAGTAGCATGGTCTTTTTAACTCTTCCTGATTTTACTTTTTATTGGTTGTGAAATATTCTTTAGAGACCATCTGGGCAACTTGGGAGATGGAAAAGTGTTGTTTTAGGCAGTGCTCTATAATTGCCACTCTGAATTGTGGGGGGAAAAGTGGAAGAGCTTGTCTCGACTACAAAGGGAATATACTTCCAAAATACAAAGATAGCAATGACTTGTCAAACAGGGTGTTAAAACATGAACAACGTGAGTTAAACCAAAATAAATTGAAGCTGCAAATCAAAAGATTCCTGTTGCTAAATGTAATTAGTTCAATGAAAGCCTTTTCTAATAATAATTCAGATAATAGTAACTCATTATGATGGAGTTGGGTGATTTCGACGATCATATTATGTTGTGTATTAGGAGTTTGTGTTGAGAAACTCAGCAGAAAGATTTGTCTCGCTTTGAGTAATTTTGAAGGATTGAATGGGGGTCGGAGACCCCAGTATCAGAACCCCAGTTCTGAGGCTTGTGTAGCATATGCTGTGAAAGTGTACTGCTGTAAAATGGAGACTTCAGAAAGTGAGACAGTTCACTGTAAGGCTGTTTTGTGTTTTATGTCCTTATCTTTAATTGCCACAGGTATCAGGTGAAGAGTCCTTGTGAGTGGAGAAATGCTGCCCTCTACTGTTCTGATATTTTTTTTTCCTCAAGAGGACAATCTGCATTTTAGGGAACTTGGCCCAGCTTTCTCTGCCCACTAAGACTAAAAAAACGAGGAGATGCTTCTGAAAAGTGGGGAAGAGTGAAGAATTATGGTATTAGATTACAGGATGCAGGTTTGCTGATCCCCAAACTCTAAAATCTTGGTTGATACTTTGCATTATTTTGTTTCCCACCTGCAGGAGTGGTCATGGCCCCAAGCCTGTTGATATGCAAGAAGCATTTGAAAAATGCTGTTAATGTATGCTTTAACTCTTAGGTTACCCTTTGTGGAGTCAAGAACTGGACACTATGATCCTTGTTGAGCCTTTGCCAACTCAGGATGCTCTGTCATCCTGCATTCAAAGTTCTTTGTGCCCTTTCTAATTGAGAGGGTCTATGTTCACTGCAGAAGGCTTCGCTATTTAAACATGTGTACACACACATAATCTCTCTGCCCCCACCAACCAAACAAAAACTACTTCCCAAAACCAAGTCACTTTCAAGTGATTTTTTAGCAAATTCTTATCAACCCAGATACAGTAATGGACAAGTAAGATGAGTTAGTTTTAAATCAAAAGCAAAATGAGTTTGCCCAAAGGCAAAGCTGAGAAGGACTCTTTTTTTTTTCCTACTCTTTGCTCTTTCCTGTTTAGTTCAGTTTTACCTTGTATTAACTTGAGAGAAATTGGAGAAATGGCTTTTTGTCTGATTTTATAGCAGATATAAGAAGCTTTATACTTCCAAGTACTTTTAATATTTTTCCTCAGAGTTACTATTCTGTCAGCACTGCTTTTCTGATCTAACAGCTTTCCTCCGTTTGGTTATTTAAAAACTTCTTTGTCTTTTTGGTTAAAGTACGATATTCCAGGTGTTCTAAAGGAAGGCAAGAAAGACCTACATTTGCAATGGATACTAACTTTACAGTAAATTCAAAGATACAACAGGGAGCTATTTTCTGTAGGAACCTATTGCATCTTGCTGAAACATTTCACAAAGGAAAGCTCAGTTTTGAAGAACTGTGCCATCAGTTTACCTATAGCTGCTGAAGTTTTACAAGGGCAGGAAAAGGGTTCTTCTTGAAGGAGTATGGCTTAAAAACATGGTAATGCAGGGCTGATGAGTGGGATTTAGTCTAGAATAATAATTTCTAAGTTTTATTTGTGAAGTGTGAATACAAGTCACTAGTTGCTGAAGTGACACAACACGCCCCAAGCAAAATGACGTGACACCCCTCTAGTTGAAGTGGCTAACAGAAGAAATTTCAGGACCTTGGCACAAGGAGATCTCAGTGACTTGGGAATTGCGTTAGAAGGCAATTCATGAAACTCAGCAAGCAGTTGTGCCAAGTTCTGCAGCAAGTGCAGAGTAAAGCTGTGTACTGGAACTGGGAAGGAACTGGCTGAATAGCAGCTGTGCCAGGGGAATCTGATGGTTCTGGGGGACAGAGAAGCCAAGGAAAAAAGTATGGTACAAGCTGTAAGTAGTTTAGGGTAGAGTTAAATATGGCAGATAATTGGGCATCAGTAGAGCATGTTGGTGCTCAGATTCTCTCCTGCTCTCAGTATACTATTCTGTAATTGAATTATGGTCTGTTCTCACAAGTTTTAGGCAGTGGGACTGGAGAACTGATTTGTTTGCCTTCTCTGTCTCTGTAGAGGAGGAAATTAAAATAAAAACAAAAAACAAAACACCCTCAAGTCATTGTTAGTATTGTGCAAGCATCTCATCTGCACTGGCTGTGAGTGGCTCTTAGAACCTACTCTGGTGCTACGTCAAAACAGTAGAGCAGAAACATGGCAAATTGCTAGCTTTTCTGAATGTTGAGTTGGGGAAGCATGAGCAGCCATTGAGATGAATTTGGAGTAGCATGAGGCTTCACTGGACAAAAGGTATATACAGTTATATTTCCTCTCCTCGATTTTTCACTTTTTTTTTTTTTTTAATCACTCTTGTGCCTTGTTTTTCCAGTGGAGGCACAGATGCTTGGTTAATAGTTTGAGTCACTCAAGAGCAGTTCTGCTTTTGCACGAATCACATAAAAGATACTCCACAATTGAAAACCGCTGCTCCAAAAGGAATTCTTTCGAAAAGGTGAATTAAATGAGTCAGATTCTGAGTAATCCTTCGACAGCTGAGGGATCTTCAGTGCATTATCCATTCTACAAAAAGCCCTGAGAAAATGTTCTCTCATTCCACACCTTGTCCTACTCCTCCCTCTTCCTCTCCCCCAGCAAAACAAGTGTTTTAGCTGAACAGTGGTTGCGTGTTTGCTCTATCAAGGCTTCTCTATTGTATCACTGTGCTGCTTCTGTAAGTAGGCAGGGAGTGGGCAAGAGGTTGCAGGGGACCCAGCTGACCCAAGGGGGTCAAGGAGATGTTCCATACCTTTTAATGTCGTGCTCAGCATAAAACTGGGGAGGAGTTGCTCTGTTGTAGCTGTTGACTGACTGGGCGTCAGTCCCACCACCCTGCTCCTGGGAGCTGGTGAGTGATTATCTTTGCATCGTTCATTTGTGTTTTTTTCCCTGTACTTATTACACTTCCTTCACCTCATACTTTGCGTATTACTTTTCTTGCCCATCTGATTCTCTCCCTCATTCTTCCAAGTGGAAAGTGAGCAGGTGGTTGGGTGTGGGCCAACCAGCCAGCTAAGGTTGCTCCCACCACAGGCAGTTTCTGAACAGGTTTGATATGTTTGAAGTTATGTAGTATTTCTTGACTTCAGGGATTTCCTAAGTTGTATTCCAATCAGAGTACAGTCTATTCAGAAGAGAGTCACTGTTTTGTTTCTTCCTCACAAAGATGTTACTGATATATTGAAATTCCCTATACTGAAAGCAGTGTCTTTAATCAAGGAGATCAAATAGATTTCCATCTGACAGGAAGAAAAAGGCCATAGTGTTTCTGTGTGCTGATTTTACTTCCTTATTATTGGATTAAGTTTGGAGTTTGCAAAAGGATCCATTTTCAGTCCTACCTTGTTACAAAGATTTCTCTGTTTTGTTTTTTTTTTTTTGTTTCTAAGTAGGATGGAATAACACTGAGTTATGGATTCCATAGCAGTACTACTGGTCAGTTCTGTAGCCTCTAATTCCCAAGAACATCTTGGGTAGAAACCAAAAATATGAAGGCATGCTCCAGGAAGGTTAAATTTGTTTGAAAATATCAGGAGGAAGTGGAAAAGGTTCTTATCTGGGCCTTTGAAATTCTGGAGCGTGAGCTTCTGAGGGCCTATAACTGCCACATAAAGCATGATTTCCTATAACTTTTGTCAAGGTGTGCTTTTTTTATGGGAGGAGAGTGAAGTATTATTTCTGAATGCTCCTCAGTCCATCAGTGCAGCTCACGTCTTGCAGCCTGATTATTTTTGCATATAAATGGAATATAATTGCAGACACTTCTGGGTTCTTTATCTGATGTGACATGAGATTTTTCTTTCTTTCTTTTTTTGTACTAAAGAGAACTCTAAAAACAAGTTTATGATAAAATGCTCATGCAGATGGTCAATCAGTGGGGAAGGAAAGTATTCTCATGTGTGTTTTGGGTTGACTTATCAAGGCTTATGAAGGACCTCATCTAAGTGATGTCCCAGATGTGTCTTCCACTGAACAATTTCAGACTTGGAATACACGGGGAGAAAATCACTGAAAAACATCAATTCATTGCAGCTGTTCTGGGCTTAAGTGCCACTGCAGGGCAAATTTTAAAAAAAGTTGGTGCTATTAATCAAATTTCTCTTTCCAAAATAGCGTTTCACCCTCCTTCTGAAGTTAATGGGGCTTTGTTACTCAAGATTTTGGTAACCAAAGAGACAGGTCGATTTCTTATTCTGCCAGGAATTATCTTTCCATTGTTGATTTATGTGTTTTATCAAAACAACGCAGAGGATTCTTTTTTGTTGTTGTTTAATGCATGTTCAGCCATGTTTATTTTGGGCATATGTGGGTCAGGTTGGATGGGCATTGCAAATTTTGTGCATGAGAGTGTGTGAAGCTCGTTAAGAAGGGCAGATGCACGTCAGTGTTCTAAACTGAAGGTGGTCACAGTGGCTGCATCTTAACTCCTGCAGATGTGTTTACACGGCAAGCTGTCAAAAAGGTTCTTCTGAGATAGAAATAGCTGCTGAAGTTAACTTTCACAAGAGCAATGAATCTTCAGGCCATGGTGTTCTCAATAAATAAATCCCTTTGCCTAAAAGCACCATGCAGATGATTTTTCTGGCAGCGTAGTGTATGCAGAAACAAACTCCATTTCTTGACTGCTTCCTCAAAATCATTTGAACAGTCATTTTGCATTTTGGGGAGTAACAATAGCAAAGCCAAAGAGCTTCATGGATGCAGTTAGCGCCAAACGCTGGTGCTTATGAAGCTAGTGTTCAAATTTCATTTCACCTTACAGAAATTGCTTATGGAATTACTGCTCCTTGAGTAAAGGATAGAGTTACAACCATTGCTTTAGAGCTCTCTGTTAGTATGAGGTAATCTTAAACCAGTATCATAGCTTCCTTACGTAAACTAATTTTGGAGTTCTGTGTATTCTTTCAATATCTATATGTGCTAAGGCTATGAGGAAAAGAGATTAAAATAAGTTTATTGGATTTAATTCATTTGAATGCTAAAAGGTATCTTATTTTTTATTGGGTTATGCTAAGTATCCTGGAGGTGTACAAGTTCAAGGTGTACTTGAGGGGAAAAGGAACCTCAACTAGAATCCCACCAGCCTGGCAGGTGCCTGCAGTAATACTTGGGAGACATATTCTATTTAATGCAATATGAAGGTTAGTATGGTCTTTGTCCCTTTGATTTGGCATTCTGACTAAGTGATGTGTTTGCCAAATTAGACCTGCACTTTTTCATGCTATTTAAAAGCTCCAGGTCATCTTATGAGGTTGTTGATTCCTTGCTTATATTGTATGAGAGTATGGGTGCAACACACGGATTGATGGAACAGGTACAAGTGCTTGCAGTCAGTCCAGAATGGTGGGTAAATGCTCAACAGGAATATTAGGCTCCTGAAGGGATCATGGTGCTTTCCTGATACTGCGTAACTCTTGATTCTCTTACCTCAAGGGCTCTTGGAAATAACAGCTTTCTTATTTTATGATAATAACAATTACTTTTGCTTGCTAATTAAAGTTCTTAATGATGTTGGTATTTTTACTGAACACGTGGGAGTCATCAATGA
Source organism: Tympanuchus pallidicinctus (assembly GCF_026119805.1). Classification (NCBI taxonomy): domain Eukaryota; kingdom Metazoa; phylum Chordata; class Aves; order Galliformes; family Phasianidae; genus Tympanuchus; species Tympanuchus pallidicinctus. The sequence continues at coordinate 11,863,332 of NW_026294739.1, read as the reverse complement.
AGATTTATGTTACTGCTGAGTAAACATTTGAAAGAAACTTGAAATAAAGCAGTTCATTTTTTATGTAGTCTTTTCATAAGCATGAAAGGTCGTTTCAGTGGTATCACTTCCGAGTAAATATCAGTTTTTAAAAGCTTTGAGTTTGTTTCCTCGGAAATTTTTAAATATAAAACTATGATTTTCACATTTTTATGGGATCAGGTGGGATCCTCCTGTGCAGGGAGAGAGTTTAAATCTGTGTTCTTCTATGTTCAATGAATACAGATTTCCTCTTGTCCTTACCAATGGCAGCATTAGAAAGAAGCATTGATGCTTTGTTTTGCAGTCTTCCCTTTTAAAAATTGTTTTGGATCATCAGGATGGAAACTAAAGGCTCAGACTGAAGGAGCTCAGGATTGTTCCTCTAAATTTGGAAAGAATATTGTTAAATAAGGAGTTAAGGCTGCATTCTCAACAATGGCTTCATGTGTTAATTGATTGTTTTTTGTCCTGTGAAATGTTTATCTAACTTTCAGTTGCAGTCAGAACAGTAGTTGCACAGGGAGGTGAAGAGCTCAAAAGTAGATGAGAGATATTTTGAGTACTGGTGTTTGTATGATTTTGTTCAGATCTCTGGAAGCTTTATGTTCACAGCTGCATATTTAAGATGCCTTGAAGTGCAAATAATTGTTTTGAGCAAGTGAAACCATTGCTATTAAATTTTGGGATTTAGTTGACAAACTATATCTAAACATCACAAATTTTATTTTTGTATTGCATTTTTAAGCTTGTGTGACAAGACATGATATTCTTAAAAGTTGTGATTTATGTAAAGAGCAAGGCAGTTTTGTCATATAACCAATTTGTTTGCCTAGAGCTGTGAAGACATGGCTGAAAGATTCAGATGTTATGTGGTCTTCATCAACAATGTAGATGTAATTGCCTGAAGTTACTTAAGCTTTTTCTTCTTTCATGTCTTACTGACCGAATCCTTTGTGGATGTGTAGACTGTGTTTTCCACTTATTGATTCTTCTATGCCCATGGCACATTAGAGCTTATTTTTTCTGTATTACAAAAGCTATTTGTGCAACACTCCAGTTGCTTTTCCTCTTTGACTTTGTCATGAAATTGCCATGCATTTGGCCGTGTATTTCATTAGAATACCATTGCAATATGACTGGAACTACATAAACAAAATAGACTGTGTGCAGAAAAGGTTGTCTTGTGGTATAGCAACAGTCTTGTGTTCTTTGTGGAATGGGCAGTTCTTTACTGTTTTCTTTTCCCTTGTGCATTTTTTCCCTTTCTCGTGTGTGATGTTTATTCTTATCATTGCATGCGCTTTGCCCTGGTTCTTCAGACAAGAGGTTGTATGCTGTGACCCCCAGCCACCTGAAGGGAAATAGAGGGCTTTTCTAGATTCCTCACTGATTCTATTATGCTCAAGACTGCCCTTAGATTTAAGTGTACATGCAAGAGAAGCTTAACCCACATATGTACACACAGAAGATGTATCTGTGTGTGCACGTAACGTATTTTCTTGTTCCACTTAAGAATTTTCCTTTGGCTTGCTACTGTTGCTGCCCATGATGCAGATGGCCTACTGTAGTAAGCGATGACTCGGTGAGCAAGTGTAGGTCATAGCAAGTGCTGGAAAGAAAGCTGTGCTTGGTAGTGTAGCATCTTCTGCCAAGGAGGAGGACCTCATGCAAATGAAATTCATTTTGGATTTATTGTGGGCAGAGTTGCACATTTTTCTCTAGACATTTTGCCTTAGTTTTGGTTTCATCAGTCTGCATGTTTATTAAGATAACTGTCTACAGTATAATTCATGAAGCTCCTTGTTTCTGAGCTCTAAGTGTGGATGTCCATTTTTCACTATGTTATACTTGTTACTCATCAGGTAAAGTAGGTGAAGTAAAAGATGACAGCAGGCTGCTTGAGACTTAAACTTAGGTGAACAGTCGCAACCAAAAGGAGGAGTACAAACTTCTCTGAGAGTGTTCAATGCTTGCTTTTTTTTAAAAAAAATATTATTCAGCACAATTTAAAATTGATGTTATGGCTTATAGTTATTGAATTGATTTTATTTTTTGCAAAGGTTTTTCAGCTTTTGGGAGAGAAATCAAATAGAATGTGCTATCTATAATATCAGGTTAAAATACAGAAACGTATTAAAATTCTGCACAGTCTGCTTCTGGGGAAAAGGAGGGGGGGGAGAATTGAGTCTTTATAGGTTGTGATAAAAAAAAAAAAACCAACACCTCAATAACCAGTTTCTATAAATGTCTTATACAATAAATAATAAAGATCTTAAGGAGACTATGACTGTATTTACTTCAGTTCTAAGGAAAGAACTTTGTTAAAAAACTTTTTTTTTTTTTTTTTTAATATTCACTTGTACCATTGCTTGTAATGAAATACTTTACTGAGAGTGGCTCATAACCAAATTGATGGATACACCAAATTATTCCTGATTTCCTAAAGGGAGGGGGGGGGGGGGGGGGGGGGGGGAGGGAGGGGGAAGGGGGAATTGTAGCTTCTGATTTCTGAGTCAGAGAGACATGGCTGACCTCTTTTCAGTGGTCTGTGGGGATAGGGCAAAGGGAAACAGCCATGAACTTGAGCATAGGAGGTTTTGCACCAATACGCGGAGGAACTCCTTCTCTGGAGATGTTCAAGACCTGCTTGGACACTTCCCTGTGCAGCCTGCTGTAGCGGGCCTGCTTTGCAGGAGGGTTGGACTCGATGATCTTTGGAGGTCCCTTCCAGCCTCTACAGATCTGTGATTCTGTATTTCATTGTATTGAAGCTGGAGAATATTTGTATCTTTCTGTTGCTGTTTAATTGCTTTTGTAGACCACTAGGAGTTTTACTCAGCAGTTAATGTTTCTTAACGTTTCATTAACCTTGAATTTTTAATGCTGGAAAATGAGGATTAAATATCCCATAGCCATTCATTCCACGGTCTGCTGAGAGCTCCTTGACAAAGCTGTGCAAACTGCAGATCAGCAAATACCCTGCTGCTAAGCTTACAACTTCCCCGCTTTTATAATTGCGCACATCTGATTTTAAAGTGGGTTTTCACATGCTCATTGGTGCAGTGCGAAAGCACCTTGCGGGAAGCTCGGGAAGCTCGGGCTGATCTCCGGCGGGCCGTGCGACGAGTCCCTCACTGCAACATCTTGCCCCTCCCCTAAGCAACCAGCGCGCACCGAGCCGAGCATCGTGGCTCTGCTGGAGTTGCTTCTGTTTTCATGGAGGAAGAGATGGCAGACCTTGCACTGCAGCAGGTGGAGCAGCCGCGGTGGATCTAACGCCGGGGTCTGGTGCGAGGATCCGAGTGCTCCTTGGGGCTGCCGGACAGTTGTCGCTCCAGGCTGACGCTAATGTAATTACATGTAAAGCTGACTCGAACGTTTTTAAAAATGGACACGGGATTTTTTTTAAGATCTGGTTTCTAACATGGAGCAATTTTTTTTCCTGAAGGATTCAAGCTGTTTTATATAAAGGCTTATTTCTGAACACTATGGACTTAGAATAAATGTCAAAGACAGGCAGCAAGCAGCGCTTACAGAGGCATTTTTCTGGAATCTCAGTCGTGGATCGATTGAAGTGCACAGGGTCTGAAAAAATGTCTCCTAGCATAAAAAACTTGGATTGTTTTTCTCCGATGCTATGCCACTGTAAAGTAGCATGTACCAACAACACAATATCTTTAATGTTTGGATGTAAGGTGGGTCTATAATAGGACTTTCCCGGAAATGTAAGCTGGATTTAATAGGCTGTGAATGATTGCCAGGATGTGTAATGTGGCTGTACCTTATTTCCGTTTAAATAGTGTGTATTTTGTTCTGTGTGTTACTCGGTTTTTTGGGCTCTTGGTGATTCTGACTGAAGTAATGAATTATTGTGGCTACTCTTTAGAGATCCCTTTGAACAGTATTTTGAATTTACTGAATGCCGCATGTGAAATGTCGTCATTCCCCATTAATCAGCATTAATCATCATGTAATCAGTTTATGGCACTTGGCTTTCATTTTCTTCAGCTGTGGAGAATTAAATACATGGGAGACTTGCACCGAGATGTGGGGCTGGAAATGCCTCCTGACATCATATTGATAGAAGCAATCGTTAGTGGCAGGTTTGGGTTTAACGGTGCCTGTGGGCATTTAGTCATTTTAGGACTCCATCAACTGTTTGGATTTTAGAGTAATAAAATGTATAATTTCCTAATTCACAGAATAGGAAGCAATGTATTCAGTGCTGTTCAAAGTGCTTTTTCCAGTGAAATTAACACACAAATTGAGGGATGTGTGAGAACTTAGCTGTTAGAAAGCCCCTCTAATTTTAGCGTATGTGAAGTTGCTTTTCAGACTGAGATTCAGCGGTCTTTGTCTCCAGAAGTTATTTTGCACGTTCAGTGTTTCCAAGTTGGTGTTCGTTGTGCTGAACACACACATGGAAAAACGGAACTGATTTTTATAAATTAGGAGCAGATGTGCCTATACATATGTGCCCACGTATAAATAATATGTATGTGTTGATGCTGAAGAAACACCATGAATTTGGGAAGGAAGGGTCTGATTTTTATTTTCTTGTGGCCCTTCTGATTGTGTGAATGATTTTTGTGGGGCTCCAAGCTGAATCCTTATTCAGTAGCAGGAATTTGCCGTGTTTTGTATCTGTTTGTCTTTCATGTGCCCAGAGCATTCTTCAGTCATAAATGTGTGTATATTGATTGATGCAGGCTGGAAGCTATTGGCTATAAAATCAAGATTTCTATTGTTCTTTGTGGAACTGCGCATCTCCTTCTCATTTATAACAGTAAACTTGTGAAGAAAGCCCTAGGATGCAAACAGAATTGAGTTTTGCCGGTTATGCTGTAGCTAAGAGATGCCGGTCCCTTTAAGAGCAAACTAAAAATACCCAGCGAATATCCAGAATCCACTTTAGGCGTTTTGTGCCGGATTTGAGTGACAGCGCGCTTCGTGCTGCGCTCGCACGTCAGCGGCCTGTCTGGTGCATGTGGGTCCGGCCGGGCCTGGCACCCTGTGGGGCGACTGCAGGGCCCCAGCCTGGCCCATGGGCACAGGGCAGCCCGAAAGGCAGGCGTGCTGCTGGCGCCTCTGCCCAGAGCTGTACAGGAGCGTGTCCTGCAGGCTAATAGTTTCTCAAGTATGGTTGAGCAGTGTTGTACTTGAAAATGTTTTGTTAGGCTATAATGCATGGGCTTTAACTATAGCTAAATAAACTTGCTGTTCAGCTTGTAGAAGAGAAGGCTCTGGGGGATCTCATCGATGTCTATAAATACCTGAACAGGGGGTGTGAAGAAGGCAGAGCCAGGTTTGGCTCTGTGGTGCCCAGCACCCGGACAAGAGGCCATGGGCACAAGCTGGCACACTGGAGGTTCCCTGAGAACATTCAGCAGCACTCAGTGCTCAGCCACCCACACAGCACTGGCACAGGGATCAGGGAGGTATGGGGACTCCTCCTTGGAGGTCTTCCAAAGCCGCTTGGGCATCTGCTGTAGGCGGTCCTTCTGGGACGAGGGCTGGGCAGAGGGATGCAGACATGCCGCCCACCTCAGCCCTCCTGTGCTTCTGCGAGCACACATCACAGTTAACGCAGAGCCAGTGCTCTGTGCTTTGCAAATCCCCGGTGAACTGAAGATGAAGTTTGAGTAACTGTGACCTGCTGGTAGTGCAGAGGGATTTGGCACTTCTAATTTTTTTTTTTTTTTTTTGAAGGAATGTTGCAAGGTTGTACTGTACTGAAATACCATTGTGATATCAGAAAAATCTCTTTTGAATAAGGAAAATCAAAGAGGCAATACTTGTGAAAATGTGAAATAATAATACAGTACTTTACATCAACAAATAATCCATCTCATGCAAGTTGTTCTATGAAAGTGTTTTCTATTTTCCATAGAAAATAGGTACTTTTTTTGTTTTGTTTTGGTTTGGTTTTTTTTTTTTTTAACTGTGTAGGAAAAGACCATTGGCAATCTAACTGCTCCTTGTTTGGTCTCCTTTCCTTGGCATTCTGGTACAGTGAATCTCTTCACTACATGTGCATCTTCAAGTATCTTATCATTTCTGAATATCCATGACATGAAGCAATGCATAAATGTTTGCGTTTAACACTGTGTATTTTTGCATATGGTGGAACATTGTGACCTAATTAGCATGTTACATCGGTTTTGCTCAAGATACAACGTCAAACTGAAGAGGAAAATGAATTCCAAATATGAAAGGCAGCTCCCCATGTCTGTACGCTTGAAATGCCTTCGTTTTTTCTCTCAGCACTAGTTATTAAAAGAAAACTCAGTGCTTCTATTTTGAGAGAGAAGGGGTTAGTTATTCAAAGTCCTGAACATGTGCTTAAAAAATATATCTGTTCTGTTCTACTGTTTCAAATCATTTATTTTATCATATATTAAGACCTAAAATGTAAATAATTCTCAATGTCTTAGGCTGTGATCAGTGAAGAAGTTTTGAGAATACACACTAATCTGCTTTGGTTCCACTACTGAAGTTTCTTTTGCTATAGCTGCAGGCTTTCAGCTTTTCACTGAGTTGCTGTTCACCTTCAGTGAGACTTCATTTGGTTTTTACAGTCTGCCCAGCTGTCAGAAATGAGAAGTTTTCAAGGTGACTTGCATTCTGCAATAGCTGAGCATGCTTCTTGTTTTGTATCCTTTTCCTTTTTCTCAGTGAGAAAGCACTGTGTTTTCCTGACCGTTTTCTCCTGGCTTAGCACTTCCACCAGGCTGCAGGTTACTCTCAGAAATATGCTAGCATCTTAATGACTTTGTTTTAGCATAATTATGGCAAATCTGGCTGTGGTGTTGCTTTTGATGCTGCAGTTATTGGAGTGTATTTTCTGCTGATTGGTACCTTCAAGTCAGAGTTAGGAAGGCCATTTTTTTTGAGAGGGAGATATGGGGATAACTGCTGTCATTTAGATTTCCCTTCTACCTTCTTTTGACTTGCTTCATTGTAGTCCTTTTGTGCAGGAGAGGAGATGCTGAATAAAGGAGTGTTTTCCAACAACTCTGCTTGCTGGGATGGCCTTCTGATGGGTCCCTTCAGGTCAAGCTTCAGTTCTGAAGTGGAGCAGTGACTGAATAGGGACAAGTATACACATTTGGGTCATCACAAGCAAATGGTTTAAATCCATGTTGCTTTTTTATGCTGTCTGTTCATGCTGCAGTGGAGATATTTGACCCTGTAAACTTCTATGTATTTATCACATTGAAGCAATTGTATCTCCTTTTTTAAGTCCTCACTTATTCTCAATCTTTTTCAAAATATTGATTGGACTTGTACAATTTTTTGTACAATCCCCAATATTGATTGGGGAAAATTAAAACCAGCCTTGACACAGCTGTATAAATCAGGCTGCATGTTTTTCTGGGTTTTGTTTGTTATTTTTATTTGTAGCATTGCATTGACTTGGGAATCACGTTGTAGCATGAATGAGGAGCATTAAAGCTGTGGGAGAAGGGGAGTACAGGAAAAGACTGGCAGTATTTTTTTTTTAGGCACCTTATCACTCTTGTTCTAATATTAAAGCTGCTGTAGCACTGATTTTTTTGTGTGCACGTGTTCAGAAGTTGTACTGCTGTGCTTTCAAATTTGTTTCTGTGTAAGACATCGGATTAAAGTGTACTTCTGATATAGGTTGGGCTTTGATACACGTCCCCTCCTGAAGAGAAGTGTAGTTGCTGCTGTCTTATATTTTGTCATCAAATTATCTGGTAGTTGAGGGTGTTCTTGCAAGATTAATTTTCAGTCCATGAACATGGCATTCTGTATGGCTTGAATCTGTAGATTAACAGAATTGCATGCTGTTGTGGATGTGGGTCACCAGTTTAAGGCATGGGATTGTTTGGGAGTTCTTAATTTTCTTTTGGTTGTCTTTCAGCAAGACCTCTCATTAGGGTAACTTCTTAAAAATATAAAACCACAGCTTAATTATCTCTGGGGAGTAGATTATGTATGAATTTGTTGAAATACCTTCCTTCTAAAGTACAGTATTTCCTGAAGCTTTTCTGTGCTTTTTCTGTGAACAGATGATCTGTATTCTGAAAAACAGTGCTACAAGATGTCCACAAAATCCTTGTTTATCCTGTGTGTTTTGCAGATACTGTGTTCGTTTTTATTTTTAACTCTGCTAGGCTTGTGAATTTAGGCAGGAAGGCTGCAGGCTCGAGCACTCAGCATAATGAATGATTTTACTGTGGTGAATATGGAGCAACTTCTGGTCTCATATAAAGTAGCCCAGGTTTATTAAAGTTAATGGTTACTTCAGCAAATTATTTAATCAGTGAGTTTTGAACTGTGAATAAATACTATAAAGTGTGCAATCTGTTTTGAATAAATCTCGTAAACCACGTTACATCCAAAGAGAAATGTTTGGATTTCATCTTAGCATACATATAAACCTGCAGCTGAATTCTCTGGGGGGCAGTATCTGTCAGAAATGTGCATTAAATGTTCAGCACTTGCAGTTTTTTTTTCACTATGAAATTCTGATGATAAACTAGAATAGTCCATAAAGCTTCTTGGAGAAAAAAAAAAAAAAAAAGTAATGATAAAAACAATAGAGTAAAGGCTTGGCTACTATCTGAGTGGTGTGGGAAACTTTCTAGATGTGCTGTCAGCAAATTCAGAGCTGCTTTGCCACGCTTGGCCCAATTCCTTCCTTTGATCTATCTGCCTTGCCCATTCCTTGGCTGGTTCTTCCATGTTGGGGTCTCCTGGTGCCTGGGTTGGGCAAACGACTGCCTTATTTTAGCTGTAAGCAGAGAAGTGGTCTTTGCCAAGCTACTGTGAGATGGGTTGGTCCTGCTCCCTTCCTCCCTTTCTCCTTGTGCTGCCATCAGTGCATGTTTCATCTGGTGAGCCACTTCAGGGAATTAAAACTCTAGCAGGTGAATATTGCTGGAACAGGGAACCAATGCTGCTGGCTCAGCTGCTGAACCTGCTCCCATTAATCCAGGTGTGTGGTGGAAGCAAGGGACAGCAAGATGTGGTTGCAGAGCAGCACGGGGAGAGTCCAGAGGGCCCTGTTGCTTTGCACAGCCACTGCCTGTTGGATCACAAGGCTGTACAGTGAAAATGGGCCTTTTGGCTCATGTGGGGTTTAGGTTGTATGGGATTTAGATTCAAGTCTGACAGCAGCATTAACTTGAGTGAAGGAGATGAGCGAATTCCTGTTCCAGTGGTGGCAGCTCCTGGAGAAGGAAGGAATGGGCAGTTGGGGATGGCACAGTTTGAGCAGACTGGTTCCCCTTAGTGCTCTGTGTCCATCAGGAGGCCTGGAATTCTGGAGGTGATGTGCAGTAGCAGAGTAGTACCAAATACTTCCACTTCTCTGGAGTGCTAGGTGTTAGAAGAATGTCTGCTTCACTGGAAGTTGAAACACTTTGTTCTGAAGTATTTCATGCAAAGGACAGCAGTAATCTTGAATATCACATCAAAATCCAGTTTATATGTCACGTTTATGATGCTTTTCTGAGCAGTTTATTTCTCTCATCGCTGCATGGCAGAATCCTTACCACAGCACTTGTTTTTAAAGTGAACTGTAATGCACATAGGCTTGTTAAAGCTTCGTATGTAACGTATTGTTATGAGTAGATGTGTTCCTTAATGAAATCTAGAGCCTGTTTGCTCTCAGTGTCTACATACCTGTTTCTGATAAAAGTGTCTGGTTTCAGGAAAAAAGCCAAGTAGTTCTGTGCTTTGACACAAGGTATTTACTTTTTTTTTTTTTTTTTTTTTTTTTTTTTTTTTTTTTTTTGTAAAGTAAGCTGGTTTTGATTCACTTGCCTTCAGTTTATCAATTTTGATTTTAAACTTGACTGATCCCCTTGTAGCTTTGAACAGGATTTTGTCTGATCTGAGTTGTGAAGTTGATTCACTTTTAGGTCCTATCTTCCCATATTTTCACAGTGTGTGGACTAGCGGGATCTTGAGGGGTCGTAAGTTCCAGTCACCCTAGAAATGAGTGGCTTAAGCATTAAGGGGTTGGCAACTGATGCACCTTCTCAAGTGGATTCTTTATAGTTTGTCCTGCAGAACGCATAACTTTGTAATACTGCTTTACTCTCTTATGAAGGGCAATAAAATGCGTGGATGACCGAGCGTGCCTCGGAATTGGTTGAGACTGGAAAGTTGAATCTGAGGTTCTTCTTTAAGCACACTTATAATGTGAGCATGTGTTCAGAGCTGCTGGATGAGCAGTTAACCTGCAACCCGGAGAACAGGTGAACATTATGGCCCTGTGTGTTCCCAGCTCATTCATAGCTTCTAGCAGGAGTCCGCTATAGTGGCTATAGAACTGTCTGGCTAGAATGCATCCCTGGTGGATAAATAAATAGGGTCTGGTTTTTAAAATTGAATGAAAAATTAATAACATTGACTGAGTAATGTCTTGTATTCGTGTGGAGGCTTCTGTGTTGCAGAAGCTTACTCTGTTTCATAGTAAAACCACATATTCTAGCTTCAGGCAGAGTTAGGAGCAGTGAATTGCTGTGTTGATACCTGGTATAAAAGCTGAGACTTCAGCAGACAAATAAGGCTTTTAGCAGGTGCTCTAAATAGGAAGTGTGGAAAAAGATTTTGAGACTGATGAAAAGATAGGGCACAGGGTTTGTGTTGTGTAAGCAAACGCAATTAAGAGGAGCCCATGGGAAGAGAGTTTGGAAGCATTGTTACTGTACACAAACAGGCAAAACAAACAAACAAAACTGGGTAGCTTCAAAGCATTTTCGATGAAACTAAAATGGCAGAAACCTTTTTAGATGGATTTAGATGAAAATAATAATTTAAACTTGTTAGATTTTATTACCTTGAGATTAGCAGAGTTAGAAAACTACTACGTATGTTTGTCCTGAGTTTTCTGGATAATCCCTTCATGTTTTGATAGCGGGCTGATCTTTGTTGTACATGTTTTCTTCAGAAATACCGCTATCAGAATGAAGATACACCTCCGCAGGAGCACAGCTCCCCGCACATTGCCAACGAGGTGACGGGTCCAGAGCTGGTTCACGTGTCAGAGAAGAATCTGTCCCAGATTGAGAATGTACATGGATTTGTTTCTCATTCTCATATTTCACCGGTAAAGGTAGGCAGTTCTTTACATTACAAGTTTGAACTGTTCAGATATATTCTCTAGGGTTAAATTTTTGTGTGTATCAGATATACCTGCTTATATTTCTTTTTATGGAACTCCTCACTTGTAAAATTCACTTTATAGACATTAAGGAATTGATTTAGTTCCACACACTGATTAAAGATGCATGGTTGTAAAACACCCAGATGATTTACAGTCTCCAAGGTCTTTTCCAACCTCTGAGTCTGTAATTCATAATTTCACGGACCCTGGGAGTTTTTAAGGAATCTTGTAGACTAAGATACCTTTGAGCTTACAATATTTATTTTTGGTCAGGAAATAGTTTGCTAAAGCTATTTGAATAAATGCTGTTAAAACGTGGACTTCATTATGTCAGAGAAACCCAAGGCTGTTCTTGTGTGCTTAGTATAGCTGGTCCTCTCCTCTTTTGTCCTGATGATCTTCCAGATGCATTCCTGGTTTTGGCATAGCTCATCCTGAAGATCTATATAGTCACAACTGCTCTGAGTTGAGAGAGCTTTTCATAATTCATTTGGTATGTTGACTTGTTGGACTATGTTCTAGGGACTAGACTTGGCTGGTGTATAAGATTTTGATTAGATTTATACAATAGTGCACTTGCTTAAAGAAACAAAATATAATAGAGGGCACTGGGAAGTTTTACTAAGGATGTGTTCATTACACTAATAATACAGGAAGATAATTATTTCAAGTCAAAATGCTAAACATATCCGACTTCTAAAAAACAGAGAACCTATCAAATGTGAATACTGCTTTATCATCGTATGCTGCTGTTTAGAAATGCTGCAGAGGGCAGTAGAAGCAAATTTTCTGAGGAATAGCTTTCTTTCTTTTTTTCTCTTTAATTATTTATTTATTGCAAGCCCACAGCAATTTGGAGCAGTAATGCAGAACATGGGTAAAAGATGATAGGAAACTGGTCAGGGTTTTAACTAGTTTGTTTAGCCCTCAAGAGAAGCTGTCAAATTTTCTAGGACTTAAAGCAGCTGTTGTGCGATGGACAATTGGTTTTCAAAGAGCATGTTCACTAAGTGGAAAGGCAAATGTGTATCCTAAATGTTCAGAGAGTGATAATGCAATTACTATTTGTCAAATGTTCTCCATTAAATACTACAGGAATTCACCATTGTTTCTTGTCTAGCAGAGGGGTGAACTACCTCAAGCGTTTGCAGTTATTGTGAAATAACACATAATATCTGTACAGATTTAAATGTTAAGCATATGGATTCCTGCCTTTTCAGTTTGTGAAGATATGTGTACCTTGTACCTCTCACGCATCAGAGAAGTGAACTTTAACCTAAGAGATTTCTTATTCTCTGTTTAACAATGTGTCAAGTGGAATTCTTCATCCTGTGAAATGGTTTTGGTTTTCTTTTTTTTGAATGCTTGGTGGTAGAGAATCAAAATTCCTTCAGAAATATTCTGTCCCATATGTGTTAAAGAATGTTTTCATGTAGGCGGGCTTTAAGAACCAGAGTTTCTTCAATATGAACTTTCAACACTTTTTGTAGGACTTTGAGATTATAATATGAGATTCCTCAAGTTACTACAATAAAAACCAACCAAATTGAACTGACTTTGCTGTAATTGAAAGGAATACATTGCTAACAAGGCTGACCACTAGATGGTGATGCTGCAAAAGAAGTTATTTTGATTTGAAAACTCCATTTAGCTTCTGTATCATACTTTCAGATTTAATTTTTCCCCAACTTAGTATTTTTATTAAGTAGCTCTGACCAAATGAAAGCAGTCATAGATAAGGTATCAAGTTTTTCTAACTGTGGACTGGGAAGTCAAGTTTCCTATCAAGAAAAAGAGCTTTGAGGAAGAGATTATTGAAAGGGTTTAAAATCATGGGTCACGATGCAACACAGTGGAAAAAAGAAAAATATTTTGAAGCATCATTCATTGAAAGCAGCCTGTGTGTGAAAGGGCTAGTATTGTATTTATAGCTCCCATGTTTGCAATATATTGGTACGTAGTCCCAAAACATTTTCCAGGAGTATATCTCAGTGGTAGCCAAATCTCACATGACACTTTGTGGTCTTCCTGGCAGGGTCATCCCGTTGATCACATGTTCTACAGCTTTGTTCTGTGGAGTGAATGCCTTGTGCCACTCAGTGCATACCTGCTTTGGTCACATGCTGAGCCGTTCGTACAAGTATTTCTAGGGTCGAGTGATATTTATGCTTAGTCGTTTCAAATGGACTCGGATATGAAACTGCTTGTCTGTTAGTGCTACAGTAATGTACATCTGCCTCAATTGTCTGTGGTATCACAGGAATGATGCACGGCAAAGTGCTACTTGTTCTTGAAAAGGCATTCAAGAGGGATACTAGAAAAGAGCCCTTGATCTCACTTTGGACTGGGAAAACAATGGAGAAACTGTTGTAAAGCATATAGTCATGGAGAAAGTGTTAATGAGAAACTGATGAAACCATTATAGAGTTGATCTTTGTGTGCATGCTCTGCTTTGTGCAGCAGAACATCTTGTTGATGTTGGTTTTAGATTTTTTTTTTTAACATACTAACAATGGAATCCTTTGAAAAAAAAAAGTCATTAAAAAAATCAGAGATGTCAGTTGTAGGAAAGGAGATCAGTAATCATGGGGGATGGAGGATACCAGAAGGATTCCACAAGAACACGTATTCCCATCAGAGCTTACATGCTCACTGATCACCTTAGAGGAATGAGAGCTCAGGATTATAACAGATAAATGGAAAATGATCTCAGTGCTCAGTTGCAGTTAAAAAGTTAAATTGAATATAAAGGATGCTTGAGGAAGCAAATGGGAATAAAACTGCATTACTGTATCTCCGCAGCAGTCTACAGGGTTCCTGTATCTTGACAACTGTTTTTTAGATCAGAAAAGGTATCAACCTAGAAATGGTTCACAGAACAGGAATAAGAATTGTCAGAGGCAGGATTCAGCTACAATGAAGTTGCATCAGTTTGACTCCTTGTTTGGGAAAGAGCTGAGTCAGGAGATAGCAATAAAACTGGAGTCAGAATGTTTAGTCATTTGCGTACATTAACTGCCCTAAGGAATGGTTATTTCAGTAATGTAAGTTTATGTTGAGATGTATAAACTCATTCAGAAGTACGGATTCACTGCTGGCAGTGGCTATAAGAGGACTAAGCAGTGTTACACTGTCATTCTCTCATTCTGAAAATCTTTGAGCTGCTCTGGTTTCTGGCTACATCAATTAAAGCTATCACAGCATACATCAGCATACATTCTGTCTTTTTTGCCCTTTGTTTAACTCCTCACTAATCTATATGAGAAATAATTGCTTATATGCACACATGCTGCTTTGAAAGCAGGACAACCACCTTTCCTGCTGATCCAAAATCTTATGCTGCTAAGATCTCTCCTGGTCTTTATTCCCTGCAGCCACTCTGCCTTATGCCTCCATCCTTTTCATTATCTCAAGTGCTTGCCCAGATGGCCTTTAGAGCTTGTGGATCTTCTGTCTTCATTAGGAGACTGGAAAAGCTCTGCATACTGATAGATTTTTATGACTTCACAAGCTACAAAGACACATTCAGGGTGAACTAGTAGTCAGAGTAATTTCCTACTTGACCCAGTACATTTGACCACTTACATGAGTTCCTAAATCCTTGTTCTCCTCTGAGGCAGGTAGGTGAGGTTCTCCTGAAGATGATGGTTCTGTTTTCAGTTAATAATTTAAGATAGGTTGAGGTGCATTTTGCAAGATAAGCTGCCATTTTTGATTGTGACAAATCTACAGTCTCAAGATCTAAGATCTCATATTGTTACCTATAATGAAGACTCCTCTAAAGCTTTATAACCATCTTCTGGTACTGTCAGAAAGATAGAACCTCTGCTATTAAGAAAGTATATAGGAGACCAATGGAAAGTACTTAAAGTAGTAACAACATTTGAATAAACCCTCAGGAACACTCAGTTTTATGCTTTGGTGCTCACTCTTGAGGAGATGCTCTTCAATCTTGCCTTGCCCAAGTTCTTGATAGCTTACTACTTTTTGAACTTTCTGTATGTGAAGAAGATACAGATATGTGCAGGGGTGTTAGTTTGCATCTTCTGTTACAAAGCAGTTGACCAAATCTGCCCCTTTTTCAGTTTGGGTTGGCTCAACATTTGCTTGTCAACAAAGATGAGAGAGAAAAACTGTAACAGATGGAAGGCGGATTAATCCAAATGTTGGAACAACCTAGGGTACAGCAATCAACATCTAGTCTTCTTAATAACTGGTTGCACTCTTTTCCCCTGAGATTTCTCTTGAGATCTCAGTGCAGCTGGGTTCATTTTGATGACTGAAGAAAGCCTAAAGAAATTTGCATTAAACGTAGGATGTTCCTATCAGTCTGGAGTGCCAGAAAGATGGGCCAGAGATTCATGAACAGTGTGCGTAAGACCAGGCAGCTTAATCTGCGCAGATTGGTAAGTTATCAGAGCTGTAATATGAATGCTGTTTAATAATCTTTGATGCTCATTATTTCTATTAGAAAGGTATCATTCTAGAGAAACTGTGTAGTTTAGCACTAAGATATGCTTCTGACTATGCAAGTAAGGCTTGATGAAAGTCAATCCTTTTGGTCTCCTCTCTCAATTAAACTAAGATATGAGCAGAAGGGGTTAAATTCTTTTTTCCACTGTTCAATTTGAGTTGTGTAGTCCTGGGTGTTGGCTTAGAATACTGAATAGGCTTGTTACCTGTGCTTGAATTTGTAATGCCAGCAAACATTCATCGAACAAAGAATTATGAGAAATTTTAAAAGGAAACATAAATTTATATTTACTTTTCCAGTTTCTTCCCCACCTAATTTAATTGCACAGTTATTGAAATTTAAGGGAGTTAATTGCATAGTCTTATTTAAATTTAGTTGTATGTAGTAGCTTTTGCTTTTACTTTTTAAAAAAGCAATACTGAAAATAAACACTTGCCTTACTTCTAGTTTCTTCAGTTTGTTCTGTATTATCCAGTTTATACTACTTAGCAGCATGTAAACAAAACTAACTGAAGGCACTTTTCAAGGGATTTGGCTGGTTGTTGTTTCCTAAAAAGAGTAATTGATGTATACCTGCTGTTTGCCTGTAAAAATAGGTGATCTCTGTCTTCAGGTTCCACAAGCAAACTCTTGACAGTGTATTTGACTTCTCTATGTGCTGGTAGCAAAGGACATAAATCTTTAGACCACAGCACTTCAGAGCATACTCCAATATGAAGTATAAACCATATCATACCGTCCACAGGAGCGAAAGGTCTTAAATTAGCCAAAATCTATAGACATACATAGTTCAACAGCTGCACACAAAACAAGTAATAAGCTATTTAATAAAATATATCATTCCTAGTCTTGCATTGCTCAATTCTGCACATGATGGCAATGCTATGAAGACCAGCAAGTGTCAAAACACATCACATACTCCCCCTTTACTACAAATAAGATGGATTTCAAAAAAGCATATTGCACTTACCCATCTTGCCCCTTTGGTTTTCAGGCACATGCAGGGGGTCAGACTAGTAGAAACTATTGCAAGACTGCAAAATCACATTCATAACTCAAAACTGCACAGAACAACATCCTGATGTGACATGGTGAAGCTGGCTATGTTTATGTCAATCCATAATTAACTGGGACCTGATCCTGATGGCCCTGGGCCATTCAGAGCACTGGGTACCAGAACACGGCTGGGGACCCAGTGTTTGCATGGCTGCAGAGCAGTGTCACCTCTGGCCTCCATTGACCAAGCACCATGCAAAGCTCAGTGCAAGTTGTGCTCATCTTTATTAACTTTTGAGTGTGTGAGCCTGGGGAGAATGGTTTGATACCGTTTGATACTGTTTGGGCTCATTTCTTTAATGAAGAGTTTTACTGAAGGCAAGTGATTGTTTATCCTATGCTCTTGCTGCATTTGAAACAGTTACTCAAAGATTTAAACAGTCCTTTTAACTTTGCATTGCTAGAAACGTATTCAATATCTGAGTTAATCCCAGTAAACACTGAAAATACATATCTACATCCTTCTGTGCAAAGTTGCTCAAAATTTAGGTCTGGTCTTTATTTTCTAGGACACCTGTATGCTGAATTTAATCATTCAGCCTGGGACGACAGAATTACAGTTAAGGTTTTTTTCTGAAATCCTTAAACTAAACAGATAGGATAATTATTGCTTGTGTTAAATGACAGTAATCCTACAGCCACCCACTACTGCAGTAACATTTTTAAGGCACAAGCTGAAAATCAGAGGAGAAATATATGAAAGTCATTATTTTGGCTGTGACAATTTCTCAGAACACCAAGTGTGGGGAGCCAGACCACAGTGAGTATCTCAGAACATGTAAGAGGGACAAAGCCCCCAGTCTCTGAACAATCCATGTGTAAATGGCAGCAGTAAAAGACACTTCTGCTTTTAACAGGTGTGATTTATTCACAACAGGATACAGGCCTCTGGTCATGAGAAACACAGAGTTTGACCAGTGTCATTCAGTTAATTAGTTTTGATTATTTTTTGTGAGAAGTTTGAACTCGGAGGCAGTCATATAATGCAGATGAGATAATCAAATATTTTTATGCTTAGAACAACAGCTCTAAAGCTGGATGCTTACTAAGGAGATTGACTTACGTAAACCAGCATTCCACATACCCCCATACCTTCAGAAGGAGCCCTTCTCCTCAAATGCAGACCCTAATGCAAGTGATTTCTCCAACGTGTAAATCTCAGTCTTTTCCCTGCACAGAACAAACCCTAGGAAACAAAGTGTTCCCCTCCCATCTGCAGCCCTGCATGACTGTGGCAGGCGGGGCTTGCACAACATGGGTGTAAGAGAGAGGGCATGAGAGGTTCAGTGAGCCACGTGGTTCACATTACTACCCAGGAGTTCATCAGAAAGATACAGTTTACAAAATCGTTCAAAATGAGTCGCTTGCAAAAGCCAGTTGCCAGCCTGTGTGTCAGCATGCTTGTAATTGTGATTTGAAAATTACTTCTTTCTTTTTCCCTCATGTAAAGAAAAGCTCTCAGATTATGCTGTTGCTTGCAGTCAGGTCTGAGCTCTGGTCCTGCAGCCTCCTCTGCATGCAGCATCTCGTTGTGCCAGCACCACTGGCCCAAGAGGTTTTTCTTTCCTTTAAAAAGCACTCAAATACTTGCCTTTAGCAAATAAATCTACTCAGCTGGAAGCCCAGGTTTACCTGTTGCATGTTAGAGAAAACTGATTATCTCCATAACATGCTTTGTTCTGTTTTCCCTTTGAGAATGTTACTGTTCTTTATGTGAACAGCTGTTTGTTAACATTGACTAATGTTACAAAGTTGCAAAATTAGTACAGGTACACTAACATATGCCCAGCATGGTGGTCATAGCCTTACATTTTTAGGACACCCCATCCTACCATCCAATTCCAGCATCTGGAACAGGCTTAAAACCCAGGTTTGGTAATGTAGAAATAGTGACAGATACTGCAGGTGAATGATCACCCAAAAAGACAGGAAATGCTGCCTGATAAAGACTGTGAGCATATACCCATTTAATATGGCTTTTGTTAACTTACACAAGTAACTTTTAAATAAAAGAGCACAAGGAAATTCACTGCCAAACCAAGCCATTGCATTCTCAGTGTTTTGCTGTAGATCATCTGTGAATACAGATGCTTTGGAATATATTGCATAGCATGTGAGTGGCACACATCAGCAGATCCTGGAGCTGGCTGGGACAGGGCAGAGCTGTGTAGAGGACAGCATACAGAGGAGTGGAGCCAGAGCAGAGGCTTGGGGAAAGCAGAGAAGGAGAGAGATGTGGGCATTGCTGACTAGAACACTAGGACAGGAAGCCCATCTCAGTATGAGCTGGCTGAGCTTTCCCATTTCCCTGCATCCTGGAGGGGCTTGTAGGTTGCTTGCAGCTGCCAGAACGAACAGACAGATTCAGGAAGGTTGGCTCATGCTGGTTTCATCCTTTGTGGCATCAGGAGAAGCACAGTGTTTCCCCAAGCCCTGGAGACCCCTTCTCTCAGACATTATCTACCAGCTGTGTGCCCGTGGGCAACATTGCTTAGGATCTCTGGGTGCTGCTCTTCCCCAGCAGTGTGCTGGGAGGGATGGCAGGGGGAAACTGCACTGCTCCTGCACTTCCAGGGAGTGCTTTCACCTTGTGCAATCCAGCACACAGTGCGAGGCTAACCATCCGTAGCCGACTGCTTTCTGCAGAGACTGCAGCAGAGGTCTGCAGCACATTTTGACCGCAACAGCCGTGGTTTACTTTTCATGCTACCAAAGTGAAAAGAAGAGGTTAAACTGAGCTACTGCCATTGTTGTTACAGGACTTAATCCTGTTAGAGCAGGAACAGGAACACAGGTGATTCCTTTCAAGGAAGGAGAGGAAGAATGCGTGCAGGACTGATGCTTGAAGGCAAGGCTTAAAGCTTCAAGCGTTAACAAATTAAAATGTTGCATAATTATTCATTGATTGCTAACAGAAAACACAGTATGGTCACCATCAATTTATCACATGAGTGACATGTGCTGCTGGAGGTAAGGGTGTCAGCAAGCTGAGGCTGTCTTCCTCCAATTTGTGGTGAATGGCAACCAGCACTGCAGAGCCTAGCAAAGCAGAACCTGCCTGTGGCCAAGTGCAGGTGGAGAACAGTCACTGCTAAAATTGGATTCAGGTCAGCTTTTTCAATGCTTTCTCTGTTTTTTGTCACTGTACATTTGAATTTCAAGGTATGCCTTCTGCTTGGAAAAGTACACGCAGGAAAGTTTAATTTTGAGTCTGGCTCCAGTATGAAATCAGAGTAAGCCTATTCCGAGTCCTTGATGCTAATTTGAACTACGTGTAATCACAGTGGCTACTATATCTCGTTAACTGGCTGCAGAACAAATAACATAATTCTGCCACAATAACAGATGCATCTTTCAGTAATTTTATTAAGCTGTACGGAAAGGTATGTGTACTGTTATGTTTTATTTATCTTCAAATTCTTACTTTTTGCCTCACAGTAAATAAGATACTTTTTGTTGTTGCTTTGGCTGTGGTATTTTTAATCCCCATCAGTTTAATGTCCAGAATGTCGAGAGGATATGGTGGAAGCTCTCAGCTCCCCTCAGGCTTCCCTTAGGATCCTGATGAGCTCCGCTGCTCTGCCCCCCACCTCCCAGCTGCTTAGCTGGTTGGGGGCGCAGTTTGAGCCACTACGTGTGTGCTGATGGTCTTTGGTTTGTCTCTTCTCTCTAGATGCTTCTTTTTCTGTCTGTACCAAAGCACTGCTTTCTGTGATTTTTGTTAGACTCCAGTGAAATGCATTGGATCAAGGCAAGCCCTTATTTTAACTCCTGCTTGTATTTTTTCCAACTGTACAAGCTAGTATTCTTCCTGCCCAGATGCCTTTGCATTATCTTGGTGTTGGGTTGTTTCCATAGCTATGCTGTACATTTCTCTTCAGGTTGCTTTGTCTCTACCTTGTGAATGTTGGTTTGTCTCATCCTGCAGTATAGGCTTCTACAACCAGGCTTCTGTCTTGTTGGGCATCAGCAATCCCACTCAATACCATTGATATAGAGAGTGCCCACGTGGATCACTTGTCTTGTGTCACAAGTTGAAGTCCTTTGGATTTCTATCTGTTGCTTCAGGAAGGAAGCATCGTGGTTTCACCACCAGGAGTTTTTGTTGCCCTGTGTAGTTTTTCAAACCAGATGTACGAACAGTGTATTTTTTCCCTAGATCTGGCTCACATTGGCTTGTGAAAGAATTAGCTTAATTAAAACCGGTGACAAAACTGCACCCTTGAAGATGACAAATCGTTGTCATTTTGTTTTGCAGGAAGTCAAGCTAGGCTATCACAGCAGTCTTTCTTATCAGATGCTCAAGTATATAAAATTAAATGTTCTGGCTTAAAGGTAATAAATAGCTCGTATATTTTTACACCAGTGAATTACACACTGCATAGCAGCATCTCTAGCAATTCCTCATTTGTGTGCAGTGATACAGTATTAACAAGTGTTTAAAAAATGGTGTTTTATGACTGTGGGAATTTGTGTGGGTAGGACATTGTTCACCTAAGGCTGTGGTCTTCCCTTCTCCCAGTTGGGAAGAATTAACATTGTGAGAAGCTTCTCCATTTAAATGAATTATTGTACCTGATGCATCTCAGAGACTTCTTTATTTCCATCATACTTTATGAATGTAGCTTTGAGGCCTGTGCACAAATCAGACTTGGCTTCGTGTGATTTACACTGAAAACCCATCGTGTTTTCTAAAAATTACTAAGGTCTCTCTGGAAGATGTTCTCAAAATATTAGAATATGGTGTGGATTTCGGGTGTACTAGTAAGGAAAAGGAAATAAGGCATTGAACTTATTACCAATATCTTGCTGAGCAGTAATATGCTATTGTTTTGGCTTATATTGCAATGTAAGTTGTCTGTAAATTTGTTATGTCAAAGGGTGTACAGTGTATTGATTGAGGAAGAAAATATATA
The DNA here is from genome assembly GCF_026119805.1 of Tympanuchus pallidicinctus. Classification (NCBI taxonomy): domain Eukaryota; kingdom Metazoa; phylum Chordata; class Aves; order Galliformes; family Phasianidae; genus Tympanuchus; species Tympanuchus pallidicinctus. Next base: position 11,841,722 of record NW_026294739.1, on the reverse strand, counting down.
TATGTAGGGATTTGATGATTCCTACTAAAATGAGCATGGTGAGCCTCTGGATTTATGGAACTGTGTTGCTATACCTTTATTAGCATTGTAAGCCCATACAGGCACTCTGCTGCCTTTGTTAATCAAATTGAGATTTTTTTTCTTTAAAAGGAAAAAAAAAAAAAAAAAAAAGGTTTTCCCTGGTGTATGATTATAACCATTAAAGCATTTTGTTCAGAAATATGGGACAGGCAGTTTTGATAATTCTGTACTGGATATCCAGAGGCAAGCTTGTTGAAAGCCTCGATACATAAGTGATTTCCTAAGTAGTCTCTTTGATGTGAGCTAGAGGACTTTTAAAAAAATATTTGCCAATACAAATGTGAATAGTGAATTCAGTCAGATAACTTGAATTCCAGATAACCTCTGGGTTGTTTACAGGGGGACTTAGCCTTTGTGCTGTGAAGAGAGCAAGGAAAATAAACTCCTATAGCGTTACTCGTCTTGTGATTTGCATTGAAAATCAAAGTAATTTTATGGAAAATTCATTAAGGCTTTTTTTTTCCCTTTTTCATTTTTGCCACTTCTTGTGAGAAATAACCTTGGCACACTATAAATAGTGATATAAGATCATAAGAGCAACAATGTTGGAATTCTGGTGTTTGACATTAATGTCCCTCGTCTTGCTGACTCAAAAAACCCCACTTGCCACCCACTGATATGCAGCATGAATTATTGATGTGTTAAAAAATAAATAAAAAATTAAAAGGATGTTGAAGGAGGAGAGGCTTTTTATTTTATAGGGACCAAACAATTTTCTAGAATATTTTTTCTAAATGTAATCTCATTAAGTGAAATTGTGCTGCATTGCTGCATGTTCTCTGTTTTGTTCGGTTCATTCTGATAATTTATGCAAGCAGTGAAAAGATGCTATTGGATCTTACTACAGACCATGGTTGAAACTTGCAATTTGTGATCCGTGCTTTCTCCTCCCAGAAGCTGTCACCATGCACCACCATCCTTACAGCTGTGCATTTCTGACATAGTGCTGTACCTGCTCTCCGGTTTCTCTTAAAAATCTGTTATCAGCTAAGAAAAGGAGACAAGCTTTCGATCCTGTGTGCTCTGAAAAAGGAAAAATAAGAAAAACCTTTACTTGTGCTTTTTTGTTTTTAATGCAGTAACGAACATACTGTCGAGCAGTCACAGGTAGAGGAAGGGTGTAGGTGGTAGGAAAGCTCGGAAGAAGAACAGCATCAGCTATGAAGAATTTTGTTTTCCTGGTCTGTAAGCGATGCTGCTGTAATTCTATCTGCATTTTTTTTTCTGCTCATTCACCACTCAGCAGCTGGTAGGGAAGTAAGACTGCCTGGCAACCACCTGCAGAGCTGCAGAGATGAATTACATTTTCGGAAATAACACACTCCTCTATTCTCGCGCCAATCGAGGCAACACGGGCTCAAGCCATAGCTCCATAGGCCCAAAGCACAAGCAGTGGGCAAAGAAAGGCTCGGCAGATGAGTTACGAGCGGAGCCTTCCCGCTGGCAGCAGATACTTGCATTTTTCACTCGGCGACATGGTTTCATTGACTGCATTTCTGTTGCTGCCAGCTCCACCCAGGTAATATGCCACTTGTTGAAATTATTGTGTCTGCATGTGTTCTGGTTACTTGCTGGTCAGAAATAGCCGTCTGTTCAGATATTCGTGCTTCTCTGACTTATGAATGGTGTTTTCTGTCTGCTTTCATTTTCGTATTTCACAGAGCTCTGTATAATTTTTACCATCAAAGCGTGAAAATGGAGGCACTTAAGATGAGGTACAATTTCTTTTTATAGTCATTTTGCAAGTGGAGAGCCTCCAACAATTTAAATATGAGGTATTTATTGAAATATTGGCAAATGCAGCTTACGTTCTGCTGCTTGTCCCTGAGGGGAATAATGCAGCTAAGAAATACCAAATCCACAGTCGTAGTAAGATGACAGTTCATATAAAGACCACATATTTCCCAGTTAAGGAATTGAATGTAAAGGAAAGGATTAAATACTTAGTCTTAATTAAAATATATAGCGGGACAAATCTAATCTTTGTCAGTTTGGTTGCTAGCAGTCTATAAGTAAGATTAAGGAATGCCTTCCTTACGTATGAATATACATGTAATGGTGCAGTCTGTAAGACTGTGTTTTTCCATGTCACTGTTGATCTGTTCTAAGTACTGTTTTATTATCAAAAGAGATAAGAGAAAACAAGTCAAATTTCAAGTATGTAGGTTTGAGGAGAATTCTGAAGTTAAAACGGATTGATGTTAGCAGATGACCATCTCTGGATAATGAAACAAAGAAAAAAGTACAGAAAAACGCTGAGTGCTCTTTAAAAACTAAGAGTTAGATTTGGTTTGTTTACATTTAAGCTAAATTCAGTGTTTGGTAAGAATAATTGCTTTCCGGATTTTATTTATGTTGGAGAAGCACAGGCACTTGTTCTTTTTGTTTTGTTTTGTTTGTTTGTTGTTTTTTAAAATGTCCTCAGACACCACTGTGCTGTTCAGGTATTTCGTATCTGTCAGTAATTGTTTCAAAGATGATAAACTGCCACTTCTCTCACTGTGACATCTGCTCAGTGTTACCTGTTCTTTTGCTTGTGAATTTTGAGTAAACAAATGTGAGATCTTTCAGGGTATTTCCAGTTCTTGTTGGAAATATGTATTTGGAAGAGGGATCCTGCAGTGTCTGTAATGGGTCAGTATCTGGCCCTAAGTGATGCATTAGGTAGACAATCAGCTTTTAAGTACTGTCAGTTTTCTGAGGCCAAAATATACAGCATTGTTTTACAGAATAAATACTATGGTTACACTTACCTGAAGTGTTGAAATGCATGAAACATTCTGCATTCTGATTAGTGAGGACTAGGTGTTTGCTGATAAATAAAATACTAAATAGCCCCTTCTTTGAGAGTGGGTTGGAGCAGGTAAAGGTCCTGAGATCCCTTCAAAGTTAAGCTGTGATTCTGTTAATGTCCCAGAGTTCATTCTATTTTTCTGCTAAGAAAAAACTTCTTATATCTGTGAAAGCTTGCATTTTTTTTCCTGAGTTTACATTTCATTCTTACACTAAAAATGAACAGCTTACATATGTTCTTGGCCAAAAGGAAGGAATCAAAACCCAGAATGGTTTTAAATATTTGTTCAAAAAGATAAAAAGTAGTCAGCTTACTCAGAAGTAAGCACTGAGAATGGAGGAGCCTGTTACAAAGCCTCTTCCTCTGGAAAGCTGCAGTACTTCCCTGTGCCTTATCCACCCATTGCAGCTGTTCACCTCATGGAGAGAAAAATAAGACACTTAAAGATTGCTCCTTGTGGTGCAGTTTTGATTTTCCATTCAGTTTTGTTCTGTGACGCAGTGTTCTGAAAATGGTTGATGACTTTGTTCTAATAACACACTGCTACTAACGGCATCCCCATTATCTGGATGTAATCAACGTTGCAGAGTCCAAATAATAGGCATGATGTACTTCTCTAACCTTGTCTGTTGAAATCCTGCTTATAATGAGGGGCAATATCTTTTCATACTGTTAGAATGTGGGGATTTGTAATTTATGTGGAATTACGCTGATAGTTTTTAAACTACGGGTCTCTTGTTTCCCTTTTGAATCCTCCATGAGAACCTTCTGCATAACAGCCATGTTTGGTGGTCCCTTCATTGCTTTAGTTTTGCTGACTGCGATGGCATAGCAGGGCATGATGCTTGCTTTGGTCCTTCTATGAACACTGATGTTGGAGATGGGGCTGCATGCTCCCTTCCTTCTCTGGTGCTTGCGATAGGTTACCTCCCCAGCCAGGTGCAAGGAGGACCTTTGTTGAGGGAAGCTGTCCATCCCTGGGGATAAAGCCATTCCCTGTATAGCAGTGAGCTGTCAGAGGTAGCAGTGCCAGCCGCCCCACTCCTTGCCCTCAGCTCCTCCATGTATCCAGGAAAGCCAAACGTGCTCAGGCATTTGAGACCTTTGTTCTTTTCTCCGTCTTCCTTCTGCTTTCTCTATGATGAGGAGTTGGTTATTCACTTAGAAGAGTTAAGGGATCTAATTAGAAGCTGATCTTTCAGTTCTTGTTTACAAATACATAAATTTCTTTAATAAAAGCCTGAGCTCTGAGAAGCACCTGTTCTTGATGGTGAATACCTCTATCCGAATGCCTCAGAATGCATTTTAACTCTAAGTGGTTCTTGGCCTGCACTGTGCTACAAATGCAGAAACTGACTTGTCTGAAACTTACAGCGCCAAACTCGTTCTAATAGCAATGCACTCAGGCTATTTTGAGCAAGTAATGTGGTATAATACGCTTCTAGCATTTGATACTGGAAAATCGTTCAGCTCTCTGGATTTGCTGTGTAAATTCCTACCTCAGTTTTTTAGGACATGTTTTAGGAGAGAGAAAAAAAAAGGCAGAAAAACCCATAACTCCCCTCATCCATTTCACTCGTACCATTAGTGTACAAATTCTATATCTTAACATTAAATTTCAGAGCTTACCAAACTGCTTCTGCCAGTTGTTTAAGCCCAAGCATTTCTTCCCTTTGGATCTCTCCCTTTTAGGATACATATATCAAGTTTTACTGTATGCTGTTATTCCAAGAATATTGCTCAGTAAGGAGACCTCTTTGAAATATTATGAACATAGTTGTAGCATGTATAAAATGCTGTATTGTAATCAGAACTTATCTTTATCACCTTTTTTTATTGTACTTTTTACAGCTCATGACCTACAAAAGTTGATTTCTTACAGCAATATCCCTTCTATAATTTTGATATATTTAACAACACTGTTATATTCTTAGATACAGAAATCACAAAACTAAGGGGCCAAAAAGAAAAGGCAGGGAAGGTTTCACGTGAAACCTGGAATTGTGCCTGGGACCTATAAAAGATATTGCAACAAAAGTTTCAGGAGGTTTGATGGCAGTGTAGGTATTGAATGTTTTAGCCAGACATATCAGGATGAGTCTCAATGGATGTTGTGTTATAAGAACATTAAACGTCAGCGTGAATGCACAACTGGTATAGCTTCACTTCAAGTTTACAAGTGAAGCTGGGATTTGATTATGGCAGCCACCATGAGCCATTAAGTTCTTTACTAGGAGGATTTGTTCAGCACATTGTTTGGACTAAAATAGGAGATGCAGTAAAGAAAAAAGGAGTCCACAGGACTGGCTGTGGAGAATTTTATATGACGACACAAAATGGTTGTCGCTGTTAGATTCGTATTGCAGACTTTTCCCAGAGTTTAAAATCACCAGGTACTCTGCCTATAAACTGGTGCAGCTAATATTGTGCTTAACACATGAGAAAGTGGCTTTAAATAGACTGCTTTGGTTGACTTAAACTATGAGAGCACTGTCAGAGGCGTAAATGTGAATTCTACTGTAGTGTTTCCTTATCCTTTATTTTTAGCTATGTGGTATCACACATCTGTAGCAGGACGAATTTACTTTTTGAAAATACTAATTCTGTCACTGGTCCAATTTTACATAAGGTGGATTTATAGCAAAGATAAAAATGGTATGAATTCATGCTTTAAAGGAGACAAATTAACAGCAAGTATGTTCTACTCAGTAGTTTTAGGACTGAGCAATTTTTGACAAATTGACTGAGATTAAATTTTGGATTCATTCAGAAATGATGTGCAATCAAGACTGTGAAATTTCCTTGATGCTGAAAAAAATACAATTTGAAGAGCACATTAAAATCAATAAATCTGAGGAATTCCTAACATGAATCATGTAACATCATGTAGATTGTTAGTGTCCTGCTGGTTCCCTGCTTTAGCACTATCCTTCCTCTTGCAAATGACTAGAATGCAGGAGAAGAAAAGGGGCTGTGCTTTTTCCTTCCCAAAGCCATACAGTGGTTGTCACGTTGGCACATGCAATGCACTTGCTGGTTTCATCACTTGCAGCACAGCAGTGATGATGAGAACTGGTGACAGGCTGCCTTGCTGCTGGAGGGCCTGGGGTTCTGCTTTCTCACACCTGTTATTTCACAGTTGCTGTGTCTCACTCAGAGCTGATTTTACAGAATTTCTTCATATTTGTGTTCCATTGTATCTCAAGAAAATTAACTTTTCCAGAATGAATCAGAAATCTGCTAAGTGAAGGAGAAGGGAATACAATGTCATGATTTTGAAATAGCATAGCTACTGACAAGCTCTGTCTGCATCGGCCCTAGATTCACATTCAAGGCTCTTGGTAGGCACTGGAGCCCGTTTTAATCCAGTATCTTCAGCAGGTAATGTGGGTGGACTCACAGAAGTCTGTGAAAGTCCTATGACTTCAGGTTTTTTATATAACTTTGCAAATTTATTTCATGATAGTTGTCTTCTCAGCTGAGTCTTGTATTGACAGATGAAGTGTTTTGGAAATCAAGCACAGGCCAGTCCGCTTTTCACCAGCTGTCAGTTTACTAAGCAGCTCAAGCAAGCTCCTTCAGTATAACATTTCTGTGTTGCTGCCAAAGCTGCTGTATATGTTTCAGTTAATACAATTATTAAGTAAATGACTGTCTGACAGAACCACTGAGTCTAAAGTGAACGCCATCTTCTTCCTGTTCTTCTATTTTGGTCTGTGTTATCGAAAGCACTCTCAATTATGATTAAAGATGTGCAGGATGATTTTTATAGTCTGAAGAATGTAACACAACCATAATGTCTCAGATATATTTAGAAAACATGACTTTGTCTTTTTAGAATGATCTGCACCCACATTTGAAGGCTGATATGACAGCTTAATCTGCATTATCCTTCTAAGAGTCTTTAAGTTTATAGCCAAGTCAAAGTCTTGGTAAACCTTGTGTCCTCAGGCTTTCTAGGATTTATAGAAACACGAAGAGAGAGACTGTGGTGTTGATACAGCAAGATAAATCAAAACCTTTGTGCACGCTAGCTGCATGAGGAATTTGCTTCCCTTTTCCAGAATGCCTACTGGGGCCACTGCTTTCCCATCTACTCTATTTTAAACTAAAAGGGGGAAGATTTAGGTTAGCTGTTAGGAAGAATTTCTGGTGAGGCCCTGGCACAGGTAAATTATCTTTGTGTGTTAATGATTAAATCATTTTTTCTTTGTCAGATTTTTTTTCCATTTCTCAATAACAGCCTTATCCCATGTGAACTACTCAACGTACTGAGTGAGCTCCCCATCCCTGTTTGGGAATTAGTTTATATTTCTCAACTCCTTGCCTATCCTTGTCTGAGGTTCATGGTATTTTAAGATGACATTTACTATGGACTCTTGTATCAAACATATTATTTTACCATGTCTTGAGAGAAGTTTTCTTTCTTATTCTACTTTAACATTTTGAGACCTGCATGGTAATATGTGTTGCCAGTGCTTATGCCTTGACCCTGAGTCACTGTTACTTGTTGACAGGGAGTCCTCCATGTTTGCTTCACATCTTGCAACCAGTTTGTGTTCCTTCAGTAACTGCTTGGGCTCTGACACAAAATCCCAGTGTGTTCCCTGGCTGTTTGAAAGACTCAAGGCTCCATTTATTAGGCTCAACATTTAATAGATAAAAAATTAAATAAAAGTTTGAAGGCCTACATTTGTTTTTTAAATGACCAACTCCAGTACTTCTGGACTTATTTTCCAGTTTTGTGTTCCTCAGCGTGCCTGTGTGCTGCCTATTGCTATTCCATGTGACCTGAGCTGTTACTGAATTTCATCTCACTGCATGTAACCCCCTTCTCTAATGCAATAGGTTGCTCCACAGCTTGTCTGTGTACTGTTTGTCCTCTGTTTCGCTGCTCGTCAGGATGTAGTTGAGCTGACACATTCTCTAGACAGATAACAGACCTATATGACTTATTTTGTCTCTTCTGTAAGCTGATCTTGCCATTTTTGAATTCTCTATGTTTTCATATTTATTACTCTTTTTGAACTCTGTGAGGGAAAATCTGTGTAGAGCTTTTAAAAACTTCAGTACATTGAGAACCATTACAGAGCAGCACTTAAAGTGATTTCATCCTAAATAAAGTGGAATGCAAATTGACTGTGAAATACTACTGCTCCCACTGCTGATGGTGATAACACTTTCCTAGGTAACTATTCCCAGGTGTGGGATGCTAAAGCAGAGCTTTTATCCAAGCCAAAATTACAGCTGGGGCAGTCCCACGTTTGAGCTGGGAGTAGTTACTATGATTCATTTCCTGTGCTTAAAAAAAAAATAATAAATCAGATGCCAATAGGAGAGAGTTTAAATTAATTTGGCAAGAAGCACAGATGATCAATATGTGATGACATTTACACAGGATTTCTGAAGGAACTTATGTTTATTACGGATGAAGGGCCCATCATATTATATGTGACCTTTTTGTTTAAACTGAGTATTCCTAGAAATAAAAAAATTTGAAAAGCAAATACGATGCCCTTTTGAGAAGGTGCTGAGTTGTATTCTCTGAGGCTGCAGCTGTGCAGTTCTGATTTCTGTGGGAAATGATTATTAAAAAAGAATTAACAGATGGATAAAAAAAAGATACCTTGAGAAGAAGTCAGGTTCTCTTTGTAAAGAAAAATGAGCATTCACTGATCTTCTAGACTGCTTGGAAAACAGGGAACGTAGATAAAAGCATGCATGGGATCATTTAGTCATCAGAAGGTCATTATAATTATGGAAGTATTTGAAAGTAATAGTTCTTAGATCAAAGGCAGTTAAAATTAGTGATGTTATGAGATAAGGGGGAAGAATATTTTGTAGGTTTTCAATTGCTTAAAACAGGTCCCTTCATCTCGGACTGGAGTCCCATGAGGTCACGTTCGTGAATGATCTGGGGTGGGGTGCTTGTATGCCTGGCAGAGCTATGAGAAACAGAGGCATAGGTGGTTGATTAATAGTTTTTTTTTGTTTTTTAAATAAGGTTAGCTAATCAGAGCCTCATGGCTGGCAGTGCAGCCTTCTTCACCAGACAAGGCTCACCACATGGCAGCACTGAGCGCAGCCCTTGGCTCCACCTGGGCAACTGCAGGGAGCATTCTGAGGGACATTTGCACTCAGTTTGGATACAAGTGGATGTACTTAGATAACCTAAATTCAAATGGAGCTGACTCTGTCTGTTTCCACTTAACGAGTTGTACAAGCTGCTTGAATGTGCAATATGAGAAAATTTGGAAAGACTGGCTCAGGTTTCCTGTGCTGTTTGAGAGGTTAAGCAGCTTGTGTACGAGCTGTCTAAGGAAGGGCCATGATGGTTTTTGTCCAGCATCACATCCGAAGTGATCAAACCTGAGCCTTGGCGTCCCTGAGCAGTAATTCACCTGAAATCCAGATGAAATGCCGATGTATAATTATGGACCACAAGTCAGTCTCTCTGTAGACCTTCTTTTAAAAATATATATTTTTTATTCAACATTGTAAGATTAGAATTATACAGGAGTGTTTATTTTCCATTGTAATGCTGAAAAGATCATGTTCTTTTCTAAACTATACACAGTATACATGACTATACAACAGCATTGTTATTTATTTTGTATTTACTTCTGGAGTTTTCACAAGTAATACTAAGCATTACACCTGTTGTGTAATAGCTTAATTTGCTAAGGACCATGAGTGTTTGGCAGTACAGAAAAGGTGCCTATTTTACTGAAAAGTTGCAGGGCTCTTATGACTCATTCTAGAGGCTGAATGTGTTGTATAATGGCACTTATTGAGACAGCATTATAACTGCATGTTGTCATGGAAGCAAAAGTGAGGCAGCTTCCAGTGTTTCCATGGTGTAAGAATGAATAAAATGAAATGTGGTACCTAGCTAGTAATTGCATGGTAAGGATTTTAGCTATAGCACTGAGCAGTGATAGGGCAAAACATCTGCACAGTAATATAAAGCTGTCAGATCTGTAGTGAAAGTACGTGATCGTCTCTGTTTGGGAGGAATTCAGCGTGTGTAAAGATAAAATGCTAATGCTGCTTGTTAGAAGCTTTTTGTAAATGAAGTAAGGAGTGGCTTCGGTATAAAGACACTTTATGTGTAAATAAAGTAATTAACTTATTAAAATTTTCGGACACTTGCTTTCTGAAGTAATTAATGAATTTTAATTAATGCATTCTTGAAAGTAGTTTTTCTTGTGATTTTCTTTTTGCTGTTCATTAATGTGAGATAAATTACATTCTGCTTATGCTCGGTGTTCTAGGGCAAACTTCTGTATAAGGCAATTTTTGTGCAGCTAATTTTTCTCACAAAATAGTGCGTTATCAGTAAAATAAATAATAACTTGTCCATGCCAAACTTGGCATTTCCTTCAGACGCTTAATCACTGCTTTAAGGCTGCACCGTCAGGGGCAATGAGGTACTCTGAGTAAGGGAACCTAAAGTTTCTTACTCTAAAGAAAAGGATTGCTTTATACGGATGTGGTTTGTAAGTGTCATTTTAATATTTTATGAGTAATATTTCTTACAGAGTAATTGAATTTCAACAAAAGACCAAAACAAGCAAATGAAAGCTCTGCAAAATTTTGAGAAGAGTAGTATGATGGTTTTTAAAATTAACTGATGTATTCCTAGTATTGAGAGTTGTTTCCTAGTCTCAGAGCTACATACAGGTAACCTTTTTCTATTTGAATGAATTGTAAAGAACAAAAGTGTGCTGCCTTGAGCGCCTCCAGGGTTGGGGTATCCTCAGCTTTCCTGGGCAGCAGCAACAGGGCTTCACAACCTTGGAGTAAAGTTTGTCTTCCTCCTTTTGTGTACTCCTTTTAAGTATTGAAAGGCTGCATCAGGCTCCCTCTGGAGCCTTCTCTTCTCCAGGCTGAATGCCCCCAACACCCTCAACCTTTTTTCATAAGAGAGGTGCTACTGAGCATCTGTGAGGCTCGCTCCAGCATCCTTACTCTATTGGTGGCCTCGGATTTGGACACAGCGCTCCACCTGCGGCCTCAAGGGCAGAGCAGAGGGTCCCCCTCCCTTGCCCTGCTGCTACTTGTCTGTTGATGCAGCCTGGAATACTGCTGGCTTTCTGGGCTGCACACTCACACTGCTGACTCACGTCTGGCTTTCATCTACCAGAACCACCAAGTCCTTCTTTCCTTGTCTCAATCCATATGCATATCTGGGATTGCCCTGACCCAAGTGTGGCACTTTGCCCTTGGCCTCTCTGAACCTCTTTAGATTCTTTTGGGCCCACTTCATGAGGCTGTCCAGGTCCCTCTGAATGGCCTCCCCTTTTTCTATTGTGTCAATAGCACTACTCAGCTTGGTGTCATTAGCAAACTGGCTGCGGGTACACTCAGAACCACTCTAAATCATTGGTAAAGATACGGAAGAACACCAGTCTCAAGACATCTTAGAGTGTTCTTATTTTTCTGTAATGAAGACTTAGAGCATATTTTTCCTTTGCTTGGTTTCTTTCTGATGCTGAAACACTGCCTGGATATATTTGTGGGCTCTTCAGAGTAATAATGGAAGCTGCAGTTCTTAAGGGTGATGTTGTTTAAATGGCTTTGTGTCAAATAATAAATTAAATACATTAAATTCATTCTCATAGCACTTATGAAGCTTAGTGAGGAGCTTGTAATTCTGTTTTGAACTTAAGTTCAGGGCTGCTTGGTGAATGTTAGTGATTAACCTTTCGTGCAGGGCTTGATGCTGGATGTTAGCTGAGAATTTGAAAAACCAAAATCATACTTACCTTTATTAAAACCAGACTTAACTTTGCATATACATTAGGAATATGGCTTACTTTCAGTCATTGAAGCTTTTGAAGTCCTTCAGAATGCTAACAGGGCAAATTATTTTGAACTGTGTAACTCCTGGACACCAGGCTTGGAGGGGGCTGGTACCCGCCTTTGGACAAAGCATTATTCAGGGTGGAATTCAGTTGATAAGGTTCCATTTTCAGATCCTGACGGAGGCAAGAGATATGGGTTGCTGGTTGCCAAAACTTTGCAATTATTGCTTATATTTGCATGCAGTTCTCAGCACCTGAAGGTTTTACCCATGAAGATGCAACTGGGCACCATGTGAGAGCTGCCAGTTGCTTTGGGGCTCCAGCCTCCCACTGACACATGGCAGGTGTCCACTTATCTCTTAGAAGAGCTCTACTGCTACAGGGTAGAACTTGATCCTATGTGCTGCTGGACAGCCTTTCTTCTCCTATGCTATTGCTTATGGATATAGCAGTTTATCTTCCCTGAATTTTTTTTACTGGGCCACAGCAAGTAACAGCAGCCCTACTGTCACTGCCTTTGTTGCTTTACTTTTGATTGCGGTAATTATGGTCCTCAATGGATTTCTGTTGTATGATTAAGATTGTAGCAGGGCATTGACAGTAAATTGCTCATTTGTCCTTACATCAGTTGAGGTCATCTTCACCATTTGCGATTTTCCTGATATTCCACTGTTGCTGTTTTCCCCATCTATTTGTGTTTGGTTTTTTTTTTTTTTAAACTTTGAAGTTTTAAGTTCACTTGAGTTAATTGTAAAGTGCTGTGGCATCTGAGTAGAAAAGTAGGTTAAAGAATCAATTTCTTGCCTTGTTTTTAAACAAACAAAGAAAACAAGTGCTACAGTTTAGTCATATTTACTGTGCTGGCTGGGTGTCTTCAGCATACGAGTGCTCACAGAGGTGCAGTTTTTACTGCAGTCCTGCCCAGGCCTCAGGATGGCACTGATTTCAGGAGGAGCATGGTATGGAAGGTGCAGCAGTGTTCACGTCCCTTGTCTTCAGTGTTCTGGGTAGTATTTAACGTGGCTTGTAAGTAAGGATGGATGGCAGCTGTGCCTCCTTCCTCCCAACTTTAGACCCCACCAAGCAGCCTGTCAATCCCAGACGATATGCTTAGATGAATATTGACTTCTATTGCGTTGAGCAAGATTGATGCAAAGTTCTTCAGGTGGCAGACTTCACTAGTGAAATGTTCTGTGGCATTCAAGGATGTAGTTCACAGAAAGATACGCAATTAAACAATGTATCCCTGGAAATAAAATATTGCATTTATTTTCAGTCCTGTCAGTGGATTTTGAATCAAAATTATTTCTTCCTACCTTCCTACTTTTTAGGTTTTGTTCACTTTTGTGGATACTTTATTTTCTACTTGTATGAACTTGTAAGGAATGTGGGCTGGTCTTTATCTGTCGAGTTCTATTAACAGAACTTGCAGTGCGTGTGGTAACTGCTGAAAGGCAATGGGAGGAGTGAAGCCCAGAATTATTTTTGGAGAATTCTCTTAAGCATTGCAGTTTCTTTTTGAAGTAACAGAAGCTGGCTCTTGAAGGTTACCTGGACTTGAAAAAGACCCTTGCAGTAGACATGGTCAGTCAGACAATGAGTTCTGGTTTCCCTGTACACAGATATAGTTGCCAGCTATAGAGTGGCTGTTACAGAGTATGGAAAGAAGGTGATTCTGAAGAAATACTACTTGATGTATGATTGGCATTTTACCAGATTGCTGCAAAAAACTCTGTGTTGTGCATTTTAAAGAAGAAGTAACAAAATGCCTGGTTGAAGTGATCAGTGCAAATTGTTTCTGTAGTAATTTAGAAGAACGAATATGATTCACCTCCATGTTAGCAACAGGTAGTTCAGTTTGCGGGTACGACTGCAGCACAGCCGCATCCTGAACCCCCTCTACTTACGTGGAATCACTTCGCACTTGGCGGCGGAGTGAAGCAGCTCATGCTGCCATTAATGCAGTCTGCAGAGAACACTCACAGACTTTCTGCAGTCAGAGGAGGATCTTGTCAAATCTGTGCCGCTTTTGTTACATAACTGTTTTTCTTTCTTTGAATCATCCATATGTCCTTCTGCTCCCCCACAGATTTTTCTTTTGCTGGTACAACATCAAGGCAGGCGTTGCCTTACATCATTCGTGTGAATGTAATTTGGCAGAATAATCTCTGACTCTCAAACGTCTGATCTCTGCATTCCTCTTACCTTTTCTGCTTTCTCTTCTTCCTTGGTTTTTTTTGTTGGCTTTTTTTTTTTTTTTGCTAAATATCTTTCCATTTTGTTTTCATCAAGATTGCTCTGTGTAAGCCTTGCTCTGTGTTTATTATAAATTTCTTTCTTCTGCCCATGTTTGTGTCACCATGGTTCTCTTTCTGTACCCATAGAACACTAAACTTCATTGCTCCCTCTATTTTTCTGGTTTTTTTTGTTTGTTTGTTTTTAATCATTGATATCTTATTGTCATGGTATTAGGGACCAAAAACACATGGACTTCCAGAAACCTGTTTGTACAATTATCAGCTATCTGCCATATCACTTTTATTCTTTTGCTACTGAGGTCAGTGTGCCTGAAGGTGTGAATTCTTGTGTCTTCCCTTTTGTCTGGAGGAGAGTTCCAAGTAATACAGCTGGGTTTCCAAGAACACAGTATCCAGCAGCTCTTCACACTTTCAATTAGTGCATTTCAAAGCTGATTTTCACTTGAAACAGGAAGGTAGTTAGTCTGTGTTTTCTGCAAAGTTGATACCTCACATTTGCTCTCTATGAATGTATGTGGGGAATTTTCTTCAAGGAGGAATGTGATGTGCTCATTTTGAACTGTTGGCCTCTGTGCACATTCCCAATGTGCTTATCTTTCCCTCTGCCTTTTTGCCCTTCAGTAATGAAATCTGAGGTCTCTCTACGATCAGTGTGCATCTGCTTGTTAGTGTTAGCAGGATGCTCTCATCCTTCTCCCTCCTCTGTTGCAGAGGCAGAGGTAGAAGACATTACTTGCAGTGCATAAATCCACATCTGTGTGGCTTTGTATGACCAACATGTTCCCAGCTTTCTGTCACTGGCAAGAAACCTTTCTGTCTCTATATTTTTAAGTATCACATTAATGATCTGATATGCAGCTCTTGATTACATCCATTCTGGGTAGAAGATGAGACGTGGCAGCTCTTGGTGATTAGAGGAGCATCTGTCAGTTCTTATTTCTCTCTTAATATCCATGCTATAAATAACTGTAGATGTTAGTACAAAAGTCTGTATTTCTAGGTTTTTTTTTTTTTTAATTTTCTGTGTAATAATTATGCTGACTCATATTGCTGTAGCCAGGTTTACTGTAGAGTGTATGATGGAAAGGAAAATACTGTTTTAATGCTTTGAACTGATAAAATCTCTCTACTTCATCATAGCACAGCTGACCTAATAAAGCTTTGTTTTCTGTGAGCTAACGTTCATTCTTACCATGCCCAGTGCCAGATAGATATTGAGATTCACAGCATATTCCTGCATCAGACCCATAGGGCATAAGGCTGATGCTGCCAGCATCAGGGCCAGGGCTGTGCTGCCCTGGAGCTGTGCGGGTGGGAGCCCACCTCTTCTGCAGTGAGCCTCAGCATGGAAGTGGCCCTATTTGGATGCCAATTTTCATGTAGTCTTTGGGAACTTAACTTTTAAGCCTTATCTCTTTTTAGGATTGATTTACAATGGGCTGGTAAAGTTAAATATACATCAGTATGATTGTATCAAGCTAAATCCTCTGTACATGCTTTGCTTTTTTTTCTAGAGGTGAGGGTTTTGTTTTGAAAACAAGGGTTAAAATGGATTAGATAAAGCATCTGTGAGACTAAAAGCTGAATCAACAATGAAATTAATGAAGAACTTTAAAAAAAATAATTGCTATGACTTTTAAACTATTATTTTAAACAGTGAGTATCTTAAAATCGTGATTTCACAATGCTGAGGTATTCATGGCAATGTGAGCCTTTAACAGATGAACACAAAGTAATTCAGCCCCCGTAAAGTTTGCCAAGGAGGAATAAACATTTTAAAATATTTTCTAGCAGCAAATATCAGAGATATTGTAAAAATACAACAACGTTTAGGAATAGTGGGATTTCATGTAGGAGAAAAAATGACTATAACCTTTCATAGCTGCCTTTTAATAGTCAGATGAGTTTTGCCATCTATTCAATAATTTGTGCATTGCATTGATTATTTATGCCTAGCAAATTGACTGTTGTGTGGTGGTTCAATGGTGCTCTTTAAATAGCGTGAGAGAGTACATTACATGCAGTCCTAGCTAAAACAGCGTTCACTGGTGGGTTTTGTTCCTACGACCATAATCCAGGAAACAATATTTTTAACTTCTTCAGGAGGCAATATTTTGGTTTATTTTCCCTGCATTTTCTCCCAGAAAGGACAGTTGTGTTGCTAGTTTCATGACTACTTACTGTCGCAACTACAGACACTGTGGTGCTACAGATGGCTGTGAAATGGGAGCGCTCAAGCTAGCTGATTTAACCAGGAACCCCAGAATGGAAATACATCAGAATCGCCACGTGCAGCCAAAGCAGCCTTTCCAGCATCAGCAGCAGGCACTGGGCTTTCATACGTCTTTTAGTTCGTCCACACTTCCAGCCGCTTCCAAACACAGAGGAAAATTTACTAACCTGCGCGATAGTGTAAAAAAGAGTCCTACAAAAAGCACAGCAAAAGTTAAAGCTGCTAGTGGTTGGGTGTCTGATGGCTCGTGCTCTAACTGTTACTTAGAAAAGGTACGTATTGCTTTAGGCTCCTAGAGATGCACAGTTTTGAAAGATGTGCTCTTGTAAGATGAGATGAGATGTGTATGATGCAGACTGGATAACATGTCATACTTCTTTCCATAGTTTAATCCTGCTATTGCCTTTTTTTCCCCACGTGTTATGATTAGCGATCCGAGTAGTAATTAATGAAGTCCATCTTGGCAAAGGGGTATTTCTAGTCACTATTTTCCCATTAGGATTATTGCACTCTGCAGTGTTCTTTTCAGATAGTAACTTAATGAAAGGGAGGAAGGTATGGTTTGCTTTAGTTTTATTCTCCAAAATGTTATCTTCTGGTACTTGAAGAAGAGCAGCATCTTGGAATTTGATCTGCTGATCTGCTTCCAGGTGTGTTTGGTGCTTTGATTCATTTCGGGTTAGTTGGCATTTCCTCATAGAAAGTCTTACTGTGTATGTTGGTTGATGAGAAAATGGGAGTGTTATTTCTTTTCACAAGGTCTGGACCTTGCTATTAGATCTGAAGATGTTTACTGCCATAATTTTAATTAGCTTGAAATGCATTATTAAATTATTTTTTCTTAAACTTATGAAGTGCAACTTGTAAAGTTGGTTATTTTTTAATTTATACAATTAGAATGTCTATCACGTTACACTGGTACCCAACAAAATTTCTTGTGACTGTTGTAATAAAATAACTTTTTAATACAGATTTTCATGCATTTATTTCCGCTGTCAGATTCACTTAGTGTATTAGTGTTCAAGTTGTGTACTCATATATATAATATATATAATGTAGTCTGTCATAAATGTGCTACTGTTTGTTTTACACGTTTTTATTTAGCACATTACTGTTTCTATAGCATAAGTAGGTTTCTGTCCATTTAAAGCAGAATTATTCAGTGTTGTAGTCAGAGATGTATTAGTTTTGAGTTATTTTGAGGATAAGCTTTTGTCTTTGAGAATAATGTAATGTATTTATTTAGCAAATTCCTGAACATTGGAGGAACATTATTAAATGTGTTTTCTCTGAAATTCCTAGGAAGGAGAGCACTGAGAGTGGTGCCTTGGGCTGCTGGAGCCTGTTCAGCTGCTCTTGTGGATACAAGTGTGGTTAACATAATCATTTTCAGGCTGATTATGTGGCATAGCGAAGTAAAATTAGTATTCTTCTCTTATTAAGACTTTCTAGGTTAGAAACCACATAATTTCTTGCATTGTCTGTTACTAATCAATAATCCAAAATGATCAGGTGATGGTTTTTGGATGCAGTGTTAAGGAGCAAAGCTAGTTCTTCTGTTGACCCTGCACTTTCCCACTCCCAGTTCACTTTAAGTGATTTGGTCTTTCTTGGTCTTTCTCCAAGGGGACATAGAAAAATATATATTAATGTAGAAAAAACAGATACTGAGGGGTTCCCCTCTTTCTTGGGTTACGCTGTCTCTTCCGTTCCTAGCAGCATCTCTCTTTCCCCTTCATACATACAGCTTGTGGGGCTCATATCTGCAGAAGTTCTGTTCTGCTGCTTCACCTTCAGGTGCACTGAAGAGTGTTGGTGCTGGGAAAGGAAAGGAAGGGAAGTGCAGAGTGTCTGCATGCCCACCCTGGAAGGGGCTGTATGCTGAGCACTAGCCCTGCCCTGGGAAGGAGGAGTAGACAGAGGTGTGTCTGGGGACATGTGCAGCACATGCAGACCTGAGGCTGAGTGCCACTACTACTGTGGAACACGAATGTCTTATCACCTACCCCATGTGTGCAGACTGGATGTATTGTTTCAGCGTGTAAGCAGCTGTCAGTGTTGCAGCCCACTTTGCTAACTGAAACATGCCAGATGCTGCTGCTTTGTCTGCAGATGTCTGCTAATTGCCCTTGTAGGGTTCCGTTGTTCCTGTTCTAGTTTGGGCTCTGATCACAGTGATGGTGCAGCATCTTGGATATGGCATGCTATTGTCTTGTAAAAAGTTGCAACAACTTTCTTGTCTCTACTGCCGATACTTTACCTGTTATGCATTCCAGAAATTGTTCCCTTCTGGGTGATTTGGTGGGTGTTTTATTACTAGCTTCTTGCTTTTCTGAGAGTGTCTGGCATTCTCCATAGTATTATAGTCCCCAAAGTTAAATTTCATGTAGCATTGTGGTCTGTATCAAAAGCCAGGGTAGTGGAATTGTGTGCAAAGAGGGGGTTCTAAAATATGTAGTTAAATTAGCCTATCTGAAGTACAAAATGGCACTAAAGAAACTCTTTGTGAGTCCTGTAATTGAATAATTAAAAGCTTTACTTAAATGGTTCAGATAATTTTCCACTTTTGTGAATTGTAAGTCAAGCAGTAAAACTGGAGTAATTTAGCATAAGTGTGTTTCAAGGCTGGGCTTCCTCTCTTCTACCCTTTCCTGTCTGCCTTGTAGTAGCCACAGGGCCTGCATCAGTTCCTGTACTCCATAAAACTGCTCACATTCAAGTGAAGACAGTCTTATCTTAGCCTGGGTTTGCTCATCACACACTGGTGGAGGAGCATGTTGTCAGGCAGCTGGGTTGAGCAGGCAGGCTGCTAAGGCAAAGTGGTTGCCAAATCAACAGCATCAAGGAGAAAACGGTGACTGTGCTAGCAGCTCACAAGACTGGAGCCTTAAATCACAAAGGGTTATGAACAACAGCAGTTTTATAAGATTAATAACAACAATTAGAATTGGAACTGTTTGGGAGAGTTCTTGAAGTGACTGGGAATTAGAAACCCAGAGAGACAGGGCACTAGGGACTGAGAAAGAATGAAGCATAGAAGTAGAGCTGCTGTGAGTATGATGGTAGGTGTGTGGATTGGTGTACAAAGAAAACTTCCACTGCACCAGTCAGTTACTTTGCTGGGCCAAAGAACAAGTGGTTTTGTGGTCCGAGAATAACATGGGCCTTTTTTCCCACCTTCTCTTGTTCCAGGAGCTGTAACTGTAAAGAAGGGCATTTCTAACCTGCTCATGGTTAACTTTTTGCCCCTAGTGTTGTATTTTAATATCTGACCATTTGGTTAATGGAGTTTTACTCTGCTCACACAGGAGCAAGACAGACTTGAAGAGGACGTTTATTTTTGTGTATGTGGGCTAAGTAACTACTGAAGCCATTTAATTTGATCTGTCCTCTAAAGGTTGCACCATTGATCTCCTGATAACTGGAGGTTTGTTGCACTGAGCATGCCCCATATCTTTTGGGAGATGTGTTTTTCTAGACCAAATTAGATTCTGGTACTCTTCTCCTCCCTTATTTAAGCACACAAAAGATTTTACTGCAGTCCTCGTAAGCACAGTTAAATGACATTAGTAATAATCTCACAAGACATCAAAGATACCTTATTCTATCGTCTTTCAATAGCTGCAAATTTTTCACCAACTGTTAATTTTAGATTGAGCTGGAAAGAGAAAACAAACATCGAAATGCCATGGTTGTTTTTTATAAGGGTTACTTCCCTTAGGTGGTGTTTGGTTTCTTTAGCCTTTGCTATTACTCTTTATTTTAGTTATGCTATTGATGTATGTTGCCTTGTGTTCTAAAAAAACCTGAACTTTTAAAATGCTTTGTACTTATGTGTTTGGGGGATTTATTTACTTTCAGCATGCAGTGATTTCATTTTGTCGTTATACTTCAGCATATTTTCACAAGAATGTCTTGGAACAGCTGAGTTGCAGAGAACTTTGATCTGTTGTTCAGCTTGGGATTCTGATGGTGGTTGCCATCAGTTTATGTTGTTGACAGCTTGTTGACAACCAGAATGTTAGCACCTCCAGAATGATTTGAATCAACATTTTGCCCAGAATGCTATTTGGAGTCTTGTTCCCTCGTAGCTTATATGTTAGTAGCTTTCCTGTTGGAATTAGAATGTCTCAACCCAAAATCCTACTCAGCCAAAGATGATGTGCTGTATATTTGTATGCTAAACCTATATAAAAGTCCTCAAATGATTAGATGAATCACTCTTAGGATCTTCAACGTGCTTGAGGGAAAGATTTTCTTAAACTTGAGCTTAGTTTGGAAATTCCAAAGTACCTTTGATTTTTCCCATTTATCAAAAACAAAATTTAACTTTGTTCTGCGCTGTCAACTTCAGTCATTGCATCCCTTTTTTTGTTCATTGCTGTATAATTCTGAGAGGCTTATGTTGTGAAACCAGCCCACAAAAACCTTCATTCTGTCCACTGATGTGAGCAAATTTTCTTTTGTACCACTAAAACCTTAGTACCCTGCACTGCCAGGTGAGTAGCTTGGTATAAACAAGCGACGTGGATGTGCCTCACTTCCCTGGGCGCTTTGACATGAGCACGTTGCTTTTTGTCTTCTTTCAGCTATAGTTATAGTTTTCAAATCATTTTGTTTGTTCAGTTTCTTCTTAAATGTATTAAACTTAAGTTTTGCTTGTTTGAAAATGTTTTGCGAGCTTTCCTTGTTTTTGATATGTTATTGGTGATTTTTAGCCCACAGAAGCTGTTCCTTCCTCTTCTCCCATTGTCCCTGTGATCCCTGTCCCACCAGTCCCTGCTGAGACCACTGTCATCCCATCCACCATACCACAGGTTTTTATTCTTTTTTGTTGTTTTTGATAAATTTGTTTTGCTCTTATTTATGTGATTTATTTCATTCCTTTGTTTAAATTGATGTTTTGCTACTCTGGCTCAGGTTTTAGATGAACTGTGAAATAGTTAAATTAGTAATGCATTACTGTTTCATCCTGGTTTTTGTTTTATAGCAGATTTTAGTCCATTTAAAAATTATGTATTACATGTAGAGGAATATTGATCATTTTGTGAAATAACCAAAAATCACACCCCAAAAGAATGGGAAGAAAGTAAAGAAGTGGGTATTTCGTGTTCAGGTAGAAGTATTCTAGAGTCAGTCACTTACCCTGACTGATGCATTAGTTAAATTATCAATTCATCTCATATACTCAATAAATGTCTTTCATTGATTGATTTTTTTCTCCTATTCTCTTCTGTTCCATTTCTATTGTTGGTATCGATATGATTGGGGCACACTAAGATATAAAAAGTGTTTTTTTTGTTGCATTTTTAAACTCTGTTCCTAATGATTTACTTCACAGACTGAGCTTCGCTTCTTGGGTGTCATCCTTTAGGTCACCCAATGCCAACACAAAAACAAACCACAGAATGCATATCACCACCAAAGTTGCCAGAGTGTAAGAGTAATTTGTAAACATGAGTTAACAGTAAATTCTTGCATATAATTTTGAACGTGTCACTGCAGCATGGCTAGCTGTGGAGATAAGAGATACATTATCTCTGTGGAAATAATTTGAGATAAGCAGCGGTACATTTTTGGAATGAAAACCATTCTATTTTTATTTGGACTTTTATTGTAAATTTTAGTACAAAAATAACCAGTGACAGGTGCACACCTTTGAAGAGAATGTGCACCTCTTGGAATGGTTGGTGACAGATACACGTTAACTTTAAAAGAGAGTTAACTGTCAAGAATAATACTGGGATATTTCTGTAGTCTGCACATTAGTAATTTTTCCTTAAAAATCCACTTTCAAGCTGCGTGGAGAACTTGCAACAAGTGGCAATCTCTATAAATTTTACTCAATCCAGTAACTTATCAGAAGGTTTTAGTCTGTTCTTACAAAGTCCAGTTCCTAGTGGATAGGTGTTTACATGAATCTGTCACCAGTACTTTTCTTACCAGGCAGACCAGAAATGTGATTACTGTCAAATCTATTTCCTTCTTTTGGAGGCATTCTGTCCACATCACATACAAGACAGACAGACCAGGGCACCCGGTGGGACTCTGCTGTCAGATTTGATGAGTAAAGATAGTTGAGTCTCCAGTAACATTTACTTTCAGGGTACTGTCAGCCAAATTGAGTTTAAAATCATCGTAATAATAAGCACTACCATATATACTTATGTGTATATATATATACGTGGAGAATATAAATATATATATAGTTTTCTTTGGCACTACTTAACTGCCATTGACAGTCTTCATATCTGCTGACTGGTGCTGGCTTACAGATAGGACACTGAGAATCGAGTGATCAATGCCTCTGTCTGCTGGGTGTGTGCGGGTGCCCACAGGAGTTAGCTGTCGAATCCTGCATCATACATAACTCTAAGCAATTAGGAAATATCATAGGAAGTTATCAACTTTGGATTTGGCAGATGCATTTTTGTGAAACAAATACATTTCTTTACTTTGTTAGTCACTTCACCCCTTAGGCAAGCCCAAGTCTGCTTGTAAACAAACTTGTCAAATGGCTTTTAAATATTTGAACAAGCACTGGCACAGTAGGTCGGAACTGTTGGGTAGTTTGGAGAAGTCTTGCATAACAGACCGAAATACCAGGTCTTCCTTCCAAAAGCATTTGCTATTTTGAGTTAGATGCTGCTCTGTGTCTTTGCAGTGTCCACCCCTGCCTTTGGAAATGGCTGGCACAAATCTTTTTTTCCTTCCTGCTTGGAAATCATGGAAAATGGTTCCCTCTGACAGAGAATGTGGATAAGTGCCAAAGGAGTGCTAAGAGCAGTCCCTTAATGGAGGATATTTTGTATCTGTTGATTGGTTACTCTCTGCAACCTTTCACTGGCACTTCTGTTGGATTACTTTCCTATTGCAGAACTGTAAAATTAAAATAAATTCTGAAATTGAGTGCAATCTAAAAAACGTTGTTAAACCTTCAAAAATAGACCTGATTTTGGTTTTTTTAATTATAGATTGAAAACTGATTGATGCTGCTCCACTACAAAATAAACATTATGTATGCTGGTCTTGTAGGTCCATTGGAGATTAGATTCCTAATTAGTCACTGAATACACGGAATAGTCAGGTTCTTTAATACAATAGATTGCTTCAATGAGCTTTGTATCATGACAGTGGTTTCTAATACTTGATTTAGGTACTGAATAAGGTCGGTCTGTGTTTATACTGAAAGAACTGCTATGTGAGAAGGATATTCAGTGGCAACTGGACAGATTCATAAGTGTCATCCATTTTGTTTCCTTTTTTAAAATAAGCTCTATTAACTAGTATAGATACCTTTTGATTTTAGTACTTAGTACATGCTATAGGCCAAGCTTCTGACACATCAGCCTAATAGCAGACCGATAACTCCTGCCTGGTAATGATAGTTCATTTTCACCTCAGTCTGAGTCGCTCCTTTGTGGATTTTGGGAGTGGAACTGTATTTCTCAGAGGTATGTTGTAATAGTAATGAGGCTTTTGTAACTGCCATGTTTTTGTAAGTATTTGAGTGTGTTTAATACTAGCTTTTATTACAGATAGTTAAACTGAGTCACATGCTTAGGTATGTACATACATGTATGTACGCACGGAAAGATGGAAAAAGATGAAGAATATCTTAATTTTAAAGATGAGAAATATTTATACGTATAAAAAGATCTCTATTCGGCTTTAATGGAGTTGAGATGAACTTTGTGTTGTATCACTGAGGTTGTGCATCCCGTATTAAACCTAATACTTGAACATTATTTGTGGAATATATTTTCTCACCTTTGTGTATTTTTTTGTTGTTCTTACATCGGGCTCAATGCCAGCATTTCCAGTACCACTGCCTGTAGATATTGGAAGCTCCTCTGTCAGTGGGAAGGACCTCTAGTTATATCAGAAGGAATGCAGACTCTTGTCATTTCTCTTTTTGTGCTTGCTGTTAGGATGAGGTCTAAAAAGTGTTTATATCCTTCTCACTGTATCTAATATATTAAAAATAAAAATTAAAAAAAAAAACAAACCTGCGACTGATTGTAAGGGAGATAGTCTATGCAAAAGTAAAGAATCTATTTCAGACTGTTTTGGGTAAATTCTTCCAAACTGTATGGATTTTCTTTCAGCTGAAAATGTGTTTTCATTGGAACGTTCTCAATTACAGAAGTGAATAAAAATGTCTCTTTATTCTACCCTTTCCCGGCCAGCAAGAATGCGATGTAATTTCCCATTTCTATGGCAGTAATCTCCAACTTTCTTACAGCCCATGAATTGATAACAAATTTCCAATGGAAGTACATGCTGCCATGAGTGAATGTCTGCTGATATGGAATTGCTTTCATGTCTGTTTGGGTGATCTTCCATAAAAGTTTCCTTTTATAAGTTTGCTTGTTGCAGCTTATAATTCTGCTTTGAAACAAACAAACCAAAAATAATACAAAAACTTCCTGGTAGAAGAAAGATGTGATCAATGCCAGCATTTGTATTCAGGATGCTGGCTTATAAAGCAATTTTGAATATTGCATCACAAGTAACTGATATTGTGTCAAATTATGGCATGTTTATTTATTTATTTATTTTTAATCCTCTTGAAAAACAACATAAATAAGCTCAGAGTGTTTCTTTGGCAAGCAAGCACTTTCCTCAGGCTAGAAGCAAGTGTTTCAGAGGAGTCCATTTTAGAGACTCTTAAGCTGAGGTTACCTTTTAACAGTCCTCTGAGAAACCCAGCAAAACAAATATTGTGTAATTACTGTTCATATTTTCTCCTATGTTGTATAATATATATAATTTTTTAATTTTTCTTTTAAAGGCAAACCCACCTCCAGTTCTGGTGAATACAGATTCTTTGGACACTCCAACATATGTAAGCATACATTTCCTTTCAATTACAATTTCGTATAATGCGAGTAGCTTAGATCTTTTGTTATTGATCAGTGATGCTTATTTTACCTTACAGTACGTGGATTTGTTAACTTTGCTGAAATCCTTAAAAAGCTGTTTTACAAAAAACAAACAACAATAACAACAAAAACACCCAGAAACAAAATGTGTAGACTGTAAGGGGAAGGTTCTGTATGGGTACTGCTGTGTGACAGTGCAACACAGTGCAGAATGCAGTTCGTTGGATGCTGAGCCCCTGAAATCTCAGAACGTGTATTTCTTCAGCTGCACAGGAAGATGCTTTAATATTTAAGGTGCCATTTCCATTGCACTTTTCATAAAACACTACTCAATGCAGTGGCTATACTTAAGCTTATAGTTCTCAACATATTCATAGAAATTATTGGATCTGTGCAGAACAGTAAGTAATAAGTATAATTAGGTGGAGGCTCAAATCTGTGTTCTGCAGTATGTGGTCTGTAGTAAGAGCAGCACTCAACACTGGCAGGAATAGACTTCAGAACATGCACGCATGTTTGACATGAGTGTCAATTTTTCCTTCTGTACATTTCTCCTACAGTTCCTTATGCCCTGCTTCCTTGTTTTTTTTAAACAGTGTTAATATCTGCACTAGCTTATATTTTGTTTTCTTTCTAGGTGTTAGCAAGTAAAGCACAGATTTATGCTTGCTAAGTAAAGTAAAAAAAAAAAAAAAATTAAAAAAAGAAAACACCAAAACAAACAACAACCAAAACCAAACAAAATAAAGAACCTTGCTCTTGTCAGAAGCATTCAAGCATGTGTTAGTTGAAGCAGAAGACAAAAGATTAGTACGGTGACATAATTGGCTCATAAATGAGTGCTTAGTATGAATAGCTTGCCTGAATAAAAGATGATAGCAGCAGTCTGCAGTGTGTGGCTCTTTTAGTGATGTGGCACGGATGGTTTAGGAAAGAATACTGAAAGTGGGGTGTCTACACACAAAGACTACATTGGGAAGAGAAGTGATTAATAAAAATGCTCTCACATTTCAGAAGACCTGGGCAGAGCAGTAAGTAATAGCAACAGAAAGTAGGACTAAAAGAGCTTATAATTTTGAGTGTCCATTTGTTATCTAAACTACCAGTTTGCAAACCCATACCTAATTATAGTCTAACCAACTGTGTAAGTATAGGAGGTAAAGAACCTGGACATATCTTTCTAGGTTCCCTCGTAGTTACATGGTACGTAACATAAAATCTTATCTGTGGATAACTGCATTGTGCATCTGTGAAACTGTGGAAGATTTACTGCTAGTAGGAACAAAAACCACTTGAATCTAGAAAGTCATCAATGAACAAATATTCAAGAGCACAGCTCTTGTTTTCTGAATTATAGAGCTGCTGAGAATCATAGAACGCCTTGGGTTGGAACAGACCTGAAGAATCACCAAGTTCCAACCCCATGGTGTGTGCAGGTTGCCAACCTCTAGATCAAGCACCAGCTCAGGCTGCCCAGCACACCCATCCAGGCTGGCCTTGAGCACCTCCAGGGATGGAGCAGCCAGAACCTCTCCAGGCAGCCTTTTGTCAGAACCTCACTGTCCTCTCCATGAAAGACATCCCCCTGTCCTCACAGGCAACGAGCAGGACATGGGGCAATGGCCGCAAGTTGTACCAGAGGAGGTTTAGATTAGACATAAGGAAGAACTATTTCTCTCAGAGAGTGGTCAGGCACTGGAATGGCTGCACAGAGAGGTGGTGGAGTCGCTGTACCTGGCAGTGTTCAAGAGGCGTCTGGATGACGTGCTGTGTGATATGGTTTAGTGCTGGTGGTGGCAGTGGTGATGTGGAGATGGTTGGACTGGATGATCTTATAGGTCATTTCCAACCTTGTGATTCTATGATTCTGTGATTCTAATTGAAATCTTCCCTCCTTTAGGTTAAAATCGTTTCCCCTTGTCCTATCACTGTCTGCTGGAGTACCAATCGGTCCTCAAAGAAAATTGCTAGTCTTCCAGTGTGGCATAATTACGGCATTTGCATAGTATATGGTGATGTTTTCTTTCATATAGAGAAAGACCCTGCAAATATTGCTTGCCTCAGCAATACAAGATCGTTTCAAAACTTCCAAAAAGTAGAATAGGACTGTGATTTTTATCACTTCACATACCCTAGCTCTTCCTGTGCTAATGCTTAATTCACTAGATAAAATCGA
The DNA here is from genome assembly GCF_026119805.1 of Tympanuchus pallidicinctus. Classification (NCBI taxonomy): domain Eukaryota; kingdom Metazoa; phylum Chordata; class Aves; order Galliformes; family Phasianidae; genus Tympanuchus; species Tympanuchus pallidicinctus. The sequence continues at coordinate 11,814,488 of NW_026294739.1, read as the reverse complement.
TTTGACAAGCATATTGACTGGGGAGCTAAAGTAAAAGATAAAAAATGATGGAGATTCTTCTTTACTCCCATTATCTGGAATATATTTCAAATTTGAGTTGGAGTTCTGCTTAGATCCATTAGACTTGCTTTTTGTTGACGAACAGGGAAACGATTCATCATCCTTGTTTATTTAAAAAAAATAAAAAGAAGTCAGGTGCTGATCAGTCATCGTGAACCGTTTCCCCGTTACAGGTGCTGTAATACTAGACAACTGATTCAGTTAGCACATGGCATTTTTGTAGATAATAGTTCAAGGACTAAGCTAACATAAAAACATCTTGATCACAGTGGCTTCTTCGGTGTTGTTGTAGTAATGGATCTGGTTTCATGTATTCCGAAGGTCAAGACCTCTTCTTTTTTAATGGAGAAATATCATGTGTTAAAAACAGAGTATCTTTTCCATTGAACAAACTATTAGGACATATCATTTTTGAGGTACTGTGCAAAGAGGAAGATAATGATCTGTTAGGTCTGCAATGGATATGGGTTGTATTGCAGTAAAGGGAGATGTAATTAGAGGCTAAGAAAAACTGTAGTGAGGCGTAAATGAGCCTGATACTAGGCAGCCTGTGAAATGATGGAGTCTTCAGCTCTGGCTGCTGAAATAAAAATGGAATAAATTAAATTAAATATGTTTTACAAGCATGAGAAACGCTGTAGATGTGATCTTAATTTTGTTCAGGGTGAAGTGGGAGAAGCAGAGTAAGAATGGAGAAGATTCTTTGTAAAACAATTACAGAAATGTTATTTCTTATCTTGCTTAGTATTGCTTCCTAAAGTGCTAAGCCATTAAAAATGGTTAAGATTTTTGGCATTTAATTGTGGGTTTTTTGAAATTGAGATACTAGTCACTTGTTCTTTGTGTCCTACTTCTGTAGGTAGCAAAGAATGGGGACATCCTTTCTAAATTGTAGGTAACAGGGCTTCTCTTTTCTTCATGGCTTACTATGGCTTACTCCTAGGAGTTTTTCTCATCAAGAGTTTAAAATATTATTTTAAACTCTTCTGTTTTCAGTCCTGTTGTGATTTATTGGACTATAGTGTATATGTATGTAACAAAAGGGCTTTATTCATTTCCAGTGAGAAATACAGTAAAGCATCAGTATTTGATTTTTCTCTGGTTTGTGCGGAACAATAGTTTGAAAATACTGCTTTCTTTTCTCATACAATTTTTCCTTCACACTACAATCCCCTTTTTTTCCTCACTTCTAACTTGCTATATAGCCTGAGGAACAGCAAGAGCATTTTATTCGGCAAGTCAGAAATAGGTTTCTGCTTTGCAGGTTCCATGGAAAACAGTCTGCTCATGGAACTTTACATTTAAACTAATACAGGAAGTGTCTCGATGATGCATGAACAGAGCGGTGTGAAAAATCACACTCCTGAGCTCACTGATCAGTGCCAACCAGCTGAGATTTGGTTTGGAATGAGCTGCCAGCATAGCAAATTGCATTGTAGAATGTATAAAATTCTCTAAGTCTTGGTTTTGTTTCTTTATAGGTCAATGGCACAGATGCAGATTATGAGTATGAAGAAATTACTCTTGAAAGGGTAATATACTAAATGTCTTCCTGTTCTTTGTTGTCACGTGGGGTTTATGACACATAAATATGAAAAATCAACATATTAAAAGAACTCTAAATTTGTGATATTAAAATATTTTTATCAGATAAATTATATAAATTTAGTTTTATATTGAAGCAGATATAATATTTTTTCTCAAAAAAAAAAAAAAAGAAATATGTAATTTTTCCCCTTCTACCTTTAGGGAAATTCAGGACTTGGCTTTAGCATTGCAGGTGGCACAGACAACCCACATATTGGGGATGATTCAGGTATTTTCATTACAAAAATTATAGCCGGAGGTGCAGCTGCACAGGATGGAAGATTACGGTACGATGACTTTCTGTATCGGGTTGCTAAATGTTTATTATTTGTCAAACAGTTGATAGAACATTTTCTCTTTGCTTCAATTATCATATTACATTGCATTTCAAACAAGTTGAGCTTAGCAATTGCTCTCTTGTATGCTTGGTTTCATTCTGTGTCTTATTTTTTCAGAGATACTGCATACCATCAATACATACCATGTTTTTTGTTTAAATTGATAGAGTACTTCCACAGTACCCCTCATTTTCTTATTTACATAAGGGGTGATACTGCTACTTAACTACTAGTAGGGAAATGTTGATTCATCATTAGGCAGTAGAAAATGATATTTGCAACTTGATTTGAAGTTACATATTAATAACAAATTGCATTTATGAATTATTTGAAATTATGTATAAATCTAGAGCAGTCTCTCAGTAAACTTGTATAAACCAACTAGAGGAAAAATAAGAAAAGCTAGTTGTAAGCCTAGCTTTTTTGTGTCTTGTTCTCTTCAGAACTTGCTCCTACCTTATTTTGTGCAAATGCCCGATGACTAAAGTGTTTTAGTCTTATTAAGCTTATTTCAAGACTTTGTTTTAGCCTGTTTGGCACTGTCAGAAGATACATCTGGCAGAACTTAGGGACAAGTGGGTCAGACATTCTACTTACTGTAATGAGAGCTCAGTGTTACCACAGCAACACATTAAAAGGAAAGAAAAGCTAGCACTTAAATAGCTTGTGGAAAGCAGGAAAGGAGCTTGACTTGTTCACATCATGGTTTAAAACTAGTGAATTCTCATTGTGTAATGCCTAGTGTCTGACTTTCTTAAGTTCTTTTTTTTATGGCTCTAAATGAAAGGTAGTTTGTACAAAGTCATCTACAAAATTCATGTTTCATCTAAAGAATACCCTCTGAAACTGTGGACAAAATATTCCATTTATGTGTTTTCTGGTTTTATATGTCCTTTGTTTTATTTTTTAAGCGTTCATGTTTAATTTTGTAGCATTGTTTTGAATTACTTTAATTTTGAAGCAGAATCTATGTATCTGACATGTTAACTTTGTTTTAGTGTATTTTTGGTAGAATGTTGGACTCTTAGTGAGTGTGCTCTGCTATAACACAACAGCTGAACATGAATATTGCTGTCTCTAGGGTTAATGATTGTATTCTACGAGTAAATGAGGTTGATGTTCGTGATGTGACACACAGCAAAGCAGTTGAAGCATTAAAGGAAGCGGGATCAATTGTGCGATTGTATGTCAAAAGAAGAAAACCAGTGACAGAAAAAGTAGTGGAAATAAAACTTGTAAAAGGCCCTAAAGGTATGTTGGAAGCATAAAACTCCTCAGGAGATGGATAGAGTTGATGATAGATTTCTGCATTTAGTACTTAAAGAACACATAACCTTGCATGTGAAATTCTAGGAGATGCAAAATAATGCAAATTAAGGCAGGCATATCACAAATTTTCATCCATGTTTGTTCTGGAGCTGTTCTTATAGAATGTATTTTTCACTGAACTTTTAAAAATGTGTGTTGTTCAATTGCTTTGCTGATAGTATTTAGCAAACTTCAAGTACATTATAAACGGGAGTGAAGTATTTAATGTAAATTTCTTAGATCTTTGATTGATTAAAAAAAGGTTTAGTGTATTCTTTTGTGGATGTGTTGGAAAACAGTTTTTGAAGCATCAGTTATGATGTTATAGCTTTGCTTTGTGTGTCTTTCACAATGCATGAAGATAATCAGATTTTCAGAACTTCTGTGGATATTATAGCTTTTTCCAAAATCATAGCGTTTACTTTGAAAGGCATCCAGTATTTCTTCAGCTGCAGGCTAGTATTTTTATGTGTATTTACTCATTTCTGATACAGGTAGCATTACTATTCATACAGTCATTTGAATCTAGGGGATGCTATAAGGTTTCTTGAGTAATGACTTTATCTTCAAGCAGGTCTTGGTTTCAGTATTGCTGGCGGTGTAGGAAATCAGCATATACCTGGAGACAACAGCATCTATGTAACCAAAATAATTGAAGGAGGGGCAGCCCACAAAGATGGAAAACTTCAAATTGGCGACAAACTTTTAGCTGTAAGTAAATGCAGCAGGCTTTTTGTGAGTATTTACTTTTAGACTCAGTAAGGTCACGACTCAGTTTTGATTAAGCTATGTGTTAGTGGAGAACTGTGCAAAAATAAATATTAAAAAGAAGATTTCAAATCTGCGTTATAGGAAGTGCATATCTGTGTACCAGTGATAAAACAAGAATTTAAGAGTTTGCTTTTGTACAAGTAAGTTGATAGTCTAATAAAAAGAGAAGTTGTAGAGCAGTTTCAGCAAATGTCTGAGGCAGCATAACACAATTTACAGTAAGAGCTCAGCTTTGCACAGAATCTTTTACATAGTTGGGCCAATTGTGTCTTTGGTACACGAATCATAGTGAACACTCCCAGTGCTACACTGCTTTAAGAGACTTCAGTGAGTGTCATATGAAAACCTGCATTTTTTTTTTAATTGAGAATTGTTTCTTTTTTATATTTAGGTGAATAGTGTTTGCTTAGAAGAAGTTACTCATGAAGAAGCGGTGACTGCCTTAAAAAACACTTCTGACTTTGTTTATCTGAAAGTTGCAAAACCCACCAGCATGTTCATGAATGATAGTTATGCCCCTCCTGACATCACAAACTGTAAGTTCAGCTTTTCTTTGTGGCATATTTTTTTCTTTAAGGCTTTAATATACTTCATTTTGGTGCTTTAAGTTTAAAGCTTTTTAAAATTAAGCCCTCAGTGTTACATAAATTTGATCAAAGATGGTTGAAGCAACAACTGTGGCAGCAACTGCAGAAGCAACTCACCTCAAAAATGCTGCTGTTTGCTGATGCAAATTCCAGTACTACTGTTAAACACTTAATATATCAGAAAGATTTACTCTTCAATAGCTTATAATAGCTCATATAAATTTTATTGAATATTGTGAATACTTTTTACTCCTATATTGGAAAATAAGATTTTTTCTATTAATCCAGACTGACCTTTTGTTCAATTGCTATTTCATTCACTCTAGACTTTTTTTTCCCCTATAACCGAATATTCTAAAGTAGGACTGAGGAAACCTTTTCTTACTCATGAGCAGAAAGAATTTTCAAATATGTTATTTGCCATCTATTTATTTAATTTGGTATTTATCCAATAATAAAATGAAAAATATGTGGACTCTTCTTGAGAAGCACTTGTACTCATTTCTTCCCATAAGTTGGTTGTGGGGGAAAAAGCAGCATGTTTTTTTACTAATTTTAGAGGTTTTATTTATTTATTTCACTGTTAGGTACAGATAATAGATATCAAATACTTAGCACTAATATATTCAGGTAGTACCTCATATGGAAAAAGGAACACTTGGAATAAAGCAGTGATGTAGTCTAAACCAGTACGTAATGAACAATAACAAAAACAAGATAAACAAAGGCTAGAAGTACCTTGTAAGCCTTAGATCACTTGTTGGTGATAGCTGCAGTAGATTTAAACTATTCGTAAGCCTATTGAATTGCAGTGTGGAGATAATGAAGTTTTGTGTCTTGACTGTCGTATTAAAATGATGTTCTTGAAGGTTCCATTAACTGATACTAAACTAATTTTCAACCTTCATCCTGTTTTATGCTATTGTCAGTGATTAAGGAGCAGCCATTTTCCCTTATGGCATCTAGTTTATCTGGTAATTCAGCCTTTCCCACTGTTTCTGTGGGAAAGAAAAAAAGAGCCCCTACCTCCACATCAACGAAAAACTAACTTGGTGTAAGGTTCACTGACTGGAAATTCGTAGTCTCCTTGGGGTGATAATTCTGTTTTTATATTCCTACTGTCTGTATCAATAAGTACTTCTAAAGAAGTATTAATTCTAGCAGCATGCATAAGGCATAAGGGCATGCTGCAGGCTTTCTTCTTATGCAGAGAATAAATTTCTCCCAACTGGTATATGAGCTGGTGACTCAGTTCATTGAAGTTAATTGCATCATAGCATAAAGTCATGAATCCCTACTGCCCAAATATATGCCTGTGCTGCTCACTGCCCAGATCCATCTTTGGTTTTACTTATGTAGTGTTTTTTTTTTTTTTTTTTTTTGTTTTTAAATAAATACTCTATCAGAGACATAGGGTAACACAATGCTCTGTACCTGCTGATATAGTGCCTGTACTGTCTGCACAACATGAACTCATAGAAATAGATTTTGGGATCACAATCATTGATGCCATCCATCTCTCTAGTAGCATTTACAGCTAAACAGATTTGTGTGTTCCATAGTCATAACTAATGGCCTTCTGAAATAAGTCATATCAGTAGGGAATGTAAGTTACCTCAGTAATCTGAATATAAATGTTGATGGTTAAGTGGATCCTGGAAGGAATGTTGAGTAACTTATTTGTATCATTGAGTATGAGTTCAGAATATTACTGAATAGATCTAGAACTTGCTATTCAGAACCACCAAATGTAGCTGCAGTGAGCATGTTGTAAAATATCACAGAGACAGGAAAGTGTCTACTCCTTTCTGGAGTTCATAAATTATTTATTTCATGTACAAGCCTCCTTTGAAGACATTATTCATGACGCACTTTTGCCTTCTAGTAAATGTTAAATTATTTGTCTTGTGCCTGTGCACACATGTGCTTGTGTGCATTGGTGCGATATTTCCTCTGTGCACAGAGAAAAAAAGTAATGAAAGATAGGGAGTAATCAGCTTCCTCACTGGAAACATGGATGCTTTGTGATTGCTTAAATAGCGTAAGTAAGGGAAGAGGAGAATCTGTAAGGACAGTAAATGGCAGCATAGTTTTAATTTTATTTCCATTTTGGAGATCGTACTTGTGATGAGTGTGAGCAGTTTGCAGATATTCCATTTTCCTGTTGAACAGAATTGTGTAATATGCAGTGGAGGTGGATCTGCATCTGGGCACAGAATTTCTCCTTAAGTGTCTTTAACTTTTTCTGTCAAAACAAGTTAATTTTATGTATTTAGTTTTCTTTTTTGTTCAAAACACAATTTTGTTATCACTTACTGCACTAATAGTGTTTATATTGAACTTTTGACCTAATTTGGGATTCAAAAAGTGATGGCTTACTTTTATTTCTATCATGTTGCTTGTGATTGTTTTTCAGGTATGATATCCAGCTAAAATAGTTTATGAAAAGGCACAGGCTCTGTTCAATTTCCTCTGGAATTCCATAGAGAGCCTTTTATGCCAGGGTAGATTAGCTTCCATAGCACAGCACTAAGGATGCTAGCTTTTAAAAAGGTATACTGGAATAACACACTTAATTACTTGTAAAAGCACTAGCTGATAAATTACCTAGGCATTTAATAGTGCATTTTAATGCTTGCTGAAACTCAGTCTAGAAAATTGAAAACTCTACTGCTGAGCCAAAGAAAAGAATACAAAGCAATCTGATATCAGATTCTATGCAGGCACTAAGGTAGTATATGATTCCCTACCTGAGAACCTCACTTACCAGGGCATTGATCAGGGTGATAGAATGTCTGTATGTGGAATTTACCATGCAGAATCAACCCAGCGTGGATTGAGTGGCTTGAAAGCTAGCTATTTACCAAACCTCTCCTACAAAAATTATGTGAAGAAGCTTGTGTATAACCCAGGTCTTACTGGGAAAAATTTCTCAAAATTATAGTATATTTTCCATCTGCTGTAAGGATTAAGCTGCTAAATGTTTCTAGTGTGTCTAAGTTTTTCTAGGGTTTTGTGGCTCAGACAAAACTTAGGCATGTCATGTGGAGGACTGCTCAAGACTCATGGCCTGTTGTACAAGAAGTTACACTAAATATTTGTAACACTCCATTTAATCAATGCAGCTGATCTTTGCAGTACAGTTGAGTTTTTTGCACAAGCTTGTATGTCTGTCTCAGTAAATTGATGGCTATTACCTTGAAAACAGGAGGTAGAACAATCCTGCCTTTGTTTCTTAATGTGAGCTGTTGGCTGAGCATCTCTACCAATACCTATGCTTTCATTTCAAGATGACTGTCTTCAGTGTTCAGGAAACATAACATCTCTTCTTGTTTAGATCTGATAGTAAGAATAGCCTAGAGTTTCTCAGAGATGCTGGGATATTCCACATCAAATCTCTAGAAGAAAAAAGCAAGCTACTTGCCAGTTTTGAATAAGTATAACATGAAGTCTTACATTTTGTTTTTAGGAGTCACTCCACATAATATTTTGTTTCAGTCCCAACAGCTTTCTCATTCTTGTCTTAATGCTTATTTTTATTTTTCTTCCCCTTTGAAGCTTATTCTCAACCAGTGGACAACCATATCACTCCATCTGCTTACTTAGGACAGTCCCTTCCCCCAGCATCTCCTGGGCGATATTCACCAATTCCAAAGGGAATGCTTGGAGATGATGAGATTACCAGGTAATGAAGAAGAAAAGCTACATTAGTTAACCACGGAAGCTCAGAATATGTGTTTGTGGGAAAAATGCTCATAAAGATATTTCAGAGCATAAATGCATCCATTTCTTACAATTTAAGTACTGTTTTAAGAATCAAATTGGATGTATTTTAAAAAAATATACATGATGTATCATTCTTGGAGTAGTATTAAAATCAGAATGCCCTGCCAAAGCGCTTTGTGAGTTGACTGAGCTTTTTAGGATGGTAGAATTAACAGACCAGAGATTATTCATTATTTTAAAGCCAGCAATATATATATTTCAGACAAGGGTTTATTTTATTTTGATGGATTAGTAAATCCAGGATGGCTAGAGAGCTCTTAACCTTTCCCATTATCAACCGTTCAGTACTTCACTAATTCAGCAGAAGACTGCATTAATTTTTTTGTTCATCAATACAGCACATCTAATTTTGTTACTTTTCTCTCCTGCAAGTTGGGAATGTTAGACTGTGTTTTCAGTGTGTTGATGCTGAAATCTGTGCCACACTATTGTCTAATATGGGTAATGTCGTTCTGTTTCTGAGATGGGGTCTACCCAGATTAAAGCATAAGTGAGGTGGTTAAGTTGCAGAATGAGTTTTTGTGTATTAGAAATGGAGACGGCCTCAGATACATCTTTGTATTTTTTAGCTCGTGGTTACGTGGGCACGTTTGCCACAATGCTTCTGTCCTTCTGATGGTATTGCTGATGTTATAAGTGTACAGCTTTTCTCAAAATTACTGAGATTTTTAGGCTTCCTGTGAACTGTAAGGGCTATTCAAGGAGGGCTTTAGGTGTTCTTAAATTACCTTCCCTTTTTCCACTGCTTTCATCCCAGAAAGAGGCTTAGATATGTTGAATAACATGTAAAAAGATGCCACATACGTATATTTCTCTAACTGCAGCTTATCTGTTGTGTCATTGTGATCCAGAGCAATATATGTAGGTTTTCACAGTGTCATACTGTGAAAAGATGAATCCGACATCTGATAGAGGATAAAATTTAGGAATTTGATGCTAAATTGATCTAAAAGCTAGTGCAGAAATGGAGAAGTTTGAAAAATCGGACTAGATTATATTTTTTGTTTTGGAAAAAGGCAGCATCTTGGTTTGTCCTATAAATTAATAATTTATTTCTCCAAATATTTAAGAATGTCCATTAATTGTTCTTTAGTGCTCTCTAGTGATTTTTAAATGTAGTGCACATTTTTATTATTAGAAGTTTTCTGTTTCTGAAATCATCCATGCTTTTATTCTACTGGATAAAGCAGCAGATTTTTGGAGGGAGGGTTTCTGCACTACACGTTGACTGGCTGTGTCTATTGAATTCAGTCTTCTGTCTTGATCAACATTTCTTCTTTCGTTTCTTGATCCAAGCCAGGAAGCCAAGAATTAAACAACTTGGTTTGGATTTAACTTTTTCAGTTACAATTTCTGTAAATAAATTGCAAATATATGCGAGAGTGTTACAGTTTCTTTTTGCTATTTTTTTTTTTTGTCCAACTAGAATGGAATTAGAGCAGCAAGGACATACGTTTTGTTATTAACTTTTCCATTAGAATTTAATTGATAAAGTTTCAGTTTTTATTCCCGTTAGATTGTTCCAGGCTCTTGAATGATATGGAAAGTATTAAATATTGTCACGTAGTGCTGAATAAGCAGCAGAACAGGAACTTAGAATATGTGCATATAAATGGATAGTTCAGCTCACCTAGCAACGGGAAGGGGTTTTTTTTTGCATCTACAAGCAAAGTAGAATAATAATATATATATATAATATATAGAAAATATAATAATAGAAACTATTTGAAAATATAACTGGTTAAACATACAGTTTTTGAAATGTGAATTTTCAATACTTTTTCTCTCATATGACTTTGCTTCTCTATTATTTATTTCAATTTCATTCATGACTTGTGACTAAACTTTGGCGTTCCTTCCTTTCATCCAGGGAGCCTAGAAAAGTTGTCCTGCATCGAGGATCAACGGGTCTTGGTTTCAACATTGTTGGAGGAGAAGATGGAGAAGGAATTTTCATCTCTTTCATCCTTGCAGGAGGACCAGCTGACCTCAGTGGAGAACTTAGGAAAGGCGATCGTATAATTTCTGTAGGAATCTTTGCTTCTTTTTTCAAACACCAGCAACAAAAAAAAGTTTTCCCTACTTTTGATACTAATGACAGATAATACAATTTAAATGTAAATAATATCATTAATTAACTGAGCTGAATTTGAGGCAATGGAACAGTTGCCAGTGTATTTCTGAGGTATCTCTGTGGATGTTAGTCTGCCTCAGTTTCTCATCTCTATCTGAATGAAAATGACACTATTCCATCTCAGATGTTATGCAGAGTGTAAAATTCTAAGTCTTTAAGTTATTTTTACTGATATCTGAGGGATGTGTGTGTGTCTAAATGGAAAGAATGCAGGTTTCAGAAACAAGCCTTCTGATGAGATGGAGACATTTAGCAGTGGTGTCTGAAAACTATTGCTTTACTCCCTGGATTAACTGCAGAACTTCCCATTGGTTTTAATTGCACCCATCTCGTACCTGTCTGAGGACTTTTCCTGTGTTAGTACTGAAGGTCATAAAGATCTTGTGTTTCTTCCTGAAATGACTTAATTTACAAACAATTTCTCAGAACAGTTACATTGTGTTTTGGTAGATATCTAAGAAAAAAAAAAAATTGGCTCTGCTGTCATTCAAATTCTGTTAATAAAGTACATCTTTATTTTAACTTGTAGCAGTGAAAAACACTTTTGGTCTACAATGGGGCACATTTCTGCTTCAATTTTTTTTTTTCTTCTGACACCTTTTAAAATGGCTGCATTGAAAGCATGGAGGATGAGGTCTGTTACTGAATTTTAAGCGCAGTGGTCTGTGGGCGTGCTTTTACTAAGGAGCTCCCTTGAAGTCCTGTTGTGGAAAAGTGATGTGAGCCATCACAGAAGGCAGCATTCAGTGCACGTCCTTAAAAAGAATGAAAAAGATCTTAAACAAGAAAATTGATTTAGCAACAATAAATTCATGAAGTGATATACTGTGATTATTTGTTTCTTAACAGATGGTTGTATGCAAGAGAGGATTCACTGCCTTTTGATTTCAGTAAAGATCACTAATTTTCGCTTACATTAACTAGCTCATAATAAGGAAACAGGGAAATCTCACAAGACACGGAAACTTGTTTGTATCAAATTAATTCTTTTTTGCTCATGAGTCTCTATTTGTGATGATAATAATAAACACAAACATTTATTTTGATAAAAAGGATTTTTTATATAATTTGTAGGTAAATGGAGTCGACTTGAAGGCAGCCACCCATGAACAAGCAGCAACAGCTTTGAAGAATGCAGGCCAGGCAGTAACTATTGTGGCTCAGTACCGCCCAGAAGGTAAGATAGTTTCCATACACATTTGAGTTTCACTTCTGTAATTTGAAAATCAGATAATTTGAAAGTCTTCAAATCCCATCCCCACCTAACCCCTTTTGAGCATAACAGAAACAAGTATGTAATAGATGTTGATACTTACTGTTAGGTAATTGCAAGTAAGTGTTAGTGCCAAAGCTTGGTATGTTACTTGCTCAGTTTGTGTTCAGAATTTTGATTTCTTTTCTAAATGATAACACTGTCAGGATGTGAACGTTAAGCCAGTAAATCCACAGCTGAGTAGAAATACCATGGCATTACTTACATCCTACTACTCTCGTTACCTTTTAATATGGTGTTCTATTTTCTTTATCAGTAGGAGGATAAAGGACTAATTCCTACTCTGTTGTGTTGACCTAAAGAAACCATCAGATTTTCATTCCTCTGTCTCATGCTAATCTGGTATTTCCAGTTATCTAGCAATTTCTTCTGATCTGGATTAGACTGTAGTGGGTGCTGATTAACCATCCTTCTGGACTCCACAGAAGCAAAATAATTTTGTCTCATCACAATGCAATATTGTCCTCATGCACTTGTACAGCAAGTTTCAAATGCCTTTATCTATTTGAGAACTTCAACAATTCAGTAATATAAAATGTTATACATACCTAGAGTCTGTAAGGTCATGTACTATTATGCATATGACAAGACATTCTTCATGGCTTGTTATGAACTGTTGTCAACAGCTTGTGCTGTGGTTTTACTAACTTGGGAGGCACACAACTAAATCTTGTTTGCACTGAATTGTCTGCTTGAAACTTTTCCGTTAGCAGTGCTAGCAAGAAGTAAGTGTAAGTGTTTGTGTGGACATTAAGAACTGCCATATTCATCTGAAATTGTTGGGTAGCTCACTGCTGCACACTCTTTTTCATTCTCTTTTTCTGCTTTCCTGTCATGTTTCTTTTACCCTTCTTATCTTGTTCTCTCTGAGCCTTTGAAATGTTAGCTTTCATATTTCCCTCCTCTCCACCTGTGTCAACATTGCATCACACATTCACGGATCCAGGAACTCTTGTCAGTAATAAGGCCAACTTATTTGTTCGTGTCTGCTTCACAGTCAAATCCCTGCAGTCAGCCCATATGGTCAATGCCTGTGTTGTCTTTTGAGTGTGTGCATCCTGTTCACATGTTGAGTCTGTAGACTGTTCTGTTCCAGGCATGGGAATAATAGAAAGGTCAGCATTGGTTCTGGCATGTTTGCTGAGGTTTTGTGTCTGAATTATCAAGTGTTTCTGTTGATGTGCATTTGGCCTATCCTCTGTTAATTCTACAGTGTTCTTGTAGGAGAGCCAAATTGTTACACCCAGTAGCCCCAAACGTAATGATCTTTCTACTTATTAAGAGTTAAAACTTGTGCTTTTATTTACCTGTGGGTTGTTCTTTTGAGAATCAGGCCACTTTTTTTTTTTTTTTCGTACAAAGAGGGCATTCTTGATCACTGTTTCTTCTGCCAGAAAGATATTTTGAGAAGTGGTTCCTAGTAGCAGAACAAATGTTTCTCTGCTAGAACATATTCCAAGACACAATCACTTTATTTCTTCCTTGCCAAAAAAATGTGTTCAGACTTCATCTAAAAGAAGCAGTTTTTCAGTTCTCTTTTTCTGGCACTCATGCTTATAAAAGCAAAGGATTCCTTCATACTCCAAAGGTTGGAAGTCACTTTTCCTAAGAAAGAACTAAGCATTTTAGATGGTTCCTGCTCTTTCTACACTGGAAAAACAGCTTTCTTCATTACTGCTTGTCCGGGTGGATAACTCATTTTCTTGAGACACGTTTTGAGGAGCTTGACCGATGGGATTTTGACTTATTGCTCAGAGGTTTGCCTAGAGCAACATAGTCTTGCCTCCGTTACAGATTTCTCAGTAACTGTCACTTGGAGGCTTCAAACTAAGCTGCTCTTATTACTGTATGGTTACTGGAGCATAGGGACCAAAACTGTGTGCAGCTGAGCTGTATTAAGAGTATGGATCTCAGAGAATTATAGGGCCTGTTTGAAAAAGTAGTTGTGGGAGATATTTCTTGAAATATCCTAAGTTTTAGACAAGCGTCTGACATCTTTTTTTCTTATAAAGGATTTTTTTCCTTAGAAAAAATCCTTAGAAGGATCTTTTTTTCCAGCTATGTTTTGTCCACATGCCAGCTTTTCCCTCTGGAGTAATGCTTTAATCCCTATGTGGAGTGGGAATGTTGGAAGCATGTCAGGGTTTACCTTATCCTTTTGAAGTGTGCCACAGAAGAAAAGTGTGTGGAGGAGACTGAGATCCATTGTAGTTTGGAGACAGAGTATGAAGTAACACATAGCCAACATACTTCAGAGAGCTTTAGCTGCTTATGTCTGACTTTTGTCATCTCTATCGTTTTCTTACTTCTTGTAAAAAACGTTGAGTGGAACTCTAGCTGTCAGCTTCTTTCAGATTTGGTGTAGGAAGTCGTTTGGATAAGATATTCACTGCTTATTGCTTAGGAATCAGTAAAAAGAGTATTTTCTTAAAGGTTCCTGATTATTTTTTATTGTAGGAAAGCATTCTGCTTGAGATACAGGTTTCCAAGTAGAATATTTTCTACTTGGAATCCCGCTAATATTGAGTATTTATAATACCACTAATATTGAGTATTTAGTAAAAATACTTATATTTTCTGATTGTCTTGAAATTTCCTGGATTATAGCTGCTGATTGTCTTGTTTTCCCCTAACTTGATTCAGTTAAGTTGGGAATGATACACTCTATCTCTGTTTTTTGTTTCTGCCATTCAAGAAAAGGTTAAAAAGTATTTAAATGAACAGAGCATGAAAGTATTGTTTGTCATCGGTGTTTCTCAAATGTCTTCCTGAAGATGAAGAGTATCAATTCCAACTGCTTGTATTGCATATCTGTGTTATTTATATTTATGATTCCAGTAGGATTTTAGTAAAAGAGGCTGATAGCTAGGACAGATCAAGGAGATTCTAGACATCCATCAGTACTCATTATAACTGGGTAAATAAATTCAGTATGATAGGAGCATTTGGGACAGTGGGACCAGCTCACTTCACTGCCTGTAACTGTATATGACAGTCTGTATGTTCACAGATGTGGTTGAACATGTTAATTTGTATTGCAGCATCCTGCAACATTTGCTCTTTCAGAAGTTCCCCTCCTGTGTTTCTGCTCTGGTTTCTGGGAAGAACAAAACCAAAAACTTTGCTGGCAGCTTTCTCCTATAAAAGCCTCAATAGGCTGTTTAATGTAAATAAATAAAAATCATTGGAAAACTCCTGCCATGGAAGATATTGAATTTTCCATATCCCAATCTCCTCGAATCCAGTTAGACAGCATAGTTTAGTGAGCAGTAGTTACTACTCCCTAGATAGGCTAACATGGCTGAATGGTACTGCTGTTACTGTATTTGGGCTCAGATTATGTAACTGACTTTCTTTTAAATCTCTAAGATGTTCCTTGGTTATAGAATCAGAAAGCAAGGAAACTGAAACAATGAAATGTAATCTTATACCTTAGAATATCCTTCTGGGCATGAGTTTTATTTTCAGCAACATTCAGTGATTTTAGCGATGCCTTACAAAATTTGCCTCCTATACTCAATCACATTTCAGACCCTTATACCCATGCTTTGGAATAGCTGAAAGCCAAAGAGGAAAAGTGTAAGTATTTTCTTGTTCACTAAAGTGGCTTGTACATCATGCACCACTTCTGTACACTTGTGCCACAACTGTAGCCAGCTGGCTTCTGTCTTCTCCTGGCACATTTTACAATTTACCTTAAAACTCACCTAAATTCAGATGCAGTGAGACATTGAGTCGTACTGGATTGTACTCGTACGTACTTGTGTGGTACATGCACGCTCATGTTGTGTGCTTATCAGAGAGAGCACTTGGTTTTAACTGCTAGGGCTGAGTATTGCTGAAAGGTAGAAAAGAACAGAAGCTTGGAAGATAGGAATTACCCTGTAGAGCTGATGAGTAAGTCAGGATGTTGTTCTCATTTTCCTCTTCCTTTTGAATTCCTTTTTGTTATTCTCCCTGTGGCACTGCACATTTCTATCTCCCTTTAGGACATCATTTGTGAATAAAATGGGATTTTGCTTTATAGTGAGTTCTACTGAAAGCAAAGAACCATTACCCAAAGCAGTTTTAAGAAGACAATATTCCTCTGGTGCACAAAAGCATTTGATGAACCATTCTCATTTGTAGAGGTTTCTGCACCATTACATTACATTTTTCTGTTGTTCTCTAATTCTGCAGATACCTCAGTTCCACTCTGCCTTCTCTCTCTTTTTTTTTATTATTTGTATCTTCTTCAGGTTTTCCACAAATGCAGGATAGTAAGGAAAAAATATGATAGTAGTGTGAAAGAATGAATGGAAGCTCTAAGCCATTTAAATTTCTGTGTATCTCTTGGACTGTCTATTCAGAGCTGGTTGCTGAAACCGTCGTGATACATAGCAGTGTGTGAAGGGAATGTAGTGAGAAGAGGAGCAGCAAGGGGGAGTATAAGGCTGTCCAGAGACGTGCAGCCTCTGGAGGGATTTATTTTCCTCTTCCTGTCGTTTCACATGGACATCTCCACTTCCATTATGTCCGATGAAGTTAAAAGGTCATCTGAAACACTCGCTGGTGTTTTGAGAGCAACATAATAATACAGGTTACCTCAACATTTCTGGAAGGTTAGATTTGGCCATTTGACAAGGGATGAGGTGCCAGAATACAACCGCAACTCTGTGTAGGCTGAGTGCATGCAAACATTTTAAAATAAGAAAAATAGTCAAAGAAATACATTTAAAATATGAAAATACTTAAAATATGGAATTTGGGTAGGAAATAATTTGTGGATTAAGCACTTTTTCTTTCTTAAATTCTACTAGCTCAAAACTGGTCAATTAAGTTCATGTTTTTTACTAATGTCAGTTACATGCACGTAATTGTGAAGAATGCTCTTAGAGGTCATGGAAAACACAAGCAGGCATCGGCATTCTTTTGTTGCTCACTTGACCCTTCCTTCAAAATAGTGGCAAAATTCAGGTAAGCCTTTTACAACAGGAAATGATAGCAGTGCTTTGTTTCCCAACAATCCATCCGAAGTTTAAAACATAAAAGGTATTTTAACTAGTAGAACAGGTTTGTGCTTTTTTTTTTTCCACATCAACTACCAGCTGCCTGTTATTTAGAATTTAAAATCTACACGTTTCTCTATATTTCACGTGATCAAGTCTGTCTCTGTATATCCACTTCTTCTCTGAAAGAATAGTGAGATGGTTTAGGGATCAGATTAGCCCAATGTTCTTAGGTGATTGGGAGGATCAGTGTAAGATTAGCAGGTGAGGCCAAGTCCTCAAGAGATGATTTTCATCTGTTCTGAACACCCCCCGCACCCCCCCCCCCCCCCCAAAAAAAAAAAAACCACCAAAAAAAAAAGAAAACAGACCACAACACTAAATAACCAAAGCAAAACACCTCTTCTGAACTTGCAATGTTTATGTATGTTACTGATACAGGCACATTCTTCTAGTTTGATTAAAGTAAATGTAAGTGATTCATGGTGAACCATTCCAAAATGTATCAGGAGTTTGAATCTCAAATACCTAATTTGCCAGTTTTTTACTTCCATTTCCCTTGTGGGTTTTTTTGTTTTGTTTTGTTTTTTGTTTGTTTGTTTTTGTTTTTGTTTTTGTTTTTTTTTGCTTTGGTGGAATGTATACACTGACTGAAAATAAGATCCAAGTACAACATCCTTGTAGTCTTTCATTCTTCTTTGTCTTTAAGGCGAATGAGTCAAAAGAAGAAGTAATGCTTTGTTAAAGCTTACCTTTCAATGGCCAGGAGTGAGCCAATTTTTCTCACTGTGATGCTGCTTCTTATGCACTATTTTCTTGTGGCATTTAAAACAGAATAACTACATTCTGGGAATAAATACATTAATAATACAATAAATACATTCTGGGAAGTGGTAGCATTTTCATGTCCATGAGCAAAGGATTTTTCTGAACATTTGTCTTGGAAATACAAGTCTCCCATTTGTAAAAGCAGCATATGGGTAACAATGTTTTTGCAAAACTTACGTTTCCATATTTGTTGCATATCAAGAGATTGAGCTTCAATCATATTCTGGTGGAGTACATGAATTGCTGAAGCCAGTGGTGGTTTAAAAGCATTTCTCAATTTCAAAAAATGAAAACTATTTTAAAATATTTTAGAAAAAATTGTTTTATCATGTTGTGAGGTATGTGATCTCTACTCATCCTTTTTTTTTTCCTGCTTGTTTGTACCTGGTTCTACTGATTTGTGAATAATCCAGATTAGTCAATTAAAGTACCTTTAAAGTCTGTCCCATTAATCTTCGAAGAAGGGTTCTGCTATAAATAGTCCTGATAGATAACACTGTAAAGCAGCTTACTCATGTTTTAATCCTTTAAATCTTCACTTCTGCTATTTAAGATAATAAATAAAATTGCTAGTCTTTAAGAAGTTGTCAGCCTTTTGCAAGTTGTAAATGCGTGTTCGAGGTAAATTCAGCATTGGCAGTGGCTGGATGTAGTCTCATTCTGAATTTTGCAGGTTCTGTGGGAAGAATTCTTAACTAAATACAAATGCAATTTTTTAGTCTATTTTGAAATTGCATGGCTGGGGTCTTTCAAGTGATTAGTGAGGCATGAATGTATGAAAGCCACCACATGGAATGCATTGTGATTGTTTCAGTCCACGTTAATATAGAAAGTCTGGTGTTGAAGCTAAGTGCTATCTCTCCCCAGATGACCTGAAATGCTTTTACTGTATATTTTCATACGTAACATCTTGGCACATGTTTTTGTGTGGTCATAGTAAGTGGCATGCGCTCCACAGCTTTCTCTACCACCTGAAATTTGTACTACAGTCTGTAATAATCACGAGTTGTACCTATGAATTTATCAAATATCAGTGTTGATAGTCAAGAGATAGAGGTAGTTCATTACTAGAGCTCGTAAATACAGCTTCACTGCACTGCATGCTGTGCCAGTCCTGCCTCACCAGCCGAGAACTGGAAGCACGTGGAAGGTCAGTACAAGGTGGTTGTGATGGTGGCTGTTCTAACTTACTGCCAGGCTCTGCTTCTCAGTGTGTCTGTAGGCAGCACATAAAGGAGAATTGTGAGTATCCTGAGAGTGGAGGGGAAAAAAAAAACAGCACAGAATTCTCAGCGGAAACTGCTTTGACAGATCCAGTGGGGCTCACTAAAGAAGGGCTTTCCACAGACAGATGGTAAGAGGGATGCAAGAGGCATACTTTTTTTAATTAAAGTGAACTTTTTCAGCTCTTAGTGGGTTTAGTATATGTAGGAATCTCTGCTTCTGAGTGCTGTGCTGCCATCTGTTCCCAGTGCATACATCCATGCTTCCATGAATTGTTTTTCCTTTTGAATTTTCTATCCCTTGCTGTAGTCTTCTGTTCTTTTATTTCTCTTTGCTAGCTCGTGTGTTCCAGACCAAAGTAACTGTCATAGCTGCTTCTTTTTCACCTTCCACAGCCGATATAGACAATTCACCATCTTTCTGCTTATCCCTGTTGCTCACCAGAGCAGCAGTCCAGGAGAGTTTCACTGCTCAGACCCCTTGTCTGAAATTTTGATTTCTTATAAATTAAATGGTGACATTGAAAATGGTCAGTTTTATAGACAAAAGAGTTTTGCAGAATGAATAAAATGTTTTTCTACCATGCAAGCGATCCTGACAGTATGAATTTAACTGTGTAACTATGTTCTGCCTTATTATTAACTTCTTTGTTGTTTTAATTAGAGCAGATAAATCATTTTCAGATAAGCCATGTTTCAGTCAGTAGACAGTGTGCTTGGAACCTTTTGTTTTTAGTGATGCACTGATTTGAATTAATTAATGGGCAGGTTAAAAATGAACAAAAAGCACATCCCTTCACAGTAGACTCAGATGAGTGGTTCAGAATTCAGAGAACCTCATTCTAGGCAGCATTCAGTCTCCTCATAAGGACTAGCACTGCGTTCTCCCTTATCTCAGGAACTGGCTATCAGCTGTTCTGAAATGTGGCCATGTCTTGTCCAGGGAGAGAAGCTAACGAAGGAAATGAGCTACCTGCAGTGTCTCATTGTGTGAAAAGGTTTGGCATGTCTCAGATTCATTCCTGTGTTTTGGTACCTGTCTCTTGATAAACATAGTGCTTGCTCCCCAGCTGTTATTGTAAAGTGAGACTATTGCCCTTTTAAGTCATTATTATATAATTTTACCTCTAAAACAGAGACAAAGCAGCTGTTAGAAATGAACCTGTGTGTTCATATAAATGAAATGCAGATATGCAGGTGCTGTCTAAAATCTTGTTTAGATTAGTCCTTGTGAAAAGTGGATTCCTGTCTCAGGGCTTACAGTCTAAGTAGATAAGAGAATCAGCAATGAGGAAAGGGAAAAGCTGAGGAAAATGAGGGGACTTACCCACACCATGTGGTGCAGCAGTGGCACAGCAGGAGGAGATGTTTCTTTCTGTATCTGGGTCCTTCCCCTAGGGGATGTTGCTTTCTAAAAAATCCTGTTTTCTCACATTCCTCTTACATTGCCATCTTGTCATGCTGAATTCCTTTGATATCAGTAATAACATCAGTAGTGTGGAAAAAGTTTTTCTGGTCAGGCATTGTCATCAGTTTGGTTAGTGCTGGTAAATTGTTTGATCCAGACCTCATTTGTACAAAGATACCATTGCTGTACGTTTTGGTGCTTATTGCCTGATGAATGTGTGGGGAGAAAGTCCTACAGAACATAATAGGATAAATTGTGGTATTTAAGATGGCTGTTCAAAGAAGTGCAGTTCAGAGATTTCCTCAAGATTTTTTGCATTTTAGAGCCCTTTTAATCAGTCTTGCGTATCTTGAGTAAATTTGATGCCCACAGGGATTGAGGTGCAGCAAGGGAGAACAGCACAAATTACCCAGCTCAGCAGCTGCTGGCTGTGCACACCCTGGCTCTCCCAATGTTGACTTGTTATAATCTTGCATCACGTGGTCTGCTGGCGAAGGTGGTGGCTGTAGAGCATTTCCCTTAACTAGAAAGGTTTTAGAAGTGGATCTGCTTATCCTGAAGTCCAAACTATTGAACTGAAGGAAAAACTTACTTGTTTTGAGTTCATATTTCATGCTGGCAACACGTAAGTACCTCGCTTTAGGATATGTTTGCCCTCAAGAAACTACTGCTATTTTGCTGTCTGCCTTTGTAGATAAAATCAACTGTATTTATCTTAGTTTTATTAGTACACAGTGCTGCTTAAGAACACAATCCGTTTTTCCAGGATTAACATTGTACATAATTATATAGAGGGAGTTTGAATGTCTTCATGCTGTTTACAATTGGATTGAGATTTGTGCCAGAATTCTGGACTTCTTTTCCTTCCTTGAAGTCCCATGGGAACATTGTTTTATTCAGATAATGTTTCGCATATTCCCCACCTTGTACTGCTAAATCCTGCATCTTACTCAAGTCCAGCAATTCTGAAGTATCAATTCAATTCCAACTTTTCAGAAACTTGTAATTCTCACATCTTAGCATTTTAAAAATATAATTTAGATTATGAATATGTGCATTTCAGGTACATATTCTAAGCTTTATTTTTGGTCATGGTGTAAAATTTGTGTTTTTATTACTGTGAAGTGATTGATAGAGTTATGTTTTAATTAGGAAGGATTGGTCACTGTAAACTGTAGAATGAATGGTGAAATCTCTGTGACAGGTATTTGCTTTTGTTTGTTTGCTTTATTTTAAATTCAATTTCAACTGATAAACATAAGACTTTATATAGCTTTTAATTACAAAAAAAAGCATAATTAAAACATTAGAACTTTGAAGCTTTTTCTTGCATTAAAAAAAAACCAAAACTCTAACTAATACTTTTTGAGATTTTCAGTATTTTTCTGAGTAATTTAATCCCCAGAGGTACAGAGAAAATAAATAGCAGTGCTTCCCTCTCTTACAGAATACAGTCGTTTTGAAGCTAAAATACATGATTTACGGGAGCAGATGATGAACAGTAGCATTAGTTCAGGATCAGGATCTTTGCGAACCAGCCAGAAGAGATCCCTATATGTCAGGTAATCATCTTCTTTATCATATTACAAGTGTGTTTTCCTGCTTTTCTGAAGACTTAGCATTTCTATATTTTTGTATAGTCACTCATTGCTGAACTTGATGTTTTTGTTATTGCAACATATTAAAAACAAAACTTAATTCAGTTTGATTGAAGTAATACAACTGAAAAAATGGTAACACAACTGGAAAAGTAGTGTATTAGCACTGACAACTTTGAAAAGTGGTGCATTTACTTGCTTTTTGTCCCGAGTCTGAGATTATTATCCTTCAGTAAACACACAGTTATCTTTTTAAGTCAAACTACTTGATGTCTTAACATCTGGCTTAACTCAGTTTGTGTTTTTGTGACAAAACTCTGCATATTCTCCTCTTTGTTACGTTTTAATTTCTAATCTGTGCTTAAGCTTTGACAGGTTGCCATCTGATTTTCTTCAGCTTGCCTTAGTCATATTCTCAGTTCGTATCAAGAAATTCGATAGCACTGTATTACAGAATAATTCCCTTGGAAAACAAGGGATCAAATACATCAGAGTGAATTAGTTGAATATCCTTCCTTACTTTTTTCATGCAAAATCAAACATGAAGTCTAAAAGGAAGTGGAGATATAAGGAGTGGTGAAAAAATAAGAACGTGAAATAATTGAGAAAATAAGTAGTTTCCCCAGGGAATTCTGGCAAGGTGAGCTTTACTCCTACATCAGTTATGACATACTGATAAGGTGTAACATTTCAAATGAGAAATATGGATTGAAGGGTTATATTTTAAAAGATAAATTGATGCTGTAGTTTCCCAATCTGACTCATCTATGAGTTGAATAAGAGTCAGCAGTAGCTTCATGAAAGGGTCCAGAATGTATTCGCACAAGACTTTGTTCGTGATGGTTCTTGCTTTAAATTTGATTTAAAATGTTGCAGGACCTCACTGGTTTACCTGCAAAAAACTTCGGCTCAGGCTCCAATGCCTTTGCCCCTTTAGAATCCACCTCAAACAGTTCCTGTCTCCAGTTGTGCTTTGTTATCTGTTTGCAGTGCCACAGAGTAAATCAAAACAGAAAAATGAGCCTGATTAAATGCACTTTATCTGTAGTAGTTCCCTGATCACTATACTTGTGGAAGCAAGGTCCCTTTCAGAAATAGGTACAGCTTAGGAGAGAGGAGTCTTAGGATCTGCTTTGAGTGATATTGCTATCAAGTAAAATGCTGGTTGAAAATATAGTCTTAGCTGTAAGCAGTGAAACTCTACTTCTTCACTGTGAAAGTCGCAGTAAATTGGTTTATAATAGTCAATTTTTATCTCCATTATATTCAATAACAGGTTGCTGAACAGAGCTGATTTTTCTAGAAGCCTATAGGGGGGTTTTAATGCAGCAGCAGATCTTTTAAGGACTTCCTTAGCATGGTGACTCTGGTTAATCTTCCACCAGACTTCTGTCATTTGCAGTTATTTCTCCCCTGTCCCTGCTTTCTCCCCAGTGCACTTTCTTGACCTGCTTCTGCATTCGTGAGGACCCAGAATAAGAGGCTTAAATAAAGTGATAGTAATTTAACCTCCAAGAAAAGCTCTGTATTTCACTCAGTTCATCTCTGGTTGTACACTGTACATACACCTGCACAAACACAACTGCTGGTTCAAAGAGGTCTGTCTGGTGGTGGGGGGGCAGCATAGCTGCTCAGGTTTGGATCCCCTTAGGCAATTGTGCAGTTTTGCCATCAGTCTTTAAGTCATGGTATTACAATATTGATGATTTTTCCCCTTGGCAAGCCTTGTGCAATGTACATGTGTTATGTATGCTTATGGATATGATGGTGAGACTTCAATATCCACAATCACAAAGTTTATCACTTTAGTGCCTATGGTATAAGTAGGCCTAAACAATCTCAACCACTTTAAATTTGCATTGTTGGCTATAGCTTATAGCTACAGATTTTAAACTGCTTACATTCCAGTTCATGCATTCATCTAGTTCTTCAAGCCCCTGACAAATGTTCTATATCTATGTAGCTTTTATTCTCCTGATGGAAATGACCTGGGAATGGTTGAGGATGGGCTTCTGACTTTGTCAGCTGCCAAAAGTGCAGCCTTCTCCAGAATGTTGGCAGCAGCCCCATGGAAAGTGGTTCCGTTTCCAAGAAAGATTTTTGAAACTTGCTAATCAGCTCTGTTAGAAGTTAGAAGAAAAATCTAAAATGCAAAAATTCCTTGTGAAAAGCAGTTCTCCACCCACATCCCTTTTCAGAGAGTGCTGCTATGGTTTTTGAGACCTAATCTTGTCATCGTATCTAAAGATGCCAAAGTCTGGTGGGCAACGTGGTTACACGCAGGGTGGGTTCACATCTGTTCTCTGGTTTCCAGTGCAATTTTTGACCTCAGTGAAGTAACTTTCAAGGATCTTTGAACATATTGCTAGATACTGACAGAACATGTTGGCTGTCCCACTTATGCTCTGTAAGTTACTTTGGTATGTTCTGTACTTTTACTTGAGCTAGTTCAAAACTAGTCTCAGTAACTGATGTTGATCTTATTCTGTAATTTTTGGGCTTTTTGGATATGATTTTAAATCACGTAGTGTAAGCTAAACTAAATAGTAAGTCCAGCAGAGGTATGTTTGTAGACATTTGATCACAGTTGCAGAAAAACTCTGAAATAAAAGACTTTGGGAATAATAATCTGTGGTCATTTCTGGAAGTCATGTTACCAAAGTAATGAGTAAAATGAGCTGCATCATTGTATCCATGCAACTGAACCTTGGTATCCTCATGAATAGATAGCTTGCAAACAGCATTGTGGGGGTGTTGTGTAATGTTAAGGAAAAAATGGTTGTGTTTGGTTGAGGATGCAACTTAAAGTAAAAGGACAGATTCTTCTCCTTAATTGCACGTATATATTTGATAAATAGCAAGCAGTCCTTAGAGGACTGTGTAAATATAGCAATTCAGCAGTGACTAACTCCTGAATTTGCACAGCTAATTCTCTCTCCCCTAATTAGGATGTACCAGTTTAGTGCCCTTCTCTGATTGCTGCTTTATATTTCTTTGATCTTTATTTTAAGAGGAGAGGGATTCTCTTATACAATATTTGTGATTTTACATCTGAGCTGCACCTCTATGCTGTCCTCCTTCATCTGCAAATTCAAAAAGCAAATGTGAAAAAGTGAAATTCTTTCATGGGATCAAATTTCTTTGGTAATATATTGACAGGAGTAAATTTGTTCCATGCTTTATCTAATCTTGTGTGCCAAATCTCTGTCTGTGCAGTGTGTGTAGAATGCAGATTTAAATATGCCGTTCACCCCCGTGCATTTTTCCAACCAGCACAATACGTTACAGATTCAAATAATGGTGCTGATTTCTCCCCTTGCATGAGAGTAGAAAATAATTGTATCTCCAAGTGGAAGAAACTGCACAGTTTTGGAAGCATTAGGAAATCTTAATTAGATCCATTGAAGAATAAGATTGATGTTAGCACCAGGCCTGAAAAGTATGTTCAACTGCAGGAAGAATTTAATTGGGCATCCTTATGTTGTTCCGACACTTCAGACATTTAGTTTCAAACAACTTTCCCAAAAAGTCAGGGAGAAAAAGAGAAACTCCTGTACATGCTGACCTTCATTCATTCTGAAGAGGTAAGTTTAGTTTGTGTTTCATAAAGATGTGCAGAAGGATGCTTCTGCTGCTCCAAGATGCAGTCATTACTTCGTTCATCAAGGACGCTGCAGAAGAAATGCTTCAGTCAAACTTGATCAGCAGCCTGTGGTATTGCAAGTAGCAAACACAGCCAGGTCAAAAGGCACTCTGGAAAAGTGGCAGTTTTAACACAACTCTAAGTTTTTGGCTTTGAAAGCGTTCATGAAAAGTGCAACTTGCCTTCAGTTTCTGCACACCTCTAACTGAAGGAACCCAATTACCATGTTAGTGATGTTGTGTTTCTGATTAATGCAGGTGAAATAGTAGGGAGGATTTGGTGCTTTCCCCTTAAAGTAATTTTTAGGACCTGTCAGTTAACTTTAGCAGAATCTTAAATATAAAATGAATATTGTAGGACTATGTATAAAGCACTGGTTGGTCAGAAATGCTGAGTTTATTATAAAGTAAATTTGTATTTGTCTTATGACTTACATTAAATACTTGCATGTAACGTTAATCAGGAATAAAATTTTTCATCCAAGCAGTTCATCAAAGAGCTATCTTAGATATAGCAATCTGTAGATACATAAGGCATCTTGAGTGTAAATTAAGTTCTCATCTGATAACTTTCCAGGCATACAGGAAACACCATGTTAATTGGTTGGCTTGGAAAGAAATTCTTAACTCTGGGCACTGTTTGGCTCATCATACACAGAGCCCTATGTATTTCTAGCTGTTTTAAAGTCTTTATCTTGCTCACAACTCTTAAGAAAATATTCATTAAAACCTTTATCCCTTTATAAAATACTTTTGATCTGTTGACACTCCTCTCCTAAGGTTGTGATGGACTTGTTATCAAATTTCTAAATTGAGACAGGCTGTCACTTAAGCAGGTGTGTCACTGAGAAACCATTGAGCTGTCAGATGAAACACATGATTTTTTGTTGGCCGTTTTCATTACAGGCACTTCACTTGACATCTGTTCATGCACCTTTTTGAAAAGTAAAATGAGTCCTTTCTAAAGCATCCTAGGAGCCTCTCCTAGCTTCTGTGAGAGGTTCCTGTCATTCAGTTCCACATCCTCACTAAATCCTTGGCTGTGGTGCGAGAAGTGTACCA
The DNA here is from genome assembly GCF_026119805.1 of Tympanuchus pallidicinctus. Taxonomy (NCBI): domain Eukaryota; kingdom Metazoa; phylum Chordata; class Aves; order Galliformes; family Phasianidae; genus Tympanuchus; species Tympanuchus pallidicinctus. The sequence goes on along the minus strand of NW_026294739.1, from coordinate 11,787,895 downwards.
TAGATCTGTTCTGTTCCTCAGGGAACTGATTGAGATTTAAAATGATTCAACAGGGAGAAATTAACTTTGATCTGTACTGATTCCTCAGTGTGGTGTACCATGTCCCTTTCCTGACAAATCTGCTTTGTAACTAAGACGGGAGGAAGCAGTACAGAGCAAGAGTAGCAGTGAGCTTGAATAAACTGACTTTGCTAGCAAAGAGAACGTGAATACAACTGCAGCCTGCAGCCAGTCTGCACGTAGTGCTGGTGCCTGTTACTTGAAAAAAGGCTGATGTTAGAAAGAAGGATGGGATTCCTCTGAAATGGTAGGGAATTTTCCAAGAGTTCATATACTTTTTATTGCCTTTGATATTATAGTAGCAACATTCTGTCCAGACCATATTTTTGAGCTTTTTATTTTTTGCATCCCTACATATTGTATTCCTGTGCAGTATTGGACAGTAACTTTTATTTCCTGAAATATTTCCATTTTGTAACTTCTAACAAAGTGCATTGCAGAACTTTCAGCTGGGCTGCATGCGTCAGATTTAGTTTATCTTCCTACACTGATGTGTAATTTGTTCTATGCAAAGTATTGATTGAATTGCAGGAGATATCTTCTTGTGAAGCTTCTGCCAAGTACTGGAGTTTTGCTCTGGGCCATGTTCACTCATTAAAGGTCTCAAATGTATTGTATGTGAATACTGTGCTGTACACTATCTGTGGATGTGTGGGGGGAGAGATTGCATTCAGCATTATTCTTCTTCACACCTTTCAGAATGCTGCAGTCATTTCTGAGCACACAGGCAGCTTGAATAAATCTTGTGCTATTTGCAGCCCCCTGTTTCATCTTTTTCAGTAGTTAATTTGTTTTGTTTTCAATGTAGAGCTCTATTTGATTATGACAAGACTAAAGACAGTGGCCTTCCAAGTCAAGGACTGAACTTCAAATTTGGTGATATTCTCCATGTCATTAATGCTTCTGATGATGAATGGTGGCAAGCACGGCAGGTAACTCCAGATGGAGAAAGTGATGAAATTGGAGTTATCCCAAGCAAACGCAGGTATGTCGTGATGTTTTATTGACTCTGAGATGTCTGCCATTAATAGTCTGATATGATTAATATATAGACATTTGTAGACCTTCAGTTTTGCTCTTTGTTGTTAATTTTGTACCACATCATCCAGTCATTTAAAAAAGCTAATAATCTGCAGTGTGATCGTAATTCGCTCAGTGAGGAATCATATGTGGCTTCAGGGGCTGTATTCTCCTAAGTTGACAAAGGTGGTTCCAAATTCCTCTCCTTATCCTGCTAGCAAGTTAGCTGCTTTTACTAGAAATGTGATATTAGTTTAATACTACACCATTTGTGTATAAGTAGGAGCAAAGTAAGTTTTGCGTAATATGATGTTGATGATTGTGACTGCACTTGAGCACTACACTTATGCTTTAACAAATACTAATTTAAACTTCATGAATTTTGCTCATTTAACTGTTTTGTCTGTTTTGTTGTTGTTTTTTTTTTCTTTCTGGTAGAGTTGAGAAAAAAGAACGAGCCCGTTTAAAGACAGTGAAATTCAATTCCAAGACGAGAGGAGAGAAAGGGGTGAGTTTATGAAGTGCTAATTAAACCTGGTGTTGTGAATGGTAACATTCCTCTGTGGTTTATGCATTATGCATTAAGGCTCCCTGTCATTTTTTAGTGAAAAGATTAAATTCTGTCCGGTAGAAAGAAAATATTTCTGAAAATGAAAGCAAATTTAAATAGTAACCTATTGCCAAAACTGCAAATTAAAGAATTAGCTTAGAAATAGATACTATTCTTCAGTCTGTAATATAGCAGGAGGTGTATATAGTGATCACTTACTGACTAGAGACATTTCTACTGGCACTGCAAGTTCTTCTTGTAAAGCTATTTAACCCTTTGGTCTGGATTGTATTCTTGGACTCCCTTTTTGGAAGAGGGTTACTACCAATTTTCAGAAAAGCTAGAACATTTCTTTTGTTAAAGTTTTTGTAATGCATGTGGAAAACAAGAAAATATTGCTCATCAGGGTCCCTATGATAAAATGAGGTTTTCTACTGTGCGCAGTAAGAAGGATAAAATACATCCTTTGTTACACCTGTGGCTACAGAAGCTTTAAGGGACTCATTAAGTCTTCCCCTGTTACTAACCATACAGTGTCCATCCACCTCTCAAGTGTTTTTGTCTCAGCCCTGCTGTCTGTTGGCACCAACACTGGTGTGGCTGTGCAGGAGTCATACAAGTAAGCAGTGTGGATGGAAGGATAACTCAGTCCCAAAGAAATAGCAGTCAGTAACTTGGGGCAGGTCACTGCTTGGTATGTCAGCTTTGTCCCAGTACATAAGGTGGGACAGTGGGATGAGTGGTGAGGAGGCAAGGTAACTGCTTTTTTGGAGTAGTCTGCAATGTGCTTCTGAGCTCCCGAGGAAACTATTTCATGTATCATTTTTTTCAGACTTCACAAACATTAATTATTTTAGATCCAAATTTATTTTTTGTCTTTTATTTTGGTTAGTGTTTTCCTTTCTTCAAAAACCAAATATATAAAGCACTAAAGCCTCAATAATGTATCTGTATACTTTAAAGATATCAAAATCCAAATATGCATTCCTCTCCTATGTGGTAAAGGTTTCCTATTAAGTTTACTAATGAGGAAAATGTCAAGTTTTTCTAATTTTTAAATTTTTAAAATGCAAATTGTTTAAAGCAAAATCAGTGCCTTTAGTTATTTTCTGATTAACAGTTAGAGTCTGCCTTGAGGATCCCTCTGAGAATTTGCATTTTGCTTTTCACTTTTCATTCCTTCGTATTTTCCTACTGGAATAAATTGTTATCAATCACTGTGGTAACTTTTAACCCATCATTTTTGGATTATGAGTTCACTTGAAGGAGTTGCATAAGAACCAAATGGCTTAAATACCTCAGATCGTTTTACATTACACAGTTTTTCAAATATTTCCGTGTTCTTTGAGAAGATAATTGCATGTTCTTGTAGTCTGTCTACCACCAAACTGTGACCAGTTACTGATCTACCTGAGGTAGCGTTTTGGAATAGAGCAGTTAGTACCCTGCTAACACACACCGTGTGCTAACAGAGCACCAAACATTTGCATGGGATACTGAGTGGAAAAGCAACTACGCTTGCCATTGATACAGAACTGCAGTTTTTTTAGTAACACTTCGTTTTGCAAACACGCTTACACTTATTCGCAATCTGTTGCTTCAGCTGTAAATGTTTTAACATGGCAATTTCTCCTTTAAATTATTCTTCCTGTGTTTGTCATGGGGGTATTTTTCCCAGTGAGTTACCTGCAGCATACACATCCTCATGGACTGCCTGCATTCCTGTGTCTGTATGTGATAAATCTCTATGGACAGTATGAAACATCAATTTTGAACAATTCTTCAAAAATTCTACATCGAAATCCTAAAGAATAACCCTAGTGATGGCAAATAGTAAAGTCTGCCTTCCTTTACATTTAAGTAACACTAAGAAACTGGAGCAGAAGCGATTATTTTTCCCCCGTTCCTTTCACACACACATTTACCTAACTTTCTGTGCTGCTTCTGTTTTAATATATTCTTGCTTGTAGTGCCTGATCATGATTTGCGGTGGGCTTGTGAAGAATTTAATGTAATTACTATGCATTTTCAACTAATAAGCAATTCTCTTCAGCTTTTTATAATCATGGCATCTTTTGAAAGTAATCTTTTGGCTAATCTTTTTGTTCAAAATCAGTCCAATATTCTTTTAATTTCTTTGGTTTTTTTTTGGCTATGGAACTGACTCTGACCATTATACATGCAGTATATGAATTTTCATATTAGTTCAGTAAGACTTACTGTGGAGAAAGTTAAAACCATTAATGTTATGAAATATTTTCAAAACTAAAATGAAAAACATGAATATCTTTTGTGAAGCAAAATAAATTCAGCACTATCTTTAATCACAGCAAAATCTCACCACCTCAGTACCGTTTTTGCTTTGTTATCATTTCCCTTATTTTCATATTCTTTTGACCTGAGGGTCTTATCCCAGCAGACAACTGGCTAGATGTGAGCCATTCACCTTTCAGAGTGCACATTACAGCATTCTTCATCATGCTCAGCTAGGATCATTTGGGCATATTTCTTTGTTGCCTGTCTTATATAGATCCCAGTAACATTTCTGGTTATGAGAAGTCAAGTCCAATAAGTTCCTCTGTCCGTATGTCAGGTTGAAAGTTTGCCAGTTCTAACAGAGGAATGACAGTTTTAGTCAAACACAGATGCCAGCTAATTAAAGGTTTCTGTGTTTCCTACTTAAAACATGATTGCTGCATCCAGAGCTCAGTGCTCATGTCACTGGTGGTGCTCCTACGATACTGTGTGCCTCTGTAACACCTGGTAGATTTGATGAAATATCTTTGTCTTGACAGTGGTAATGAAAATATCACTGGATTTTTCAGTATGTGATACTGCCAAGCAAGCCTGTATTAAAACAGATGGCCAGAAGCATTGTTAGTAGAGTAGCAGTATGCAACTTGTGTAGCACTATAGGCATCCTCTTTAGGAAGGCCAAATGCTCGTTTTGTACTTGTACCAAAAAAGGTGGCCAGTGATTTGATACATGAGTCCTTTTTGACTCCTGCTTGTTGCTATATTTCATTCCATGCTTAGGGCTGATAACAAAGGTAGTGTAACTTTTTACTACCGCATTTTGTACATAGAGAAAGCAAGCTCAGACTGGATTAAATGAGGTCAAACAATCTTTGAAAATTAATGTGGTTTAAATTTTAGAAATAGCTGCTCATATAATTTTACTGACTTAATGAAATATATTTTGATTCTTTGTAAAATTATGTTTTAAAAAAGTGTTTTGTGGAAATTTTATTACCTCCTGTGGCACGTTGACTGTGTTTGGTTTGCAAATAAACAGACCCCCAGCTGCATAAGATCACAAAACCAAGCTGGGCATTTTCCTGCTTTTACCATTCTCCCAGTGATAGAATTTTTGCAAACCAAATAACACAAGCATGGCCAATTACATAGCTTGGCAAAAGTGTTTAGATGATTCACTGATGCTTAAAGGAATAAAGAAGGTATTTCAGCTAGCATGAAGTTAGCTGTACCAGTTCTGTGTGTAATTACTGATCTATTTATGCATCGAGGTTCTTTATTTACTTTTTGCAGGATGTAAGTTAGAGATGCTGCAGTCACAGTGTCTTCAATTAGAGACATGACAGCATGTATTACTAAAATACAAATATTTCAGTAACTATACCTGTAAGCTCAGGTATATATGGATGAATATACATTTGTGCTCTTCATCGCTTACACAAGAAGAATCTTATTTTAAGGAGACACATTTTTTTAATCCATTTCTACTATTTCACTGTTACTTTCTTAGTTTTACCGTTAGAGAATTCAGTGCATTGCCAGTGGTACGTTATTTAGCAGCTGTCACCAAAGTATTTACAGTTTGACCTTTGCAGAGGGGCATCACATTTCTGGTGTGCTCTTACATTAGCTGTTTGTAGCAGCATGCGTAAATACCTTATTTTTTTTTTCCCCCCCAAACTACCATAGTTCCTGTACTAGATAATATCAGTGACTTCATTGGCTTTGTTTCTTCGTTTCATTTTGGGTTGGCCACCTTCTAGCAGCCTAGTTTTTTCACATCTCATTGCACTCACAAGAAGCTGAAGTTTGTGAAATGCAGGTCAGGTCTTCCAGGGTGAGCCAGCCTGTCACTTCGCTTGCAGTAAGCATGTGAAATACTGAGAGGGTGAGCAAAGCCATGGTCCTGATCTCTCTCTATTTGACGTGAGCTGAGAAGATGCTGTTAAGTTGAAATATGCACTGCATAATGTGGTTGTAGGAGTCAGCTTCCACAAAGCTGCTGGTCTGGGCCTTTGTTCACACAGAATTAGACATCCTTTGTTTTGCCCCTCCTTCTCTTCTTCAGCAGTCATTCAATGACAAGCGTAAAAAGAACCTCTTTTCCCGAAAATTTCCCTTCTACAAGAACAAGGACCAGAGTGAGCAGGAAACCAGTGATATTGACCGTAAGTATGTGGCACTCCATGGAGAGAAAGCACAGTAGAAGGGCCTGCTAGATTGCAGTAGGGTGTTACCGTGGAGACAGTTTCATGAGCTGCAACAGGCTAACGAGCTTGGCGTGCAAACGACAATCCAATCTGTAGGATGAATGCCATCAGTCATTTGCTCGTAAGGTAAATTTTAAACCAAGAGTATATCCCAGTTTGCAGTGAACTGGTTAATACAGATGAGTAAGTGCATATATGTAACTGGAGGAGATAACAGCTCTTCGGAGCTGTCAGTAATGGTTCCTCAGTTGTCATTCTGAGGATAGTGCAGAGCAGCAAGGAAAGTGTGTCTAAGCTTACCAGGCTCTCCAGTCAGTCCCTTTGGACCAGCAGCTTCAAAGTCATCCTGTTCTAATTTGATTTCCTTAATGAAAAGAGGTGAATTTGATTGTTTTTGCCTGCATTAAAAAAAAAAAAGCATCTTCTCAAAAACTTAATTTGCAGATTGAGACCAGATCTGCTATAAACGGCATCCTCAGCCATTCTCTGTCATTTGCACCAGTGATTACACTTCATGTGCAGGTCTGGTTCATTCCTATAGGCTTGTCTTCCCTGTGATGTTCTGGGAACTGTCTCCTGTCGTAGCGCCAATTTTATATATTACTGACAATTATTTTCTTTGTGATTGTCTTTTTATTGCTTGCCCTCTGGGGACTACTCTGCAGGAGGTCCCTGACGACATGGGATCAAAAGGCCTGAGTAAGTGATCAAAATACTCCCAAGTTATTTTAACCTCCATCTGAAAAATTACTTTTTTTTTTTTTTTAACAGATCTCTTTGAGACTGGTGCTCTACTGGCATAAGGAGGTTGACTCTAAAACTGTTTCATAAGATTTTTCTAGTCTGTAATGTTTTGGGGGTTTTTGCTTTCAGGAAGATATTACTTTTTAGGTGATTATGACATTAGTGTGTTGTAGTTGCTGTCCAGAAGCTTTCCAGCACCTACTTGTTTGTCCTTGGTAGTGACTGTGTTTGTATATTTGTTGATACTCATATATTTTGCTAATGTCATTTTTATATTGTTTTTGTGTTTTTATTATTGAAATTAACCTATGGATTTTCACAGCCATAGCAGAACTATTGCCATAGCAATTTCAGCAGTTGTCAATCCTCTCTCTAGGTGACTGATGTTGGCAGCTCTTTAAAAACAAACAAACAAAAAAGCTTGCTTTAACAGATGCCGTGAGAGTTTTTCTGTCTGACTTGCAGAACTCTTACTGTGCTCACAGGGCACTGCTGGCCAGGTGGTGGGGGAGCTGATAGAGGAGGCACGTAAGCATTAGTTTTACACAGCAAGATTCTACAGTTGCTGAGTACCCCATCAGATTTGTGTACCCTGATATCATTTCTGTACTTACAACAAGAGTCATGACTTTTCTTTCATGACAGATACTAAACAAGTAGAGTGCCAGGGGTTTATGGGATAGTAAAATTAGTCACTGAAGATAACCTTTCTTCCCAGATCATAACTGTTCCCTTAATTCTAACCCACAATGTTTCTGAAATTGCACATAGGAGGGGGGCGGTGATACTTCCATATGTGGCCTCAACTACTTAATAAATAAATAAAAATCCTGGTAGCAATAAGCACTAATTTTCCATTTCTGAAACCACTTTCGAGGAGTTTCTTGGTCTAGAGCAGAAGACCAATAATAACCAACTTTGGAATTATGATTGCTAGACTTTAATTTAATCCGGAAAAGTGTCCAGGTGGTTCTGTTATAAAAGTTTTGCGCAGTAATATTCACATGGAAGTGAAAACCTAAAAATTGCAGGATTGTGTGTCAAATACGAATGTGTACTTTTCATAATCTTATTTTGATGTGCTATTTAATGTTTTTTCTTTTTATTAACATCCATTCCTTTTGTGTGAAATTAAGCTTGATCCTGAGAGCTATGAGAAGTACCTTAAAACTTTTCTATGCAGTATGTATTGATTTCGGCATTTTGATATCACTGTTGTCTTTCATCTGGATTATTTTTGTCATTTTCTTTCCTTTGGACTCATGTCATTAGTCTGTGTTCCTTATTTTTCTCCATTGTGTTGCAATTTCAGAGCATGTAACCTCTAATGCCAGCGATAGTGAAAGTAGTTACCGTAAGTGTTTTTAAGTTCTTTACTTAGAACCTTTGTTTAGTAGCTCTTCCTTTGCTTTTGCTTGTCTGTCTTTCCTGGGTATTTACATGTTAAATTGAACTTCCCAGTAAGCTTCCGTTGAAGTCCATGTTTGTGTGTTAATTGGGTACTGCAAAATTCCAGTGTCTTTTTTTTTTTTTTTAATTGACAAGAGAGAATCATTGCAGACCTCCTTTATGGATATTATTGTTGTGATTTATGATTGTAATTGCTCAGCTTAATTTGAATTAATTCCTTTTATTTAAATTATCCATGTTAGCTAGACCTGCTAAAACCGAAATGTAAATTTAATGTTGACAAATACAATGATTATTGTGCTTAATACAGGGGGTGTAATCTGTTACATAGCGTAGTACCTATCAACGATGCTCAGATAGAACATGTAGATACTTCTAACGAAAGTAAAGGTGAACAAACATGTATTTACCCTTGCTTTTCAGCTTTCATTTCTCTATTTTGTCAAGTGTAGGTGCTTTGTCTGAATTATCTTGCAACATGACACACGTTAGGTGCTGGAGCCAGCCGTGATAAATTAGCATGCTAGATGCACAGTTGTGCTTGTGCACATCCCTCATCTCCACCAGTTTACCTTTTAAGTACTAGACTGAATTACCATTTTCACTAACCTGAGCTACAGTGCTGTTTGCTTCTGCCTAAGCTGCAGATGTACACGTTCCAGTGTGTAATATGCTGATTGATGCTGTTCTACAGACACTTCTGTCTCGTTGGTCATTTCCAGTGAACAGTGCCTCAGTGAGGTTGTTGAGTCCAGAGCAGGAACCATGGGTAGAGCAGAGCAAGCAGGCTAAACACTGAGGATTTATAGAGGAGCACAAAAAGAGGGAACAGTAAAAGTCAAGTGATGTGTCAGAGCTGCTCACTGATCTGCTCCTGGGTGCCTGTTAACCCAAGAAGAGGCACTTCACAGACAGATGCCACTTGTGGCAGGGTAGTAAGGAAAGTGGTTCACTAACAGCTACACCTGTTTGGAAGCTGCAGATGTTGTCAGAAATAAGGAGGCCTGAGTTTGCATGCAGATGGTTATACTTGAGAGAATGTGTACAAGTTCCTCAGTGCTTACAGTGCTTGAAACTTGCAGACCAGCTGCAAAAAAGAAAAAGAAAAAAAAAGAGCAGAAAAAAAGAGCAGGGGAGGCATTCACGTTCACTGAGAATAACACAGATTAAATGTGTATGGAAGTTGCCTTTGCATATATGACTAACTTACAAATTTTAACTGCTTTTAATGACATACCATTAAAACTATCTAACTCTGACTGTTTCTCCATAAATTTGCTGCTTTCCTCTTTTTTTTTTCCCCAAGGTTTTTCTCAGAAGTGCTTTATTTATGTTTAAAGTTCATCACTGGTACCACTAGTTAGTTTTTCACTCCTATATTACTTAAGAAGCCCTGATTTTACTATGATTATTATGGATTTACTTATCTCACTGTGGAATTCGAAGCACTTTTTATTAAAATTATTTTTTTAATTTCTTCTTACTGCTGTCTAAAAGTTATCTTGATTACAGATGAGTACGGTTGTTCAAAAGGTTCATTCTATTAATATTCATTTTTCAACAGTATTGAAAAAGCAATGACAATATATACTTTTTGCCCTCAATTGGGGGATGCTTTATAATTCTTACTGTCTCTTTAATAGTTTGCTTAACTAATCTTTGACCTTATAGCAGTGTGACTTCTCCAAAGAAGTATCTAATTTTCTGTGGGCTGGGTATTTCATGGACGAGTTGATAGTTGGTGATTCCCTGTTCCTCTCCCTAGCCTAAAAAGGGTTCTGAAAGTATATACTGTCCTAAAATCCATTTGCATGAGTGCCTTTTTGAGATATTAAAATATCCAGGTTGCATGTTTTCATGTCTGTCTTAATGTATTACTCACTTGCATTACCTTAAAAAAAATTAAAGACATTGTTCATGTATTGCTGGAATGCAAAGTTATTATAAGTCAGTCTTATTCTCTTAGACAGTGTAAATTTCAGATTTAAAAGATCAGTGGGCTTTGCTGTTCAATAAAGAACGTGTGTATCGAAGCAATATATGAATATAGAAAAGCCTTCATCTGCCATCTATTTTTTTAAAAGGCTGTGGTATAGCATTGGTGTGTTCCTTTGCCTGTTATGAGTATGGCTTATGAACCAAAAAGAATGTTTTAAAAGTGAGTTATTGAACTCAACTGATTTATTGAAGTGCTGCATTTTTTGAGAGTTCACAGTGTTGTCATATAATTTTAGCCTGTATGTTCAGAATTACAAATTCTCTGCTGTCATGGAGTTGATTTTTAGTGATTCCCGTGCAAGTAATCTTACTCTGAGACATTTTGTTGGACTAGAGATGTTCTTTTAGAGAGATGGCAACTGAGGTATATTTCAGATGCTTGCACTAACCTTTCAAAGCCTGCAGCTGTTAAAGGTCAAAGCCTAGTTATTTTAGTTTCATTCACTGCAGATATGCTTTCTGGAGCTGAGAACAATAGAGAACATTCTTCAATTTCAAGTTCATCTTCAAAAGCTTACTAGTGAAATAGTAGTGAAATATATACAATGATAATATTTTTTTGTGGAATTGGAGTGGTTGGAGGTCTTTGTATAAATGCCACTTCGTGCAAAACTTACTGGGAGAGCTGTACACCTAGACACACATGACTTTCAGCTTTGTGTGCAGAAGAATGCTGCAGAAACATTTAAGTATGGAAAGTGCTCATGAGGAAGGTGGCAGTGCCTGAGCAGTGAATGACACCATGCATGCACTTCGTTCGGGGAAACGCAAGAGCATTTCAGTTCTGCTTTAAAATACTTCTTGTGCTTGGTGTCAGTTTGACATGCTAACGTGGCTGAAGAAATTGAATACTGTATGCATCTTACGCTTCACAATTTTGTTTGGCGTATCTCTGTGAGCTTTACAATTCATCGCTCTTTAACAACGTCCTCCATCAGTACCACTGTAACATGTCTTCTGCTGATGAACGTCTGTATTGTTGCTCTTCATTCAATGACTCGATGTAAATTTACTGCTTTAGAAAACGATACATAAATATTTCTTTGCATTTGCCTTTCCAGGTGGCCAAGAGGAATATGTCCTGTCTTATGAACAAGTCAATCAACAAGAAGGTTTGTAGAGCTTGCTTAGTGTAACCTGACTGCACTCTGATAGCAGAGTGGTTCATGTGCACTTATGTACCCAGTGCTATAATAAACTTCTTCATTGATTTTCAACTTCTGTTATCTCTATTAAAATGAATAAAGCATAAAGGCATAAATTATTAAATTCAATTGCTAAATTATTTAGCATCTAATCCAAAGGTGTGCTAATTAATGTCTCACCACTGCGTGGTTTATACTGCATAAGGAAAATAGGGTATATTTGTTTCATCCGTGTGAACTCAGGAAGGATAGTTTTCTTTTGTTTCAAATTGCTGTAGCATTCCCAGTGTCGCTGTTCCCTTTTTGTCACAGGAAAATTCATGTCAGTAGATTATTTGTTTGTTGTAGAAAGCCTAAGTCAAAATATTTCCAAACCATTGCAGTCTGGCATTCCTGCGTGCTGCTTCTTGTAAGGCTGGTTTGTTAGTTGTTAACCATGTGATTTTCTTTCAGAAAATAAAGGAATTTTGGATAAAGAGGAAATCAGTGGGAGAAAACACCCTACCACACTTACATTTAGAACAAAATTATTTTCACTGATTTTTAATGGGATCCTATTATTTCCTTTTCACCTTCTCCTGATCCTTTTTTTCTGCATATAATAGATGCATTTTTAGCATTCCCGTTCACCACCACAGGTGCAAATGGTTCCTTTATGTAGTCTGATAAAATATTATATATATAATCTGATTAAAAATATGATCTTTAAAAAAGGAATGCTTGGTATGTATTAAACATAGAATACAGTAAAAAACAGAGTAAATGTATATATCATGTGTACACAGATTCAATTAATAAGATTCAAGACATTCCTTTTGTGAATTGGAATTACTTCCAGGATTTAAAATGTATTTTACAAGTCAAACTGTATTTAATTTAGTCTCGTGTAGTAATGACAGAACTTAAAACTAAAATTCATATGGTCGAAATGATATGACTACATATTTAGATGTTACTGTTGTTACACTAATTGCAGTATAATTTGGTATCTTCTGTCCTTAAATTCCAAATAAAAACTCTTTATAACTCTGTTACAGATGAAGCATGCTTTAAAAGATGCTGTACTTCATTTTATAAATGTGATAGTAGTTAGGGGAGCTATAGCTATGTGAGTATGTAAGCTGGGATTTTAGAAATAATAAGGCTTTTCCCAGTGGCAGGTTTGAAATTTAAGAAATAAGATGTGAAATGATTTTCAGGCTTCCCATTTTACTGTTTTCATTAGAATGAAAGATGTTACTTTGTGAAGAGGTTTCAGAATTCAAGAGTCATCTTCAGTTACCCTGAACAGGAATTTGGGAATAAAGATTTGACATCTTTGACTGCAGCATTAATTGATGCAAATACTTTAGCATGTTTTATTTTCTCTTCAGAAGTACATATTCTTTTAGGTATTAATACTGTTACCATGTGGTAAAGCTTATTTTGCTAAACTTTAAAGGTTGGTGATGTCATTGAAATGTAACTTCAGTTACTCTTTTACATTTGACAGTGAACTATACTCGACCTGTGATTGTTTTGGGACCCATGAAAGACAGAATTAACGACGATCTGATTTCAGAATTTCCAGACAAATTTGGCTCATGTGTTCCACGTAAGTTTCAGCAGATACTAAAGCAATTATAAGTGGGTTTTTGGTTCTGTGTTGTTACTTTCTTCATAGACCTAACCTTTGTACGTAGAGGTAAAATGTTGGGATACCTTTATAAAGTTTATTAATGGTTACTCTTCTCTTTACTTTCTTTGTTACAGTTTTGCAGTTTAAATGGAGGACTATTTTTGAACACTGGGGGGGAGAGGGAACATTTTTTTTTTTCTTTAAACGTTACTGGTTTGTATTTAAAGATACTACTAGACCAAAACGAGATTATGAGGTGGATGGACGTGATTACCATTTTGTCACTTCGCGAGAGCAAATGGAGAAGGATATTCAGGAGCACAAATTCATTGAAGCTGGCCAGTACAATAATCATCTTTATGGAACAAGTGTGCAATCAGTGCGAGAAGTAGCAGAAAAGGTAAATCAATGCCGGTTGTTTTATTTACTGAGGTGATTATTTGACTGTGCTGATGGGAATAGGAGAATGGCAAGGAGCCACTGGGAACCCTCTGACCTTAGAAGGACTTTGTACAAACCTAGAAACAAATAGCATTGTTACAAATGCATTTAAGAGAAACAACCAGAGCATCGTGATCAAACTGTGAAAGAAAAGCAACTTCTTAAGTGCTGACAATCTAGTCTTCCACCCGTCGTTCAAGATCCTTCAACACTTGGCATAAGTGTTGGGCCAAATACAACAAATACTGGCTGTCATATCACAAGAGGGAACACAGACTAGTTACTGCTCTTAATTCTCTGTTTCTAGGGCATGTGCCACATTTGAAGAGAAACCACATGAAAGATGTGGACAGGTCAGCATGAATAGAAAAATACAGTGCTGGAACGTACATAAACTTCATTTAATGTTACTTCTTAGCCTCTGGATCCATGGAATACATCCTGGAAAAATTTATCATCAGTTGAAAGCAAACAGTTGTGCATTTTTTATGTGGGAAGAATGTATTTGTTCCCTAAGAATTCCTGAAATAAGATCACAGAATCACCAAGGTTGGAAAAGATCTCCAAGGTCATCCAATCGTTCACCTGCCACCAGTATTTCCCCACTAAACCATGTCCCTTAGTACAGCATCAAAATGTGCCTTGAAATTCTGTTTGTTTTTGTTTTGTTTTTTTTTTTACTCAATAGAACACAAGTAAATGACCCTGGCAATCCCTTCTCTCAGGAAAGGATAAGGAAAATGCATTCAGGAAATGTGTTTTAGGATGTATGTAACCTACTGTCTTTAGGGTGCTTGTGTGCCTGGCTTGCAGAATTCTGCTAGGTCTCCTGCTAATGAAAAGGATGTTCTCACTTCAGACTACTAACAAAGGCCTTCCGTTCTATTTCCCCTACACTGCCCCTTTCTAAAATGGTGATATCACAAATTGTTCATATGCTACTCAAAGGAAATAAATAAAAATATGTGGAGTAGAAATTATGTATTAGATGTAAGAGGTGCTGAGCAATAGGAGGAATCTTTGAGATGAGGACATGCTGGAGCAACGGCAGGTTAATAATGCTGGATAAACAACACTGCTGCATTCTGCTTCAACCCCCTGAGGAATAAGCTATATTTGTTTCCTAAATAATAAAAAGTAATCAGCCCAAATAAATGTAATTCATGGTCTCAAACCTGGTGCTCCCAGGTTGATACCCGACAGTGAATGAGAAAGATTATGTTCAGTTCCATCTGCCTGTTCTGAGGTGACAGATTTGCTTGGCGTCAGAGGCCGTTCATTCCCTCAGAAATATTCTTCAAGGCATCTGGCTCTTTTCTAAACTCTGTCGTGGCTACATCCTTAAATAAACCCTAAAATGGCGGTGTGGTTTTATGTACAGCTGCTCTGTATTCTCCATTGTTGACTGGGCTGAAGCTTCTGATGCAGAGAGGATGGAAAAAGAGTCAGGAACATCTCGAATTATGCATCCCAGAGGAGTGAGCACTGTGGGACCACATGCTAGATTAGTGCAATCCTGATATCATTGATGCAGGTGCTTTAGTTTCATTGGCTTTGGTGGAAACGTAGTTTCTCTTCTAAGTTATTATTACTAATAGATGCATAGCTGTGACTTAAACTTCACTTATTGTCATTTTTCCTTTTCTCTCTTACTTTTAGGGTAAACATTGTATTCTTGATGTTTCTGGTAATGCAATCAAAAGGTTGCAGATTGCCCAGCTGTACCCAATCTCCATTTTTATTAAACCCAAAACAGTGGAAAATATCATGTAAGTAAAAGCAAAGTACCTCAGACAAAATTGTTTGAGACTGTGACAGTTGCAAATTATGTGAAAATAATTGTAATACTTGAATTTTTTAAAATATGTAAATGTTTGTTTTGTTCATGAAACTTTCTGGGTTGAATTTCTAGGGACTTTTAAACTAAGTTTCTAATCCAAGTCACAAGTTGCTGAGAATGACTGCCACTGAGTATAATTCTGTATAACATGGTGTTAGAACTGCTCATTCCCTCTACGATCTCCAGTTAGAGACATATCTGCTTAGATATGTCATTTAGGAGACTGCCTTTATTAGGCCAATACTCACACACTGGTTTAAAATTATATTTCCAAAGATTAGAGGTAGTTTCTTTACATGTATAATGTTTTCAATCTCAGGGAAATGAATAAACGCTTAACGGAAGAACAAGCCAGGAAGACATTTGAGAGGGCAATGAAACTGGAGCAAGAGTTTACTGAACACTTCACAGGTTTGTTTTGTTTGGCCAGAGCTGAAATGTTATTGCTTGCTGTATGATAATTGCTTCACCACTGAGATAACGTTGAGCTGTTTTTCAAGCTTATCTGTGATTGTTCTGAAGCATAAAACTATGCAAGTGCATCTATGCTGATACCAACTGCATCAGTGAATTCATTATCTGTATAAGTTTAACAGTCACTCAATTTACTCTTTAAAACCATGGAACTTTCTACTGTGTTCCTTGGTATTAAAAATGCAGATGTCTGCTTTGTTGATACATTTTACACCTAAAGCTTTTTATTTGCTTTCAGTTTTTGAAATCGAGAAATAAGAATGTTAGTACTGTATAACTGATAACTGTATTACTGTATTACTGATAACTGTAAACTGGACAGCAGGGTCTGCAGCGTGCACAAATGCAGTTTGTTAACTGTAGCAGCAAGAGGTAGACTGCAAGCACTCAGGCTGTGCTTACTTTTTCATCATGGCATGCAAATGAGGAGAGTAAGTCAGGACCTTCAGGAGGACAGGAGCGAGCCTTTTCTATTTGTATCCTAGGTAGACACTCACTCCTTTCTTTTCTATTACATTCTTTGGCAATATTTTAATGTTTGCTGCCCCATCCACCTCCATCTTTGTGACATGTCACCTCTGCCCAGTTCCTTCTTCCACATATTTTTTGTGGGCAGAGCTACAAATGCAGACCTTCCTTAAATAGTCTGCTCAACCTGCTGGCTTCATATGGGAGGAGGTTGAAAGACCCAGCAGACTCCCTGCTTCAGTCTTCCTGCTGCCTCATTCCCCACATTGAGTGCTGCCCACCCAATGAGCAACTTAAGTGTCTCCCTTTTTGTCTACCTCCCTCTCGGTTGCTTTGCAGCTGTCACTGTTTATCCCTACATCAAGCTCTCCCACTCTTCCCATAACTCTATAACCATCTATACTCAGAAAGCTATCGGACTCTCCAACGTATATTGCAAATTCTTCATCTTACAGAGTCATTTACCAGATGATTTGCAAGTATGTCAAGTTTGTTGTTTAGGAAACTGATGAGTTTATTTTAATAGATGTTCAGTATTTAGTTAGCAGCTGGTATTCACTCAGGTTGTCTTAGGTATTAAGCAATTCTGTTAGGAAGATAAGGGCCAAAATTGAAGATCCTTGAAAATCATATGGTTCTTTTTTAAGAGCTCTAGTGCCCGTGACCATGTTTCTTTTAAGAAGTGTAAGACTTGTTGACTGGGGCAGATAGCAATATCCCGTGGGCAGATTTGTCTTTGCTTTGTCTTTAGGCATTTAAGCAATTAGGATATTTCAAAACATTACAATCTCATTTACTGCTGCTGCCTATATGACTTACCTGCCTCAGTAAATTGTGTGAGCATTCCCTAACCTGTTAAAAAAAACTACATCATGTGGAGTAACTGAAATCAACTTCATCAGCAAATTAGGCTTAAACTGACTCAAACTTCACACTAAAGCATAGGGGAGAGCACATCCATATTGTGTTTTGAGGGTGTTGGGCTTTGCAAGGAGTGTGGTTGAAACATGAATTAAGATGTTTGCAATGTAAGGATGTTCCTACATCTTTCCACTGCACTGCTGTGCTGAGGATTACATGTGAACTATTGAAAACTGGACCACCTCGTCCTCCCACAGACACAAGGGCTTGGAAGCAGCAGTAATAAATTAATGCACAGAGAAGTACATCTGGCCCACCTCCAATATTTATCTTTCATATTAAACTTTGTTTCTTGGCTTATCTCAATGCTGAGGTGATGATCCTAATTAAAAAGAGGTTGCTATCTCATGGTGAATGCTTTCTCAGGCTGATGTGTGGTAAGAGCAGCTCAAACTTCACTTTGCCTTCATTCTCACCAGACTGCATGTTAGTTTGATATATCAAACACATCGTGGCTCATTTCTAATTATTTTTTTTAGCCTTGGAGAAAATGTATCTAGGAGTCTGAATATTAATTGTATTTTAACTATATAAAACTTGAATCTATTTGCTGTACAACAAACCCCATTAGTTCATGTTCTCTCTTGCCAAAACCAAAGTTAGTGCTCACAGACTGCACGAGGACACAGCCCTGTGCAGTCTTGTCTTTTTCTCTTGGAAATGCAAATGAGAGCACCAGAGTCTGTGGAATGACTTGGGCCAACTCTAGCTTGTATTTGGGAAAGGCAAATA
The DNA here is from genome assembly GCF_026119805.1 of Tympanuchus pallidicinctus. Taxonomy (NCBI): domain Eukaryota; kingdom Metazoa; phylum Chordata; class Aves; order Galliformes; family Phasianidae; genus Tympanuchus; species Tympanuchus pallidicinctus. The sequence goes on along the minus strand of NW_026294739.1, from coordinate 11,770,008 downwards.
AACCTCCTCAGCTGTATATACATGAGCCTAAAAGGAAAACCACAACCGAACCCCGTGCTTTTGTGTGTCTTGTAACAACTGTCAGCAGCGTCTGTCCATCTAGAAGCGTAGGAATCATAGTTCTCAGTAGGCATCCATTCCTTCAGTGATCCAAAATCCCTTTGCTGCCCTGTGAGAGAAAGTTACATCTTGATTTAGAGCATCTTGGTTTCTGTAAGGAGCAGAGAAAGATGACTCCGGATTGCCGCATTGTGTTTTGCAGCTATTATCCAAGGAGACACACTGGAAGAAATCTACAACCAAGTGAAACAGATCATAGAGGAACAATCTGGGCCTTACATCTGGGTTCCAGCAAAGGAAAAATTATGAAAACGGATTTTTGCTTTCCATTTTCTAACTGATATCACCCACTACATCTGGCAACTCTTAAGCCCTTCCAGTGGAGCCTGCCTCTAGTTCCTCCCAGTGTGGTTCATACCCTAACCATCACGTTCTGCAGTTCCCATAACGCTTTAAATTTGATGTCTCTCTTAGTTTAAATAATTTGTATTATTGTGTGTTGTTGGTTTGCCATTTTTCAAACATGACAGTGGAATGGCCTGACCAGCTATTACTTTGGGGTGGGGGTGGGAGGGGATTGCTTGGTAAAATTCCTTAATGTTTAAGGGAAAGTAACTTTCAGAGATTTTTCAAAAAAGCTTTATAGACATTCTTTTAAAGTTTCATAACAATTGAAAGAAAAGTTGTATTCCAGGAAGCTGTAAATCATGAGTAACTTTGCACGCTTAACTTTAATAGCATGGTTTGGTCAGCGCAATCAACTTTTATTTTCTGAGTTAAATTCTATTCTCACAGATATTTTTTTTTTTTCTTTCCAGGCAGTTAAAGAGAAACTTTCAAATTTTGAGTTAACGTTTTCATTAACTCCCATCACTCCTTCTCAAGGGATATTCATTTCCATAATTTCATATGGATATTCTTACAATCTATTTTTTCATTTTTTTGCCAATAAAATTGCTAGGGATAAAGATGTGTAATGTTTTTAATCTTCCTCGTGCAGCACTATTTATAGTGTCTTACAGAAATTGTTTATAGATAATGGTCATTACACTTTTTGAGCCTAAAACATGTCTAGGTGCTAGGAAACCTTGTATTTTCAGAGGAATGCCAAATTTCCATTGGCACTAACACAGAAAACAGCTGCAGAGATGGTTGTTGGGGCAATGAGAGAGCGATTCGTAGCCTAAAAATGTGTGTTCTTAGGGGTCAGATTTTAATGAATATTTTACCCACAATAACTGCCTATTTTGTTATAATAAATATATATATATATTAAACTTTCTTTAACTAAACTCTGTAACTATGGGAATTATTTTCTTTACATAGTTGCGCACACGTATAAATATATATATATAAAAATATATATTTTTCTTTTACCACCTACTCCTAGCTTTTTGTTTTGAATAAAAATACAGATTAGAATTTACCTTCCTTAATCACGTGAAGTCAAATGGGCTGTGGTGGCTGGGCAAAAAGTCCAGGGAATTATTAGTTACAAAAAAAAATATGTGCGAGTTCTCCTCTTTTCTACGGAATTTCAGGTGTTTGTCTCTTTCTGTTTTTCTTTGTAATATGCATGTCTTAACCAAAGGGAGAATTCAGAGTCAAAGATGCATTTTATTTTTCTGTATATGTTCATCTTGGATTGCATAGGTGCGAGATCTTCCATTTGCAAAGCACAAACTTCTGTGCAGAATGTTATAAATATGTTGTAGCAAAACATGGAACTACCTTCAGTAATGAAAATCTCTATTTCTCGTATGATGTGGAACCTGCCATTGCTTATTTGAGGCTGATTGTTGATGAGGGGGATGTACTTATGGCAGTCACAGTGCAGTCACACAACCACGTTCGCTTTGGTTTGTAAAGAATTATTAACACTATCCATTCCATTTGTTAGAAAGAGGAGAACAGCTAATAAACTTCATTGTACAATGTATTTGTCAAGTGTGTTTTTCATCCAAAGAAATACAGGTGGTGTAGTATTTTAAAATAATTGGCTGAGGCTTTAAATGAAGGTGATGTGATAGAGGAATAATGGTGATCAGAGTGGGGGCAAGTGAAGTTATTACTCTGAACGCTGGACAAAAAATGTTGCTGGTGTTAATTGGGACGCTTACAGGACTTGAGGCACATGTCGGCTGCCAGTGTATGGCCTAAAATCATCTGTGGGTTTGTTTCTGTTTTTTCTGTGCTAAAGTAAGCATGCAGTATTTTTGAGAATCCTTCTGTATTTGGAAATGCAGTATGTAGATGAATCGCTTAGCTTGAATCTACTCTTACTTCTCGAGCCCCAGCACAGAGGGAATTCAGACAACTCGAGGTGAAGATTCCCTTCCACAGCCTCACCTTACCCCTGTGAGTCAGTGTAGCTGTTGATCTAAGTCTGTAGGTGGGGCTGAAGTGGTAACAACTTCATTGGTGCAGTGAATATTTTGTAATTTCCTAGTCTTGACTTTTTTTTTCCAAGCATGAAGGCAGCGTGCACAGAGGTAGGCTGTTTTTTCCCTTTGGTCACGTGTGCCAAAGTAAGCAAGATAAACTGTTGAACAAAGTGCACCTGCATTTGAATGCTGCTGATTTTCACCAAGAAGCACAGAGGGGAGAGCAAACTTGCAGAAGCACTGATCTGTGGGAGTTCTGAAGGCTGGAAAAGGCACAAATCCCAGCGCTTTTAAGATGAAGATCTCTGAAAATGTCTTCTTCCTTCTCTTGGTTCACGCTGGTAAGTATCTGCACAAACTATTTTGCCTTGGCATGGTATCTTTGGGATTGAGTAATCTGTGATTTGAGAGTGCAGAGGGAAACTAGTACCACTTGAGAAACCAAGTGCTCAAAAAAAGGAACAGAGAGAAAAAATAGGGAAAAAAAATCCCACAAAATATAAAGAATATAAAGGATGTATTGAATGTCATGTGTGTCTTGCCTTATTAACTGCACTAAATCTACTTCTAGTTCCACACTCTCCATTTTTCACAGATGTGAACAGTTCTGTAACACTTCTTTTTTCCTGTGTGTAAATAAATAAATAGCAAATTACCTTATTCTACTCAACAGGGCATGTGTGACGTGCTGGCTTTCTCCTGTCACTCTCAAGTTCTAGTGGTGAATGCTTTAAATTTCACCAGAGGTACAGAGGCTGTTTCTGAAGAGACTCTGCAATCTATTAAATTTAAAAAAATAACAAAAGCATTCTGGTTCTGAAATTATCATAATATATTCCTTTTTTTATTGTTTCTATTGAAAGCCTTTGATAGTTATTAATATTAATATTAATAGATCCTTTGAGAAGATGTTACACAATGCAGCGGTGTTTCTTTCAGCAAAGGAGTTTGGACCAAGATTGTGTATTAACTTGGGTTCAGAGTCTTGCCTGCTATTTCAACATGTTCTTGTCTGGCAACAGAAGGATAGTCTGAGTACAGAGCTTGTCTGTGCTCGAGCTCACTTCAGATGGGTTAACTTGTTTGGGGATTTGTTGTTACAGGAAAGCGTCTGTTCAGATCCTGGGTGATGTCCAGCAGTTTTGTAAGGGGCAGATTAAAGTGCATCTCTCAGGTGATGTGTAGGCATTGAGGAACAGATTCTTGCTGTTTCCCTACTGTGGTTGACAGTAGGGCTGAATGAGCTTTGCTTCATGTTTCGTATAAATGTGCCTAGTGATTTCTTCATATGATTCATGCATTACCTGCAGTGCGTTTGTATCTAAAGCCAGAATGTTGAGGCTGAAGAATGGCACTTATCTATATATGCTGAGATGCTGAGAGGCAAATTTCAAGTTGCTTATATTTGGGAGGAGTGAGGAGGAAGCCTTCATCAGTGAAAACCTCGGTTTTTCTTCCTGCCCCAGGAAATAGATGGAGAAGATTTCACTCAGATAAATGAGGCAGATGTTGAGTTTCCATAATGTGTCTGTTTTCCATGACTCTGTGGTACATTTCTTTCTGTTCGTTCGTGGGACTGACCCTCCCTTTTGGTGACTGTGGAAACAACCTCTCATGAAAGAGTGCTTTGAAGAGACAAGTTTACTTTTCTAGTTTTCATAGCAAGCCCAGTGGCGAGGCTTCAGCTCCTAGAGTTGTTTTTTATTCAGTCCAACGAGAAAAGGGACAGGACTTCAGGTTGTAACCAGCACTGGTCTCTGCTCAACCTCCTTGGTTTTGTAGCCTGTCGTTTCAAATAAGGATTTTAAAACTTCTGGCTCAGTAGAAAGATTCTGTGTGTCCCAGGACATCTTGAGCAGACAGCTGCAGACTATCGCTCTTGCAGCACAGAGTGCTCTCAAAGATTATTCTTTTGCAGTATGTATGGCTTAAATGTGTCTCCATCTGTTTGACAACACGTCTGACCCTAGCGTTTGTTCCGGAGAATTCTTTGCAGCTGCAAACTAAAAAAAGAATTGTCCCATTTTTCTTCATATTAAATGACCATTTTGTACAGGTGGTACCACGCACATCTGCAGGGTGGCTCCAGAAAGCAAACCTGAGCTTCTCAAAGACTTTTGTGCCCTTCTGTAAAAAGAACACTGGCACAGAAATTCAGAAACCCACAGCTTCCAATGGTTAATACAAAGGTTTCACAGAATCCCATGAGTTGGAAAGGATCTCTCAGAATCAGCTATCCAGCCTTCTGCTAAAGCAGGTTCCCTACAGCAGATTGCACAGGAAAGCACCCATGTGGATCTTCAGTATCTCAGAGGAGAATCCAGCACCTCTCCCGGCAGCCTGTCCCCGTGCTCTGGAACTCTGAAACTAAAGAAATTTTTCCTTGTGTTCGTATGAAACTTCCTATGTTCCAACTTGTGCCCATTGTCCCTTGTTCTGTTGCTGGGCACCACTGAAAACAGCCTGGCCCCATGCGCTTGGCACCTGCCCATGAGGTATTTGTAAGCAGTGAGAAGATCCTCTCTCAGTCCTCTCCATGCCATATTCTTCAAGGCTTTAAGAGCAAGCTGGCCTCTGTGACCTTCAGAGTACCCATATTTCTGTGGCATAAATGCCATCAAGTTTCAGTATCAGACTTGAACCTATCCTATTCTAGTCCAACTAACTGGTATTCTTGTTAAACTGAATGAAAGCAGAAGTGTGAAAGCTCGTTTTTGAATGATCCCTGATTTTTTAATTTTTTTCATTCTTGAAGGAATAAAATGAAAGGTTGGTCCTTTGAGAACCTGTTACCTGTTACTTCTCTTTTTTTTTAGTAAGATTTTCTCTTGGCGTTGTGTTTGCAGCTCTCAGCCTGGAACGTGTGCGGTGGTGCACCATGTCTAACCAAGAGCTCTCCAAGTGCAAGGACATGAGTAACGCCTTTGCTGGGGCTGGCATCCTTCCCCCTTTGGAATGCATGGAGGGAGAATCAGCTGCTAACTGCACCCAGATGATCAAGGTGAGTTGTAAATGATAGATGTCAGTGATTTAATTGCCCTGCGTGGCTAATAATAAATCACATCACAATGTACAGAGGTCTGCAATGAGTGTCTCATCCAAACAGCTTCATAACATTCATGTCTTTGGAAAATCAAAGCATATATACGTTTCTTTTTAAGACATAAAGATGTACATATGGAACTGAATTCCAGCATGGCACTGTATCTTCTCTAAAGCTAGTCACATATGGCCAGTCATTAGGAACACAAGCAAACGTCTTAAACGTTCTTTCTGAAACACTAATCCTTGATTTGGGAATTGTATTAGATTTATTTAGCAGATATTTAAGAAGGGGTGGAGTAGTAGGATGGAGACATCAGTTAAAGCTGTGCTGCTGAGCCTTTAAGTAGATTGTCTTCAGAGAAACTCTGCATAATTCTCCTTTTTCAGAGCCTCCCATGGGAATTATTGTATATACAAATGAGTGTCGAGCCAAATGTCAATACAAAACAGGGTACGTGAGGTAGACAAAGCAGTGAGCAGAAGGAGCAGAGGACATGCTAACCTAGCTGTATTAATTCAGCATGCTCAGTTTGGACAAAAAGCTCAGCTTTGCAAAATGGTGTTTGGGTAACAATTCCCTCCTTAGAAGGGAGTGAGAAATAACAAGTGGAAATTCAAGGAAGGTGGGAGGTTGGTGATCACAATTGTCTTCACTGGCAGTGTGTGAGGGAAGAGAAGGATGACTGGATATGTTGATAAATTGTACTCTTTGTGCTTGCTGTTATAAAACTTGGTTAGCTGAACTCAGAAACCTGCGGGTGGATAGCGTGAGTACGTAGCTTTCTGATCAAATGGATCTTTACTATAGGCAAGGCTTTGTCCTTGACACCTCTTCTTTCTTGTACTAATAATCTACTAAATGTTTAAGCTGTTCTGTTCGGTGTAGGGCTGCATGGAACACCTGACTCTGCATCTGTGCTGAACTCTGCTCCTTGAGGCCAAAAGGGAGGGTGGGACACACTGGCTCAGCAGGCAAAGATATGCTGTTTTATAGCACTACCCAACTTGGACTTAGTTCTGTGAACGTGTTAGCATATGGATAACGTGTTTTTCTTTGAAGATGCTTAGAAATTGAGAAATGTCTAAATATTAAACTCAGAAACCTGATAATGTTTAATTTGGCCATAGTTATTAGCAGTGTTTAAACACCTCTAAAGGTAATTCTCAAGTATTGTGACACACAGAAATGAAGTCCTTCTGAAAACAATTAACTTCCCATTGCACTGTATCAGAAATCATGTGGAATTGTCTCATGCTTTTGTTAGATGTAGGAGAAAATCTTTGCTACGAACAGAACTACTCAGACTGTTCTTGCTATTCCACTTCAGCTGCTATTGTATGTATTTACAGGAGCTAAGGTCTGTAGCCTGTAAACTGCTTAAGGTTAAATACAATAATAGGTATTTTTTTCTCTTGTGCTGTGACTTATATGCTGAAGTTTAGCCACAAGCTGTTGATAGGAGCCTTTTTGTTTAATGGGAGCTCAAAGGCTCAGCTTTCCAATCTGAGAAATGCCGCCTTAAATGGAAAAACATACCCATAACACAGCCGTGCTCTCCTGTGGGCAACCCTTCCCATTCTATCTGCTCTGCTTCCTGTCCACCACCACTACCAGAGGCTCTTTTTGTTTTCCCTGGGGGTCAGGTCTTTCTAACTCCCAATTCTTACTGTCAGGTATCTCTGCTAAACAACAGACCCTATTTGGTTCCCAAATTGCTGTCCTGGGCCCTGACTCTCCCCAGTGGAATATTGGATCAGGTTATTCCAGACTGCATCTGCTCTTTAAAATGCAGATATCTCCCAACACCAACTCTTCTACAGATTCCCTTGGAAATTGGTTCCCCTTTCATTCATGAGAAACAGCTCTCAAGATCTGTAATGTTTCAGCTAATCAGTAATTTTTTTTTCATTTGAGACAAATCAGTTATATATTTCAAATTACACGGCATCTTCAAATCTGACATAGGTGCCAACATCAGTGAATTGTCAACACTCTCAGGTGATCCCTTTTCGCACTTTATGTGGATCAGCCTGGAGAAAATGGCTTTCTACTAGTCCTAGCCCTACTCTACCCAATGCTCAGCATGCTGCCGAGGGATACTGTCTACTATCCTCTCAAGTGCTGAACCAGAGGTAAAGCAAAATGGTTAAGAAGCTTGGCATCACCTTAGAAATGCAAAGTATCAGTCAGCTGATTGTTTTCTTGGCCATACTTCATCTTGTTGGAGGTGCTGTCTCCTGGGCACTAGGCTCAGTACACGATAAACAGATAACACAGGTTCAGCAGATCAGAAGGATGCATAGCAGTTCTTTCCTTCTTGCAGCTGTGGATGGTCCTGTGTGTGCCTACATAAAGTCCAGTGTAATTCTAAGCTTCAACATGCATTCTTACCTTGTGTCTACACAGGATTACTTGGCAGATGCAGTGACACTGGATGGTCGTTGGATTTACCAGGCTGGAAAGGAGTATGGACTGAAACCTGTGGTTGGGGAAGTATATGATCAAGGTATAATCAGACTAAAATACTTTTGGGTCACCTAATACAAGTTTTTTTTCCTGATGTATTTCTACTGTTTCTATTGTATTTTGGGATCCTCTACTTGAAGACCCCAAACTTTATGTCATTTGTTCATGTGTGGGTATTCCTGTCCATAATTAAGTATGGGGGGAAATGGGAAACAGAGGGCAGCAGCCCAGCCCTACCACTAAGTGCATCATGACCCTGGGTGCTCAAAACCAAACGTCCCCATGATCCAGTGGCCAGCTGTCTCTGTTAGGTTATGAGCACAAGTCAGAGATGAATGGACTTGAATGGTTTCTGATCCATGTAAGTCAGATTAAATGACTTTACAGTACCTTAAGACCTTTAAGTTAAGTTAATTAAGACCTTAATGCTATGAATTATCTAAAAATTCTCTAAAAGAGAATTAAACTATCTATAGGATAATCAATTTTCTTGGTGTTAATCCAATCCAAATATATTTATAACCACAGAGAATTTCTTCTCAGGATGATTCTCTGAGTATCTTTCATTTTGCCTCCTGTTCCAAGTTGCTTTTGGCCTTTTCTATGACATTGCACACCACAGAGGTGCTGGGGGAGACATGTACCCACAGTCAAGACAGGAACAGTGTGACTGCCTGCGTGTGGGGGAGCCAGTTAATTGCTTCTGTTTCTCCCTGTGCTGCAGAGATTGGAACTTCATACTATGCCGTGGCTGTGGTAAGGAAGGGCTCCAACATCACCATCAACAGCTTGAAGGGCGTCCGCTCGTGTCACACGGGCATCAACAGAACTGCAGGCTGGAACGTGCCCGTGGGTTACCTAATGGACAGCGGGCGCCTGCCGGCAATGGGATGCGACCTCCCGAAAGGTGAGAGCTGAGAGGACAGAGATCTGTTCCTTGGCAGCGTCTTCCTGCACGTTCCTGGGACATCTGCACGTGGGCAGAAACGTGTGGCTCTGTGCTGTTTTGTTTCTTGGTGGTTTTTCTGCTCCTTGTAAGATGAAATAGACCAAACACAGGTCTGATGGAAACGACAAGTTTGTTTGAAACTTGGAAACTTTAAGAACAGAATGGCTTATCCCTACAGAGATGTACTGATCAGATATTCTCGAATGAGATCTTGTTTATTCACTGCTAAAGATGTCTCATTCTGATTTCACTTCTAGCTGTTAGTGACTATTTCAGTGCTAGCTGCATTCCTGGAGCCAACAGTGCCAGCTATCCCACATCCCTCTGTCAGCTCTGCAAAGGGGATTCATCTGGGCAGAACAAATGCCAAGCAAATTCACAAGAGCAGTACTATGACTACAGTGGGGCTTTCAGGTAAAAATCACAGCTCTGTCCCTTTCTATCGCTGTGCTGTATCCACAGCCATATGTCCAATGCTGCAGGAAACTGCAGCAAGAGAATTTTCAGTTGATCTTGTTAGAAAACCTGCTGTAGTGTTAGAATAACCATGATTTAAACCTAGAGACTGAACAAAAGTAATTCTGAAGCCACTATTTCAGGTATTAATACCTGATTGTTAAAATTAGATATCTAGCGTTTGTACTGGGCAGGGCAATCCCACTGCTGTTGCTTTGTTTGGTATCTGTTGACAAAAGTCTGTTTGTTTCAGTGGTTTGCATTTTTTCCTTGTAAAACAGGATGGCCCTTGGAGGTTGATAGCTGACTGGCCACCCTGCCCAGCTGTTTGTTATCTCACCTCAATTGCACTGAATTCTTATCAGTTATCTGCCACCCTACCCTGCTATTTCAGTTATCTCCCTTCAGTTGCACTGAATTCTCTTACTGGTTTGCTCTGTCCCCCATTTTTGCACGCTTTGTTGTATTTCCCTTCTTCCTGTCTGTGTGCTGCATTGCAGTTCCCAGCCCCCAAGTAACAGCACTGACAGAGCAGAGGTATAATTTACTCGTATTCCTCAAAAGATTGTGCAACTGCATTAGACAGAGAGCTCTGCTGGACAAAGAAGGTCATCGTGTTTGTCCCAAGCAGCACAGAACATGTTGTCCACGTTCACCAAATGACAGCAGTAGTTTACTTCATGCTCTGTCAGCCACTGGTCCCTGCCTTGAGCTAAATTCTCAGCACAACGAAATAGGTCAGTGTCTGCTGGCTGATGGAACGTAGCGTGCAGCCCCTGGCTGCCAGCCCGCAGTGCTTGATGCGTGGAAGCTGTGCTTTATAATGCATCTTTGTATTTGGGTTTGCATTTATTAGGTGTTTGGCTGAAGGTGCTGGAGAAGTTGCTTTTGTGAAGCACAGCACAGTGCCTGAAAATACCGACGGTAAGTGTTGAACAGTGGCTGCAGCTCTGCAGAACAGTGCCTGCAACGCCACTGTAATGCCAGATGTTTGATTTACCTTCAACTGAGGAATGAGCAAAAATGTTCTAATAGTGGAAGTAGATGCACGCATATATATATATGCACTAGGAGTTAGATGAATCCATGTGATTCTTTTTTTTTTTTTTTCCCAAACATTTGATAGTTTCAGTAAAGGTGAGAGATGGGATCCTCAGCTGCTTTTGGAAGGAGAGTTTAAGCAGCACTAAACTTGTAGTTTTGTACCTGGGCTGTTATAAATATGTTGCTTGTGCCCAGCCAAGCAGGAAATCTGTTGACAAGATGTGGCTTCCCCTGTCTGGCACTTTGAGAACTCTACCTTGAGCATAACGTGTTTTAATGTTGTGGGCCTGTTCAACCATCAGTTACAGCAGGGAAAAGTAATTTTAAAAATGAAGTATTAGATCTAATCTTAAGGATGCTCTGAGTACCACTGCAGACCCTGGTATAAATCAGTGCAGTCTCACAAGTGTTATTCTGTGTATCTTGTTGGAGGTACAAGTCTGAAGGGCCGTATACATGCATGGGATACGTTGTACAATCAGCAGTATTGCAGTGATGCTTAGGAAAGCTCTGTTCTGCTCCACATGTGATGTGATGCTTGAAGCAGACTTGGATTCAGAAATATCAGAAATATACCTGCCTAATATCCATTTTGTCAGCGTTTTCTGTCTGTTTTCAGGAAGAACTCTTTCTACTTGGGCCCAGCAGCTTCGCTCCAAGGACTTCCAGCTTCTGTGCCGCAACGGCAGCACGGCTGATGTAACAGAGTGGAGAACCTGCCACCTGGCCCGAGTCCCAGCTCGTGCCGTGGTTGTGCGGCCGGACACAGATGGGACAGCTGTCTTCCAGCTCCTGAACCAGGGACAAGTAGGACAGTGATTTTTTCATCAATCCATTACAACTCACCCACTGGCTGAGCTGAAGATATCTGGGTACCTTTGGCTCTGTGGGGTCTGGAACAGTATGGGAGGCACTCAGCATCAGTAGGGCCCTGGTGGGAGTTGCAGAGTTCATTTTTGCCCTCAAAGTCTCACGGACACTGGAAATTACCTAAGAGGGGTGATTTTGTTTTGTCTTTATGCTTGTCTTTTCCTCTGTCAATTCTTAACCTGTAAATCTTCCATAAAGAAAACCTTAATTTTTTGTCTGTTACGTAGGCAGGAGATTTTCTCCTGCATGTAAACGAAGTCATCACAGAAGTATGGCAGCAGGTAGAGGTGTGTGTGACAGGTGTTTTTTCTTTAACGTTACAGCAAAGATTTAATGGTGTAGGCACCCAGTTTGAGATGTTTGACTCCACAGCCTATGGTGCCCAGAACCTTATGTTCAGAGACTCCACCACAGAGCTCGTTGCAGTCACGTCTCAGAATTACCAGGCATGGCTGGGTGATGAGTATCTTCATGTCATGCAGGCCCTGAGCTGTGACCCCAACAGTAAGTTGTCTTCTTCTCTTCAAAACTGTGCACAAAGATAGTGGATAATGGAGACCATCTTTATTCTGCTGTCATCTTCTGATTCTTTGAGTCTTATGGCAAGATACCAATCTGATCTTCAAGCATGGAGGAAGGGTGGCTTTTACCTAGAAATGGTATTACACTGCAGAATGCTTTCCCCTGCAAATGGGCCTGTGCTGTGCCACAGGATGCAGACATTTCCTACCCTTTTGGGAGTGTGTGAGAGACATGAATTTAGTAGGTTACTACTGCTAACTAGAACTCAATTTCTCACCTGCTAGAAAGGGGAAATTGCAGTAATATGTTGCTGTGTAAAATCAGATGTGTTTGTTGTAATCTTCTCTGCTGCCAGCAGGATGTAAAAAGGAATTGCTGTGCATTCTGGTGCACTTGGAAACACAGGTTAATGATCATGGCAGCTGAGCCCCTAGACATGCCCTGTGCTGTGGCAAAGGCCCCCACCTGCAGGACTTGCCTCTTCTGAGGGCTGTTTAGTGACTGCTGGCTGTGAGGGAACCTGTGTTCAGGGTGTATTTTTACTGCACTCTTGTGACAGCAGACTGTAAATAATCAATATCTTACAGCTGTGCTTAGTGGTCAGCACTCATAAGAGTTCTTGCTCCTTCACACCAAAGGATGTGTAGTGTGGACATACCTCCAGTCTGGAGACCTCAGTGGTACCAAATTAGGTGTATGTCTGAGCTGGAGAATAGGAGGGAAACACAGAAGTAAATATTTTGATAGCATATATGACACGTGATGGAGGTGCAGTTGTATGCCTCCTTTTCTTTTACAAAGGAAGTGAGCTGTAGTATTTGTTTTCCATTTTCGTGCAGCATTGCCAGAAAGCCTGAACTGGTGTGTTGTTTCCACTGAGGAGATTTGGAAATGTGGTGAAATGGGGACTGCCTTTAGGAATAAGGATTTGAAACCAGAAATCCAGTGTATTTCAGCCAAGACAAAAGAAGAATGCATGGAGATGATCCAGGTAAGCTGTACGATCCTTGAGCAATAAACCAATCAACACAAGCTGCTCTCTGCTGGGTAGGTAGGATTAGAGGGATGTGCTCTTAGGTGATCAGCAGGCAATGCTGGATTTCAAGGAGGTGATCTGCAATTCATATCCTGTGAATGGGCCTGAACCCTGGTGCTTTTTCCATTGTAACAAGTGTTTTGCTCCATCTCTGGAGGCATTTAAGGCCAAGTTGGATGGGGTCCTGGGCAGCCTGATCTAGTGGCAGGCAACCCTGCCCGTGGCAGAGGGGCTGGAACTAGATGATCTTTAAGGTCCCTTCCAACCTAAGCCATTCTGTGATTGCTCTTTGGCTACCAGACCTGTCTGCTGAGATGCAGGATATGATGCTGGAGTTGTCATTGTAGCAGGGAAGGGAAGATCTCTGCTGTTTTTTCACAAAAATTGTAAACTATTTTATTTTTCAGAAAAAAGAAATTGATGTTGTAGCTTTGGGTGGAGCTGATATTTACATTGCTGGGAAGACATACGGCCTTGTACCAGCTGCTGGAGAAAGCTTCTCTGGTAAGAACGTCAGAAAATAGAGATGTTATTTTTCAAAACAGCTCTAAAAGCACAGGCTCTGTTCCTTGGCCCCGCTGGAAAAGCTGCTTGCAGAGGAAATGAGTATTATTATCCTCACGTCATGGATAGAGGAGAAAATAAGGAAGGGCTGGGTTCCTGCAGTGAATTAGTGAGAGTTCTGTCTGTCCTGCTCCTGGACAAGGTTCATTCTTTTGCAGTCCTGAGTCTTATGGTTACGTATTTGTCTTTTCAACTCTGCAAAAAGTATTTTAAATGGAAAAATGAGTATTCACAAAATCAAAACATTTTTAACATGCAGACACAGAAATTACACAGCGTACTCTAGTTTAAGACAAATTCTTACTATAATTGTGTTGGTGTTTCAGAATCATTGATGAAAAGAGTGTTTGTGGGTGTAGGGCAGAATTTCAATATGCTGCAAAACTCACAGAAGTTTTTGAGTTGTCACATAAAAACAACTCCTTACAACGGGTCTAAGTCACTACTGACCCAAACATTGCTTTTAAGGGATGTATTCAGAATAGCTAGAGTTATGAAATCCTTTCATGTCCTCTCTAGTTTACATGGCTCAAGTATACAGGCCATGAGTGAATGCAACATTGTGGAGTAGTAAAAGTGAAGAATTCTGTGTGGGCGTTCAGAGTTCCTGACTGGCTGATTATTGGTGCAGTTAAATTGGCACCAGAGAAGTGTAGTGGTTATGCACACTGTCATTAAGCAGTGGGAATGCTCAAGGAAAACCATCATGGTTTTTTTTCTGTTTGTTTCTGCAAGCTGAAGACAACAATAATGCATACTATGCTGTGGCATTAGTGAAACGGAATCCATCCAATGCATTCACCATCAATGACCTGAAAGGGAAGAAATCCTGCCACACAGGACTGGGGAGAACTGCTGGATGGAATATCCCCATTGGTGTGCTAATTAAGAAAGGCTTTATTAATCCCAGAGACTGTAATATTCCTCAAGGTAAGAAGACATACAGTAACTGTTCAATTATAAACTTTCATTAGGGAAGTACAGTCTTGATATTGCAAAGCTCTATATTAATTTTGTGAGGGATTGTTGCCTTTTTAGTGTCACATTTTGAAACTGTAAGCTTGCTGATTAGGCTAATAGAGGGGCCATGTTGAGAATGTTACCTCTAACATGAAAGTGTTCCTTTCACAAAGTCATTGCTTAATTCAGGTTGGAGGGATGATTTAGAGCAACCTGCTGCTCAAAGTTAGATCTCATTGTCCAGGGTCGTGTCCAACCAAATTTTGAGTAACTCTGAGAATGGACATTTCACAACCTCTCTGAGCCCTTGCCCCACTTTTTGTCCATTTTTGGTACAAATAATTTCTTCCCTTACATCTAATTAGAATTTTCCTTATAATAACTTCTATTAGCCTTCATTGACACAAAAGTATGCTGCCAACTCTTGCTCAATGTGTTGCCCACCAGGACCTCCAGCCTTGCAGCCTTTCATGATTCATTCCTACTTGAAGCAGGATTTTACATTCACCTTTGTTGAATGTTGAGATTCCCATCAGTGTGTTTCTGTAGCCAGCCCTGCTCCATCTCAGCAGCAGCCATAGCCTCCAGTGTATCAAACTGTGAATGTTCATTCTGATTTTCAGAAATGTAGATGAAGTGCCTTTTTAAAATTGAATCAACTTGATTTATCATCTATTGCTGAAAAACCTGCTTCCACACCTGTCCATCTCCATGCTTGCTTGAGGATGTTGACTGCAGTCAGTGTCACTAATAGGACAG
The DNA here is from genome assembly GCF_026119805.1 of Tympanuchus pallidicinctus. Classification (NCBI taxonomy): domain Eukaryota; kingdom Metazoa; phylum Chordata; class Aves; order Galliformes; family Phasianidae; genus Tympanuchus; species Tympanuchus pallidicinctus. The sequence continues at coordinate 11,754,892 of NW_026294739.1, read as the reverse complement.
TCACTGAAACGCATGCAGTCCATACAGATGTATGTCCTTCTAGGTGGTACTTCCAGCTCTGGGAAGTCATTGCAGTAAATAAGGAATTGTTGTCTGGACTTTTATTGCACTTATTTTCAAACATTATTTAGTACTGGAGCAACATAGTAATAATACAGTAATAATAATCAGTTAAGCAGTACTTTGAAAATGTTTTAATTTGTGAATTTCAGTAAGGCAGCTACAATTCATGATTTTAGTGTCCTGCTGAAACTGGTATTTGTATAGCCTCGTGAGAACGTAACTCGCCTTCCTTGTGAAGAGATTTCCACTTACACTGATTTGTCTTTTTTTATTTTAAGCTGTGAGTGAGTTTTTCTCTGCCAGCTGTGTGCCCTCGGCTGAGCAGGATAATTACCCATCAACGCTCTGTCAACTGTGCATTGGAGATAATAGTGGAAACAATAAATGCAGTGCAAGTAGCCAAGAACGGTATTACAGCTACAGTGGAGCCTTCAGGTAATTAGCACACGTGGTTGTTATTTGGTCTGTCAGTTTGTCAGAGTGCAAGCAGGTACCGCTCTCTTAGTCAGCAAGAAGCGTAATTCCTTTTAAGAACAGCCCACTAAAAACAGGAGCAGCCTTCCCCTTTGCAAGATGCTGTGACAGTCATAGCAAAAGAGGTGTGTCTGTGTGTATGTGCATGCCAAAGCCTCTTGCCAGCTTCCTGGCCTGCAGCCACACAGATGAGGAACAGCCAAATCCCCGTTTCTGTTTACAGAGCAATGAGGAGCACATGGGTTGTCACCAGTCTGCAGCCCTGCTTTAATTGTGTGTGACAGCCTGCCACTCTGGTCAGGTCATCCATAAAGAGCTTAGGCAGGGAAATGGGCAAAGAGTAGGCAGTACTGGGTGGCTCTGGGTGTGTGCTGAGCGTGGCAGGACAGGAGCAGGGAACTGGGGATGGATATGCTCTGTCCTCACCGTTTATGGTGGTATTCAAAATAGGTTTCATAACAGCACAAGCAACTATGTTCAAATATCACATCCTTCTCAAAACATGATTTGGTAAAGGTATAGGAGGCAAAAATAGTGTAAAATTGAATAAATACTTCGTGTAACAGTGAACATCAACATTTGGGGTCATTAATTGGGTAGATATGGAAGTTTTTCCCTGGCCTTCATCTTTAAAGGTAATGGCAGTGAGTGGCCATCTTCCTTCAGAGGAGAGCCTTGAACAGCAGCTGCCTGATAAATACTCAAGTGCTGACTTCATATTTCAAGTCTCATGCAAGTCTTTTCACAGACTGTAATGACTGCTGTATCGTGTGCAGGACAGCATCAGTTACAACGTGGGAAACAGCAAATGAATGTAAAGCTGTGCTGTTCTACATATTCATCCTGAAACTCACTGGCATGGGATGCCACACTCATAGAAGAAGGAGAAAAGTTTTGAATGCCCTTGGCAAATGGGGCCTCTTCTGCTTCAGGAAATTAGGGAAACAGAACCTAGTTGAGGAACATACTGTTAGAAACTGCAGTTATTTTAGCTGTGTGCCTTCAGTGTAGAGGGCTGTAAAGCAGCATCTGTGTATGCAGTAAGATCACTCCAACCTGGAAAAAAAAACACCACGAAAGTGCTTGTGTTTGCACACATATGCAGAACCTGGTAACCACTTATGCACTCAAGGAGTCTTAACGGCATATACTTAGTATGTGTTTTAAAAGGTGTGAAAGTGTTGTTACCAAATGGGGAGCAGAGCACTGAGTATCATTTATCCTCTGCTTCTTTGCTTATCTAATATTGACCTTTCTCTGTCCTTTCTCCCATCGTTACTATTTCCTGCTCTATTACTCTCTTGAAATTCTTGAAGTATTATTTAAACTTTGCAGTGACGTTGGTTTTTCTCATTTCAAGATGCTTCCTTTCTTGGTTTGCTTCTTCTCTTCACTTTGGGGTCCAATGGATTTATTTGCAGGAAAGTATGCAAGAAAGGTTGATTTCTAAATCTGTCAGTTATTAGAAATGATGTGCTCCCAATAAAGATGCTCTAAATTGAACTTCTATCTCGCATTTCATAAAGGTGCCTGGCAGAGGACGCTGGGGATGTGGCCTTTGTGAAGCACTCAACAGTGTTTGAGAACACAGATGGTATTTAGTTTTACTTGACTCTTTATTACAATCGAGTTATTTTTCTCGAACCTTTTAGCTCTAAAGCATGCAATGAGTGACAGTGACTAGTTTCTTCTTTTAGGTAAGAACACTGAAAGTTGGGCCCGTGACTTGAAGTCCAGCGATTTCCAGTTACTGTGCCGGAATGGGGCCCGTGCTGAAGTCACTCAGTTTGCTCAATGCCACCTGGCTCGGGTGCCAGCTCAGGCCATTATGGTTCACCCAGACACCAACATTTTTGCTCTGTATGGACTACTGGACAAAGCTCAGGTAATAATTGTACATTTATTCTGGTGGTGAGTTATGTGTCTAGGCTGACCATGCCAGGCTGCCACAGGCATTTAGCTTCAGTATTGATGGGAATCTAGTTTTAAAAGCAATACTGAGCATTTCCGTGCTATGCTTCAGTCATTTCCTTAACTCCTGTGCAGCCAAACCCTGTATTGCACAATAATGCTTACACAGAAGAACTTAATGGAAGTACAGGTCTTTCCAGATAGTAACAAGAACCAAAACTCTTGTAATTGCCAATGGCAGGAGTCCGTATGTTATCTACTGGAGTGTCTTAAAATGGTTGTAGGGTTTCCAGTTGTGTGAACTTCTTCTGTACTGAACAATTCGTGTTATACTAGAAAAATGTGGCACTTAATCTTGCTGATACTGAATATTTTGCATTGTCTTCAGGACTATTTTGGAAATAACAGCAACAGAAATGGATTCAAAATGTTTGATTCTTCAGCTTTTCAAGGAAAAGACTTGATCTTTACGGATTCTGCAGAGAAGATAGTGCCAGTAGAAGAGAGGAGGACATATGCAGAATGGCTGGGGAGTGAATATGTTGAGTCCCTTGAAGGGATGCAAACACCACAGTGCTCTGGGGCAGGTAATAAGTTAATACAACAACACCTACTAGTCATTACTTTTGTTCCCTTCATTATTTTAGGTCAGTTACAGGGCCTGGGCTAACTTGGTCTAAATGGCAACTTCCAGGCCACCCCTGGCCTAGCAACTTTTCTTCAGATGAGCTGCTGTCTGGATAATATGTTGTGCTAACATTTTAAAGCCTCTTCCTGCCATTTTGCAGGCAAGGTGCTTATACCATTTGCTCACTGGGAAGTGGGGTGGGACTGGAAGCTGCCACTGTTCATGTGGATGGGGTGGAATTTGAGGCAGAAACCATCAGCACTGTGCCAACATGGCTTACAAGATCAGTCCAAATTGAAGTACTTCTGTCATCATTGCTGATGTTGAATGATGCTGGGCTGAAGGACTGCCAAGTGCTGTTAGATAGATACTGGTTTTTTGATCTGTAGAAGAATTTCTGCATCTTGGAAGGCAGTATTAAAGTCTTGTCTAGAGATCCACTCTGGCCTCCTTGCTGGTAATGTTATGACTCCTTCATCCCTGCTTATCCTATCCTCACCTTGCTCGAGGCAACAGTTTCTCCTGAGCTCTGCTGCCAGAAGAGGTAAGTGCACAGAGGATGGACAGGCCATGGACTGAGAGAGCACCTGTAGTGCAGAGTACCACCCCTGCCATCTGCAAGGTCCTCAACCTCCCCAGTAGAAGAAAGCAGGGGGAATCTCCAAAGTCACTGGAGGAAAAGGAAAGCCAGAGAGACTTGGAGGGATTGCCTGCTGGCAGAGGAGAAAGGATGAAGTCCAAAGTGTTCATCCACTGAGCTCCTTGGCTTCCCACAACCAGTATGCTCACTGCTTCAGAGACATGTCCTTTTCCCTTGAAATCTTTGCTGCCGTTTCCACCAGGAAATGTGGCTGTCCTCCTTCTATGGGGGGTTATTTGAGTGCCTGTCAGCAACACCTCTGTTTTCTGTTAGTGAAACAAAGTAGCTCACTACTGATTACCTGCTTCCATGGCAAGTGACTTGTAGCAATCAGTTTTTATTCTTATCCATAGCTGCACTAACAACACGTGCTGCTATGCTGCTGGCAGGCAGCATCCTCCTGACCACAGCCGCCACCTCATGATCCCGGGATGTAGAGAGATGCAGCGTAATAAAAAAATATATATATAAAAACATACTGTAAATAAATGTAACCTGAGAAATAAACAAGAAAAGTCAGCACACGCTGCCGTCTGTATGCGGGTAAAAGCACAGCGTTGCACTGCGGCGTCAGCTGCGTGACTCCAGGCATTCCGCGCCTGCGCACTGGGCGCGCTCTGCGGCGCTCCGGCCGGCGTCGTGCGCCCCCTCGCGGCCGGCGGTGCGGGGCCGACATGGCGGCGCGGCGGCTGTGGGCGCTTCTGGCTGCGCTGCGGGCGGGGTGGTGCCTGCTGCCGCAGGCCGGCTACCTGCATCCCGACGAGTTCTTCCAGTCGCCCGAGGTCATGGCAGGTAACGCGGCGGGAGGGCGGGAGGGGCCGAGGCGCGCTGCTCCCCGAGAGCCGCCGCCGGCAGAGCTCGTGTCCTCAGCGCGGCTCCGCCCGCAGGCGGCTCCTGGCCGCGTCCCGTCCCCGCGGCAGCGCTGCCCGAGTGGCGGCGCCGGGAGAGGGTGAGAACGGAGGGCGAGCTGAAGGCTGCCGGCGGGCTCGGTGCTCTGGGGGCGGCCGTGTAGCGCAATGCCTCTTGGCACCGAGTTGTACCCCGACGCTGAAGTACTGACTAAAATAGATATGTCTGCTTTTTCTTTCTTTTTTTTTTTTCTTCGTAGGAGACGTTTTAAACCTGCGGGTCCATTATCCCTGGGAATTCCTTTCCAGCTCTCCCTGCAGAACAGCTGTTTTCCCATTACTGACCTCTGGAGTTGCCTACTGGGTGCTGAAGGCGTTGCAGCAGCTGGATGTGTGCTCGCGTTGTGTCAGCAGCTATACCCTTCTCGTGTCTCCTCGCCTTCTCCTTACGGTCTTTTCTTTTGTACTTGACTACAGTGTGCACCGATTGGCTCCTGCCTGGGGAGCGGATCCGTGGGAAGCACTGCTCCTCCTTGCAGGATCGTATGTCACTTTGGTGTTTTACACCAGAACGTTCACCAACACACTTGAAGGATTTCTCTTTGCACTTCTGCTGGTATTGGTTTCGTCCAAAAAATCTGACAGCCGCATCACAAAACCTGCATGCAGCCCTCTGATAGGTGCTGTAATAGCTGCAGGGTTTTTCAACAGGCCGACTTTTCCGGCATTTGCACTAATGCCCCTGCTCTACTGGGCAGGTTTAAATGCTGACTCTCAAAAGAGCATTAAAACTCTCATAAACCCCTTTTTAAAACTTACCACCTGTGCATGTTTTACTGCCGTTGTCTTCATAGCAGCTGACACCATGTATTTTACCTCAGTGGGCTTGGACAGCCTTTTCAGCTTTACAAACAGCAGCCTGTTCGATGTCATAGCTCTGTTAAATCACAGAGTGGTGGTGACCCCTTTCAACTTCCTCTGCTATAATCTTGATTCTCGTAACCTTGCACAGCATGGAAGTCACCCACGAGTTACACATTTTATAGTTAATGGAGTCATGCTCTTTGGGATCTTACACCTTCTGGCCATCGATGCTGGGTTTAAAATGCTAAAGAAATACATCCAGCAGTTAATGCGGGTCGGATTGTATTACCGTGGGCCACCCAGGTTATCGGTGCATTCCGAGGGCCAGCCAACACTGCTGCTGTTTTATTTTGTTCCTTTGGCACTTCTCTCCCTCTTCAGCCACCAAGAGCCTCGATTTCTCATCCCTCTCATCTTGCCATTAGTCCTGTTCAGCGCATCACAGAATAGAGCTGTGAAGTGGAAACCCATCATTATCATTTTTAATGTTCTCGGGGCTTTCCTGTTTGGATGCCTGCACCAGGGGGGACTGATACCATGCTTTTTTCACTTGGAGCACATCTTGCATTCTTCAGACTCCTCAAACCATCCAAGACACTATACTCTGCTCTTTGCTCACACCTACATGCCTCCTAGGTCTCTGCTAAATATCAAGAAGAAAGACACACACGTAGAAGTGATTGATATGGCTGGGTCTGAAGAGGAAACCCTCTGCCAAATGGTAGGACAGCACGCAAACAATTGTACCTGCAGTGACTGTCACTTTTTGGTTATAATCCCCGGCACAGTCAGAGCCACAATTGCCAAATGTGGGGTCTCGCTCAAGAATGAGACTTTGATATTTCCACACTTATCAATGGAAGATCCACCACAGCTATCCTTCCTATTCAGAGAAAACTGGAGAAGTCAGTTAGGACTATACATCCTTCAGATAGGCAGAGCTCAGCAGAGACTTTAGATCTCAGAATGTTTAGGTTTTCACTTTGACGCTGCCCAAATGTGCTGTCAGACCTTCCTCTTCAAAATCCTGTGCTCAGCACAGGCAGTGCTGTTGTGAGCTCAATTCTCCCCCTTTCTTCATGCTCAGCACAGCTGCCTCTACCAAGATTTGAATCATTCGGTTCCTGTGGTGGTCCTGAGAAGCTTGACTCATTTTCCTGATGAGAGAAGATGAACCCAGAGACCACAGAAACAGATTTGAGCTTCGTTCTTTTCGTGTGAGATACACATGAGAAGTTTGTATAATCTCAGATGGAAGGTTTGTGGGCTGTGCTACTGAAATGAGGCGTTTAGCTCATCTGCTGGAGAGAGCTTACTAGATTAGGAGGACTTCATCTGATTCAATATGGTTTTACCTTCATGCTCTTGACATTTCGGACCCTCCTCTCTGTCCCTATATACAATATAGACACCAGTGTTACAAATATTGTTTGAGGTATTTCTGCCCTGAAAAATCCCCAGCATTGATGTAACAGAAGCAGATTTAGAACGCGGAAGATGCTTCAGCACAGGCATTTATGCTAAATCCTAAAATTTTGCCTTCTCAAGAAGCATTTTGCACGGTAAGTCTCCGCTGTGTGCTCACCTTGAACCCCTGCATCCCTCATTGCCAATACCTGCATTCTGAGGGTGCATGCTTTTTGGTGGGGTAGCAGCAGAGCAGCTGTACCAATGGCTCATCCAGTAGCAGAAGGAATTACAAAAGCATCACAAATGTATATTCTATTTCTTTTTTTGCTCTTTTAAGTTGGGACAACAGTATTGTGCCAAAATTTGTATTCCGTGTCCTGCTTACTGTTTTCAGCTATTCTTAAACAGCTATAAAGTTTCATAACTATTTTGAAACTTATGATCTTATGAACTTACGGTAACTGTTGAACTCATGATCCCTGCACAAATGGGGTAGATCTTGAAACTCTTCCTGGTTGTGACAAAGCACCAACCAACAATCATAAATGTGTACCACTCACAGGTCACCTGGAGCAGAGCCAGGCAGAGACCCCAGACTACAAATACTGACTCAGATTGAAAATGCACTGCTTCTGTCTCATCAGATGGACTTTTATTCAGTATGTCATAGATTCAGTTTTTCAGTTTAATTTTACCAGCAGAACTGGAAGCCATGTATCTTGCCCGAGGAGATTGTGGACGCCCCATCCCTGGATGCAAGGCCAGGCTGGATGTGGCTCTGAGCAGCCTGGTCTGGTGGTTGGCGATCCTGCACATAGCAGGGATTTGAAACTAGATGATCATTGTGCTCCTTTTCAACCTATGCCATTGTAGGATTCTATTTCATAGGGAGGCTCCCCTTTAACGTGCAGTGATACCAACTATGGCAGTCTTCCTCCCAGGTTACCTCAGCATGCAGTCAGCTGCACCCCGAGGTATGTGGCAAAGCTGTTTAAGTCTCGTGGATGTTCATACAGTACTGAAAGCAAAGCAGTCCAGCCTATCAGGACAATGGATACATTTCTTCCATTCTACCCATCACCATCATCACTAGAGCTTTGTCTCTTTGTCTCCAAGCTGCCGTACAAGCACAGACTATGTAGACTACCGCTGCTGCATGGATAGGAATCGTTACAGGACCTCTGGTGAGAAATGGCTTTATTTGAGGGTTCACATCACGCAGTGACAATCTTCACAGTATTCTGGATGACGCTCGATGTAAGCCTGCCCGCTGCTTGTAGCTGAGCGCCGTGCACAGTACGAAGTGATGGTGACGCGGTGACAGACACGGTGACCGGCCCCACCGCAGCGCTTCGTGGCCCCCTTCGTGCCGCTCCTCGGGTCCCCCCGCTCCCTTCGGTGCCGTCGCCGCGCTCCGGCCGTCACCGCCGAACCGTCTCCATGGGCCCTGCCACGCGCACGCCCCGCACGGCCGCCTCCTCCCGCCGCTCAGGGCCGGCCGCTCCGTCCCGGTCCCCGTCCCGGTCCCGATCCCCTCCCGGGGGATTCCGGCCAGCCCCGCGGCCGGCCGCCGTCCTTCAGCCGCCCCAGGAAGGCGTCCCGCAGGCGGGTCAGGCCGGGTTGCAGGTCCCTCGCCGCCCGGCGGGCGCCCAGCTGCCCTCGGCTGATTGCGCTGGCGGTGAGGCGGGCGGCGGCGCGGATGGGCCGCGACTCGGACAGCTTCTCGATGAGGTGCGGGTTGCTGAGCAGGGCCAGCAGCACTCGCCGCAGCACCATCCTGCGCGCCGCTCCCGCGAGAGTCGGCGCGACCCGAGCGTTCTCGCGAGAGCCGCCGAGCGGGAGGGACCGGCTCTCGCGAGAGCGGCGTCGCGTCCCGCCATTGGCGGCGGAAGCGGGGACGCCGTGTTGCGCGGCTGCGGTGCGGGCCGGCAGCATGTGCTCGGGCGGCACGCTGAGCATCCTGCGCAGCGACTCCTACGTGGACCTCAGCCAGTACCGCGACCAGCACTTCCGGGTAAGAGCCGCGGGGGTCCCGGTGCCGGTCTCGATCCCGGTCCGTGTGCCGCCGGGTAACGCTGTGGTTGCGCTTAGGGCACGCGGTACGACCAGGAAAGGCTGCTGAGGAAGAGCTGCACGCTGTACGTGGGGAACCTCTCGTTCTACACCACGGAGGAGCAGATCCACGAGCTGTTCGGCAAGAGCGGCGACATCAAGAAGATCATCATGGGGCTGGACAAGGTGAAGAAAACCGCCTGCGGCTTCTGCTTCGTCGAGTATCCTTCTGCCGGCCGCGTTCTGGCGCTGGGCCTGGGCAGTAAAACATTTCTCTTGGGCTTTTGTTGGTCTCGTGCTTCCCTGCGATGCACGGCCTCTGTGGGTCCGGGCGTTGTCCTGCTATCGCTCTGTGTTCTCTCTGAGCTCTCAGGCCTGACAGATCCGTGCACGGTTTTCTTTAACAAATTCCTGAGGTATTACGCAAGGGGAGATGCTGAGAACGCAATGCGGTACATCAATGGGACCAGGCTTGACGACAGGATCATAAGGACGGACTGGGATGCAGGATTTAAGGAGGGCCGGCAGTATGGCCGGGGGAGGTCAGGGGGCCAGGTAGGTTGTCTGCTTTCTGAGGGGCTGGTGACTGTCAGCTTATTGCTTTTTGAATGGACGCACCCAGAACAACTTAAGGAACTGCAACTTCAGAGATGTTGAAGATCATAATATATGTTAATCCCTAAGTGTTTTATCAGTGGTGTTATCTGCTGAGGATAATTATTTTGTTCGTATATTTCACTGAAAGTATTTTCAGAAGCCTGATGATTGTTTGGGGAGGTAATTCATATAAATAAACCCAGGAAACGTAAAGCTGACAAAAACACAAAAGAGAACATTCAGCTCACCAAAAGTTGGGCGGGTAGTAGGAAGTTTTACTGCTGAAAAATGAGAGTGATGATGGCCAGTCTGTCTTGATTGATAGTGCCCAAAGGAACCATTTAACAGGAAGGGTATTTGACCTGGCATTCCGGGTTTGTGCATGATGCACTTTTCCTTCTCTTTTGTCAGACAACTTTTGTGCAGACTCAGTTTGACCATATAATCTTATGGTGTAGAAGCTCTTGCTAAAATACCTTTCTGTATATATTTACCAGACTTTCGTTTTTTGTTTTTTTCTCCTTTGTAAGGTCAGAGATGAGTATCGGCAAGACTATGATGCTGGAAGAGGTGGCTATGGTAAAACTGTTCAATGCCAGTGAATAGTGAATGACTCATCGGCCTCAGGGGAGAACTAAATGCCAATTGTAAATGTCGTGAGGCACAGAGTAGATCTTTTGCACACAAGTTCATGTAAATAGAAATTTACAGGAGCTAGTATCAGTGTTCCTGTAATCACATAGTATATTCTATTTCTCTTCTCTTTTAATACCAGGATGCAAAACATTGCCAAGTACACTAATATACAGGACCTGGGAGCAAGGTTTTAAGCAATAGTATGCATGAGACTTTGGTCTCAGAATGCTGCTGCAAATCTACTGAAAGAATCAAAGGTTTAACAGAATGGTGCTTCTTTTTTTCCCTGGCAAAAACTTGATTATTCTGTCACTGGATTTTGTTTGTGTTAGTATCACAAGGCAGAGGGAGGTCTTAAAGCTAGGTTTGTGTATGGTTCAGAGACTGAAGGAAAAGTCAAAGTGCCCAAAAAAAGGAATGAAATTCCAATTTCCAGAGTAGTCTTAAAGTTGCAGACTTTGAGTTTGGTGAATTAGCAGCCTTTTACACTTTCTGAATTAGCTTTTCCTTTCTGAGTAAGCACACATCTTTGAAGGGCACAATAAAGCAAGCCAGATTGAGCCCAGGAATCATAAAATGGGAAGCAAACCTAGCAGATGGGAGAAGTCAGACCTTGCAGTGTTCTTCAGTGTATACTGCTGTTGTATGGCACTGTATGGTTCAGAACCATCTTGCTTTGTGAGGCATGAAGTGCAGGAATTACAGTACTAGTTATTTTTGTGGTTGGAGTAGTACTGTTTTACTCCAGTCTGGTAACGCTCCATAGCCTTAATATTTGGGGAACAGTATCTGCCCTGTGTCTGCAAGGGTAGCACGGAGCCAAGCTTTGCAGTTAATCCCTTCCCCACTCCTTCCTTGCCCTAGTCACAGTCAGTATGAGGAATTATCTGTATAGTGAGAAAGCTTGTTCTCAAAGTAGATTTTCTGTTTGAGAAACCTGATGGCAAATAAAGTTAAAAATAATGTTAAAAAATTAGCTTTGGAGAAGCTTTACTTTATGTGGAGTACGTGGTAAGACTGGTGAAAGAACTGTGGGACTCTTCTTGTATTGTTTTTTTCCTCTAGATCTTAGGACAAGGGGGAATAAATATGTTAGGCAAGAATTCCATACTCAGAGGTGATGAGGAAATGGCCCAAGTTGTCCAGAGAGCTGTGGGTGCCCCTTCCCTATAGGTGAGCAAGGCTGGGCTGGGTGGGGCCCTGGGCAGCCTGAATTGGTTGGGGACCACCATGCTACTGCAGGGGTTGGGACCAGACTGAGTTCCCAACCCAAGCCATTCTATCATACTGTGATTAATACTGCAAGTTAATGTGATGGGATACTGTAATACTGCATAAGGAAAAAAAAAGTGAAATGAACTGCTGAAATGAACTGGGTTTGGAAGAAATTGTTAAAGGCTGATGGATTATTTTTTTTTTCTTTTTGGATGGACTTCTGAGTTCTTTGGAAACTGCAATTCATAAAGCCTTGTCCAAATACCTTGACTTCCCAAAGGTCTTTAAAATCTTTAGTACGTAAAACTTTACCTTTTTTCATGGAATATCAGATAATATTGGAAATCTTGACATGTTTCTAATATAGAGTTAGTCACAACTGTTACTGTACATTGGAACTACAGAACTGCAGTAAGATGCCTTTCCCATTAAGTGAGGTTGAGGGGGGCCTTTTGATTTTTTTTTCTTGTTTTTCTTTTTTCCTGGCACATAGAGTACAGCTGGATTTTCAGGATCACTTGATGCTGATCTGAAAAGAAGACGTTGAGCAGATTATCTTTTTCTGTGTAGAAAAATCATTTGATTATGAGCTTGCAGCATGTAATCTGCTGTAGGAAACCTCTAAGTTTATTTTTTGCAGTGCCAATTTTGTACAAAAGTCTGTACTATCAGAACTTGAGGTCACTTTCAAATAAAGCTGCAACACTAAATCGATTTTTTTTTCCCCATTGATTCTGTTTAAAAAACAAACAAAAATAGAGATTATCTACACTCGGTAGCCCTGAGAAGGTCTTCGGGCTCCTGGTAGATTAAAAGCTGCACATGAGGCAGCAGTGTGTGCTTGCGGCCTGGTGCGCCGTTTCCAGGGCTGCAGATCAGCAGACAAAGACTGGTTCTGTTTGGTGCTGTGTTTAATGGTAAGTATTTGAAATGGTGACAGAGATATGAGGTAAGGCTCTTAAAAATACTCACATCTATTAATATTGTAACAATAATGTCACGAATTGTACAGCCTCAAAATGAGAAGCCACTAGTAACTACAGAAAAACATCTGTGCACATGATACTGTAAGACATGTTGTTGTTTTGATCAATGGGTCTGCTCAGATCAGGGCAATATTCTTTAGGAGTTAGGTGCTGTCTAGTGAAAAGATGCTGTGCATGTATAAGGTTTACTGAATGCATCATAGTGCAGTTCCAGCCGTGGTTCGTGTGTAAAGGGTCTGCACTCTTAGTGCTTTCATTTTTTTGAACAAACTGGGTAACCCAGCTGTGCTGTGCACCCATCTCTGCACTGAAGAGCACAGGGAGAGGTTGTAGAACTTTTCACGTTGCCCTTTCAAGAAAAGCTGGGGCTTGCCTTCAGTAGAGGATCCTGATCCGCTCTTGTTCTTGCCATTGAATGGGAAACAGTCTGGTTGGAGGTGACTTGCTTTATTAACGACCCATTTCTAATGAGATGAGGAGTTATAATGAGTTAAATGATTTCATGTTTTTGGGGTTGGTTTTTTTTTTGTTTGTTTTTTGTTTTTTTAGTTATTAGTATGATGATGACCAGCTTTCAATTTCTTTTAACACAGAAACAACAACTTTGAAAAAAATAATAACTGAAAGGTTTTTTACTGTGAGGTTCTCTATTTTTCAGTGGGATTTAAAAGCACATGGACATACGTAAAGTCTTAGCTTCTTAAAAGGGAAGCTTTTAGGTTAGTTAGGTTAGGAAGCTTTTTAGTTAGTAGAGGAAACTGCTTGAGCCTGGTTTGATTTTAACATTCTCTAATAGCAGTCCGGCATGGCTCTGCTGAAGCAAGAGCTGTACCAAAGCAGCTGCCAATTCCGTGGCCTCTTACAGCATGAGGAGTGTATGTCTGCATAAAGTTGGGGCCGAGTGCTTCAGGGACCAAAGTTTCCTATGTGGTGTGTCGTTACAAAGGTAAGCCACGATGGTCCAGTTTACAAGACATGATTTGAGAGGAACACGGAGTTTTTCCTTATCACCTGCCTACATTATTTATTCTCACCTTGGCCTGGAGAGTCTTGAGCAAGTCCTGCTTAACATTCCAGACAGCAGTAAATTGTGGGATAAGGGTTGGGCAGATTTCCTGTGTTCCACTCTAATTTCTGGGTGAATGAACTAGGACAGGAGCATATGTGAAAATATGAGATTTATGTAGTAATACTACATAACTTAACCCAATGCCTGTGCCACAAAGAGAGCAAGGTTTTGTTGTGTCCTGGTCAGATGAAGGTGGTTACAGAAGGAAGGGAGTTTTTTGACCTCCTTCAGAAGCCACTTTCTGAAAGCAGAAATGTGTTCTTATGTATTGGTTCCGTATTTTATGGTGATGATCTGCCCCGCTCTGCTTCCCAGCCTGCTACCAGAGACAGAGATGTGCTTTACCTCAGTGGGATATCACTCTTCAGTTTTATTTCAGCTTCTAATGAAAGGTTGAGCATCTGTTACGATTATCTACAAGGGAGGAGGAGAACTAGTAGACACGAGTATCCAAACCCTTCTTTGCAGCACTCACTGACTGGCATATTTAGATCTGATGCAAACCTTCCACAAAGCCATGGCGTTTGAGCTTCAGACGCAAGGAGCAGCTGGGAAGTGCCAGCTGGCTCCCTCTCCTGACTGCAAAGCAGTGTGTCTGCTTTCTGAACTAGCAAAGCCAGCTGCTGGCAGCAGCTCGATGCAGCTCGATGGCAGCAGCATGCAATGCATGGTTCAGGCTCATGGCTTTGCTTTTTTGTGTGTTGTAAAAATGATCCAGAGAAAGCCAAAACCCACCTTAGTTCTGGATGTGTAGTAAGAAACTGAAATACTGCTGGGGAGGAAAGAGTGTGTGTTAAGTGTTTCTCAGGGTACAGCTGGGAGCATCACCTTTCTGCACTGCCCTGACGGTGAGTGTTGTCAGGTATGAGGCCATAGCTCAAGTGCTTGTGTTGTTTTTAATGTTATTTTCATTAGAGCTATCTCTGACCCATTAATCAGAGTGAGCTGTTACAGATTCCTCTGGAATGGGCATTTCTCTATAAGGGTGGTATTGGATCACAATTTACCTCAGCTATAATTAGAAGATGTTTTTCTCTCAATGCAGTTTGAGGACAAATGGGAAATAAAAGTTGCCATTTTTATATTTATCCAATTACATGTAACATAAGCATCAGCATAAATTAGCCAAATGTAGCCAGCTTGCAGTTAAGTTTCTGGATAATGAAACTTCGTCTTTCGGCACCTACCTTTCCCTGCAAGGCAATGATTTGAAAAGAGATGCAGTTTTTGTACTCACAGAAGATGAGAGCATAAAGACAATGTACTAGTCTTTAGATCTGTAGCTCACATGTAGTTTGAATTGCATCAAGCTGAACTTGTGTCAGCTTTCTGACTTCCTTCTACTCGTTTGAAATAACGATCCTATTCCTCTGTGCTTCGTATTGTTATGTTTTAGGAATGGCTAATTTTTCTGAATTAAACGCTTGTCTGTTTACCTTAATTATAAATCATTGCCTTTTCGTGGGCAGTTGGGTGTTTGGTTTTCTGAAGTACCACTGTTCTGCAGCATGTTCCATGGCTGTTGATGAGAACCAGCCGGAGCGCGGTCAGCATGTCGTGCTGCCACAAGATGTCATGAGAAGCCGTGTCTGACTGCAGGACTCACACACTGCATCCCTGGCACTCAGCGAGGCTGAGCAGTGCTTATGAAGCAATGTGCTCTGGGGGCGTATCGCTTTGCCATGCTGCTCCTTGAAGAAATGCTTTTTTGTGTTGTTTTTGCATTGAAACAAACGTCTGGTGACTGAATTGCTTCCAAGCACACCCTGAAGTGACAGGAGTGAATGCGTTCTGACAGTGCTGAGGTGTAGCGTAATGCTGAGCACCATAGGGTGGAGGTGTTCTTTCTGTATGTTGTAACCAAGATTTTGCAAAATGCCAAAGGGTGGTTTTGGTTGTTTTTTTTCATCCTCTGGAATGTATACTTTGGAAGGAGAAGGAATGTGTTTCCAGGAACTGGGAATGACTTTGCCCATTAAATCCTAGAATGTCCTAATCTGTTCCCCCTTGCTTTTGGTTTTAAATTCCCAGCTGAATCTCCTCTTTGAAATGTCCACGTTGTCTTGGTCAAACCTCTGAGCAGCAGCCTTGCAATGTTCCAGACTGCATAGCAGCAGGGACTTGTTTGCTGCTGCCTACCCTTGACAGAGGGAAACTGGGTGGAGACTCTGTAAGCTGCCTTGGTGTCGTACATGTACTCTAAGTCATGGCAGGCTTTTTGGTGAATTGTTTTGTTTGCAGACCTGTCAGGAACTCAGTTTTCTCTCCCATTTTGTTCAGTGGGATCTGCTTGCATAACGTTTAAGCACTGAATTTGGCTTAATAAGCTTTATCAAACTTATTTCTCTGTCACATAAACACAAAACACGCACAGAGGGTATGGGGCTTACTTTAAAAATGTTGTGCTTGATCTTGGGGATAAGAGCAGGTCTCAAGCAAAAGACATCTGTTCTTTATGTACCACCCTCTCTAGTAAGCCTTGCTGCTGTGACGCTGGCTGGGTGCTCAATGCATTTCATTTCAGGGCTTTGACAAAACACCTTTACACCTAAATGTATCAGGAGAGGGACTGGTTACTATATCTGTGCATGGCTGGTTTGTTATTCGGTACAATCAAAAGGAATCTTAGGATCTGCCAGCAGCAGTAAGAATGCAGGTAGCTGTAATGAAGCCGAAAGGCACCATAATCACTGTGTTTCTGTAGAGGAAATGCTGCCAGATTTCTGCTACAGTTTGTTCTCTGTGAGAAGTTGGTTTCTTTTCACAGTTTTAATAGATGGAGTTGGGCAGGGAGGGAAGGTGGTGCTTTGCCAACATAAATATTCACAAGTGAAAAGATTCCTCTTCGTGTGATTTCAGGGTAATCTTGGAAAAGAATGTGTTCAGTTTGTATCGTATTTAAATTGAATATCCATGTCATCAGCGTGGTTCTCCTTGAAGATAAAAGACTGGGTTCTCAGGCACTTTCATGGATTTTGGATGAGAATATTGAATGAGATCAGTGTAACTCCAAATTGCAATATAACACATTTACCCATATGAATATGAACCAAAAATATCTCAAGCCTATCTTGCCGGTTACTGAATTCCAAGAGCTATGTGATAAAGATCTGAGGAACAGATGGGTAAATGAACATATATGTCCTGTTTTGGGAAAATGTTCCCACTTGTTCTCCTGTCTGTCAGCACACTGAGCAATAGGAACTAGAACTTTTCTACAATAGAGGCGTTTGTTTTGTAGGTGTGCGACCACGAAGTCCAGCAGCAGCAAATCCTCATCCACATTTCTATATCAGCATGCGCTGTAACTCATACCGCTGTCAGTGCCAGCTGAGGGAATCTTCACATGTGTTTATGATGAGCACATCAGGACTGAATCAGTTTCTTGCAGCCTTTGGTTGCAAGTGAAGTGCAGTTATAGTCAGGTCTGGAAATGCTCTTGTCTTGGCGAGTATTCGAAAATAGGAATACATGGATGGAGAGCCTGTGTGTTCTACATCCTGGTGACTATTCTTGTTTGGCCCCATTTTGGTCTAGCATGTCCTCCATGTGATTGTATTGTCGAAAACCAAGAGCACAGGTAAGGAATAACAGACTTCAGAGAAGCTCTGTTGTCTCTGCCATTTTACAGCTCTTGGGGAAAAAAAAACTTTAAATCAGCTTTAATGTGGATTATTCTAAAACTTCTTCAGATAGATGAGTGATCTCTTATCATCTTTATGTATGAACAGATGAATTTCTATGAGCAACCTAAGAATATTTCAGGTGAGCATCATGCAATGGTAATCCAAGAAAATTGTACTTCTCATTTTGAATTGTTTTGGGTATGCCCAAAGCTGCAATCAGGATGAGTAGCAGCCCAAGGTTTGTGAGTGCTTAGTGCCACTGTCGAGAATGAGCCTTAGGGCTCCAGAAAGTGCTGCAGATACTGGACAGTGGGAAAGTGAACCATATGTTCCCATAACTCTTCAAGCTTCCAACAGCTTTATGAGAAATGGCTGTGGCTGAAATGCCAGGAGAATTCCTGAAAGGGAATGTGGGAGCGGTAATGACTGCTGAATTGTCTCAAAGCAAGCCAGGGAGGCTGAGCAAAACAGCTCCACAAAAAGTAGGAGAGATTCAGTGTCCCTCGGGATAAATGTCCAAGATCAGCTGCAAGACAGTATTTATCTCAGCATCCCAGGCATGTGGGCCAACAAACATTAGTCAGTGTGAAGGCTGGCAGAGGAAGGCCTGGCTTCAGAAGGGTGCGCAAGGCTCGCAGGGTGCAAAAGACGAGGGAAGACATCGGCTGATCTGTGCTCGTCCAGTAACGTGGTCTGCAAGGCACAAGGTGCTAGCAGGGTAAAGTTAGTAAGCATTATCTGGTTCTGTAGCATGAAGAAGTACATGAAGTTCCTCAATTGTCTAAATTTTTTAAGTTTAGAAAGCGTCATGCAAATTTAGTTTGTGTTAAGAACCTTGAGGATATATCTATCTATTTATCTATCTATCTATCTATATATATATACTAGACATATACTAGACACGGGCCATACTAGACAGTATGTTTCACAAGTGTTGTCTGTGACAGTATAGCTTACAATGGAGATGTGAGCCTGAAACTGCAAAGAAATAGCAGTGACAAAAGCTAGAAATAAAACATTGTCTATTCAGCTTTCCTTTTAAAAGGAAGAATACATATTCCACAGTTATAAAGGCTATATTGTTGCTTTTCAAATAAGATTCAAAGACACGGACTAAAATATGTCATTAGGAATTCTAGTTCCATTGGAGTAGGAACTGTTCTATTTATGATCCCTAAAGAAAGCCTTTGGGTCGTGAACAGCAGTTCTATTTGTAGCAGGAAATGTAAGAATCGTTTTTCTGCAAGTCAGTACGAAATGAGCCTGCTGCTCCTGCCTGTGCTGGTCGCTGAGGAGGGGTTGTGGGGAAGGGGTAGAGGGATCTCCGATTTGGGATCGCAGTGGAGAGAAAGTGAGTGCTCTGGTAAGTGACTGTGCAGTTTATATGGTCAGAAAACGTCAGGGCTGCATCACAGAATATTTGTCTTTTCAGTTGTTTGTTATTTTCAAATTTACCAGCTTTGCTTGATTTTGAAGCAGTTTGATTACAGATGAGCACTGGGAGGAGTGGAGGTGCTCTGAGCTGGTTTGCTCCTGGCCAGGGCCTGGCTGCTGGCAGTGCTGTGAGGCTGTGCTCTGTGGCCTGATTCATGTTAGCAGCAGCTCAGGGATCTGTGAGATAATGGCCATTGCTCCCAAGCTTTTCTCCTTTCTGCCTCATTGCAGTCTTTATGCCAGTCCTTATAGCTTATGTTATCAGTGTGCTGAAGAGAAACACGAATATTATTTTTTTTCCTCCATGAAGCCAGGAAATTGGGAGTTGATTTTATATTAAAGCAAGGTGATTCATACTTTCCCTGAGGAATGCCAGAGTTAAGTGTTTTAGGCCTTCTGGTAAATATAGAAATGAAACATTTCCATGTGTGCCAAGAAGCTGGGGTGCTTTGTTCAACAACCTTTGAAGGAAAAGTTTTATATATTTTGAGATATTTCCCTGTCTCAAAATACGTTTCCGTATTTCCCAGAGACAAAACCCCACTCTCCAAAGCAACATTTGGGGTAGCCCTGGAGCTGCTGGAGGCAGTGGCTGACCCTTTGTCTTTAGTTGCCTGTGGTGTCTTTAGTTGCCTGAGGTCTTCCTAGGAATAAATGAATGGTGCTGAGCATCAACAATTCACTCTGCAGTCAGCATAAGACCTGTGGCATTTGCCAGAATTATACAGTTGTAGCCTGGGTAATCTCTGGGTGGTTATTACTTGGTTAAAATTAGCCAAAAGATGTTGTTCTCTAAGGAAAATATTTTCCTGCCCTTCATGAGATGTTTGGCTCTGGTCAACACGTTCTGCTTGCACTATTATTGGTAACGCTGATCATTTTCCCCCCTACTTCCATTGCAAAATAGAATGACTTGTGTTTTCACTGGTGAGTGCTACTTTTGCATGTGGGTTCTATTTCATCACTAGTCCACAGCAGATGGACCAGCCGTGCGTACAAGGAGTGGGGCTGGGCCGATTGGAGTGCGCTACTGAATGAGGCATGCATTTCGTGGCCTGTTTTGAGCACATCAGATAGGGAAATGCCAAAAAAACCAGTGCTAATTGCCAAAGTGCCAACGGACAGAAGAAATCTCTGTTCAGAGCCTCCAGTAGCAGGGAGATAGGGCAGGTCCTGTCCTGGCACAAGATTTTTTTGCATCTTTCTGCAGAGTGTGTCCCCTAGCAGCCAAATTCTAAACAGCGCTGGTAAATGCCAAACACCTTTTGTGCAGCTGCGTGAAAAAGCTGCTGAGGGAAACTATTTATCACTCTCACCCACTTTGACTCAACCAGACAGACCCATGTTACTTGTATAGGAAATGGATCAGGAAGGGATAATTTCTTACAGCTTCTTTTGAAAAAGAAAGTTGCTCGTTCATCATCAAACTAATTCTCACGGCTGTTTGTAATTCTGGTAATGACAGTGGAAACGGTGGGGCCCCTGGATATAGCAGGACTCAGGATATTTTGACAAACGCTACTGTTGTGAGTGTGAGAGTCTCACATGGAGTAGCTCATAGCTCTGCTTGCTAAGTTAGAACTGCTAT
Source organism: Tympanuchus pallidicinctus (assembly GCF_026119805.1). Lineage (NCBI taxonomy): Eukaryota > Metazoa > Chordata > Aves > Galliformes > Phasianidae > Tympanuchus > Tympanuchus pallidicinctus. The sequence continues at coordinate 11,734,851 of NW_026294739.1, read as the reverse complement.
TAACTGTGAGCTTCAGTGCTGAGCTCAGATAGGACTGTCCAGGACCTCGGATCTGCAGTGATGGGGCAGATTGAGGTGGGTTTTGAGACAGTTCCCAAGAACGTATCCCAGGTATCTTCCTTTTGGAAGTATATAATAAGAAATTTTCCTTGTCACTGTCGCCATTAAGGCAAAGTTTGGATGAAAGTGTATTTATGTAAATCACCTAGATATTTTCATTATGCTTAGTGCTCAGGCTGTGTAAGTCCTAATGCTCTACCCATCTGCTCTGTGTAAAGATCATTTTAATCATTCAAGCAACCTTTATCTTAAGTTGCTTAAGCTTCTTGTGCAGATTATTACAGAGATGAAACTGGTCAGCTCCCCTCAGGATGTGTCTGGTGTCCCATATCCATCTTTACTATTAATGCTTCATTTAACGTGAGTCTTCTGTGCCTTATTCATTACTGAGATAAGCATTTAATAAAGGGATTTTGTCTCCCTTTTCTGATAGGTCTCAAGTTTCCTTCGTAATAAGGGAAAATAAAGTCATCTTGTTGCGACTTTTAAATGCACCACCTCACTTAAAAGGTAAATTAATCTCCTGGATCAGAGCATATGGTCATGTTGACCTAACTGAGCTGCAGCAGGGAAGAATCTGGCCCACGTGTGCTTTTAAAACAAAACAAAAAAAGGTATTGTCACATACTTCTTTTCAGCTAGAACTTAGATTGCATTATAGTTCACCCAGTGGAGAATAAATTTACTGATTCTTTCTAGTTGTAACCGGATTCATTTTTCTGATTTGCAGACTGCGTGTATTAACTCAGGTGTAAAGCATTTTCACTTTTTCTGGTTACCACAGATGAATTCTAACAGCTTGAAATAAGGTCTTGAAATTTCACTTATCTGTGAAAAGACTGCAAACACTGACTGCAAGTTTTAGGTTAATGAGCTTAAACTGATTCTGATATCAGCTCAGGAGTGAAAAAGGAGGAATGTTTCAGGATCCATTCTGTTTATTTTATAATCCTTATTATTAAAATATTAAACTCTTGATAGAAACTGTCTAACGGGGTATCCCCTGAATCTTTCACTTCAGGAAGGCTGCTGTTCTGAACTGAACAAAAGGGAGAGATTTGGGAAAGTTTGCATAGTTTGTGAGAGGAAGGAGTGCCAGAGGAAAGAGAGAACAGAAGGTGGAGAGAGAAATGGGGAAATCATGATTTTAACAGGCAGAAACAAATATGTACTACATTTGCCAGAATAAATAATAAGAATCTGAGTGAGAGATCCCACCTAACGGTTATAGGAGGAAGTCAGTAGCTGCCACACTCACTCGTGCCACACAGACATTCATAGCCCACTAGTCTTCGCCATCCCATTTTGTGAGAGAATTAATGTATTCCTTGCTGTATCTGTGCAATTCCAGTGAAGCCAAAGTCTTTTTCTTTTTTCTTTTTTTTTTTGGCTGAGAAAGCCATTCTTTTAAAAATGTGTTTTATTTGTCAAAATATGAAGGCTTATTTTGTTTATGCGTTTAATCCAGTCACTGGATAAATTCTTCTAGCACTCTATATGTTGTTAGCATTTTATTAGCGACTGGCAATGAAATACCTAGGTAATTTCATATGAAGATTAAATAAGAGACAGAGATGGTACCGAGAAGTGATTTAAAACTTGAACTTAAAGATGTGGATCTCAGAAAAGCAGCTGTTCGAGCATGCTTATTTTTCCAGCAAGGCTTATCTGCCACCCCTCCCCACCTAATTATATTGGTTGTCTTAACAGAAGGTAGAATTTATCTTGGAAGACTTTCTGATTATTGACCTTTTATGGACTAAGGATATGGCCAAGCATTAAGTAGAGCAAAAAAATAAAAAATTATTGAACATACAGAAAAAGGCTTTTGAGTAACTTTAATCGTTTCTAGAATTTCCTTTAATACAAGTTATCAAGGACATAACTGGCAATGTATTTAACAGCAAGCAGAGTCTCCTCACAGGTTGGCTTTATCTGAGACTCAGGCAGAAGAAACCCATAATTACCGGTGTCACGGAGCTCAAAAGTGAAAGAGTACTTGATGCCTTGATCGTAAGCCCAGTCATCAGAGCCTCCTGCAGCAGGGTCTGCGATAAAGACATAAAACATGACTGTAAACGTAGAAACAAGCTGCAGAACCAGATATACAAACAATTAAAAATATATATAGTATATATATATAGTATATATACTATATAGGATATATAGTAAATCAATTGATTTCTTCTTGTGGTGGAAAGGCGTTTGTGACTTATGCAATTACTGAGATCCATTTTAGATTGGCATATTTAGGCAAGTACTTACAGATTGTTGTAGCTCCTGGGCCATATACGTATTTGGTGTTGTACAGACTGGTCAGTTTTTTGGTTGCAGCACTAGCAATGGTGTTCTGTAGGGAAGGAGCAAATATAAATGCAGATTTCTAGAAGCATTCTGTGTGAATCTTGGCAAATTTGTTGAGTAAACTGCAAAGCTGTGCTTGAGAAGGTAAACTGTTTTCCACCTCTCAGAATGATTAGATGCAAGTAGTTGCCAGTACATACCCTGTCAGTAAAAAGCTTGTTCTCCAAGCTTCAGTGGTGCATAGTCTGCCTGTGTAGAGCTGCCTTAGTGTATAGCTGGTGCATAGTCCCATATAGCTTGGGCAATAGCAAACAGCATTTTTTATACTTACAAGAAACCTGTACAAGACTTAAAATAAGTAAGGAATCCCTCTGAAGGGTAATAACTTGGTACAGTAGACTGGGAACACAGTAGCCTTCCTTTCTGTTCATGCAGCATTTAAATTGAGAGTAGCACCAGTTTAGTCGGCAGAGTTGGACACCGCTGGAAGTGGAAGCAGTGTAATAAATGTTAATAGACAGAAAAGGCATAAATTACCTCAGAACCATATGTAGTCTCATTAATTTCATTTCATTTCCTGTGCTCAGAGGGGCTCGTTCAACTCCCACTGATTTCGGTGAGCGCTGGATCGGGCCCATCAGTGCTACCATGAAGCTTTGTGTGTTTGCAGTAAGGAAAATTACAGACTTTGGAATGTGTGACTTTTCCACTTCTTCATTATACAGCATGTTGGTAATAAAACATGAAAACTATTACTAACAGATGATGAATGTGAATGATTTTTGAAAGCAGATGTTCAGTATAAGAGTAAGTGATGGGTTGCCTTATCTTTGTTTATAGCTTACAGCTGAATGCTCACTATCCCAAGAATTTCCTCAAGCCCCGTCTTTCTCTTTAGGTTGTACTCTGGCTTATTTCCCAGAGCAAGAGAGATTGTAAAACATTCTGTTTACCCTTGTGCTTTAAGTGTTTCTGTGAATTACTCAGAAATGCATATTGGACCATGTGTTTTGAAAAATCTTAGTTTAGCGAGGGAGTTTCTGCAAAACAGCATCAAAATATGTTTGCGTTAATGCTGGTAGCCTACTACAGGACTGCAAGGGTTTCCCCACTCATAAGTGCTGAATTTTGATTCAGAGCAGCAGGAGTAGCTGAGGTCTCTCTGGCATTTGCTAGCAATACCATTGGGTTTTTTGGTTTTGGTTTCTCAAATCTGTCAAATCTGTAAATAGTAAATTCATTATTAAATGTAAACAGATTCTTACTCTTTTCAAAAATATGTTTCCAAAGTTTGGAAATTGGAAAGATTAGTTTTACACTCCTTATGGACCAGCTGGTTATTAATATTTGATCTTTTTTCAGTGAACTGCATTGTAGAGACAACAGAAGAGTAAAGCTGCTTTTAGGGAAGAGTGGGGCATACCTTCTGTCTGCCAAAATGCCTGCTTCAAATCGGACCAGAACAGGCAGAAGATAAAGGATGTCAGGAAGTGTATTTACCTGGGGGGTATTTTGTTATTGGCCAGGAAGTTATGAGAAGGATTTGTAGCAAAAGAGGTTGAGATTTCCAGTAGGGAGACTGGAATCCAAATATACAACTTCCTCAAGTTCTGCAGCTTGGAGATTGATGTGGTATTTAAATGACCTTCTCCATTAACTGAGCAACATGACCGAGCATTTATGACTTCATCTTGAAATGAACATTTATCAAAAGGTTTGAAATCTGATTTTTTTTTCTTTATTAAGTGACTCTCTCCCAGTTGCTTTCCTAATGGATTTACAGTGCAACGTCTGAAGGTCAAAACAAAATTTCAACTTTTTAGGAACTGAAGTCACCTCTTTCTCATGATATAAAAATGAGGAACGAATAAGAATGAAGCTCGTGAGTCCGACAAAACATTTTTCAAGAGGAGGTTGTGATATTTAGCTTTTAAAAAATAGTTTGGATTTTCGTACCTGTATGCTATTTGGAATACAGCTGCCAGGAGATGCATGGCTATCTCATTGACCTTAGAGGACACTCTTTTCTGTTGACTGATTTTCAAGATTTCTTTGTTTAACTGGCTTAATTCAATTGCTGTGGTTTCTTTGTTTTTAACTGTCAAGAATGTCTCTGTTGCAAGGAAAACTCTGCTCAGAGATATAGCAGCAGAGAAGCAAGCGGCGCCCTGAAGTCCTAGGAATAACTCCTAATTAATATCTTGTAACTGGGAGCAGAAATGGCTTTCCAGATTCTGACTCAGAGCTGAACTCGCAGAGCAGGTCATTTCAGCAGAAGGTGTATTCCCTGCACTAATCATCCACCTGTGTTTACACAGCAATTACTAATATTTTGCCTAATCTTGTGTGCGGAGTGCAATGGCCAGGGAGACAGCAGAGTTGTGTTCTCAGTTGTCATTATCTTACATAATTTACAACCTTTAAACCTATGTTTATTGTTATTAGTGTTTAATGAAAGATGTGTCTAACTGGCCAACTTTTCTATCACATCTGGAGCTTTGAGCTAACAACATAATTTACCAGGAGAAGCATCTTCTGCCTGTTAATAGGTAATTTTTGGGGGGCAGCTCCCTCATTTCATTCTTCTGTCATCAGGGCAGATTTACCAGCAAACCATGGCTGTTTAGAAACACTTCAAGGATGTTGATTACGCAGCTGCTGCCTGTGGACAATTCCCTTTGCCATCACAGGATCATAGAATGGCCTGGGTTGAAAAGGACCACAATGATCATCGAGTTTCAACCCCCTGCTATGTGCAGGGCCGCCAACCACCAGACCAGGCTGAAACACCTGTTCTCTGAGTGACTGGGCCAGACTCTGCTCTCACTGCACTGCAGATTGATTTGCCTGAGGTTGAAAACCGTATTTTCCTTCCACCTCTGTCTCATGTACTACTTAAACTTCCTTTGTAATGGAAGTCTGAAGGGTGCTGTTTGCAAAGTTAGCTGTAGCCAAGTGAAGCTGCACTTCCGAGGCTTCTTGTTTTGGCAGTAAAACCAGACTCCCCTCAGGAGTCCATGGCTGATGTGTAATTTAGTGCACTGTTCTGTTGTTGCTCATGGTTAAGCATCTCCCTAAAGAGCCTAGGGAATCCAGCCAAGTGGAAGACTGCAGTATGATGCTCTTTTTCCTTTGCAAGCCAGTTTCTCTGAGGCAGTCTTACAGGCTGCATAAGAAATTGATCCCTGGTGAGAGGGTTTCCAGCGTGACTATGTTAAGGTGAATGTGCTCTATGACTGTAGGAGACTTGACTTTGAGCCAAGCTCACACAAAAGCATCATCTGTATGAAGCTGCTACTGTAAGCATCCTTTTCAGAGTAGTGACACTACCAGTACAGAGCAGGTCTGTTTTGACAAACTCAGTGCAACAGCTTCCAAATACTGCTTTTCTGGCTGCTTCCGTTTGCTCTACTTTCCAACTTCTCTACCAAATATTTACTTGTAACAACAGTTCAATCTAAGGAGTTTTTAACAGTACAGATACAGTAGTGTAGGTTGTGACTCTTCTTTGGTATCTCTGAGTCCTTTAGAAAATAGGATTTTTGTTGTTCAAAAATTTGTAACTACAAGTATTCCGACATCTTAAACACATTCTGGAATTAAATCAGTGATGAAGAGACTTTGCTCCCAGGCATCAGGTTAAATAACCAGACTAATAGTATTCACCAAGTCACGTAACATATTTGAAATTCACTCTTCTTGCAGACTGCACAGACTCTATGCCTATCTCTGCTTTCTACCTTGTTCTATTTTAAGGGTCTCAGATGGTACGAGAAGTGAAATGGTAGACCAGCCCAATATAGAAGAATGAATTTCAGTGAACTTAAACAACAAAATAAGTGGAAATCTTGTGTCTAGAAAATTATCTTCAGCTGTGAATTAATACAATATTCCATAGCCTACCAAACAGTAATAATACTAATCTAACATGCAGATGTGGATTTGGTGCTGAGTTTGTTCAGCAAAGAGATGGAATTGAACCTGGAAAGGAAGAGAGAGCATGGTGGACATACCTCTGCTCTATCAGTTCAGAACCAATTCAAATACGAACAAGAATGGATAGAGCTAGATATGTCTTTGCTGAAAATGAGGAAAGCATAGGATGACCTAGTAGGAAAGTAAGGCAAAAATTTGAACTGATTAAAGCATGTGGGTTGAACTGCTTGTGCCGAATGTGATTAAATACAGAGGCCTGTATTTCAGGAAGACAAAAATGTGAATGGTAAAATGAAGATTAAAAGAATCTTTTTGGGGTGGGGAGAGATACTGGTGTTGCCAATCACATTTTAATTGTGAAGAGCTAATGCTTCTGTTCTCAGTAAGCGATGGATTCAAGTGTGCATTCTGTGTGCAATGAAACTCCCAAGGGTACAGTAAATAATGAGCCAAGTGAAGATTATGAGGCAGGCAAAATGAGATCCACCAAAAAAGAGTACATTTTTCTTTCATGGAGTCATCTCCAGAATATTGTGCAACTTCTGAGAAAATTCTGACCTAGATTTTCCTGTCTTGGGTGTTTTTATTTGTTTGTGTATTGTTTGGATAACAGTGAAAGTTCTGTGTAGCATCTCAGAAGTGAGAGAAACAAACAAATTATCCTATGCTGAATACAGGGAGAAAAATCTGGGGATAATTCTTGTGTTCTGTGGATTGAGTTCCTCTTGCCTCTCAGGCAAAGGAGGGAAGTTGTGGGAAGGAAGAGTCATGCATGATTTTTATCTTCTGTCACACGGTTTAGTCCTGGGGTGATTGGGGATAGCCCTAATCCTGTTCTCAAACCAAGTTACAATAATGTGAGGTTGCTATGATTAGCTATGGCAGTGAAGAATGAAGCATAAAGGTTGCTGGAACTCCTAGAGTGCCCTGTTTTACCCGAGGAACAAAAAGCAGAACAGTTTTTTGCCTTCTGATTTCTTGAGGCTGTGAGCAAAAGAGAAAGTCTTTCAAGCCCCAAGGACACTGCTCAGTGTTCTGGCAGGAAAGGAAGGTACAGGCTTTCTCTAGATCTTTCTTTTGTGCAGACCTACTGATTTCAATCTCAAATTACTCAATTTTTGTACCCTTATGTGTCTCAGACACTGGAATGTGGCACAGACCTCAATGTATTATGCTACCTTTAATTAAATATAATGGAACAAAATATTATTAATGATAAGCAGACATGAAATTTTGTTTAACCACATGTCGAGCTGCTCACTGGAAGAGATAAGAAATTGCAGCTATATTTCCTTTAATTTATTAGATCTGTCAGAGTAAAAATAACATCCAAGATAAGATAATGGCACTATAAATTTTGCTCCATTTGAAAAGTGATTTATGGTCCTCTGATTCACCCAAACAATCTCTATGAAAGGTTGAGATTCTAATTTCTCTCCATTTCTCTAAATTCTAAATCTAGACAGAACTTTTTGTCACAGAATAATGACTGGCAATACACCACAATATCTCTTTTTGTAAGTGTATCATTTTAAGCAAATCCAGCTATTGATGGAAAATCTTAAATTTCTTTAGTTACAGCTCAAAGGAATGTGCTTTAGTTATCTCAAGTGGCCCGAAAAGCCGCACCTTTGAACTTGACCCAGAGCCTGTGGAAGTCAGTCTATTTAATTCATTGGTGTTGGAGTGAATTGGGCCTTTTCTGTTTAATTACCCCGGCTATAGGCAGTTTTGATTGGATGATACTCTGATCTCATTCTCTGAAAGAAGGATTTTTGGCAAGAAGTCTTCCCTCGTTAAAGTCAGGTACTGCTCAAGTAGAATATCCCTGGGATCCTGCTGTCTTTTTGTTGGGATCGCCAGTAAAAGAAGTATTTCCCTTAATTAATACATGAAAACCACTCATCGGGTCACCTTGTCATTGGTGGTGAGGTTTGTAATTGCTTTGTACTGGAAAATAATGGAACCCCCTCTGGGATCATTGTACCCAATTTAAAATGTAGGATAAAATGACAGTGGAAAATCTAACTTATGAAGTGAAATCAAATAGGTGAAGAGAAGTATATAGGTTGTATTCCTGAGCTATTTATTTCTTATGCTGAATAGCAATAGTAGACTTGTTCTCTATGGCAGGAAAATAAGGCTTTTATTAATTAAAAGCTGGAGAATCATTGTAAAAGTAATGCATGAAATTATATTCCATATTGGAATATATTTTTAATCATAAAAATGTAAATTGATAAAAGAAAGTGAAAACCAAGAAAATCAGAAGTTATTTCTTATTTCTAAAGATTGTTTTAATGGATAGGACTTCTTGTATTTTTTAAATACTAGGCCGTTGATGCAAACTTTCTCAGTTTAATACTGTGAGAAGCTTGCTGGGGCTTTAGTTAAGTTTCACATTTGCTTTTGATTCAGAAAGTTGAGCGGAGTGTCATGCAACTTTTTAGCACATGTGAACTTTGTGATCTTGACAACGAAGCAGCTCAAGGGCTTTGTGCTGTTTATTGCCTGAGACTGAACTGCCATGTGTAAAATGTGAAAAAATGTAAAAACTGAAGACAAGAAATCACTATAGTTCCATGGAATAATTAAAATCAAAGCTTTCTGGAAAATAAATTAAGAAAGCAAAGTTTTCATCTGGATTTCATCCTCTCTTTTAAGCTGTAAAACATGCTGCAGGAAAGTTCACTGTTGGCCCGAGTTCTTGTTTGTGCTTTGGAATTGTGACATCTATTAGGGAGCACTCATAAATCTGTCAAGCCCCCCCAGCAGACCAGCACACTGAGTGTTGTTGCCTTGGACTTTTGGCAGCATCCAGGAAAGAGAGGGAATCAAGATTTGTTTGTTTTGTTTTGCTCTGTTGTTTTGCCTGCCAACAGCTTCTAATTGCTAATATGCCAGAGAACTGAAGTAATTTTCTTATTCATGATTGTTGATTCTTGGCCTTGTGAAATGTTTACAACTTTTATGCACACTTAATATTTTTAACTTTTTTTTTAAATTCCAGATTGTTATTCAAATGGTGTTAGGGTGTGTCCTTCATTCATTTTGGATGAATAAAAGAGGAGTTGTTATTTAAAACATGACATTTATCTTCTTCTCTTCCAAGTAAGGGGTGTATTTGAATCAAGGCCTATTTAGAAGGGTCTCAGATTGTTTTCACCTGTTTTGTGCCTGTTTTTAGTTATAATCATAGTCCAATATATAGATATATAGTAATTAATACTATATATTACATTTATTATTGACAAAAACTGCCTCATTGTCCTCAAGCTGCATCATTCTCTTTAACAGGAGTCTCACCCTTTTCCTTCAGTGAGAAGTAAGGTTTGGTACGAAGTATTAGGCAGAGTTCCTTATTTGCTGGTGCTGGTACCACTTCAGTCATTTCTGTGTAGTTATTATAGTCTAGCAAGCTGTTAGCATGGCTTACAAAGGAAATGTTTCTGTGGGATGTTCTGCAGCCACACACACTGCAAATTATTGCATCAGGAAGAAGCAGTGCTGCATGATGTAGTGAATTTCTCTATGGCATGACTGGAAAGCAATCCTGACCTTGTGGCAAATTCACTGTATACACTGAAATTAAGTAAGGTTCTCAAGGTTATCTTGTGCCTGAAGTATGTGGAAGCCATCATGGTGTCTCTGGCTTTTGAAGTATGTTCAAAAACTGGCAACATATACTCTTTATTCATAGTTAAAGATTCTGCCTGAAGTTAAATAGACCTAAATAATGCTCTTTCATTATATCAAAAACATTCTTTTCATTACATCAAAATGACAAAGAACTTGTGCTTACCAGTTCCTTGTAATCCTTTGGATGTGAATAAGTGTATGAATAGGGAAACAGTAGCAGCTGGGAATAGGAGTGAATAGTCAGGTATGCCTTGATTGTAGAAAGATTTTCACGAATAAAATCAGCCAAAGCCTTTGTCTCCTTTTCAGACTCAGGTGAGGAGCCGCAGTAAGTAGAATCACATGGGCTACTTGAGGCCCCCAGTTCTGGAAAGAGCAGTGAACATAATGAATATTTAATAAAAAAGTTGGTTGTTAGGAGAATGATATAATGTGAATTTCATAATAAACCTTGGAAATCCTACTGCCACACCTGTACCGTATCAGGAGAGTCCTTTGTTGCATAGTTAAGACACTGGGCAATATGACGCAGTGTTAATTAAGTACGATCTGTACTTCTTGTTTGGAGGGACATGAGTTTCTTTGCAAAGCCCTATGTTATCTAAATGATTATTATTTGCATCCTTACTTAAAAGTCTTCTCCTTGCACATCTCCCCCATATCTGGAATGCTTTCAGGAACCAGCAAAGAGGGCACCTCTTTGCAATGAGTGAAACAACTGAAAGAAAGCTATTTTGACTTCTCTTCTGAAGTCTGCTGTTCATAGAAGTAGCTATACTGATGAAACTAGTAACCAAAGTTTGTTTTTTGCATAAAATTTGAACACCAGCTATTCCACAATGCTATATTGGTGGTCTTCAATCAAAATCATGATGTCTTCAATCAAAACCATAGTAATATAAGCGGAAATCCATAATTAAGTATTTTGGCTATTGCATTTCTGGGTGATTGCTGTAGCTTCTATTAGGAGACACTTACTGCACCAGCCAGCATTGAAGTTCCTGTTGGGATCAGTACCAATGCAAGAGCTGCCAGTGTTTTTAGAGCGTGTCTTTCTCCACATACGGTTCTAAAATAGAATGGTGAAGCTTAGAGTAAAAGTAAGAAAGAGTTCTTACAGTTGGCTTAGCCAGCAATATTCTTGACAGAGGAACATACTTACAGTTGTCCAAGTGTAAACGTAACCATCGATATTAACAACTGGCAAAACATAGAAGTCCAAGCTGTTGAGAAGTTGGGTCATGGTACTATCTGTTCCGTAGGTCTCCACAGCCTAATGAGAGAAAAGTAGAAAGAGCTGATGATGCCTTCATGGAATGAAAACATCTCCAGCATATCTTTGAAGGCCTGGATCTAGATAAGGAATTACTGAATGTGGAAGGTGAAGTCATCCAGGTAACTGCGCCACATGAGGTGGTAGCACTGATGTTATGTATGCTCAGAAGACTTACAGTGACTGAAACCATATTGCTGTTAGAGAGTCGACTTTTTCTGGTAGATAAAATGTATTTGAAAGCAATGTGGATTTTGAACAGGATAATAAAGAAAAGGTTTCCATCTACTAGCTTATCAATGAAAGACAGAAAAATGTTCTGGTCCATATATTCTCCCTGTATCCTGTCGCCTTAAACACTTGTTTATAGTTTGAATTGATAGTAAATTTTGTTTCTGATATCTGTTATGCAGATAAAATTCATCACTAATCAAAACTACAAAAAATGTTTCCATCATTACATCCTTAGACATTTCTAGTCCTAATACTTTGGTTGCACATATTCATAGAGAGGTGGATTTTTCCATGCAATTTTCCAGGTATGTACATCATAAGAACTCCTGCCTACATATCCTACTGTTTATGACCTAGCACTTTGTATGCTTGTTCGGAAATCTAAGTCAGTCTTGTGTGAGCATCCAATTATAATTGACATTTGCTGTAAAGGCCTGGTTGCATCCTTGTTTCCTGTACTTTACAAAGATGTAAAGTGCAACGCAAGAAGCAGTGCAGTAGAAGAAGACATCTACTGTCCTGTAGCTAGCAAGTGGACAGGTTAGGTGTAGAATTTGGAAAGGAAATTTTAGGTCACTACAACTTACTTTTTTCCTGTGTTTTTTGTTTGTTAATTTCTTTAGGTGGGTTTTTTTGTTTGTTTGCAGATACAAAGAATGACCTACTTTGTTTTTTCTGTAGTTTCTGACTTTTATGTCTAGAAGCATTCCCAGCTGAACCTCCAGTGACTCTCAGAGGACTGCACTTTAAAGTTTTTTCTACCTATCCTCACTTGCATTCACTGAGCAGAGCCACTGCTGGTGTTGGGTACATCCATGAATTAAATGATCAGACAGTGAAAATGACAGCCGTAGTGACGTGAATTGCTGAGAGAAAAATGGTAGCACATACTGTCTGCAGCCTTATTGGGAGATAATGAAATAACATTCCCTTTGACTCCACTGAGATGTCACTTTCAATTTCCACTGCTCCTTACACAAAACCGCATGGCTGTCTGAGAAGATAGAGGTTATACTTGCCACCAGTGCTGCTGCAAGCATACCTCATACACATGCTTAGGTAATCTTAAGCTGCTCAAAGATTACAGGCAGCCATTAAGATCTAGTGTAAGTGGTTGAAATAAAAATTATCGCGTTTTGTAAAACAAGTTTTGATCATTATGCTTACTGACTTCTTTTACAAACCACTGGCAGAAAGCAGGGGAGATCCACTCTCTTGCGTGGAAACCACAGTCCATGAAGATGGCCTTCTTATTCGTACCGCTTTTTCCCAACTACAGAAACAAATAAAAAAACAAACCCAAGTTCTGAAAGAAACAATTTGTACGCAAAAGACGTCTGCCACCTTGTTGACTTAAAGAGTAATACTGTACATTTCCCTGAATAAATGGAAAACTAGGGAGTGCTCTCAGCTGTAGTTGACAATGATATTCAAGCTAAAACCTTATGGTCTTAATAGTTTTATTTTTATTAATGTAGGTTACTCTCTCCTCCACCACAATAATAGATGGTTCTGCACTGTTGATATATTCCCTGTGGTGTTTCTAGTAGTTAGTTTTGTTTGGATGGGTGATAGATGCTTATGCAATTTTAGGCAAGTAACCATTATTCTCTCACCTTTAATTTGTTAATGTTAATCTTATTTACTCATACGAGTTATTCAAAAAACCTGTGTCTGATGAAGAAACAAACATTGCCTTTTGCTAGAGAGACTGACATTTATAGATCCTTTTAGAGTAAATGTGCTTACAGGTGAAGAGAATATAAAGGTAGTTGATAATTCACCTGGCTTACAGGATTGTTGTTAAATTTATGCCTGAACTTCTCATAGTTCATTATGGCCCTTATATCTTAGGGTAAAAAAGTTCGTATTACAAATAGTGCAAAAAATCAATTTGATTCCTTTTAAAACGTATATTAATATCTTAGCATCATCGTTCAGTAGGCATCATAGTCTTGCATGGATAATAGCAGAAAAACAGTCTGGCACAAATGAATCACTGCACTCACTTTGAGAAGGTACAGCGGCCGTGCTTCATATGTTTCCCCAATTACACTGCGAGAGACCAGGCTTGGGTTCTGAGCAGCAATGTCAGCAGTCCAAGCAGCTATCTGTTTAATAAGGAGAATAAAGATGTTGATGTGTCTGTCCTCAGGTCCAGAGTAACTTATGCACAAGCTGGAAGAGTCCTTCTGAGAATTGAACCAAATATTTAATACCATTGATAGATTTCTTATTATTAACTCTTGCTTGTGCTAGATACTTGTGTATCTAATCTTAGTTGTTGGGTTTTTTTTTCCAGTAATAGATAGTGGTTCATTGCAGACTTCAAACTATTGCTGAACTAGGATTTTCTGATATGAATTTATCTAAAATGTCCAATCATTGGCGTCTGGTTGGTGAGTGAAGAAACTTTTTGAATGCTAACCGTACATAGTGCTTAGAGATTATGATTTTGTCATCCTTTTAATTCTTCTGACAAAAGAAAACTTTTTTCCTTTTACAGTAAGTAGATTGAATGCTTTAAGTCTTCTGCATGCTGTCATGTTTTTCAGTTTCATAGCTCTTCTATTTATTATCATTCTTGAACTGTTTATGGAAGCACTGGGCAGGGATTTATGGGAACAGTCCACCGAAGTCAAATACAAAATAAATAAGTATGTGTAGGCAAATGGGTTATGCAGATTATCTCTGTAATGAGCAGTGAAGGAGAGATTTTGGAGAGGAGGTTATCAAGTTAATGGATATAATGGAAGAGGAGAAGGGAATATTGATGGAAGAATATCAGAAGCCATTTTGACAATGGAGGCTAAGATATCAAGTTGATACAGTGGAAAACATTTGGACTTTACCTGATCCCAGGTGTTGTATTTTTCATAACTGTGACCAGTGCTACGAACTTTGCTGTCAAACTGAGCATGCATTGCAGTCTGCAGGTTGTCAATCAGAACTCTGCAATACCACGGAAAGCAGAAAGAAATGTGCAATTTGTTAGCAGAAAATCGAGCACCACATGGATATCTTTGGATTTGCACAGAATTAAGGCCATGTTGATTATGAAGAAACATGTGGTGAACTGGTTTATGCATTTGAAAATAATAGAAGCTATGTTCAAGTTTCAGTCTCTTTTCTGCCTCATCCGTGCTGACAGAATGATCACAAAGCAATAGCTTCTCAACTTGCACCTGCCCACTTAACTCCCATACTAGCAAACCTCCAGAATGGCAACAGTTGGGGTTAGAAAGAAAGGCAGTGCTAAAACAGGGTGCATGTAAACTATATTAGTTCTGTATCCAAGTAAAACTCTCCTTTGCCTTGGACTGACCTTGTAATGTCACATTGCCTCTTCCTCAAAAGGAAAAGGGCATTCTCTTCAACTGATGATGCTGAAGAACAATTAGACTGCAGTAACGTAAAACCCTCCTGTTATCCAGGATCTCTAGCAACCCAGAGATGTTTGCATGATTAAATTCTTTATCAAACCAAGCTTCCAAAGTTTAGGTGCAGTTTGCAGATGGCAGGATCCATACATGGCAAAAAAATAAGCTGACAAAAACAACAACAGAAACAAACCACCCTACCACCCTGACTGCATTGCCTGAATCTCCCCTGCTCGTCTCCCTGGGGCTGATAGAAAGACACGGCTCATCTTCAAGCATGGTCTTGAGGACCTTTTGCTCATATTTCAGCCTTGGCTATAAAAAAAAACGTTTCCTTGTTTTTTCCAGTGTTTGTCTTAATATCCTTACAAATTCTCACTTGTTCAGGATATGTGCTCAATCATTTGGATAGAAGAGCAGGAGGCCACTTTGTGAGGCACCATCAGCCTTCAGAACAAACAGTGCAAATGAGCACATTGACATGGTATCATGGCACTGCAGCTCCACTTCAAAAGAATTTTAACTGCTTGGGTTGTCACAAGGACACTCCACTGAAGTTTGTCAGGGACACCTTCCAGACATTTGTTTCCTCTGTTGCAATCAAAAGATTTGTGCATGAACCTGAGGGAGTTCATAAATATCATAGGGAAAGATAGCACATGTAACTCTTCCTTTGCCAAAGAAGTACTTCGAATGAAACTGGACTCCTGTGCTGTACGTGGGCTGAGGTACTGCTGAGAACAATCTCTTAGAGTATTTTTAGCTCTGTTCCCTCCTGTGGCATCCAAACAGGATACAGTTAACATGGGGATGGCAAGTTTAGGGAGAGATAATCCTCAGATTTAGCAGAACCTACCAGCTATGTTTCCTGAGAACTCCAGCAAAGGAGTTTGATCTGGTGGAAATAAATCTGAGTGATGAAAACTCTCCACTCTGCTGAACGAAGTCATGAGAGTTTGATCAAGTAAAACTGAGTTTTGTATCTGTATTTATGCATATTCTACACATTGAAAAAGCCTGCTAATCAAGCTGGACCAAGGAGGATGTTTGTGATGAAGATAAGTGCAATCAGTGATGAAAATGTTCAACACATTTTCTCCAATATTCAGTCTCCTACTAAAAACTTACTTATAATCCACTTCGTTTTCTTTGAAGAGATGTTCAACCTCCAAAGCCTTGTCAGCTTCAACTCGGAAATCAACTTGCATTTTTGGCTTTACCAGATTGACGAAGTCTGGCTGCCAAAAGTCGACCTGAAAGAAAGCCAAACGAATATATGAACAAATACATACATACGTATGACTGAGTTTTAAGTGAGTGCATGTGTGATATAGTGATGCTGATTGTGATTGATACAACAAATTTCATTCCGCTGTTACATTGACTGATCTTGCTTGCCAGAAAAACTGACTTAAGTTTTAAATGGAATTCAGTGAAGATGATTTTGTTAGACCCTTGAACTTACATGGAAGATTTCTGGAGATGGCAGTAACAGTTTAACAAATACCAAGTATTAACTCAGTTTTTGAGTACATTTAATTTTTGACTTATTAAATTATGTTACTTAGTAGGGACTGCACTAGTCTTGCACAGTGCTAAAATCAGTGCTTGGTATTTTTTCGTTTCAAAATTGAAAAAGGAAAAGAGACAATTATCACCCTAAATCAAATGACAAGTAGCCCTTATATCCAGAAGAACGTTCTGAACTTCACTTAAAAGAATCTGATGTAAAAGACACTGGAGCTTTGGAGCATAAAGAATGTTGTCTGCTCTGAGCATCCCATACAATTATGACAGTGTCTGAACACATACAGATTTGTGAATGCTGTGCAAAATTTGTAACTCTCTTTATAATTTTTTTTCATTCTTTGTTCACATTTCATTGGAGTTTTTTGCCTGTAACCATTAAATGGTCTCCTGAGTATAGCAAGCTACAAACATACTTTACATGCATCAGCTGGAAAGGACTGTTGCATTTATAAGTGTCTTTAAGACTCATTTTGTGCCGTTTGTAGGAGGAGCCTATGCCTTTGGAAGACATTGTTTAACTCATAAGGGACAAATGACAGTGCAATTACTACTTCACATATTCTTTCTGAAATCTGCTTTAAGATCTCTTGGATTTAGAGTCCTGTTAAAGGTCAGTGAAAACAAAACTGGTTTACCAGTCTAATGCCTTTTCAGCCTTTCATGTCCTGAGCATAAAGGAAATTGAGGCTGGTGGGCATGTTCACAAAATGATGTATCTTCAAGTTAGATGACTATTACAGTGTATACTGCTACCACGTGAGTCCTGGCAGATTGCTTTGTATAACAACAGTAGTTTAGAGATCTTTTCTTTACTGGGATTGCTTAGGAGCAAACTTGTTATATTCATTTTCATAGAACTAGCAGCAACATACCAGTATATATTCTTTCTGTGGAATACTGTTTCAGCATGCTGTAGTACTCTGCTGCTGCTACTTCTCCACATCTGTACTTCATTAAAAAGACCATCCTTTAATCCTACAGATAATGGTGTCTTTTTCACCAACAGCTATTTTACAACATCAAAGCTGAAGAGAAATATTGGAAACACATTTGCTGTCTTTATTGTTTTTTCTCATGTCATTATGTTATCATATATCTACATCAAGGTCACTAGGAAACATGCAGCTTGACTGGAAAAAGAAAATTTTAAAGGAAAGTCACAGACAAAAGGTGACACAAGAGGCTAGAGGCCAAAACACTGTTCAGTTTGTTATGAATACGAATTTTTAGATTGTTTGCATGAACAAAATCTTACACCTTTAGCATTAAACGTTCCTGTACTTGGAAGTTTCATGTTTTGTCTAATTCTTGAAGGCACTCCACAATGAATATATAATTTCAAAGTAACTCAATTAATACATTGCAGTGAACACTTTCATACTCAGACTGGGGCATCTGGACTTTTCAGGAAGACATAAACTAGTATGTAAGCAATTCTGTCTTTATTACATTTTCCTCTTCCCTCTGAAGAACTCATGATGAATTGGCTGGAATCAGGACTAGGTCTTTAATTTGGAAGCTTGTTACTGTTTTTTTTTTTGTTGTTGTTTTTTCGGTTGTGATTAGTTGAGGAACAGGAGAAATGTTCCATTTGGATTCAATAAAGCTCCTTCCCCAAGTTCTTTACCTGCATTTTGCTGGCAAGGGAATGGATGATTTCCACCTGCTCATCGTTCTGTGGAGTCACTCGAAACACCTTGTGGCTGAAAGGAGAGAGAAATTGGATTTTAAAAAGATAAGTCAGCTGGAAGACTTTTGCTCATGGAGAAGAAATCATGAAAATATAAACCTGATGTCTGTACGTACCCATCAAAAGTCTGATCTTGCAGGTGAGCAGAAGCAACTGCAGCACCCACGAGAACTAAGAACGCCCACATGTTTTTTGAAGAAGTAAACAGGCTTTCAGTTCTGGGCTGCTTTTATAATCTGTTTTGTGTTTGGTTTTGGTTTTTTTTGTTTTTTTTTTGTTTTTTTTAAATTAAATCAAATATACACCGGAACAAACCACTGATCAGCTGACAGATTATCCCTTTGGCGTTGTTTGGTTTGCATAACGTGTGCTTTACTTCACACCTGTGAAAACAGTGGAAAGTCTCAAAGGTGGCAGTAACAGTAGGGGCTAAGGAATTTTGCTGCTAGAGTGGAATGAACTTGTTATGTGGGAAACTGAGTTTAATCCATTTTGTTCTTTTGTAATGTTGTGTTTGTGTGTGTGTGTGAATTTTGATGAAAAATGTAATCATTTTTTTCAATTGTTTGGTTGCTGGATTACAAACTTTGTAATGCTTAATTGTCACCTTATGTAATGGCTGATGACTTTCAGATGTTGCAGCAGTGTGACCAGTCTTCTTAATTACACACCACTCTCTCTTTTCCTGAACGGTCTGTGGCTGACTGTGACAGAGTCAGAGCATCTGAAGAGGAAACACAATTTGGATGTACGAGTTATCAATCATTTCCCAGTAGGGAAGAAAGGTACTGATCTTTTCATTGCTTAACTTGAAGGGAATCAGATGCCTGCAGAACTGAAGGTGTAGATATTTCTAGTCACTGTGGAGTTGTACATATTCTTCACATAACATATTCACAGATTCATTTGTTCTCTCTAATTATACCACATGAAAATCAGGTTGAATTAACTCTCTTGTGGGAATTAACTATAGGCTAAGAAGATCAAATGACACGTAGTTGTATAAATGCATTTTCATTTTTGTCTTCCATGTTGTTCTTAAACTATCTGAGAATAGTATTCTCTTATCACTGTGCTTTCATCTGTTTAGTTTTCATTAATGTGTCCTAGGCACAAATTGTCTGCTGATGCTGTGTCTTGAGGTGATTGATGCTTTTGGCAGGGAGTCTGTAAATGAATCAGCACATATATATATATAAAGGTTGGAATCTATGAGCTCAGTTATGTTTTCTGTTATGCCCAAGTGACCTGACAGATTCCAAGGTTTCAGACAAGATCATCTTGAAGATGTTCTTTGCAAAACAGCAGACATGGAGTCAGAAATCTGCATATACAAATATCATATATATGTCAAAATGCATCAGAAAATTGAATGCATTCATCTTGCAGAAAAAAGAATCGCAAGTTTCAGAGGGCTACGTTAAGAAAGAAAGTCGTGATAGATGCTGCACTTCACTTTTTAAAAGAAGTTCCCTAGAGACAATAAAGCTGCTCAGTAAAACTGCAGCAGTCTTGTATAGGGAATGCCCTAGAAATACATTTTTAAAATCTATGTACCAAGCATGCAGCAGTTTTACATAACAAAATAACATAATAAAAATGCTCTTACAAGGATGCTCCCAAACTGAGCCTACTTATTCAAGAGTTGTACTGGTCAAATCATTCAGTTTGAGTTTACTTCACAATTAATGACCTAATTTGTAGCACTATGGGCACTTGCTCTGCAATAATCTTACTCAAGTCTCCTAAGAAGGATGATGGCAGGAGTTATTCTGACAAACTGCTAAAGCAATACTGCAAAGTCTTCAGAAGTTTTAAGATGATTAGATCTATGGTATCAGATAAAATGGTCTGGTCCCACGAACACTGCAGTGACAATAATGCATGATGATCAAGCCCAGATCTTGCAATGAGTAAATGATCATAAGGACATTGCAGATGTCAGTCATCATTCCCTGTTGAGCACTGAAAAACATTTTGGAAATAGAAGAATGCCAGATTTCAAGGCATGAGTTTACTTTTAAACGTTTTTTTTCATGCAGTTGTAGATCTTTTGCTTTTGCAAACAATCACTGACACAGCATTACTGCCATCAACTACTGAGCTGGCAAGTGTTACCAAATATTATGATTTCTGATGGCAGTTTTTGCTGTTTCCATCACAGACTTGGTCAGGAAAAAATCAATGACCTGGAATCCCATTTAAATTACTCATTTTGCATCTCAAGATTGATGGTTAAGTGTAAGATTAGCTCATAAACAAGCTCTAACACAGCCTTGTTTTTCTAACTGTACAATATAACTGTTCAATATTTGTATGATAAAGAGGCAGCGTAAGGATAAATAAAATAACAAATTAAATTTGGTTAAGCCATCTGTTCTTTTTATTGTCTGATTTCAAGCCAACAGCACATTAGTAAGCCGTGGCTGAATAAACCTTGGACATTCGTACTTAAAACTGAGAGCAGAGGCTAGTGCTACCTATATTATTTCAGTTTTGGGAAGAGAAATACTCTGCAATAGAACACTCAGCCTTGACATTCTTATGAAGGATAAGTGTAAGCCAACAAAGGGAAAAAATACATACTGATGTTTCAGAAGCATCCTTTATCACATGAAACCTTTTGTTCCATTTGTTATCAAACTGAGTGAGAGGTCTAAGATTAAATAACTTCTCTTTTTCTAAAAGTTCTCAGCAGTTACACATTTTCTGAATCAGATATTTTGTTATCTTTAAAAAAAGTGTACTGTCTTTTAGTCATAATATATTGTTAGAACTTCTAATCCCTGACTGACAGATTTGTCTTACTATTCTTGGATATTTATTAAGTTCCAAAATAACATTGAAAAATTCCTCACTGCCCAAATATTAATCCTATATATGTATGTAATGTAGGAAAATCCTAACTGTGCCTTGGGCCAGTCATATGTTTTTGGATTATGGGATACTGTTATCTCTATTTATTGTATCTTTATTGCTTATTTTATTATCATTAGTTGTGTGTTCTAGATAATATTAGTTTTGAAGAGTTATACTATTGAAAATATTCTGAAAACCTTTGAGTATACTTTGAAGATGCCAGGATCAGCAGAATCTGCTATCCAACATGTACTTCAAGCTTTGCTGGTATTTTCTTTGTATTTATATATTATTAATATTGCATCCTGTAATTCATCAAAGGCTTTTTCAACTTTTGTGCCCTGGGATGTGCTTATATCCTACCATTTCTGTAGCTATGTGTAGGTATGTCCTTCTCCCCCCACCCCCTTCTCCTCTCAGATGCAGATTAACGTGTGAATGGAAACTACGTTAAGGAGAGGAAACAGTGGCTGGGATGAGATCTAGGCTATGGAGCAAAAATGTTAGCAAGGAAACAACAAAATCTGTAATTGTTCTTTTATGAAGTCAGTAGATTTGTAACTCCTGTGAAATATTTTTAATAGTGATTAGGATTAAGAATGAATGTACTGCAGCTTTCTTTTATGATCATTGTATGAATTGCTTAGTGTTCAGAAAGTATTTTTTATCCTGGACTACAGAATGCTGTACACACCATTCACATTTGAATTCCTACTTGCTTGAAAATGACGTTAAACATTCTGATGTGGAAGGAGCAGATAAATATAGTGGCAGTGCCAGAATCCTCTGAAGCAAGGTACCCAAAATCTAAAAGCTGAGTACCAAGCAGAAGAAGTACTTCAAACAGAACAATAAGGACTGACCTCACACTTACTTGTTATGGATGTCTTCTGCTTAATTATCTTGCCCTTGGGATGGGCTTTCTGCTGTGATCAAGAGTAGTGGGCTCTTGTACTCAAGGCTATTCTCTGGCATGTGTAAGGCTGGCTGGGTCACGGCAGGGCTCAGCAACAGCTCAAAGATTCAAAAAGCGTAAAGGTTCCTCCCCTTAAATTCTTAAGGCACTGAAATCAGCATGTGGTGTATAGTCAGAGATCATGGCTTCACTGGGAAGATCCTAATCTGAAAAAAGTACAAAAATAACCAGGCACTCAGCACCCTTACTGACAGAAAACAGCTCTTTCAATTCTCAACTTCTTGCTATATCTGATGGATGTAGGAGTTTCTCTTCTGGTGTAGTTCAGCACAACGTTAACACCTATATAATGTCTCCAGCAATGTGAGAAGCAGATGCTGTGGAGGCAGGTGCTAGAGTTGTGCTGTAAGAGATACAGGGGTATCTGCCCACTGCTGAGGTCTCCCCAGGATAACTAATGTGGGTTGTTAGCACGTTTTCTTTCTTAGTATTCCTCAGTTCCTGTTCCAGGATCCTCAGGGGGAGAAGGGTAAATCAGGCTGTCAGTGTGCTATCATCCACTTCCAGTTCTAACAGAAGGATTTAGACAGACAGATGAATCTCCATTTCATCTAGTTAAATGTGATCCAGATAGTGATGGATTGGAGTTAACACAGCACAGCAGGGTGACCACAAGTGGGAGAGAAGACAGATGGGAGAGTCCAGGCTGTATCAAAAACATCAGCAAGAGAGGTTCAAGGAAGAAAATGGACTGGGCACAGCAGCTAGATTCCACTCTTAGGCTTACGTGAAATTTCTTTTTACAGCTTGCTGGGTAATTTACTGTTCTGTTTTGATTTTTTGCATGTATTGGCCTTCGAGGGTGATGTAAATCATGACCATTTTTCTCCTGTATAACTTGTTTGTCATCAGTAGACTTGACAATGTTTGAAGTCCAGTGCTTGGATAAGTCACCTTCAACTCTGAATGATTTTGAAGTCTGTTGCCCTTTGCTAGAAGAAGGGCTCTATCAACTGGTGCTAGGCCTGGGCAAAGGTCAGGGAGCTCTGCCTTTTCAGAAGAACAAAGTCTGTTAGAGATGGACAGAATTTCTCACTTTGCATGTACTGAAGTAAGACAAGTTCACAAGCTGCAGAAAAAAGTGGAGCTCTGCTGAAAAGCAGGGAGGCTACAACTATTTCTCTGTCTTCAGTTAGATAAGCTTCCTTCTTCCTTGTTGTCAGATTTTGGATATGTCATGCTGTAAAAAGAACAACATGAAATGAAAAAGGCCAAATAGACCAGAGATTATAAATGAGGTATTCTGCATATCACTTTGCTCATGTAACATTATGATCTTTACAGAAGAATCATGGTTCTTAGTTAATGAGAAGCATTCACAAAACTCCTTCCAAAGTGATTAACTTGACTAATAATATATACTTGGATAGCATTGCTAAAGCACACTAATTGCTAAGATGATAGTGATAACTCACTCATTATAAGAGTATGAGGTAGCAAATTAATTCATTCCGATTAATCTTGGCACTGTTTGTTCTTCTGTGAACACATAAATAAACAAAGCTCAAATCAAGAGGAGAACAGGACTGATTTAAGCAATTTTATTAGGTCTTTGTGAGACATGGTAGGAAAAAGTAACAAGAAATTAAATTAATGCTACTGAAGTGCGTGGAGCCAAATATGGATTTTTGCCTAGATGCTTTTATTCACAAAAACAAGTCAATGGCTAAAGATAAATCTGGACTTCTCACAAAATGAATAATGTAATATTTTTCAGTAGCAAGTACCCTTCACAGAACAAAGGAAAAACATAAGGAGTGCAAACAATTTATGTCATGCTGCTATTCATTTGCATGAATTTGTTTGGACATCTTTCTGCTAAACTTGAATGAAAAGATCCTTGGCAGAGAAAAAAAAGAAGCAAGCAGAGGAATTCAGAAGATGGCATTCCTGAGAAATATTCTGGTCTGTATATGTGGAGGTGTTTAGAGATTATAAGATAGCTGCTTTAAATTCAGTGTCCAGATTCTGTTGTATTTGTTGTACTACACATCTAGATGTTTAAATTGGTTTTGTTTGGTTGGTTGGTTGGTTGTGGTCGGTTTTTTTTGCATAGAAGAGTGTAATTGAAACAATAATTACTTTTACCACCTTGATTAGAAGCAGTCTCTAAGAGTTTACCTTGTAATACAGCTGACTCAAACACTGGGACCATGCAGATCCAGTGTTAGACAGAGGCTTTTTGCTGCTAATTTATCTCTGCTTCTTACTTGAGTTTCTCTGCATTTCTCAGTTTCCAACCCTGAAATCAGATCTGCTGGGAAGGGGTGTAGGAGGAGAGACCATGCTTTGATCTGCTACCTCTTGAAACATCACAGCTACCTGAAATCTTTACATTTTCTGTGAATTATTTAAAACTTTTTCTAAAAAAAAAAAAAAAAAAAGGTATATTTTGATGTGGAAATGTTGCTGTGCTGCTTCATGGAAATCGTACAGAAGGTATCCAAAGGCCCTGTGCTGTATTCTCCAGCCGCTATATCACACCTGCAATGTTTTGTGACTGAGGACTCCAGCCATGCAGTTTGGTGCATGGGTCATCAGAAGAGATGGTCTGGACAGATACAAAATTTAAAAGATAGACATGTATAAATGCACACAAAAACTATATGCAGGTGTAGAGTATATATACATATATACACACATTTATATCTCTGTTAAATAACCAATTATAAAAAGAAGTTCCTTCCCTGATATGGTTTCCTGACTTGTGTATATTTAACAGCAGTGTGCTGGTAAAAATTTTAGGAATTGTTCCTCATTCTGCCAAAGATTTTCCATGTAAAATGTATGGGGTCTTTTTTTTTTTCATTTAGTTTTTGTTGTAGGATTTTAAAAAAATCTAATTTCACTTAATGTAACCATTTCTTTATTTAGCTCTTCAGATTGGGAAGTGATACATAGGGAAGGGCAGCTATATATTCATTGGCAGTGTAATTTGTAGATGAGGAGGATGACTAAAAGCATTTTTGAAAGAGCACTTATGTCCAAGGGGGGAAAAATTCCTTATCCTTCTATTGTTTGTTTGTTTGTTTTTATTTCTATTTTGAATGATAAATTCTATGAGGATTCATTAATCCTGCTGTGCACAGCTTGATAGTACTTCATAGAGGATTGGGTCTATAGACTTTCTAATATTGTGTGTGAACTACAACTCACCTTGGAGACAGCTGATAACTTTCTATCACTCATAGTTTTATCCTGGTAAGTTTTGTAGGGATTTGTTGGGATGCTGACATTTCCAAATCCATATCACACCTTTGCACTAATAAATGGAACATGAAGCAGCAATGTGTAGTATTTGAAGCTCTTGAGCTCGTGATGCCATGTATCACACTGTATACTGTATAACACTGCAAACTTGCCATCTTAATTCCTTATGCAAACTTGCCACAGAGTTTTCTGCAGATTCAGGGTAATTTAACATGCCTTTTGAAACTGATATATTACTGCTGTAATATGCTCAAGGTTTTTCATTGTGTGGTCTGGTAGAAGTGAGACAAATAGTTTGATTTAAAGTTTTCCTGTCAGCAAAATGATGATATCTGAGATGAAAAATATGCTGTATGTGAAGCACAACTTATGTAAGGCTTGGCATCAGTGTATCAACAGGTTCATGGAAAAGCAATGGTTCAAATGGGTGCCATAGCAGTTGGCTACAACACAGTGTTTTGTTTTTTGTTTTTCTTTTTGCTATCCTCTGATTAGATCTATAACAAAGAGGAATTTTGAAAGCGTGGTAAGAAGTGGGAAGCCAGGTTGAGAATCAGAGCTAGTAGGGAAACTGACATGAGGAGAGTCCCAGTTCAGCATGGGATGCAGTTCCATCTAAACAGAAATGTGACTGTCACTAGTGAAAGTTTTGCATTTGCGTGATCAGATACCCTGCAAGTTATGGGGCAATAAATGAATGTGTGAAATTTTATGTATTTTTTTGTATGTCTAAATACTATTTAAATAAGTACTCCCTGAACATAGTAACATAGAAGCAGGAAAAAACGGGATCTTCACTGTACATGGAAAAAAATGGCCTCATATCTATTTTCTGGATCAAACTACTATTTACAACAGGCATGCACTGTGTTTCTCACTGTCTTGCTCTGCAGTGATTCAGTCTCAACTGTTGTTTCTAACCATGGCTTCTCAGACCAGCATTTCAGAGAAAGAGCCACTAGAGACTATGCAGATACCATCAGTACTTTCCTAACTCCTGACAACACTTCATGTCACACGTTGTAGCACTGCATTGCCTTTCCCTAATGGCACTGCATCAAAAGTTTGTGATCAACTTGTGTTTGACCACAACTGAAATAAGCACATTTCTGCAGACCAACAGCATCTTGATTTGTTGATAAAGAACTTGCAGAGAGAGTGTTTTAGTCAGTATCTACTTTTTTTTCTAGTCAACTGGCTCTTTGCGTGGCTCATTATGTCTTAACACCACTGATCACTTTGTAACTTTCTTTTCAAAAACACATGGATACACAAAAGGCGTTTCCTGTAATTGTTGGATCTAGGCTTGAGAATTTAAGTGCAAAATGACCAAAACTTTCAAAATAATTAGCACCAAGTGACAGCAATAGGTCTGCAGTATTTCCTTTCTCAAATGTTTATTTAAAAGCATGCATGTGTTTCTTTGTGAAAAGGGAGAAAAGATGTAGTATTTATAAGGATTTTCTACTATTATTATTATTATTATTATTATTTCTATAACGTTCTCAGCTTCAAAATCTGATGTAAGATGCAATTGGTTTGGGTTACTGGTACACAGACCATGTAAAATTTTGTGCGCTCATAGTAGAAAAATGAAAAATTATTGTAGCTAAAGGCAAGAAAAGTCTTGGTTTCTGCACTGAAGCAAACATAGGAATACTTCAACTCAATAACTATGCAGAATGAAAGCTGGGAGAATGATTTTTTCACCAACGCTTTCTTCTTTGTCATATTATAAAATGCCATCCTAAACATCTAAAATAGTTAAAACTGTGATCTTCTGAATCATTTTGCAGCACTGATTCTTTGAATCTCATTCTTGTCTCTTCATAACTGCAAAAAGGAAATACCTCCTTGCTCATTCCCTTCACTCACCTGCTATGTAACCAAGCCCTGGTTTTGTCAGTGCAAGCTGCTGCAGATGCACAGGAATGTCAGGGTGAGGCTGCTCACTTAAATGGCTGTTCTACTTCTGCTTTTTCTGGGACCAAAGAACCACAGAAAACACTGGGAAGATAGATTGGAAGTCAGAGGCAGCCCAGACCTACTAGCAGCAGCGAAATGAAAACTGGAGACATTGAATGATAAGAAAACAACTGAGTTGGTAAAGACTCAACTGATGGAGCTCTCTTGTGGAACATATTGTGTCTACAATGTTACAGGTCATTTCCTTTGCCTTTCTCTATAAACATGTTTTTCAAATTGGTTTCAAGTTGGCCCAGCTGCTTCAAGCACAGTATATTGAAAGCATATTAATATGACAGATAACTAGCAGCTGTTGTTGGAAAACTGACAAAGCAAAGGGTAGATGTTGCTTCAGAGGGTGAACTTGTGTTTTCAGACAAATCTTCCTCAGTGGTTTGCTTCTCTATGAGTCTTTCTCTGCAAAGGCTGTGCCAGTGACACGAGGCCACATTATTTCCAAATGCAACTATGAAACACTCACGCCTTGTAAGAAACATGTATGCAGATGTATGTATTGCTCAAAGCAATGAATGACAGAAAAGTGTTCTTGATCTCTGCAATTGTTCCCTCTGTTAAAAGCATTTCTGTATCAAAGACTTGGAGACAGTGTAAATAGCGGCACAAATCCTGACTGAATGTGTCCTAGAGGTATTCTGAGCCATTTAACCATGTCCTTTTTCCTAGGTCTTCAATCCAGACTTTGCCTTAAAACTTTTTTTTTTCACTTTTTTTTTTTTTTTTCTTTTTCCCCCCCACCAAATATAGTTTGGTTAAAATATGGGTAAACAATATTTTTCATGACTGGAAGAGATACCAATTTTTCTTTCTTCCCTTAGTTTTTTATTGTTTCTTGTCTAAAACACTGCATGAATGGCTTGAGAAGGAGACAAAAACACCACAAACCATTTAACTGCCAACAGTACTTTTTTTGTATTACAAAAATACAACAATATTACAACAGTATTACAACAATAGCAGTATTACAACAATACTTATTTTGTACTTAAATCTATCAGGACATGTATAGCTTCAAGTCTGTTGCTGTTATGATTCTACAAGTTTCTCATCACTCACAAGGCCCGTAGCTGTCAAGCACTGTGTAGCTTCCTTAATAAGAGAGAATGAACACAAATGTGCTTTGATCTACTTCATTGCTTCAGAGTTTAAAATGCACTCTGAGAGCTTGTCATGGGATTTCAAAAAACAGTTATTGAGAAGAGTAACTATGAAAGTAGCCATTTTTCACTGACATCATTTTTCTGTAATTGAGATCTGGGAGGTAAGAGCTTTATGTTTTCTTATGTGTGTATGTTTATATATATATTTTTTTCCCATAGTGTAGTTCACAAGAATTGTTGATCTATATAATTTTTCTTTTATAATTCACTCTGCCCTGAGGAACCACAGTCAAGCAAAAGACCAGGAGTCTGCAAGAATACAGACAAACCATATAAGCAGCTTGGAGAGCACCAAGCATTAAAAAAATAAATCTACCTTTCAAATAGACTTACATTAGGAATCCTTGAGCTCATTTCTGGGACAGACCACATGGTTAGAGAAAGACTGCCTGCTTCCATCCATTCACAAACTGCTGATCTTTGTTCCTTTCATAATTTTCTAACATTACAGCAGCAATTACACAGAAAAATGTCTAATGTATGTTGTACTTCTTTTAATGTAGTTTAGCATCTGGAAACTTGGAGGAAACAATTTGCTTTTTAGGGGCAACATTTTCAGAATTGCTGACTTAGGCCACAATCCCATGCAGTCGCAGGGATGGAACAGCACAGAAATCTTTGCAGATCATTACAGAGGGCTATAAACTTTTTTTTTTTTCTTTTTTTTTTTTTTTTAAAGATGCTTTAAAACTATTTTGGGTATTTATTTACTTCCCCCCACCCTCACCCCCCTTGTCCCAAATTGCACATTAATGTAACAGCTGTTTGAATTTATGCCCTTTTAGCAAAAATGTAATTAGGTTGCTATGAAATAGCCTACTGCTGAGAAACGTTTGTTTAAAAAGAAAAAAACGAACAACATTCTCTAAATAATGGAAATGAAACCTTTTATTATTTTCCTTTGGCTCCTCTTAAGTCTTGTTTCAATATCATTCAGAACTAAGTTTCAGTCCTGTACTTTCAGATTGTTGTTTTTATTCTTGAATGGACCCAGAAAGGAGATACTCCTGATTTGTTTATTGGCTAGAATAAGTTTTTAAGGCTGAGGATGAGGAAAAAATTAGTATTGATGTGTAGGGTCAATTAACAGACAGTTTTTGTAATCTAAAAAACTTCCTTACAGAAGAATTTTACAAGGCCTGAAGAATTTTATACTGAAGTCTTTTTTTATTTATTATTTATTTTTTTATTTTTATTTATTTATTTCAAGGTTTTAGAAGCTATATAGGGAAAATGGTGAACCACCAACGTAGTCACAACACGAAAAGTCCATCAGGAATCATGCCTCTCACAGAATTTGCTAACAAACAGCATGAAACAAAGCTTCCACTGCCTTCTTTGAACTGTATAGACCATCATCAGAACTTCTAAGTTATATTTTGGGAGAGCTTGCAATTTCTAAGATTACATTGTAGCCCAAGAATGTTGATCTTTCAGATTCCTGCAAAACAACATCTATTAGAAGGATACAATCCCAAGCTGCAAGAAGGCAAAAAGCATCTTAGATTGTGCTGAGGCCAACAGTGTTCACTCAGAAGTATCTGAGGTGGTACTGAATCTTCAAAAGCGGCTCGATAATAGAACATGACTGAAATTATTCTGGCAGCCCTGACCAAATGAATCCTTTCTCTGGATTCTGAGGTGGGATTCATGTGGAATATAACCCTAGCATTATCTAAGTCTGCATGGCTAACCTGTATCCTAGTCTCCTCTGCGGCCAACTCTTAGCTTCAGAGATTGCTACCATGACAATTCCGACCTTGTCAGCATGTTTCTTTCAGTCAGGCCTCTTGAAGGGGCAGCTGGGCCAAAGTGGCATGGCTGGGTCATGCAGGGCTAGTATCAGCTGTAGATCAGCTCTAAAGCCCTGAGAGCCTGCAGCTAAGCAGCACTGCATACCAGTGTCCTTCAGCTGGGCTGAAATTGGGCCTCAGGTGTGGCTGCCCAGTTTGTTAAGTGCCCCCAGGGCAGTTGGTGGTGCTCCCTTGGGAGTGAGGCGGATTGGTCAGTGTGCAGCTGAGGGAGGAGTCCCATCAGGAGCAGCTGGGGGTGT
Source organism: Tympanuchus pallidicinctus (assembly GCF_026119805.1). Taxonomy (NCBI): domain Eukaryota; kingdom Metazoa; phylum Chordata; class Aves; order Galliformes; family Phasianidae; genus Tympanuchus; species Tympanuchus pallidicinctus. The sequence goes on along the minus strand of NW_026294739.1, from coordinate 11,704,564 downwards.
GCAGTGGGCCCTCACTCTTTTTTTTTGTTCTGTGGTGAGGTAGTTCTGTTTGGGATTTGGTTCTCCCAAACTTTCAGTTGCAAGGTAAAAAAAAAAAAAAACCAAAACTTTTTGGGCTGTGGAAAGTGAAAGAACTTGAATAAACAACTTCTGCTTTGGCTGGGGCCTTGCTGCAGGCTGCAGGGATAACACCACAGGTGCAGCAGCCTTTGGTGCCAACAGCAAGAGGACTCTGCTGCTGTCCTGGAAAGCTGCTAATTTGGGGAGTTTTGACATGGCAGGATTACTGAGAGTGTGGTAAGTGGACAGTCTTGTTTCATGTTTTATTGGTCGCAGTCCTGATGCAAATGCAGATGTGACATCTGTGAGTGGTGCTTGGAGCTGGGAACATGAGCTCTGCCAACAGTGAAGTTACACCATGGCTGGGTTTATCTGTGCATCTGTAAGAATTTATGCTGTTGGGTTGGGAAAGAAGGTACATGGCCAAATCCTGATCTCAGTTGCACGTGTGGAGCTCCCAAGGCAGTAGGGCTGCATCCTGGCTCAGCACATGGCCTAATGAGGTCTTGCATGATTGCGAATAATGTGGATGGCACACTGGAGAGTCAGCAAACAACTGCTCTCATTTTTGTTGTGCTCTGCACTGGAGCATCTGTTTTGCTTCATCATTTTTTAAAAGAAAACCACAAATATTTTTTCACTGGGGAGCTGCTAAATAACTGTGCTTGTGTTTTTAGGAAAGTTTTGGGGAGAGGGAAGTGATTCTTCTTCTGTTTAAATTCTTTATATTTGGAGTTGAGCATTGATTCACAAATTGTATCTCATTGTTTTGCTCGCAGATCAGAAAATCCTACAGGGTATTCTCCCCTAGGAAATCACACAGGATGTGATTTATTTTTATTTGTGTGTGCAACTTTACATAGAATTCTCAATAGAATGTTCTCTTTCATGTCTGCATTATTTTTTTTTTATGGAGATTTGTTGGTTTTTTTGTTTTGTTTTTTTTTTTAAATTGGGACACTGGGAAGTATTTAAAATTTGTCAGTGAAAACTTAAATGAAAAGAGTTGCAGCTTTTGGATACACTTGTAACTGGTGTGATGTAATAAGCTGTCTTAAAGGGCTGTGTCAAAAGATGATGTTATGTTGCTTCATTTTTAAAACTGCTGCCTGAGAGAAAATGCATTCTAACAAATGGCATACCATGTGCATAGCTGGGGCAGGGTTAGCCTGAGTCTAGTCTTAGTATTTTACTGATGTTTTATATTTCTGTAGTATTTTCATTGTGTCTAGATGCATTTCATTTGATAGACGACAATCTTTTAGAGAAGTTTTAGTTAGCATTTCTGTCTTAGCTATTCTTGTGGTGACAAGAAAAGGTTTAAGAATTATCTATTGGAAAGGGTATTTAATCTGTGGTGGAAACTGTATAAAGAAATCTTCAAAGGTACACGTTACTTCAAAGATGCATGTTATGACTTCAAAGTTATGGCTGGATAGGTTCTCAGGTAGCTCAGATACTTTTGTAATAAGAAATTCTCTTTTTTATATACAGTCTTCCAAAACCACTGAACCATTAGTATTTCTGAAGCAGGGTTTGCTCATTTATATAGACTCATTTCTGAGTTTTTCAATACGAAAGCTGTCATCTGTTTATTGTTTATCTAACATCAAAAACATACACTTGAACTTACTGAGTAAATTTTTGGACTCTTTCCCCACAGCATTGCATTTAGAAATTAGGCATAACAAGAATTCATCAACAAAGCAGGGGAAGTGTGTGCAAATGTGAATTGGAGGAATTCATAAATTAGATAAAGTTTGAGTTTCTTAGAGTGAAAAAGAATAAGGTTGTTTGGCTGCTAAGCAAATCTTGTCCGAATGCCCAAGTTCTGAGCTGGACAAGTCCCAGCAGTCAAGTTGAGGAGACGTTTAGTCTCCTATTAGTGGAAGATCAGTGTACTCCTGCAGTGGGCCTAGACTTTAGCATGGAGGACATGCTCATGAGAGCAAAGGCACTGCTGTATGCAGGGCAGCCAGTTTTGTGAAGACCGTATGGGGTACAAGGTGTGCCCTAATATGGATCTCTCTGCTGTGATGCTTCTTTTTCCCTTACAGTAAGCTCCATGCTCTCACTCGAAAGAGCAGAACAGGAAAATCCCACTGCTTCTAGAAATCAGTGGCATAAACACAGGCTGATGAATGTCAACTCTTCTGTCCAGCGGAAGTGGTCTGCGATGCTTATCTGTATGATATGCTTAGGTGGAATAGAGGCTGCAGCATTTCTGCCCATCTTTATGGTTATGTGCTGCTGCTGATGGGCTCAGAAGTGTTCTGGAGTAAGTTGATGTCTGTCTAAAGCTCTGAGCCACTTCCAGATAGATTAGGGTTAGGAGCAGACCTTACAAAATTTAGTGAACTAACATAGTCACTAATCAAGGGCAAGATTCTAATGATGTTAAAGGATGCCAAGATGCAGGGCCTTCTTTGAAAAACAGAAATGATAAAAAATAAAATAAAATAAGAAAAAAGATTAATTTCAAAGGTCATGTGTAGCAGATAGCGGAGAGACAGTGAGAACAGTGTTTTTTCTAAATCAGAAAACAATTGTCAAATATGCTGCCTATTTCTGGGTATTGCTTTACTGCATGAAGCAGCAGGACAAAGCAAGGTGTTGAAATCTTGCAGTCTAGTTGCTGCAGGGATATTCTGTGATTAATTTATTTTTGAACAGGTTGATGACTGGAAAAAGATATGATTACATGGGTCAGAAGCATGATCATTGCTATGAAAAATTATTCTATGTTCTATGTAAATCTTGTCTCTAGGAGGAAAAAAATCTCATGTTCCATGACTGAAGTAACATTTCGCTACTAGTAAAAAGCTACGTCTTTATTTAAATAGTGGAATTACAGCTTTAGTTGAAATGTGTGAAAGGCTTCATATAGATTAGACTTCACTGCAAAACGATTTTTCTTTTTATAAAACATATCTTTGTCAGTATTTCAGGCTGAATTTATTGTAATTTATTGTAACAGCTACTTATCTTTTTTCCTAATAATTCCTTAAATCATATATTTTCCATTTCTGCACATCATTATTTAAGTATTGAGTACTGAAGTGCATAATATTACTTTAAAAAATCTAGTTGGGTGACAAGAATTAATTACAATTCTAAATTATTCCATAGATTTTCTATTCTACAGTAGGAGTTCTAGTGAAATGCTGGCACTAGGTAATCAGCTGGTGCTAATCTGTGTCTTCAGCTTTGAGTAGCCCAAAGAAGATTTGATGTTTTCTTTTCTGCAATAAACAAAAATAGCTTCCAAACTGTCAGAAAATAACTGTAGTTCTTAAGGGCTAATCATTACCAGCCTTTGTCATGGGCTTCTAATTGTTTCATGAATTCTGCTTCAATCAGGGAAAAGTGTGCTTAAGTGCCTATAAAAGTTTTTATGCTTCTATGATTTTCTCCCTCCTCATCTTCCTCCTCCCACTTTATGGCTTTATTCCACTGTCTCTGTTACTAAGCAACACTGCACGTGGTGCTCATGCAAATTACTGCAAACTCCCTGATAGCAAAGCAGACTAACATCAGGTTAATTTCCTGATTAATATGTGCTGCAAGAAGTGCTATTCACAACAATAGAAAAGCGGCGGGGGAAAGGCAGCTAGGAAGCAGCTTTGTAGTATAAGGAAATCTTTTGTACTTTTTAGGTCAATTTGTCTGTGTCTACTACAATCCATCCAAGCAGATGGTTGACTTTTTGGTTCCATCATTTTGGTCTCATCTGTTTTGCATTGAGCAGCCCCTGACTGCACTGTGTATATCCGATGACAGTGCAAGTGGTTGAATCGTGGTTGAATGCAGTCGTTCAATCTGTATGCAAAGGGAGATAAAGCGATTGTTTGCATGCTGATCTCGTCCTGATTTTAGAATTAAAGGCAGGACATGAGACTTCTCAGAACTGAGTGTTGTCTCTTATTTAAAGCCAATGGTCAAATTCCAGCTGACACCACTGTGAATGGACTCCAACCAGTGTTCATGTTTGTTTGATAAATGTCTTTGATATGCCATAGTACCACTCCCCATAGCTCTTCCATGACAGCTGACTGCATATTTTTGTCTTTTCCTCTTCTTAAAAATGCAAAGTCTCATTTAACAGACTGGGGACTATAACCATGTCCATGCAGCAATACCATTTTAGATGGGGATAAAGCAGGCAGATTTTAGCACTGTGCTACAGAAATTTGAAAAGCGATGTTCAGACTGCCCTGTTTGCTCACTGGAAGAGCTGTGACAGATTTATGGTTGGTGTTTTCAGAACTGCTTTGACTTCTCTAAATCAACATCAAAGTTCACTAGTAAAAGGTAGAAACTGAAAATTTAAGTATAGAATATTAGCGGGTTTAATATGTAGCTGAAAGTGTGTTTGCAGTTTTGATTATTATAAAGACTGAGGCTTTATACTTCTCAAACAGCCTAATGTTATACAGAGCCTCCAGGCAACTTCTGCTTTTGATAGTTTCTTGGTTTGAAATCTACCCATTTTCAATGTAACAGAAGTAAGAGCAGGTAATGCAGCTCTAGGAACTATATCTGCATTGACCCATCTTCAAATATTCCCCGTGTTTTACTCTCTTCTCCTTCACTTAAGACACGTTTTATCTCCTGTTTTATTTCCTTCTGAAGGAGAAAGAAATACTGAAACCACTGTCAGTAGGAAGCTGTCAAATGCACAGTCAGCAGGAAGAGTTACAGACCAGATGTCATTTAATTTTTTTGCACGACTAAATTGCAATTCAAAATGTGTGTAATGATGTTTCAGTATCTCATTTTTTTTCCTTTTTTTTTTTTTTTTTAATTTTTTTTGTAGAGTTCTCTTAAGAGAACTGCACTGTGCTTTTGGAAAAGCAAGCATTTCCCAGATCTGAAGCATATGAAGTCTTTGATTCCTCTGTTTTCTGTGAAAGCTGGCATTTGAAACAATATAGGATTAATACAGCTATGCAGCACTTTCTTCATGTTGTTCCATGTGTCTTTCTTCACTGCTACAGTGAACTTAACAGCTGTGTGTGAATGCTGTATTCCGTATTATCAGTAAATGCAACACTGCTGGCATTGCATGGCAGGATTTTCATTATAGGTGAAATGGTGATGGGCTGTCCCTACCTGTGGCAGATCTTTCAGGAGGCTGTGGGTTCTATGGATTTATTGAGCCAGATAAGTAAAGTTTATTTGCAGTGAAACTTGGTGCTAATGAGCCCAAGTGCTACTCTGCCTGGTGGTGGTGGCAATCTGCTCATGGCTGGAAGTTGTGGAGCTTTGCAGTGCCGACTGGCTTCTGCTTTGACACAGGCATATCATCAATCAAATGATACGACAGAAGAGATAAAGGCATATTCCGTCATGGAACAGCCTTGTCAGTATTTGAATTAGCTTGGTAGAAAACTTGGCCTTCAAACACCTCCAAGGTAAGCGTAACTTCAAGTGAAGTGTAAGGAAAAAAATGATCTTGCAAATAAGCTTTGCAATCTTCTTTTGGGTTGGAGGTAAGAGATCAAAATCAGAATATGCCTTAGATAGGTTAGATAGTGGGTTTGCTTTTTTTTTTCTTTTTAAATATACTGCATATTTTCTAGCATCTTGACAGGATTTTGCCCGAATGCCCTGTTTAAATCCAGCACCTGTTTGTGGGTTACAGCAATGAATGTTGGTGTTTTAGAGCTCGTCTGCTATGCTCTCAAAGCATATCCAGTACTCACGTAACAGTGAGCCCTGCAGGAAAACTGAAGTTAGATCTTACAGAGAGCGTAGTTATTCATTGTAGGTGCAGAATATTACCCAAGTTGAAGCAGTAAGTAGAACATATTTTTACCAGTTAGCTTAAAGTTTTCTTTAAATAACAGAACGTTGATTCACAAGCCTTGTTGAGCGAAACAAAATCACATTGCAACTTCAGAGTTTCTAGATTATGAGCTGTATTAAAGAAAGAAAAAAAGAAAAAAAAGAAAACGAAAAGAATGTTCTCATTTGGAGTCCAGTGTTCTTGTCAGCTCCTGTCCTTCCTAAACTCTGCTACCTCTGTTGAAAAGTAAAGCTAAAAACACCTTTGTTTGGAGGTCTGATGAAAAACTGAATTTGAACAAAACAACCTAGCCATGTGGTGTAAAGAATAATTTGAACCAACACAGTTAAATGTATTTTAGAGTAATATCTTCAATATTTTAAAATACCATCAACTTGATGTTAATGCTTCTGTGAGAAAATATTACTTCTTTGCAAAATTACCAGTTTTACCAAAACATAAAATTTGATAATCCTTTCTAAAGCAAAGCACTACATTTCTGCTGCTCGCTCATCTAAAAATTACAGGCAATAGCATACAAAGTTACCAGTGATAAACAGAGAAATTCAAGAATAGCAGAAGTATCATTTTGCTGTATTGAAGATACACACTGCACCACGTAACAGTCTAACATAGAAAGTATGCTATGAAGTATGCCTTGCTGCATATTCCTTTATACTTCGAGTGATCAAATTACACACACAAAATGACCAGGTTCTACATTAACAGTTCTCCATTAGGTGAAATTACATCTCCTGAACCTGCAAATCATAAACATCCTCTCTTTTCATGGCTGCTTTTATACAAAGAAGAGTTTGGGTCTGCAAATTTTATTACACGTGAGGGCTTTTTACAGTGCAAAACCAAAATCTTAGAGAAGGGTATAAAAATAAAAGCGCTTTGATCAAAATTAAGAAAATAGCCTTATTTTAGCTCCTTTAGTATTTCATAATTGTTCAATGAATTTAATTATACATAGTACTACTGCAGTATATATTTTCTGTTCTTTTGTATTTGTACACTGGGCTCTAAACTAAGCCTGGAGTTCAGGCTAGGTAGGCCAAGCTGATACAGATCTATATGCAGCACATTATCTGCCTCTCCTGGACATACAGTTATCTGATGGGTTTCTAAGACACTGATAATACTGGAGTACTTAGAGTAAGATAGAAATAAATCTCTTCTTTGAGTGGACTAACACAGCAACGGAGATGGCTTTCACAAAGATGCTACCTACTGATGACCAGTTTTGTATCTTTTCGTAATACTTCAGACAACAGAAGCTCTTATAATAGTAACTTTTTACAATATGAAGCTATTTCTATTGAAATAGGAAACACAGCCACCACTTCATAAACCATGACTGCACAAAAATACTGAAATGAAAATATCTAGTTTTTGACACGTTATTCATAGGGTGTTTTTAAAGCTGAAGGACACAGCACGAGACCACTACAAAGACTGTGGGATCCTGCTCTCAAACATGGTCTGTACTTATTTCTTGTATAGCCACGTCTGCAGAACTCACCAGCGACAATGAGCCTGACAGCTCTGTCATTAGCACAGCGGATTTGTTAACTCAGCCTTGGTAGCGAGGTCATTGATAAAATGGACTTAGTGATTGATAGAACAACCTCATTGCTTTGCACTAGCTTGTGGGATGGTACGTTGGCCAAGCCTGTGACACAGAAGAGCAGAACCGGAGACCCTGACCTTGTGAGTTGGGTAGGAATGGTTTGATATGTTCCAAACTGAGCAGGATGTTCTAAAGACACTTAGAAGAGCCTCTCCAAACTTTCTGAAAGTTCTTAACCCTTAGCTGAAAGATTTCTTCTTAGGTTCTTTAAAAGCAAACAGAAAACAAAATAGAAATTTGTGAAAATAGAATTATTTGCATACAGCAGTAAGTATTTCTGAAATTAACAAGTTCCTTATTAGGCCTTCTCCTTGCTCCATCCCATTTCCTCCTAGTTTGTTTGTTTGTTTCCACAGTGAACTCTTCTCCCTGGGAACACTTGCACTTTAAAATACTTAAAAAGCAGGTCACTAAGATGAATTGTTGCTGAAGCTATGCAAGCAAAACCAAACCAAACCTGGGAATCCTATTGTATTGTCTGCTGTTGTCGCAGTTCCAAGTTGATGAGAACCATCATCTTAACAGTGATTCTGGTAAAGCAAAGGACATGTGGCCTCTGCAGCACCTCAATTAACAGTGTAATTACAAAACAATTGTTTGAGCTAAGAACCCAAATTAATCCCCACTGTATCTGTAAGGGCTTTGCTGAAATTAAGGTTATTCAGCACACAGTATGATTCAGACTAGGCATTTAATGGGCCAACCAGTATAGAGTGGAGTGTGAAACATCATAAGGGACAACTGCACAATAGAAATAAATGTTATGTATGTACATCGCAGAATCACAGAATTGTAGGGGTTGGAAAGGACCTCCAGAGATCGAGTCCAACCCCATGTCCAGTATAATGTGATTTATCAGTTATTCCTCCAGCACAGGGACAGTATTCATTCATACAAGTCAACAGTCCATAACTGCAATACCCTATATTTAGGGCTAAGCGCTGCCCCTCTAAGGTCTTGAGATCCACATACCAGAGTACAGGAACAGACTAAAAGCATATCAAGGATTTTAATTTTGGATACCCTAAGAATAGAAAGTACTTTGGATACTTGTTTTTAAAATGTAATATTGTTGCATCTCAACTAACTTTGTGTTCTTTAGGAAAGTGAGTTTGTTCTGAAGTACATGAAACTAGTTCATGTTTTGATATTAAGTCAAGAAGGCTCAATACAAAGATATTGTAAAGTGGCAGAGTCGCACAGGGCCAAACCTTACTCTTCTGTCCTTTGTTGGCAAGGAGTAGGTTCTCTAGCCTTCTGCCTGCTCCTCAGTATGGAACATGCAGTCCCAAGCATATCACAAAGGCCAAGGAGGCTCTGCTCTTATCTGCACCTAACAGATGACCAGACAAAAACCAAATTTGTATTGAGTCTTTGCCTCTTGCATGCTGAAGGTCAGAATAATTAAATTGAGGTGCTTCAATGAGACACTGTGATTAGAAAGGGCCTGACCCTGCACCCCATGGCACTGCTGTTCTGCATGCCTCACTCACAGGTCTCCAGCACAGGATTCTCAGCAAGTACGTGGGTAGGGGATAGCAAGGATCAGCAACAAAGTGTTCTCAGCACCTGCACTGGTTATAGCACGATGGGTGAAGAAAATGGTGTGAGTTTACTAAAGGAGAAGGGGACTTCAACTGATTTCTGCTTTGAGGCTCTGTGGGAGCATCTGCAGTTGCTCCCATACTGCATATGGCTGCATGCAGTAACAGCTGTGCTCAGGAGGCATTAGCTCTGCTGCTGCCCTGTTAGATTTGCTGGAGACTTTTAACTTCAGATATAGGTGGTTTTCAGTATGTATTGATTTTTGTTTTAGGAAATGCTAAAATAGGATTCTGTCCTTGACAGCTGCTGACCATTCTCCAACCCCTTAGAAAAAAAATATATTTATATCTGAGAGTTATTTATTTATTAGCTATCTATTCAAGGCTAGCATTTCGTTCAAAGCACAACAGCTGCAATCCTTTCCTGGAGCAACCCAGAAGAATGTGCATGCCCTAGCTTTTTCCCACGACACAGGTAGCACCAGCAGCTAGGATACATGCTCTTGAAAATGCAGGATATAGCTTGAAATGATGAAAATCGCTATGGCTTCTGGTCTGTTTTGTCCTGTGATAGTTATTTTTATTATTCATAGTCACTGCTGACTGCTTCTTTGTCTTCCTGATAATAAACGAGTCATTTCAGTTAAATACTTAGTTACTGCTTGCACAAGTATGGGTTTTTTTCTGTTTATTATATATGTATGCAAAAATAGTCAAAGAATTTATGTGCGTCTTTGAGATATCTCCTGTAGTAACACAGTCAACACTTTGTAAATGAGCTATGATTGTGGTGGTCTGGGACACTGGTATTTGGTGACCAAAGGAATCAGCAGGTGTTGCAGAAACACTTGCTTTGCTCCTTCCCAAGGAAGCTGAATACAAAATTGTCCATCCAGGAAGCAGTTACTTCTACAAAAGTTTTGCCAGAGGCAAGGACCTGCAGATCTATCAAGAGGCAGGAAAATATTGCTGCTTCTTCCTTTAGTAACTTTTAAGATGAAAAATGTGTGGCTGTGTCCAGCAGGTGGCAAGCACAGCACACCGAATCGTGTCTGAGAAAGAGGTACCTCCTCCATTGGGGCTCCTGATGCTGTTCGACTTGTACGCGTATACGTGAACAAAATGTCATACAGATAAATGGCAAGCTCTGATAGTCCTTCATCAGCTTACTGTGTGCTCTGGATGCTATTTATAATGCATGGCACTGCTGCCGTATTTATTTTCAAAGAATGGCTATTTCACACACCTGTGTAAGGATATAAGCTGAAAATAAAGCGCTATATGTGAGAATAACTCAGCTGTCCCTGAACGACACGTTCAGGTATCAGATTTTTTTAAAATAGCTTTCAATTAAATCAACCTTCAATGAAAAAGCATTTTTTAGTGAAGTACAGCTGTAGAGGTTTTACTGAATCATCACAGTGCCTTGTAAATAGGAATTTATAGAAAATCCAGCTGCTTGCTAACTAAGCAACATTAAAGATATCATTCAGAAGATTATAAATACCACAAATTCTCCAGGGTCGTGTATTTGTCTATGTGACAAATATGTGAATTTTTGGAATTTTTTTTTCTTAAGCTTTATTATGTTGGAAAGTATTTACGAGCTCATGTATCTTTGAAGAAAATAAATGGGAGTTAATCAGGCAAATATTTTCTGGAGTTCGTTGTCTGAGATTTATAAGGATATGTGAGGATTTCAGGAGTTGGAACTTCTTATCACCTTTTCCCCTTCATTTGTGGAGAGCTTGAGCCAGATTTTTGTTCTGATTTATGCTAGTATAAAATTAAAAATTGTTAAAATTGTTCCATAAAATAAAATGTGGGTCTACATAGAGCAGATAATCCTGATTCTAGGATCAGTTTCATATAAGTAAACAGCAATGAAGTAAATGCCAAGGACAAAGTTTGGTCCTGCTTATTTAGTGATATGACTAAAAGCATCACAATGCTTTTGTCAGAATCCGAGCTTAAATGTCCAGGAATTTTGAAGAACTGAATGGATCTCGTTAGTTGGTACTTCTCTCAGAGTTATTCTGGTTATTCTACAAAAATAGCTTGAAGGTTTCTACGACTTCTGTTTTCCAACAGTTGCATAAAGCATGGGATTAGCCCACTCCATAAGCTGTGTTCTTCAGTCAGCACAGCACACAATTGAGAAATGTGAGGAAACCCTATTTGTGTGTCTGTCTATATATATATATATATATATGTGTATATATTACGAGTATAAAAATACCCATTGGGATAAAAATGCTTGAAGAAATGTTTGAAATCTCTAATTAGGAATATAAATCTAAAAATATATTTATTCTATATTTAATAAATAAACCTGCATTTTATTGCATATATTATGAAATTTTGCTATTTAAAAATGGAAAATAGTAGCACAAATCAGAATGAGACTAGTTTCATGGTCCTTAAATTTCAGTTTAAGTTGGGCCTGTAGATAAAGTATATGTTAGAGAAACAAGTTATAAATACAATGACAAATGACTCATTAAAAAGAACAACAACAAACAACCTACAACAAAAAAAAACCCACAAACCCAAAACCAAGCAGTGTAGTTCCATCAGGGCCTGAAACAAAACTTGGCAAAACTTGGCTCACATGCGCAAAACAGGTTCTTCATAATTCACGTCACTTACAAAAGCTTTTCCTTTGAGTTCAGAGATGATCTGTAGTTTTGAGTAAATGGCAGAATGCTGACAAACTCTGATGTACCTGTCCTATCATTTATGCTGCTTTCAACGAAGTAAAACAAAATGAAAATCAGGCAGTCCTCCACACAAGGTAAAATAGAAGGCCACTGCTAAATCTTTGCAGTGAGATTTTGCTGAAGTGATTTAATGTTTCTGTAATAAGCAGTAAGCTGTGATGTCTGGGACTGCAGATGGATTTTGTCATTCATGCTGCTTCGTTCACAACCTTGTTCAGGAAAAAAGAATATAGCGAAGTGCATCACTCAGTGTCAAAAGACCCAGCAGTCTTTTTAGTGGGCAAGCGTATATTTTCTGGTGGTCGATACGAGAGGGAGCTCATTTTTGTAGTGAGACTTGGATGTGTGCTGACATTTGGTGGAATGTATTTTATTAGCTGAAGGAAGTATTTTTTAAAGTTTTTTCCAAAGAAAACATAAAAAAAAGGATTCAAACAATTATTAAAGTAAGCGATGCAAATAGTAAAGGGCATAGCTGTATCCACAATATCAGTGATTTTGCAGTCTGTTATTACATGTAATTGAATTAATACATCCAGAAAAGTGAACACTTGATGAGGAATCCAGGAAAAGAAGAAGAAAAACACTATTGCCACAATCATCTTAAAAATGTCATCATTTCTGGTCTTATTTCTTTGAATTTGATATGCCTTCTTCAGGGTCTTCCAAATCAGGGTGTAGCTTGTTAGTATGATAAGAAAAGGGATCAAAAATCCCAGTAAATTCTTGGATAAGCCTAACCCAACCCTCAGTGTTGTGTTATTGTTGTCATATCGAAAGCCACAGACTGTCATGTTCAAGTTCTCCGCAAAAAAGATATTACGATGAATGATGACGGGCAAACTGGCCACACCAGCAAGGAGCCAGATGACAATGCAGGTTACTCTGGCAACAAACGTGGTACGCCGGATTCGTGACTTCACTGGATGTACTATGGCCAGATAGCGGTCGATACTAAGGCATGTGAGTAGGAACACGCTGGCGTACAAATTGAAACTGATTCCTGCTGATGCTAGCTTGCATAAACAGTTGCCAAAAGGCCACTGGTATTCCATGGCCGTGTAGGCTGCCCAGAGTGGCAGAGTTATTAAAAAGCACAAGTCAGCCAGTGCCAGGTTTAGCAGAAAGATGCTGGCCACTGTTTTTAATTTCATGTAGCAGTAAATGACAATAACGACCAGGCTGTTCCCAAATATGCCTATGATGAAGATGATACTGTAAACAGTTGGAACCATAATGTAGATGTAACTGTGCCTTCCTGAAACAGGACAGTCGACGTGAATTCTCTTAACAGTTTCTTCAGTAGAATAGTTTGGGACCATCTTGATCTCTTCTGCTGTGGCCTTGTTTCAGGGAAACAGTGTGAAGATCAAACCTGTGGGGGGGGGAGGAGCAAAAAGAGGAAATAAAAATAGTTCATGAGGGATTTAGGGTGTTTTTTGTTTTTTTAAGTTTCAATTAAATCTCAAGATTTTCTGTTTAACTGGGGATACGAATCATTGTAGCAAATTCCATTTCTTACTCATAAGACATGGAATAGTCAGCAATTAATCTGCTTTTCATTAACTGACTTCTGCCTATGACTTTCAGTTGAAAACTAGGTTGCAGGTACCCCATTATTATTCGCTACTTTTCCTGAAAAACTTAAATGGAAAGCAATGGAAACAGATTTTTCCCCTTTTAATTTTTATTCATAAATATATGGTATTATCTCTCTACTGGTGTTCCTTTGCTTTTCTTTCCATGTGCTTGTCTCATACAGCTAATGCTACTGGTGTTTCATGCTTTTCCTCAATTTTATAATTTCTGGGCCATATCTTGCCCTCATTGTCAGTGAAGTCAGAATTTCCTTCCGAAAACATGAGCGTAGGGTTCTTTTCTGGCTTTGAATAGAAGTAGTAATCAGGTCTGCAATCTGCAAGTTGTGAACATGCAGTTCATTCTCTGCAAAACTTTACCCTGACACCATAGATAGCGGTTGCCTCAAATACAAAGCACTTGTTTGTCTGGAACTCACACTGACTTGAGTGGGAAATTCACAATGTGTGTTTCTCTTCATTTTTTGTTTGGAAGGCAGGCGGATGAAACCAGCAGTTTCTTTTACTTTGCTCTTTGCTGATTTGGAGCAAAAGAGTAGATTATATGTTGCAGCCTTGCTGCTATACCTATAGGAGGGGATTTAATCTGACCCTACAGGGACCTGGAAGTGAGCCATGCAGTATGTAACAGTTTAGCAATAAATAATAATAATTTAACAATGCCCAAATCAACCCAAGAATACTGATTCTCAGCCCACAAAAACTGAAGGGAAAATTCTTTTTCTATAACAGATGTGTCTCGATAATCTTGATCATTACAGCTTCTTGAAAATACTGAGGAAGCAGTGAGCCAACATCTTAAACTGATCAATTTATATCTGCTAAAACAGTCATAGAGTCATTAAGGTTGGAAAGGGCTTCTAAAATCATCTAGTCCAAACATCCACCTACCACCAATACGGCCCCCTAACAACGTCCCTCAGTGCCACATCTCCACGGTTCTTGAACACCTCAAGGGATGGTGGGTGACCCTTCTGTCTCTCTGGGCTGCCTGTGCCAATGCATCACCACTCTTTCTCAAGAGTGAAGAAATTTCTCTTGATATCGAACCCAAACCTTCCCTGGTGCATCTTAAAGCTATTCCCTCTAGTCCTAAAAGTCAAGGAGAGCCAACACAGAAGCATTCAATGCCTTTGAAATAAACAAATGGAGGGGAGGGAAAGAAGGGAGGGTGAGCCATGCTGTCTTTTGGTGTTTTCTCAACTGATTTCTATTTTAAAGTTGACCTTGCAGAATATAGCAGAAACAACAGTGCTAGGAGTTGGTTGTTTGTTGCTAATTTTCATTTACACTAAAAGAATCCAACAGATTTCTTTCAATTTTTTGAACGAGGTTCCAGATTAAAATACAACAATATGTTAATGAGCAAATGTTATAAAAATAATGACCCAAAATGGCAGATAGCTGTACATTCAGAGTCTTTACTTAGATTACTTTTTCCTATAATCAAGCGCTGTATCTCTCAAGCAAAGCTATCTGCATATCTCAGAAACTGTGCTTAAGCACTCTATCATTTTACTGTGTATGTTTAAAAAAAAAAAAGTACAAAGAAAGAAAAGAATTCAGATAAGAGTTATTTTGATCTCTGATGTGAATAGTCTTCTGCTGGACCTTAAATATTTAGAAGCTACCTAGATTCTGTCTGGCTTAGAAGTATGATGCTGAACTATGAATGACTGAAAAAAAAGAAAAAAAATCTCTGAAAATCCAAGCTTGTGCTTCTTTGTTGTTAATTAGTAACCTCAGAAACAGAGTCTAAGGATGTTAGAGAAGTCACAGTTCACATTACTAACTTATGTTAAGTAAAAAGTATTGAAGTAAGAAAAATACTTCTAGACCACATCAATTCTATGGAAACTGTACAAATATGGCACTCGTTTGGTTTGCCAGGGCTTGTGTGTTTTGCAGGACTAATTTCCTTATTAATGATTTATGGCTTTAGCTGTGAGTCTGATACTAAACTTCCAGAGTGAATAAACAGCCAGTCTTCACTTAAAACAAAAAGAAAGAAAGGAAACTTAGAAAAATAAAAATAAAAATCGATAGTTATTATCGCAGAGTAATTTTTATTGCTGTGTGCAGGATCCTGACAGCTGTCAGCCCAACCCAGTCTGTGCTGCTTGAAAACAAGATTAAGTGAAATATACTGGCTTTAAAACAAACAAAAAACCCTGTAATGTCACTTTTGTATAAACAATATATATTCAGAAAGATACTTGCTCTTTCAGTAGTGTGGGCTGTGTTGTTAAGGAGGCAGTTGCTCATTATTTTCATTGCTAGCACTGACGTTCAAGGGTGGGTTGTGTGGGGCCCTGGGCAACCTGATAATGCCTGATTTAATGGGTGGTAACCCAACCCACGGCAGGAGGGTTGGAACTGGATGATCTTTAAGGTTCTTTCAACCCAAGCCATTCCACGTTTCTGGTAAAGGCAGAATGCTACTGTGTTAATGACTGATGCGCTCCAGCTAGGAGACAAATCTTATTCCTAAATAGTTGACTTTTTCATCTTTGTTTTTAACAGGAAAGTGACACACAGGTACACCTCTGCAAAGCCCATACAGGAGGTCTGGGGAAAAGCCATGCACTGAACACAGAATATAGGTTGCAGTCAGTACCTTTTGAGCATGTCTCTCTTCGGCCCTCACTTAATTATGTTTTAATATTCTTTTTTTCCCTCTTAGTGCTCTATTTTAAGGTCTGCATCAGTAAGCTCATTCAGTAAATCAAATGGGGCAATCTCAAGACTTAGGATCTTGATATTTCTGGATATTGGAATATCTAGATAATTCCAGCCAATGACAAACCTTTTGTCAAGATATGTAAATATCTACCAGGCTCTCTGATTTATTCTGTGAATTAGTCTTGATGCTTCAAAATGACACCATCTTTTTCTACCATGCTTAAGATGTTACAAAGTTAAGCAAATACATCTGATGTTACACATATGTACTCCATTTTGATCACATATGGCAATTTGTGCTTATCTTGCTGGCTCTCACTGTGCCATATCTACAGTACCTGGTGTCTGGCTCTGTGGGAGGTCATCCTATTCACAGGACAGGGCGCACCAACACAAAAAGACCTCAAGATAAATCCTCTTATTCAGCCCTTGGTTGTGAAAGTGCTTGACAGTAAATAATAGATTCTGCAACACCGAAGTCTGGCAATATGTACCTTGCCCCACCTACATGCTGGTGCTGTGTGCTCTGTTCACTACCACAGGCAGCAAATGGGGCTTTGAGCAACCTGGTCTAGAGAAAGGAGTCTTTCCTGTAGCAGGGGGGTTGGAACTACATGATTTGAAGGTCCCTTCTAACCCAAATCACTTTTTATCTTATATCCTGTGCTTATTTATCCACTGAGATAGTGGTCAAAAGTCAGCACTATGAAACTGAAGTCAGCATTGCAAATCAGGCCTGCAGTAAAGTATGCAAGGCCCAGTTAAGGTTGAGCAAGACATTTCTCCAAGACTAGATAAATGGTTATAAACACTTTATAAAAGCAGGTGCTTCCACATAGGATGTATTACAGACTACAGAAATAGTGGTTAGTGCAACTTTCTTCTCTTAGAATTCACCACAACAGAATAAACCACTGTCCACTTAAAAGCAAGTACTGAAATTGTGCACACAGATAATTCCATTTAAAGCATCTTAAATGACCTGAGTTAACATAATGATAATTGGATCATTTGAAGGCTGATACACAAGGAGCTTTTTCTACAAAGACTGAATTGAAGTGATTGTGAATGGCTTGGCAGCATCAATCTTAAAGCAAATTATCTGGTGAGCAGCAAACCCCTGTTGTATGTTACTGTCCTGTTTGACCTTTTATCTTTTTTAATTACAATGATTATAATGAGTCACTGATAATGAAATGCTTGAGACTGCTCTACCGACTATTATTTACCACTTCATTCATTGCTTCTGTTGGGTGAACATGCATCCTAATTAAACTGCCTGTCGAAACAACAAGGAATGCTAGGCCCATACAAGGTAAACAGCACTCTGCCTGCTGAAAGATAAGATCACACTGACAGTGGCTTTCTGTGAGAACTTCATCAGCTATAAATAGGTAAGCAGATGTCACAAGTCAGTTTTCAAACAAAAAAAATGTGTTTTTAATATTTGCTTTGATACAAACTAAGCAAACTGACTGAACAACCCTGCCACCGTTAGGAAATGTGGTGGTGCTTTTTTTCCTTCTGATGGTAGGTTATTTACTTTTCTCATAAATGAGATATTACCATGTTGGAGGATGATGCATTCTAATTTTATACAAAATTATTACACAGGGAGAAGAGGCTGCAATATGTTTGGAACAGTATGTTCAGTATTGAACTATCTTTACTTTCTTGTGGTCCAAGCTTTTTCCCTCTATCTGGAGATTTTAGCTCCCACTCCTTTCCTAATTTCTTGTATTCTTTTTCTAATTGCTGAGAAACTAATGATACTTCCCAAATGCTTTATCTCACTGCTTTTTTTTCCTACCCAGCTTTGCAACCCCTTTGTTCACAGTATTTTTTAAATATAAATGTATTTTTTTTTTCACTTCATGTCCTACTTCAGCCCCTTCCTTGCCTTCCTGGAGCTCCTGAGCAGAACCAAGCTTATATTCCACAAATACTTTGCACCAAAAGCAGTAGGAATCCATCCAGAGAAAAGAATTACTGTTTAACAAATATGGATTTAGAAGATAAATGAACATAAGAAACAAATTGAGTGCAGTTCCTGTCTGAGCAAACAGTCTTGCAGAAAACCTATGCTCATGTAATAATCATAAATCCATTCTCCAGAGCTGGGGGAAGGACAATTGCTTGGGAACCCTGTGAATAATGTCCCCAGCAGGAAGAGACTGGACATTCTGCAAACCTTTCTCCTGGCTCTTTTGTTGCTTCTTCTAACAGCCAGTTTTCCTCATTCATAGCTTAACGAAGTATTTTTAGTCTACAGTTGATATGTGAATTGAGAAGGGTGAGAGCAATGCAGACACTCAAGCAGTAAGGACACTATCGTGGCCTTGCAGTGTATCCGGGCCTCCTGTCATCACTATTGCTGTCTTCCACAGAGGTCAGTGTCTGACTTCGTGCTGAGTGACAATAAGCAAACATACTGCTGAAATGTAACGGCAGCAGGCAGTGTGGAACTGGAACCCTGTCTGTGCATTGGTCAGGAGCAGCAAGAACAGAAGTAAGCTTCAAAAGATCCTTATTTGTAACTGTCAAGTTGGGTGCTGCTTTTGCAGTTCTGGAACAAAAAGTGATTTGATATGAGAACAAGTAGAATTTACGGAATCCTGTAACTTGGCCTCTGCATAGATGTCCTCCTATTCAGTCTTGCATAAAGCAACTGCTGCTGCACTGAAACTGCTGTCAGTTTTGTGGTGCTTGCTTTTACTATGTGCCTGAGTCATAGTGAGGTACTTAACTTTTTACTTCAGAAGTATGCTCTGATACTTTTGAAGAAAAAAAAACCCGTATAAATGTGTATTTGTACGACCTATGCTAATATATTTCTACACTCAATTATTACTCTTACTTATTCCATAAGGTAGGTGGAGTGTCATCCATATTCATGCATTTTGCAGCAGTGGGACACTGATCTGAAATAAATTTTAATTAACTTGTGTTTTGCTTACACTATCTTAACGTGCAGCAATTAAACTTTTATTTGTGCTTTATTACTTTTACAACTGCTGCTTTGAATCACGTAGAGGAGATGTGTACTGGTGTTCTCTTGGCAGTCTTGCATTGCAGAACTGTAAATTTATATGTGTATATACATATATAAGCTATACTTAAGAATAAAATATTTATCTTTTTATATGTAGATTCTTTCTCCTTGCTGGAGCTGACAGAAAAATAATAACTTTGTGCTAGCTTTATGTACGTGATGCATAAAGAGCCAATATCTTCATAGGATTTGCTTCCTCAGAACTCTAAATTGTTTATCACTTGGTTTTTAGCTAGCAGAAGACTAGTTATTGCTACCTTGTAAACAGAAATTGTTTATCTACTCTGACCTTCTCTGTAAGAACTTCTCTGTATTTATTTCTTGCACATTTCAAGAGTCTGTCCTTCTGTATGATGGCTTTCATAATTTATGCTGAAAAGAATGAGCATCTCTGCTGTGTGTTTTCAGAGGCTACTCTCATTAATTTTCCCTCGCTTCCTAAATGTCTCTCAACTTTACTCAATTTTAGACAAATTTTATGTGCGAAAAGGGCAGATAAAAAGATGTTTTCATCTGGAAACATCAATGCTTGAGGAGTGAGTGAATATTGAAATCAGGCAGGAGGACGCTACTCTGAATGCTTTGTTTTGGGTACGGGAGGAGGAAAACGTGTAGGAAAATAAGACAGTTTAGCACAGTGATACTTGAATTGTTTTGGAATTTAACTAGTATAATACAATTTTTGACCACTAGAGGTCCGTATTTCCTATTTAAAAATATTTAATATTCAAGTGTCTTCAGTTTTCAAAATACCACTTTCAAAATTATTCAAGATGTAAATACAAAACAAAATTCTATCAAAAACATCTGTATTTATGTAAAGTATTACGTACCAGTGTGAGCCACTCACATTTTCTTTTATTACATACTAGTTTATATCTAATTTCCTTTATTCTACTATGTTCATGGTTTTGCAGACCTTCAGTCCAGTTCTTGCACCAGGAAGTCATGGAGCAAGGCCCTGGCACTTTTAGACATATGTAGTTAAATTATAAAGCTTTGCCTTGGCTCAATTAAAAAAAAATAAAAATAAAAAATAAAAAATTAATAGAGAGAGTAGAAGTATAATTTACCTAAATAATGTAGGAAGAAAAAGTGGCACCTACACAGTAAACTACATTTCTTTCTAAACTATGCCTGTTATTAGTCAAACCATAATTCTTCCAAATATCAGACAGAATATTAGTGAAAGTGATTCTAAGTTATTTTGACTCAAATGTGTATTTCAAGGAAGTTTTCATTGCTGAAAAAGCAACTTCAGAACTAATTTTGTGATGAAATGGCAATGTGATCCCACACAGCTTTTATTATCAAATAGTGATTTTTAAACTGCGTAGAATGTATTTTTTGAGTTGTAAACAATTTCATCGTTTGAAAATTTAAGTATCTTTTCCAACCACACCGACCCAAATCGTCTGTTCTACAGTGTCTAGAACCCCTAAAATGTTTCAAGGCCTCAATCAATAGAGGCTGTGATCGCTCCACGCTGGTGTGCTGTATTACCAGAGCAGCTTCTGACCACTTTTGTTTGAAAGGGAGATGGAACAATCCAGAGGGCCAGTCTTGTCACTGCCGCTTGTTCTTAGACAGCCCTAAGAGTCTTCTGTTAATCCCCAAAGTTTTGGAGGCAGTTGAGAAAAGTGCCATGTTCTGCATGGAGTGCAACAGACTTGTTCTAGTTCTAGGACACTATGACCCAGTCTGAGTCCCTACAATTGAAGGACTTTTAAAGCAGACAAATATTGGTTTCAGAGAAGCAACACCTCTATTAAAGCTTTGTGGTACTATTAAGCATTTAGTAATACTTCTATGTAATATGTGACAAACCTTCTGGATGCCCTTTCCAACAGCTTACACTGCATTAACATTGCAGATGTTACAGTTAGCTGCAGGGGAAGTGAAAGCTTGGACAACTTTTTCATGTACTCGTGTAGTACTTGCAGGGTCCAGGAACACTGGAAATACTTATTTATGCAATTTAGTTCTTTGGCCACAGTTAACTACCAATTCCCTCCTCATCTGTTTTGTTTTTTTTTTCTCCTACCAAGAGTTGGGAAATCCTGATATCCATACTTCTACAAAGTTGTATTCCTTCAAGGAAGGATTGCTTAACTTCACTAGAATTTCTCAACCTCACTAGAACACTAGCATGGTGATTATAAGGTTATTATTTTTTATTTTTTTAATAAAGTTTGTTGACTAACCCACAGATCATCAGATCATTCATTATGGATAGCCAAAAGTATAGTAACTGACTTTTAGTAAGTATTTTAGTTCATAGATTTCATTTTTCTGGTCTTCTAGGCTAGGGCTTAACACTAAACATTGTTCTCTGGGAGTTTTTCATATGTAAGCACAAAATTTAGTTTCCTCCATTAAACAGCTGAGAAAAACCATTCTGAGGTTCGATAAATGTAAATGTGCACTCCAAAACACTGCAGGACTCGCCATTCTCACCATGCACTGTGTTTGTTTATCTAATCTCTTGGGAAATTTTGGTGAGGTGGAGGTTTTATACATCACTTGCTCTGGCTTGATGGTGTACCCAGTCTTCTGGGTAGCTTACAGCTTTCCATGTAACTTTCTGGTCTCTTCCTTGTTTATCCTTGAGAGCAATCTGTTCTTGTTCTTTGACCAAGACTGTAACAAAGTATGCACACTCTCTCGTGTTTAGTATGACTTAAGGAAATACAATACATCCAATACTTAAGTGATAGGAATGTAAAGTTATCCATATAGCCCTAACTTGAAAATTGAAAAAAAAATAAAATAAAACGAGAATGTAAAAGAAATTCCTAGCTTAAGAATTCTAGTTCAGTGTTCTTAAACTAAACATCAAAAGGCAAAGCTTCAGAGAAGATGATATCTGAAAATGGAATCTCTAAGTGATATCCCCATGTCCCAGTGCTGGGACACTTGCTCAGGCTTGTCAGAAATGAAGATCTTCTTTCTCTCATTTAGTTTATTAACCTATACCCAAATTCCTTTTTAAAAATGAGTTGAAGCAGAAGATGGTCCCTCTTTTTGTTTATACCACAGGGTAAAAAATGGCCATTTTTTTCTAAAAGACACAGAAGACAATTGGATATATCAATATTTCTAAATGAGGCCATTAACTATCATTACCCATCAGCATGGATTATTATTTATTATTGTTATTATTGAATCTCTGTTCTATCAATTAGTTTTACCAGAAAGGAAGATTGGTGATAAACGAGAGAAAAAATATTTATAATCAGTATGCAAACCTAAAGATTACTTAACAGGGACTTATCAGCACCTCTCTTTTTTTTTTAACAGCCCCATTTAAGGCATAATGGCAGAAAGAGAAAAGTCTTTCAAATCATGGCAGTTCTAGAACTTCTAACATTTTCAACATTAACCTGTAAAAATTTTTGAAGGGCAACATAAGATGCTGTTTTATTCTAAACATACAGTTCAGTGTACATTCATAATTTCAGATGTGATGTCTCGTTATGTAGGTACCCTTAGGGTATTTGGAAGTACCCAAAAGAGTCCACAGTTAACAAGAATGAAGCCATCAAGTCCCAGAACGAATAAAAGTGAGATTAGTTTGAGCTGTGAAAGGTTACGTGATGCACAGTTACTTTCTCCAAATGATAGTAAATGAGTGGATTAACACATTTCCTTTATTGCAGCCAGAATTGCCTATATAAAATATAGTGTGCCCCATGTGATTATTTTTAATAAAAGACAGAAATCAAATTCAGGTTTGCTAAGAGCAAGTGAAATAACTTGATGAATTTTAAGTTTCTATTTTGATAGCTTAGTTCCATGGAATAAGAAGTTTTAAAGTATTTTTTTAATTGCACAGCAGTGCACATTCTACACAAATGTAGCTTCTGGACACCTAACCACACATCTATTAGCATCATTATTTCCATGGAGAATGAACTATAAACTTCTACAGTGAACTCCGCCAACCTGAGGCATAAGGGAGCTGTTATTAATTCTTGGCTTGACTCAATTCTATGTTCCAGCCTTACATTAAAAAGGCTTTGGAGAGACAAGGTGGGGGAGGACTTACTGAAGTAAAAAAAGCACCGCTGAAAGCGCTTATCCGGTCTCCTATCAGAAGAGGACATATCACATATGAATTCAGGTCACGTATAAGAATCACGGTTTGACTTACTGGGTACATCATATACCTATTAATCAGTTTAAAGCTATGTGGTGCTCTTCACTGGATCTTGTGGGTATCTTCATAAGCATATGAGCTTAAGCTCATAAGCACTAACTGCCATTTTTACTTCCTAAGTCAGGGGAGGAAATCTGCAGAGTGCTCAGAGCTTAATAAGGAGTTACAGTTTTCCATGTTGTTGTGAATATCTTCAGTCTCTGATCATTCACTCTTGCTGAAGCGAATGTCTTAGTGAGCCCTTAGTTCTGCTATCAAGATATCTGTACTACTCATTGGTTTCACAAGTCCAGTGGAACACAGCTATCACCTGGAAGGTAGTCTTATTTTGGGAAGGTCACTTCCACAGCTTGCTCTGAAGGCAAAACAAGAGCCCTTCTCCTCTGCTGTTGCTCAAGGATGAGACAATGTATGAGCAGCACAGAAATATCTACTGGTTTAGCCTGAAGATCTGCTCTTTTTAACAATGTTTGAATATACAAAGACAGCACCTGCAGCTGAAGGTACAACTCAGAGGTACCAGTTGTTCCAAGCATTGCTATGACAAGAACTGGACCTGGCAGGAAGAAACAGTACTCGGATGGCTACCTTTATGGAACTGAGGAATGAAAGGCAATGTTGACAAAATGATGCACATATAATTAGCAAACTGAGCTCACATCAAATACTTGAGAAAAGGTGAGTTTCCTGTTTTCTCATTTGTATGATCTCGTTTTTCAATTTAACCAGTTGATTTGTCTGTACTTCAGTCACCTTCTCATTGTCTACTTCTATTAAAGAAACTTGCATTGTAGTAGTAGCAGTCAAGCTATTCTGGTGATGGCACAATATTCCCACTGCAAATCTTTAAAACTTCTTGAAAACAAAAGTAATGTGGAGTCTAAAAACATCAAAGATCCTGTGACAGAAGTGATGGAACTGCATTTCTGTACTTCCTTGTAGAACAGTAAGAAAGGTGCTACAAGACTTTATGTGCATAGATTTCCTCTAAGTTGTAGAGCACATCAGCAATATTTGACTAGTATGGAAATACTATGCTGTGTGTGAGGCCTTACTTATATACATTAATCCTCAAAGAGACTTCTTCCTGCCATTAAGCTAAATATGGGTGGAGCCTTGGGGGGATCTAAAGCTATTTATGTCTAAGAACACACAGTCCTATCTGCAGATTATACTTTATAGTTCTACTTTTTTTTAACCTAAAAGTATAGAAGATATATAGAAATATATATAAAAATGTAAAATGATAAATAAGCTAGAGGAGACTTCTCAAGTTTGAGAAATGCATCGTGCAGGGCAATACATGCATTTTCATCTGCAGCAAGAGCTAATCTGTCAAAGTGGTAGAGACAAAAAAAATTTGCACACATTTATAAGGCTTTCACTCATGTAAAAACCTCTAATGAACTGCACTCCTGCTTCTCACCTATCACCAGTGGTTAAAGTGACTGATAAATTTTAGTAGCGAAAACATCAACTGAAAAACAAGCACTCGTGCAGATGCGGCATTCATACATGGACAAAGACATATCAAAGTCACTAAAGCACCTTGTCATGTTAGTTAAAACTTCCATGTTAGCCAGTACAGCGTTGCATTTCTAGTAACCTGGCTGGTGACTCCTATCAAACTTCCTGCTAGTCAAGGCGTTTTGGCTCTGGGGAAAAACAAATCTTATGCTGAGCATTTTTTCTTTTGACTTCATTGTGAAAAATATTGTTTGTCCTACTGGAGAAGTTCTAAAGCAAAAGCAAGTGTATTGTGAATTTCTGTGTAAGGAAATGAATGTTAGATTTCAACGCCCATGTTCAAAAGACGCTTTGTTTTCCATGTGTCATAATTCAGCCCTGCATATCAGGACTTGGTTCACTGGGTCTGATTGAGACACTTGATTATTTTTGTTATATAATTAATTTAGATATTCTTATGGTGGGAAAATACTGCACTATGGCAATCTGCCTCAGAAAAGACTTTTTTTCCTTAAATGAAAATGTTAGTAACAGCCTGGAGGGAAAAGTTAAAAGATTAAAAGCACAGGATCAGCATGGAGGCTTCTTAATGAATACCTCATTAGGGTCAGAAAAAAGGAAACCAAAGGCAGAAAGGAAAGAAAATAGTATGGGTAACTGCTGAAGTACAAGAGTTATTCAGACCTCTTCCCTCCTTCCTTCCTCCCCAAAATCTTTTAAAATGGTAATGCAGTTAAGCCCAAGAGAAATTAGTGGCATTGTAGCTGTTAGTAAGTGTAACATGGAGAACATAGAGGCCCAGTCCTGCTTTCACTTAAACAAAACTCCTCTTAGGGGACTAGGAGAAAATCTGATGAGCAGCCAAACACGAAGATAAGCAATGCATCTGTGATTTTTTTTGATACAAGTCAGTTGGATTACTAAGGTGCTAAGGGGTTAATCAAAGAGAATGAAAGCTCAGAGTCAGATACCTTAATTCAAAACAGTGTGGAAGGTGTTACTGCCCATGAAAAAAACATACTGTGATCCCTAGTGCTTTGTCTGGAAAGCTGCATGCTTAATAGAATGATAGCAAAATAGATGTTCTGCCAAATGTGTATAGCTTGTTTCCTGTTTGCTTTTTTTTCCCAGTGTAAAATTTATTCAATTATTGAAATCTCTTTACCATTCTGGCTCTGAGAATTTTCCCTTATAGGTACTGAGTACCACCAAGAAAGATAACAAAACCAAGAAGGATGGCACAGCCCAAAAAGGTGAAATGCACCTGCCCTACCCTGCTTCTCCCTCCCCAAATAACCCAAACCTGATAAAAATAAACATCAACCAAATCCACTAAAAACAAACACACAAAAAACACCACAAGGGTAAGCTCACATGCTGTGAATCATTGCACTCTGAGTAAAATGCACTCTTGATTTTCAAGCAAACATAACTGAGAAGGATAGCACTGTGCACTCCAAAATATGCCACAGTAGCTCTACTTCACTGCTAGGACAACTATTAATTGAGGTGAGGAATATATGGCTGCCCTGCACTGAGGTGACTTTTTTCCTGATGGTATGCATAAGAACTCTTGGTGAAACGAAACAGCATGATAACAACGTACTTGCATTCAAAATATTTTTAAGCCCTTTTTAAAAGAGTTTTTTTGGAAAGCACATGCATAAACATATATTTTTTTTTCTTACCCAAATAAAAGCTTGATTTAAGGACAAACTGCAACTCTCCTAACGTAAGTTGCTGTTGGTCAGTTAACAAAGCCAATAGTAAAACAGAGACAAACCTAGCAGAAGAGTTACAGTTCCACTTAGAAAACAAGTGTTTTCCTGACCCACATGAACTGCAGTACCTGAGGAGGAAGAAACTTCTGGGCAGCTACCAAGAGTAGTAGTTGACTCACTCTTGGGTTCATAGGGAGGAAAGGAAAACTGTATAAACACTTAGTTTGAGGTTACACAAATTAGGGGAGAAGAGAGAAAAGCCAAAAAAACAATTTTTGTGAAGAAAAATAAGGAGACGCACGTCTTATAAAGTTAGATTGAAAGGGGCATGGTTTCTAAATAAACAACTTCAGTCTGCATCTTTGTGTGTCATGTGCTGGCTGCTTTGAGCAAAGGGTCTGCCCAGGCTGTAATGATGCTAAAGGAGGGTTAAATTGAGGATAACTGCCAACAGAACATTTTTAGGGAAGTCAGCTAGTGCATTTTTCTCCCTTGCGTAAGCCCCCCAGCATAAAAGTACAGCTGTTCAGTGGTTTTCTGGAATGTTTTACTATTTGCATGAGTCCCTCTGAGCTAAAAACGCTGAGGCACAGTGCTCTCATTTGGTGTAACCCTCTCAATTTTCAGAAAATGGAGAGGACTCAGGAATGCTGTTTTATTTTGTATTTTTGTTCCTGTTTTTCATCTACTGACTATTAGACTCCACTAGCCAGCTATTGATCAGAATTTGTCAAATTGGTATGACCCAGAAATACAGGAACAGATGATTTAGCTGAAAACAAGCAAGAAATCACTCTTTGTTCTGGCCTTAACTCTAATATTAGCCTTTACCTCAGACAGTGAAATACTGTCTAAACATTGCCCCTGCCCAAATTCAGTACCGGTTTCTTTAGATACTGCCAATGTTACCTTGAGTGGAAGCTGGCTTTTTGTCTTCAATCATGCCATTCGTTGCCAATCTGATCTCACTTTCCTGCTGAGAGGTAGTCTTCAGTTATTACCCATTTTCTGTGCCTATAAGAGAAATGCTACTCAGCTACAATAAAAGCACATAAACACCACAAATAGTAACCATGCATTCTAGCTAGTGTTGTTATATAGTGGAGACCTGGACAGTTTTGCTAACAAGCAAAAACCAAATAGAATGAAAATTGAAAAAGATGCCTAACAGCCCCAAATCTGTAGTTCTGTCAGATGATGGTGCAACAGAGAATAGTTAACAGCATGTCATTCTAAGCATGGTATTTTCCTACCCTTAGTTGCAATTCAGTTGAAAGCTCCAAGTAATTTTAGTCTAATCCATCATTTATCTGAGGATAAGTCAGTAAATCATTAGACCAGCTATTTTATTTCATGTGCACTTTGTCTCAATCACAACTGTTAGGATTTACAGTTAAGATCACCTCTTTTCACTTGCTTGTTACAGTGCAGGTAAGAAAAAGTGCAGATATCGTAACTTCTTGTGTTTATTTGTCAGATTTGTTAAATTCTCCCAAATGTTCCAAAAACAACACATTCTTCTAGATAACATCTGTCAATTTTTTTTTTTTTTTTTTTTTTGTTTTTGGAGGGGGGCAAAGGATAAGTCTTAGAAGATGGCATATAAAATGGTATAAGTGTTCTGAGTACAATGACTTTATTGGTGAAAGTGATTTTAAGTGACACATTTGTTGATAAAAATTGAATTTAAATACTGTGGTTAGCAAAAGCTTACTGGCTTGCTTTCACTGCAGGGTTTTAAGACCAGAAGGAGGTGGCACAAAACAACAAGATAAGTAATTTTCTGTGCAATAGGAAAAGTATATGGAAAAACATCTTCACTGGAACCTTTTTGACCTTCAGGATGCAGTGTTTGGACCTCCTGTTTGAGGGCCGTGCACCTTTATACTTGAAGTGTAAATCCTTCTGTGTCTATTTAAAACTCCAATGTTTTTGAGCTAGTGTCTACATGCAAAATGTTCAACTTGGTATAAAATTTTAATGCTAGAACTGCTCTCTGATTCACCTGTGAAATAATATCACACCTTTAGAATATAACCTGTCTGCATGTCTTCATAACTAGCTAGGTTCAATTCTAAGTGCAACCCTTTTATACCTGTTAGCCTGACGTATACTAACCATACAAGAGTAAGAAAGAAGAAAACGTCTTCCCTTCACTTTCCCTTCTTTTGATAAGCAATACATATTTTCCATTTGTTTTCAGAATTCTACAAAATATTTAACATGTCTCTGTGATGCTCTACACTCTTTCCTAGGTTCTCAAACTTGATCCTAGCAATGCAGAGGCTGATTTCTTAAAAATAGTATAGATTCCTGAAGGAGAAACTGTCAGAAAATCAAAACTACTACCCAAGAATGCAGCAAAATTGCTAATTAAAATTTGAAAGGAACATATGGCAGAACACAATGTAAGTACAAAGGGCCAGTGAATTTCTAATAGAATTGTTGCACAACTGAGAACATGAGGTGCAGACATCAGCAGGATGCCAGGTGAGGCTTAAAATTGCAGTGAGGGTACTGAAAGCCTGGATTAGCTAAACAACACAAAAAGACTGTTATGAGCCTGTAGTGACCGGGTTATACCATGTTCCAGCTCTCACAACTGTAAGCCTTGTCAGGCTTGCAAGTCTGAAAGAATTTTGAGATTATACTCTCCGGAGAGAGATGATGGCTTAAAATGAAGATGTAAGAATTTGACAGGGGTCTGATGTGAAATTAATCTTAAGCTTGCATTGGAATCAGGATGACATAATGCTGGCACTTATTTCACTTCCTCTTTTCCTCTATGCTCTGTCATTTGTTGGAATAAGTATGATCCAGTTCCCCACTAAATAAGCAGTCTCCATTCTGTCTGTGCTGTTTCACTTACCTGCCCAAGCTCTCTTCGTTACAGCTTTGGGTGTTGGGGTTATTGCTGTTGTTCAGACCTCTTCAGGTTAGCATTTTGGTTGCCAGAGTAGATATGTTGCTTAGTTGCCAATATTCCTGTTGCAGACAGGTGAGAGTGGACTGCCTAAGTAGGTCTACCCTTAATAGCCCATTTCCCCAGTTCAGCTTTATGTGTAATATATTGAGATATAATTTTAGTTTATTTCACCTCTAAAGAATAAAATGAAAAAAAAAAGCACAATATCAACCAAGTAGAGAGAGTCACAGTAGTTGATTAAAATAATGCACAAATATCCATGTCTACTATCCAACTCATGACAAAACTTATGCTCTTATGAAGTCCCCAAGAGAGAAAAGGACAGTTGAAGTGTAGGACAGAGATGTGCCAGGCATTAAGAAACAACTTGGTGGTTCTCACAGCATGCTTAGATGCCCTAAAACATGGGCAGCAATAGTCCTGAGACAGTTTGTGAATACTCCTCGTATTAGTAACTACTGGATAACAGGAAGGTCCAAGGATAAGATGAGAAAGTGATTAAGTACAAGTAATTTGTGACTGTTTAAAACATTTTCATCCAAGATTATAACTCTGCATAAAAAGTTTAACTGGGACAGTCTAATAGGAGTTTGTACTTCATGGCAGCTTTAAACTACACATTAATAAGCAGAGCTGTAGTGAAGAACCACAGGAAGTGCAAGTAGACTCCCTAGATGTATTCCTTTATGGAAAAGAGAATAAGAAATAGCAGTAATAAAGATGCACTGACTACTCACTATCTGAAATTTTTCATGTGAGGCTCTCCAACTCCTATCTGCATGATTGTAAACACAGCCCCTATGTTTCAGCAGAATTATTCTCGCAAGTGTAAATAAGTCACTATCTTTGTTCAGCATGTCTCAGCTTCTGCAGTGCTACAACCAGTAGCAAAAAGATGCGTTTCCAGATACTTTTAGATATTGATCCTAACTAAAGATTATAATATTCAGCAGGTAGCACATGCAAATTTTGCATCTTGTTCTCAGCAGGTTGTGGAATTGTGACATTTTAAACTGGAAGGCAGCACTATCCTCACTTCTGCTACACTGAGTTTCAGGCTGGCAATTATTGTATTTTAAGCCAGTAACTTCTAATTGCATTACACATATGCCGTCCAACCCAAGCAAGGTACATTTTCCAAGCAATAAGGCAGGAAATAGTTCTACTTTTGCTTTCCTCCAGTACAAAAATTAACTCTTTCCAAATACTATCTTGCTAAAAGTAAGGAGAGAATGAGACTGATGATTTCATGATAAACATGCCTTCCGTCTCTTATTGTACTCAACCTCTTTATTTCTCTGTCTAGCAACATAAACTAGACAGGGCATTAGAGAAATAACTGAGATTTCTCTGCTCTGCAGTTCAAGTAATAGGGAAAAGCAACAGAAATGCTATGTTCTTGATGGAAAGGCACACAGTTAAAATTCTTAATAAATGAATGAAAACTTAATCTGTGGACACTTCATATTTTTGAAAGATACTATAAAAGATTATGACGGCAACAAGCAAAAGGGACTGACGCAGTCAGGAGTGTGAAACATTTGTCAGACACTAAAACGGAGCGGAAAGAGCCCTTCTAGATCACCATGGTAATTACCTGCTCCAGGCCATACTTAGTCCTTCTTGCTCAGGCAAAAATCTAATCATGTTAGTGGCGAAGGTGAAAAGGTATGACAGCCCCCTCTCCTCCTGCTCCTTGCCACCAACTAAACAAAAACATAATCCCTTTTTGGGGCTTTAATTTGCCTGAGTCTGTTTACTAGACTGCTCCGTGCTGTGTAACACAACAGTCAAAACAAGTACAGCCACTAATGGATGGAAATTTACAGTGAACTGTAGCAAGCTCTGGACAGAATCCTGCTGTCACTTATTGCCATACAACTCATTAACTCCAGTGTGTTTGTAGAAATATAAAAATTAGCAAAATTAAATCCTGAAAAGTTAGTGCTTGTCCATACCGCAATCTGATTGGTGGATTTGATTGGAAGAATAAGAGCTCCAATATCAATAAATGACTGGGGTTTTAACATAGGGAGAGTAGGAGGCAGTAGGTGTTATAGAATTTCACCCGTTGATGTTGAAGGGCGTTCTGTATTCAGTTTTAAGAATCAAAGCTGTGCTCGGAAGTAGGAGTGAGGTCTGAGTCTGGTTATGGAGACTGCATGCTACTTCAGTTTTGATGAAACCAGCACTAGTTGCTAACTGGTAGAAGTTGTACTGTCTGGCTTATTTGTTTCTTTTTCTTTTCTGAAAAGAAACATATTTGCGTAAGTCTAGAAAATGTTGGGCACTGCCTTTGCTGATTTTTGGTTAGCTTACATCATAGATTTCAACACTAAAAAAATGCTTTAAGTTCTCATCTGCCTATGCCTAGGGGTAGGAGGGCTGGCTGCTGGGAAGTGCCTGGCTGGTGCCATCTGGCAGAGGGTGCCTCGGCTTTATCTTCAGGCAGATGACAAAGACAGGAGAGCTCATGCACGTGGCAGGCTGTGAACGTGAGGGACGTCTGTCCGTCTCCAAAACAAGTACATGTCGGCTTAACAAGTGGTTCTCGGTGGGTAAGGTAAGGCGCGGGATTTAAATGCCTGCGTTTTGCCAGGTATAAGGTGCTTCCTCTGCCAACTCCATCCTACCCATGCCCAAACGCAGCCGGACCCGACCCTACCTCACCAGCCACAGCCGCCTTCCTGCCCCCCGGGGCCCGGCAGCGCCCTCCCGGCCGAGCTCTCTCTGCACAGCCGCGGTCGGGGCTCCTCTTACCTGGCTCGGCGGAGGCCGTGCACCGCCGTAGCCCCGCACGGCACGCCGAAGAGCGGGCGGCTCAGCCCCGTCGGCTCTGGCACGGCGCCGGGCTGCTCTCCTCAGGTCTCGCTGGGCTCTCCCTCCCCGGCCGCTCCGCTCCTCTCGCTCCACTGCCCGGCCCCTTCGTTTATAGCGGGGGGCGTTACAGCCCAGCCCAGCTCGCCCGCTGTCTCTCCCACCCATCTCCCGGGACATCCTCCCTCTGACCCATCTCCCTCCCACTCCCCCCAGCCCTCCCGCCCTGCCCGCTGCGGAGTGCCCGGGATGCCGGGGCACGGCTTGGCTGGGCTCTGGGCTGTGAGCAGTGCCACGGAAGCGTGCTCGTGAGTTTGACCGCGGCTGTCTGAAGGAGAGCTCGAGAGCGCCGTGCAAACGCTTCCAGTTTCTCTAAGAATTCCACGGGCTGTGTGTCAGCGAACCTGAAGCGATCCGATCATCACTAGTGAGGCTGCGATACGAATACAATAAATGTCAAACTTAATTCTGTGGGAGTAAAGGGAAGAAGGAGACAAGTCTGTTAACCCGCTCAGGGCGCACATCCTAAGGATTTCCTAAGGGAGTGTGCGTGATCGTTTGTTTCTCTTTTTCTAAACCTGGATGTGGTGAACAGGATAGGGAGCTCCCTCTCCCAGGCAGTGTTTCTGAGGCTGATATGCTCACTAGGAACAGCATTTCCCAAGTTCTGTTTTATTTTGAAGTCCTCTGCCCGTCGTTATGGAGAGAGCTAATGCTTCCAATGGGACCTGCACATTGCAAATTGCTTTGTAATCTTTTTTACAGCGAGTGTGTTTTTGATAGCCCACTTAAGGAAGACGCAGTGACCTAGGATGAGCTGGCAGTGTAACTTGGCTATGGCTAAGAGTAATTAGGACCTACAGCAATCTTAGTGCTAGAAGGCAGTACATCGTTAGAAAACATTTGGATCTTGCAGTAATAACAACTTTAGCTAGTATAGTAATTGCTCTTTAACATCTGCACAGGAATAATCAGTAAGGAACTGTCTGGTTGTAATCTGGTTTTAAAAATCTGCTAGCAGAAACAGAGGTTCCGATAGAGAAGCAAAGTGCATTGCATAAATTTAGTTGTTCCAGGCTGTCTCTGCTGGATCATGGAGATACAAATTCACCAGTGACGTAGTCCTTTGCCCTCATCTTGTTTGTGTCATGTCAAGAAAAAAAATCTGCCTTTTCATCACAGCACCAGTCAGGATCGAAGCAGTCTGTATTGGCTGCTTGCTGCCCTCCTGCCACTTGGGGAGTTTGTAATTGGCTTCCTCTCTGAGGAGATCGTGCTGAGATATTATCTAATGATGAACTGTGTGTGTGTTCACAGCTTTACTATTATGGGGACTGGAAGCTACTGCCAGTAAGTACTGTTCAGGCCTTTGCAGTCCCTGAAGCCAACTAACGCTGTTTGCTCTTTATTCCCATATATGTTATTGGTTGTGTTGTGTGGGTCTCCTGACATGTGGGACACATTTATTTGATCCAAATGTTTCTTTGTACATATGTGACTGATTACACAATTCTACTGAGTATAGATGAATTTGGCAGATATTGCTAGGGTAACAGGCACAGTTCTGTCTCAGTCCACCCTGCTGGATGGAACTGGTAGGGAGGAGATCTCCGTAAGGTGTTGCTTACTGGAGATTGTCCTGAAGTGATCTTTCAGTTCTCCTAAAGTTCCTGAAGGAACGGAATCCAAATCCAAATGCTGGTATCAAACCCTGTCGACTCTGAGTCACAAAATGCCCCTGGATGTGTGAATGACTGCCTTGGACCAGTCGTACCCTTTGTTACCTTCCATCAGTACAGGTTGGGGGATGACCTGCTGGAGGGGAACTCTGCGGAGAGGGACCTGGGTGTCCTGGTGGACGACAGGTTGGCCATGAGCCAGCAGTGTGCCCTTGTGGCCAAGAGGGCCAATGGCATCCTGGGGTGCATTAAAAAGAGCGTGGCCAGCAGGTCGAGGGAGGTGATCCTCCCCCTCTACTCTGCCCTGGTAAGGCCTCATCTGGAGCACTGTGTCCAGTTCTGGGCTCCCCAGTACAAAAAAGACAGGGATCTCTTGGAAAGAGTCCAGCGGAGGGCCACGAAGATGGTGAAGGGCCTGGAGCATCTCTCTTATGAAGAAAGGCTGAGTGAACTGGGTCTGTTCAGCCTTGAGAAAAGAAGACTGAGAGGGGACCTGATCCAGATCTATAAGTATCTAAGGTGTGGGGGGCAGAATGGCGAGGCCAGACTGTTTTCAGTGGTGAGAGGAGACAGGACAAGGGGAAATGGCCGGAAACTGGCAGCATAGGAAGTTCTGCACAAATATGCGCAAGAACTTCTTTACAGTGAGGTGACGGAGCACTGGAACAGGCTGCCCAGGGAGGTGGTGGAGTCTCCTTCTCTGGAGATGTTCAAGACCTGCCTGGATGCCTTCCTGTGTGACCTGCTGTAGGGAACCTGCTTTGGCAGGGGGGTTGGACTCGATGATCTCTGGAGGTCCCTTCCAACCCCTACAATTCTGTGATCCTGTGATCCTTGTGCTTTCCGAAAGCCATGGAGAAAGTAGATGATCACGGTACTTCTACTGGAATAAAATAAGATTTTTTTAAAAAGATGCCTGTAAAATTGAATGTGGGTCTTTGTTTATTTCACCTCTGGAGGATATTCTTATGATACAAGATGCAATTTTGTGTAAATTAGGGAAAATCTCCTCATTACCAGAAGTTTTGTGTATGGAACCTTAGTAACAGGATTTTAATATGATGAGTGCTGAAACGTGCTTGCTACATATATAAAAATATGTCTTTAAGGAACATCCAGTGAATAATAGATTTGATGACTGGAATTCAGTTTTCATTGAACTGTCATAAATAAAGAGCCTTCTTCCTACCAGAATGGATTGAGATGCAGAAGAGGCTTCAGGGAGCTGGCTTTATTTCACTCCTTGTGTTAGATCAAACAGCTCTCATTATGAAGGTTACTGGATACCTCTTCCAGTTGCAATATTTATTAAGATCACTGGTACTGTACTGAGAATAAATTGTTTAAAACTCTACTTGTACCACAAAATAGGGTTCCTTTAAAAGCCTCCAGTTTTTAGTAATATGACTGCAACCTCTTGAATCTGAATCTTTTAGTAGTGTGGGCTTCTTCACATCTTCATACATTTTTTAAAAAATACAATAATGACAAGTTGAAAATAATTTTCTTTGTTGAGAGCTGATGTTCCATACGTAGATCCCCGTGTCCTGTCCTGTGAGGTTGGTGAGGTTGCTTCTACTCACTGTACTCTTTCATATGTATTTCTGATTTGTTTTATATGTATTTCTGATTTGTTTTCCGTGT
Source organism: Tympanuchus pallidicinctus (assembly GCF_026119805.1). NCBI lineage: Eukaryota > Metazoa > Chordata > Aves > Galliformes > Phasianidae > Tympanuchus > Tympanuchus pallidicinctus. The sequence continues at coordinate 11,669,071 of NW_026294739.1, read as the reverse complement.
GTTGCTTATTTCAGGGAATTGATTGTGCTTTTGCACATAGAATATAGCTCTACAGAAAGCAAGTAATTCAGACATAGATCTGCTGTACCAGAAACCGCTGTGTGTTCTGGTAGCAAGATGATCTGAGTACTCTGAGGGTTTGCAAACCCTTTTTTAGGAACATTTCTCACCCATGGACACTCCTTTTACCATTATGAGTTTTTCAGTCACATCCTGTTTTCAAATCTAAACATTTCCTCAGAAGAGGGGCCAGGAATTGATCCCGAGTTGCTGCATCTATTATTTAGAAGTTGTAATTTTCTTTTGTCAAGGAACTGCATTTTCAGTGTGTGTTCCCTTGCTATTTATCACAACTGAAAGTTAATGGGAAAGATTAAGAAAAATTTTTTTTGAAGAAAAGATAAACACAGTGAGTCTTGCTATCCTCCTCTTGATCCCAGATCTGTACAGATGCACAAGGAATGTTAGTGGTCATCTTTTAGGAACAGGACTGTATGTTGGTGCTGTCATCCATTCTTTGTGTGAGACTGTTGGAGATCATAAGGTTTTGCTAAGTCTAGAAGCCTCTGCTTGGGGCAGTATGTATTCATGTATGGCAGACAGTGAGAGAGTGGGAGAGGCAGAAGTGTCTTTTGGGACCAGAGATAGAGGTCATTTATATAAACTTTTGAACAGCAGTGCTGCTAATATCCGCAAGGTCTGCCTGTCCAGAACTATGGAAATTTACATTATTATTATTTTTTTATTACGAGGTCCTTGAATAATTAAGATAGTTAATCTCTTTCCAGGAAACTATACACTTTAGCTTCTAGTCAATCTCAGCTGTATGCTTTAATTGTATCTCCTATAATCATTATGGAGTACTGAAAAAGGGAGAGTGAAAAATGTGAAGACTCCAAGGAGGCTACTGTTTCAAAACTCAATGTTTTCTTAACGCTAGAGTTTAACTGGTTTTGGTTTGGGAGATCAGTTGTAGATTTTTTTTTAATTAATTAAATTAAATTAACTTCTACTGTGAATGTAGGAAGCTGAAATGGATTGAAAGTGTGTAACATCTTAGAGTGATAGCGTCCTAGAATGGCTTGGGTTGAAAGGGACCTTAAAGACCTGAAAGTTCCAACCCACCACCGTTGACCCCCAGCAGATCAAGCAACTCAAGGTACCATTCGACCTAGCCTTGAATGTCTCCAGGAAGTGGGCATCTTTTTTTTAAAGCTTATAAAATACTGTGATGATGTACTTATTTTTTCTATCTAGATGGGATTTTGCCAGGTTGTTAGTTTAATAACAGTAACTGCTTTGAGGGTTTGGACTATTGAGTTTAGAGACAGATATAGTGTGTAATGGGCAGGGGTGCAGGAGTTGCAATTCAGGGGGCATCAAGGGCAGAGGAGTTGTGGGTGTACATCAAGTGCCATGTGGCCAGGGTGCTGCCACTGCTATTGGAGAAGTAATCATTAGGTAGGAAGGGACCTTAAACATCATCTAGTTCAAACCCTGCCTTGGACAAGGACAGACCAGGTTGCTCATAGCCCTATCCAATCTGGACTTGAGCACTGCCATAGAATATTAGATGGCACTATGGGCAGGGGTGGCATGGAAACTTAGACTTTTCTTTGTGCCCAGAGTAAATATGTGTTTGATGAAACTGTCAGGTCACCAGAGTATTGCAGAACTCTGGTCCTCCTCCCAAAGTTCTTTCTGCAACAGAAGGAGGTCGTTTGCCTCAATGCAAACTTCTTGTCCTCCTTCAAATCTCAGGGCTTCCAGAGGACTGAGACAATCTCTAGGATGCTGAGGTGGCAGAGCCCTGTTGTTTTTTACAGACCTAGGAACAGAAAGAGGTAGAGATGTCTTTCTGAAACTGGGACCTACCTCAGCAGCAAGTGTTGGGTGCTTGGGTGCTCACTGCTGGGAAGCAAGATCTGAGCCAGAGGAGCCCAGATGCTGACAAGGCAGCAGTCAAGGCTGGGCTGGGCTCCCTAAACTGAGCTCATTCTGCTCTGCAGTTGCTTCTTAAGGGTTTGTGACACGAAGTTCATGTTCTTGGTCAGCAATGTTGAAATAAGGTACTATTCAACGAACACATGCTCTTTCCTCATTTCTGTGGCTGCTCTTGCCTGACAGAGCTCTGATGCTGTCTGGCCACTGAATGCTGGCATGGGCCAACTGTGCGGGGTGTGAATAGAATGTAGGAAGCCTGGATCTGCTGCTCCAGCACTGCACAGTTCTGCATAGCTGCAGGAGCTGGTGCAGGGTTGGCAGCTCCAAAAACCAGATACCACTCTTCTCACGTGGTTTGTGACCAAGTAGGATATAAAACTGGCTCTGGTTTGCTAGACTCATGATTTATGTTAATGCTGAAGTGGGTAGGAATGAAGATATTTTAACTGCAGGATGTGTTTCCTTCCTGTATTACTTTTCTTTATCTTCCTTATTTGTTTTTCTTATTCATGTCAAAACCTGGTGTTTGTTTAAATGAATGAAGTACAGTCTTGATAAGGAACCTTCTATTCTTGCTGCCTTCCACCTGACTGGGCAGGGAAGGCCAAGACAAGCCATCTTATGAGAGCCCCACAGAAATTTTACTCTGGTAAAAATGTTCTGTTTTTGAGGAAATGGTATTTGGAGCCCTTTATTTGTCCAAATGTGTTGCTACACTTCTGTAAATCAGTCTTTTCTGCTCAGACTCACAGGACTTACTTTTTCATGCAGGCGCATACATTGTGCAGCTTGGCTTCATTATTTTTATTTGTCCCTATGGACGTTCACCCATTCCACATGATCATGCCAATGTTCTTTCTGTGAACTGTCAGCAAAACATACTTTAAATGTTTTCTAGAATGCTACTTGCCATAAAAACAAAATTGCACAGATCATATCATTCAAAGTAAGGTTTTTCTACAAAATGCAGCATGTGACACAGTGAACGCTGAATGCGAAAAAGATTTAAAAGCCTTTGAAGATTGACTCAGATTTATCAATTATTCTCATGTCTATTTCAGACCCTATTTCAATCACTACACAATATGCCATTGGCATAATTTATGTTTTAGATGAGAGAAGGGCAGAATTTGAGCCAAGAAGTGTTCCTGTAGAAGGAAATAAGTTTAAATTCCTTCGGGCTGGAAGCAGTGGTTTGGAGAGGTTTTGGGATTTATTCTCAGTATGTGATACTACGTGTGAACTGAATTGAGTTCTGCTAACAGAAGAGCACATTTTAGCCATTTGTTTACTCTTTCTTTGAGTAAATTCACCTTATTGAAGGAAACTTAATGTAAAAATGATGTTCAACATAGATATGAGGTAAAATTTGAAAGGAGCATATTAAATATGGAAATGGAGAAATCTAAGCTTTAACATTGGTAGCAATTTCAGAGTATGTCTGGTTCTTTAGTTGTGCACTAGAAAAGGATAGTTGGAAACCTGCTGTCAGCATGTTAATGATTTACTGCTCTTAGAGGTCCTAAGAAATATCCCTTTTAATTTCTAACTCATCATAAAATTATCAGTTTCTGGAAAAGGCTGTGGTTATGGGGAAGCAAGCTGTTGTTTGCATGGCTTAATCATCCCTGAAAAATGGATTTGGACTAATGAGTAATTAGTAATTTTTAAAATGTTTTTTTTTTTTCAAAACAACAAACAAGACTTCCCATTGTGGTAAACTTAAAAACAGTACATATTCATAAAAACACATTTATACTTCGGAATGAGAGGAGAAGCAAAGATTAGCGTTGGAGTTGGCCTCCAATTCTTGTTGGACCTAATCACTGAGATTAAAATTTAATGGAGAGGGTGCAGTGTTATCAGCGATAATTACTGTGTAAAAAACCTCTCCTAACTATGGAAAGGCTTAGAACTCAATTTTACTCTGAAAATTTTTAATTTGCAGAGAACCACACTTAGAAGACCCCCTTAACATTATTTTCTGTGCTGTTTGAACTAAACAGAATTACATAAAGATGAATTTTCTTTGTGCAGATTGCTTGTAGGAAACACTGTTTTATACTACAGGAAATTTTTGCTGCTTCTGAGTAAGAAATTCAAACAATAGGAGAGTAAAAGATGGTATTTTAAAAACACGGGGCTATTAAAGAACCTCTTTTGGTTCTTGACACAAAACCTTTTTTTTTTTTTTCCTCATCAGAGTATTTAAGAGCAAGGATGATAACTGTCATAGTTGTGGCCGAACACCCTGTGTTCCAGGCACTTACCAGTTATCAGCCCAACCCTTCCCGATTTCTGTGGGATAAAACTGGACAGGGCAGAAGTAGCTGCTGTCATCCACTGGGGAGTTCAGCCACTTAATTGCTCAGTAACTTGCTGGACATCCTGCTGTCTCATGCCGAGAGCAGTGCTGTCTGTACACCATTGTGATCTGAGAATCAGTACGTTCTAGTTAAATTACTGAAAGCAAGAATTCTGTGAAATAAGATAAGAAATAGCTAAATTCCATTACTTGTCAGCTTGATATTACTTAAAATAAGTGTAAGTTTCTGAGTTTTCTATTGCAGAAGTAATCCTTCCTCACATGTCTGTCACTTCTGTGAAAATCTAGTTGAAAAACCCAGTATGGTACTGAAAACTGTGTAGGAACTGCAGAGCCGAAGAGCCTGGCATTTTGTTGCCTTGCATCACTACTTACACCTGCACAGACTGGGTGTACTGTCCTAGAACAGAAAAAGAAGATACAATTCCCACTGTACACATTCGTAGAGAGTGGGAGCTACCATTTTGCACATTTCAAAACGTATGTTTGTCCTGAACTTAGGCAAATAGCTGGGCTCTCTTGGAAAATACTGGCCTGCAAGGACTGGGTTAATTTGGAAGGTGATAATGTAGAGCTCTTGCGTATTATAATAATTGTGAAATAAAATGTGGCGTAATATAGGATAATATGTAAAATAAGGAATATTTTTTACCTTTAAAAGTACATCATTTCTTTATTGAAGCAACTTACCTGATCGGAATGATTCTACCATTGTTCATTAATGATCATTAATGAGAATTTCCCTTTTAGTAGTGTATGTAAAGAGACTTCACTATGTTTACATAGCACATGTGACTAGTATAAAATATGAACTCTGACTGATTACCTTGTATTGATAAGATCTTCGTGCTTTTGTGAAGGTCCTTGACAGTTTTCTGACTCCCCTGAATAGCATGAAGGTATCCTTGCTGTATCACCTCCTTCTGGGACACTCAAGATTGCCTCTACAAAGTCACCTCTACAAAACCAGTGCAGTTGAAGGGTTGTAACAGCAAGGAAGTTACAACCCTTCAACAACACTGGTTTTACAAATTCATTTTTCTAAAAACTGAATGTCTTGATCAGCTTGTAGTTTTCAAACACTCCAACGGTTTTGAGTATTTCCATTGGAGCCAGAACTTCGGGCTTGGTCTGAATTCAGAAGGTATAAATGCAGCACAGATATCCAAAGATTTGGGCATTTGACATACATTGTGAAGTCCCTCTGGTGCAGAGTTGGAAGGGCACCTGGGTGAACAAACAGGAGCTCCCCTCTCGTTTGCAAGATTCTGTGTGGCTATAGATGGGAGAAAATACTTCTGTTGTGCTTATCTCTGCCCCACCACCAGACATTGAAGTACTGCATTAAAAATGTGGGGAAGCACTGCTGGGGCAAAGAATGAGGGGTTAAGGTTAGTTAATGTAGGTAACTATTCCACTTGGTCCCGTTTTTCTTCATGGTTAATGAAATACAAGAGGACCTAGTAACTTTTTTTCCTGATGTTGTCTCTTAATGATCCCAAGAATCATCATATTTATTTATATGATTACATATATTTTAAAGGCCTAATTTAGGAGGCTGCTTTCCTTACTTAATTTTGAGCACAGCACACTCTCCCCCCTATTACTCAGTCATTATCTCCTAGAGCTCTCAGTCAGCCCAGCCAGGGCGAGGTGCACTTTTGACACTCCTGTTCCATAGCTTTCAGATGTTTTCTGCTTGTACTGTGTTTGGGAGCCAGGTTGTTTATTCTGTTTTTCAAAAAAGTAAAATTAGTTCCAAGGAAACCTTAATGAATGGTGAGAACATGTTAGCTTGTACATAATTCAGATGGTTTTAGCTTGTTTGCTGTGATGCTAATTTGCAGTGGGCTGGAATGATTTATTAAGCGATCTAGGTAAAAACGAGAATGAGAACAACAGCCCACTAACAGGAAAGTAGTATGGCTACAAGGCTTTTTTGTATGTGTACGTGTGTTTATTGAATGGATTTATGTTATTAAGCCTTTAACACCAGTCAGTAGCAGCATTTAGGATTCTTTGATACTTAGAAAATATGAGTTCCAGAGTATAAATGATGGTTTCTTAAAGCCTTGCTTAGCATACATACAAAGGAACAGAAATATGTCTGTATATGCTTATATTCTTTGTATATTTACCTAAGAATATGTAAAAGAGCATGTGATATGATTTTTTTTTTTTTTTTTTTTTTTTTTTTTAATCCGAAGAATGGTTTTATATTTTCCTGCAGTTAACTTTCAAAGCAGGATCCTGGGTTAGGAGGAGGATGAACCTGATCCAGGTGACTTGTGTTCTTAATTTTCTCCTCTGTATGTAAAGGGTCAGGCTCATTCCGAGTTACACAGTCATTAGATGTTGAAATCATCTAATACATGATATTCACATATTGTAATACTGCTAAAATCAAAATACCAGCACAAAGACACACGCATGTCCTCTTAGAAACATATTGGATGAAATATGTATACTTCCTGCAGGTAAGCGAGGAGCGTGGCTGTATTTATGAATACTTTTAGTCATTCAAATCAGTTTTCAGAGGAGGCTGGTAATGAGATTGTATTTCACTTGTTCACTATTCCTATTCAGTCTGGAGTGAGTATTCCTGACCAGTCTGTAAGGATTTGGATAACTTTTGTCTGAAGGAAGAGCTGCTAAATGCCCACTGAAGGAATGCAAAATACTCTGAACAATTGTCATAAAAGATACTGACTCCTTGCTGTGATGTGCAATTCTAAACCCAAGTCCTTTCAAAGCAAGAAATAACTGCAGTGAATTGGAACTATCTTTTGAAGCTTTGTGTGGGAGCGGCAGGTACATGTCATTGCTGAGACTGCAGTAAACAATTGATGGGCGTGAGGAACCTGCACGCTTTTTTCAAGAACTAGTATTTTTCTGCAGTGTTTAGATAGATTTTTAGTTTTGAATACAGATCTATAACCTCAAGAAATTTACCTCAACGTTAGTGCAACTTGACCAAAAACAATTTCTGTTCTTGTATAATTAGATTAAGAAAAAAAAAATAAATCCATACAGGAAAGTGAAGCTATTTGATATAATAATTCTTTATCACCTCACAGAATCAGCAACATTCTTGATAATTTTCCTTGTATCTGAGCAACATGAAATCAGCACAGTACTTAGTTCCAAAGTTTAGAGCCAACACATATCAATACTGTCTCTCGATACTGTACTTGTTTTCTAGCTCAACCATTTATTTCTGTAGGCGTGCTGAAGGAAAAGCCAGCTCTGATTTGGAGTCAGGTGGAAAGGCCTGGTCCTAGGAAGGACCTGGTGCTTTCTTAGAAGTTACAACTGTAGCAAACTGTACGGGATTGCAAGTGGAGAAGTGAGCTGGCAGCAGGGCTTTCTGGCACCTCGTTAGCAGGTCTCATTTTCATTACTAGCACTTCAGAGAGGTCAGAATTTAAGGATGTTCTGACTTTTCTTCCCTTGCACCACTTCCCTACCCTTTCTTCATTTAGGGAGGTCTTGCAAGATTTGTCTGCTTCTGTGCATTGTTTTGGGATCTCCTCTGCTTGTGTGCATTGTTTTGTGTAGAAAAGCTTATTAAAGCAAAAGTATTGTGGAAAAGTATAATAAGGAGGAAATGAAAGAGAAGAAAGAACATCACTAATGCCTGTCTTCACAGACTGCCAGTAAAATAGTCTCTTGTGTTTTTCAGTTATTCTTTGGAGCTCTATTGCCTTAAAGTTGAATGGGGATCTATTACTCTAATGTAAGTTCTTTTTCCTCATCGTTTTCTTCTGTATTATAGCTGAGAGAAAAGAGTAACAAATGCCAAACAGCTTTTCAGGGCTGATCGGGTTGAAAATGAACACCCAAATACCAGTGTCAGGTGCTTTTGAATTGCCCCCAGGTGTATGGATTAAATTAGGGAAAATGAAAAGAAAGCAGTTTGTGTTGTTTCAGCTGAGTGGCAACGTGCCCTCCCTTCTGGATGTGCTGCCTTTGAGAAATAGAGCTTAAGGAAAACGTGAGCAAAATGAAAGGACAGAAGTGCTATCCAGAAGGTTTCTCCCTGTTTGTAGTGATGTATGTCTGCATTTCTGGAACTGGGGAAACTCAGAGTAAAAATGAGAGTTTAGCTAGGTGTGGTAAGATGTAATTGAAAGGAACCTATACAGAGACTAGGACAGCTGGTCACAGAGGGAGATGGAACAGGCTGCCCTGGGTAGGAGGCTCCACAAACTGGAAATTATGATTATTTTTTTCTCTCCTCTGCCATTTTTTTTCCTTTGTTTTGCTGAAATCACTCCAATGCTTACAACATTCTATCCCCAGTCTTTCTAAGATTCATTTTGAGCCTTTTTTGGGGGGAGACTTTTGTTCAAACAGCAAGTGCTTGCAAATGCAGTGGAACAACACTCCATCTCAGTTTTCTCATCTGTGACTTGCTTTTTTTTTTTTTTTTTTTTTTTTTTTGCATTCCTCCATCACCTGAAATATAGTCCATAGTCTAGAAGAAACAAGTTTGCTTTGAGGGAAACTCTTAATTCTGTTTAGGTTAAGTAAATGTGGTATCATGAGATTTAACTGCTTTTGCCTAGTGAAAGCCATAAGTCAGAATTGAAATGCAGCTGTAGGCAAAACTGAATTTAGTAGAACAAAATTGGCAGAAACAAATAGCAACAGGATTTTATTTAAAACATTATTTTGTCTTTAAAAAACAAAAAGGTGGTGATAATTGGTCTGGAATAAAATATGAAGATAAAAAAACCCCAAACTATCAAAACATTGCTAACAAGAATATCTGCTTAGAGAATCATCAGTCATTTGGACATCTAAATTCTGTCACATGTAATTGCCATTTCCTTAAATTCAGAATACAGAAGTTGCACAAACATAAATATGGCATGTTCCTATTTCTTGTGGCAGGAATCTCTGGAAAGAAAAACTGAACCAGTGCATATTTGTTTCATGCTGTTCTGTGTGGTCTCTGGGATGCCTGCAATTGCTGACAGATCACTGTTCTGGCTTCTTTTTTGTGTGTGTATATGTTTGTGTTGATCTGTATATCTTTTTCTTTTGTTCACCTTACATGCTGCTTTATAGAGAATGTGGGAGGTTCCTGTAGTGTTGTTTTTAAAGGTGCCTCACCTTTTTGCTGGCCAACTGCTTAGATGAAAAGAGATAACATCACAATGGAGCTGCAAATTAATCCTGTGGGGCTGTGACTAGAGAACTGATTTAGCTCAGATGTCACATAAGAAAGGTAATTCACGTGGCAGATTTTGTTTGAAGTAGATTTTTGTTTCAAGCTGCAAAATTGTTTAAAAATCCGGAGGTGTCAGGCAGTTTTGCTTAAATACAACCAGAGGACACAGAGATGGCAACTGGGGGGCAAAAATGTTTTAAATGCATAAAAGGTTACAGAAAGGATTTGGAAGATGAGACAAAGAATGTGTCAATACCACGGACTTTGAGCAGGCAGGTTAATCTTCTCTCCCCTCACTACTGACTAGACAAAGCAATGCTAAACGTCTATAAGAGTCTTTGTATCAGAAATGCTGAGTCACACTTGACGCACTGATTGAGCACCTGGTGGGAAGGCAGGGCCAACCCAGGGAGCTCAGGTGCATGCAATGTACCTAAGTGATGGAAGGGGAGGAGCCAGAATGCACCCCTTCCCAGACCTCATTTAAGGGTTGGCAGGGGGAGGCAAAAGGATCTCGTCTGAAGGTCTGCATGCTTTAGGCCATTCAAAGGTAAGAAGCTTCTTTCCTTTGTTTCTGTGGTAGTTGAATTTGAGCAAGTCCTTGCTGTAGCTAAAGACCTTGCTGCTCTGCTGTTGTTGTTGTGCTTTCCATCATGTTACAGTCATGGGTAGGATTTATCTGGTATTTGGATTTGACTACTGAAACTTTTGCCTGGGTGAGCTGGATGCTTGAATTTTATTTTGGTAAGTAGTCACAAAAGGACTGATTTACATGGAGTGTGATGAGCTGTGCTGCACAGTGGGAGGAGCCCTAGCTGCTGGGGGTCACAGGGCACAATTGCTTTCTTTTGAAAGTGACAGAGCAGTGTGGTCTGAATGCTTAAAAAATAGCAGAATTGATTAATGTTCTTTTATGAGAAGGAGTAGAGAGGATAGAACGTCAGATGGTTACGACTCTTATGCAGCTGATATGGCTACAGAAAAGTGACAGGAATAGTTTACAGCAAGGTAGCCAAGGTGCAGCCATCTGCCTTGCTTTAAGAGTTAATAGGTGGAAAGGGAAGAAAAAAGAGAAACAAGATGAGTGTCTATTCTGACAACAGAAATGAAGTACAAAAAATAAAAGGACCTGTTCAGATCAAGTCACCATCTCGTGGAGGGTTGAGTGGGCTGAACTCCACCTGGGTGGAGAGAAGCCACAGCTGCAAGAAATTTGCTGATGGAAGCAAAGAAAACATGACTTGGATGTCAAGAGACTGAAAAAAAACAGGCTTTCTAAAAGTTGAGCTTATGAAGTACCAGTTCAAGAGGGGGAGAATAAAGAAGTAAAAAACCCAACAAAAATCAAGGAGGTTGGAGGGAAGGTAAATGTGTATCTGACAAATGTTTGGTGCTACTCACTGTGCTCTGTGTGTGTGAAAATGGCTCCCCCAGCCAGGTGTGAAGCCATTTAGACTCGGGGCAAACTTGCAAAAACTAATGAAGCTCTTTCCTGAAGTGCAATCTGTATGAGAAAAACATTTTAAAGGTGCATGAGCACTTGCAGAAGTGGGAGTGGTGATCCAGTTAAGAAATGAGGACATTAATCAAAAGTGCTGTGATTGCTATTGTGGTTTGGTTGTATTTTAATGAAGTTATTGCACTATAACCCTTACGTGTCTGGAATCTTAAAGTATAGCTAGTGATTCAGAACATAAATTCTAGTTGTTTTTTTTCTGAAAGATATCTCAAGAAAAACTGGCTAAATCCAAGCATTTTCTGTCAGCCATTTTAGTAGTTTGTTTTACCTGTGTAGTGATAACCACGTGATTGAGGAATATATAAGGTGCTACGTAATGTCCAAACCTTCCTATCAGAGGAAGCTTGGCTGTACATTCTTTTAACAGACTAATCATGTTCCTTCCTAACATTTACCAACGATTTTAATAGGTCCAGGAGTTTTCACCTCCTGTATTTTAGCCTTTTAGAGCTTGCTTTTATCTTTGTGGCTAATGGCTGTTACTCAGGTAGGCAGGAGAGCAGGGATTGCAATATTCTGCTAGCTCTTGTGCATGGATCCCTTATATAGGCTACAAATAAATTTCAAAATAGATCCAAGTTAATGCAATAAAGCTTGCTTCTGAACAAATGTGCTCTTGCTTGGAGAGTCCTGAACAAATCTGGATTTGGTCAGCAGATATTTATCCCAGGCACTTATGATGTGAGATTTGCCATAAGCCAGATGCACTGCACTCTCCACTGCTTTATTTTGGACAAATCTACATGTGCTTGTTTTGCTGACTAAAATTTACAGTCAAGCTTATGTTCCTTGTGTTCTCTCACCTTGATAAGTGTCATGTAATCAGCAGTGCTTCGTTTGCTTTCTTCTCATGTATAAATGGAATGAAATGTGTCTTCTGAGGGTCTTCTGTTTGCTGTTTTCTTTTTTTACTTAAAAAAAAAAAAAAGCAACAAACCTTTGGTTACAGTGTTCTAGATGTGCTGCACATAGACCTGTTAAAGTCTGTTTTACATCCCTTGATTGCTCAGCTTATGTGTTTATGGCACCAGTCTGAACCTTGCCTTCCAGATTGATACTGGTATGATTTTACGGAAGAGAACTTTACACCTAGGTTGTCTTGAGGCAGCAGCTGTCCATTCTGTCCTTATGTGGTGCTCAAAAGTTTGTCCAAAACACACTGATATTACTGAAAAGGTTTCCTTCAGCTTTGGATTATAGAAATGCTCGAGTCCTGAGGAGCAGATCAGCAATGTATATGAACAACTTGTATGGATATGGCAACAGCTCATGGGCAGACAGTGTCAGCTAATGTGGAAAGAGATGCTACCACTGTGATTAGTTGGTGTGATTTCTGTTCTCAGCTGTTGTTTCAGCAATGGTAAGTGTCAGGTCAAATTCTCACTGGAGTTTTCCTTCCTTCTTTCAGGCAGCATTTCCAGTACGTACATCCCCTCTCTGAAAAGGTGATTCAATTAATGCTTAAATCTGTGGACAGTTACAACTCCTCGCTGCTCTTTCCTTTGTCTGAATTTAGGAATTCTGGAGAACTTACTGATGTTAATCAGGCTGTGCATCAGATCTGAATGTAGGAAAAAATGTGCATTTCTAACTTAGTAAGTTCTGAGTAGAAAATGATGGTTTATAGAGGTACTTGTAATGCTGTGAAACAGTCTATGGAAGGAAGCTGCATATACTGTGACTACCAAAATGCCAAGAAAATTGGGAAGGAGAGCAGTAATCAATTGGGGAAAATGTACTGGAATGTGAGGTTAAATAATGTAAATTTCTGTGAGATTACCCTAAGTTTCAGAGTGACTGTGCACAGAACTGCCTTTAAAAAAAACATCCCTCTCATCAACAAGGTTTCCATATATTAACGAATTGTTTCATAAATTGACTCTGAGATGTAATTAAGAAAGTGGTATCTGGTACCAGTAACTTAATGTTGCCTTGTAGCACTTGCGAAAGCAAACAACTACCATGTTCAAAAAATGGAAGCAAAATTAAACTGTGCTGTTCATACAAAGTCAAATGATTATAAATGTTGTGTTGGCTTAAGGCAAAATCCTTCTTTTCTATCGTTGTGCAGTGTGCTAGTAGCTGATCAAAAGCTGCAGGAGCAGAGGGTGTTTTGCGAGGGTGGGGGTTAAATATTATACATTACACACTTTCATGCTAATCCTAAAAGAGGCAATTAATGTGCTGTCTGCTTCCACCTCAGCATCTGCTCCCTCTCCTAGTTAGGGGCCTCAGCTGAGGTGAGGAGAGCATGAAAAGGTGCATTAGCTCACGCCTCACCACAGCAGTGAGCATGGTGCATAGTGAACTACACCCCATTTCATTTATGGGCTGCTCTAAAGTCTGCTGTAAATGGAGAGATTGGTTTTAATTTCCGTGAGCCGTGGGCCAGGTCTCCAGTGTTTAAAAACAATATTAGCTGATTTTTCCTTTCATTTTTAATACATTGAGATAGATTAAAGTGTTATGATTATCTTCTCTGCAAATTAAATTTTGTTTCCAAAAGGTCCTAATCCTAGCTGGAAGCTTTCTGGAATAACAATATTGAATGAATGTTAATGGTACTTGAAATCCATGCAATTAATATACTTAAAGACTTAGCATGATAGATATTGTCCATAAAGTCTGAAATTGTGGGAGGATTATATACACTTCAGTCCATGTTTAATTGCATACATTTTAATAAGATTTCAAATTCCTTGTTTGTTATTTCTTACAAATAACAATAACAAAACAATTATGTCCAAAAGGGATTTATAAACTTAAAGAAAAAAAAAAGCATAAAATTCACGATGTGCAGTAATGCTCATTATGCTAATTACAGTGGTCCCTTTTGAGTCATGCATTGCTGTAAAATAATTAATTTTGATGCCTGCAGCTTAAGATATGTAACTCGCTTCCGCTGATTGTCTTATTGTAGTGCCCACAAGGGTGGAAACGGGTGCTTAAGTATATTTTGTTATTCTAATCAGTCTTTACATGTCTGTAGAAGCCCTATCTCCCTTTGAAAGATCAGAGCATAGTTTTATTCAAGGTTAAAATGGATGTTTCTGTTTAAAAAGAAATGAGTTATCTGAATTAGATAAGAATATAGGAGTTTAGATTGAGTTTGCTAGCAGATGTTTGTATTCTGATCTGTAACTGTCGTTTGCAAATCACAGCTAGTGTGTTATGTTTGGCTAACTGTTGCACATCTACTCTAAAAAACCTTTCCAAGTCGTTCTTTGAAAAACATTATCAATTTGAAAAGGGCTTCAAGGCACTTGCAGTGATTGTGATTGATGGAGGGAGCAGATGATTAAAAATACTTGAATATTGGAAGCAGCTTTGAAATAATTAACTTCTGTCTGCCCCACCTGTGAAAAATGTCAAAAGCTGAAGGTCAAGACTGAAGTGAGATGAGGAGATACAATCCAGTTAGGTAGGTTTCTTTCTCCTAGCATGGTGATTTGTTGGCTTTTTAATGTGCTTTGGCTCATTAATAAACTGGGAAGCTGTAGATATGACTGGCTGCAACTCTAATATTGGGTACTGTGCAGCTTGGGCTGTCTGGATGTTGTGAGCAGAGCTGGATCATGCAGTACCTGATGGTGTACTGGGAGCACTGAAATTAAGGCAGCTGGTAGGACAGCTGATCTTATTTAACCATGATGCATTTGGTAGGACTTGTTTCACAGTCCTTGTACTCTCCAGAAATCCTTCAATGGCAGAATGTTTTGTAAGGCAAAATTGTTCATTGTAGTTAGCTTTACCTTTGGGAGTTCACACTTATTGTTGGTGAAAGGAAATAAGAGTTTAATGGTGGCAGAGAGAGAGAGGAAAAACAAAGGAGTCAGAAAGAAAATGAACGATAATGTAGCTGTATATAGGAATGAATTTGAAAGAGACTACATGGGGAACATACACGTGCTTGTAAAATGAAGTTTCTCCTAGAGAACTGTATTGTTTGTTCATATGTTTTTCTGTTAGTGAGGAAATAAACATCATAGTTTTGTTCATAATTCAATTCATCCGTGAAGATGCTATCCTTTATTAGTCTTCGAGTGTAAGTAGAGAAAATGTCTTCTCTTTTTTTTTTTTTTTCAGAATATATACTTTCTACTACACCTCTATGGATCGTAAAGCTTGGACTAAGTTCTAGGGAGCTAAGTGTATATATGAGATCTTAGATGCTTTTAGCTTTATTTTTAATTGTCCTTTTCACTTTCCAGCTATGGAAAAAAAAAAAAAAAAAAAAGATTAGAGGAGCAATTGTATTGGAAAACACATTGCTTTTAACCAGACCTGCAAAACTGTAGGTCCTGGTAAAATCAATGATGTGTGACAGTTGAGACGATTACTGGAAAACTTTTGGAAGGAAAACCTAAGCAAAGTGAAGTTTATAGGCAGTTTGTTTTACTGTTTGTTTCTAACTTTGATGTCAGATTTAGGTAAGACTTGACAAAGTTCTTCTTATCTTTGGAGGTATTTCGTTCTTCTGTATGTTTTGGGGAGTAGAAGCCTGGTGGCAGCAGGTTGTATGATAACTAATGTTCTGCATAATGATGTAATCCTATTGCTGGCTCCTTGCATTGGTAGTGTTGCTATAATGGATAAGTAATCATAGAATGGCTTGGGTTGGAAGAGACCTTCAAGTTCATTTAGTTCCAATCCCCTACTGTGCACTGGTTGTCCCCCACTAGATCAAGTTGTCCAAAGACCCATCCAGCCTGTCTTTGAACATGCCTGGGGATAGGACATCTAGTTTCCCTGGGATTCCTGTGCTGGCATCTCACTGCTTTCTGAGTAAAAAAAATCCTCCTAATATATAATCTAAACATCCCCTCTTCTAGTTTAAAAACCATTAACTCTTGTCCAGTCACTGTCAGACCATGTAAAAAGTTAGTCTCTGTCTCATTTATGAGCTCCCTTCAGTTACTGGAAGGTTGCAGTGAGGTCTCTCCAGAGCTTTCTCTCCTCCAGCCTGAACACTTCTAACTCCCTCAAGCTTTCTTCATAACAGATGTGCTCCAGCCCCTTAATCGTCTTGTGGTTCTCCTCTGCACCTACTCCAATAGGTTTGCATCTTTCTTGCATTTGTGTCCAAATACTCCAGATCAGGCCTCACAAGAGTAGAGTAGAGGGGGACAGTGACATCCCTTGTCCTTCTGGCCTCCCCTCTTTTGATGCAGCCCAGGATAATATTGGCCTTCTGAGCCAAGGACACACTGTTGGCTCACATCAAGCTTTTATCTACCAGAACACCCAAGACTTTCTCTGCAGAGCTGCTTTCAAAGAGTTCTTCTCTTGGTCTGTATCTGTAGCTGGGATTGCCTCAACCCAAGAGCAATGCGTTGCGCTTTGGCCTTCTTGAGTTTTGTTATGTTGATGTAGGCTTGCTCTGTCAGACTATGCAGGTCCCTTTGGATTGTTTTATGGCCCCATAGATTTGTATGCATTTAGTCTCATGAGACAGTCTCTGCTGTGCTCCATATTTACACCAGGGGAGATTTTTCTCATTTGTAAGCATGGCATTTCTTGTAGCTGAAGTTAGAAGGCCTCATCAGCATGCTCCCCTTGAAGCTAGCTTGGACTTGAAATGAAGCTTTTGACTTCTCATTTTTACATGCTAATTTATATTAATGAAAAGATGTGAGGTACTATAGCTTACTTTGCAGTAATAGGGTAAAGGCTTTTATCTGCAAATTTTGTTTTTTTTTTTTTTTTTTTTTTTAGTAGTGGTAGGCAAGTTAAGAGTCAACCTCTTGGAGAACCATCAGTTCCCGGAGCCTTGAAGTAGCTAATGGAGAAATGATGCTCTATTCTCAACAATTTTCAATAGATTTCTCTATTATCATTAAAGCATCAGTTATTTTCTGTTACTTATTGTGAAGTCAATGTCCTTGTTAATAACTTCAGATGAACAAAGATGCACTAGGGCTACTGGCTTTAACTGTTTCTTCCAGAAATCAATGCTTCATACTAAATAACGGTGAAAACACTTTCAATGACTCTCTAATAGAAAGAAATTCTGCTTTGATAAAGCCATCAAGCTCTTTTACAGACACAGTGATTTTAGGTGAGCAGCTTTTTATCTAATGTTACTCATCAACAAAGACTGTTTTAAAAACTTGAAAACAGAACTGCAGGTGCCCATATGGCCATTTCTTCTGGGGCATGTACTTAAATTGTTTGTGAACGGGGTGGTCTGGCAGTTCTTGTCACTTTTTGTTATAAATGTAAATGAAATAACAGTGTGTGTGTGTGTGTGTGTGTGTGTGTGTGTATATATATATATATAGTGTCATGCAGGAGAGGGAGAGGTGAGGATGTGTTTCCATTTGTTTTTACTGGAATGAGAAGGCACAAAAAACCCAAACTAATGAGACCTTTTGATAAAATCTGGAGAGTTGCAAATGTGGGGTGACTAATGAAAAACTTGTTCTAGAATGCCTACCAGAAGTAAACAAGTTTGTACAAATGTTTTTTGGGGGATGCTATTGAAATTAAGTCTCTTGAGTTATATGTTTGTGTGAGGAAAAAAATCTTGATTGAAGGTCTTCTCTTATGTTATTTTTACTGATTCTTTTAGATACTGAAATAAATGTTTCTTAGGCAGTAATGTCAGAAATTGGTCCAGGATGACATCATGTTGTCTGTGTTAATTGTTATATATCAAAACTGTGGCTTTGCGCTGATGCTAACTGAAAAGAAACAAATATTCTGTTTATAGTACAATTTCCTATGTTTTCAGCCTTGGGAGGTAGCAAACGTGGGAAAATCTGAAAAGGATATACTCTTGTAAATTTTCAATCATTTATCTTGTTTAGTCACTTCTTGGTTGCACTGTTAGAGTGTGGCTTTCTAGTCAGTCTTTGAATGAAAAAATGAAAAGAATGGATACTTGATAGACAGCATCTTTTTATTTCTTAACATTGTTTTTATTTCATCATCCTGTGTCCTTGGAAAGTGTTTGCTGTTTCAGGTGTTAGACTGATACTTTCCTTACTGTGTGAAAATCACTTTCCATGCCAAACTGCCCACTACTTGAAACTACATCTTTGGCTTTTTTCCTAAGTTGCTCTCTTATCAGCTGCTGCCATCTTGGTCAAAACGAACTTTATATTCTAACTCAGTGCTAACAAAATTCTCACCTATTTTATGTAATTTGAAGAAATACATTTTTCATGTAAGCAGCAGGTTTATGTACAGCCTTGCTGTGTTTTCTTTTATGTGTGGGGAAAAAAGGTACACATCTGTTGATTTTACAGTTAGTGGCAAGAAAGCTGCTCATTTGTATCCTTCTAGTTTCTGACTTTTTCTCAGTTTACTATTTAAAATAGTCTTCCATCTGCTTAATTTTTCTATTTGCTATGATAAAACATTGCTCTACCTGTAGTCGAGCACTGTGCAGTGTATACAGTTTCTATGATGGAATGTGAAACAGGCTTGATTTCCTTGGATCATCAATGCTTGCTTTCTGGAATTAGCTTTCAGAGTCATAGTGTGCAGTGTGAGTTTCTCTGTGAGTAGCAAATGCCTGCCTGACCAAATCTTGTGACATCCTGTGTGCTAAATAATCCTGTGGTTGCTTTTATTAGCCTGTGCATGTTTTGCTGCATTGTCCAAAGGGCAGTTGCTCTGAAGTGTAGAATGGTGTGAATATGACAATGTGTACGCAACTAGTGTTGATAAACACTGATCTATTAGGTATTAGTGTTATAAATGGCTTAAATATGGCAAAGTGAATCCGATTATATTCTAGGCAAATGGTTTATGAGATTATCTGCCTTAAAGGTAAAACAAAACAAAAAACGGAAAACGGAAAAACAACCAAAAAACTTAGTTAGCCTTTCAGCATTCTCTGAATCTGTCCTCTTTTCCGTATGCGCCCTCAGGAGTGTGTACAGGAGAGAACTCACCCCTGCTGTTGCTGTTCCTTAAGTATCCATTTAATTGCCCTGAAGTATAATGGTGGACTGGCCCTTTATTGTTTTTCTGTCCTTGCTATTGAAGAAATTGCTAATGAAGAATAAAGCTGATTACTAGATGAAAAACTGGATATCCGCATTTTCAGAGCATGATTCTCATAATCTGTTCTGATTTGAATAAGAATTCAGAAATGACTAATTATTTAGGCTTATGGTATCCTAAATTTAGTTTTATCAGACTGAAACACACCAAGGTGTCAACAACCATCATGTTGTATCCTGAAAATTGCTCCTGGAAAGTAGGAAGGGAAAGGAGAATTGTAAGAAAAATGACTTTTTCTAGCCATGTGGCATTGCTTAGTTCATTAAACAGTTGTTTGTGCCTTTGTGTATCTCATTTGGGCTACCTTACTATGTAAGTGTGAATTACGTTTCTACTGTTAGAATAATATTGTTTTTTAATTGATTCTTGATACGCATGAGGACTAAGGGACAGCTGTTTGTAGTAAAATAGTGACTTTGTAGGAAATTCAGCATGTGCATATGTATGGTTAATCACTGCAGTCTTATGGTAAAGGTGACCTTTCAGAAAAGTCCAGGCAGTATATGTAATAAATAGTCATGTCTGCATTTGTCTTCTGTTTCCTGTGCTTGCTTCACTGAAGTTATCCAGAACAAACAGATTTTTATTTTTTACTAACCAAAGAGCATTTGTGATTGGTGTTTTTTTCTTTTCATTTTACAAAGGCAGATGATAGTACAGATTGCAGGGTTCCCATTTCTCCCTGCTGATTCTTGGTAGCAAAGATGAATTGCACGTGTTTTGGTGACCCTTGTGGTTTGCACTCCATCTCTGCCACCTTGTTCATGGTTTGTCTTCCTTGTTACACAAGGCACTTGGTGGAACCTGAGGTAGGAAATCTGAGTGGAAGAGACATGGCTGTTTCTCTGCGCGGTCCCAGTGGTGCTGCACGCTGCTAGGGGACCTGTTTGGAATCTCATACTGTAGCTGAGCCAGTGAGTCCCTAATGTGTCACAGGATGACCTTTGTGGGCAATGAACTCAGCTGCTGCGCCTGAGGTGCTGATTGCCACATAGGGACTGTGTGCCAAATCTGCCTGGGGGAAAGCAGAGCTCCTCCCAGATGAGCGGGTTACTTCTGTGGGTGAATAGGCCTTGGCTAGGTTTGTGAATTTTTTTCCAACTTGTGTTCTTTTCAGAAAGCTCTCACCAGAGAGAAGAGATAATAGAAACTATGGCAAGAGCTCGATGAATGCGTGCTCCTCTTCTATGTTGGATGTGTCTGTGGGACTTTCTGGCTATAGGTTTATTCGATGCCTTGTTCTTGTACTCCAATGGAAGCTGTCAGTGCTCTTATCTCATGTAGTCATCCCAGCTTTGCTGCATTGCCCAGTGCACTTGTCAGCAACAGCAGCAGTTTTCAGCTCAAAAAGAAAACAGACTCTCTTTAATATATTTTTTAATTTATTCAAGTTGAATTAAATATGCTGTTGGTGTAAGGAGGCTGTTTTAGCACCTACTGACAGCAAGAATCAGCACTAGCCACTAACTGTACTACTCTGGTGTTGCTTGTAACAACACCTGCACCCTGGTTTCCCAAAATCGAATGTGATGCATTTTGTGCATCAAGATGTGTGTCCTGGGGCTCCCTGAAACTCTGAATCTTCTGTGCTTGCCTGGCTGCAACTCTCATAGCCTCTGAGGACAGTATGTTGTCATTGCGGTCACGTAAACACTCTGTGCTGCCAAACAGCTGTTGGGAAGTGAGACCATGTTCTGCTACATTTATTTCACACTTCACACATTTGTTCTCACCTCCAAAGTACTTTGTGAGGTTCTGTCTAATCACATTTTCGTTCTCAGGGAAAGGAGATTTGCAAATGACTCAATGAATGATTTAAGTTAGACTTCTGAAACCTACCAAGTTACTGCTAATAAACTGACTTTATTCTATACCATCAGACCAAGTCATAATTTAATAAAGATTTACACACGTCCTTCTGTGGAAAAAGCCTGATATCTCAAAAGTTTAGGTGCATCATTCATGTGTGTATAACCCTCTTGTTATATTCACTTTCCATATATGTACACACATGTTCACTTCCAGTACAAACCTGCCGGCTACTGTTTGTGGAATCAGCTACAATTTATGGAAACAAAATTGCAAATGAAAAGATGGTAAATATAAAAGATGATAACTGATGCTGGAATGGTTGCTTTCAATTGGCAAAGCATCATATATTCCAATGACTGGAGTCCATTTCTACTACATGCTGTGCTATAATCTGATTTTCTGATTTATTTAATGTGTTGCTAAATAATTTGATTCTGAGATACAGGAGACTTTGTACAAGTAACATTTCAGAAAGTGAAAGATTTAATAGCATTCAACATTCTGCAAAGTAGGTCCCAAACAGCAAA
This sequence comes from Tympanuchus pallidicinctus, assembly GCF_026119805.1. Classification (NCBI taxonomy): domain Eukaryota; kingdom Metazoa; phylum Chordata; class Aves; order Galliformes; family Phasianidae; genus Tympanuchus; species Tympanuchus pallidicinctus. The sequence goes on along the minus strand of NW_026294739.1, from coordinate 11,647,754 downwards.
ACCTAATGGTAATTGGACATTATTTAGGGATGTAAATCGGGACATTTTTATTGTGTAATCTGTCTTCATTTGTGTGAACAGCTTCATTGGTAAATAAGGACTTAACTTCATTTAACACCCATAAAATTGCTGATTGCTTTGAAGTTGAGTGGAATTAATTCATTACCAGTATGGGAAAGGGGGAGATTGTGTTTTGGTCCATTTTTTATTATAAATGACTCAAGGAACAGCTTCCCACTAATCGGAGATAAATAGCCAGGGGAAAGTGCTGCAGAGGGACTGAGAAATCTCCAAAATTGATCAAAGTTTTTCAGAACTTTTGAAAAATGTCTTTTGTGCCCTTCGTAGCTCTGTTCTGCATATGATGATTTTGACAGCAGGCATTTCTCTTGAAATGTCTTTTCAAGAGAAGAGCGGATGAGGCATCTTCCCTCAGGGAGGAGAAGGCCACATTCTCTCTGGTGACGCTTTTCTCCATTGGTGTGGCTCTACCTTTCCAGCTACGTGTGAGCCACAGAGATGGAGCATGTAATGCTGGCAAATCTACTGACCGTATGTCACATTCCTTGTACTCTGCCTATTGCTTTGTAGGAGCTGTATTTAACTTTGCTTGGTCTTAGTGGTACTGTGTGTGAACTGTTGCCCTTGCTAACTTCAGTGGTGTGGCGGAAACATGACCAAAAATAAAAATGCCTCTAGGTACTCACTGTATAGGCAACTGTGAAATGAGTGCTAATGTTCTTTAACAGAATGCCATGAATTTTCAAAAGAGTTGAAGTTTTAGGTTTCCCAAGCCTAGCCAAATCAAGAGCATGATAGTAGGAATAGATAGGCTAATGCTAACGTGTCACTCTGACACTTCACAAAAGGAAACAAATAACTGATTTTTGTGGTTTCTAACCTTTTGGATGTAACAAACCTAATTTATTCCTTCAACTGCAAGACCCAGTCACTACAGAAAGAGAATGACTCATTTATCTTTAACTTGATTGCTTACTACTCTGACATAAATAATGTCTATCATCACTCTGAAAAAGATCCTAATTCTTAACTAGGATAATCTTTGGGATTTTTCTTTATTCAGTTTACAGCTCAGATACTGGGTATGTCTTAATGTGTCTGTTACGACCCCAGTGTCTTGAGTTCACTTGACTTTTAAAGCATGTAGTAAGGATCTTTGTAAATTGTGTGAGTGAACCAAACGACAGCAGGTAAGCTTTAATGTAAGTAGTACATTGTGCAGGTAACATGCCCACGTGATACTGAACTCCTGAACTGTCAGATACAGTGCAGGGAAGAGTTTTTTGAGTTATCGCTTTCGTGTCCCTGAAATGATATTAGTGTGCAACAGCCAAAAAAGCCAACATAATCATGGGCTTCCTCACAAAGACTTCTGAGAAGGAGGCAAAGGCCATTCCCCACATCTGCAAGGATGCTGAAGGGTTTAGGCAGAGATGTTTTGTCAGACATTCCTAATCACAGTTAGCCATAGATGCTAGGAAAGTTAGGGAGACCACTGAAAGCGTGCTAATGTGCTCTCCCCAATAGCTTTTCTCACTGCCTCTGCTGAGACAGGGTGTTGGATGAGATGTACCTAATATGTGAGCCAATTTTTGGTGATTCCTGTAACATACTTGTTCATCAGGGCCTGGCAAAGAGAAGTCTACACAGGGGCCTGGTCCATTCCTCCATGTGATCGGCATAATTCTTCTCTCGTGAGGGGGCTGAAATGAAACAGTCTCTCTGCTGTCAGGTAGAATAATTTTGGAGTCAGCTTGTCCATATCTTGAAGATAAGAGTTCATGTAAACAAACCAAGATTAATATGTCACCTCTGACTGCGTTTCCCACAGTAAGCCGGAAACGTATCCTAAATGAGAGATGCCATTTGTATTTGTGAAAAATGCCTAACTGCTTTTCTGTATCATCATTAACATTCTCCTTGGATAAAATCCAGTGATGAACAACTTCCTAATGGAAGAGGTCATGGCTTTTCCCCCTCCCAGTAATATGAAATGCAGTAATGTTTGAGAATAGTGATGCAGATAAAGATTTAGGGCCATGAGGCCAGAGACATTAGAAAAGTAATGTTAGCTGTCTACTGAGGCTACTCTTAAGAGTCTACAAAACATATTTTGCCTTGTTCCTAACAATAAAAAAGACTTTAGTTTCTTGTTGCTATTAACAATACCCTAGTCTTTTACTTGTATATGTAACCTAGCTAACAAAATTGTTTGCGTAGTGTAGCCGCAAAGAACAATGGCATTCAGACATGACATGTTCAGGGTGGGAAAAATTAATCATAAAATCTTTTTGTTATTTGAAATGTGTAGAAGTTTAATCAATTTACTGACCCTGTCAATGACCTGAATTATTTGGGATACTTCTACGCTGCTGTTGGTGCTGCCTTGAAGCAAGTGTGTATTCACAAATACATGCTTTGTATTTCCTTGGTTATAATCAGAAGGAACACCTAGTGCTTGTAATGTGTTAATAGCATCACAAAATAGTTAACTCTCTACACTCTGGTTTGCAGTTACATCATTTATTTGAAATACAATAAGACTTGCCGCTTTGATTAGAGAAGAAAGTTCTTTACTGATGTGCTTGTTTAGTAAGACAAAATTCACTATTTTAAGTTCGTGTTTTTTGATCTTTTTTTCTCTGTGATGCTCTTAGGTTCCTAAAATAACTTTGACCTGCCTTGACAGGTCAAAAGTTAATACCTGAAAGACAATCCAGTAGTAAGTTTTTTTTATTCCTGTATTTTAATGGAAATGCTGTCATAGTTTAATTTTTTAAATTAAAAACAATTATATTTCTAAATGAATCCTATGGCCTTTATTGAAGCCTTTGAAAGAAGGGATTTGGTTGCAGAAGGTGCCGTGATGTTTTTTCTTTGACCTGTGCAGTCAGACCTGTGTAGTCATTTCCCTATGGCATCAATTAGAGCTAATCAATTATGAAATTTTGGTTTAAATGTGGGGAAAATGAAGAAATAATGGGTGATTCAGGAGTCATCTCTGTTTCGGGCAGAAAAAAATAGCTTTCAAGAAAAGTATCTGGATTGTTTACAAAATTGGTATGGAAGGTTTTATTTCAGATGCTGCCTAAATTCAAGTCAGAATCTGGTGCTTTAAGTCTGCCCTCTGTATCCCACAGCAAAATATAGCCTTCAAGAGGCTATATTTTAGTTTATATATTTAGTTATATAAAATATATAAACTAAAATATATAGTTATAAACTATATATTTTAGTTTATATATTTTAGTTCAAGAGACAAGCTATAGAAGAAACTTTCAAGAAACTTTCTAGCTCCTGCATGGATATATGTGGTAAATGGCTTTTATTCTATATGATTAATTTTGGGTGCTGAGCTGAAGAGAATAATCTGGGCAGCTAGTAAATATATTGAAACATTTGAACCTTTTCTTGAGTATTCTCAATCTAACCTGTGACTGGAGACCTGTGTGACTGCAGTCTCAAGAATTTTGTCCATTCAGCAGTAAGTACCAAATGCATCACTACTGAACAGAAGCTGTCATTGTTCTTGAGTGTTTTCCAGTGCAGAACGAAAGCTGAAGTCTTTGTTTCTTTTGATTTAATTTTTTTTTATGGGTGACTGCAACCTTGTTGAGTTTTTATGAGATTGGCTGCTCTTTTCCATAGAGGCTTCCTGTTTAAAACTGGGGCAATTTTCTTTTTAGAGGTTTTAGTCAGACCTGTGTAGTAAACTTTTATTTTTTTCATACATATCAATATGTATTTTTAAAAAAATATTTTGCTGAACTCTTCTACTAGAAACACAGTGCTTTGCAACAGGAGCATGTGTGAATTATGCCAGGAAAAAAAAAAAAACTTTTGTCACTTTCTGCATGTGCTGTTTTGCGGAGAAATAAAGAAAACTAAACAGTCTTGCTCCTTTATCTGGTGTGACACCTTGCATTTGGGCTTTGGGCCTGAATACAGCGAGTGATCTGATAATTCATGAGGTGAGCAGGGAAGCTTTGGTTATTGCAGCTATCTGTCAAAAGTGCCAGTGTAAGGATTTCTCTGTAGAGCTGCAAATCGAGGCTTGTATCTGTGAACTTCTTGCCCTTTGCTTTGTGATCCACAATGTGGTTTTTCTCCTACTTACACATGCATCTGGAAAACAATGAAGATAAAATGTTTTGTTGGTTGATGGATCATATGGAAAAAGATCGTCATGAATAGCTGTTGCTAACAAACATTGTTAAAAGAGTGGCTCCAAGGGCTATTATCTGTACTTTGGCCTGACTTTATAAAGCCAGCCTAATAAATGCCAGAAGGCAGTGTGGTAACTAGGTGTTTTAGCTTCATTTCTACTCTAGCAGTGAGCAAGGTCTAACATTTCCACTCTTTCTGCGAATGCAGTAATAAGACTTCTGAAACACTGGTTTTTGTAAACATTATTGTTGGCCAAAACCCACGTTGCCAAAGGAAGGCTCTGGCTACACTCTCATGTGGGAAGTGAAATGTGGGAGGTGCATAGCACTCCAGAAGATGCACTTTGCCCTGTATTCCTTCAGTAGAGTTATGTTCTCAATAGTGTGCAAGCAACAGAATTTATTGACTATGAGATCTTTTAATCCATGCTCACACTTGCTAAGATAGGTTCTGCAAAAGCTTTAAATGGAGATTAAGAAGTGTGAAGAGGCATTTGAGCATATGTCATCCTCAGAACGAATCATTAGCTTCCTTGTCATGACAAGGAGTCAATATATTCAGCCTCTTCTGAAAGGATTCTTCCTTAATGTGTATTGTGCTCTGCATCTCGGTCCTTGTTGCTGTGCAATAAAGCCAAACAGTAAGATCTTAAATCTATAAAAGTTAACTGAAACATTTTAAAGATGATGTTGCATCTGTTGCTCTCTAGGCTTTGTGCTTTACTGTCTTGTTTTCTGAGGTAAATCTGTTTGTAGAGATTTTGTTTTTTTAGCTACAGCTCTATAAAATGAAATGGTATCCATGATACTCATCTTGAGTTTGAGTTTATCAGTGAATACAAAAAATATTAAAAAATAAATCAACACATTGTAATTTCAAGGATATGTTTTTACTCCTCTCCCCAGTTCCTCTGTTTCAAAAGAACATTGCTTGCAGAATGATGAAGTAACGCACAATGATTCTTCAGGAGTCTTCTAGCCAGAGCTCTCATGGTGTTGTATTGGAGGGTTGTAACTGCAGTGCGTCCAGCTGGCTCTGTCCCTAAGTGTGGACGTAGGGGAAGTTGTGGGGATGTATGGTTCAGGCCTCCTCGTGTGCTTCTCACAGAAATGCTGGGATTCTGAACTTACTTTGACCAAAGTCATGAGGGTGATTTAGAAATGGTGATCTTGATGAGCTAAATTCTCTGGATCACTGTAGGAGCTGTTTTTATGAAGTTGACTGCAGTTCTCTGCTCAGTGGTATATTTGGAGATAAACTCTGTGGTTTGTTGGTGTTATTTTTTGTTTCTCTTTGTTTTTGATTTTACTTTCCTTGTCCTGGGGCAGTAGTTAAGACAATTTTGAGCCATAGAACGAGAAACCCGACTTGAAGCTTGATCTCAAAATAGGAGTTCTGTATGAATCCTCACTTTGTGTGGCAACAGCTAATTTAGTGTTTGCAAAGTGGTAAGTTTTCTTCTAAGATGTCATGTCCAAAACAAAACTGGCTTCATAGTGCAGTTCACTGGTGAAATGCTGATCAGCGAGTTTTACACAATGTGTTATAAATTACTGTCGCTTAGTCATTACTGTGAATTGTGTTTGGTACAAGAAAAATGTCTGTTCTATAGATTTTAGGGGATTTTTATGCCAGCTGTCTGCAAGAGTTAAATCTGCCTGCCTTTGAAGAAGCAGAAAGGCTCCCTGAATTATTTCGGAAACAGAAGTAATTAAGAGGTCATCACTAAGTTCCTTACTTTAATTTAGTCAGAATGCTTTGGTGCTCCAGAACTTTTTTGTTTGCTTTAAAAAAAAAAAAAAAAAAAAACTAAAAAAAAAAAAAAAAACCAACCAAAAAAACCCCACTTATTTTTAGTGAATCTTTGTGGAATTTTGATTATTATGGTGGAAAGAAATATAACAAAGACTCCACTCATGTTAATAAAGTGCAACTGTGTGTTGCTTAGTTGAGGAGCAGAAAAATAGGAGAAAATAAAGTCCAGGTTACTAATCTTTTCTATCATTTAATAAACAAGAAAATTTATTTCAAGCTGATCACTGTCTGGTGTGGTTTCTATGTTTTTCATAGATAGATCTGTTTTTAATTTTTGTCTTTTTTTTTTTTTTTTTTGGGTGGGAGGGGGTGGTTGAAGTTGTAAGCATTCATTCATGAGGAGAAAAGTGTGATGTGGAAAAAAATTATCAGCAGTGCCAGCAATCTTGCTGCTTCCTGTCAGTATAGAAATACAAATATGGCAGGTGAGTATGCCTGTGTGGACATTAAAGTATATAGACCTGGTCAGTTTTCTGCTCTAGATTTCCTGAAGTTAGGGCACTTTATAAGGCATTATCCATATTCATGGTTATGGGAGGCTTGGATAAATCAAGTAGATGCTTTAAAGAGAAGAAATGATGCTTACCACTGGTTATCCTGCCCTTCATTGCTGTGAACAATAAAAAGTCTACAATGCCTGCTTCTCCTTTGTGGATGGATTCCTTTTTCCACATGTAGTTTATGAGTAATAAAATTGATTACAGTATCACATGATACCACATTTGTTCTGCCTTTAGACAGGAGAATGCATTATGGGAACGTTATAGCTGAGAATTTGACTCTAATATTTTCAACTGTGTATCTGTGTCTTTACACTTTTTAATGGTTTTGTGTCTGTCTAATGTATTGTATCTAGCTTTAAGTAGCAATCAAATAATATTTTTGTAGCAAAACTGACTTTGGCAAATTGTCTTGTACAGAGATCTGATCAGCTTGATGGGAGCTGTGGACTTTGTCCTAATGACTCGGTGCATTACGCTTTGAGTAGGTTGTCTTCCTTTGTGTAGGGCTATACAGGCTGAATTTTATTGTGGAGTATGAAATGACAAAATTTAGGATAATAGGAATGTTGTTCCTAGTGTTATATCAATGAATTTTAGAGAAACAGAGAGAGATGGAGTAACAGGCTGTGCCAGGAACTAATTGAACATGGCTTTTCCAATTGCCAGTCCTCCCTTTGCTAAATCACTTAATAATCTTATCATCCGTTGAACTGTTGTAGCTGAAGTGAAAACAGACCAAAATATTGAAAGGAACCTCGTTCCTTGGTTGCAACACAAGCTAAAAAAACCTCAAAATAACTATTCTTGAACTACGCTCACATTTCATTAATGGAAATAATAAAATTACTTTCTCCTCCACTATCAGACAAGCTTAATACTCAATTTGTAGACAAAAAAATGTCGTGCTTTAAATATGCTCAATTTTTAGCAGTTGATAACATTTTTCTGTTAATGTAACTTGTATTGAAAATGTTTTTTTTCTGTCTCAGGAGATTCCTTCTGACATGGGAAAATTGAAAAAATCCTTTGAATGAAATATTTGACAATTTCAAGGGAGTCTTGTCACATTAGAATAAGTAGAGAGATTTACAATTTGGATTTATTATTCAGTAGGAGGAAACCATCTATGTTATCTCATAAAAACATAAACACAGCAAGCCCTTCTAAATAATACAAGATATGTAAGCAGTTCTCAGTATGTTGAATGTTGTGGGTTGATGCATTTACCCAGTAGAGCAGGCAATCTCAGAGAAATGTCCAGACGTATTCTAAAAATGTTACATTTGTAATAAATAGAATTCTTTCCTTTCTGTATTGGCTGCTGATCCCAGGCTGAGATGGCTTCTCTATTCATTTGGCTAATGTTAGCGTCTCATTTGTGCAATTAGAATGAGAGAAAATATGAACGAAAGTATGGGACTGACACATAGTATGGCTGAGTCAAGTAGAAATATTTTTCATTATAAACTACAGAGACTTAGTTAAACATCAGACTGCTTTGGTTCTGGTCCTAGTGAAAACCTTTGAGGTTCTAAAGATGAATGAGTCTTCTAGAAGACGTATCTTTGTAAACCAGAATCCAGCTTAAAAAAAATAACAATCATAATTACAAGTTAATCAAAGATGTATAGAAGATCTGAAAAGTAGGCAACAAATAAGGTTTTACAGGTGTATCGCTATGTGTTGTTCTTTTTTTTGTCTCCTAGCTTCTAATAGGAACAACTTCAATATCAGTTTATTTCAAACTGGGTAGTTTTTTATTTATAAAAGTTTTATCCAGTGGCTGTTCTTGAGAGACAAATATTATTGTACAAACGACTGGAAATGAAAACAAGGATCAAAATAAGAAATTTTTAAGATCTAATTGGAAAAGAAAAAAACCCTATACTGAGACATCAGTATCAGTTGTTATTCTTAGCTTCTCTTAAGGATTGTACGCTACTTCATGTTTAGATCTGTACTTGAATATCTTTTCAGAGGTAATAACATCATTGTTCCTTTGTATCTGCAGAGGCTATGTGACATCACAGTACTTGCTTGTCATGTGTTTAGTATTACAAGTTTTGTGTTGGCTGGGGACTGTATGTTTTAAATGGAACAAGTTCCTGTATGTGACAAAATTGTTCTAATGTGCCTGCTTTAATGTTGAAATTCTTAACAGAGTTCCATTCCTTTTTAAAATTATTCTCTTGGTGTTTTAATTTATACTTAGTATGTCTAACATCTGGTTAGATGTGCAGAATGTAGGTGACTCAAGTTCCTGCACAGTGCTGAAGACATGTATGCAGTCCAGTGAATAGAGCTTTAGAACAAGTCTGAGATCCCACATTTGTTTCTAGATCTGCTCCAGATGTGCTAAGTCTCTCAATTTCTTTCTATTTGCTTTCCCTACCTGCAAAAATAGTATTAGTGTTTTTTTTTTTTTTAATGAAAGAAGCATTCTAGATCAGATGATAGGGTTCTTACTCTCATTCATGAAGGCATGTCATCAATTTATTTTGCTTAATTCACTCTAAAAGGGAAAAATATTGGATGATGCAGGAGCAGTGTTAGTTCTATTAGTTTCTATGTGCTACTTTTCTGCATGTTTGGATATTAAAGTATAAAGGATGTAAATAGGCTTATGCAATCAATGACTCTTCTTCTGGCCTTCCTTTAGCAAGAATGGAGACAAGAAGGATGTTGAGTTCTGCTCTGGATTGAATAAAGTATCAGGCAGTTCACTTCAGTCGGAGGCTGACTGCAGCAGTCTGTGGTGTGCTGCCAAAATCCAATCCAAACTGTTGTGAATGAAATCACAGCTGTACGTTTCATTTGTACTCTTGAAAAGTAGCTGGGAACATTACAGTAACCAAGCAGTGAAGCCTGGATAAAGTAAGGTATCAGCTTCCACTTGTTCCAGTTTCTTCTTAGTGTACTGATGATATGAGGCAGCCTGCAGTTGAGGTCTTGAACTTTCTTCCACTGCACTTTTTTTACTTTCTATTTCTTTGTTCAGATGCAGTTAACAGTAGAGAAGTTCTTGTTTACTTCAGTACTGTTCACTTGGAACTCTTCTAAATGCAGATGCAGAATTGTCATTGCTGCACTAACGACCTCTGTGTTTAAGCTCTTCTGGAAATGGAGGATATCAGTGAACTCTGACATAAAGTATAGGAAGATGTAGCTCTGTATAAATATGGCTTAGTAAATTGCAGAGACTTTGTAAGTTAAAATATTTCTCATCTTTGTATCTTATATTCTGTGGAATACAGCTACTAAAATTGCTTGTATGAACCCATATTTCGTTTTACTCTAGAAATATTTTAAAAGTTAATATTTAGGATGCTACTTGTGCCATTAGGTGGTGCTTTCAAGCTTCTGTAGCACTGGGAAAGTAGTAAAGAGCATTTAGCTTTGAGAAGAATGTGCTTTCACAAAGCTGTTGAGGGTGCAATAATGAAGCTCAGCTGTGTTGGTAATGGGATACAGCCTAGAGGGGCTGTGGGGGGAGGAGGTGGCAGAGGCTGAGATTCATCCCGTGAAAAATTTTATGGGGGAAGTCATGTGCAGTGTATGTGCTGTAAGTCTAGAAGATGATTCAGAGCCAGAGAAGTTAAGAAGGCTGTTTTACATTAGCTGAAAATCTGGCTGATTAAATGCTGACTTTGGATGCATGTGGATGTCTTTAGTTTCTCACTTGTACTGGTGGATGCTTGCTTTGGTATATGCTGCCTTATTTGTTTAAATGAGATTAAACTCTTTCTTAAAACAAACAACAACAACAAAACAAACACAGGGAAAAAATCCAAACACAAAAACCAACTTGGCATCTGGTTACAAGGAAAGATTTTAAAGATATTTATAAGCTTCCATGGATGGGTAGGAGTACCCTGTGGTCCCAGTTTTACTAGCTGTTCTTAATCAATCCAGCTTTGGGCTCCTAGAAAAGAAGAGTAAAAAATTGAATTTGAATTTGAGCCTGTCAGGGCAGTTGAACAGTGAATTTTATTTACCTAGGTCCTTTTCCAGGTAGACTTACCACTCGTACCAGTGAGAAATGTAGACACTTTACATATGTTGTGTATTATATACTTAACCCATCATCATATGAAAGGGTGTTCTGAGGATTGAGCAAGGAGTATGGATGCTTGGGAGGTCCAGACGTGAGTTGGAAAATGTACTGAAGGACTTTGCTGAGATAGTATCCTTTACAGTCAGTGAGTCTGAGGCTATTACTGGGGAACTGTTCTCCTGATTCCTGTGTGTCTGAAGCATGAGCGCTGTAGTTTAATCTGGCAAGTTGCTAAGCACTACACCATTATTTCCTCACTCTTGTCCCCTCAAAAAAAACCCTCACAAATTTGAACACGTGGGTTGGGATAAAACTTATTACTTAGATAGGGAAGAGATAATAATTATAGGAAAAAATTATAAATGTATATATAATAAATAATACACAAGCAATTACTTATCACCCTCTAGCTGATGCCCAGAGAGTCCCTAAGCAGTGAAAGAAAGAGAGATGAACTCCCGCACCCTTTCTAACTCTCCTGCGTGATGCCATTTGGTATGGAATATCTGTTTGGCCATTTTAAGTCAGCTGTCCCCTCCCAGCTCCTTGGCTCCCCCCAAAGCCCTTTGCTAGTAGGAGCTGACAAACTGTAGTTGCCTGGGCTCTGTACAATGCTGCTTAGTAACAATTGCAAATATTGTGTGCTATCAATATTGTTTTTCTCCTAAAACAAAAAGGGAACATCACACCAGACACTTTGGGGGGGAAAAAAAAGCCAACAGTTCTGTCTCAGCTGGAACTAAGACAATGAATGACCACAGAATCATAGAATGATTTACACTGAAAGAGATTTTAAAGATCATCTAGTTTCAACTGCCCTGCTGTGTATAGAGTTGCCACCCACCAGATCAGATTGCTGGGGATCCCATCCACTGTGACCTTGAATGCCTGCAGGGTTGGGCCATCTGCAGCTTCTCTGGGCAGCTGTGCTGGTGCTTCACCACCTAATGGTGCATGGCCTGAACGAACTGCTGAGCACCCTTCACCCCCTACCTGCATCTTGTCAAGGAGAAGGATACCAAATCTTCCACTCACAGTACTCTGGCCTTTTTCATTAGCACGGATAGAGAATGAGTACTGTGTCAAAAAAATTCTTGTGTTGCATCTTAATCTGTGGTGGAAATATAGCGGTATGAATCCAATGTTACTGTTGTTTATATCTCATCCTAGTCAGTCTATAGTTACTGTTGCAGAATTCATAGTAATTCTGTGGCTAAAATGTACTAATTTGTTCTTTGTTTAGCTGTTCACCTTTGAATATTTTGGGCTTTATTCAAGTTCCAACTTTGATACAGCTAATGTCCTTATTATCCAGCTACTCCTTCGTTTACAGAAAGCTTTTGTTGGCAAACTCCCACAATATAATAGAAATAACTACCCAAATTACACTATCATGTGTTTCTTTCCTTATAGGTTTTTGTGCTTCTGTTTTCATATTTCCAATGGAAAACGTTCACTAGTGTCTTTTCTAATGGCCCTTTCATGCTACTAATGTCATTTATTTTTTCTTTTCATGGTGAGGCTTAAGTTCCTTGGTTAATGTTACAAAATACTGTCATCTATTTTTAAACCTAAGTTTAAGCAAGTTTGATACTCATTTGTCCTGGGTTATTTTTAACCTAACTCCTGATGTGCTATTTCTGAAGATCACTTCCTGAACTGTTTTTGTGGTATTTGTGGCTGAGTTACCAGGGACTATATAAGACATCATTGAACTTACGGTGTTTCCTTACTTATTAAGTACATAAATGTTTATGCTTTTCCACCAGTTTTCATATTGAAATAGTACTGAAATGATTTATCCAAGATTTAAAATCTTTTCTGTAACATGCTGTAAACGTGAGAGGAGAGATGTTCTGTGAGGCTGTGACACTCAGAAATGTGCCATGTTAGAGGGTTTGACCTCATAGACACCAGTTAAGGAAAAAGGGGAGTATTGTATTGCTCCAGTATCTTTCACGAGAAAGCAAAACAAAATAAGTGATGTATGTGAGTATATACAGAAGGCTAAATATTCTCTGTTATGTATTTTCATATGGAATTGGTGGAATTCTGTTATTTACTGAGCATGTCAAATTTTAACGAAATTGTAGCGAGAGGTTGCTGTGGTGTACGATACTCATCCCAGGAGGTTAGTAACAGCTTTATCAGTACTTCTGAAAACAGTGAAGCAGTGTCTGGATTTGTGAAAATTTGTGGATTAATGGCAAGAAAAAGTATCAAAATAATTTCAAAATGTCTTTGAAAGAGATGTTGGCAGGTATAATCTTGGATTGCACTGCTTCCCAGTGATAGGAGAGCAGGGAGGTGGCTTTGGGAGGAGCACCCAAGAAAGGAAGCAGTGTTATTCTGGAGCAGGAATGGACTCCCAGAGAAAGATGAAGCAGAAGGAAGCAGCAACAGTAATTTTCAGGTAGTTTGTAATACCTGATTTTGTGCACAAAATTGTTTCTTGCAGTAAATTCCATGTTGTAGATAACACCTGCTGGAACTCTTTTGAATGTTTTAAATATTTTTGAGAGTTCAGTTTCCACAGTTATTTTTGCTGTCTTCCTTGAAAGTCTCACTGCAAATGTAATCTATGTTTATTTGTACACAAGAGGAGTGAAAATTCATCTCCCATGGGCTGAGCAAGTAAGTTAATAGTTTCAATACAGGAGTTTGCAGAGAAATTACAAATGCTTTGTACTTGACTATTCTCTGAAGTCTTTGCACTTTAAATCTACCACTGGGAAATTATTAGTCACAGAACAGGAAGAATAATATCAAATTATTAGTAATGATGGTAATTGGTAGAAAATGTACAAAGCACATAAGGAGCTGTTTAAAATATGTCAACAACAAATAGTTATGAAAGAAACTTCTGGATGGTGATTACATCTTATTTCCTTGAGGATTAACTTGGAGAGAATTACTTTTGTTCAGTGTTTTTTGTTAATGACTCTGGCATAAACAATGGGATTCTGCTGATGAAACCTATTGATGACAGAAATTTAGGAGGGACTGTGAAGACGGAGGCTTTTTATATTATAAAAGAACTAGACAGCCTTGGAGACAAAATAAAAAATCAATAACACCAACTCTAGGACTGGACACCTGGGAATCAAAGCATCTTTCCCAGAGCCTCACAGCTGGAAGGATTCAAAGAAGAAGAGGCTATGTGTGTGTTGATTGGTCACAGGAAGGGTATGAGCTGTTAGTGTCACAAGGCTGAGGAAAAATGGGATGTGTTCAAATAAAGTGCTCCCAAAGGGCATGTACTGATGTTCGTGTTCAGATATGCAAGAGGTCTTGCTTGGTATGTTTTGAGCAATTCTAATCAATCATGGTCAAGAGATATGGATCCAAACTTGAATGTCCAGCCAGGATCATCTGAGGAATAGAGAACTCCCTGTACAAGAGGAAATGTAAATGCATGACTTATTCAATGCCAAAAAAAGAGCCTATGATAGCTGTTTACATGAGAAGAAGAAAAGCTTCTTTTTTTTATGCTTAACTGTTGTACCAATGGCTGTGCATAAACTTAATATTTCTTAATTGAGAAAACAACAAAAGTTCTTACTAATTATAACACGAAGGTTTTGGAGTTACGTAGTTACTTTGCTACTTTTTTGTTTAGAAAAAAGTAGAAAAAAAAGAATTATACTTCTCCAAGTTGCATGTTATACCTTTCCTTTCAGTTAGGAAGTTGCATTTTTGAGACAACAGCAGAGTAATGAATTTCTAGGTTTAATCCCAAGCTCATGATAGTAGGTGGTAGATCAAGTTAGGCTTCTGAAGCAGCAGTTGCTTAGATGCTTTTTTTGTGGGTAATGGTTGAAGGTTTATGGCCAAAGATATCTCATTGTCTGATCCTTATCTATATAATAAAATGGGGAGAAAAGCTTTCAGCCAGACTGAAATAAAACCCATAAATAAATTTGGATAAGTGGTAGACATAGTATCAATTCCTGACCTCTGAAGTTCTTCACTTCAACTTTTTCCTCTTCTTGTATGTGAACACTGAAGTCTTTGTGGATTCCTTGATCTAGCTACCACTGTGGACTTAGTAATACATGGCTTCAATGTAGCAACTATAGTTATGGCTTTCTTTTTCAGCTGTAGTAGTACACGTGGAGAAACTAATGGCTTAGTTCGGTGTGTTTTTGAAAACAATTTCCCCTTCAGAACATGCTAGTTGTGGTCAGCTGTCCTGATATTTTTGGCAGTTTACGTTCCAGGTTTATAAAACTGCCAGGAGCAGGATCTGGGACAGAGTGGGAGATGTTTGTTCAGAATTGAAAACAAGGCATTTGCTGCCTTTTACTTTCCTGAATTCACTGTTAACCAAATTTAATCAACTTGTGAAATTCAAAACATGCTCAAAATCCAGAGGGGAATGCATATTGCTCTGTGCGTCATATTATGTGTGTAGAGTGCAAGGTCTTTGCAGATTTTCTGTATATAATTTTCTTTAGTATCATAATGTGACTCTTGCAATTGAAAACGAGTTTTTAAAATTATGAAAATAATCAGCAGAACACCCAACACATTTAGAGGATTGAGCCTGCTTATCTAAGTACAGACAAACTGCAGTTAGTAGGCACTGATATTCAACCCATCTCTATCTTTATCAAAAGTTTATTTTCTAAAATGGAGATGGCTGGCTTAAAGAAAGTGGGCAACATTGAACAACAAAACCAAGCCAATCCATTAGGGTCAAGTGAGGACTTTGGTGACCTGTTTTCTTAGTGAATCCCAAGAAGATCTCCTGCACTTGGCAAGATGAAATAGTGTTAATTTGCAGGGAAGTTTTTTATCTCTTAATTATAGAAACCTCCAGTACTGGAGACACCACTTCTTTCCAGGTAATCTGCTCTAACTAGAGTCTTACTGCTGTCAAAAATTGTATTTGTATTTAATCTTTTATGAATTATTTCTTCTCTTTTTGTAAGTACCTTTTGCACCTATAAGCAGATTCTTACCATGTTTCCCTCAGCCATATCTTTACTAAATGTGAAATTGGTGTTCCTTCAGCCCATTTCTTCCACACTTTGTTTTTCAGACTACTGATACCCACCACACATCTTTCTTCATAAGCCCCACAAAGCTGGTCTGGACAGGCTTTGCAATAGCTAAGGAACATCAAAGTTTTGTTTTCTAGACTATGCTTATTATGCATCTATGATGTTTGCCTTTTTAGTAATAAACTGTTGGGTCATGCTTGTTATCCATTGATGTCTCAAACCATTTTCTGGAGTAACACTTGTTACTTAATGTAACACTTATTACTTAACGTGTTTTTCCTTTTACCATCTGTTCTGTTTCATCTCTGAATTTGCTTGTTATTTACTCATGGAGTGAGAAGTATTTGAATTTGAATTGTTGTGAGGTCACTTTTGAATATCCAGGTGTGAAACCGTGGACTGTCATACAAACAAATCTTTCTGATTTATCCTATAGTTTTATTACAAGGCTGTTAGAGTCATTGTAAGCTCAGTGAGTGTTTTGAACTCGTTCCCTGCAGTTTCCAGCTTGCATTACCTTTCACATGTCATGTTGCAGGTGATGTTAGCTCTTAACTCATGAATGTCTTGTTATTCATTGTCTTTCAGGTGTGGCTTATATTTTTTTTGAGATCTTTTGTGAGATGTATGTGATACAGAGTTCTTAACTGTGAAATACGCATATAAAGTTTCCACTGGTAGGCTGTTGGACCAGTGATGTTGTTGCTGTGATCCACTAGTTTTTTTGTTTGTTTGTTTTCAGGTTACACCCAGCTTAAAGTGTGGGATGTTAGACCTTCTGCCTGTCTTTCCTTACTGTGAAGTCTAATTCATTCTGGATAGTAAAGGTCTTGTGGGGTTGGAGGACACACATGTGCCATGTCTGCATTATAAAGACTTTATCCTGGAAAAATACAAATGCTTTATGTTCAGAAGTTAAGTTACACTTGTGGACTCAGAATAGTGTTCATGTAATGCTACATTATTCTAAATGCAGATATATATATATTTAAGTACTGGAACTGAAACTGGCTTCTGTTGTTGCCTTAGATGATGTCTCTCTTCTGCGTGCAGAGTTTACAAATTCATAACTTCAGGGAACTTCTACCTCCTAAGGAATTTTGTTTATATTTTTGCATTATCATAAATAAGTTTGAAGATTCTGAGTAATGTAATTAATTTGAAGAGTAATGGTAGTGGGAAATACACTGAAACAAAATTGAAAGTAAAAGAAACCTGCAGAAATAGAAATCGCAAAGTATTGTATTTTTTATGTTGTCAGCAAAGATTTTTCCCTTTGAGCATCTTCAAATAGTAAATAAGTAAATCTGTGAATATTTTTTCATGTATACTGGTGCATTTTACTTCTTTTGACTGGAAACTGCTCATGTTATGCACTGCCCATCTACTAATATATTGCCTAATATGTATTCAATGACTGCACCATGAAATACTTGCTCAGAATGGTTGTATGACTGTTTATGGCAATTTACAAGGCAGATGTTGCTTTTGATTCTCATCACAAATGATATATATTATCTATACTTGACAGTGTAAGAACTGTTATAATTTAGGAGCTGAAAAGAAATTGTTCGAAGATGTCAGAACTGAGTCTGTTTCTTCTGTACTCTACAAGACCACAAATATATAATGGGATTTCTATTCTGAACTCAGGCTGGGACTGTCTTTCTCTCCTCAACCTTCCACAACGAGGAAACAACCTCCCCCACCTCTCCAAACTGTGTAGCTTTGGCGTGGTACTTTATATCTTTGGGAATCTCCCTGTTGGGATGGTGCTTAAGCTCTTTAGCTAAATGGGAATCTTACTGGCTTTGAAAGATTTTTGGACTGGATCTGCAGAGTTAAAGTTTTTGTCATATAATTAGTTGTTCATTGTGTACCCTTCCCAAATTTTAATCAGAGGGCTACATTTTTGCAGTAACCACTTCTCATTTAACTGCAGGCAGATAAAACAGTAGGGTTCTCTTTGCCAAGCCACGACTTCTAATTTAGATGTTGAGGGCTGCACAAAGTAATTGGAGGCCAACATGATGAGCAGATCTGTTGTCTGTGCTGTGGGCTGTGGTGTCTGGTGGAGGGACCAGCATTAAGTGTGATTAAAACAACTTAACTACAGCTGCTTCTCAAGTCAATCTGTTATTCTGGTGCAGATTAGAATAACTTTACCAATATCAAGTGGATTTTATAACCACAGAAGGTTCAGCCTTGAAACCAGCAACTTTCCATTCTGTTTCTGGTATCACAGTCCTAGTTCCTATACAGATCCATTGCAGGCTAATGTGAAAGATCTTCTGATTTTTGGATTTCGTATACAACCCTTGATTTTTTTTTTTTCCTGTTTCCTCGTGTTTGGCACTTCTTTGAACCAATTTTTGTGTAATTTGATCAGATTAATCTTTAACATATGCACTGTCCTTATTTTTTTTCATGTAGTTAAAGTAACAGCTGTAGTCCCCCTTTTCTATGCAGCTTTATATTATTCTGTTTGTAACTGCAAATATCATCATTTCACTTAACTGATAGTAGGTCACAATATCTATGATGCCTTAATTCCCATTCACAACTAGGTTTTGTGGGTTTAGTGGTTTGGGTTTTCTTTGAGAGTAGAAATATATAAATGTATTTATAGATGCCTGCTGTGTAACCTTCCTCTCCCCTAAAGGAGGCATGCAAAGTAGAAAAGCAGTCTCCTGCTTTTTTTGGCAAAGCAGATAAATAATCCCTTACTCGTTTATTGTCCTGGTAAAATGGTCCTGTTTCTGTTTGCCATACTATTATTTCCTCTTACGTAAGTCCTCATTTTTGCTGGATGATGCACTCTGTGCACAGTTGAGTGGTACAGAAAAGAGGATGAATTATTAGACAATTTTACATTTTAAAGGGATTTCTTGCTATAGGACCTCAATACTGCCAAATTAATGCTGTGTGCCTGATAAGTGAGAGAAGAGTCGACAGGAGGCAGATAGTCTTATTTAAAGTGAAACACCTGGAGGTAAAGTTCAGTTTGAAATTTCTTTGAAATCAAGGAGTGCCTTCATATCAGTGTACTACTTAAGCAGTACATGTTTCTCATTATTTAGTGTTACGTATTTACTATCTGTTGATGATTAATCACTTTGAATTACATTAGATATGGTTTGCTAAGACAAGATCTGCAGCTGGTATAAGGTGTCAGAATTTCATTGCTCTTCTCTTCTTCCCGATTCTCTGAAATGCTGAGGATTTCTCTGCTCCTAGCTTCTTTGTCTTCTGTTTTGGTGGCTTCGCCTTTAGGAGAAAATCTGTTCTGCAATAAGAATTAAATTGCTTTATCTTTTTTTGTAAATACATGGTATAACAAGTTGCAATGTCACTCCAAATGGAGCATTTCTGGTTTGTGTTTGCTCTTTATCTTGTTATAATGATGCCAGAGGTCCAATGTAAATATCCTCTGTTCTGTCCAACGACCCATAGTTTCACTTAGAGTAATCAGAAAATAATAACTTCTGTAAAACAGCCTGTCAGGGAGAAATAATAGGGCTGTTAAGCATTTGGCAAAACTCCATCGTGTGCTGCAGAGATGCAGTATTCCAGTTTTGCAGGAAGTTTGTCAGGCTGGGTGGTTGCTGTAATGTGCTGGGAAGATGCTTCTGTCACCAGATGGCACCTGACAGAGGACTGAACATCCAAGTCTTTAATGAGCAAGCCTGGGGTAGTGATCCCCTCAGGAGGGCACAGTGCTCAGATGACCACCTGTAGAATCAGTGCGGTATATTTTCTCTTTTCATATGGCCTCTTCTTTTTTTTCTACTGGAAAATTATTTTTCATGGCACTGACCATGAATCAAATAATCTCTGTGGAGAAATAACTTTAAAGAACATTTGGATCTCTCTCTTTTCTTGTATGTATAAACTATACTATTTTTTCTGAGCAGGTTTTCCTTCTTTATTTGCAGTACTTGAAGAAACATCAAAAAGGGCTTTAAAGTGGCTGTTGCATGAGAGTATAGACTTTTCATTCACGCGGTGGTGTTTGGCACCAATTCAGTTTGATGCTATCAGCACTTTTAGCATATGCAGAATATAGCCGTGTGTGTTTTGTGTGGGACCTCACGTGCTGGGAGTTGCGCTACTGCCTTCTGCTGTGCACTCTTGATCACAGTTCTGCTAAGAATCATAGCTGAGAAATGGAAGGGTAAGGAAATCTATTTAAAGAGTTGAATGAAGGAACAACAACTCAAAGATAAAAGGGAAAATTAAGCAAAATTCATTTATTTATGCTCAAGGAGTAAATGGAAAAATTGGGTGAGTTTTTTCATAAAGAAGTTCAAAAACACTTCTGTAATTTTTTTTTTTTTTTAGTGAAAAGGTGTTTAATTTTTCCAGCTTTCTCAAAGAGAGCAGGCCTTGACATTTGGAAAGAAAAGCTTTTTCTTTTCAATTTGAGGAATTTTAAGAGGGTTACCTGTATCTCCATTCAGTTTCAGTACTGTACTGAGAGCAGAAGTATAAGCTCTCTACACCTGATGCCACTGAACTCGGTCCTTGTCTGCTTGCATAAAGCTTTGGAAAGTAATTAATTAATAGTGACTTAATTATTAAAAAGTTAATTATTAACTTTCTATGTAGTTACCACTGGATTTTTAAAGAATCTTTTCTGCATGTTATTTTTCTCCCCAGCAGTCTATTTGCTTTAGGAAAGTTAGATAAAGTTGAAGCTTTCCAGGAATGCTCAGTGTTGGATAGAAATCCTCCATACGCGTTTCAGATATTCAAATGACAATATCTTTGCATATATTCTCATCTGAAATCTAGTAGAAATTAACGTGAAATGAAAAAGTGGAGGTTTTCAGTTGATCAGTTTTTAAGCTGCTCTGTTTCATGTGTTTTTATATCCTGATCTTTTTTTTTTTTTTATCTTGTACTTCTGTGGGGATGCTTGCTCTTGTTGCTTCCAGTTTCCTTCAGTGTTTTTTCTTAATATGTGCTACTTCTAATTTTGTTACTACTGAGTAGAACCAAATCTGTCTTGCTCTATTTCCTGTTTTTTTTTTTTGTTTTTTTGTTTTTTTTTTTCCCCTGTGGTTTGTTTTCTCTAGTATTTTCACTCTGTAATGTTAGTACCCCCATCATGCTTTATTTCCTGGAGGTTTTTTGGATAATATGCTTTATTTCCATGGTTAGAGCTAGCTTCTCCTTGCTTAGTTACGAGGTCTGACTCATGCAAGCAGCTTTCTCATTTGCCTCATAAATCTCAGTCAACTGTGTAAAGTCTAGTAACATTTGGGTATACAAAGGAAGCTTTATGATGTAGTAAAAGCTCTAAACATGACATCTCTTAAGTATTTAGAGAGATTATGGTTTTTGGAAGGTGGTGAAACAGTCAGCTATCTTCTTTTTCAAGTGCAGCTGCAGGGAAGTGTTATTTTTGAGAATGTGTTATGTATTTAACACACAAAAAAAGGATTGTTAGGTATTGAACAGTTTTATTTTCCTGCATCTTAGTCCAAATTTTTATTCAGATAAAGCTTTGAAAAAATACATAAAATCATACAGTCCATTAAAAAAATATGTACTTGATCTGCACCCTGATCACCTGGGAATTGAAAGAAAGGTTCTAAGATGTCATCCTACCCCACCTCCCTTTTTAAGAAATACATATTAGTACTTCTAACACCATCCGTTCTAATTTACAAAGAACATTCTTATTCCAGTAAGATTTCATATATAGGACATACTATTGAATATTCTCATTATCCTATAGATACCTTCTTATATTTCGTGTTCAATCACAATCTGTGTGTTTATATATATATTATACACATATACACACGTGTGTGATGTGAGACAGTTTTTTCTACTATGATGCCAGTGTCTGTAAGTGTTCACGTGTCCTTTCTGGATACAATATTGCAGTGATATTGATAATTATTTCTTAAAGAATCTCAATTGAAAGGCCTTAGTCAAAGTAGTGTCTTTCTTCCTGGAAGTAGGAGATTATTAAATGAAAGTGAACGGCGTAGTTTGGTTAGAAGAACTATCAGCCAAGCTTTTTAATCTTTAGTACTAAATATTAAATCATTCCTTTATAACTAAACACAAATATTTGTAAGTGTACTATGTGTAGTGTTTGGTTTTTTTTTGAGGCTGGGAGTGGAGTTTATCATCCCTTTCAAAGGAAAACTTGTTAGGGGAGTTGGGGAGAGTGAAACAAAAACTGGGGCAATCTTAATTAGGGAGTTAAATCTGTATTTCTGTTGTTCAATTGAAGAATTTCAAACTTTTGTCTTTGGAAGGATGGAATTCTCTATTATCTTCTTCAGACTTGTATGTTTAGGTGCTTTGGCTCTTTTTAAGCTGAACTGTGAGATACCATGATTTTGTGTCCCAGAGCACTGGTTTGTGTTAAATTGAGCTATAAAGTATCAGAAGAAGATAGGAGTGAACTTGGGTGAGGCTTTTCTGAATGTGAGCACTGCTGGGCAATACTCTGTTCTCTTGCAGAATAGGCCAGCTTCACTGCTGTTGGAGAGGGGCTGAGAAGGGGAAAGTGTGCACTGGCATGCCAAGCATCTCTGACTTGCTAGAAAAAAAGGGGGAGAAAGTCCTCCAAGAAAACCATCTTTTTGGTGGTTCTGCAGCTTGGTGCAAAGGGGCACCTTCCATTGTGACTGCTGGCTAGTGTGCAAGGTGAGAATACATGAGAATACACCTGTGGTGAGTGGCTGACCAACACCTGTTGGTGTTTTCAGATGCTGAAAGTCTCTTCAAGTGTTGACTATGAATTTGAGAGCATGTGGGGAAAAATGCAGTCGTGTTATTTATGAAATTGAAGGAGGAGAGGTGGCGGGAGAAATACTTTCTCATCTGTACTGCATGCAATGCTGGCAGCTTCACTTTTAACAGAGAATTGGGAATTACATTATGAAGCACAGCACTCATAAGCCTCATTTTGGAGAACACTAGCAAGCCAAGGCTCATGACCTTCTGTATAACTAGTGTAAGACTGAGGACAAAACTGTGTTTGAGCTCTCAACCAGGAGAAACTTTTCATTCTTTCTCTCTCTAAATGAATAAATATGCTAGGATTTGGTAGAGGAAAGCACAGTTCAGTTGTAATTTTGTTTGCTTTTCCTGTGTGATAATGAAATAAATGTGATAGCTCCCTTTATTCTTTCTGTGATAGTGGTAGAGGTGACTTGAGTTTTATGTCTTCCTAACTTATAAAATTTGTGACTGAATAGGTAGCTGGTATTGAACTACACAGTTTCTTAGGAATTATGAAAGTCAAGTCCATTTCTGACTACAGCACCATTAAATGCCTGCCACGTTTTATCTATTTTATTCTGCTGTGTGATTGACTTATAATTTTCTTTAAAAACACAAGAAGATGCCTTGATTGAAGGGAAACATTTTTGCTTTGAGCACTAAATAGTGGGTTAGGTTTTGCTCAGTGAATTGTCATTTTGGGATAATTTATAAACTTCACAGAGTGAAAAATGGGCTGTATAAATCTGGGAAGTTCTCTTACATGGTTCCTAGCCATTCTGGTTTAAAATAGAAATGTAGTGCTATGAACAATATAAGTATTCCATCCCACGTATTTGTGCTAGCTGCAGTCAAGGGTTTGTGCATGGAATTTACCCCCAAAAAACAGTAGACTACTGTTGTCGTTCTGTGGTCCTAGGCTAAGAAAAATGTAACCTCTGGACACATGGAAAATAAGGAGAAGTGGGTGGGGGGACATGCAAGGGAGATCTGTTTACTCACGTACGTGTGATCACACCCACTTCCTTCTGCCCTACAAATAATCCCCTTATCCTCCTCCCGCAGTTTTGGCTCCACAGGATGCTCATGGAGCCAAGACTCATTTTTCATATGGAAAGTGAAAAGTCACGTGGGCCTCATCTGTAGCAACCCTTGTCCCATTTCCTTAGCTAAAAGTTTTAATGATGTGTGCAAGTTTTTTTTTTTTTTTTTTGAAACTGATTTCCTCCTTGCTGCTATGAGAAAACAACATTACTAAGAATCTGTCTGAGCAATATGTTGTTTGAACATTGTCTTATTTGCGATTTCTGTGCTTTTCATTACATTCAAAGATCAGTTTTTAGTTCAGTTGTGCTGTGATTGCAATATGTATTTCAAGTGAAGCATGAAAGGTGTATATGAATTGCAAGGACTATAGTAAGATCACTGCATGTGTGAAGGCATTTTTTCTGTTGTGGTTCTGTTCATTAAAGATATTCACAGAATCAGGAATTCGGCATGACAAAAGAGAACTCTGCATAGCCTTGTGCTAAACTGATTCATAGGTCTGTCTCATTAAAGGGCTCTAAAGGTTTCTCCATTAAAATAGTAACAAAGAGAGAACTTCTGTTCTTGTTCTGAATTCATATATCTGAAACTCTGCAAAGAAGCACTTCTTGAACACTCATGTTGTCTCATAAATCAATATACCTTGGGATTATGAAGCTTTTTCTACATTTCTATCTTGGTAGAATGACACTGATTTTAGTGTCTACATCTGATAGGTACATTTTTATTGAATGTACTTCTCAGAACCTGAGATGTGTCTACATATCAGGGGCACCTTCTCAAATACTGATTTTCTTCTCTCTGCTCCTGGCAAACAGTGGATGTGAGTGTTGAGTATGTCAACTGTAGCAAAGTGTGTTGTCTATGCAGTAGATGATGCTATGATGTAGCCATTCTTTGCTGGAGATGCTGCCAGAACAGCTTCACCACACCCATAATATTTCTTTAAAAAAAAAAAAAAAAAAAATAAATAAATCTTGTAGTCATTTGTTTTTATTGTGTTCTGTTAGGCTTTCACAACAGCCAGATGGCTGAGCTTTGCAGAAGATAAATCATCTTGCACACATGTTGCACACGTAAATAAGCAAATGAATGATTAATTTAACAGTATTTGTTGTGAAAGGTTTCCATTCTTTAAAAACATATTGGTGGCCTACGTATGCTACTTACTTTTGAATGCTTACTTAGATATAGGGGGTTTTTGCTCCTGTTTTTAATAGTAACCACGGCTTTCTTTCCTGAAAATTTGCAACAGTGAAAAGCATCGGGAGAATACCTGACAAATAAAAGGAAAAAAGTTGTTACTGTGGTAAGATCAGTGGGAAGGAAAGAAGTTTTCGGGATGGAGGAGCCTGGACTATTCATATATCTTTACAAATCTATCAAAATGAGAATAGTAGATAAATTGAGTGTATTTATGTCCTTTGAACTCACTAAGTATTTAGATAATCTGAAGGAAAGAAGTAAAATCCTCTCTTAAAAATGGATTCATTGGAAGCTGATATTCCACTGAAAGAGTTGCACTATTGTGTTACCTTGTTTTTTTTGTGAAGATTGATAAACTGCATATTGGTGCTTGTAAAAAAATAAATAAATAAATAAAAATGCATTGCAGGATGTTTTACTAGCTGTGAATTATTGCCTCACTTTATAGTGTGATTGATGCTTCTAACTGTAGTCTAATTAAAATGCCAATCAGTTCTGAAAGGAAGCAAAGTAGCATCTCTATTAATTTGCCAGTGTGAGGGCTCAGGGATGGAGTATGTCAGACATCCAGTGCTCCACAGCCTCACACAGGTGCTCTGGCTGGAGCTTGCCCCATCACTGGTGGGCTGTTCAGTGCTGAGCTGCATCTCACACTAAAAAGCAAGATCTAGGAGACTGAGGAAGCTGTACAAGGTTTTGTGTTGGCTTACAAGCCTTCAGCTGGATTTGTTCCATCGCAATTGTTTGGCAAGAGAAAATATTGCTAATATTTTCAGACTGAGCCCAGTCTGTAGGTTAGAAAATACTGGGTAGGAAAGGTCATGAATAAAATAAACCTTTTTCTTTGTAGTGAATGATTGTTGTTTCAGACAATCTGTGACTTTAACATTAATTGACAATTATTTCTGAAATTTTTCATCTCTCTGAAATGGAATATTAGTCTAACAATTGTTCTTAAAGAGTATTTGTAAGGTGATAAAGTCTGTGGTGTTATCTATCCATTCCTTATTTTCACTGGTTGGTGAATTAATAGCAGTAAGAGCTGTTTTGTTTTTTCCAGCTGAATTATTTAAACAAATCTCATTAACTTCGATGTGAGCAGACCTGGGCTCTACTCACGGTCAGAGTTTTTAAAGTTAGCCATTGGGATGCTGGTCAGATTTTATTGCTGTCGGGAGCTGCAATGTTCTCTGTTATTCTTAGCCTCTGACTGTTACTGAAGCTGAATGTTGCTCACAGTTGTCTTTTATCTATTTTTGCTTTGGGTTGTGAAGTCATCTTTGCCTCTAGGACACCAGGCAGCGGATGGTAAATTTATGGGACCTTTGTCTTTGTGTGAGAGTCCTGTTCTGGTCTTGAGGACCATTGTGAGATTGCATGTCTGCACATATTAGATTTTTTTCCCTCTGTAGCATGATGTACCCATAGTCGTCTTAAAAAGTAATTTATAACGTGAAGAGGAATTTGGGGATTGGTTTGCTATGTCAAACAACTCTGCTCTTGCTGAAAGTATGTCTTACATCTTATGGCACTCTTGTAATTCATCTTAAGTAACCAGGTTATCATTTTTATTCTCTTGACTTCCCTTAGGCCTAAAGTTGACTTCATCATATATAGCAACACTTTTGTGTAACTGACTGGTAATGTAATTAATTTTTAATACCTTTGTATTCAAAAACTAGATACAATCAGAGCTTGAAGAGAATGCATCTGCTGTGATAAATGCTCTGTATCTCATGCTGTTGCTGTGACTTCCACTGGAATGAAGTTGTTCCATTCAATGCTGTTAAGTGTTGTGCTTTCATAGTATTATACTGTAAACAGAACCTTCTTGGATGAATAAGAACATAGATTTGGTGAACCCTACACTTGCCTTTTTTCTGGTAGTACTGCGTAGCACTGAACTGTTCCTCCTCAGCTCTGCTGTGTGTACGGCTACAGGCATCTTGCAAATGGATACTTATGTAGGAAAAGTAGTAAGATAGATTGCATTATGTTTTCCTTATTGGATTAGATAGAAAAGAACATGACTTGGCAGAAGAGCTGTCTTCTGAAACAAGGATATCTATCAGTTCTGTGATTCAGCCACACCCCCTTCTCTGTAAATGCCAAGGAGATGCATCTGTCAGTGTCTTCATCTTAAAGTTATACCAGTTGCTGGGATCAGCTCATTAATCTTCAAACGTGCTGCCTTTTGAGAAATATTTATGACACAAAAATAAAATAACCAATTCCATATGTCTATTTTATTTCCAGATGACAAGAGAGTGGTTCAATATTAGGAATAAGTTGTCTTTGTAAAATATGACTAATTTGCATTGTTATGAATTTATAAATTCATCAAAACAACCATATGGAATCAGCCTACTCTCTCCTGTGTTAGTATGATGCCTCTGACTGGGACAAGGAGAGGAAGCTTTGTAAGAATATGGCTAGTGTATGGTGACTGCCAGCTTCTGGCAATAAGATTTAGATGCTTCATTACTAAACAGAGCAAGGAAACTTTTCCCTCACAATATGCAGCTCAGGGCATGACTTAAATTGCTGTCAATCATAGAGCTGCATAATTTCAACTGATTTTTACTTGAGAAAAATAGTAATACACCAAGATCTAGACAGGTAATGAATGTATATAATCAGATACAAGACTGATTAATCTGCATTTTCTCCCATTATTGTCATATATTGTCGTAATTAGGGAAGTTAGGTAGAAATTTGTACAGGATTGACTGTGTATGTGAAGTATTTCAGAGGTTAGAAGGTAGAGTTAATTGTGAAATAACATGGTAAGCAGTGAAGTCTCCTGTGTATTGCAGTAGAAGTCCTTAAAGATGCTGTGATCTGTTACAAATGATTGTATGTCATTACACTTTTCTGATGCAAATATAAAATTATTTCCAAGAGCTGGGATTAGAGTAGCTAGCAGAATGATGCATGTGTTTCTGGGGTCAGTATTTTCAAAAGATGTGAAGAACAGAGCAGTGTCTATAGGAAAAATGGAAAGATTTGTGGTCCAGAAAAATATAAGAAGACTGCTCTAAAAGTAATGCCTTCTATTTTATTACCTTGGCCCACAGTGACAAAGGTGGATGCTGGTGGATTGGCAATAGAGGCTGAACCTTCCCACCAGTATTTCATTACATTTTTGTTGCTGTGTAAGCTTATATTAGACAAAACTAAATACAGAGTTATCCTGTTATACATAATTGGAGAATCAAATGTTCACTCTCTGAGAATGCATATTCTTACAGAATTAAAGCAGAGTGTATTTCTGAGTATTAATTGCATAATATAAATAGCTCCTGGTATTCTGCTGGAAAAATGAGGCAATATTCTTCAATTCTTTAAACAGTCCAGGCAGAGAGCCCAATTTCTCTAATTCTTCTTAAGATTAAACCGTTGCTAGTAATGTATAGAAGAACAATATCACAAAGAACCCCAGGGGCTACGTTGCCTGAGCAGACTGATTGGAATTTGATAGTGCTTTCTAATAAGGATGAGAAGTTAGTGACTAAGAGGAGACATCTGTCTCCAGGGTGGCAAATATTTTCCATCACCTTTGGATCACAGTGATAGAAAATGTTTGGTGTGAGTAATGTGCTTGGAAGAGGTACGTACGTCGCTGGCAATTAGAAGAAAGTGTACTGTTTAGAAGGGAATACTGTGTTTTCAATCTTATTGGATGGAATAACTCTATTCCTAAGGTTATACCCTATGCAAGAGGGCTTTCAGGAAGGTGTTTTGGTGACTTTTTTTTTTAACAGAAGCTTGCAGCATCATTGTTCTTTTGTTGCAGAAGAAACACAAGTCTGGTGAAGTTAAGAGTTTGGGGATGTTTTTGTGCGCATGATTGAATGTGACTATGATAGAAAAACTGAAATGCTGTTTCACTTTTTTAAACACTGTTTGTATGAGGAAATGGAGTTTTTACCTTCCTAGCCTTTAACAAGTACAAAGCAAGGGGAAAATCATGCGTCTTTAAACATACTAGCGAAGGTGAGGACAAAGGGAGAAAGTAAATTTTGGAAGAACTTAAGATTCCAGAGTATATGGCTGTGACCGTTGCTTGTATCTCAGTATGACTTGTGAAAAGAACCTTGTGTATTTCTTTTTCAATTATGTCAATCAGTGTTCATGAATGTGGAATATGTTAAAAACCACAGTGGCTAAGAAATGCTGAGGAGCTCAGAATAGAGGCCAAATCTGGGCGATATAAGTAGTACACCAACCTGTGGCAATGTTACACAATGTTATCTGCTTGAGTGTACTCGTAATGATAGTGAATTGTCAACGTACAAATAAAATCCTTCATCAGCAGGTGCCAATTATAATGTCTGTTTTATGTTTATGGTGGGAAAAGAGCTCATTCCCACAGCAAAACCAAGCATTGTAGAAAGCATAAAATCCTCCAAGGTGCCTTCATCTCCTGAAAGGACAAATAGGAGGAAGGAGAGGGGAGACTTTGAAGTGTTCCTCGCTCTCATAGGAGGAAATGGTTTTTTGATCATTCCTATTTCATTTTCCTCACATTATTTGTCATGGTGGGGTGTTATTTTAACTAAAAATATCTAAAAAGGTCTGAACGCTAATTGAAAAGCCAGTCTGCAGGCCTGTTTTATTTCTGCCAAAATCACTTTCATAGAGAAGAGGTTAAATGCTGTGGAGACATACGTGTTGATCTCAAATAGGTAGTCAGAAGCAGTTTGTTATTTGTGTTAATTTTAAGTCTCTCAAAATCTAGAGAGGTGAATGTCAACAAGTATATAGGTGGATTAATGTTAACAGTACAATTTTCCCTGGGACCACATGTTGTGAGAAGGTAAATTTTCTGAAATCCAAACTTATTTAAAACATTGTAATGATGGATTCTGCCCTTGAATAATTTAATTTGATCAAAAAAATCTACTAGTCCATGTGAAAAGCAGCAAATGTGCTGCTGTGGAATGACTTTGGATGTAATTAAATACATATTTAGCAAATGCTTTGCTGAGAATTTGGTATTTCGCTTGAAGTTTCTCAGAAGTAATTTATTTTTCAGTGTGCTAGTAGTGAAATTTAAATGTCTTCACAAATTGAAGTTTTTCAGTGTAAAAGGAAGGTTACTGTATTACTTCTCCCATGAAGAGAATTTAGACCTTAGCCTTAAAATTCTGAATAAAAGTGTAGGCCGGGGTATAGAATAACTAATTAATGGTTGCCTGTAACACAGCCTGTTTAATCTGTGTAATTAGAGCAAATTGGGCAGAAACACCATTATTAGCTGTTAAATGCTATTGTACTACTTGATTTCTTTATCTCCACTCAAATTGAGATGTGACACCTTAATTGAACACATTTTGAGTTTGGTGTCAAATGTTAAAGCACATGCAAGAGTGTTGTCCTTTCACCACGTCTGGGTGAACGTTTTTAAAGTAGTTGATGCCATCATCATGACAGAAGGATATACACCCCATGGTAAATGTATTAATCCACATTGGCTAACTAGCTAATGGTTTAAGGTCACTGGTGGCTGATACCCTTATGGCTTCATCATTTTTCAGGCTTATTCTCTAGATTTGTCAGCAGCTTTTGATATCATCAAATACCGAGTATTTATGGCATTATGGATGTGCAGGTGGATCCTCATGGGGAGAAATGAGATCAGCCCTTCTTCATAGAATGACCCTTGAGGATGCTAGTGACTTGTGTATTAAATAAGGACTGTTGTATACAGTCCTCTTTTCTTTCATCCTGGTTAGTCTGTGAGGCAGCAGGGGTGAGGGGTGGAAGTAGAATGAACTTCAGAGTGGTGGATGATGAAAAATTGTACAGAAGTGCAGAAATCACCTTGTTCTGAAGAATGGCAGATAAGGGGCTCAAACTTGTCAAAGTTAATATACTAGGTTAGAATGAAATATCTGTAATATCTTACTGGAAATATACAATTTTAATTTCTACATTATGATTTTTTCCTCTCTTTAGGTGTGTTGGTAATAATAAATATTAAACTACAATGCAAGTCAGCTTTATCACTGATTTTCTTTTTTTTTTTTTTCCTGGACTACCTGCATTTAGCTAAGTAGACTCCAAAGTGACTTTTTTGTGAAACACATTTTTGGTAAAGGTCATTAGAAAATTTGCACTCAGTGTCTTGCTATGTGTTAGTTTCTTTGCTTGAGGATGTTTGGCAAATTGTATGCCCACTACTGAATTTCCCCATAGCAGCAGAATCTGTATGTATACAAATCATAGAATCTAATGACTTTCAATGATCTTCATATTTGTGGTCAACTACCATGACAGCAGCAGTGAGCATGATGACAAAATGTGAGCGTTTGGCTCTGGGATACCCTTTGACAAATCGGGTCAGAGCTGCAGGGCTGTTGTCTTCACAGCAAGCTTAATGTCTACCCTGTTTAGATGAGTGTTTAATACAAAGAGAAAGTCAGGAGTGTGTGTGAAGAGGAGATGAATTTATAAGAGGATGGACTTCAGGGGGTAGAGTTTCTTCCATCAATAATCAGAACAAAGGGAACTCATCGCCTTCTTTAAGGCAGTTGGAAAGGAGTTGCTTATTCATTAAATGCATCCACACTGCACTCTCCCTCACTCTCCCCAAAAAAAGATGCATGAAAAGGAGTATTGTCTTGTTATATTTTTTCAGTGCACTAAAAACAGATAAAGACAAAAAAGAATTGAACTGAAATTAAAGTTTCTCAGTACATAATTAGCATGGAAGGGTAAGAAGGCCAGTGTAGGCATAGTATCACTTGTCTACGCGTAAATATGAGCTAATTCTGGTCATCAAGGAAAGGATGAAGGAAAAAATGAAATGACTTAGACCGTGCCCATTCATGTATCTGGCCAAGTGATGTTTGTTATTCTCCTATGTGAACTAATACATAACATTCTTTTATTTTGGCAAAAAGAATAAAACAATTTAGAAACTAAATTGTTGTGTTAGCAGTAAATAAAGATGAATAAATACATCCCACTGTCAGCTTCCTTCTGTGTTTTGTGGAGGCAAGTCCTACAGCAATAGCTCCCAATTGCCAGTATGACATAGCGATATCCTCTGAAATTATTGGAAAACCATAGGTTGGTTATGCTATGTGAAGATAGGGTGGAAAATTTGGAGAAATAGGAGTATGCCGTACTATTCTTGTGGAATCTCTTAAGACCACTCATTTTGACTTCATTTTCAGACAGAAGATTGTACGCTTCTGATTTGTAGCACTTCAGAGTTACCTTCTCTTGAGAGCTTAGAGGGAAGCAGTTGTTTCCCTTTGAAATGCTGCCAGTAGAGAAATGCTAGTGGTAGCCCTTCAAAAACAGACATGAATTCCTCTTCAAGTCTATCTATGCTATTCTTTGGCAAGGAGAGGAAAGAATATTTTGACCTGAGATCACCTGCATAGACGTTGCTTGCCTCTTATAAATGGTATTTGTTAGTTGTGGAATGGCAAAGCATGTAGTTGAAATGCCACCAAAGATCAGAGTCACATTATGCTAATTGGTGCTGTATAGGCTGTAGTTCTCATCCTTCTGCTTGAGACGTTCATTTTTTTTTTTTTTTCCCCCTGGCCCTGAGGGATGTACCTTAGGGTACATCCAGAATAGAAATATATTCTGATCTGTAGTACCTAGCAATGTAAGTAGCATTGCCGAGGGTATTTCTTCCTGGCAGAATTCAATTTCTCTTACTGAAGGTTGGCATGCCACTGTAGTTATTTAATTTCAAAGTAGGCAGCGAAGCATTTTTTAAACTTAAACCATTTCAAAAATATGAATCTATCCCTCTATCTTTCAAAAAAATAATATAAAGAATAGTAACAGATATTAATTGTGGGGGGCGGAAAAAAAAGCCTTCACCTTATGTCCTATGAATATTCTAAGTAGGATCTTTTGAACTATTCTGACATTTGAGGTTACTGAATATCTGATTTTGCTATCACACATAATGATGGCGGTCTATTGACTTTGGTCTTTAAGCCAGATGATATTCAAGGTATTGCTTATTTTTTAGAGTGCACAAAAATACAATGGAACTTGTATAAAAATAATTTAAGATTTTATTATTATTATTATTATTTTGCTTCTCTGCCTGTTTCTAGTATGTCTGTGTGAAGAATTGTAGTGAGTTGCCGGCAATTATTCATTGTTTGTCAACTGCTGAGTTCCAGTCAGGCCTCATTGTGACATACCTGCTTTAGTCTCTCATCAGGAATAACTTTCTTAATACAGCCTTATCTCTAATCACAGTTATATCCAATAAAGCACTGTGTTTCTGCTGCTTCTTAATCTCCTTGAAGGAGTCACGAAAATTTCTTGTGGTATTCTGCACAGAGGCCTTCAGGTTTTGGGTATTTTTTTTTAATTGTGCAAATGGAAAGAAAAAAACAAACAACTAAAAGCATGAACATAATTGTAATATAGTGAAATATAAGTCAATCTTGATTTTTTTAATGGTTTTAGATAGAAGTTTTCAGTTGTTAAACAAATGCAATCACAGTGAAAATGGATGTTCTCTGTGCTCCTTTGTTTTCTTCTGATTATGAAAAATTTCTCTTTCATTTCCTAGTATGCTGAAAGAAATTATGAAAGCTATTTAATATTGCAACATACTAAGAGACAATTAGCTGTTTGGCTTGCTTATTTAACATGTTCTAGGGACATGACAGGTCATTAGGAAGTAGTAGGGATATTTATGGAGATTGTTTTTCTTCTACCAAAGCCTACAAAATAAGCCTGTAAATATTTTGGTCCATTTGGAATAGAATGCACTTTCTCCTATTTGAGTTGAATGTTTCACTTGGGTCAGGACAAGAGTCATTACTGTAAATATTATTAGAATCTGGTAGTTCTATTTTATTTCATGTTTCAGGCAGGCATCCATAGGGCCGTGAAATGAGGTCTGCATTTTTCTTGTCTGTGTGATTTGAGTTTGTAAGCTGTATTGTGTAATGCATTGTTAAGCAGAACTGTCCTCAGAATTAATGGAGTAGTCTACTTAAAATCAGTGTCACAGGATGATCCTACATATTTGCATACCTTAATTATATAATTGAATTGTGTATCTTAATTATTACGCAATTACGTGCCTTAAATATGTAATTACAACTACTTATGCTAACTGCATGACCAAAAGCATGAAATTAGACTGTAATTACAGTACATATAGTAGCTGAACAAGTGATTTAGCTTTTTATGTTCTAAATATAACTTTGAAATAATAAATTCCACACTTCGCGTAATTATTCTCTCCAAAGATTGTACCAGGAAGCAGTAAGAATAGAGCCTAAAAATGCCTTATTTCTCTTCATTCAGGACAAACGCCTAAACTTATGCTAGATTTTCTGCCAAAGCAAAAGATGATACCTATGTGAGACAGTGACCCCACCCCCTCCCCCCACGAAAGTAATACTCAAGTAAAGGAGTTATACAAAATAAAATTAAAGAAAATCTTGCACAATCTCCACTTGTAGCATATATTCAGTAATAAGTGTCATGGAGCTTTATATTTATTGGGCATGCACTCTGATGCTAGAACAGATCCAATGACATCAATATTTCCTACCATACTTTTGGAGTAGTGGTAAAACTAAGAAAAACCTCTTAAATCCAGCTTTCACTGCACAGTCACAGCACAATAACATAAATAATCCACACTGATTATTCCGAAATGCTGGTGATTGTGCCTGACAATTCCTTCAGTAAGCTGCGCACGTCGGTTAAATTATCCTGGTGAATTAATAGACAACACAGAGGTGAGAAGGAATGGATAAGGAATTAAATTTGTCTTTCCACATGAAAACTCCACACTTCTTGGAATATGCTTATCTCCCTGGATTCTGATTCAGGGCAGATTTTCTGTAAGAAAGTCATTTGAACTTCCCACTTTATTCTTACTTCTCTACTCTGCCCTGAGGTACTCTGTCTGCAGAGAGTGCTCTCCTAACCACTATTTCATCAGCACTGATCAAGACGGGGTTGTAGAAGAGGTTGTCCAGAGATTCTGTAGAGGAAGATAAATCCACTCTTCTGCCTGTCCTATTGCAAGATGGCTGGCTGATTTTTCAGCTCAGCTGTAAAAAGTACTTGAAGATGAAGAACTTCAGATCTATTTTAAGACAAAAGGCACTAACGATGTTCTACAACGATAGAATCTGGACTAAAAGAAAGTTGCAGAAATGGTGTTTTGCAGACTTACTCACTTTGTTACTGGCAATTTTCTGGGGAGTTTGGATAAATAGTGAGCTTCCTTATGTTTTCTGCAAATGTGGAGTGTTACAAACTTGTTATCTCAAGCAATGCAATTTTTCTGTACTTCAATTTCTAATGGACACAAAGATCTGCTTTTCTGTAATGCAGAAGTCTTGTAAAGGCAGTGGAGATTGCAAGGCCTTGGTAGGGGCTGCGTGAATAGCTCTTATAGGTAGGGATGAAATAGGGGAGATTGCTAAGGGCAAAACAAGTGTTCCTTCTCTTTCTTCATGCAATCGGTGGCGGCTGCTGTTCCTGTGTGAAGCAGTAATAGGTTGCTGTATTCTCTCTTCAGGCAACTGCCATCAGCACTACCTCCTGCTGCTGACCCAGAGAGCTGCTCGCAGCAGGATGGGCCTTCCCAGGGAGAGAGGGACAGGGCTGGAGCCCCCAAATGGCAAAAATCAGTTTAAGGAAAAAAAAAACCAAGATTGGTCACTTATTCACCAGGGCCATCACTTTGCTGCAAAGAAAAGGTCAGCAGGAAAATAGTGCCTGCTGTGCTTTAGATCTGAAATGTTCCTTCATTTCTCATCCCTGTGTGCGGGGATCTATTTGTGTCTGCTGTCCTTTGATTGTGAGAATTATATGTTAAGAGTTACATAACACTTCTACTGATTTTTATCCTGAGCCAGACTGATAACTGAGTAGCAAACTGTAGAGTCAGTCCAAATTCCATGTCTTCAGAGCATGTTATGGTTATTCACTAGATGTCAGGGTATAATGGTAAGGTTAGATAGCAGGATGGTAGCAGAACAGATTGTTCCATTTTCATTAGGGTGATTTTTTTTTAACTTCTAATGGAGCTGCAGGTTAAAAAATCTTTGGGTTGAAGACTTTCTTTAACTGTTGTCCTGAGAAATGCTGTTTACAGAGATTTTGTGTACAAGGTGGGAACTATTTCAGAATGTCTAATGTAGTTCATTGGTGACTTTGGAAGAGTAAGTATGGAATTTCTGAGAAAGCTCGTAACTGGTGTTAGTCAGCATTTCAGTGATGTTTATTATGCTGTGATTTAGCTGTAGGAAAGTGAAAGGCCATGACAACGTCAAAAGTATCATGGGGAGTTGTAATTTTGAACTCGTTGGACTTGCTGAATTTTCCTTTTGGGGTATTTGTGTTTTTTTTTCCTTGGAAATGTGGTAGGACTATAAGATTTTCAGATTTTCAAGCATCAAAGGAGAAGCACTGATGATGAAGAACGTGCAGATTACTGCGAGCTGGGCCTGTCACCACACAACATGTTTCAAGAGCGTGTGTGCATCAGTCTGAGACCCACAGTAACGTGATGAGTTCTAGGAGAAACTCATTGCGTGATAGTAATTTGCCTTTGTATATTTTTCTTAATTATTGAAAAGCTCTATCTAAGCAACACTTATAGCTGTTATGAAAAGCTATGGTTGTTTAGAATGAGCAAAAGTAAAAGCATTTTAATTGCTTTCTTTCAAAAAGCTTTAGTGGTTAAAGAAATCTAGATTGCCCAATCACCACTTAAACTTTACAAAAATGTGGATTAATGGTCAAATATAAGAGTACTTCAACATACTGGAAATATCTGAGGATAAGCCAAGGGCTTGCAAAAGGATGTTAGAATTGAAAAGGAAACTGTTCTCTGAAAAGGAAACTGTTCTCTGATTTTTATGGAATCTTTTTACCCCCATACTGTAAGGAGCTTGTTCTATTTTGTTCCTATGCCATATTCTACAAGCATTTGCAAGTAGGTTACTGTTTAACAGCAAAAAGGGTGCAGAAGCTGGTGGTTTTGCATCGTATTTGTGCAAATAATTCTATGGTGGCAGGAACACAATATCTTGAGTTAGAGGGGATTTGCAAGGACCATCAAAATCTGACTCCTAAGAGGACTCTTTAATTCTCTTTGCCTATCAATATTATTTCTGTAATTATGTTTATAAATAAAAGTTGAACATCTCTTGTGGAATATAGCACAGGATTCTTCACTGTGTGAGTTCCCAAGGTAGTTTATGTACCCACTGCGTACAGAAGCACTGGTGTGTGGCTGTCTTAGGCTTGCAAAAGTCTCTGCTTCGTTTATGCTGTAGTTTCTGTAGTATGCTGTGGTAGGAGAACAGACTTTTCTTGTTCTCAGTGAAGCTGGTTTGTGACTAAGATTCTGAAATATGAAAAACTGATTTTCATTTTTTTCTTAACTTCCATTAATAAAACCAATGAAGCCTAAAATCAAGTCTTGCAAAAGGTTCATGCTGCATGCTAAGCTTTGCAAGAGGTGGATTAAGACACTTATAATTGCTTGATACTGGAAATCTCCATCTCAGGTTTAAAAAAAAAAAAAGAAAAGACTTGGAAATTTTTATAACATTGCATTTCTCCATTAATTAGGATGTGAACCATGTGGTCCAGCAGTTAAAGCCAAGGGCTTGGCAATAAGAAGATCGTAGTGTTCTAATTATGCTGTTTGGATAATTTTCCATTGTCTTTTTTATTTGTTTATTTTATTCACATGAACAGTGGATGCTTTAAAGTGTGAAAATCAGACTTGAAAGCCTGAGCTACCTAAAATTCTAGACTGCAAACTCTAGATGGAGAGTTTATTTAAATTTTATTCATAATATTTTTCACTCTCCCCTTTTTTCCTCCCCTGTTCAGCTCTTTCGGTAAAAATAATGCACATTTAGAGATTTCTGTTCTTAATCTACTGAACCAAGGTGATCTCCAGGTCAGTGCAGGAAGAACTGTTCTTGTCTCTTATCATTCCATGTTTCCCAATGGCCTGTAGCTAACAGGGTTCTTAGAACTGTAATCCCAAGAACATCACCTTGTTGCATTTCTTTGCTAGACTGAAGTGTGAAGCTTACTCTGCGGTCTTTCTCTTCATAAATGAACTGCTATTAACAAGCACAGAGTTACCTTAATACCACCCTTCTCACTGTGATCTTGCCCCTTCCAATTTTTTACATGTGAACTCTTCATTCTCTTTCAGTAACAGTTAGGGTTGGGGAGGCTAACATCTTTCTCCTGTTTCAAAATAACTTCCTATTTGTGTGTAGGCCCCTCTTTACGTAAATTACAACTGATAATTTCTTCTCTGGATCACATGATTTGCTGGATCCAGTGGCGCTTCAGTTTTCTGCTTCGGGAAGTGCTGGCTGAATAGAGCAGGAAGTGTGAACCAACAGCAGCTAGAATAAGAGATGCAATCAACCAAAGTCATTTAAAAGTGTAAGTGCTATGCTTGACATGAGTAATTGTGTAAGAACATTAATTATTCTTATCAAATAATACAGGTCAGAAAACTGATATGTCCATAGATATTCTGTACAGCACCCCATGGTTAGCTGGCTCCAAGAACACGCAGTACTATTCCAATTAATTGAGAGAATAGCTTGATACTTCACAGGTTGAAGCAGCCAGATCATTCTAAAGCAGTGATTATCTTCACTGCTACAAAGTGTGTTTAATTTCAAACTTAATTGTATCTACATTTCCGTTTCTAATTAATCCAGATATAGAAATGCTATAGTAACCGAACAGTGTGTTCTTTGAGGAAATAAAACATGGCACAATCCTGTGGCACCAGAGTAATCTGATTAAAGAGATGTTTATGTAGCACAGGTCTGTAAAAGTTATCTAATTTATCATATGCTTACTATTCTTGTGATGCAATTCAATTTTAAAGGAGAAATGAGAAATACTCATCTTGCTCATTTTGTGCTTTGAGATTTCTACTCTCTATTTTGTCGTGGAATTTACACAGGTGATTGAAAAAGCAGTCAGCTTCTTGGTAGCATACGCTTTTGAACAGGGCAAGAATCCCGTTTTCAGTAGGAAATTTCCACCACTAATATCTGTGTGGGAGCTGAGATACACTTACTTTCTTGTGGGCAACAAGATGTGCCTCTTCAGTCCATAGCATGTCTTGCTAAGAGGATATCTTCAAGTGGCCAGTATGTATATGAAGGTCACATCAACCTGTAAGAGACTGGGAGCAGGCTTTTTTCACCCATGATTTTGCATGTAATGAGCTGAAGGACAGTGACTGCTCCAAGGCAATATATCTGAGCTGCACTTAAAACACTGGATATACCGGAGTGCTCTCAGTGGCTAATCACCCTCACTGAGGTGTTGCTGTGTTAGTTGTGCAAATATGTAACTGTAGAAAATTAAAAATAAGGCAGAAATGTAGAAATGTGTGGTTGAAATGGCTCTGGGTATTTCTCTTTAAAAGAAAAACTTTTTCAGTAAGTGAGTAGGATTGCCATTTTTTCCTTCCTCACCTGGAAGTGCTACACATGCATCATGGGCAGTGTTATGAGTGTTATTTTGGGGACTGATTTAGAAATTCTGGTAATGAAGGCCTACGAGTGGTTTCTTAAGGTAAAGAAATGGCAAAAACAGAACTGTAGTTCTGGCACACGGCTGCCAGTAATACCATTATGAAACAAGCTGGTTAGGTCTTTAATAAGGGACCAAACTTGGAGTTGAATCTAATTTTTAGGTTCTTGTGGATGGAAGCTGAGTGCACTGAGGAATCCTCAGTTACCACTTGATATAAACCTAAGAAACAGATTTTCACGCGCTCACTCCCTGCCACAGTCTCAGATAAATGAGCCTGGGTGTCCCCTTCTAGCCAAACATCTTGGTTGTGATGACATGCAGATGGTGGGAAGGAGGGAAGATGATATCAGAAACAGCTAGAGAGAGAGTAGATGATGGAATGAGAGATCTAGAGACAGAACTATGGCAGGAGACTTGGTAAATGCAGTGAGGGAGTTCATTCAGTAAAATAACTAGGGAAATTAAAAAAAAAAAGGGGGGGGGGGAGTGGGGGGCGGCAGCTTCAGTGCTTATTGAAATGACTGATACTGAAATTCTGGTTCTTCTAAAACTACCACCTCTGAAAAGTGGTCGGGGTTTTAGGGAAGCCTGACCTTTTCCTTTCGGTGGTGAAGCAGGCTTAAAGCTTTCTTGTTTGGTAAGAAGAGAGCACCACCTTGTGTTAGTCCTAACATCCCGTAGCACCCAGTGATTACTTTATCGTGTAGCTGAACTGATGAATAAATATTAACTTTTCTTAGATAGTGTTCTTGTGCTTATGCTGTAGAAAACCAAGAGAGACAAAGATGCAAGTGCAGAGTTTGAGATCTGCGTGTGTGGGCTGAGCATCTGAATTCACGTATCTGTACAATGCACTGCCTGAACTTTGGGGTTAACTGTAAATTCAGCTTCTCAAACAAAGGTCAAATTTCTGGGCGCTGATACTCTTCAGAAGACCTTACTCAGTAAGAAAAATTGGGATAGCTGCATTGCCCGTTTTGAGATGCAAATGGGTGCATCGCTCTATCAGGCAGTAATGAGGCTGACAACTGTACTGAGAGGCTGCTGCTTGTTGTGCGTGCGCATCTTCCCCTGTAAATGGAATGTCTTTGCTGAACCAGATATTTAAGAATATATCTTTAACCCATCTTTGTGGTAGTGAGGGTGAGTAGCTGTTCATATCTGCTAATATTAATTTGATTTTTTTTTTTTAAATATAAATCTGTAATGGAACTCTTCTTTCTGCATGGTTCCCCTCTTTATGTTTCAAGCATTATATTCTGGGAGAACCTACTGCACAGATTGGACTGTTGGTGGTTAATTTTTATGCTGTGAGTTTGTGCTTATGAAAAGTAAAACTGAAATTTCAAATATTTTATGGTAGGAATTCTCACCAGAGTAGGATAGAGTTGAGACAATTCTGTCTGTAATGCTTTAAAACAAACAACAAACTTTAAATGCATCTGACTCTAAACTGAAATTAGATTGTGAGTGGGGAAGCAGAAAAAGAACACAAAATAAGTCTCTGAAGTAAAAAGACTGAAAGAAGCAAAGAGAAATGTAATGTATTTGAATTAAAAAATATTCCCCTGTGAATGAAAATACATGGAGAGAGAATGAAAAACACATCTTCTGTTTCCAAGAACAAGGCTAGAGATCTTGGTACTTTAGCTCTAAAATACTTTTCGAATACTTTAAAAGGGTGGCTAATTTTCAGAATTAATGGTTTGATCTTGGCGACAGAGACATGATATATAACATGGTGCCCAGCAGTGAATACTGCATGCACACGGGCTGGATCTGTATTTAGTTAGGCAACTCTTGCTTTGAGTATTTTCTCTGAACCATATAGACTGACTACAGTGGTTGTCAGTCTGCACTTGTGTTCCCTGCTGTTCCCAGAGTCTCGGCATGTGTTCCCAACATGTGTTCCCAGAATATCCCAGCTGTACACTATCAGTTCTGCTCTGAATCCTTTGTAATACATCAGATAAAGCTTGTTTTCCCACCATGGAGGCACAATAGATTGATGCTTTTGGCAAAAGGAGACAGAGATGCTGTGGGTTTGTCTGAACATTCATAGTCAATTGAGGTGCCCAACTTTAAATTATTATGACTGCATCTTTAGAAGTGCAGAAAATTGAAGGATCCTGTATGACAAAACACATTGGACAAGTGCATTTACATTTCCAATGCAGAGATGTCATAGGTGTGTATCTTCAGAAAAGTAATTGAAGCAGGTAGACTAGTTAGTTCAGTAGGATTGTTTTAGC
This sequence comes from Tympanuchus pallidicinctus, assembly GCF_026119805.1. Lineage (NCBI taxonomy): Eukaryota > Metazoa > Chordata > Aves > Galliformes > Phasianidae > Tympanuchus > Tympanuchus pallidicinctus. The sequence continues at coordinate 11,606,380 of NW_026294739.1, read as the reverse complement.
TTAAAAACTTTTAAGAGCTTAGGGTATGAAAACACTTCAACTCTGATCCGTAGTTATTCTAAAGTATTAAAATTCAATTTGCTTTTTTGCTGTAGTAATAGGTTACCTCATGCTCTAGAGTTTGCTGTGTTGATATAGAGAGAATACAAAAACAGTGATAAAAAGGGAATCTTTCTTACTTTAGTGAACTGTTTACAGCTATACACAGTAAATGCTCAGAAGAGGTGCTTAAAAACTCCTACTGTAATGATGTAATGTTCAAAGGTGCATTAGGATAATTTGAATACATTAGCTGAGACAGTGTCTTGTTGGAAAGGAGACTAGAAGAGATGGATGTAACAGCTGATTCAAAGTATTAGCCTTGAATTTTAAGAAGCCTTTGTACAAGAAAATCCAAAGAAATAAATGGTTGAACAAACACCTAGTCATTTGGACTTAGATATAAAGTCAAAAGGAAAGCAAGACAGAAGACCATATTTATTTATTTATTTTTCAACTCTATATATGTTGAAATCAAGATGCTTTTTCTCCCAAGAAGACAGTATAAATTCTAGTATTTTCCTATGTGTGCTGAAGTTTCTAATCTGCTTTCTTTTCAGTATGAGAAATGTGGAACAGTATTTGGAAGGTAAGCTTTTCAAATTAGAGCTGTTTGGATATTTCTTGTTTAGCTCACAGCTAAAGCTATTTCAGGCTTCCTTTGCAAGGGTTTCCTTGGGTCTAGCATGGTCTGAGTTACAGTATGGTAAGGTGGCTGTGCTATTCCCTTGGCATGCTGCAGACAGGGCAGCCTCCTTGGGGGAATGCCTGCCTTCAGCTTTTCTTGTCATCCCCCCTACCTCCTCTGCTGGGGTGGCACATCTGTTTCTTCAGGAAAAGCACCATGAAAACCCATTATGCAGGGAGAAAACATCTGGAGGGAGAATAAAATTGAAACTCAAGGTGGGAAAAATCCATTTCCCATGTAACTCTGTGTTAGGGTATCTTCCATTACTCAACTTTATCATAGAAAAGTCAAGAATGTAAGCAATGAGTAATGCCTTCCTCAAGGAATTGTCTTTCTTGCAAAGAACAGCACAGGAAACATGGAGCTTATTCCTGGTGTTAACGGCTGTCCTTTCAGTTGTCGCAGCATGTGTTCATGACATGCACCTGTAGGGAGATATCAGGAATTTCTGGGATTTCTGATCAAAGCTGCACAGAGCTTGGTGAGCAAAGGTGAGAAGTGTTGCACTGTGTGAGAACAAGGTGCTCTCAGAGTAGTGTCTCCAGGCTACTGGTCAGGGCAAAGCACTAAGCATGTCACCTGGGCTGTCCGAGCTTTGTGCACTCATCGTGTGCAGATGTTGCTGGCTTTGCCTGCTCTGCTGCTCCATGAGGGGAAGGGCTGCTCATGGCATCCCCAAGTTGTGTTTACCATGTCAGGGTATGGGACAACGTGGTCATGTTGTCCCCAGATGCCTGGATATCACCTGTTCCATACACCCTATGTCTGGACTTGTGCTCCCAGGAAGCAGAATGGGGCAGAGCAGGTTGGCTATGACTGCAGCACATCGGTTCTTCCCCTCCTTTATCCCTTGTCTATTTTTATTTTTGGGGACAGGAAAGCAGTTTAGTTCTGTGCTCCCTCTGCTCTTCATTGTAGTCACTGTTCTGAGACACATCTCACCCTCCTGGCTCTCAGAAGCTGCATGAAGGATGATATGGTGCAGCAGGGATTTGGTCCCAAAGATTGCCTTTCATTGCAAGGGTTTTGTGTAGCTGGCTGCTTCCTGGAAAGATGATCTTCACTGTTTTAGCAGAATGCATTTTCTTACCTGTTGTTTGCAGTGCTAATGCTTCTCTGTAACTGCAGTTAGTCAAACAGCTTGGACAGTGGTCTCAGAGTTACTTTGGTTTAGTTTGTCCTGCTAAAGAAGGATGTCTTCCGACACTCAAAACTGCAATGTAAAGCCTGCAGTACAGGTAATCTGGACTCAGATACATCTTACCTTTCTCACATAACATTCCACTTTCAGCCTTCCCTTCCGTTTTGAAAGTGGAAAAGTCAACTGAATCGATAGCACTAGAATGCCCAGCTTGCTTTCTTCTTGTTCCTGCCTGCTATTTGCTTTTGTTCTCCCTGCCTTTACATGTTAGCAATGGCTGCATCTGGCCTTATGTTAGTTCTCAGAGATCAGACCTGTGGTGGCCCTTTATTTGCTTCCACCGAAGGATTTTTTGCATGTCCTGGCCTCTGCTCCTGGAAGTTGCTGGAGTAAACAGCACCAGCTATCTCTCATCGTGCAGGTGACTTCTGGCATGTATACCACAGCCTTCAGAAGAAGAAAACATTGTTTGGATGGGGAAAAAGCGGGTGTTACTCTGCACTGCAACAACTCAATACACAAACAGTCTATGAATGCTGTTTACAGTGCTCACAGACCTTCCCACACATTAGGCTCTTGTCCTGCTGTGTTCAATGCAGTCAACAGTTAAACAATTCAATGCCCACTATCCTTCTCACCTCTCAAAATTTGAGATTGCCTTTAAAAATACATTTAACTGTTTAATACCTGGAAGGTATAGACTCATCCTGAAACTTTTCCTATATTTCTTGTTCCCCTTTCGGATTCGAAATTTTGTGATGATAAATGTGCTTTTTAGTGACTGTTCTTAGTTCATGAGCTACATCCATTTTTGTATGATTTCAAGAGACACACAAGAAACAATAATTTGGAAATTCATTACAATGCCAGGGTTTATATGCTCTCATTAAGCATTAATTGGTAGTTGATGGCTATTGCTATTTTTAACACCATTAGTTCATAGCAATGTAATTAGTGATGCTAAGTACAGGATCCACATTAATAGCATTACTAATTGTAAATCTGGAGATAGAAACACAAGATGACTGGTTAATTTCTAGGCAATATCTCATGATAATTGGCTATGGGACATTTGTGCTGAAGTAGAAAGGTAAATAATTTAAAATCTTTTCTTGTAGTTTACGCTGTACTTCACAATAGTAATATATTCTGTTGCCCATGTTTTAGTCTTATGAAATACAATGCCATTAGCACCTCACAGCTTCTGCAGTTATTAATATCTGTGCTTCTGTACATTTTCATGTGTAGTAGCAACTGAGTTTTAAAAAAAAAAAAATAGCAGAAGCAATAAATGAACAACTTTAAGGGCATCTGCGTGGGTACTTACTGGTTTCTTTGGTTGGTGGTGTGTTTTTTTTTTTTTTTTACAATGCAATATGACATAAGCAGAGAAGAGAGGAAATTAAAAATAGGTCTGTAATTATATAATGGTTAGATGGCAGATACTTGCTGAGGTGTTTTTTTTTTTTTTTTTTTTTTTTTTTTTTTTTTTTTTTTTCCCCATGAAATTTGTTAGCCAGCAAAAAATGAGTTCCTGCTCTGGGCATCAATAACACGATGACTGTAATATTCCAATTCTGAGCTAGGTTTTAAGCAGTTTTTGCTTCAGAAATGGTGTAATAGGTCTTTAGACATAAAAGTTCCTTTGTATAGATAGCCAAAGTTCTTCAGGACACCTCTGTACAGGCCTTCATGGAGCCCATGTCCCCAGTGTAACTGAGTACCTCCTAAATATTAAAAGAGAAGAAACAAATCAGCATGATCTTTTCAGCTCCCAGCAAGTAGGAGTGCATGTCTTGATTAGATCCTGAGTTATATAAATAGTATAAGAACTGATATTAGAGAGGGAATGGATGTGTATGAAAGCGAGGCTGAAAAAATTAATGATGCATCTTTACAGCCTTACTGAGACCTCGTTGATTTCCATGGAAACCTTTTCATTGACTTCAGTGGGTCTCTTTAGTCTGATGCAGGAAAGGGGTGGCTGACGGATAGCGAGGTGCGTGCTCTGGTCTCAGTGCCATTGTGTGTGCCAGCAGTGCCTGCTGATCAGCGCTGCTTCACTCTCTGAGGATTTTAACTGCTTTGTGATTGAGGGAGGCTTTAACCTGGAGCCATTTTCTGTGCTTAGGTAATACTGATATATATGCTTCCCAGGCCAGGGCATGTAAGGTGATGCTAATGCTGCAGGTGTGGATCTGCTACAGGTAACTGAGAAATCAAATATATAGTAAAGGCTAAATTGTCAGTCTGTGTGCTGCTTTCTGGGATTATCCCTCCCCATTCCCCAGCAGCACAGTTACAGATAGCCTATAGATACCCCCCATAGGTAGCCTATGAATGATATATCAAGACAGCCCTCCCAACTGAAACATTTAGTTGTTTTTTCCCCAAGATTCCAAAAGCAGAAAATATTTTTTCTGATAATAGGAGAAGCACTGTGTGTTTCTGGCTCTGGTTCGCACCTCTTCACAAGCTGTCTTGTCTCACCTGATTTGCTGACTTCCAAGGAGAGGCACAGAGAAGAAGAGAAAAGCCTCAGTGGGGTGGTTTAGTGAGAGAATTCCTGCCTCTGGTTAGCACAAGATCTGTTTGCTTTTTCTCAGCAACTTTACCTTATGGAGAAAAACCTTTAGAAAGAGTGGTGAAGTAAAGGTGCTTTGTGAACAAATTATAGATATAGAACACTTTATTAAATTTTCTGTCAGAGATGTGAGCATGGTGTAGGAACTGAGGAAATTGCAGTTCCTCTTGCTGCCAATTTTTTTACTTCAACAAGGACACCATATGCCATTTTTTTTTTTCTTTTCCCTGATCTGTTTAACAGGTATCTCTCACACAAGGAATATAGATATTGGTTGTCTTATTTCTGTGTGCTTGTTCCTAAAACTGCTTAGGTGGCTAGCATATGAGAAAGCTCTTCAGTGGTGAAACTGTTCCGTATATGCCTGCTGAGAGCTACTTATTTTCCCTCTTGCCCTGTACTTAAATATGTTGCCCTACAACTCCTTTCAGACTGCAGAGCCTACACATACAGGAAGGAGAGCTGGTTTCCAGTGCTGCAACATAAGGATTGTTAACTATGTTTTCATGTTTTCATTATGATGATCCCATCTGACTTTTAGATCTACAGTGAGTTACCAAAAACCACCCTTTTCCTTGTCAAATGACTGCTTGGATCTGGATACAGTGAGTCACAGTAAGGAGGAAACTCAGCACTACTGCCCCAGTCCTCTGTCAGCTGGAACCATCCATTTGCTACCAGCTGGGTACTGCCCTGGGCCCCTTATAGATGTGGCAGCTTTTGTGCCTGATGGGACCAATGTCCTCCGTGTGACAGCTGTGAACGTGGTGTATGGCACTGCCACAGACATCTCAGATGAGACTTGTGGATCTAACACATGTAGACAGCAGACATATGTTTAGCATTGTGTGGCATGTTTGTATGTTTATTTACTTTAGGGTGTCTTTATTTCTGTAGGGTTTGGTTGTTTCCATTTATTCTTTTTCTAGATTTACATCAGACAGGCATATCTCAAAGCACTGTCAAAACAGCCACCTAAATATTGCTGTGCTGATTTCTTCGTTTTGTTACTGATGGATTGTGAAACATTTTGTTTTAGGGACTTCAATCCAAATATTCTTTTACTGCAGACCTGTTTTCTTTCTTTTGAGTAGTATGAAGGAAGGAAAAGAATAGGAAAATCCATTTTTCCCATGATGAAAAGAGCAATGCGTGAGCATAAAATCACCCAGTTTCATCCATTAACTCAGAGTAAGTTTTTTTTTTTATTACCTCTAAAACCTCTCTCCTTCCCTGCTGCTGTATATGGGCTGTGTGCTGCTATGCAGGAGGTGGGTGCTGAGGGAAGATGTCTGCCTCGGGAATCCTGAGCTGTTCTAAGCTCCCAGATTTTCTAAAAGCCAGTGGTAGAAATCAGTGCATGATAACTGAGGGTGATGTCTCACTCTAAGAAAGCACATACACTTATGATTTTTTTCAGTAGGAGTTTTATAGATGCATTTAATCACTGTAGGAGATGGTTTTCTTTAATTGTAACTTGGATGAATAAACTGTCCTTTGCTTTACAGGGGCTAGGGAACAGCTAAAAACCCTTTTAAGCCGAAGAAGAATTGGTTCTTGAGACTTAATAAAAAGGGCGGAAGTGAAAGTTGGTACTGTTTGCACTTATTTTCACTTTTCTTATTACATGGATGGATTGCTAAGCCCTCGGGGAGTATCCGATCTGAATACAGACCTGGGCGCGCTGCAAGGACACGAGGGCAGAGCGCGAGGCGCTGCCGACCAAGGCCGGAGCGGCGCCTGCTGTGCGCGGTGCGGCCGGCAGGGGGCGCTGCGGGGCCGCTCCTGGGCTGCGCTTTCGGTGCGGGCCGCGGGCCGCGCGCCGCGCACCTGGCCACCGTCTGCAGCTCCGGGGGCCGGGTTTCAGTCCGCTCTCTTTCTTTGGTTTCTCCCTTAGTGCCGTACTAATAGAAGTTTCAGTGTCCTTAAGTCACTGTTCTGAAAGGGAAAAGCCCATCTAGGGAGTCTCCTGATTTTCTTGATATTTCTGGTCTGATAGTAGAGCTTAGTCATTCTCTCTGTCTCTTTGAATTATTCTTTTTTTAATCTGAATTCTGAAATGATCTTTGCTTCCAAGTGATTTTTGCATTTCCTGATTTAGTTAATTAACGTGTTTCTGGGCCTTCATCCTCACAAGTGCATATGATTGCTTTGTGATAGCTGTGTATTCTCTGTAGTTGTTTTGTGTGCCAGAAGCAAAACAAGTACTTAAGTAGGAATGAGATCACTGCAGCAATGTGCCATCATTTCTTCCCATTCCTCCTTCTCTTGTACTTCCAGGCCCTACAACAAAGACACCGGCTTGATCCACACTGAGGCAGTTTGCAGTAAAACACTGTGGAAACTGAGTTGGAAACTGATTCTTTAGGAAGTCTGGTTGGTTTAAAGGAGAAAATAGGAAAACAAAATCTACTCTAACCTATATCTGTTTTGGTTTTTGTTGTTTGCTTTTTTCACTTTATTTAAGCAGTGGTGCCTAGTGGAAAAAAAAAAAAAAAAAAGGCTATTTTAAGACAAGTACATTTGAATGGAATGATGCATGTGCAGTTGTTATTGCCATCTAGTGTTCTCATACCTTTATGGCATCACTCAAGAGAATGAGAATCGTCTTTGCAGCTTCCATTCACCCCTCTTTTTGCTTAAGCATTTCATTAACACAGCTTACCTTTGGCTGGAAAAGTTAATTCAAACTGAATGTTGATAACTTTCTCTATTATGAGACTTGTTGAAACAGTAAATTTCAGACTGGAAGTTATAAGCTGTGTGTGTGCATACTGTAATTCAAGACAATGTGGCTGAATATGTGTCATGATTTAACCAGCTCAGCACCGCACAACTGTTTGCTTGCCTCCCCTCTAAGTCATAGCAAAGAACTGAAAAGAGAAATGTAAGACCTCGTGGATTGAAACACAGTTTAATAAGGAAAGGAGAAGTGGAGGAAAAAAAAATTAAAACAAGTGATGCATGCTGTGATTGCTCGCCACTTGCTGACCGATGCCCAGCCAGTCCCTGGTGAACGGCAGCCCCCAACCGACTCACCCAGTTTTATTGTTAAACATGATGCTATATGGTGTGGGACATCTGCTTGACTTGCTTGGTCCAGCTGTCCTGATTCCGATCGTTCACCTCCTTGTGCACCCACAGCCTTCTCTCTGATAGGGCACTGTGAGAAGCCAAAATTCCTTGACTTCATGTGAGCGTTGCTCAGCAGTGACTAAAACATCTGTGTGTTATCAGCATTAGTCTTATCCCAAATCCAAAGCACAGCACCTTACCAGCTGCTAGGAAGGAAAGTAGCTCTGTCCCAACTCAAACAAGGACAATATCTAGCCTGGGATAATAAGTAAATGAAGACAGATGAATAGTTTCTGTGTTTGAGAATTTTAGCTGAAAGCGTCTGATGGAGAATGTAAGTATGAAGCACTTGTACTTATCAAAGTAAATATTCCATGAATTATTTAGTGAATTCTCCTAAGAGTTCCCAAGAGTACTTGGCTGTTAAATCAATTTTGAAAAGTCCTCTGGGAATAACTAGTAAATTTTTTGGTGTATAGGAAAGAACTGTAAATGAGATAATGAAGTGGACTTTTTTTAGTCCCTAGTTTCAGGAAGCATGCTTGTGCATAAACATACGTGCTTTAATTACGGAGTTATTGTAAGAGATGCTATTTATATCTCAGTGGCACTTAGCTGTCCCGTGAAGACTTGAGCTCTGTAGTGCAGGGTGTAAGGTGGGAGAGCAGTGCAAGCTGTCACCTGTCTCTTTTATACAGAGAGGGAAGGAAATGAGCACGAATCCCTACTACTGACAGGGACTGTTCCTAGGACAAAGAAAGCTTGTATTTGTATTAGGAACATAAATTAATCTTCTGCATCCAAGCTTTTAGCCAAGTTAATTAGTCTGTACTTTTAATTATTGTCTGATCTAAAGCTTTAACTATCATGTCGGTCTTCATATTGCCTCAAAAATGTTTTAATGAATCATATGCTTCCTGACAAATTGAATTTGGGAATTCTGTGCATAATCTGTCTTAAATTATTCTGTTCCCGAAGTCTGTCTTTTAAACGCTACCTTCTGGTACGCTGTCCGTATGGCTCAATTCACAGCTCTACCTGAACAGCTGTTAAGGAGACCTGTGATACTACAAGAAGTATATACAGTTATTTAATTGTATGCTAAAATGGCCATGGGGGAGATGGTTTCTCCAGCTTGCATAGGGAAAGGACACTGCACTGAGATCTCAAGTACCTCTTACTCTAAGTCTGTCTTATTACATTCTATTATACAGATGAATTCTAAGAAGAATTTAACTCTCTTTTAGGTTTCCTGGAAGTTTCTGTAAGTAGGAAAGCTTTATAGTTTGATTGAAGAAACATCACTTCCTGTGCTGACACTTAAAAGCTGTACTACTGCTTGTTTCAGTTGCATGGTCATGCATTTTCATGGCTTCCGTCAATGAATTTCACAGATCCACTGGAATGCTGTGTAGGAAACTTAAACCCACAATGCATGTCTGAAAATGCTTGACAGTTTGAATACAATGGAGTCTCACCACGTATCCCATCTACCCTTGCAAGAAAGGCTCAGAGTTATACAAGGGCAGCTGAGCATTGCAGCCTGTGCTTGTGCAGCAGGGATGGATGTCATCAGCTGGAGCCCCAGTATCTCTGGGGAAGTCTATGAATACACAAAGGTGGGAGATGCATCAGCTTTAGCCCATTCCCTGGCCTGGTTAGCTTTGGTAGTGTTGTTGTAACCCATGCTTCCAAATAAAGCAAAAGTAAACCCAGAAATATCACCGTCATGAAGTATAGCTATTTTTTTCCCTTCAGCAATTAACATTAGATGAAAAAGCATTAGTGTCTGAGGATTCTTTTCTCCCCTCAAGAGCTAATTGTGTAGTGCTTGGTTATTTCTCTTGCTGTTGATTTTAGGCAGAGATGAGGGTATTAATGGAACTCCAAATTAATAGAAGAGTTAAGAAACAAATGACTTCAGAGGTGAATTGTGCTTGCCAACTGAAGATCTTATGCCTGTTTATGCTGCATGAGCACTCTGGTTTGAAGCTCCTTATTTTTGTAAAATCAGGTGTGCAGGTGTATGAGTATGTCAGATTAGAAACTAACTTTTAAAAAGTGAGACAATTCTAGATTTTCAACCCATCATTCCTAGATAGACAAACTTGTCCAGTGAACGATGATCTACAAGTTCTGTGTACACTAGCTTGCATGCGTTCTGTTAATATGTGAATAAATTCCTTCATGTATACACCAATGTCTTCTGTTTTCCTGCCGCAAGTACTTTCTTTGATTGATGTACTTGGAAGCAATCCTTATCCTCATTCATTTTAATTGAGAGTAATGAATTTAGAGGTTTTATATGCACAGGTTGGCTCGATTCCATTTCTGACTTTCCTCACCTTTGCTGGGAAAACAGCCTGCTTGGGGTTGTGTTGGAAGAGGTTCAGGACATAGTGCAGCATACCTAGAGAGGACAGTATCCCACGAGGAGCAACCATCTGTTAATGGACAGGCTGATATTTCCAAAGAGCTCAGATTTTTGTAGGCAGGCTCTCCCTTCCCACTACCACCACTGAGGAACTGCTAATCAAGGAAAAAAGCTACTTTCCTGCCCTGATTTGCAGAAGATAACAGTGCTCACAATTGTGTTTCATGTTGTTTTGAATTCTGAGTGGGTTTGAAATCACTACTGAGTTGCTGGCATTTGGGGAACACCTTACAGCAGGAAATTTTACTTTCATTAAAGTGAAAGTCATCGGCTTAAAACAGAACTGCTGCAGTTATTTACTGAAGCTACAGAATCACGGAATTGCAGGGGTTGGAAAGGACCTCAAGAGTTCAACCCTCCACTAAAGCAGGGACACTACAATAGGGCACACAGATTGACATCCAGATGGGTCTTGAATGTCTCCATAGATTTGTTTCTAAGGCTCAAGAAAAAAAGAAATTTGAGTGAATGTAATGTGATAATATATAATTCAATATAATGTATAATATTGAAGTGCATTTTAATTTCACAATGTAATTTTCCTGATCCCTTTTATTTTTAAAGGGAACTCTGAAATGAACACCCAATATTAGATGTTTAGCTTTTCTGGTTTTGTAGACATGGCTCAGTTTAATGCGTGCTTGCGATGAGGGAAGTCCTACCAACCGATTTTATATTCATGTGCAGTGTGGCTAGTTGAGCACAGGGCTAATCTGGCAAGCACCACGAGCCCGTGTTTGTGCAGAGCTGCCAAATAGAACCTGCTGGAGAGAGCTTTGTGGAAGTAATGAGGATATTGCTCCATTTTGGAACCTATCAGTAAAATTCAATGGGAACCTGCTGGTGAATCTAATGATACCAGCCAAAGCAATCTGTGTGGCTCTAAGTACTTCTCTCTACAGCATTTTGCTTTGTTTCTGAATGGTGCAAATGGAAGGATGCGGTTTGCAATATCTTCAGAAGTTGTTTTGGTCTTAATGCGTGACCTGGCAATGGTAGCATAAGGACAAGGTTGGTGGCAGTGCCTGCTTTGATGCGTGGTCCTCTCTACCTGGCAGACTCTGAGCCCAGCGGTGATGCACAAGGAGGAGATCAAATGTACAGCTTCTCTTCTGCAGTGCCATGGAATTTCAGGTGTGACAGGGAAGGTACCATCAGGGTGAATACCTCCACTTGTTCCTTCTTCAGCAAAGGGGTTGATTGGGTTATGGACAAAAAAAAATTACGCTTCCAAAGAAAAATGTGGGGATTGTGCCTAATTCCAGCTATTTGAAATTATTCTTCTGCTATGCTCCTGGATTGCATCTCTGATGGATATAACCTAGGATCCAGCCTCCTCTCATAGACTGGGGTTGGTTCTGCTGTGCTATCATTAGGAACAACTTGTTTTGTCAGTAAAGGTATCAGCCACGACTCAGAACACACAGGAGAAGCAGCTCTCGTGAGTAAGAAGGTATTATTTTTTCAGAGTCACACTTCTGACCGTAACAGCACTTAAATGCTGGGTGTTGAAGTCCAACAGCTGTGATAAGGCTGAATTGTTTATTCAGTCCCAGAAACAGCATTGTCAAACCATTTATCATTATCCTACAGTAATAGCACAGACAGTTCTTCTGGAGTCTTTATTAAATACTCCTACTATTATTATTACTGTTATTAAATTCACATGTGGCTTCCTCATGTATGCGACCGCTTGCACAGAAAGGTTGCTGGCACTACCTCTTTAAATTCCTAGACTGTGTAGAAGGCAGAAGAGAGTTTGCTTCCATCCTGCAGCCTGTTCTGAGCACTGCTGGTTTCCCTACTTCAGCTGGCAGTTAGCAATAGGGCTGATTTGTTTCCTTTGCCTCCAAGGGGGCAGGGAGCAGTGTTTTGCTGCTGCAGCACAGGGCCTCCCACGCTTACCCTTGTGTTCCTGCTGCTTAAGCGCTCACCCCATGTTCCTGGCTCTGCTTTAAGGTACAATCTATCTCCAAATTAGAAGGGGAGGAGGGGGGAGAAAAAAAACCAAACCAACAAAAAACCCTGAAGTTGTGCTTTGCTCAATCAAGCCTCTTGGAAATTAGTTAAACACTCAGAAGGCTGTATTTAAAAGAAAACTTTCTGCAATCAACAGAGTGCAGCTTTCATCATGTGCTCCTGGTCAGAGACTTCTTTTGCTCTTGATGGCCATTTAGCTTTTTCTGAGGAAGGCTGTCTAGCACAAATTTCCCTCCTGTAAGTCAGTGCTTATTAACTCTTCAGCTATGCTTTTCTTTGATTTTGTTTACCCTGTCAAAGCTTACTGGCTTTTGTACGTAGCTGCCATTCAGCTGCTTCAGGTTTTGCAAATGCCTGTGCACAATGTTACATGCAAAGTACAAATACATTCTTCAAAGAAGATGTCAAAACAAGTTTCAGCTCATTTTCAGCAATGTCTAATTATAGATACATAATTAATGAGCCTGACATTTATCTTTCCTAACACAAAAGACCATACTTACAAATAAAAGCATTTCCTACGGTACCTGTAATAGCTTAAGCCTTAGTCTAAGGGAAATAGGAATATAGTTTAAATAAGCTGTATTCTGAAGAAATAAAATAAATATTTCTTGGTAAATAAAATATGGGCTCTTCCTGTGATTGCTTATAACTGGGAAGTGTTACACCTTAATATTTAAAAAGAACTACTGGTGTTCAGTTACTGAAAACAAAAGGTAAATCTGTGGAAACAGTAGAACTTTCATTAATGTAAGAGTCATCCTTAGAAAGCATTTAGGTGGTACTATGGCTGCAACAGTTCTAGGTAAAAGAGGTGTTTCCTTTATTTCTTGTTTATGCAGTGTATTTGACCTATAGACGGTGGCATTGCTTGTTGGTGGTATGCAGTATCTACCTTATGTTCCTTTGATATGCATTATCAGTTCACGTTAATAACATATTGATAACCAAGTGGCCTTGGCCAAGTTTCTCTAAAACAGCTAAGAATGTTGCCATATTGCATATCAATGTGTTTCAGTGACTTCAGGAAGCAAGTGTCACTTAAATTTCTTTGCTTCTTACAATGTTAAGGTATTTCATCTGGAACCAAGAGGACTCTGTAGACTGTAATTCTTTGAAGTGTATTTCTACAATACATTTTTTACTTTCTTACCTTGGAAATGAGTTGTAGGTGAACTGCAGTCAGTCTTTTGGCTACCTGGTCTTTAACAGAAATGGAGATGTATGTCTTGTGGTTCACAAAAAGGGCGAGCTGGTGTTTTTCTGGAACCTTATTTTATATTTCTTTCTTTAATTATGAGCATAAAGTGGCAATGTGCATATTGGTATACAAAAGTGGCAATAACAGAACATCTGCATTTTTAATTTTATGAAGAAGTAAAGGAGAACTTGGATTTAATAACACTGGCAATTTGTTTTATTTAGGCTTTGAAACTGATTGGAGTGGATGAGTAGTGTGGAGAGAGAAGCAAGTTGATATTTTTCACTGCTGTTGTCTTTGCAGAGAAACTGCCAACTGATGGAAAAACTCTCATCTTGTGAGACAATGGATATATTTTGATACTTGACAAAAATCTTATTTCCTCTCATTCCCTGGTGCTACTCAGGGAGGCATATGAAAAGCAGCTGGTGAATATTAATTATCTGACATATTTTAGTGATAGCATGAAGGTTCAAGGCTCTCTGTTCCCAACTTGCTAATTTGAATTATTTTTTAAATTGTTGTTCATATATATCCAAAATAATTAATAAGCAAATTGTCTTTCATGACAGAAAAATAGTATATTTCTTGGCAAGATTTAGAAACTTCAGTTTTATAAATTTGTGACTCAAACATATAGCAAGTAATCTTCAGCCTGGAGTTACAGACATTTGACATCTGGAAGTCAACGCCTCTGTTCTGTGCAGCATGTATAGTGCTAGCATTTATGTGATGTGCTACTACTGAAGTGAAGAAGAAGCTTTTCTAGTTTTTTCTCCTCTACGTATTACAGACATTTGGGCTTGAAGATGTTTGAACAGAAAGCAAAACTGGCTTGATATATTGCAGAGACATGGTGAAGCTTTAAGCTCGCCTCGGGGTTTGTTTCACTGAAAAGGCCTTGCCTTGGCAACAGGAAGGAAAGCAAAAAACAAATAAAACAAAACAAAAAAAAGAGTTGAAACAACTTACCTGGTTCTAAGTGTATCTTAGCATCATAGCCCAACTCTCCATAACAGCTGCCTGGAGAGAGGGCTTTAGACTTTCTGTGCACCGTGATTTCTACTTTGTGGCTTGAGTTTTAGTGTCCTGTTTCTTCAGCTGCCCCTGTAAAGAGAGCCCAATGCAAGAGATGCAGCATGAATGTATATTTGGCAGAGGTCTGGAAGGGGCTTGGCGAAAGTAAACCAAACCAAGACTTTCATGTCTCTCAGGCTAACTCTGTAGTTCATCACAAATAATGAGCGCAGATGCTGTTCCCCTCATCATCCCTTCCTTGTGAGTTCTGCTCCAGGCTTGGTTTTAAGATTTTCAGTGTTTTCCTTTTGTTCTCGTTCTATAGTACACCTGGTAGAAAACCACTCCTTCATGGTGCAGATTTTCCAGCTTCCCACAAGCTGGCGTTTTAGATTTTGATTAGTCCTTATCTATCGTTCTTTCCATTTGTAGGTGGCTCACTCTTTCTTTTTTATTCTAGATGGAGGCTTACTTAAATGCCTATTTAAGGACTGATGAGTAATTTAGAGGATTTAGGGGAACATTCTGTGCTATTATATGCAAATACATGCCATGCATGTCTCCCTATGTCATTAACCTGGCAGTCATTTCATGCATGACTCCCCATCTTATTAAGGTAGCAGTATGGAATATTTGATTTACTAAACTGCAATGAACTACTTAGTGTGCTAATACAGGAATATAACTTTTAAGTTTCTCTGGAATAACTATCTTTGAAACATATTCTGGAAAACAATAACATTATTTTGACAGCTGTGCTCAGTTTCTGAGGTCTGTTTTAGTAAGCTTCACAGAGCTGGCGGAGAAGTACCTGTGATTTGAATGAACCATGCAATGACTGAAAATGCAAGTTACCAAATTAATTAGAGCCCTTCAGAATTCTGCAGACATCGGAAGCCTGGGTCTGTGGCATACATGTACATGTTCAATATGCGGAGCTCTGTGGAGTTACCTTGCAGGCATGTGCAGTTTTGAATCCAAACTCTTCTATATCGTTATGGAACTCTGCTTATATTCAAACTCTTCCCCCTTCCCAACCTTCTGTTACCATAGCAGCATTCACTGGCCATGGGATTTACTGGGGGGGGGGAATGGAGGGTAATAGAATGGGAGAAGGAAGGTGTATTTGTTGACTTGTTTCAGTGCCAAACAGAGTAGGAATTACATATTACAGGATGTTGGTTCCTTCCTTCAGTGTCCATTTCAGCTGGCACCTAATGTCATCCAGATAATTGCAAGCCACTCTGTTATCATTCAGCCAGCTGCATAGAACAAAACAAAGAGAAATTAAGGATCAAAAGGAGGGAATAGCAATTTAAAAGGCTTTTAAATGTTGTTTTCTCTTTCTCAATCAGCAATACGTAAAAGCCTTTAATTTATCCCACCTCTTATCCCCCTTCAGAAACACACACACACACACACACATTTGTAGCACTTTGAGTGCTGCTGACTTGAGCGATATGTGAGCACGAAGCTGCCTGTCACAAGCAAGAAATGAGGTCAGATAATGACATCCAAAACCACAGCAGAGGGAATCATTCGGCATCCTCTGGTAGTTTGATTGCAGCTAAGAGTGTGAATCAGCTTCACTTTTATACTCCTTTATGTTGAAAGTTCTCCAGTATGCCTTAGATTGGGAGCAGGCATCAGAATCACAAATGCAGCATAATGCCATATGTGTGGTATGGATTATTAGAGGCTTATTTACCCAGAAGGATGGTGATTTCAGAAGGCTGTGTAAGTCTGCCTTGAACATGCCTGTGCCCTGCAGAACTTTTAGTACTGATGCAAACTGTGAATAAGCATTTGAGTGGGAGCTGCATGGAAAGCGAATGTTAGGTGTGGAGGAAGAGGAGATGAGAGCACTGCTGGGACTGACTGGGGAAGTGTGTGCACAGCTTGGGCCGAACTGGCTGAGGAGGGTGGGTGCATGTACCTCAGGGGATGCGTGGATAGCAGACCATGGCTACAGGAAATAAAAGCTGGGAAAAGTGTCCTATTTAGCATGGTCAGTACTCTGCTCAGCAGAGACTGTGGTGGAAGGTTTAGAATACTTTCTGCGCAGACTGAAGGCAGTTGAACCGAATGATCTTGGAGGTCTTTTCCAACCTTAGTGATTGTACGAAAATGTGCTTGATGGTGTGGCTATGAGCAGACTGAGGAGTGTGGTTCAAGTCTTTCCTGATTTGAATTTTGGAGAAAAATTTCTCTAATTTTGGCAGGAAATTGTGGAAGTGCCTCGTGTGGTGCAGATCTATCGAAGGGAGAGTCAGTAGTCCTATCTGTAGTAAATCCTTACTGAGGAAATGTTTAAATAATCACGTAAGACCTACCTGTTTATGTCCAGTTCCTCGCTGTGTTCATCAGTTTCTTTTCTTTCTGCATTAACAGTTTTTTCTTGTTTCTGTAGACTTTCTCCTACCTTCATTCTTTTGAGAGCAAAACGTTCTGATTTTTCTTTCAGTATATTTTCCTTTGGTTTGCTGTGCTGGCAGGTTATCTCTTGATGAAAGTCTTCCATCAAAGCTTGACTCTGCTTACCTTGCTGATCTCTTTTCGTTGTTTCTATTTTCATTTAGGTGATCAGGTCTCTGGTTGGTAAATGCTGTTTGCTTTTTTTCTTTATGTGGCACAGGGTCTCATTTTTTGCCCGTTGTCAGCCAACCCTAGCTAACAAGTTGGAAGTGAGAGAGAAATTATTTCTGATAGTTTGTTCTGTGGTCAGTTGGGATAAGGAAAGGAGACTTTTTGGTTTGTTGGATAGCTCAAGCTTCACCATTATCACTTCCTCAGTCACTCTATTCCTTGTGTGGTTAATACTTAACTCATATTATACTCTACCAGAGGCTTCTTGTTATGCATTTATAGCTCAGAGACCAGCAGACAGACTGAGATTTTCAGCCATCCATTTGTGTTATGAAGTAATTCCCCAGAAGAGAGCCTGGCTAAATGTTTCTGAATCATCCAAGCTCACAGAGAAGCAAATTAATGGCCCTGAATACCACATGATTACTACTTATGTCTTTGTCAAAGTCAAGCTCTACAGCTAGGTGTTGATTATTCAAGGAACCTCATACTGACTGTGATCTGGGAGAAATTATCTGTCTTACCTCCATACCCAGGTGTGCATGTCAAGAGCTGTCAGTAGCTATCAAGGCAAGGTCAATCACAATAAATGTCCTCTGTTCATTTACCTGGGTGAATAAAATGACACAAAACCATGATTGCAGATGGAGTTCCTGTGTAAGCAGTGCAGTTGTCTCAGCTGATACCCTGCTACTTTTTTCTTTTGCAGATAGAAAGATGTTTGAAGAACAAAATGACCAAAGGTGATACTGTTTCTGACCAGTAGATATTGCACCCAGTGTGACAACAAGGGTCAGTGATGCAGTTTGTAGTGGAGTGATTGTGAGTGAGCGGGAAGCAAGAGGGGAGCTGTCAGCATGAACCAAGTGTAACAGCATAAAAGAGGTGATGTGAACTTAGGTGTCAAAAGCCATAGGCATTATATTATAGATGCTCCTAACCTGGAAAATACTCAGCTGTGGTTTTACAGTCAGGTTTTGTTGCATGGTTTTTCCTGTTCCTGTGTGAATAGCCCACATAAATATGGGGCGCTCTCTGGCCAATGTGCTAACTAAGCACAAAATAGAGCAAATTCAGATGGAAAACTGACAATGGTGGGACTGCTAATTGAACCAAGCCCTCCCTGCAAACAGTTCAATTTGACAAACTTCTTTCTGGAAACCTGTGAAATTCCAGCCTGGTTTCCTGCTGCTTCACCCGTGCAGCTCACTGGAAGCATGCCAGCTACAAAATGAGATGCAAAGGCTGTGAAGGCTGTTCGCTGCTCAGCCAGGTGGGAACCCTGGGCCTGGGCTTCCAGGCTACTGCCTGTGGTCCAGGGCAGGTGGCTGTCAAAGGTGCTATCTTTTACAGAATTTTAAGCCCAGCAATCATAGGAAGGTGAAATAAGGGTAAAGGCTTCTTGGGACATGACAAAATTGCATGGATGTATCAAAAGGTATAGTAGATGTACGGTAGCTATTATGAACATACTTTTAAAGTTTAAAGCGCAGTTTTACTGACTGAAAGCCAAGGAACCAGGATAAAAAGCCATACAGTCAGAATCATGGAAATGCCTTCCTGGGCATTCTCCCACTCTTTTGACCAGTAGTCAAGCATGCATCAGCCAGCCACAGCCATCGGTAAGCAGCTGTCACGCCCTTTGGCTGAACTGG
The DNA here is from genome assembly GCF_026119805.1 of Tympanuchus pallidicinctus. Taxonomy (NCBI): domain Eukaryota; kingdom Metazoa; phylum Chordata; class Aves; order Galliformes; family Phasianidae; genus Tympanuchus; species Tympanuchus pallidicinctus. The sequence continues at coordinate 11,587,980 of NW_026294739.1, read as the reverse complement.
TGCTGCTTCTGGGCGTGCAGCATGATACACAGCTTGCTGTTTTATTCGCTGCTTGCATTTGTTCCGTTTTGTGGATTGAATTATTCATACACTAGCAATTGTCAAATTATCTAGGCCAGAGAAATTCATTTTCTTGCAGGACTGAACCTGATGTGGCAGCATGCTGTTATGTACTGCACCAGAATTAGTAGTTGCTGCTTTTTAGAAAGGAAACGCTTCACTGATGCACTGCTAGAAAGGCTGGTGCCAAGAGACAGCCTGAACATTTCAGAGGCAGCTGTTTGCCTGGAGAAGGTGGGGACATTGGATTGTAGAAATGAACAGAAGTTGATAGCAAAAACAGAACTGTGCCAATTGAATGAAAAAACTCTGACTGTTTTAATGCTGAACTTTGTAGCAGATTCTCCCCTCACCAGTATTTCCCCATGGTTCTCTTTTCTGGCCTGTTTAGGTTGAAAGACTACAACTGCATATGTGTGGATTCCTCTAGGAAACCACAGTCAAGTCACAGATGTGACTGGGCACAACTGCAGTTGGCTCCTAATAGCAAAATACAGTCACTCAGTGTCCACCCTTCACCTTAATTTAGTGGCAGCCTTGCAGTTAATCAGGGAAGCTATGGATGTGGGAATGCAGGTCGTGAAGAGGGACTTCTGCTCACTCTGCACTGCAGAATACACGTGTGTACCAATGCTCCCCATTTGTCTTTGGAAAGATAACAGCAATTCAAAAATAAAAAAGCCATATCCCTCTAATTTCTCTAGGGCTGCTCCTGCTTCTTTTTTCTCCTCTTCTGCTCCCTACCTCAACCTACTTTTGCAGAAATATTTCTAAAATTAATGACTGGTGGAAAGTGAGTTTTGCTCTGAAGCAGTGGAGTACACATCTGTCAGACATTTGTGTGCTTGAAGTTGAGGTCAAACTCCCAGTCATTACAGGAAGAGGCAGCCCATCGGCACCTTTAGGTTGCAGAAATGTGATAGAGCCATAGGCTCTTGTGGTCTGATCTGTGCAGAAGACGACATAAGGGAGAATCCCAGAGCAGGATTGGAATTTGCTTTTGGGATCAACAGTAAAAGGAATTGTTCATCTCAACTGTGATATATGTAACCTATCATTATTGCTGTAGGAGAGCGCATTCTGGTACTAGATGGGCTCTTTAATCTAGCAGAAAAAGGCATAATGAAACTATGCTATTAGAAACTGAAGGCAGACAAAATTGGTTTGTACAGTGAGAGTAATTAATCACTGGAACTGAAGGAGGTTAAGATTCTCTATTGCTAGCAATCAAAGTGGAATGTCTTTCTATACCTCAACTGCAAGTAAGGGGCTTGAGCTAGAAATCATTGTGTTCAATCTTCAGCCTGTGCTATGCTGGAAGCCCTGAACAACATGTTTCCTACTGAACTGTGAGTCTATGAATAATTGCTGTTAATTTTTGCTCTTTTTCTGCTCTAGTGGTTACTTTAAAGGCAAAAGAAGAGGGAAATCCCACTGTTCAGTTTGAAATTTGAAATCACAGGCCAGATTTTAGATATAGATATGATTATCATTTTTTAATTAATTTCATTGCAGTAAAAAACAAGGCAGGCTGTTTTCTTCAAGAAAATATATTTATTCCAGTTATCTGAGTAAGGGCTATTCATAATAGAACAAGCAGAAGCAAAACTGAACACCAAAACAGCCCTTCACATCCCCTTCCTCTCATTCATGAGGTACTGTTTGCAGTCAGTGTCACCTAAAACAAATGTGATGGGCTAGGTGCTGTTGCATTCCTTGTGATCAGAAGCAACTGTAATTGGCAGTTCTGCTTTACCCCCCAGTTTTAATAATTTATTTATAGTAAAAACTAGCAATTTCATTTCAAATAGCTTTAAGTGGCACTACAGCTCAGACCAGTGAAGCATTGTTTGCCTTTCAGATTATGAATTTGTGAAGGGTTTCTTGATTATCCCTTTTCTTGTTAATATCATATAATTAACTTAGCAACAGCCTGAGTTTTAATAAAGATTTGTGTATTACTGAATTATACAAACATGTTTCATTTTTCCAGGCCTTGCATGTAGGAGAAGTGTTAGCAAAAATAAATATTCTAATCACTTTTGTCAAAACAAATTGCTAACAATGTCTTTGCTATTCTGTATGTGAGAGCTACTTGTGGCATTCATTAATCTAACAGTTTATGATTTTGATTTCCAGATGGGATGATTTGCATTTCTGAGCTTTTCATAATTCAAGCAGCAAAAATAAGCCTTTTTCAGGGGTCACTGCAGGCAGATAATTTAAGTCTGACTTTGCTCAGTTAAACACAGTGGTCCCAAAGTAACTCATTTAGCATAGTCTTTCTGATGCCTTTCTCTCAAATATCATTTCAAAACTTTCTGTACCGTTTGAAATAATATAATTGATTTCTGTTGTTATTACAACACTTACAGTCTTAATCTTTTCTTTTGTCTTCAAATCTCCCTTCCTTATCAGGGGTAACTCATCTCAAATTCTGCCAAGGTATCAATAGCTCCTGGAAGGAATATATTGCATTTTTGTTTTTATTAGAGGTAGAATGCTTCTTCAAGTAACACTTGAATTCCTTTAAATTGTACTGGAGGTTTATAATAGCGATGGGATTTTCTCCAAAATCTTTTCACAGTAATATAATTGGGAAGAATTTTGCTAGGTTTTGTGCATAACCAGGATGCTGGCACGGTGTCTGCTCACAAAGAGGTATTGCTTCATTTCTATCAATAGCAATAACACTATTCTATGGAGCAACTTCTCAGCTGTGAAGCGCGTATTCATCTCCATTAGCCTTGCACGGAGCTCTTAGGAATTCAGTGGCACACCTTTGCTCCATATGCACTTTTGTCAGATGCCATTTTGTCAGACTGCCCCTCTGCTGCCATCCATCACATGGCAACAGAATGTAATGGAATATTGGTGGGAAGGTTCAGCCCCTACTGCTGTACCACCAACATCCACCTCTGTTGTGGGCCGACATTATAAAATAGCAGGCAGTACTTTAAGGTAAGATCATCTGCTAGAGGGAAAAGTGACATCTCTGTCATGTCTCTTGCTCCAGTGGTTTTGCTTTCTCTTACAAGTAATGTGAATTTTTTTCTTCAATTTGAAGAGTTGAAGATTTGTTGCCTTTATTGCTTGTAGCATTTCATTTTTGTAATTTCTCAGTTTCAAATTCTTCTTATCTTCTTCATTACAAAATTCGACAGTGTTGCTGGTGAACACGTCTCTGTTGCCATGCTGGTTGTCTAACAGAAGAAATTACTTCCCTGTCCCAAACAGTTCACTTGGCAAGAGACTGATGGGCGAAATTCCACTGATCAGTTGCTGCTCCACCACAGGAGATTTGTTTCTTTGGGACCTGTAGCAGACATCATTACTTCAAATCTGAATTTTACCTGTACTTAACTGTTGCACGCTCACCACAGCTGCAAACGCTGTTGAACAAACCTGTTAAAATCCAGATATGTTAGCATTTTGGCAACCTGAGTAGCACTTTGTGAACTTGGTTGAGCCTGACAGCCTGAAGGCCAATGACAAACCAGCCTGTGCAAGATGCTGAGTGGTGCCGCTGAGACAGTGGGGAGTGCTGCAAAGCTTCCTCCTTCCACAAGTCAGCAATAAGTTAGTCGTAAAGCTGCAACCAGAGCCGAACTGCTATAGCTGGAATTTCTGTGGCCTGGTGCATGCCCTGTGGCTATGCCAAAGGAAAGATGCTGACTTGATGGCTCAGGAGCTGAACTGCTAGGAGGGAGATCCTGCTGCTGCTACAGGCTTCATAGAAAAATTTTTGTGCCTTTCTTCCCCCTTACCCCCCCCCTCCCCCCCCCTTTTTTTTTTTCTAGTGCTCCAAATGGGATGCAGAAAGTTTCCAAGAGCTGAGAGAGCTTGTGTCAGTGGAATTCTCTCCAACTTTACTAGGTGGTTGAAAGATATCTTACTGAATTGAAAGATACCTGAAAGCTTTTGAATGTGAACTGAATACTGCTCCCAAATATGTGATGTATAGAAGAAATTTGACAAGAAAACTTGTTGGCAGAGTTCTGAACTTGATTATTCCCCATTATGTGTCTGTAAAGTCACTGTCAGTGGACCTTAAGGGAGTTTTATTGGTATAAAATTTCATCAGTAGAGAATTGAATCCCAGATCTTCACCACTTTCAAATCCTGTGTAAAAGAAAGAGCCAAAGTAATCTGTCAAAGCAGTTAGAGGATGAGTGTGTGGTATTAATTTTTTTTCTGTAAGCTGTCAAAAGCTGCTTTGTTGGAATGGGCAAATTCTCTATCAGTTGAAGAACTGCAAAGGCAGTATGACTTCATTGATATAAGTGGGATCTGTACATGGCAAACATAGAAAGCTAAGAATCTGTCCCAGAGCGCTGTAAGCAAAGGTATCCCACAGGCACTGATAACTGATCAGTTCATATTTTGCTTTGCACAGTTTATTACTTAATTTTTCTGGAGTTTCTCTTTATTGACTTTAATTACGTTTTTCATAGGGTTTGCAAGGCTTGCAAACTTTGGATGCTTACACAAGTAATCCTGTTCACTCATCACATTACCCCTGCTCCACTTTTGGGCTGAAGCGTGTGTTTTCTTAAGTTCTTTTGGAAACGTTCAGCAGTTTAATGATGTTAAGAACTGCTCTTGTAAAGTGAGGCAGCAGTTTACAGTTTAGTTCATTAAGTTTGAGGCACTGTGATTATTTTTGTTTATTCTGTTTTGGTTTTACTGAGTGATGCAGAAATGTTGGTGACTTTGGAAGAAGCCCAGTAAAGCACTGAGAAGCTCTGATATTTTCAGTTTGATGAAGGAAATTTTAGCAACTTTAAAAAAAAATATATGAATTTATGCTTATCTTTCTTTCTGGTGGCACCCTAAAAAAAAAAAACAAACCAAAATAATAATAAAAAAAACTATGTAAAGTCAGACAAAATTAATAGAAAAACTGTTAATGTTATTAACTTTTTAGAGAGAGCTCTCATGGGAACAGGAGCTGTGAAGAACCCTTGAAATTCTGAGATACTGTAAAATTAGCATTTTGAATTAAAAAAGATGAAGAACACACCCTTCTGGCACAACAGATGAGCTTTAAAGATAAAACATTTGTCCACATTGATCTGTGTGTATGTGCACAATTATTTGTAAAAGCTAGAAGCCTTAAGAAAAGGAATGAGGAAAAATATAATTGAATTTCAAAATGAAAGTGAATCTATTTGTTGTGAAGACCAAAGGGAAAACAATTTTTATTATTGCATGGATATATTGTTTTCTAGAATCTAATTTGGTGATCTGGTTCTAATACAAACTCACGAAATTAGGAGAAAGAAGTAAAAATACATCTTTAATAAATGTAGTTATTAATTTTGTGGAATCCAAATGAGAATACAATTTAAATACAAATATGACGTATACCTCAGTATGTACAGTTGGAGTTAATTTGTGGAATGAAGTCCTGTAAATTAGTTCACCGGTGTATGAGGAGTAATTTAATGAGTATCAAAGCAGTTACTTTGAGTTCCTGGTCATTATTTTGGTAAGAAAAATAAGTTAGTGTATTTTAATGCTTTATTTTTAAAATAGCAAGTTATGTTAATAGTTGTGCAATTCAGCCATTGAGTTCTAGAAAATAGCTTTATCTTCTTGTTCATTAGATTTCTCTTGTATTCTGTTGTGGCTCTAAAAGTATTGCTCCATACTTGTGAAATTCTTTCTCGGTTGTGAATACCTGCCATAAATTTAAATGCATGTAGGTAAAACAGATGGACATGAACATGAAAGCTAATGGTGACTTGAGAATATCTCCTAGTGGGTGACTGCTTTTGCGTTTGGGGTTTATTTCTGTGCTAGAGGAAGAGCAGTAGGAATCGCTTATAGTGGCGATATCAAGCACATACATAAATGCTTGCAAAATCAGAGCTATAATGATACAAGTGTAGTAAGTTCCAGTGGGAACGGGAGAACTGTCTTTCTGAGCAGGATGGCTTTGGCTGGAAGTTTCAGTGTAATTGGTATTCCTGTGGTTTCACCTGAGAATGTGTTAATTTCCACCACCACTTTCTCAGATGCATATTTCCTTTGTGGGATTTCTGCTGACAACATGAAGTAAATTGTGATTTTTTTTATTTTTTTTTTTTTTAAATTCTGTTTAGCCTTTGAAACTGTTGCTATGTTTGATGAAGTTTCTACTCCTTTATTTTTCTGTTACTGAATGGATCTCTCGGTAGATGTTTCCTTGAGTTTGAATCTAGCTATATTTTAATTTCTGTTGCTAAGTATGCTTGTATGCAATATCAGATTAATAACAATAAATAAATCAAATAGCTGAATCGCCTTCTTTCAAATCCAATAAATAGAAAATCCTATTGAAACTACTCACCATCTTGAGATTGTCCCGGTTGCATTTGCAGACAGAAAGAGGAACAAAATAGTAGCTTGTTTTCTGGCCTGCATCGTTTACAGGGCTTTCGTGAGCTCTGCTGTCAGCTAACGTTAACCAGAAGTCATTGTTTCCATTGGAAACATTGACAACTAGTAGCATTTGGCTGCACTGGGCCTCATTATTTATGTTTTGTTACCTTGTGATAATACTGTAATAGGTCATTACCGTTCTTGTTATAGAGAAAAGGATTTTGTTTGGTGATGCATAGCGGCTGTTTGGGTTGAAAATGCTTGCACCTTGAAGCTGCAACGCCTCGTCACATCATTAAAGTGCAGGTCTAGGGAGAGGAAAGGCATATTTACTGGAAACGACCAGGATGGAATGACATCTGTGTGTTTGTGAGTTGGTATTTAATATGTTGATGGCCATATGACAAATGTGCAGCTGCTGGCACAAGTGATGATGGTGAGGGGCTCTGTGCAGCACAGAGCTCCTTGCTTCCATGCAGAGGGAGATTTTTCATTTCTGTTGCTGTAGAATTTAAAAAAAAAAAAAAAAAAACAAAAAACAACAACAAACAAACAAAATAAAATAAAAAAAAACAAAAACAAAAGAAAACAAAAAAACAAACCCAAACCATGAGAAGAGGCTGAGATTAAAATAGTGCCCAGAGTTCTGTTTGTTTCCTTCTCAGCATTTAACAGTGCTCAAACATGTTTAATCTCTCTTTATTTTTAGAACAATAGTTTAAAGAAATCTCTCATAAAAGTGTCTGAATGACACTACAGAGCATAAAAGCTCCTCAGAAAAGATTTTTAATGGAAACACTGTTGCAAGATTTATTATAGTGCTTCTGAAATTGTGCTGTTATAATAAGGGTTAAGGCTCAATTGTTCACTCTCCTGCAGCAATAACTTTCTCATTGGCATCTGAAAATAAACCCCTCTGAATAAAATGACACTGAAGACTTAAGTTGTTTTCTTGAGACAGCTTGCCTTTCTGTACAGAAGCTATTCGGAGGTCTCATACTGTAGTTCTGCTGAAAAATTACACTGGCTTGCCAAATATCTTAATGACTTTTCTCTCAGCAGTTGGTAATGGTGAAATGTTATTCTAGTAACCATAATGTCTCTCATAAAACAATTGCATACAATATGTACTGTACTTCTATTTTAGTGAGTACTTCCATCGGGCTTGGATTGCCAGTAGCCATTTAACATTTCATAGCAAACTGCTTACCAGTCCTTCAAGTGTAATATTGCAGAAGCAGTGAAGAAATGCGTGATTAAAAGCATTGACTGAGAGTGGACCATTTAGAACTACCCTATCTTGCAAGATAAACCAGCCTTCACATACATAGGCGCTCATCATATAAATGACAGTTCTATGTGGTCATTTAATTTTATGATCTCAATTCTCGCATATATTGCTAACATAAATATAGCGTTCTCCTGCAGGGAGGTCTGCTGGGTGTTATAAAATCAGTAAGACCTCAATGGGTTCAAATGGACATCTTTTATAATTATTGCTATAAAATTTCTTGACAATGCATTTTGTTGTCCAATGGGTAAAGAAAATGATTTTCTGAAAGAATAGGTTTCGACAAAGAGAGCAACCAAGCTCAGGCATTTGTTCCTGTGTTCTAGCATATTTAAATTACCTCTGTTAGCTGTACCTTTTGGAGAGAAGCCAATAGCATGGAATAACTTTTTACTGTGAGCCTCCACTCAGTGCATGACTGTATTTTCAGAGTTTTTTGTTTTGTTTTGGTGGCAAATGTAAACTATCTATGGGGAAAAGATCTGCTATTTAATGCAATTAAATTCTATTTGCCAAGCAATTCTTTTTGCGTGCCCTTGAAGAGATTGGGGAATTTTAAAGAGAATGAGGGCAATAAACGTATTCCCAGAAGCCGTTTGGAAGGGAGGAACAGACTCATCCATGGTGGAATTCAAGACAGCTTTATTGGTTGCAGGAAGGACTTGCTTACATCTTTCTTATATTTCTCAAACTTATTGATGGCCTGTGTCTGAAGAAGAATCTCTATCCCATTTGTTCACATTTCCATGACAAAAAGTATATTAATTTTATTCTGGAAGGCTGAACACCAGAGTTTCTCCTCCTGCTCTTGCACTATGGAACATTGAGATCTGACAACAGTGAGGTGTAGCTGGATGCAGCTCCATGTCCCAGCCCAGTGACCCCCTGTGCTAGGGGCTTGGCCTCTGGGGAGCCAGGGACACTCATAAGTAACTCAGCAGCTTTGTGCCTCCATTTACTCAGTTTCTGATTCAATTTCATGCAAGATTTCTGTGGCAGTCATTCTAAAATATTAATAAATTGTACATCTGTCAAATTGAGTGGTGTATGTACCTGGATGGTAGTTTGCACCAATATCTCTCTCCTGTTTCTTTCCATATCAAGATTTTTGTTTCTTTTAATATGCATCATGTAGCATGGCAAGACAGTTTTCGTGTGGGTTGATGATACCTCATGAATTTAATTAAAATTACAGGGATTGATGCTAGTTTATCATTTTGTTCCTCCTGACTAATCCATCCTTTGAATGGATCAGGGAAGTTCACAGAACATATAGACTCCTTTTCTTGCTCCCTCTGACAGTGTTTCATACTAAATATCTTTCTTATCTAGCCATAAGAACTTCTTAAAGCTACTCATGCACTTGCAACTTATCTGATTGCCCAGTATCAATAACGGGGGAATTCGTGTTTCTAAAGGGCTTTATAACTGCTGGGTACATGGTAAGAACAGAAATTTAAAGCTAAATGTGTATTGGAGCAGGAAGTGCAAGAGCAACATGCATTTACCCCAGGAGTTAATTGGATGGTTAGTACATAATTATAGTAATGAAGTTGTAGGTTTGCATTTGACAAATAACTACACAGTAACCTCTGTAAAGAGTTAGGTAGCAGATAAGTTAACTTGTTGCCTCTGCTGAGTTTGCTAGGAAAAGGTCTAGGCAAAAACAAAGCAAATGATGTTCTTATTATGCATCTGTTTTTTTGAGGGTCGGTATGTTTGCATTTTAGATATTTTTTCCTATGCTGTTTTATAACCATCATATTGCTTGTTTTTCTTACCTGAAATAAGAGCCAAATGCCTTCAAATGTTTTTACCTTTGAAGTAATTAAAATGGAGTGTCTACTGACCATAGCAAAAAAGCAAACATGCTCTGCATGAAAATGAGCAATGATAAGGAAGAAATTGTTATGCAAGAAAACAGTAAGGGAAGGAAAAAAAAGAGATTGCAGCTGCAGTTTCTTAACCGGAACCTTAGCAAACCTAATCAATTATTCTGAGCCATCTTTCACATAAATATGTGTTAGCTGCTATAGCTTGGAGATATTTGTTAAGAAGATTGTCAGATTTTTGTATAAAGGGTCAAAGCCATCATCTTCCATCCATATTCCAGGAAGAAATAATTTACAGGAATTCCCAGCATTTTGGAAAATTGCTTATTATACAAAAGGTTTACATGCTGCTCACGATCATTCCCAGTTTTTGCATGTTCTGGTGTGGATGGATGGGTGAAAATAGTGATGGGCAAATGTGTAGCTCCTAAACATGCACAAAATAGAATTAGATAAAAGAGCAGGGAACTCACCTGGAGCTGAGAATATGTAAATAATTTGACTGAAATCCTAACTGATTTATTTATTCAACTGAGAAATGTCCTTCTGCTTTTCAGAAGTGTGCTCTACTGGTATGCAGATAAAAGCTTTCCAAATACGTAAGGCTGAGATCAGATCATCCAGGTCCAATCTTCAAACTACATAAATTGGTTTTGTGATAAGGCAGCAGCTCGGTTTGTGCTGCTTGGGTTGGTGCAGTTGCCTTGTTAGCAGCTGTCCCACAGCATGAGTTTGCCAGTTCAAGGCTGGAGGTGTGCGTGGCCACTCTAGATATAACTTGCTAAATACTTGTGTCCAGTTATAATACTCATTAGTAATTGCGCAGGTGCTCACAATGCATTCTCTCTTTAGAAACCCTCACAAACAAAACTGCATGCTGAATTTTTGTAGAAGCCAGTCATATCATTAATTTATGTTTTGTAATACTCACATGTAGAGGTTTCTCCAGTGCTTGTGTCAAAAACACATGCAACTGTAAAATGAAGCTAATGAAGAGCTAAAAGAGTGGGGAGCATATAGCTCACTTTCCCTATGCAGAGTAAATATTAGTTCTCATTAGACATGAGAACAGTTGCCATGATAAACTGTGTGTGCTTTCTGGGCAGTGCTTGGCAGGAAAGTGGGTTTTGCAGATTTCTTCTAAAGATGAAGAGGTCCAGATTCCAGTGAACCAAAATACAAACTTTAGAAATTATTTTGGCAATGCATTTATTTTTATTTTGGTGATGGTAATTGTGTTGGTGACCTCTGTTAATCTCAGCAGTGACAATATGATTTTAGGAGCTGGGTTACAAGCCTGAGGTCTGGTTGCACAGACATTATTATTCTGAAAACTCTTTGATATCCAGTGAAAATTCCTGTGTTGCTGATCTACCTTCTACAATGCCAAACTCCATTTAATTTTTGCTAAATACTTCTGTTTATTGTCTTTTAATTTTTACTTTGGTGTTATTTCATAGTAAAGAGAAAAAGTTCCTTTTCGAGCAGGGGCTGCTCTTAGATCCTAGACTTGCAGATTTTTACGAGAGCAGCATGCAGGCTCTTGTTCAACACCAGTGGAAGTGCATAGCTAACAGTAGTGACTGTGTTGAAAAATAGTATTTTGTAGCTGAGAATTTACTCCGTCAAATAGTGTTGTTGTGGTCTTGTAGTTGCTATGGTTTCCATGGAAATAAATAGGAGGTTTCACTTCTGGAGTGATCTATGTAGGATTGGGCATTCCATAGGTTGTAGTACTGCGTCAGTCTTCATTTGTATGTTGTCCTGGGAGTTTGAGTCTGTTAAAGTGCTGTTGGTAACAGGGAGGTGTTGGAAGGCCTAATGATTTTTTAGGCTTAGAAATCGCATGTTGAGGAGCAGCACTGAACCTCTCTGAAGTCAGAAGTGAGAATTCAGTTGATTTTGATGGGCTCAGATTGGTCCCATAGGGTATTATGATGATTTTCTGCATGCACACCACTTTTTGGATGACTTGCTTTTTGGGTCTCTGGAGACATAAAATATTCCCTAAATATCAAAACATCCCAGCAGAGGAAAATTAACCAATTCTGTTGACATTTCACTGGTCTTATTTGTATTTTAATGTGATTTCACAAATGATTTTGGCAATAAAGATGCTGGTACTCTTTTAAAACTTAATAGAAAATTAAAAATATAAGAAGCATTCTGTAATGCCGCAACAATTTTTACTCAATTCTCACACAAACCTTGATGTGCAGGTAAAGTGAACTTTCTTCACATTGAGTGTATCTTGAGGTGTAAATTAGCCCCACAGAAACTAAAGCTAAAATTGGTCCATAAAGACTCCAGAGGAATCCTGTGCATGTTTTCGTTCAGTTCAACATGTTTTGTGTAACGTGTCTTAAACTTGCATAAGATTACAGGAAAGACTAAGGACATGCTGCTCAGATTTTGGCAGTTGAGCTTGGAGCAACTGTACAGAAGTCAGTAGCCCATATCCTGCCACCAGTTCTTAAATAGAACTTCCAGTGGGTTTTTATAAAGATTTTTGCTTAAAAGTCAGCAACGCAGCATGATTCCAGGAAATTACAAGGGTGAAAGCAAAAATTGTGGCTTTTTTTTTTTTTTTTTTTTTTTTTTTCAGATTACCTGGTGTTGTGTTCTATAGAATAAGATCATTTGAAGCAATTCAAATTGGTATGGCATCAGAACTGGCTCTTGGAGGTTTTACTAATGTTCCTAAGCTTCACTGACAGTAGAACTGAAAAAACTTTGACTTAACACAGATTTGAGGGCATGTGAGGGAAATATCCTCCTGTTTCTTTCAAGCAAGTCTTCCTTAATTTTTGTCAGCTTGGAGATAAGTCATATTGCTACCAGGACAACCTTCATGTTCACTATGAATTACAAACCTCTTTTTCACTGCCTTAGCTAAAGAAAAAGTTATGTTGCTATGTACAGCTTACCAAGTGTTCACTGAACTCTTCTCACCAGTGCTGATACTTGTGGGCACAAGTAGGAAATAGGAATGTTTTCTGGGGAGGACATCAGAGTTTCAATGGAGAAGATCATTACCTGGGCTGTGAAATAGCACTGGGGGCAGGCTGTCCATTGGGAGTGGGACTGTGTTCTCCTGAAAGTGTGGTGTTGCACCTGTGCAGAAAACAACAGGGTTGCTGCAGTGTAATGGTAGTGTAAGTGGAATCATGTGTGAAGACAGGAGGGCATTTCTCACTTTTTTCTTGGCACTGAGAAGCTGTGTGTCCTGCTTGTGACTGGCAGCAGTTACAGCAGAATGGCTGCTCTTCTTACAGCTTGTTTCTCCAGGTAGTTTCATTTTTAATACAAACCAAGAAGTGCTTGCTTTAGAATGAGGGAGTTCACGCAGGGAGAGCAGAGCTCCTTCCTTTAGTAGAAACATGCTACAGTGGCAACCGTGGTGTAGCATGAGGGCGTTGGTGTCAAATGATGAGTGCAGTGTATATAGTAAGGAACAAGGACTCAGTGGCCAGTTTCTAGCTGCATAAAAATAATTCATTTCTAATGTGTAGGAAATGCAATTTTCTCTTTCCTTTTAGACATTAGACCTAACCCTATTTTTGTCAATTTAATAAACCATATTTTGAGAGGTGCACTTTAGACATTTTCCTGCATTTCGAACTTGAGAGGTGTGGCTGAGAAGCTGAAGACCCCAGCTTGGAGTGCAAGTGGAGCAAGCGTGTGCCATTCCAAAGATGTGATTCTAAATCACCCCACTGAACCTTCCAGCCCCTTTCCAATCTGTAGAAAATGAACGATATACAGTTCTTGACTGTCACATTAGCTGCCCTAATTCGGTGAAGCATTTCTGCTCCCATGTGGAGGCACTCTTACTCCTCCAAATCATAATTACACAGTTGTCCTGAATATTGTTTATGTTCCCTGCACACTGCTGAGAGTCAGTAATACAAACAGCAAGAGGGAGCCATCTTGTGGAAGACAGCTTTAATTATCTTCTGTCTTAGTAGCCAGATAACTGAGAAACTTTATTTTGTAGCCTTTGTTTTTGCAAAGAGAAACCTCTGTTACAAATGAGTGTCCTATAACGTTCACACAGATGTCAGCTTCTGCACAAAGATGCATTAAATGAACAGGGAATGATATTGCTCCAACATTTGGCTGCTGGTACTTGATGTATAGCAGCATAGCATGTTCTGTCACCCAATCTTGAGATACATAGTCAGAAGTTTCATCTCTTCTTTCCATATTGCTGCAGTGCACAATTTTCATATTAAATGTACGTCTTGATTTCCTTTGCAGCAGACTGCAAATGAAGCTTCAGTGCCTCATCTTGGAAATGTGCAGTGAAAGTAACATTGAAAATAATATTTTTTTCCTTCATCATTACTGCTTTCAGTTGAATAAATACACACTTCTTTGAAACTACAGCAAACATTAAAAAGCTGTTCTCATCTACAGGTTCCAGCCAGAGATATGCAAAATGCTTGTAATGAAACTGCAAGCCAAGTGAAAACAGAGCAACAAGATATTGCATGTAGTGGAGAGTGGCTCCTGCTTCAAGTAGAAGAAAAAGAAGAGAGGGCAACCTCCTGGTAAGAACACGTGATGTGGGTTTGGAAAGGTCTGAACTCTTGAAAAAGGGAAATGAAAGTAGTGCTTAATGTTCTGGCTTCTGCTCCTGATTTAAGGGAATGAGCTGCAATTCTCATCCTCTGTCTGGGGTAAGGAAGAGTGGTGCCACGTCACTGAAATATCTTGGAAGGGCAAGGGGAACCAGTGGGTGTATTCAAGTTGGCTTCTAGCATGTTCTTGGTCATCTATCTAAACATTCGTGCATCAATTAACACGAGACTATCTGGTACCTTAAATACTGCAGTCAGTAGATGCTGCATAGGATATCCAAATTCCTATTAATCAAAGTTGTAGAGGCCTTTCAATGTGTTTGATTTCATTACCAGAGGGAAACTTACCCTTGATTTAGCTGAGTTCTGTTAATAAGATAAGCCTTTTTTTTCTGCATTATTTTATGGAGGATTCACAAGTTATGGAATGGTTTTCATAAGGGGTGAAATAAAATTTAAACTCAATATCATGTGATCTCTTGACAGATCAACAGTAAATATAAATTTAGATAAATTTTTGCATTGAGAACGACAGCATTTTTTTACTTTTGCTGTAGAAATAGCTGTTGGGGTTTTGATTTGTTTTTCCCATCAGTGAAATATGCGTAAGTATCTCAAGAATTGTATCTATTTGAAGAAAGTTAGCAAAACTGTATGTTTGTGGAGCACAGGATCTGGAATTCTCAAGTGAATAATTGTTGCACAGAGCCGGCAAATCTGTAACAATGTGATAATGTTCATTTAAAAATGAAATTAGATATAACATTGGCAGACTATTGCTTTCTTTCTCCTCAAAAGAGATCAGCCATTCAGCTGAGTGAAACATTGTCTACCAAACAACAGAGCGAATGGAAAGCAGGGTCAAATACTTAGCAGCGCTTGTTAATCACTGGCCATCAGTCACTGTTGCGGGAAATAACGTTCCATTCCACTCGATGGGATGCTGCTCTCTAAGAGTTACTCAGCAGTACTCAGGGATCCCTTGTAGCCTTGGGTAGGACACAGATGTCCTTCCAGGCGATGACTGCTCTTACTGGAAATTCCCCAACTCCACTAGTTGTTTTCCTGTGTAGAATGAGTCTTTCAGAATAGTCCAAAACAAAGGATAATGCCATATTACACTCTGGCTTTTTATGATCTTTCATTAGGAGTTCAAAGTGTATGTTTGTTAAGCTGTAAATGTCATTACCTACTTCTCATGAATATTTCAGATTCAGAAATTTACAGGCTATTGTTCTCATCAGCAAACCATGTTGTTTTTGGGTACCTCAGTGAAACAAATCTATTCTGAGCATAAAGTACTGTGTAGCCTGCTTTTGCTTTATGTTTTTATTTTTTTACTTGAACAGTCAAACATGAAAAGTGGTGTAATGTTTGATATAAATATATTTATTAGCCTGTGTCACATAGAGATACTGTGTTATTTCCTTACTTTTTGTAGCAGTCAAGGTACCTGAACTTCTGGCAAATGCTAATGTCTTAAAGATAACTTTTACTGTAGTGTGTGTTTTCAGTTGTTGAACCAGTACCTGGTCCAAGCAGAAATATAGCAAAGATGGGTGGAAAAGTTTTCTCTGCCTCACTTCCACACTCTGCACTACTGCAGAGCAAATCAGGTCCATCTCCCTTTGTTTTGCCAGGTTATAAGGGGGCTACAACTCTGGTTCTGTGGCTATGGAGGCTCAGGAAGGCTTAAAAGAGGACTTAATGGGATGCCTGCTGCTTGGGCTGGTGCTGGACAGGTTGGGAAAGACCTGGGAAGATCCAGTTCTGGCTCTGAATACAGGTCTGACTTTTGGCTGTGCAAGTCTTGTCCCCCAGAAAAGGCACTCAGGCACTATTCAGTGATATCATGCAGTTCATGAATCTAAAACTGCTTTCAGTGAATGCCAAGAAAGTAAGAATGAGTCGTGATGAGCTCTCTGCATTATTCTGATGTTTCATGGGTTTCTTCAAACTTGCGTATTGCTACCTGAGTGAATGCAACTTTATGTCAGGGAAGGCTATAAAATGGTCTTTAAAGTTAGCAGAAGGAAAGGGAAAGTGCTGGCACAGGGAAGATAACTTCAGATGCGCAGCTTTAAATTTTCACAAAAGCAATCCAGAATAGAGTGGATCTCTCTTTCCAGGACTTATTCCGTGTCCGGGGACAATTCACGTTCTTCTGTCCTGAGGAAAGAGAAAGGGATGTAGAGAGGGGAAGAGAAAGAGAGGAGCTCAGACCCAGGGAATAATTACAGCACCAAGGCATTATAAGCTGAAGACTTGGTCTCCATCCAAAGCTGGGCAGAGCTGTGTGAGGTAGGAGAATATATGTATGGCACTCTCCTTTGGCTGTCTATCTTGGTATACTGATGCTTTCACTGGGTGGAAGAATAACAGCTGCTTCCTTTCTGTTTGTGCATTTCTTTAACCTATTGTTTTCGTGGTGCAAAGCAGGATAAATCTTGTGAAGAATCAGTCCTTTATTGACTGGGGAGTAATTAACCATGTCTGGTATGCAGGGGTGTGCAGTGCACATATTAAGAGCTGGAGAGATGTCAGATTTCATTTTGGGAGAGGTGAAATCTTGCCATGCACCACCACAGATGTTTGGTCCAGAGAAAGTGCTACAGAGCAGATCCATCTGGTCCAGTGGTGGTGGCATGAGCTGCATGAGGAAAATAGAAAGGGCAAGTGCTCAGTTTTCAATAATGCGGAATACACTGAGGGATCATCTTCCAGTAATGTAAAATAAATTATAATCCAATGTTTTGTTTTCTGTAGCATCTTAGTTGTATATTAAAACCAGTAAATTATCCTGATAGTGAGTGCAATATTCAAAGGTTTCAGCAGTCTTTTTGAATCTCCATTTCTAAGTGATACATGGGAATGATACATATCCTGCACAGTGGGTATTGTTATATGGTGAGATTGTCTGAGTTTTTTATCACTTGAAAAAAAGAGTCCATCTTCTTGTTGCTTCCATCATAGTGTCTCTGTGCTTTGATTTTTGACTGGTATGTCATTTGGTAATTAGTATTCCTCAGCTTTCTGTAACACTTTTAATAATGGTGCTGCCTTCACCCTCTGATGACATTAGTAAATATGCTGATTTAATTTTTTATGCACCTGTCAAATTGACACATTGTAACCAGACAATGTGATAACTGTAGAACAAACTATTATTTTTGTAAGGCTTTTGTTCTATACAGGGTGATGTAATTTCCTCAGGATAACTAGGGAAACAGATCATGAAAGCTCAGGGACATTTGCATCAGAGTTTCTCAGATGCCATCAGTTCACCATCTCACTGACTGGTATCTTGACCCAGTGAAACTGAATGGAAAAAAATGCTGGTGTTTTATGGACAAGATTCCTAGTCAGACGTTTAGCACAGAAATAATTTCAGACATATCCAGGAGTTGTTCTGAATCATGCATATCACCCAGAATGTCACAGTCTGTTCTGATGCTTAGAGCTACGAATTGCTGTTTCAAAGCTCCCTATGCTCACGTGCAGCCACTCTTAATAAGGGCGCTTTGGGTTCCTCTGGTAGACATGTTTGGGAGGGATTGCTCAGCAATGGCAGCGCACTCCTGTGGGTCTCCTCCAGGGCTTTTCTGGCGTCCTTAGGAGCCCTCTAACATCACCAGGAAGGAAGCTGGAAATCTTTTTTTTTTTTCTTCTTTTTTTTCTTTCTTTTTTACAGATGTCTCTTTCTTTTGGATGTTCCCAGGTTGCTCCTGAAGAATAGTTGTGGGAAGAAACTTCCCTACGTCATGGGTGTTTTCTGAATATTTTTGGGGGGCAGTTTAAAAGAAGAAACGTTCCCATGTGTCTGTTTCCCTACTCCCTGCATCTGCTGAAGTTCTGCTGGCTGTTCTGTTGTCAGCGTAACAAACAGGACTGCTGGAGGCAATGTAGGCACTCTCAACAAATGTACGTCAGCCCAGTAGATCAGTGAGCAGTGCTGTCTTTCTTTTGTGTGTAATTAACAAGGGAACTTGATTTGATTCTGATGTTCCTCACTGCCTGCCTCTGTAGAAGTCCAACAACATGCTAAGGAGAAGTAATACATGGGAATGATCTGTGCAGGCTCTGTGTGTTTTTGTAGTCTACCACACTTTGTGAGGATAAGGTGTTGCCAGGAGTAGGCAATTATTGCATCTCTGGTGTTACAGAAAAGAGATTCTTTGGGCCAAATTGACTTTGCAGTTTTCTGACTGTCTTATAGCATCCTACAGCCCAGCAGTAATGTCTGCCATTAAGAGCTTTGCATATAAGCTAAGGTGAGATCAGGACTGTCTTGCACTGATGATGGAGGTTTTAGGGAAGTTCTGTCAGCATATGAGCTGTGGAAAACCCCAAGATGAGTTATTAGTGTTTAAGGTGTACTAGAAGAGCTTGGATATGCTCCTGTTGCTTATACATGCATGCCAATTACCTGATGATTCTCCAGGTTGTCTAGCTATGAAGTAATCTATCTGAAACCTGGGCAAAGCCATTACAGAGATATCAGACAAACACCTCTCTTATTTATGCTGCAGAATAGAGGTAATGAACATCCAATTTCTTAGCTCTTCTACTCTTGAGCTTGGAGCAAAGAATTTTTTTCTAAGGTGTCAACTGCTAACCTGACTACTAAGTTGTGCTATCATTGAAAGAAGAGAACATTGACAGGCACCTTTCTTTTGAAAGAGTCATCTACAGTGCTGTAGCTGTTAAGTTTTGCAGAATAGCTGCCTACGAGAGGGAGAAAAGGCAAGTTAGGCAGCCTTCAGACTTTTGGTATGCGCTAATTATGATATGAATTGTATGAATTTCATTTATACTCATGTATTTATATATATATCATTAATTTGTTACAAAGAGGGGAAAAATCATTACTGTAGAGTCAAATTGCCTGTAAATGACTAAAGGAATATGTTAATGATCCTGCTCCAAAATGAATAATTATAAAGCAGGTGCACTTGAGATGTGATCGTTTAACTGACAGCAAGCAGCTTCTAATATCTTGAATATCCATAATAACAGTGATGTCATAACCAGAAAAAACCATTGCTCACAACCTCCTTTTGATACACAGGAGGACTGTAGGCATAATTCCCATATAGAGCTGTTGCCCTGCCTGCTTAAGGAGTGGCTAATTTATAAACAAATCAAGAATTCACTGTGTTGCTTTTTATGCAATATATTTCCAGTAAAATGTCGTGGTATTGTCTCAAACAGAAAATAAACTTTGATAGCAGAAGGCATTAGTACATCAGATTCGCTTTACAGTTTAAATAAAGTTGGCCTCAAGTGTCCCGGTTAAAGAGAGCTGTGAATTGATTCACTTGCTTTGCTATTAACACACGGCTAAACTTTTCTTGTTTTGTGTTTTAAAGGTGCATGTTAATTCTCTCAGAAGTTGATGCCTCCAAGAGGCAGTGTGTATGCTGAGCAGTGTGTAATGTGTCACCTGCCTGCCATAAGAAGATCTGATTCTTTAAAGGCTGGTCTTTTGTTGGGCTTAGGTCCTGCTCCATTTTACATAGTAGTGCAACGTGTTAAGCTTTACAGCCTTCCTTGCAGTCAAGATCAGATTTTAAGTGTCTACTGTTCTGAAACACACTCTGCTTTGAATGTGCATGAGTTCACGGAGGGCAGCAGTGTGCTGCCTGGGGGTTGTCTCCATTATAATAGTGATGAAACTAGAGTAGTAGCTAAATATAGAATCGTTTTTCTGCATCTATTTCATGTGTTGTCATGTAATTACACGTAGATGAAGAATTAAATCTCTAAGCTGCAATGAGGTTTACAAGAAAAACCTACAGAATTTCTAATGTAAAAAGGAGTTGCTTCCAGATATGCTTAGCACTGTCTGCCTTCAATGCTACCACCTTATTTAGAATAATAGTACTTTACTGATGCAGGTTATTTTAGCAGCAAGAGTCTGTACTAGGAAGAGGGAACTCTTCTGAAGATATTGATTCCAAAGCATAATAAAACAGGTGCACCTTAATAGGTCTACCAGGAAAGTTTTAGCTGTTAGCATCTTTTAAATGCTTCTGCTGTGAAACTCTGTTTTCATAACAAGGTTGGTGAGTATTAAACCTGTGATAGTTCTTTCTGGGATTACAATAATTTACAAAAACAATAAAAACCTGCTAAAAACCATTTATGTATTTATAAATGTTGTAATCCAGGGGTCCCACTGACATTTGTGGTGAAAGATACGCCTAAGGGCACATAACCCTGCTTGTACATTGCCAGGACTGCAATCTGGTTTATGACAAAACAGATTCATTTATCTCCAAATAAATAAATTACTTTTGTGAACATTTAGAAACATTTGCATAATTAGGCTGTAAGATCTTAGCAGTCTTTTTCATAATAATTAAACTAATCTAATCTTGGACAGGGTAAACAGACTTACCAGGCTGAGAGCAGCCTTCAGGCAAGGAACTTACTACATTCTACAGGAACTGTAAGGCTGATGATGTTTGTTAATTATGCAGAGCTTTTACTCCTTAGTAATAGCAGTGTTTGTATTGCCTGAAGCTTAGATAGCTACTCC
This sequence comes from Tympanuchus pallidicinctus, assembly GCF_026119805.1. NCBI lineage: Eukaryota > Metazoa > Chordata > Aves > Galliformes > Phasianidae > Tympanuchus > Tympanuchus pallidicinctus. Next base: position 11,567,307 of record NW_026294739.1, on the reverse strand, counting down.
CAGGCACATAAAATTAGACTCTGTTGTGTTGGTTTTTTTTTTTTTTTTTTTTGTCATTCTTTAAAAAAAATAACAAAACAAAAACACAAAACAAAGAAGATACTTCAGGATGATTATACGCTTTCAACACAGATGCATTAACCTTAGAGTGTTGGATCTTAGATCTGCACACAATTGACTCACGCTTCAGTCATGTGGTCTTGATCATCTTTGGATCTGGAGTCTTTCATGCCATATAGAGCTAGAGTTGTAAGGCTTGGTAAAAGAATAGTAAAAGGCACCATTTTGTTTTCTGGGGACTTCAGGATGAAAAGATTAAGGATATCAAGTGGAACTTGTCCAAGAACATCCTCAGTGAAGCAGTGGATCAAAGCTTGTTTCCATAAATAAAAACGTGAAGACTAGAAACAATGTCTGAGAAATTCTGAAAATACTCTGTGAAGAATCTGTCATCTTTGTCTAGTTCTGTGAGCATCTTCTGTCCATGGAGGCTTCAAATGACAAGATTAGATTATATTGTGGAAAGATGTGGATTGCATGTAATATTTGGGGTTAGTTAGCAGCCTTTGACAGTGTAGAGACAGTTCACAGCTTTAATACAAATTTTTTTTCATCAATTTAGTTTTACTAGATGCATTGCTATTTTAATTTTTACACTACTGTTTTACATGTTACTGTGAACCACATTTTAGTATGCATTTGCAGTGTAATGTGCCTTCATACACATCACTTAGGAACAGAGACAAATGGGCATCCTCTTTTTCTCCTGCCCTTCTCAAATTATGAGGAGGATGTATACTGGACTGTTTTATTTATTTTTTTTTATTTCCCCCCAGTGGGGATCAAATAAAACAGCGTACGAATAAATCTGGGTCCATTCCTTCTGCTCAACAGACCTTTTTGGTTTTTAAATCATCTATTTTTCCCCCTTTGTCTTCTCAGAAGAAAGAGAGGACTGTAGATAAACTGTCATTGTGAGTCAAGGTTAGTTCTTGGGTGCTGTCTAAGTAGGTCTGGTTATGTGCTGTTCCTTTTTCTGGGCAGAATGTGAGATTTGGGATAAAATGCCCCATCCAACACGCCTCGACTTCTGTTTGCAGAATGACATTGCATGCTGAGAACATCAGTTGCATTCCAAGGTGGGTTTGAGTACGTGTATATAATTACAGATAATTAGAAGAACAAGTTGTTTATAATCATGAGTTCGGGAGCAATACAGATATTTGTGTTATTTGATCATTTGCAAATTGTGGAGCAGGCAAGAGCTTGTGTTATTGTATTTATATCTGCATCTTATTCTCTTTTCTAGCTCTGCCTTGATGTTAAAATGTCAGTTGGGTGAAATCATTTCAGGTCTTGAACCCTGAGTAGCTGAAGTACTGAATATTTTTGTTAGCTCATTGTCAACAATCACTTGTGATCAAAGTGTTCCAAATTATGTGTACCCTGTGAACTCTTTGAAAAAGGTGTTTTAGGAAAACTTGGTATATGCCAGGTATTGTTCTCTTATGAGTTTGAGGGGGAAAAAGAATAAAAAATGCCAGCTTTCTCATTTCCAGCACTTCAAAGAATATTTACTGAAGATATGCTGACTGAATTTCATTATAAATTTGTGAGTGATTTATCTTGGCTGGTCCAGAATGTAAACTTTCTAAACATTGTGAATTAATCATGTTTATGGGCGAAAAGTGCTTACTAATCTGCACACAAACAGCAACCCAATTCCAAAGAAGCATTGCTTTTATATTGGTAGTGTTACAGACAGGGAGCACTAATAACTTGATAGTACAGAGAGATTTTCAAAGGTAACTAAATAACAAGTGTACAAGTGGCAGACGTGATCTTAAATTACTTAGATTATTTTGAACTGCTGAGGTAGTTGAATTTTCTTCCAATTTCTACACTGAAATCTTTATAGATTATGAGGATTAAGTCTTGGTCCCTCTTGCTTTTAAAATCACTATTATCAGTCAGACTTCAGTTCTTGGATTGTATTATGGATTGAAAATTCTTGTGCTTTCATGTTTGCTCTAAAAGAAGTTTTACTTCAAGTTGTAAGCTAGGGATCACTTCAAAGTAACTCCATCAAAAACAGTTGAATAAAACTTTTAAGAGAGAAAAAAAACAACAACAAAACCCAACGGATGCAGATCTAAGAGACTGACGCACTTTAGTCTTACAGCGTGCCACCCTTGTTGCTCTCTGTACTGTTTTTGTTGAAATGCTAAAAGATACCACCAGCTCTTAGAAATCTTGGGAACACCAAAGATCACAATATTGACCATAATGACTTCAAGGGAGAGATGAATGGGTTGGATGCAGGAATACTAAGTAGAGAAGACTAGAATCACTTGACTAGAATCTAAAGAAAGTTGCATGGTTATCATCTGTAGATATCTGCATATTGTTTTTACTGGAGGTCACGAGCAGTGGCTATTTGAATTCTTTGATTGCTAATGAGTTTAATGAAGAAACTCTGTTGTTTAGAAGATGTGGAAGAAGGTGGAGAGAGTCCCCAGCCACTTCTGAGTAAAGAATAATGTGATCCTTCTGATCCTTAATGTCCTTGTCAAGATTTATATCAGTGGGCAGGTGGTAAATATGTCTGCTGTACATGCAAGTGGAGGTAAGATTTTTGGAAAGCTGGTCCCAGTGAAAGGATAATAAGAGACCTGGCAGTTCCTTAAGACAGTTCTACAAAAGGGCACTGGAAATTTTTGCATTGAAGAGGAAAGATAGGAAGTACAGTAAGAGCCTGAGCTAGCTAAATCAAGAGCTCTTCACATACTTCAGACATGAAAAGGAAGATCACTTGAAGTGGAAACTAGGTTAGCTTGCTAAGGCCAGCTGCAAGCATATAAATCAGAAGTTATTTGAGAGAGAGGAAAGGCTATTGGAGGGTGAGAGTGGAAGGATTTGAGTGTTTTATGTCTTTTGTGTCAGATTTCAATTAAAAGGTCAATTGTCATTAAGTGGCTAATATCAGCACCAGCAGGAAAGAGTAAGGAAACAGGTTATATAGTAAGTGCAAAATTCAGATGCTTTCAAATCAACTGGGCAGGTGAACTTTTTCCTTGGTATGTCATGTGCTAGTTGATTAAAAAAAAAAATAAAAAAATCTCAGTAACACTTATAGGAAGTTCTGAAGTAAATTACCTGGATGTGAGTAAATTAAATGGTACTGATTATGTACAAAGAATGGGAAAGGTGAAGAATTTGTAGAAAAGTTGGAATTTAGAAAATTCAGTTTTAATTACTGAAAAGGCACTTGATTATATAAATTTGTATAATTGAATTGCCACAGAACTGAGAGCTGGGGAACTTATTCCCCATGAGTTTACAAATGTTTGTAAACTACCAGGAGAGCACTGGTGAGGTGAGAGTTTTGCAGGAAATGATATGGTGGTCATGGTGAACCACAGCTTGGAAGCAAATGAAATAAATAAAAGACTAACATTTCTTTCTTACCTGCTTCACCATGAACAGCCTCTCCCCTCTTATTGTGCAAATGTCCCCCAAACAGATTCAGACTTCTTGCCTATACAAACTAATGAGCAAGACAAACAGAACATTAGTGACAAGTTTAATGCTCCAATATCCAGACAGAAACCTTTTCTCCAGAAGGGTGTGCCTTGGAATGATGGATGTATGACATTTGATGTATGTGAGGAACGGTGTCTTGTAAGTCATTCAGCTTATAAAGCATTCATTAGATAAAACCCTAATTCTAAGATGGTTCTAACTAGTGTAAGAGAAACATACCTTTTTCGTTTTAAAAAATAAATCCTCAAGACCTGAATTACCTGTTAAACAGAACAGTTAATCGAAGAGATTATAAAAGAAAAAAAGGAGTAAAGAAAAAAGAAGCAGAGAGAATATTCTATCCCACATAATACTGATGGAAGATGCAATAGGGAAAATATTAGTGAAAAACTGTGGACTGGATCCACCTGACCTAACAAATCTTTACCTGGCCTAGATTTATTTTTCTCAAACTTCAGATCAGTGGGAGTAAGGCTTTGTCAGCAGGTCAAATCAGACACAGGCAGAGGCAGAGTACTATAAGCAATACAGTTATGTCTTCCAGGAGAGGCAGGAATGAGCTGGATCCCTCTTCATTTGGAATAAAGTGGTTACACTGAGGTAATGAAATATTTAGATAATACTCTTCTGTGCTTTGGACCCATTTTCCTAAACTGTGTATTCATTCTTTGGCAAAGAGCTAAAACTTTTCTTTTGAAAGAGCCATTTCTTGTCTCCCCAGATTCACTGGCAGGCTGTAGGGGGGGGGGGGTGAACTATTTGGAATGCTGATCCTCCCTTGGTCTCCTGACCAGAACCAGGATCATCCCAGAGAGCAGCTCTGGGTTGGGTCACGAGAGGATAACCTGTATGATTCTGATAAAGGGAAGAAGACAAACAAATCTACTTCTTGAAAATATTGTGGTTAAGAAAATGGAAGGGCTACTGGGAAGGGCAGCTGACCACGGACTGAAACTGCTTGGATGACAGTCATAAAAAGGATGTTTGACGCAGAACTTCTTTCGGGGAAGAAATCTTTCGCATGACCATAGTCTGCTATGAACATGTCATCTGTTAAAATGGTTATTCTGGTCTCTCTGGGAATAAAGAGAGCTCTTACAGTTTCTAAAGTCTCCAAGAGTGAACTGTAGGCAGTCTTGCGCTAGCCATGTGCTCCTGCTGTCCACAGAAGAAAGAAAATGCTGCTCAGAGTCTAACACTGCACTAATCTTTGTCTTTCGAGCAGCCTAAGAGCCTGTGAGTTGTCCTGGTCTGTACTTGGCTAAAGCAGGTATTTTTTACTTAATACCACATGCTGTTTCTGCCTCAGCATCTCTCTGCATTTATCAATGTGATCTTGAGCCCCTGTTCCTTCTGTGTTATCTCAGTCTTCCTTCTCTGTGCTAAGCAGAAAAGGAGGATCCTATGTGTTGTGGACTCTGTTCCCATTTCACTGAATTTTGGCTGCCTTCTTCAGTGGCCCACTCACTGTAACTGCTGGGTAGCCAGGGAGCTTAAGGCCGTGTGATGGCACTGCACGAGTCCCAGCCCAGGCTTGATATTGTCAGTGAGCAGCTGTGGTTGGTCCTCTTGGGTTTGTGCTGGAGTTCACATGCTGTAGCTTTTCAAGTAATTCAGAATTTTTAAAAAATGGTCATTTTTAGGAGATACAACTCCAGCATGCACAATGGAAGGCGAGCAGTAGCAGTCCACAGCTCAACTCTAGGGAAACAGAACTGCTTCAGAGGCTGGATATGTTGCCTTTGTTCTCACATCACCTGCTGCTTGCTACTGTATTGCAGCAAAGAGATTTCTTTGTACTTTCCAATGAATGAATTTGAATGTTCTTCGTTAATTCTGCAGTAAAGGTCATTTTCAGGAGGATTTAATTTTCTACTTCCTGGTAATTTTCTAGAATTATGCATCGTTTCTCAAGATCTATTTTCTGATCTGGATTTCTTTAACAAAGAGTACATTTTAGGAGCACAACATCCATTTATCCCAGCCATGAACAAGTGAAGTAATTTGGACATCTTGTCTACCATCTCCAAAGCACTAGTGACTCATCATTGACGGTTCAGTTTCTCTATTGTGCTTAATGTACAATTAGTATCTCAGGTAATTAGTCTCCTCTTGGAAGGTCATGTGCTTCGTACCACGCAGCATGTAAACAGAAAGGCAACTGCAAGGGAAACTCATGGCATCCCTGAGCTAGGAAATTTCTGGGTTCTTCAGTTTTCATACAGAGCCTCTCATCACTTATTTGTTGTGGATTACTTCAAAGAACACTTTTTCATCCCCTGGTTTCTGTGAAAACCCTGTTAAAATTTCCTATCTTTTCTGTACTGTCTCGTATGTTCTATGCAATATGTAAAATCTTGCACCTTCTCTGAAAGGGATGTGTGTTCAGTGTATGGTCTCATCATATCTCTCAGACTTGCTGAAAACAACTTTCTTAGCATTGCTCACTGGTCCCTTCAGCAGTCAGCAAGACTCATACTTGGGGTACTTGGACAGAATTGCCTGGACTGAACTGGCTTTGGTTACAGTGACCACTACTAGTATAAAAAATTACATTGCTTGAGAAATCAGTGATTCAAGCAGAATGAGAGGACTGTTTCTGTAAAGTAGCGACATCTTAAAGGGTAGGTAGTGGCTCTAATATTTTGTAGGATATCTGATTATGTAAGTTATGTAAATAAGTCTTTCAATTTCTACCTGCTGTCCCACTGCATAGTTATTTTGGGGTCTCTATGGATGGGATACTGGTGGGTCAGGCTGTGGGCTTTTTATTCTGTTGCTCTTGTTTCAAAGCATTTGTCCCCATGGATAAGACAGATAAATGTTTGCATTTACTTATGTTCTGGGATCTTGGTCTTCCAGCCCTAGTCTCTTATACTGTTCTTATGGGAAAAGCAAAACTACATTCCTGGCTTGACAACAGTGCAGTTTCCAAATGTTACCATGGTGATCACCTATGTAACATCACTACCACTTTTCACAACATCTCAATTTAAGATTCAAGTTGAATATTTCCATGATTATGGGAGGGTAATTATTTCATTACTCAAGGGAAGAAGATTTAGGAGGTAAATAGCTCTTCATTAGTTCTTAAACGATTCCCTAGCCTTTTTAGGCCACAGAAATGCCAAATATTGAAGTGACAAAAACAGGCGGTCACATTCTTACCCCTGTATTCATCTTGAAAACATCTAAGCCCCACCTGAGCAGCCAAGATAGTCAGAATATCTCTAGCCATTAAATACTCTTTAAACTTGGAGACCTTTGGTGTAGTTCTGATTTCAAAGATGCTCAGTTTTTCAAAGGTGCAATCAAGTTGGAATCAGGAAAAGTTGCAGTTTGGATCACTGACAACCTGAGGTAACTCTGAATTAAATAGCATACAACCAAGACCATGGGAAGTATCCAAAGTTCAGACCCACAGCTCTACATTTCCTCCTTTCTTTGACTGCAGATGTCTTTCATGGTTAAAGCACGTCAGAGACCATTTTCTGCTTTCCTTTTTCTAATTTATTTTTCTTCATAAGCTGAGGGAGCCAATAACTTTGAGTATAGAGGGGGTTGTCAATACCTTTTGCCATTGGTGGCAATCTGTTACATACTTTGCAGAGTTTATGTGCACATTTTAATTGAAGAAAACCATCTATTTCTAATTAGGAGTGAGAATAAGCAAACAAATAAATGATATGATAAATTCAACTGGGAATTTAAACAAAAAGTTAAACTTTTTTTTGTTTACTGTGAAGGGACTGTTTTCTAATTAAATCAGAGGCCTTTCAGATAACTTAGTTGCTAATAAACAAATAATTGCCACAACAAAATAAGCCTATACAACAGAAAGAAAATAACTACGTTGTATCATTGTTAATAATTTGTCCCTTCATGTTATAGAACATGCTATTCTTGGGAGTTTTTCATCAGAGGACGAAGCTTGCATAGACCTTTTGAATCAGAGTGTTAGTTAGGACCTGAGGGAGAAATGATTCATGATTTCTTACGTCCACATTTTTATATTTTCCAGTGAAAATAAATGAGTAGATTTACATAATCACAACAAAACATTTCAAGAAAAGTGGTGTAAACTTTTTTAGATTATACCACCAGGCCGCCAAGGTTTCAGGACACTACTAATATGTCTAGACAAGCAGCTGTTTGTGATATTTTGGCTGACTGTTATTGTGTTCCCTCATTTTTTTATGGGCTGGGGTTCAGCAATGATGCAACTCAGTAATCAAGTGATATAACAGTCATAAAAATGCTGCAGTGTTATGCTAAATCAGACTGAGGTAGAACGTGGAAAATCAACGTGTTTCTGTTTTGTGTGCTATTTCTCAGGGATATCTGCCAGAAAGTAAGAAGGACTGGGACAGTGGTAGCAAGAACTGGCAAATGTTTCATTTGTTTTTTGGAAAAACCCCATTTATGGGAAGGCATTTTTCAAGAATGTACCAATGTTGTTGATGCTTCCTCATTTGAAAGGTGAAAATGCATATCATGAGACAAGTACTTCAGGATACTCTCCTGGAAACCTCTAATTCATGTTCTACCTTGTTCAAACTAGGAACTTTCATGTGAGTGTCTTGGATGTTGTACAGAGAGTTCTCAATAAGTCTTGATAAAATATGCATTTTATATGGTTATGACTTTTCTGCTTGCTTGGAGAGACAGGAACGTGGCCAGCACCTGCCTCTTATAGCATTTGAACATACTACAGCTCTTCTAAGGAGTTGTATTGACTTCATGAAATTGTAAGATGAATTTGAAGGATTCAAAAAGTCAAGGACATGCCCAGCCTTGAACAGTTCTTTGAGGAGCCATGTATCTGCACAGGGTGCTATTGTCGTGTCCTGTTTGAGAACCACCTGTGAAGTTCCCAGTCATTTCTGCTCTTGATGGTGTCAGGAATTGCTTAGGGTCTTGGTGCTTCTTCTAAGACAAAAGAGGAGTGCTAACTGGAACTTTAAAAGTAAGTGTTAGCAAAGAGGAGAGAGCTGTTAGTGTAACAAGGCACTGAAGGCACTCAATTTTCAAAAAAAAAACCTCCAGAGTTAGAAAATCACATCTTACAAACTTATTTTTCTTTGGCTAAAAGCATCAGAACAGTTATTCAGAATCACATTCTGATTCCTCCTAAACGTTTACATATGTTTTTACTGATTACCATGCAACGGTTAAAAATAGCAGCAAGATACAATACAGGTTACTGTGCTAAAATACTATTAGAGATCAGAGCTAAATTAGGAAATCTTATGTAAGATACATGCATATATGTATGTATGTGTACAGATTGGTGGGACACACTGATGTGCGTGTATATGTAGTAGCGTGCATCTTTTCTGTTAAGTGTGTACAAGTAATGGAAACTTAAGAGCTGTCTATCATCTTTGTCAGCTGTGATTCATTGTTGGCTAGCATGACAATTTCATTACAAGATTTTCTGGCATGTCAGAAATAGTTCTCTGGTAGAAATTAAAATAGGTATTATTTACAAAAAAAAAAAACCAACAAAGCAACAGCCAACAGTGCACCTGGGACAGAGAGGCAATACCTGGTAGGAGGGGGATACAGTTCATTTGAAGCACCCATCAAACTGAGTATTTTTTGTTTTCACTTCAGTGAAAAGTAGAATTTTGGCTGTTTATGCTGTTTTTCTTCTGTAGAAGAATGATTTAATATACTGCCAGGGGTTTAAACTGAACGAGGTGTGATGTCTAAAATTAAAGAAAGAAAATGAGAAAATAGCTGTTCTTGGCTTTGAGCTGCCCACATCTTAATCTGCCTCGTTCAGTCAAGGAACCAATTTGAAGACAATTCGCCGAATGATTACTCTCATGGGTAGCACTTGAAGATAAGTTTATTTGGCACAGTATTTCTTTTTCAAATGATTCTTACTTTGACCTTCTATGTTAAAGATGTCAGTATTGAGATAGCAGTGAAATCTCACCATTATCTTCACATGAGAACAATGTTTGTATTAGTTTGTTAGGGCCTGGATTCCTATGAAGTCTTTATACTTCTCTATAGCATGTTTTCTTCATGAGTCACCAAGCAGACAGGTCAATATCTCCATTATATTTTATAATGTATGCTTTCCTAGCACATTTTATACTATACTTTATGGGACGCTGCAAACTGATTATTCCATTTTATGTTCCAGGACTAATTATTACTTCATACAGAAAAGAAATCATGACATCCATTTAGCCTGGTTTTGTAATCCATAAGAATTCACAGTATTCATAAAGTATTTTAAATAACATTTTTCATTCTTTATTAAATATAAAATATTTAATGTTCGATTGCAAAGATATTAAGATATTCTGTCCTTTTCAGAGTTTCCAGACTTGCAAAATTCATTCACTTAGTTCTAAACAAAATCTTTGTACGCCCACGATATCATTGCGAGATCATAAAAGTTGTACTGATACATTAGAAGTTTGTCTGACTTTGCACCTTTTGCACTTTGTCTTTGCACTAGTCTGAGCCTACCTGAAACACTTCTGTAAGATGACAAGATTTAAAAATCTGTGCGTTATTGAGGTTTATTTGATATGAAAACAAAGCGCTTTTTTTTCCTCTCTTACAGTAAATGTAATCACAGATTTTGTAGGTCACATTTTGCTGCTTTTTTTTTGATTAGGTTCCTCCGTGTACAATTGATGGTACAATAGACAAATGTGACAAAATGGAATCTTTCTTTATTTCTGATCTCTGTGGTATATTTTTCTGTTAGTCGATCTGAACGCCCATGTGTTAGTCGGGTGGGTTCTGGACTGTTGAAAAAGCTCTTATGAAGAAGGTGAAGGAGATGGCTCCTCATGGCTTTTTTTTTCTTTGGAAGTACGAAAAGCCACCAAAGGCTTCTGTGTGTGATGACACAAACTGTACAATTCTGCTTCTTCATCCACAACGGAGGTTGCTTGAGGAGTGCTCTGTAGTGAAAGTTAGAATGAGAATGTGTGCTGCCTGACAAACACTGCTGAATAGGAGCTTTGCTGCTCGTTTACTTTTTTTTGGTCGACCTTCATCATTTTCAAAACTAATAGGATTAAAGCACTATTTAAAATATTTAAATGTTCTTCAATTTTAAAGCACATGCTGGTATCTTGGCAATTAGATGCAAATTCTCTTCAGTGTTACAACAGAAGGACACTTACTCAGAAGTACAGCTTTAATAATTAAAAATCATAAAAACGCTTAAGTAGTGTAATAAAACTGTATTAAATGATATTTGGAAGATCTGTGTTAAAAGCTCTAGGAGAGAAATGGTGATTTTTAACTTCTCTGTCACTTAAGTATTTTTAAAACTTTTCACATAATTTTCCAGCCACATAAAAATGTATGCTTTAACAGTGCACGAAATATGATGGTACTGGAAAAGATTTCTGCGATCTCAGAGTTGTTTAAAACTGGAATATATTACATATATAAGAAATCTGCAGTATATCTCACGTAGAATAGAAATTTGGCATGTTTTCATGAATTCTGAATTTAGATTGGTGCTCTGGGTAGGAGCTGTAAAACACAGCTGTGGCATCACCAGGCTTGTTTGTTAAGTGTAGTGAAGGAGAGCACAGAACAATCGTGAAAATCCACTAATTGGTGTGTTTCCCCTCACCACTCTATCTGTACCTTCATGTTTTTTTCTTCTTCAGGGTTATGTAGACCTGTCCTTATATTTTAGGAAGCTATTTATCAGGATTGAGTCTTGTATGCTCAGGGAACCCAAAAGAAGCATCTTTATGCTCAGTTATGTTACCACTGCCATGTGGTCTGACTGAGACTGAAGGTGCACCTCAGCAGCTTTGGTAAGGTAAGTGGGCAGTGGGTAGAATGTGGTAGGTTTGCCTGTAGGAAATTCTCCTTTGTGAATATTTAAGGGAAAAGGACAAATAAAATAATTTTTCAGGAAAAAAATGAGACAACTTTACAATAAATTTTTTCAATTTAATATGTAATTTTTCTCTAGATAAATACTTAATCAAGATCATTAGGTTAAGTCGAAAGCCCAACTTCCCATCAAAACAGTTCGGAGGTAAATTTGTAACACGCCCTCTGATGCTGGTGCCACATTAATGACCTTGTGTGTTTTTTCCCTTGAAGAATTGTTGTCATTAAAGCTACTTAAATCCTGTTGTTCCCTTGAAGAAAAAATGCTCCAGTGTGTGTGGTGTTCTCTTCTCAGCTGATGGTCAGACAGTTTGGTACTTTCACCAATTGCACTGATACTCTTGCCTGAGATTTCCGTGGGAAAACACATGCCTGTGTGCCATGAGACTGCGCGGGGAGCATTACACAGTCCCCAGCTCAGTTAATTTGAGGAGCTGAATGTCCTCTGAAGCCTTCAGAGTTTTTACTTCATTTTTAGTAAATTTTTGAAGAAAGATTCTGAAACTCAAAAATGGATTGTGAATATGGGGTGTTTTATGAAGCTCAAAGAATTCTATTTTCTCTAGCTGATAGATCAGCACAGCACTAATAGGTTGGTTGATTTGTAGGAAATTATACTTCTGTTGAGATTAGTATGTTTGATATTCTGTCGGTAGAAAATAAACAATTAAGATGTAGGCTGAAAGGTCTGGGGAATTAGTTCTGTAAGCGATTAATTAGCTTGTTTGCTCCAGTTTATTTCTGATCAAATAGAATATGCTGAAAGGGTGTAAAGTAAGGTCCTTAATATACTCTAAGGGCCTGTTTCTGCCCCAGTTGACATTAAAAGCAAGTTCCCACTGATGTGACTGATGCCCTAATTGCCTGGCTTGACATTGATGGTTTCTCATTTCTCAAATCCAATAGCTTTGCTCTAGAAAGGATGTTGGGAGCATGTCAGTTTTCCATGCACTGATCACATGGAAAGTAAACAGAAGATTAAAAAGCTGAAAGGAGAAAATTTTGCAGCAAAGGAGTTGAAGGCTATGATGCAATTTCATTACAAATGAATGCATAAAGGAAAGCTGTTTGCTCTGTGACCACTTCTGCTGCTAGGGAATTTGTTTATATTTCACAGATTTGTTGCTTTAACTTTCCTTGCTAGGACTCACAGAATTTCACCTGCTCTTCTTAAAAAGAACAAAGCTGTCTGGAAATGACCTTTATTTTTAACAGCGCGCACTCATACCAGCTTTTTAGCCTGGTCATTTAATACATCATTTAATTTTTCACCTTGTTCTGTTACTCTTTTTCTAGGTTCAAATGCAGCCTTGCAGCACTGTGATTCTCCCTTTCTTTTTTTCCACATGGCTGCTTGGTTTGCAGAGGATGCCTCCTTACAGATGTGTTCTTTCCCGACAAACAATTACCCCTGTTCCCCTCTGCAGGAGGCCATTAGGACATGATCACGGGTTCTGCTAAGTCATCTCACAATCACAGTTCTGTGCAGTCGCCTCTCATCTGAGTCTTATCGAGGCATATGCCATGCGGGGAAACTAGCAGTCACAAAACGCAGCACCTCCAGGCATATTATTTGTTATTTTGGTCCAGGAGTGTGACAGATAATGGTTACTTTGCGAATGTCTCATTGACTGCAATGGCTGGCATCATATGCAGAAAATGCGGAAAAGCCAGAATGGGTGATCATGTCCCTCCTTAAATAGCAACAGAAGGAACAATTTTGTATTTTCACTTATAAATGCAGTTACAAGCACTGAAAAGGGAGACCAAAAAGGTAATGTTTGGGGAATTATTCTGCTGAATAGACCCAGAAAGCTAAATTTACATTGCATCTGTTCTTTATTACTTATTGTTTATGAGCTGTGTGTGCAAAGTGCAAATGTGTCAATAATTCGCTTCGTATTTAGCCTGGTTACCACAACAGAGCTAAGCATTTAACACGATTTTACTAACAAAATACCACAAAGCTGTAGGCATTTCTAAGCTTGCAATGCGCTGATTATTAGGAGATACTCCCTAAAATACTGATGTAGCAGGTGGATCCTCCCATGCTAAATTGACAACAGCAGAGAGCTCCATTACTGATGCACTGCTTGAGAATGTTTCACACTTTTCCCCTAGCTGTTCACCCACTTCTCTTGTTTAAAATATCCTTAATTAAATGGTATGATTTTGAGGATTATGTTAGACAACAAAATAAATGCACCCCAAACTGAGTTATTTTCTTGATAGAAGGAAGCCAGCTGTTTTGTGGTAGACTTTCAGTCTGCATAAATGTTACAAACTACTGAATTACTAAAAGGCCCCTTGATATATGATCTCATGTTGTTTAATAGGCCTCCGATTACTTTGGGGAAAAATGGGTTTTATTGTGTTAATCATACGAAAACGAAGTTACTAATCCCTATCTAATTATGAGAGGTTTTTAAACTTGTAATAATACCCTAATTATTTCCTCTTATTGGAGCAAGTTGCAATCTAAAAGTAATGCTCAAGAATGAATATGACACACTGTCCAATGAAATAGCTTGATTTTTATTTATATGGGTTTTCAATCTTTTGTTGTTGCTCTTTCAAATCTTATCAGTGGACAATATTTGGCACTGCACTTCTAACAGATTTTTCTCCTTCCATGATAAGTCTGATCAGAATCTTAATTTAGGTTCTATACATTTAGTCTATAGTGACGTTAATCAGGTGAGTGTAGATTCACAGCAATCAATATGAAACAAAACACAGAATAATGCAATTTAAGGTTGTGTGGTTGCCAACAGGCAGAAGGTGAGGTAGCATAATCCCTTATTCTGCTCCGTCTGACTCTTTGAAAGTACTCTGGTTTTGGGGAATCTTATACTGTGAAATGCAGGAGATTAGAAAGATATGGAGGTGAAAATAGACACAACTGAGCAACATCTTAACCTCACACCCAAGTTAAAATGCTTTTGCTGCAAATGAAATGGAGAACCGCAATAACCTTGTAGTCAATGGAAGTGGAGAAAAAAAAAGACCATCACTTTCCTGCAATGAACTCATCAGGGAGCTCCTCCCTAATTTAGGCTCTAGCTTGCAAAAAAGAAATCTTCTTTTTTCCCCTCTGACACTATTAGATCAAAACAGTACCCAGACATTAGACAGTATTTATTAGCTTGTAAGGCCAGAGATAATGATCCCATTCAATCAGAACTCATGAATAATTCAGCAGTCCCAACTCCACATAATTTCTGGCTTTACTTTTAAAACCAGTAAAGCACCATTTGCATTGCCTTTTTGAGGGGAGGGGGAAATGACAGCAAGCAGAAAAATAAAATTGATTTTTTTGTTGTTTTTGTTCTGCTTTGCAAACATACTCAGCTCTCTAAAAGGTTATCTCCCTTCTTTTTTGTCCCCTCCCATCTCTCAGAACAAAAACAACATCAGAATAAATATTAATCATGATACTATTGAGGGGATGCTGTACACTAATTATTGTCAAGAATAGTGCTACCCATATTTATAGAGGACTTTGTAATCACTGCAATTTGTTCAGTATTGTTACTTATACTAGCTGCTATGAAGTAATTACATCTTTTTCCCTTTTTTTTTGTTGTTATTTTAAAAGAACACCCACGCTTTTTCTTTTCTTTCAGACAAACTTGCAAATAATCTTTTCCCTGTTACATTATCAGAGCTATTCTGTGAAATTTACTTCCCACTGCCAAGCTGAATAAGCCCGGTCCTACGCGGTACCGTGAAACCTTTGGAAAATTGCTGTGCTGTGTATCCCACTGAATGATCGGCACTGAATGTATCTGAGATACTCAGGATCTCAAAACCTTTCTCTACCTCATCCCATCTCTACCTGCCCAGCTCTGCTGAGATATCACTTACTATAACAGTATTTTACTTATACTTCAATGAAGATTCCAAGCTACTTCAGACGTCCTTACTTAAGTGGTTATCCCTTCACTTCTCCAAGTGATGCTGAATAGCTGATAAAGATTTCTCCAGTTAGATTTTTTTCTGCTGCTTTCTGTAGACTCTTTTGTATTTAATGTCTTCTAAGCTGTGAGAGCATTGATAGGACTGCTATGTGGCTTGGTCCCTTTCAGTTCTAGGTTAAACTTCCAGGAGAGAGAAGGTTTTCCTTTGCTGTGATGCTCCCTTTGTGGTTATGAGTGCCACTCCTGAAAAAAATAGCGTGCTTCAAACTCCATCTTCAGCAAACTTCCAATGGCCTGTTGGAATATTTGTTACAGTGCTTACTGATTTGAGCCTCCATAAAGGGGGAGTGGAAATCTCTTATGTTTTCTTATAAACAGAGACAGCCTTCCTAAATCACGGGAAGGGGGAAGTGATATTAGGAAGAGCAAAGGCATTCTGGTGCTGCCTTTAAAAGAGTACACATTCTGACATCTTTGTTAACACAGCTAATGTAGATGTCAAGGAAATCATCATATGCATGTATAATAGTGTAGCAGAGTGGCTGTACACAACTGAATTAGCATCCGTGATCCAGTGGGAAATATGTAAATTGTTTTTCCAGTTTAATATGGGACATTGGCCTGTCTTTCCATACGTGTAATATCCTACCCTTGGAGAAGGGAACTATTTGGTATAAAGTAGGAGTTTTCCTATGAAAGTTCTATAGATTGAGATTTGAACATATTGGAGAACGTGTCCTTGATGTATTTGGCATATTTCTTTAGTAAGCAGAACAGAAAAAAAAAATCATAAAATGTAATCATTTTCCTTCATTAAATTATAACGCTGTTTAAAGGCGAAGGTGGCATTCTGGCTGCTTTGGACCAAGAGGTTTTGAGGGTAAATATGCAAAAGCTCTGTAAGCAATAATTTAAAGAAGGACTGTCAAAAAATCCTGAGCGGCTTTAGGCATAATGGTTAACTTCAAGTGTTAGTCTGAGTGAGTGTGTTTGTGAATTCCTGTCAACCATTAATTAAAGACCACTTGGGAGAGTTTAGGATCTTCATCTTGGATTAGTGAAACTAAGCAAAAGAATGAATGGGGCAAATTGCCATAGAGTTTGGGAATTATGAATAAAAAAAGATGTTCTAATTCAGTTATCTTTGGTATCTCAATGTAAGAACTGCTATTGCAAGAGATTTAAAGAAAATCAACAGCTTGCAGTGGTAGTTGAGAGGCTGCAATAATACTTATATTGAAAGTTGGTGCTAAATATCTTGTTAAAAGAAAGAAAAAAAAAAAAACAACGAAAAAACCCACAACACAGAAAACCAAAACCTAGAGAACATGCTTACGTTTAACTTAGTAGTGGCAAATATAAAACTCTAATGTTTTATATGTGTCTATGTTTAAAACTCTAACTTTTTTGTCAACATTTTGTTGCATCTTTGAAACACAGTTTGGAATTGGATGCATGTAAGAATTAATACATGTGTAACAGTGTTTAGACTTTTCCTTGTTTAGAAGAGGGCTATCTGATCAGTCTTCCTATTGAGAGGAAGTACCAATATGTTTATGAAGGTAGTGGTAAACAGGAATATAAGGAATATAAACAGCAAAAAATATAAATGCCTTTGTGTTCTGGTAACTTCTAAAAGTAGAACCTAATCTGTAGGGTATTACATCTGGATCTGAGGAGGCAACATACATCACATGGGTGTTGAGGAATTTACTGCATCTGGTTCTCTTCTGATCCCATTAGTAGCTGATGCACAGTTGATGTGCTGGGAGCACATCTTCTAGTGCAATTTCATCCAGTAGGAATCCACTTTGTGCAGTCTGAGAACTTGGGAAAAATGCAATGAACGACGATGAAAACACATTCTTGATTTGAAATAAAATGCTGATGTAGTCATACTCTGTGACATTCTGTAACACAGGTAGTGATTTCCAAGGGATAAAAGGTTTAGGTAATTGCCATTGGACTCAGTAATGGGATTTTACTTTTACTAATGCTTCTGAGAAAGGGGGTCGGATGTTAGGTTTTGTTGAAAAAGTAGATTCTGGCTTACATCTGTGTAAACTTACATGTCAACATATGGCTGTGATTGCCAAAGTGGATTCTAAATGTGCAGCCACCAGATGTAATTAAAACTGTATGAAATAGATCTCTAAAGTAAATAGCCTCCCATGTTTCACCCAGAAATGAAATAAAGCAGTTGCATCATGTGTGGTAGGAAGCGCTGTAGTTTAAAAATCGCAATAGTAATATAGGAACAGAATCCAAGTGCTCCTCTTCACCTATTTTGAGATGCAGTTCTCAGCAAACAGTTCTGTGGTGTTGGTTGTGACTGTGGATTCTGTTTAGTAAACGATAACGATGTAGCAGTAGGGTGGCAGAGGGATCTTATAGTCAGAGAGAACCCTGCACAGAGTTGTGTCTTACACAAATACCTAACTTCACGTGTGAAGCCAGTTCACTTGGTGTCTGTAGGGGCACACAGCTGCATACAGTTGATGAAGCATATGGGCAGTGATTTCCCAGAATGAGACTTAAATCTTCATGCTGCAAAGGTCGACTTTAATATACCCTGAAAGCCCGTATGTGTGGCTTTTCCTCTTTGCCTTATGGGTGAATAATGTCATTTTTGCTGTAGTGGCAGTTTTGGCAGAACAAGTAAAAGTTTAAGAAGGATTTTGAAGTCCTGACCCATCTTTTACCAAAAATATCTCCCCTACTACCCCATTTCCTTCTTAGATTACCCAACTTGTCTGTCAACAAGCTGTGCTTGTGAGAAATTGTGCCCAGGACCAGGCTGTATTCCAGGAATTACCTGCAGCAATTCCATTTCTAGCACTTGCTGCAGCAACTGCCATCGCTGACATACAGCACAGAATGCAGAAGAAATAAAAAAAAAACCAACACAAAAACCCTTCAGCTTTATCTCAGCCCTCATTTTCTCAGCACCGCGGTTCAGTATTTGAATGTGCTGATGTCTTACAGGATGTCTAAGGTAAGCAGAATTGTGTTGTAAGGTCCAATTAAACTCTACTAATGATTACTTAATCCTTTGGAAGCTAAAAGCCTGATCCTACTTCTCTGCGTCCTGCCACTGAGTTCAGTGGGAACAGAATCAGCCCCTAAGTCACTAAATAACATTTTCCATGGTAATAATTAATAACAGCAGTTTTGAAGCTAAAGAAATTCATAATTTTATTTGTAATGCAAGTTTCCGAAATTGCTGGTGGATTTAAGAAGAGAATCATACAATTATCTGAAACATGTTCAGGGTTGACAAGCTCTAAAATCAGGACACAACCAGAGCTGCAGGCTGGGTGAGATACTGCAGGATGGATTAAGAACTATCAAATGCTGCAAGAGAAAGGTAAGTATTATTGATTGGAGGTGGGCTAGGAAAATAATATGCTAATAAGGAGCATTGCAGAGATCTTAATCCTTGCAGATGCGTTTTTCTGGTGGAATGTTTGTTGTGCAAAGGGTTGAAGAAGATATGTCTGAAAGGAAACCCAAAGGGAAGTTTAGTCAATCTTGGATGCTTTCTAAAAATGTTGTCTTGCCTTGTGGTTAAATAATGAATGCAAATCTCCTTTCATGGGTTTAAAGCTCTGATTGCTGACATGGGAAAACCAGAAACTTTTTTTTTTCTTTTGTAAAATAACACCAAATGACATGCATATCTCTTTGTTCTTGCATACGAATTTATCTTTGTTTTAGGATAAAAGGAGCGCCATATGTGACCGGGACTGCATTAGCAGAAAAGAGCTGTGCTAAGCGCTGTGGTTTTCATTTGTTAAGGTTGCTGCAGCCATTTCCCTGAGTGTCATTCACTGGACAACGGTTTAGCTTTGAGTTTGATGTTCAAGAAAATTGAAAATATAGTTAAGCATTTCTGATTTAGATATTGAGCTATGCTGGGTGCGAAAGTGCATCCTAGCTACTATCTCAGTTCCAATGACTCTAATAGTTCTTCTACATGCTAGCATGTAACACCACGTGAAGTCTATCATATATAAAATAGTTTCATTATGTTCTATTGCAAATATTTCATGCAGTTCAGAAGTGGAATCCACCTTAATCATATGTGGCACTTCGCTCACTTGTTATTTTTTCCCATTTCTAGGATGGTGTTTCTGGCCTTTCTGAAGTTCCATAGAACCAATGTATTTCTATGAGATTCTGGACAGTCTTTTTCCATGTATTGTACTCATTTTGAATGCACACACTATGAACTCAAACAAGAGTTGTGAGAATCAGCATTTCTATGGTTGCTACCTATTTGGATAGAGTATATCTGAGACAACTTACCCCTCTAATTTCAGGAAACAAATTGTATGAGATTATTTTTTCTGTGGGGTTAGAGGCAGGGAGGCTGCAACTTACCACCCATCAGCTGGCCATTAGTAATTGCTCTGTGTATTCCCAAACCGGTAGTAACTGTGAGGTAATTTAGGTGACAGCCTCCACTGATGAAGATGACCAAGTAACCCTGGCTTCTGCTAGAGGAAATCTATCTCCCTAAGGAACTTGAAAATGCAGTACAATAATACTTCACCTGATTAAAATAAGTAACTGACTAAGGCGTAACTTATATTGCATGAGCTAAAGAGTCTGTCTATTAGCTGCTCTGTTATATTTCAGCCCTCATTAACAAGGTAATTCGTTGTACTAGAATGTGTTCTATGAATTTGTGTAATAGTATTCTGCACCTGATAGATATTAATTTTAGTTCAGTCTGATTTATAATATTAAACTATTCAGTGTTTGAAGAGAGAAATAGAAGTTCATTTTCATGTTGTTCTGAGATATGGTATATAGAGTGTTTCAGGATAATAATTAGATGTTGGATGCTACTATATTTTCTGAGACAGAGCTAGTGATTGCTTGGAAATGATATTTAAATGACCCTGTTCTGCTTAGAAGCTATATAACCTAAATTGTGCCATCCATTGCTGCTGGATGAAACTCTACAAGAACATTCCTTTCAATGAGAAATGACACTATTTCTGTGCTGACAGTTTCTGTGTAATAATAGTGTTAGGTTTTGCCAATGAGACACAATTGTTGCTAATATGACAGTTTGTTGAATTGTTGAATTTTGAATGGAGAGTAATTGAAAATGTACATTACTGAGGAGTTTGCTGGGTGAGGCAAGGGAGGGTGGAATTAGAGTCAGCTTCTGGCTTTATTCTTGTTTAAAATGTACGTGATGCAATTGTGATTGTGTGGAGAGTTTTTTAAACCACTCTTAAAATGCAGCCATTTACCAGCAGTGAGCAGGAAGATTGTGCTACAAAAAATATTTATATTGACTTAAATTGAAATAGATTGCTTTAGCTTATTCTATATGCTATTTTTAATAATATTGAATATTGGTAACGATTTCCCTCTGCAAAACTTAGAATTCTTTTATAAGCATTTAATGAACTTTCTTTTATGAAGCAAAACGTGACACGTTGGTGTTGCAAGTGCAGGAACAAACAATCAAGTCAGTGTTAGAGATGGAAAAGAGTCTGGGTGTGCTAATTCTTTCAGCTTCTCTGTTGGGACACCTTCAGCCTGTGGCAAAGTCAAGTTAAGGTCTAATCTGCAGATATTGGAATATCTATTAAAACAACAACATTTCCTGATGAGATGGCAACATTAAGTATGAATGTGTCAGGTGGTAGAGAGAACTGGAGTGATGTGAGGTATTCCTACTGTCAGGGACTACAGGCAAATTCTCTATTCTTTCACCAGATTTCATATACTGTACGACTGTATACATACGACTGTACACCTGTTGGTTTTAGTGGCCTTGGTCATTATGAACACCCAGAGACAAGAGAAGGGAAAGAAATGCTGTGGTTTCTCATTTGTCTGTAACACAGAAAATACAATTATCTCATAGTCTCTCCTGAGCACAGTGGTGCTTGAGGTACAAGCACTCTTCCCAGGTTGTGTGGTGTCTATGCTTTTTGTTCATGCTATTTTCATCCTATTTAAAGCTGCTTTCTGCAGCCAACTGTGTGTTTTGATCAGGTTTGTGCCCAGGAATACAGGAGAGCAGCAGACAAGGATATAATGTTTGACATGCATCAGGGGATTTCTTTCTTCCTTTGTTTCAGAATATCACATCTCTTTTGTGCATTATAGTTTGAAAAATATTTTTCAGGCTTTATTTTTGACTGCATTGCGAAGTCTTGCCAGCTACGTAGGTAGAAGTCTCTCATACATAAGTTCATTCACGGTTCATATCATATAATCTTTCATTCATTTAAGAATTTGTTTTTTAAACATAAATACAGATCGTTTTGTTCTCAGTCGAATTTGGAATGGGGTTTGCTGTTTATGTATATTGCATTGTTTAAAGGGTAATCACTTCTATACACTGGAAATACATGGTTTTTGATTGTATTTCAGATGATTCTGAGATCAGAGCGAATATAAGAATCTTCATAAACAGTTCTGAGTTAGAGCTGTGAGAAGAATGGATTTTCAATTTGCTGAACAAAATGAACTATCAAACCACTTTAGGTCAAATGAAACATTTTTCCAACCTAAAATGGATTTTTAACATCTTTTCAGTTATTAATTTTTGTCCATTTAAAATATTTTGTCTGAAAACCTCTTATGCTTCCAAAGCTTCCAAAAATACTCAAAGAAAACGTTTCGGAATTGTGTGTCTTCTGTATTTTATTTTGTTGAGCAGTGCAACCTGATGAGGTTTGTCCAAGTTTAGAGGCAGTTACATCAGACTTCTGACTGCACTTCTATGGGAATGATTTCTCTGAAAAGTTTTAGTTTGTTGCCTTGGTGGCTTTCTTTTCCTTCTTCCAATTAGGATCCAGGAGTGAAAGATTGTTTTTTTTCCAGAATTTATTGACTGCACACATTCACCTCTTCAGCTGGTCTAAATCAGCACAGCTCTGGTGGATTTATACCCGCTGAGGAGATGTCCCTTTCTGTTCATTACTAATTCCTTAAAGTCGTTCTGGCTTGATTTTCACTTAGTTCACCTTGACTTATTGTCCTTCATTATTTTAATATTCATTTATGTTTTTGATCACCTGCTGACTCAATCATTTTTGAGTCCTTGTATTTCATTGCAATAACTAATTTCTAACATTAATAGTCTTGACTTTTCTAATCACTGTTTATTTTCTCTTTTCTTCCCCTTTTTCCTTTGCTCATTAATTTTATCTCACCAAAAATCTTTTTTGACATTTAAACTTTTTCATGATTATGATTTTCAATTTACATTTTACTTATTTAAACTCATTCCATTTCTCCCCCTTACACAGTGAAAATTGCTGTAGAGTCCATTAAAATCCCTCAGCTAATTCCTAATGGGTTCAGACAG
The DNA here is from genome assembly GCF_026119805.1 of Tympanuchus pallidicinctus. NCBI lineage: Eukaryota > Metazoa > Chordata > Aves > Galliformes > Phasianidae > Tympanuchus > Tympanuchus pallidicinctus. The sequence goes on along the minus strand of NW_026294739.1, from coordinate 11,544,612 downwards.
TCTGTGCGAGTTCTCATTACTAGAGCAGTATTTCTTGAGGATAAACAGTCCTCATCAACTTTCTTTGTTCTGGCAGCACCGTCTACCAGTAGAATAAAGTTAACATTTTTTGAACTGGAATTTAAAATGAAAAAAAGTCTTATTGTCCCTGTTTATTTTAGTGGTTTGATGTTGTTCTATGCCTCCAGGGATATACTTGGCTTCAAACCTGTGATTTTCTGGAGTTCGGTAGGGAGGTATTGAATCTAAGCTAGTCCCACATGTAGGACGAATCTTTGCTTTACACCGTGTTTTTCTGCATGTGGATGCTCTGAAGAAGAGGAAAAGCTGTTACTTTGAGTTAGCAGTTGACTGTGGAAAAATTTAGAAATGCTGTTATACTTCTAGTTTCGTGAATATTTTATGATAAACCTCATGACAAATCTGTAACTTCAAGTGTAAGATCAGTGTGACAAATGGCTTCCACTTAGGCTTCTCCATGATTATATATTGATATTTTGTAACTGCAGTCTTAATCATGTGATGTTAGATCAATCCAACTCGTGATGCAGTCAGTAAGAAATTAAGAACCAGTTTAGTCATTGCAATATGGGTTTCAATGGGAACATGACTTCCTGAGAGTTATTAGCAGTAGCTTGACAGACGTCTTGATAATTTTGGTCAAGTAATTTAATTGCCAGTTATTTTAGTTTATCTGTGATAAAGCAGTGTGAGGGAGAAAAACTGAAGTGAAAGCTTTTGTAATTCTTCACCTGAGAATGTTACTGCATTTAAATGGTGGCACTTGTCTTAAACAGCTCTGCCACAAAGATCAAACTGTTTCCTAAATTATTGATCTCATTTTCCTTTTGCAAGAGCTGATTGTTGATACTTCAAATATATCTGCAGCTTATGAATGCAAAACCCAGTGTGCTGAGAATCTGGCTTCAGTGTCTTTATTGGCTAATATTTTACTCTGTGTCTAATTTCTCACTGTGGATCTCTCCACTGTAAAGCTGAATCAAATCCCACACTGTGTGCTGCTTTGGGATTAAAGTGCTGCACCAACTGAGGTACGTGCAGAGGTAGCAGTCGCCGGTTGGGCAAAGTTGAACTTCTTCTGGCATTCACCTGCTAGAACGGTGAAACAATGCTTTTTATTAACGGGTACACTACCATGTAGGAAGAGCAGCCCCTTCCAAGCTTTTGCCGAATGGCTTTTTTGTTCAGAGTACAGCAATGAACCTCTCCTTGGAGTGAGAAGGGAAAAATCAGCTTTGGTTTGAATCTCAGCAGGAGCCAGAAGTCTCTGCTGGCAGTGGCACCATCCTGCTTTTGGTGAGAAATGGGGTGTAAGGGAGTGCCAGCTTGTGACATCAGTTTGTCTTACATATTGGCACTGCTTGGGTTGCAGCAGCCCCCCTGAAACTTACAGAGAGGTGACTGCATGCCACTATGGGAGACAAGGCCTGTTTTCTATGGATCTTCAGGCTCTAATTCGGACTGAGCTCATGTGGGGACATTGGTATCCAGCAGCCTGGACCCTGCACCACCTCTCAGCTGACTGCTGGTATCCCTTTCCAGTAGGCCAGCCTAGCTACACGATGGGGAGTACAGGCTCATGGCCAGTACAAGTTTGGTAGGATCCACAGTGACCAAGATTCCATCCTTCCCCAAAATTCCCAGCAGCTGATTGATTTGATCAGATTTGTGAGGGGCAACAGCTGTGGCCACTCCACTTTGCTTTCAGAATCCTGCAGAAAGCAGTGCTCTCCCTGGGGAGCTGCAGCTACAGATTTTCCACAGAACTGTCAACCTGCCTGCCTTCCAGCTAAGGCAGAGATAGAACAGCACGTCATGTGCAGTAATCCACATCCCTCAGAGGATAGCAAGGGCCTCAGAAAGCAGTAATAAAAACAACTTTCTAATAAGTTGACTATGATTGGCAGTGCTTAGTTTTATGGTCTCTGATGCTGTGTAGCAGCCTAAGTAGTACTTGAGCTTATTTCAATAATGACAAAAAGGAAAAACAAACAAAAATAACTTGAAGATATTAGCATGTGCCTGTATACATATATATGTAGTGGACTGAAATAAAACCTCAAGGAATAGTGAGCCTGCCTTGAATGTGTAGGTCTTTCTGTTTGTTAGCATAGAAAAATGAGTTTACTGTTGGGTTTTTTTAGTAGTAATAAGTTTGTCCTCAGATGCTAGTGCAGAAATCATTTGGTTAGGACATGATGCTTTGTAGTTGAAATTGTTACCAACAATTTTCAGATAGCTTTCTGTCAACTACATGAAATCTAAAGACTCAGTCAGAAGCATCTCCTTAGTGAGGGAAGTAGCTGGATATGATCTTTCTATCATGATTAAATGCTAATAAAGATTCACTAGCTTTCAATGAAGACTTGCACTGCCTGCCCGGAGAGTGATTGTAACTTTAAGCAATGTTTGAAAGGACCAAAATGGGAGCACAGAAGTAATTTTGCTTTGCTGATCCAGTAACAGGAGAGGCTGTTTTAGAGAAGATGAAGCACCACCAATATCTGAACATAGTGAAGGCCAGATACAGTATCTCTATTTGAGTACCATTTACTCACCTGCAGGAATCCCAATTAACTGGAATTACCACCCCAATTAAGCAGCAGTCCTTGCCATTAAGTATCATTAGGTTTAATTTGGTTCCCTGGGAAATGTCCCGATTAAGAGAATTTCATGATTAAGCACCTGTAATAAATGTTTTAGCTTACATCTAAAATTATTTATTATTTTATATTTGATCTGGTCACTAACCTGAATAACAACTAATACAACAGCTACTACTTTTGTCATTTTATTAATTGCCTGGTGTATACTAACTTTTTATCATGGCTTTGCAGATTTTTGACAAGGAAATGTTTATATTATAGGATGGTGGTTTTTTTAAAATGAAGATAGATTTCTGTATGTATCACTGCTGTTTCTGTTTGTCTGATAGCCTGACTAATATTTTGTCAGTATTTCAGCAAAACCCATGTGAACTTCAGTCACATTTTGAGGAAGCATCCCTTTTTCTGTATTCTAGAGGAAGTTTACTTGGCCAGCCTTAAGTTTCTGCTTGGAGGCTGAATAAAATTGCATGACCTGAAACAGGTACTGAAAATACTTCTAGTACCAAACTGTTCAAATGGCATCAGGTCCTCTCTTTCTAAAAATGAGAGTGGCAGACAATCTGTGTTACAGGAAGGCTCTCCTGCCTGCATCTAATGCCAGGACAATGCAGATGTACTCAAAACATATGTAAGCAAGGAGCAGACAAATCCAGCCACAGCAACCCAATGCTCTGCTTTGTTAATTCACTCTATTCCTCAGAAAGAAAAGCCCTCTAGAGGAACTGAATGATATTATGACAAATGCAGTGGGGGCTAGTACTGCAAATCCATACAAATCTGATGTTAGCTAGAAGTAGCACCTCTGGACAAGCATGGACTGTTAAGACTTGCACACTACAAAGAAAACCAGTGTTCTTTGCAGTGTACGATGGCAGTTTCATAGAATCATAGAATCACAAGGTTGAAAACAACCTGCAAGATCATCTTGTCCAACTGTCTTACCATTACCACTGCTACTACCAGCACTAAGCCATATCTCACAGGTCTCTCGCATCTTGTCACAGTGTCCGTTCTGTGCAATTTGACTTGAATTGTAACAAGGGCATTGCAGTTTGTAAAGAAAGATGGTATCACTGGAAAGTGTGTGTTCCTAGGATTTATTTATCTATTTATTTATTTAGGAAACATCCCTGGTTCACTGACCTTCCATTGAATACCAGGCTTGTTTCAAAAGAGTATCTCAGCGGGGATTTTTGTCTTTATGGCCAAGAGCAAATGTACGATGACTTCATAATGATAATTACTGAATGGTCACAAAAGCACCTTCTCTAAAGAAGGAGTGTAAATTTTACCTTTTTTTTTTTTAGTTGATTTTAAATTTACTCACATAAAAGAGAATATGTATGGGGAAAATCCATTAAAGATAGTCAAGGGAAAGAAGTAAGGGAAAGGAAATTATTTATTTGAGAGATTAAGCTGGAAAGGAATAGAATAGAACTGAATAAGGGACTCCTTTAATCAGCTCTCTAATGGGAATATATGACCAAAGAATCCTTTTTCACATGTGTGAAAGATCAAGGGTTCTTATTCAGAAAATAATGATGGGATCATACATTAATTTGTAGGTTTTGAAGATGCTGAAAAAAATGGAAACTAGTACAAGTATTTCATGGCATGATGTACACGAGGCTTAAACATCTTGAACTTGTGCCACGTACAGATGGTTCCTTAAGTGAACAGAAAGCAATAAGGTCTTTTAGGAAGGCTAGCATACTTGGATGTTGTTATAAATATAAAAAAATATGGATTTGGTCTCCAAAATGGTAAGGAAAACATAACAAAAACAAACGAAAAGATTATAAGCAGTTTTAAAATTGGGACAGGTAGAAGTATTTCTCTCCGCCCCCCTCACCACATTTCTCCCTTCTACTTGCCTCTCACTCTCTTCCATTCTCAATTTCTATCCTTATTCTACTTCTCTCTCTCCTTATTTTCTCCCTCAGATGTATTCAACAGCAGAAATAATACAACAAATTTTGGCACTTTGGCACTTTCTGAGAGATAATCCTGAATTTGCACTGGTCAGAGAGAGAATATTCAGATTCATAAATTGCTTAAACTTGGTTTTTCTTTTGATTTGTGCATAACTGCCATAAGTGTTCATGCTAGGTCTGGGCTTCAAAAGAAGAATATGCCCCTTGGAGTTTAGACATAAGAAAATTTTGGAACTGAAAAAGCTAATCTAGCTCAGCACTTCTGCTATATATTTGGTTTTGGAGTTGTGAAGAGAGAATTGAATGCCTCCCATCTATATTTTTTGGCCTAATATTCCTGCATACTAAAATGCAGATAAGTATGGGAAATTATTTTTGTTGTTGTCTCCTTCTGTTTTCATTAACTTTGGTATCAATTGGTATTTTCTCTTTCTCCTCTCATCAGTTACATGTAAAATAGAATTGGCCAATTCTTCTCCAGTGGAATTGTTTATATTGCTCGCTTAACAGACTTTCAGGATGAATTACCAAAATTACCTGACCTTTTATCTTTTAGTGCACTGTGTGCTTGAAGGATGCTGATGTAAAATTAAGAAGAATTAATTGTAAACTTTGGTAATGGTTTTAGGTTTTATGAGCATGTATATCAATAACTACAGCCTATCTATGAACTTGAGAATGATTAGATCCCACAAAACTCTCATGAGTTTTCAGAAAACAAAACATTTAAGCTAAATAATGTGTTCTTCCTCCTAGAGCCTGAATTTAGAGCCAAGTGAAGCATCGTCCAGAGCTGTGATAATGTGTTTGGCAGCTGTATGGCAGTCGGCTGCACACACAATGATGATATTGTCAACAGGACAGCCTTTTGTGGGGACCAGAAGGCCCTTAAGGTAAGATAGACAGTCTGCTACTAAAGTGACAGCAATCTGAAACTGCGGAAGGGACTTCTTCATTTTACTCTGCAGATACACAAGTTTCAACTAGGATGATCTAGTTTTGCTGCCGAAGTGCAAGGGAAAATGTTTTTGGTAGATGGGTGTTTTCTTCTGGTCTTTGCCTTTTTGAAAAATAGAGGCTGACAAACATCTGCAGACTGCCTGTTAAAAGAGGTATCATAAGAGTGCTTTTAGTACCACAGGTGGATAGGAATTGTGAAGGAGTTTTGAGAAGCAAGATTAAAACCTCAACAACTTCAAGCATGTAGACACCACTCAGTCTTGTGTAAAACAAAATGGAGAAAACTCCTCCATTCTCACTGTTAAAAATTAGGGACTGCTATACATTTGTGTATGTCTCCTGCAGGGATGCATGTTTTCTAGACCTGAGACAATTAGGTAATAAGCTACTTCCAAAGAGTAATTTGCTAATTGTTTCTAACAGATTAGATCTTTCATACTGTTTATCAGTAGCAACTTCAAGCTATGTAAATGAATTTGCAGCACTTTCAAAGAAAGTATTTGTTTTGTCATCCGATATGTACAGATATTTCCTACTTACTGAACTCCTTAAGATACCTTCTCACGATAACAAGAGGTTAAGCATTTGTTAAGTTTGTTACATTCCCTTAGCTGAAGCCTTTGTCTTCCACTGATGCAAGAGAAGTTCCATCTGCACTAGTAAATGCAAAGACTTGACATTTAAGTGGGGCATTTCAGACTTTTAAAAACAATGCTTAACAGAGGGGAGGATGTCAGTACCTGTAGCAGGGGGGGTTAGGAACCAGATGATCTTAAAGGTCCCTTCCAACGCAAACCATTCAATGATAACATGCTGTTAAATTGTCTAAGCCCACTGAAAACAAGTAAAATATTTTGCCTGGTTACGTGGCATTTTGGCCTGCAAGCCCTGCAAGGTGTTCTGACATCTCTAGTGAAATCACTAATAGGGGGAACTTCAGATATCCTGAGGAGATCCATTAAACAGAAAATTCAGCAGAATTCTGCATTCAGATATGAAGTCAGGCTGATTTCTGGGACCTCTGCTTGCACTCCAGTTGAGGATTTACACGTTTGCCATCAACTAAAAGAGAGAGCAAAAGATTATTTCATTCATAAATAGGTTTAGTGATCAAAAGAAACATACCCAGGTTACAAATATTTTTGCTAAATGTTACATATTAATGTACTCTTTGTTCTCTGTTTTATTCTGTTATAGTTTAATGGTCTGAGCAGCATGATGTTAAAATGCTTGTATGCATCTTTTCTCTCACTGATGAACTGATCTCAAACAGTCATTTGAATTATGAACAAGAAGTTCCTTTATTATTGTTTTTGTTCTTTCACACGTTCAGAAATCCTTTTGAGGAGAGAGCTGGTATCTGTGGAAAGCATCTGACATCTTAACAGATTGTGGGTTACAGGAGTTGCTTGGACAATACAAATAAGTAGTCATTCATTATATGAAAATATAACAGGTTGGCATAAAACCCATGACTTCAGTCAACTAGAAAATAATACTGTAACACAGATATGTTTTTTGAAGTTGCTGTTTAGCTTCCTATAAGGGGAGAAAATCTCCTGTAGCTCAGATGGGCTTATTTGAAACCAAAGCTTTTGATGTTATAATGTGCAGTCTAAATTCATTAATCCCTCTGTTAAAAAAAAAAAATAAAAAAATCTCTTAAATGAGTAATCAACATAATAATGAAAATAACTGCCAGGAAGAACATGAGTTACATCACACTTAGTGTTCCAGCTAAAGATGAAAATGAACTTTGGAAACACAGGTTACGCTAAATGAATTTAATTTGTGTTTTGATACAGAATGTTTAAACATGTTGTTATTTCTGGCACCAGGGCTGATAGCTATTAAATGAGAACATCTAAGAACATCAAAGGAACTGGACCTTTTATACTCTTCAGCACCCCCTTGGAGATGTTTATCTGGGCTGTTATCTGGATCCCATACAAGCATCGAACAATGTGCCAGTCTCACCAAGTTACTCTCTTTTCCCAAAAGTTCTGACGCATGCATTTCCTGCGCAAGTGTTCCATATTTTAGAGTTCACTACAAGTGCACAAATAAAAGTAGTTTGTACTAACAGGGTTGACTGTAGATACTTGAAGATTTTCTTCTATAAAGTATTTGAAATAGAAAAGAAAACTTCCTTCTGTTTGACTCAAACTAAGTTTCCAGATGTTAGGGTCAAAGGTTGGAGATAAAAGTATCAGGTTTTGGCCTACTCTAACTAGACCCGAGGTCCAAATGTGTGAGAGCTTCCCTAGAGGGGGTTTCCTTTTGTACTGGTTTGGTTTTCTTCTTTAGCCTCTCCCAGTAAGAGGTCCCATTCCATGCTGCTGAATTATGATACTTCATCTCAATCGTTAAATAGTAAATACAAGTTTTAAGTGTCTTAACACTTGGCTGTGAGTCAAGCCTTTTAAAATATCTCTTTTTAAAACTTTTTCCATTTTTTAAAGCTGTCAATTCTTTTATTCCTGGGTTGTGGTGACTGTGCGTGGGTCCTCTCAGCTGACATTACGAGATTTGTGCTCCAGCTAATGCCAACAGTGTGCAATAAATGAGGGGCCTTACCATTTACACAGAGCTTTAGAAGATATATAAATGCTAAAAGGTATTACCCTTCTCTTCCCTTGGCAATTTCTTTATTGCAGCTGAAAAATCTCTGGCTGTCTGAGGAAAAAAAGATACAACTGGTACACAGATGAACAGAGAAGCCTAGAAAGTGGTTGAGTCTACTACTTATTGATATAAATATTAAGGTTTAAAGAAAAAAAAAAAGGAAGGCTGTGAGGAATAATTGTAAAGTTCACATCTAAGTCACCCCTGGTCACAAGATCAGTTCTTTGGCTAAACTCTGAACATCTACACGTGTGAAGAAAGCACCCCCGTGGTCATGGTGGGACTGTGAAGACATGACCATGGAAGCATTCTTTCTGCACTTGTTCTCCATCGCAAAAAAGGTGCCGCTTGATTACAAATCATGACCTTTATAGTTATTCTCCTCTGTGCTTCCCTAGGCATCTGCATTCCCATGTGGTACACAAATGTGTGTGCTCCCCATGCCTTCCCAAGCAGTGCTCTCCTGTTTCTATGCATGGAAGCATGCCAGTTCATCTGCATTTTGGCAAAGGCAGAACAGAATTTGAGAAGTGACCAGCACTGTGTAGTTTGGAGAGATCAGATTCTTAAAGAAATTAAGACTTGAAGTGGCTGCAGAGCAATGTTTTTGCTCTCATGACCTGTGTTGAATTCCTCCATTATACAAAGCAGGAAAGAAAAGCAGTTCCTCCCCAGGTATTAAAGAAATAACTAATAAAACCACTAAGGATACCTGAACTGACACTTGCCGATGGATAACTGTGGTAAGGCAATAAAGGCACATAATGTAACCTAGAGCCATTGTGCACATTGGAAGAAATGTGCCCACAGTAAAGCTCTTCAGGATATCACAAAATACAGAGACAAAAAACATCCTATAAGTTGCTGTGTTTTGTCCCTAGCCAATAATGAACTTTCACTGTGTGTGTTATAAGATACTTTTTAAGCAATTCAGACAATAGGAACTCAACTACTTACTTTGGGTTACCTTGCTATGAACAGTCTGAAAGTTGTTTACTTATCTACAACAGCACTATTAGGGATGCCAGTGGCACATAGGTTTGTAAATTCCCAGAGGAAATAGGCAGCAGGATAATCTGCATGTTATGGCTCTGCAGAAATAAGGCTGCTTTTTGTAAGCTGTCAAGAAGGGCCTTACATGAGGGCAGTAGGCAAAGCAAGGCAAATGAACAATGAAATCAGTGGTGGAAACAGCTGCTGACAGAACGTTTTGGGAATCTTTAGAAATGGTGGATCTGCTGTAGGCTCAGGGCAGAAATAATTAACAACTAGGTGTAGTTGTAGGACTTCCTGTGGATAGGGGACTGTCACAGTGGGACTGTGATAAAGGCAAGCTCAAAGAGGCACGAAAAGGCCAGACATATAGGAATGAGAAAAATCTCCATAGTAAAATCCTGGGGTCAGGATGTGCTGGAGTCTTGCTGGTAGTAAAGCAGCAGTAGTTGTAGGCTGGGGCAGAGAAGAAAGTCTGGGATGGATGAGACACAGACAAGAAAGAAGGCAGGCAGCTTTACAGTGAGGCTTAGCAATATTTCACATTCTGTACTTGCACTGAGATTTGTAAACAGTATTATTCTAAGTTATTTTGATACTGCCAGAGCAGAGAGTTCTTGTCTGTTTTGCTCTGTTGCAAATGCACTAATCGCTCATGTGTTATATATAATGACATTATTATTAGAGTGTTAATTTTGATGAAGTAGCGCACAATTATTTTTGCAGCAGTTATTCTATATTGCGCTTCTTTACTTTTATTCAGGCTTTTTTTTTGCTTCAGATTTCTGCTGGTTCATTTTGTTTTGGTTTCAAGTGAGCCCACAGTAGCTAAATAGTCTCATTCGTGCACCCATGATGTGTTCACTGGATTTTATTTCTCTTGTTTCAGTTATTCTGACTTATTTTATTCGCTTATTCTGAAATTAAATAACTTACGACTAATTAATTTCAACTACTTATTGACCAACTCTTTAGGATAGAATGTTGCCTTGATCTTTCAAACCCCAGAAGTCAGATCTGATGAAAGACTTGTGAGGTCAAATAACTTGCAGTGAAAAACTGTGTGGTTTCCTTTGTATGTACAACATTACACTTTTGGAGGATTTAACGAAGAAATCAGAGAACTCCAGAAGTTTGGGAAATAAGGCAGAGTCCTCCTGGATCTCAGCTAAGAGTGCACTTCAGAGCAATGCTGCTTGCTGCTATTCACTCAAATTAAACCAGACTTTATACCCTTCTAGTTAGTGAGCTCAAACATCCATAAACTTCCAATAATATTTTAAAAATTAACCTGGAATTTTGGAAGTGTTAGTTCTTGATTCCTTCCGAGGCCCATGTGACTTAAATTATTTTAAAAGGCAATGTCTATTTTTATATTAGGTTTAATAAACTCTATCCCTTTCCATATTTTTCTGTTCTCAGGTCTGCTTTCAGTCTGTTACCGAACACCAAGGCTAATATTCTTCTCCTAATGTGGCATTGTTGGGACAGAGATTTCAAAGCAAGCAGCCTCTGATGACTACTTGACAGTGCAGAATGAATAGAAGACACTGGGAAACTCAAAACATCTGAAATGTTTGGGACTGCACAGCGCATAAGACAAGTTGTGTGTTAGGTAAGAGTGTAGCTCCCTTACATGTATGGGAGAGGTTTGCATGCCAGTTGGATGGGAGCTTGCCTTGAGTGTGGCTGGGCTGGGGCAGCGAGGAAACAGGATGAAAAGCAAAAGCATTACGCAGAGAGCCTCTGCTAATGTTGTTCAGGGACATAGCAAAGGCAGAGAGAGAGCAAAAAGGCAGGTGTGAGCTGAGCTGAGTACTGGTAAAGAACAGCTTGGTCTGTGAGCAAAGAAAACATTTGCTGTTAGATTCCTTCTCTGCTTGCTCCCTGTGTCAGGGACTGGAGGTGATGGGATTTATCTAACAGTCTTGGTTTTACATTTGGTGTTTGGCACAGCTACATTTTGAATACTTCAAGTGGAGTATTGTGCTGGTTTTCTTTCTAGTTAAATTTACATATTACAGAGAAAATGTGATATTATTTTTCCTTCTGTCTCTCCTTTATTGCATCCTTTATTTCTAATTGAAGTTGAGCTGGTGAAACATTAAAAAAACTGGTTTAGGGTCATATGCTGTCAAAAAGGCAGACTATGCTTGGTAACTGATATCACTAAATTACTGGGGAAAAGAACGATTCAGCTCAGGATGTGCATGTATGTCATGTATGATTGTGCTAGTAACTCGTTATTTTATTTAAAGATTATTTCTGTTCTTTTATTTCCTCTGGCTCAGCTTTTGTATGTGGCTTTAAAAAGTATGTTAAATGTAATTGAATATGGTGGCTATAAGAGAGCCATTGAATAAAAGAAAACCTACTGTTTGATCATCTCAAATCGAATAAGGGACAAATACATCCAGCAAAGTCTTTCTGCAGATGTGTTTTTGCTTTTAAAGCCACATATTTCCCTAGTTTGTTTTTAAAAGAAAGGCACAGACTGTTCCAGGTTTGGAAATAAATCATCAGGTCACCTGAAACAACAAAAAATGAAAAACAAAAAACTCTCTCAGCTCTTGCCTCTTTTCACAGACTGGACCAAATTAATTGCACTATGACTGTATGTTTTAATGACTGAGCAGGAGTATGTTTGATTATGTTTGGAGAGGCTTTATAGAGTCGATCTGAAGATCTGACGGATATTAATCACAGTAATTTGTCATTTATATCTGAATTCAGGCTGTAGTTTTACTGTTCCAACTTTGAAATCCTGGACAATGAGCTGCTTCAGATTTTACCTCCTTAATGACTTGTAATGGCTGGGCTTGTCATGTTTCAGTAACTCACTATAATTGTGCATGGTCTGTGGTAGTGGCCAGAAAGGTTACTGACAGCAAATGCTGTTTGTGATCATCTTGGTGCATGGTACGTGCAGGAGCTGTTTGCTTCCTGCAGAATGTGCTCATTGGACCAATTCTGATAAAACCTCAAAGAATATGGTCTCCAAATCCTTTTCTGCTAGCTTCAGTTCTTCCACACTTGTCAGCATTCAGTATCAATCAAGTGTAATGTCAGTGTCAGAACTACTCAGAACATGGGGCAAACAGGGAAAAAATATTGCCAGGAAAGTTTTCAGAATTTTAAATTTGACAGTGCTGCACCTGTGAACCACAATAAATACCTATGTTAGGACCAGCATTGAATTCTGTATCTTAAAGAAATAATTGAAATTATTTGCTCCAGCTTTCTCAAAACCACACCCTAGATTTTGGCCTGCTGTCTCCATTACAATATTTTTTGTTGTTGTTGTTTAACCGTATGAGGTTAGCAAAGACACCTGAGTTTTAATGACAAACTTTAATGGCAAGGAAATTGTCCAGGTGGATGACAAAAAAGGCTTTTGTCACTTCAGCTATTCAATGACTCCTATAAAATAACTCTTCCTACTGCTGTCTACAAACTTTTCTTCCTAAGCTCTCATAAACTGTGGGTGAAATCCTGATTCCCCTGAAGATCTGTAAAGACAGACGTGGATCTGAGATGTCACCTTGTTATCCCAATTTGTATTAAGCATCTTTTCAGCTGCTTCAGTCTCTCACTGGTAGCAGATTTCCAAAGCCCTTCTTAGAGTTTAACTATTTGCCTTCTTCCTTTTAGAGCACGATGACAAAATATTTGTTAGGTTTTATACATTCTGTTGACAAATATTGCTGATGCTCGAACAGAGAACTTTGTGAATCTATATGGCTGTATTTGCATATGCTTTGTAAGTGTACATATGGGGAGTGGGTCAGTGCTCAGGGAGGTGGTAGAGTCACCATTCCTGGAGGTTTTCAAGAGCAATGTAGATGGGCACTGAGGGACATGGGGTAGTGGAATAGTGGTGATTAGAATAGGTAATCTTAAGAGTCTTTCAAATCTTTATGATTCTATCATATAACTGTGAAATATTTGATGGACAGGAGCTCAAAGAACCCAGCAGAAATTCAGCCTTTTCTCTGTGTGCTGCTGTCACCCCCTCATGACTCCTTCTCTGTGTCCTCAGTTAATCTGTGCCAATAAGTAAGAGAGTACATATTTCAGAAAATTGAATTAATTTCGAATTATTTATCGTGAAAGTCAGATGGAGCTAATTCAAGGAAAACAGTAAAAATGTGTTTGTATCTTTGTGTTATAGCTGTATTTACAAGTAAATGGAACCAAGCCATTTCACTTAATAATTTTCTGCTCAATAATATAGTGTATCAATGCAAATAAACTCAATGGGTGACTTTAGGCTTGTGTAAATGGATACTTTCCAGACAGAGCTCGGTAATAATTATTTTCATAATTTATATATATTTTCCCTTGACATTAAGTAATTTTAAACATAGCCTTTAACTGAATTTTTAAATTAGCATGGGTTATACTTTAATTTCATTAATGATCCTGATAGTTTCTGAGTGATCCCATTATATTAATCCTTGTATAACACTCAGTTATTTACTCTTTATTTCTGTAATTTTCTCCGAATATTATTATTCTTTACTCATTCACAGCATCTAACTGATTCTGCTGATGCATTAAAGAAGCGAACTGAAAATTAAATTGCTGCCCATTTCAGACAAAGAAAATGCTCTCACAAATGGGTCTGTAGCAAAAGGAGATATCAAGCAAAAAGTTGTGGTAACAAACAAAATCCTTTTTGTACTGGGTAAAGTCTACAAGCTATATACAAAAATAAAATGCTATAGTTACAGTTTTACAGCTCCCAAATGCGGAAGTAAATTAACACCCATTGGTTTAAATCTGAAATGACTTTTTAAACTCTTTATAAAAGGATCTCTGCAGGTTTCAGCAGTGTTTACAATTTACCACCAGCTACTTGAGTGTGTAAAATAACAGAAAATTTAAAGGAAACATTTACATGGAGTTTTTACATCTAAATGTGGGCCAGCTTCAATGAGTCTGGAAATGTAGCTGTAGTTTAAAGCCCTTGTGATTCATAATGCTCCAAAATAATTTGAGAGACATTCCTAAATGCTGGGTGTTCTTAGAAAAAAAAACACAAAATACACTGAAGACAATACAAGATTGGATGACCAGTAAATAAATAAATAATAATTTACAATATTTTTCCTAACAGAAAGAATGATTTCCTCAGTGTGTGATGCTGCTCGCAGTAACGTGTGCGTTACTTTGTAATGTATACCCATTGATTGCTGAGAATAGCAAGCTCCTCTGTGACGGTGAAAAGGGCAGGGAAAATTTACATTGAGAAGATTCATAAAGACTGGGATGGGAAAGAATTGATCCTGCGGATGTTTTGGTGGTTTTTTTGCGTTGCAAATACAGTCTGGCTCACAGCTTTGCCAGCTCAGGCGTGAGGTGTCCCTCAAGGACCTGCTTCCCTAGGAAGTGTTTTCTCTTTCCACTTCAGCAGAGGCCATGTATCTGTTACGGCCCATTTTCAACTTTGGTATTTGCTCTCTGGTTGTCATCTGCACTCTACATAGTTTCTACATTGAAAATGAAACTATTACGTTCTGGAAAGCAGGCAATATCTGCAGTCTAGTTTTGCTGTGGCAAGTATTAGCTTTTGGGTGATAACAGCACAGTGACTCAGATTAAGTAGGCTGTGTCTTATCCTTCACAGTCCAATTACCACAGTCCTACGCAAAGTATTGGACCATATTCTTCAAGGTTACACTATATGGAGAGCTGATACTGTCTTAGATGATCGTCTAAAGATAATATACAGCCCACTGTAAAAATGTAGCTGCAAAGCAGCATCCAGGAGTACACTGCTAGCTCGTTGGCTCTTTTCACTTGCACTGAGTTTTGAAGTTTTTTAATGATAATAAAAGTGAAAATGACTCCATCTGTTAAGAGGAATGTTTACTCTTCTGTACTAGGAAGCTTGCATCTCTCTGCTGCTTATTGTCAGTTTTACTTTGTCAGTTTTACATCAAGCAGCAGGAAAAAGGAAGCATAAAAATCAAAATGAGCCGAAAAATACCTTTCAAGCTGATTTACGGAATACAATATATTACTGAAAAGGATCTGCTTCCTTTGATGTTATCCAACCTTCCATACAGTGCATAGTTTATGGGTACGAGTTGTAGGTGATTCTCAGAAAAATGCATGCTCTCCAAACAATAACAATTTGAGTAGATTAATTCGGAATGCTCTAATAGTCCCTCTATATATTGTATTATAATATTGGTAGAGAAATCAAAAAGAAAGTGAGCAGTCTTGGAGGTATCTGAATTTCGTGCTTTGCATTTTAGGCTGATGCAGTCACGAAAATTGAGATAGCATAGTTTGCAAAACAGTTAAGAAGAATGCCCTTGAAAATCAGACAAGGTCAAAGTCCTATGCAGTTCTGGCCTTGATTTCTGCAGGAGGGCTCTAGCTAGTTGCTCAGTTTTCCTGCAACATAACAATCCCTGCTATTTGCAAAGAACCTAGACCATATAGAAGTAAGGGCAATCTCGTACTGCCTTGTTTCTTTCCTTTTTCCCTGTGGCTTTTGGACCATGGGGTTTCCCTTTACAAAAAAATAGTGGAGGTGGGACTCTGAGCAGCTGTCCTTTCTTTAGGATGATGTTCACCTCTTCCCCTCCTGTTCTGTGTCCTGCTATCCTCCGAAGTGAAGAAGTGGTATCTCTGAAGTCTTTGTCGTTAAGCAGCTGTGGGAATTGAATTCATTTTGCTTTGAGTCACAGAGAGCCTTTCTCACCCCAGTAGCAAACACTGCCTAATTGTTAGGGTCTGTGCCCACCCCAACACACCCAAGGAAGGGCAGTTGACACCAACACACAGAATGAGCACAAGAAGCTCTCTGAACTGCAGGACATCCATGTGTGCCTGGCTATGATGTCACTCTTGCATGATGTGGTATTCAGGCTTTCACCATGTGGTAATTGCGTTTTGGAGGGAGCGGTGACCACAAAACCAGGGCGCAGGGAGTTGAACATACTGGTTTCTATGTGTTCTGTACCATTGCTGCTATCTCCATGTGGTGAGATACCCTGGGACATAGAGCCATATTTAGCCCTGGAACTGAGCCCTCAGTAACATTGACGATACATGCAAAAATCTGTGGATTATAGTGGAGTGGAGTGAAATAGTGGAGACAAGCTTCAAACCTAATCTATTCTAGTTTTTCTAAAGCCTAGCATAGCACATACCCCAACCACTAGTCAGGTTGTGTTTTGTGCCTTGTCTAGTTCTTTCTGTGAGTGTGAGGCTTTTATTTGCTGCATTTTACTACTGAATAACCAAGTATCCTTTTCCTAAGTGATGTGTAAAAAGACTGGGATGTCTTGATGCTATGATCAAGACATGCTTTCTTATTGCTTTTGCTTTCAGTTAACACAATTTCCTTTCACAAAGGACATTCAGAATGTAACCAACCCAGAAACAACAAAAGAAGTTCTAATTCAGCTGTATTGATTAACATTTTCTACGTGTTGACTTCCGTCCTCTTCTTTGTATTCGGTTTCGTGTATCAGGCCAATCTTAGTAAGCTATTAGTCAAAAGTAGATTTAGTCCTACTGGTATTGATAAAAATTAGTTTTATAATTGGTGACTTTGGATTTCACACACACATCACTGCATGCAGGATAAGGCTTGTTGGAGCAATGGAATGGATTGTCTTTTAATTATTTGCTGCATGAAGAATACTTGAGGTTTGACCCATGCCCTTATTATTTAATAAAAAAAAGGAAGAAAAAAAAAGCAAGCAAAACCAAACCATGATGGAAACTGCATGTAGATGTTACAAAACAGAACTGAAGTGAATACAGTGGCTGAATCATTTTGGAAAAGTTTCAGAGTGTTTGTGGGGTTTTTTGGTTGATTGTTGTGTTGGGTTTGTTGGCTTATTTGTTTTTATAGATTTATGATGTCAGCTGCTAATACAACATTTGAAGTTATTATGCACGGCACAGTTTGGAAAAGGCTACTTAATGAAGTAGGCAATCTGTTGATGGATATTTGAAAAGAAGGTAAAAGTCTTTTTTTGTTTTTGAGCTATATCTAGCATCTGGAAAAGCATTTGGAGCTAGAAAGTTACCTGAAATGCAATGGGTATAAGAAGAATTACTGAGTTCTCAGCATTGGTCCTGTCTCAGGTTAGTTTATTATATTTGAAGTTTAGAATTTAAACAATACATTATCATATTTTGATGATTCCCACAGAAGAATGAAAATAAAAAGTGCTTAAAAACAAACATATACTTACATTTTGGCAGCTAAGTCCTTCTTAGTTAACACTTCACAGAAATTACTTGTATGTACTTGACAACAGCATACATTTTTCATAAATCTGTTTCTTGTGTTCTCAGGCAAAATATAAGGAAAGAACAGCAAAAAGGAATATGACAAAGATGACATCTTGGCATACTCACTGAACTTATTATCATTTACAGTGGGGAAAAAAGAGAATATCATCCAAACATAACTTTTGGTCATTCTTTATTCCTCTATCTCCTAATTCTGAGGCCATGGCTATATCTGATATTTTTTTTCTTCTCCTTTCAATTCATGGAAAAGGTGTATCATCCTATCTGCTAACTTACTGCCAGTTTGCAAAGTTCCTTTTATTTGTAAGATAAGTGAAGGCACCCTGATGCCTTTCAATAACCAGAAATATTTGTAATGGGTCTTCCAACCTCCCTATCATAAATCATCCTACTGTCTGCTCATGTTTTATTTTATGGTATTAAATTCAGAGTATTTGGCCCTCACATTTAAGGCCTTACTATAAGCCCCTTTATGTATGTTCATGCAGATCCCTTTTTGACCATGCTACGAGGATAACCGTGAGGCTGCAATTAGTGCACTAACACGAGGATGGCAGTTTGTTTTACTTGTGGTCTCATTTATAAGTAAAGCATTACCCATAGTGCTGTGCAGTGACCTCTTCTGCTGTTGTCCAAGATGCAGTGCTCCAATTCAAATCCTCAGCAGGGAGCACATCCCCACTCTAAGGGGGAAAGTATTTGCTCTTGGAAGCCTGGAAGTCTAAGATCTTAGAAGCCTACGATTTAGGCTATGAGAGTGAGGAACAACCACTAAGGGATCTCAGTGACAGGGAAGAAAAGGAGGAAAGACAGATAACAATATATGCAGGTCTTCACACATAATTTCACATGCTAGAACACAGTGAACATGGTGTTGCAAAGTATGCAGAAAGATTGTCATGCGACTGCCGTGAGGAAGATCTCCTTCTCAATTTGGAAGGGTCTTTACATTTCCAACTTTTTTGTAATGATGTCCAGCTGTGAATTTAAGTTGCATATTTTATGAAAGTATTGACTTTAAACAGATAGCATAAACAGTGCCATGTACCTTCAGCTGTTCAAATCTTACCAGTGCATATTATGCAGCTAGTGAGCACTGCACATCAGAAAACAATTTCCACTGATCTGTCGCATTTAGAGTATTCAGTTTTTGTTGAGTGTATCCTGTCTGTAGCCTAACTTTCTGTAGCACAAAATTTACATTGTGTATAGACACTTCAAAAACAACAACTAAATTTGTTTTGATTTTGTTTTATTTAAAAGCTATTTCAAATTGCCCAGACATATTTTTGTCCCATATCACCAGCAGGACTCTTAAGCTCAGAATATATTATTGGTTTCTTGATGTGTTATGTGTTATCTGACATCTGCTTTCTTTGTCATGCCAAATCCTCCAAGCAATATCTTGAAAGACCTGAAAGATATTTTAAGTAGTAAACATCTTCTGGCAACAATACTTAATTTCATCACTACTCTTAAAATTTTTGTCTGCATGTTAATTGCCTTCTGAGTTTCCATACGGTCTCTGCATTGGTATTTAGGATTTTTTTCTCTGTTTACTAGGCGCATCATGTAGCTGATGCCATAACTTTTAGAAAGATAGTTATAAAAAGATAATAATCTTTGTGATTTCCTCTCCCTTATTTCCTTCAGGCCAACCTCCTGGATAGAAGAGAAACTAAATTGTTGATGCATGAGAAAACAAATACAGTGCTTTTATATGTACTGTAGTTTACATTTTTCTCTACAGCACTTTCTTTAAAATGTTACTGCAGTTATCCTAATTACATAGTTGCTGTCTGACCAGCAAAAAAAAAAAAAATCAAAAAAATCAAAACCTTCAGCAATTCTCTAAAAACTGTGTTGGACTGTGATGTTGTTTTATCTAGTTCTGACCTTAACCTGAGACTGAAGGTTACCCACAGGCAGAAAGAGACTCAGTGCTGTCTACCCTGAATTTCTAACAGTAATAAACTTTGGTATGTCTCTGCTAAGGTTTTAAGATTTTTCTATAGTACCTGCCTGAATGTAAGTCCAGAATCTCAGTTTTCCCATTCATAAACAGTGTTAGTCACTGGATTTGAGATCTGCAGATGCCATGAGCCTGTAAAAGATACCAAGCATAATGGTCCTTGTTGTTCATTTCAGTGCTAAAAGGATCTTCTAACACCCTTTGCTTATGAGTACTCAACTATACAAGCCTGAAGGAAAGCACAAAGAAAAAGAAACTCTTTTCTCCTTCTCAGTAGTACAATTTTTTTCCTGCCTGTATGGATTTAAGGCTCACAGGCAGAGCTATAGGATATAGCTGTGGAGTCCTTCTAGCACCAGGACAGAAAAGTATGGATGCCTTGAATGGAAAACGTCTTTCAGACCTCTGTAAGCAGTTCTGTTGCCTAATACTGGGCCAACTGTACAAGAAAGATGAGTTAATGAAAATGAGGTGGCTGATTTCCTTGCTTGCCTTTTGTTTCAGTTTCCTAGAAGGCCCTGGATTGCATCAGACACCAGCATTTTCCTGTAATGGATTTACTTTTAGCATGTAAAGAAAAGGAAAGGGTTAAAAATAAATAGCTAAATGTAGCTATGGTGATCTTTGAGGAAGAACCAAGAGAATTGGACCTGTGCTTTAGACAACCAGAGGCTGTGGAGATAGGAAGGGTAGGAACAAGCATTTTTTACTTTGTCTGCTGGGCAATATTGAGCTCAATACCATGCTAAAATGACTGGTTTTAAGCCTGTTCTGGGCAGAACAAGGTCTACTCCAAAAATACCCTACAGACATACCTTGCAGTTTGAGAAGAAGCCAGAAATCCATTCCTATGAATTACACTTAGATATTTTCATTTTCAAGTTGCCAAAAATTCAAACAGCTCCAGAATCCATGCGTGAGTTTCTTCCAGAATATCATTTTAAATTCTCTGTATTTCTGCATTGCTTTATTGAAAAATAGGGAAAGGGGAAAGTAGGAATTTGAGGGAGGAGTGATACCCCTATTGAAAACCATTGAGAAAAATATCAGTAAATCTGAGTACCCCACTTTATAGTCCAAGCTGGTTTCCAGGCTAATGGACAAAATGAGCCCAGCTGTCCCCTCGGGGGAATTATAGGCTGCAAAGCAAAAACGGGCTGTGTGGTGATGTGTGTGCTGGAATCTGGGGTGGTGAGAAAAGAGAGAGATGCCTTGTTTAATCAACATATGCTAGAAGTGTGAAAGCGGCATTAATTTGGTGTCTTAAGTCCTAGCCACCTCTCCATTTCACAAATTGTCTCTTTCATATGGATATAGAGTTGACCTTGCAGGCTTTTAGGCTTCGGGTGGACAGGGTCACTCAGGGCCCAAGCCACCACTCAACCTCCCCCACACATACCCCAGTTATATCTTTTTACTATCTCTGCTGGACACCGCACCTTTCTGTAATTATAAATGTCTGCTTTCTGTCACTTCAAAGGTTTCCCAGCACTGGGAGTCCTTCTTCAAAGACTTTACATTGCTGAAGAACCTCTGTCATTGACAGGAGGTCCGTCTTTGAAGTTTTTCATGCCATTTATTGATTTCCCCTTTTTAGGATGTTCATATTAGAAAATATTTCACTGTGTTTGAAAATCTGTATATTTTTATGTTGTTGAGGGGCTGCCTCTTTGAAGAAACAGCACTCTTGCTGCAGTGCTTCCGTATGAAGAAATCTGATAATGTGTCTGCTGTATGCTTCGTGTTCCTTCAAGATCTCATTTTTAGAAAATTCCTCCCTTTGTTTCTTTTCTACTTGTGGGTGCTGTCTAGGTACTTAGGTAATGGAGCTTGACACAGGCTTATGTGAATAGACTTAATTTATGTTCTTTATATGCACTTCGAAAATTTTGTATGTTTAATAACCTATTGAATTAGCAAAGAAAAAGTGAAAATAATACCTTCAGTTTAAGCAAATGAAAACAGTGTATGCGTAATTAAGTGCCAACCCTGGAAACGGCTCCAAAAATTAAGCAAGTTTGAACATTTCAAAAGGGAGATGCCCCAAACCAGTCACAACTTTGTTCATTTCAACCTTTGACACTGTAAATTTTTCCAAGGACTTGTCTTCTGAACATGTTTACCTTGTGAGGTAGCTTCCTGAGTAAGTTCACATTGCTCATATATTCTTAAGAGGAAACTTTTGACCTTTACTTCAAAGATAGTAGACTCTTTCTTCTCTTCCACGCCCCATCCCCCATTTTGTCATCTCCCCTTTCTTTGCATGTAGGGTAATACAGGCCTTTTGTTCTTCAGGATCAAAAGTTATGCAGTACTGTCTTATTCTTTGCATGCCCTAAAATATCGTCTGTTCTGATCCATTGCAAAACAATGAATGAAAAGCTCTGCTTGGAGTATGTATGTGACTGTATGGAATGTTCTTGAATAGACATAATATGTTTTAGAACAGAAAAGCATTTTACCCTAGTGATGCATTTGACATCAGGTGCACTTAAAGGATGTCTCCCACTCTGTCACTGGAAACTACTGCAGGAGTCAATTGTATCTGAGAAGAACACAACTTGAAAAGGCATAATTCATGCAACACCAGAGCAAACAGCCAACTTTTTTCCCCACAAAGTTTTAACTGACTCATTTAAAACTTGGGTAGGGCAAAACCTCTGAGAAAATTGACTGATAAGGTAGGTGGCACAGTGCCCACATACAAGCATGCCGTGAAGATAATCCGAAATCAAAAATGAGCCTGAATAAATCCTTGAAGTTCGTGTATTTGTACCATGGCAAATATGAACCAAGACTGCATTCTATGGCTGTGGAAGTGTATGGATAAATTAAAAATCCAGTTCTTCTACTGGAGGGTGCAATCTACAGAAGAAGGCATGTATCATTATGTTCTTAGGATAAGAGCATTCTGTTTAAGAAGCCAATGTTGCTTACACTAGAAAAAAAAAGGAATAAATCTCTTTTATAGGTGTCACACCAAAAGAATATCCAGACTTTCTGCTCAGGTTTAATTTCTGTAAAAATAAATAGAAAGCATTATTTTGGAGGTTCCCACATATATGATAAGGTCTTTGGTCTTTTCATGTCTCCATCTGCACCAAAAGGGACTCTTTCTGCTTTTATTCATTTTCTGGGCTTGTGTAGTGCAGAAATATTTGTCTCTGCTGGATGAAAAGAAATGACCATTTCTCTGTCATCACTCTTCTTAAAAAAAGCTTTGACACCAGTTTTTAAGAAAGAAACTTCTAAAAATGAGATTAATATATATTGTTCTTTCTGGTGAGCTGTCACAGATATTCCTATAAAATTAAGGACAGGAAGGAAGGTACAAAAGTTTGAGGTATATATTTATTCCATAAATTTACAGTTTGCATAGAATAATTATATAATGGATGGCTGCTTGTAGTGTTTTCCTCTGTGCATCCTTAATGTGGTACTTCTTTCCTTGTCACTAGATTTAAACTGTAGTATTGTAAGACAAACATCCTTCTTCAGCTACTTCCATTATACTGCATACAATTATGAAAGGGATGTGTTGTACTTTATCTCTTTATATATTATAAAAATAATGAAGAAGACAATTATCAAGGCTGTAGTGCAATTTCATGGTATTGCTGTCAGTTACAAACTGCTTGAGCTGCATTCCTTTGGTATAAAATGTCAAGAAAACCCCATGATTGAAATACAGTCACCTAATTAATTTCTCTCTGTTATTAGTTTCATGGGTTGTGTGTGTGCAGAACTCTTACTGATGGTTAATAGAGAATGAAATGTAGACAGTCCAGTTCTAGCTTTTAAGTTCTAAATATCTTTTCATGCCCAACCTTTCATTGTGCCAATAAACACAAATTAGCAGACTTTCAAAAAGCTGAAACTTAAAGTCTGGTATTCCCTGCACAGCCTTTGCTGAGTGTCTGTTTTATCAGATCTCTCTCCACTAATTCAGTTCAAAGCTGAGCATTTATATTTGAAGACTTACTGTTATTGCCAGTTTCTTGGTGTGCATCATTTCTACCACAGCCGTAGGGTACCATGCTCTCTGAACCTCTGCCTTCTCATACTGCTGGACCGTAACGTTTGTTTCTTTCTATAATCCCTGCAGATTATACATTGGGTTTTTATACAACAATAGCAATCTTGCTGTTTATAGGATAAGCAGCCACTTTCCTTATTTTCAGTTCTGGAAATTGCATTAGTAAAATGCTAAGAGAGATCTACATCAAATTTATCATGTTAAAATTTAGAATGTTAAAAGGAGGCCATTTATATGGTACTGTATGGTAGTGGGTGGTAGCTAACTTGTCTGAGAGTGGTCAAAGAACTAACAAGTAGGGGAGCAGCATGAGCAGGAGCTGAAAGAAAGCCCAGTCTTATGTGGTGGGGAAAAATCTGGAAACTGTAACTACCCCATGACTGCCAGTTGCAGCCAATCTCTGAATTCAGCTGAATTAGAATTCAGCTGTGCTGCATGATGATGTGGCAGATCCCACTGAATCCTATAAGCACAGTAACTCACCGAAGCTGAAGCTCACTTATTTTGTTACTGGCATTCTCCTTTAAGATATGTGAAATTTCCCCTTTTCACAAATAATGGAGATTGCCATAAATTTTAACTAAAAAACTGCAAATCTCTCTCCTTTTTTATTGTTCTCTTCCTCAGTCAAGCTGGGTGCCCTAATACAAGAGTTTTTGTAGCAAGAGCATTACGATACCTTGTGTTGTCATAGATTCAAGCATCTTGTGTTATCCTGTGGGAAAGACCCGTTCATACAGTGGAGATCTCTTTTACCCAATGATGTCTGAGCTGCAGAGGAATTAGATAACTTGCCCAAAACATGGAAAAAGGCTGAGGTGAAACAATGTCCTTGGCTCTTAGATCACAAGTCAGAGCTCTAACACTGCCGTGGTCCTGTCTGCTGACATATTGACACTTCAAATCCCAGAACATCTGGACTGAAACCATGGTCCATTTAGACCTCGTGGTAGTTTCTAGGGAAGCTTGGAGGAGGCCAGGGTTTTACGATTGGTGATGTGGATTTTTACTGTAACAGTACTGGTTAATGCAGTGTATTCAACAGGAAAATTGTCTGGTCTCCTGCTTTTGTCTTAACCAATGCAATCAAAATATTCTAGCAAAATATTTCTTTTTGTAGAGAGGAAAAAAATCTCGCTGAATGAAGTGAAAATCTGGAAATCTTCAGTGTAAAAGTTCGTGTTTAAAATCTATGACACCCTTCCCCAGTTTTACCGAGGACCAGAAGCTCTTACTAAACTTCTTGCCATTCTGCTTTTCTTTCTTTCTTTTTTTTAAAGAAAAATGATGGTATTTCAAAATTCTCTGCAAATGTTCATTAGTGTTGACAAGCTCTGCTTTCCACGTATGACACTGCCTCCTGCAGGCTAAGATATAAGTGCTCAATATAATTATGGCAGACCATAAATAATGAATATACCTATCAAGGCTTTGCAGGATTGCTTGTGACGGGAACATAAAATGTTCTGAGAATAGGAGAGGCAATTGCTTGGTATCAGCTGTTTAATTCTCTAATTTATAAAGAGGGAGTTAAGCGTTGGTTCGGGCCACAGAGGACAGTTGTTAACATTGCAGGTTTGTGCCTTTGTGGGCTTCCCTCCACTTTGGGACTGATATTTGTGCAAAGAAATCAAATGTTTTTGTTCACCCACAGCTACTGCTGCTGTGCTGCGAATCCTCTGAGTTCTGAAATCACTGGGTTAGCCGGCTGTGTACCTAGAATGGTTGGCAGCATGGCAGGGAGCTGCTGCCAGGTATTCCTGGTACATTTGGCAGCTCAAATGAGGAATGAGTTAATATCTTTTTCCAGGAGTCAGTGTTGCATTTAAGCAGAACCCTGCGCTGGAGGGAGCCGCATCCCTTTAGTCATATTGCCTTGAGGAATCATGCCTCAAAATTCAGAAGCCCTACTAGGGGTCCTGGCAGCACAGAGAAGTCCTCCCTTTGCTGCACCACTTCAGGGGATGAAAAATCTTTCTGTCTGTGTAGGCAGCCAGCTCTGGTGGCCAAAACTTTGGGTGAATTTCAGCCGTGGTCCCGCTTTTCCCTCACCTCATCTGTCCTTCTGCATTTGTGTGCTGTAGAAGAAGGGCATGGTAAAGAACCTTATTGCCTCCCTATTCTCTGGTGATAATAAATCTATGAGACATGTGGACATCAGCTGATCTTTAATTTGGACTCTTCACAGAATTATGGACAGTATTAGATGTCAAAGAGAAGAATGTAATTTTACAAGGTCATTCGCTTCCTAGATTATAAGCAAACATAGTGCATAGAAGAACCCATTTTATTTCACAAGTAGTCCATTTAGTCCAGTAACTGGAATCAGAAGCACCTGCTATAATTAGCCTTTATAATTACTGGCTACAGGATCATCTATCCAGAGAGAATGTTTTTATCTAGCATTTAAGAGACAAAACCTGGATTCCTCCATGAACTTGAAGGCTTATCTCTTTCTCAGACATCATACTGATACAATCTAGACATTTCTTTAAGTTGTATCTGTCGAGTTCAGTAATGGCTTCAAGATAGATGCGTGTGTGTAGCTAGGACCACCTGATTTTCCAAATACTGAATGTTTGTTTTGGTTAAACAAGTGAATGTCTGGAGTCATGCTACTGCAGTTTCTTGACTTACTTCTTTGACACTGACGATGTAGAGGAACACTGGTTTTCAAAGGCATGGCTTACTTTTGAATGATGAAGAGGAAAATCCTTTTATTACAATAGAGAAGTCTTAAAGCCTTCTAAATCTTAGGCAGGAAGCTGGGTTTAAGAAAGAAACCCGAAACAGTAAAGGAGCCTAAATTGTAAGCAGAGGTTGTATTAGGGTCTGTCTGGAGAGTGCATTTGGAAATTCATTGTGAGTCTATCGTAAAACAAATCCCGAATCTGTGAGGTTATATGGAATAGTTCCCTGATTTGAGCATGGTGTGATGTTTGCAAATGACTGTTTTGTGTATTGTGCTTTGCCAAGCTCATTTTGTATGATCTTCAGTGTGTTGCAGGCTTGAAGTGCTCGGTCATTATTTTTATCTCAGGGAGTCTGTTGATTTTATGATCTGCATTCCCCTTATGAACTCTCCAAGTCTAATTTCTTTGCTTACCTTCAACTGAGGCATTTCATAGTTATACAAATATGTGTTTATCTCTTTCTCTGCTTGAGGCTGTTCTAAACTGCCAGGATCTCATGAAGGGCTAATTTCAGTAATGCGTAACACTGTGAATGCATCTGCAAAGGTGGCAAGGGATAGAACACAGAAAGCTTTCTGTAATGCTTTGGAAATGGAGTATCAGTGAAGAACAGAGGCAATAATGTCAAAAACAAACAAGTAAATATCATCGTGGTGAAAATATCTCCAACAAATTCGGTATGAGTTTTATATACAGGCTAACTGTTCCCCTGGCATAAAAGCTGCCTGTTTTCAGGACTTGCTCTGATATGTAACTTGCAACAAAATTCACTGCCTAAATAGCTTTCCTTGGCCTTTTTCACTTTCTTCTGATCTCAGCTTGCACAGTGATCACTTTTGTGGATCCTCTTTGTAGTTGTCTATTTCACTAATTTTGTTTTACTCTTTTTCAGAAGTCAAGGACTTTTAATTTCAGGTACTGTTAAATGTGTTTGCTTGAGCTCACCATCTGGCAGTTGGTTTGCCTGCCCTTGTCTTTGAGAAAAAATAGTTTGTCAAGAAAATAAAAAGAATTTGGTGGATTGTGGATAGCTTTTCTCCTTGTGAACAACTGGTGAGACAGACAATCTGGTTTTGTTTAGGTTGTTTTGGAACTAAGTATCATTTAGGTCTCTTACTTTTTTTTGGGGGGGGGACCAGTTTAGATCAGTGAATAATCCTTTGAACTTAGTCAAGCAATTACAATAAGTGGGTAGTATTTGGCTTCAGATAACTAGATGCTGGCTTGGATTAAAAACTAAGTATTTCTAACTGGTTTTCTCTGTCTTGGATATATACCTTGTAAGAGTGCTTAACAAATAGCAAATAGTTAAATAGTAAAAATAGAAAATGCTGTCACTTACCCTTCAGGCACCAGAAGAAGTTCTGGTCTTATTTGTTGTGTAAAACCAAAGTTGGTACCTTTTTTCACCCTTGAACCTTTACTACTTTATATGTTTGTTATACTTTATTATCTGTGAAGCAGTGGTGAATAGAACTGCTATAGTCTGTAATGTTTGTAATCTACATTTTAGATGTGCATTTTAAATGGGTGTATGTACGTAAATGTATATGAGGGGGAGGGGAGAAGAAGCAGTTTAAAACAAGGTATTCTAAATTCCTGGCGCGGTTTGAGCACAAAGGTTTGTGTTTTTATAAGAAAGGAGGTGGGTGGTCACAAAGCTTTTATTTTAAAATTCTTTGTCCAAAACAAAATACGAATGATCCCGTGCTAAAGCAATAGGATAGTGAAATTATGCAAGCACTTGAAACTTCAGCATGCTTTTGTACAACAGTAATGCAATACCCAGAGACTGTATTCTCACTTTAATGATTATGACAATAAGATCCAGAAATTCGAGTGAAACTTCTTCATAAGAAAGACTGTAAGAGCACATCTCTAGCTGTAGGATAGCTGCAGTTGGGAAAGTATGTCTCCCCAAGTTCAGTGCTGTTTTAATACTAAAAATTTTTCTTCACTCTCTGTATCTTCTGTGCTGCTGTGCTAGAGTTGGCCTTCATAAATACAGATAAAATAAAATTAGGTCCTTTAAAATCAGAAATAAGTGCAGAACTTATCCCTCAGCCAACCTATTAGAAAGAAAGGGACATTTTAAAATTTCATCTTAGCATTTCCGCTCTGATTCCAATAAAAAACTTGAAGATAGAAGAATGTTGGTTTTGTTTTTTATCCCAGATGGCTTGAAATATTAAAAAAACTGCAAGGCTGGAATCTGGGATTGCTGTAGTCCAGGTAAAACAGCAGGAGCTATTGTAATACTGTAAGAAGGTTTCAATAAATCTGAAACTGTTAGAGCAGCAGTGGGGTACTTTCAACGTAATTCCTATTTCTTCTGGAACAATTTTGTAATTTAAAGTATTTATTTATAAAGTAACGGGCAGCAAGAAGTAAAAGTGGCAGTGTTTTCAGTTCTTAACTCATAATTTAGTTCAATTCAGAGTAGACCTGCTACATGAGAAGCATGGGATAATAACAGACTTAGCTAAGAATACAGAACATCTTGTATTTCTAATTGCATAAATCTTATAGATGAACAGAATCTCTAATTGAGGAAAAACTTATTATGAGAATCGCTAGCAACTAAAAGCTGTCTTATGAGCATTAAATAGAATAGATGATATTTGTCACAAATCAAATTTGCTCTATTATTTTGGTAATCCATCAGCAGAGCTTTTTGGAGCTACAGATGTAAGTTGTATTTTCTTCCACTAGGAACTCTTTAATAACATTTTTCTATGCAGAACTCTGGGCATGCAATATGATAAAAGTCAGTGTAATTTAGTCAGTTTCCAACAGATTGCATAACGTTTTACTACAATAAATTTGGGACAGGTAATGGCAAAGGGCGTATCTTGGAGTAAATAAACTTCTAGATCAAAGTCTGATGAATGAATTGCAAAATAGTACTGTGAGAAGGGGCTGAAAGATTTGAGGTGATTAATCTCTTTTGAGAAATATCAGGCAGCAACTTAGAGCTTAGCCAGACAGTGTAAAGATCAGTAAAACCCTAACAGATAACATCCCGTGACTACTGAAAATATGTCCTGAACAGTAATGCCAATTATTGTGAAATTAATCCCAAACAGCATTTGTTTTTATTCTGGTGAGACAAAGGTAGGGGATGGATGTTGAGACAAAGCAACTTGTATAAAACACAGAAGCAGAGTATTATTTATTGCATGCAAATATCTTGTATCCAATTTCACAAAGTAGAAAGAGAATTTAAAATAAAAGGGTGGAAATTTAAATCTGCCTTTGGTTGTGCTCTGTGATGTTGATGGGCTTAGAGCAGAGTAGGCCAAGGCATGGGGATTCTCCTCACAGTTCAGTAAAACCTAACACCAGCATTTCCTTCCTGTATCTTAAAAGTATTGGGAATGCTTTGTGGGGTCACTCTCCGGGCATGTTGGTCTCCAGTTGAATTGTCTTGCATCATGAAAAATTGCTACACCAGTGGTGTTTCTTGATAGATAGACTGGATAAGTCTATCCCATCAAATTAGCTAATTATACAATATGCTTATCCAATTTCAGCATTTCACAGTTTGCAAAAGAATGGAACATTCTCATCTGCCCTGTCACCTTCTGTATGCTAATCATTAAATAAATTTGGACTCAAATATGACTGAAAAGTTTTTATAATGGAAAAGCTTGTAAAAGAGGAGCTCACTGACTGCCTTGCAGCTCAATCCTACTTTCACAACAACTCCATATATTCACTTCCTTCAGCAAATCAGTGCAAATGCTGGGAGAGTCAAAACTTGCCTATGATTTGTTTTGCTCCTACAGTCCGAGGGTGCAGTTATTCCGGCAGCACAGAGCACGTCCTTACACATGGAAATGGAGCAGTGAGCGCAGCTACTTCACAATAGCTCCCCTTGTGGACAAAGTGTTTTGGAATAAAGGACACTTTAGTCTGGAATAATTAGTGCACTGATTATTCTAGAGCAGAATAAGTGCACTAATTATTCCTACAGTGCCCACACAGGGACAAACAGAAGGCTATTGAAGAATGGCTTATTCTGCAACAGCTATTTTGGTCCATTTCCTCATATGGGCAAATCCTACTGCTGTTGTCAGCAGGTAATGAGCGTATAGATGGAGAATGTGGATGGATTGCATTAATGATCTCCTCCCATTAGTGCTTCTTTGTGCTTCGCTTTTGTTCACTTGTGGAGTTAATTGCTTAAAACCCCCTCTTAAGTCAGGCGCGTTTCTAATCCTGACTTCCCAGTTCTTGGAGAGACCCTCCAAACTCCTCTGCAGGTGACCCACCCCCAGCCAGCTGAGCAAAGCACTGCACGTACCTGACTGTTTTAAGTAAAATTGCTGATTTTCACTGGGACGTGTTTGTTTTCTTCTCCTAGATGTGAAAGGTTGTACTGCATTGAAACCCTTTTATATTTTTTCCTCAGGATAACTTTGAAAAATAATTTGGTGCTGGCTTGAAAAGTTCCTGGAAAACTCACCCGTGTGATTGTTGTTTTGAGAAGACTGAAGACCCATTGATATGGAGAGCTGCAGGAGCTACTGGGTGAAGGGTAAGAGAAGGTTCTGTTAAGCACTAGGCAATATTTTTCCCTTACAGTAAAGTAATGCTTTGATATTCAGGAAGAACTTCATATCTTTAGTTCTAAGCTCACTGTACTTTCACCAAGGTCATAAAGCCATCAGTACTGACAATAATGTCACTAGCTTGCTTGGCACAAACCTGGTTAAACTTGGTTCTGCATGTGTGCAGCAAGTTGATACAGCCTAGAGGTGGAGCATGGTAATACAAAGGCTTTAATATAGCAACAGGCAAATGTTTTATGGAGAAAGACTTTAAGCATTTAAAAGTATAGAAGTTGCAACTCAGGAGATAGGTGAGAAACAGGGGGGTTGTGCTATAGTGGCTGAGGTCTGTTTGTAATCTAATTTGCTTCATTGCAAAAAGCTGCCTGTTAAGTACTGACTACTCTTAAGGCCTGTGATAGCATTGTGTAAAAGATAGCGCTCTATCTGCTCCTCTAGACAATGTGACTTTTAAAAGCAACTTTTCCTCAGTGAATAAATTTCTAGAACTAGACTGTCTACTGCATTCCCACTTAAAATCAAGTAACCTTTTCTTCCTAAGAGTGCATCGTAAAACTGTAATTTAGGTGATACTGGCTTGCAAACATGAATTAGCAATGTGCCTGAACTTTGATTTCAGTAGAACAAATTCCAGCGCTTTCTCATCACAAGTGAAGAGCAGCCTCTCAAAGATAACATTTAAAAATCTGTTCTCATAGATGAGAGATAGAAATACTAAAAGTATGGGTTTTTGTCTGCTTGTCCTTCCTCTGTTATTGTGCAGTTCTGTTTCTCTTTCCTTTTTGCAGTAACAGTGGAATAGGGTGCAGATGGGACCATAACTAGAATAATTCTTAAAAACACTCTTTTAGTGCCAAATGCCGGAAAAATACCCAATTAGCTGTTTCATCCAACAGGAATTCAGACAATAGAAAACTATTATTTTATTACTCTGATCATCCGAAAGCAACACAGAAATACCACCTCAATATAATGTCTCAAGGATGCATTGCCACTTTGTCGTTAAAAACCTAAGATATTTTATACACGTTTGCAGCTGCAGAACTGCTCCAAGTTTGTGCATTGAGTCTCCAGCTGAAATAACATTCTGAAATATAGCGAACCAGTGGATTCTCTGGTGAACTGTCTCCTTTGATTTGCAAGGGTAAACAGAGATCCAAACAACTGGGAGTTAGCCTGGATTTTATCCAGGCAACTTAGGGAACTGTCCTGATCTTTTGTACTCTGTTTCCCTCCAAATCTTTTATGAGACTCAAAGAATGATCACTTTCTATATTTTTGGCTGTGACACCCACTGAAGCCCACTCTTGCCATGTGTTTAGGTTTAGACTTTCTCTGCGGAACCTCACTGAGCTATGAGAATGAGTTTTGCATTCCCCAATGCAGTCACTTTTATCAAATTTTAAAGGATGGGAATCCTCCCTGTGTTTAGGGCAGCACAGACAGTAAAGGGAGCTGCCTGTACTCTTCCCTTGTTGGAGTTTGCCGCGTGGTGCTTCGTGTCTTAAAGCCTATACTGGATGATATAACTCGATTTAAATTTATAATGTTTTAAACACTGAAATTTAAGTGCAGAAATATTTATACTTTTGTCCCCATCTGGAATATTAAGATCTCAGAACAGAGCAGAGGATCTGACTATGCAATATTCATAGATATGAAGCTACCTTCACGCACGCCAAGTAGTTGTGAATCCCAGCCAAGCAGTCACCGGAATGTTTCCCTGCCCCACTCTCTTGGTAACATTGTTATATTATCAGGCCTTAGGGGGCCACAGACTCTTCCTCCATCATGCCACAAAGCTCTGCATGGCTGTTTTGTTTTGCGTGAGTTTTAACTTGAAGAAAGGAAAGCTGAAGAAACAGAAGTAACTTAGGATGTCATTAGCCTTGTGGGAAAAGTCTTACCAAGCAGCTGTTAACGATCAAAAGATCTTTACCTAAGCAATCCTAAGCAAACCTCCTGTGTGTAGAACTACAGAAGATAGAGGGTTGTTGTTTTTGTTGGTGGTGGTGGTTTTTTTTTTGGTTGGTTGGTTTTTTTGAAAAAAAACGGAATTTCTTGTTTGAAATGGTGAAAGTAGTGGGTCTGCTACTTTCCTGCGGGCGTTCGTAGTCCCTTTCTTTGGAATTTATGTTTGTGCAACTTTTGTTGTTGTTGTTGTTGCTGTTGTTGTTGTTGTTGTTTTGCTTTCCATTGGAGACCAGTATAGGCCTTTGCAGCCAAATCTGGATTATCTCAAAGGATTTACATGTAAATATATTGTTGACAGGGTTAAACAGCTGTTCTTCCTGAAAAAGAAAAAATCTATAATGGATTGAACAGAGACAAATGAAATTACACAGCTCAGGTAATGTGGACCTTACCTTCTCATCTAGCTTGGGTAACAGTCTCAGCAGTCCCTGAGTTGGTTGGATTTACAAATGTAAAGTTTAGCAGAGTCAGACATTCATAAATGATTAGCATCACCTCTTCACATAGATTCTTGAGATCTTTGTGAACAACAGATCATGAGATGTGCATACATTGGTGACTGTCATCATTCTACTTGAACAAATGCAGATATATTTGAATTGGCAGTTTTGTTTGTTGGTTTTTCTGTTTTTAAACGGTCTGAGTAGATTTTATTACCTACCTGAGCCCAGAATTTAAACAATTTTTTCTTGATTATAGTATTTTATGTGCAATAATGAGAGTAGCTTGAATAGCTTGAACTCTTCCAGCCTTTGAAGTTTGCTGCATCTTTCAGGTAATGGACATGCCCTGTGAAAGCTTGAGTGGCATGAGGGTGACTCAGACTCTGTGCTAATCTGGCAATGCTGTGAGGGAGAGGAACTGGGGCTCCCGACTCTCCCCCCTGCACCCTGCTGGTTGAATTGCAAATGAAGTACAGCCAGGAGGAGCACCTGGTGTTCAAAGAGTGCAGGTGAGCCAGGGTCAGCAACACAAACTCCTGGGCATGGAATTTTACACACTTGGAGAGTGTTTGTGTGGATTCCATTTGAATTTACTACCATCAAGCAAGGTGAGGCAGGGAGGCTGAGGAAACCTCATCCCACACAAAACAGTGTGAATCCTAGTGTTTTTCTTTATTTCCCTTGTTTAAAATATCACAGTTTTGGAGTTAGCTTTGGGTTAATTTAAATTCATAGCTGTGGGCCAGATCTGTGAATGATTCTCTCTGTGTTTAGGCACTTTGTGCCTATACTTTTAGGGTGGCACTTTTTACTTATTATCTGACGGGCCAAATTCTGCTTCAAATTGCACTGAGTAAGACTAAGAAATATTCTACTGAAGGCAGTGCACTTCCTTCAGATTTATTCAGGTGCAGATGAGCTGAAGTCAGCTTCTAAATAACTTAGACTCGTGATATTTTCTGAGGATTTCAGTGCTATCATAGACTACATTTAAACTAAGAACCCAGAAATCTGTCCTTGGCCAGGTCCCAGCTCCTCACTGGAGCAAGACCTTGGCATCCACCGGTCTTTCTCCCCTCCTTTTCCTTGGAAGGGAAAGCTGGGGAATGTGTGCTGGACAGAGCTGAGGCACATTTCGACAGCTGCTTGGTTTGATGAAGGAACAATGAAGACCTCAGGGCACACAATGGCACACGCTCAGGAGCGCAGTCA
Source organism: Tympanuchus pallidicinctus (assembly GCF_026119805.1). NCBI lineage: Eukaryota > Metazoa > Chordata > Aves > Galliformes > Phasianidae > Tympanuchus > Tympanuchus pallidicinctus. Next base: position 11,510,283 of record NW_026294739.1, on the reverse strand, counting down.
TAAAATGAAAGTTTGTGATGATAAAACTGTGTGTGCTGTATAAGGCCTGTGGAGTGTAGAGAAGTTGGGCAGTTGTGTTTTCTTTCAAGCCTCCACAGCATATGCAATATGGACATCAGGTCTGCAGAAGTGAAGATGGAAGAGGGCTTTAGCCACCCAAACTGTGCTCTTCCCTTCTGAGCTTGACAGGGCAATGACAACTTCTTGGTGATTGTTTTTTTTCTGCAGAAGATTCCTCACCCCTCACCTGCTGTCTCTTTACTTAACTGTATGAGCAATGCCTTTGGTGTCAGGATGTATAGTCTCTGTAAAATTATGGACAACAGTTAGTAAATAGGCATTTATAAAATAATGAATTTGTTTAACCTCTTGTGGAGTGGAGTTCTCAGTGTAAGCATTAAAATGTGTTTCTAGGTCAACTAAATGGCTTAGGAGTGAGCTGACTTTTTGTACAGGATCACAGAACTTGCAGGATCATGAAGAGGTCTTGTGAAGTTGTTGAAAGAGAAAAATGCAAATGTAATGATGAAACACAAGAAAACAGTTTGGCTATGATGCAGCATAAGGATGCTCCATCTTGCCTGGAAAATAATGGTGAGGCTATGCCCATTTTCCTCTGCCATGGTTGGAAAATTAGTGTCTATATTTTCAAGTGATCATTCCAGTGATGTCACGTCTTGATTTCTTTCACTATCTCTTAAATTCTCCCTAAAGTATAATCTGTTTAACTACTTCAATGTGTTTCATTTGCTTACTGTGATTTAAGATGTTCGCTAACTCCACAGTGATGCATGGTAAGCTGAGACTTTACACTGTCCTAAGTGAAAACGGTTCTTGTTGAGCATGATGACTAAAATTTTGAGATTGGGATTCTGATGTTCTATTCCATAGACATGGATGAAAGTTTGTTGAAGCTTCATTTGTGATAAACTATTTGCTTATTACAACATAGCGTAATTTTGTTTTTGAAAGCAAACACAATGCTGCACTAACTTGGGGAAGGATCTTGCTCTCTTGCTTTCATGCTCTTTAGGGAACTGAGATGTTTCTAGTGTGACTGTAAATAACCTGTCTACAAATGACAGGTTCCAGTTCTTATTCTTCTGAAGTTCACCTTTTCTTGTCTCTGAGGGGTCACCTGAAATACTTGTATAATAACTGCATCAATGGAAAGGGAGACTTCCATAAATATTAGAAAAGACTTTTATTGTATTTATCTAATAAATAGTTCTCTCTTGTGCATAAGATAAAGCTTTGTAAATGTAGGGAATGCATAATTTCCATAACAAAATGTCCCAATTATTTTGGCATGGTCAAGGTGTATTTTATGAAGGTGGGTGTTGTTCCAGTTCTTACTCTGTTTGGTTTAATTCCAGGAGACACACAGTCTGTGTCTTTTTGAATTTCAGTGTTACTCTTTCCTTTTCATAGCCAACTTTTTTTCCCTTTCTGAAATGTGTAGCTTGGAAACGAGGTCCTTTTAATGAAGCTTTTGAGTCTCACAAAATATGATTAATCTGATTAGTGGTTCAGACTCTTTTTATGCTTACATTAACTAACACAAAGAGCCCCCCTACAGGTTAAAGTTTAAATGTGGATTACCAGATAAAGCTAGTCCTGACGAGGTTTCTATGGTGCAAGGAAAAATTGAATTTGCCTTTCACCTCATTTCAGCCTTTGTCATCCTGGTTTTTGCCCTTCTCTCTCATTCACAGTGAAGATATTAATTTTGCAGTAAAATCTTTAAGCAATTATGCAGATAGCTTGGAAAAAGCAACACACAACACAATAAGAAAAGCTTAACTGAAAAATGGACCCCAGATATTCATTAAAACCAGATGGCAACATTCCTAGCAGCATAACTTTAGATGTTTGGACTAAATTTGTATTAATGTGCCAAAATCAGATGACAAAAATGAACCACCGTCATATGATTGTACATATATACCGTGTGTTATATTTATGAAGTAGTGAAGTATATAGCAACTAGTCCATGACTGTCTTTTTGATAAACAGCTAAGAAGGGCTATCCTTTCACACACAAACACATCCATCTTTAGATAGCATTCCTCTGTGGGAGGCTTGCCTTCAATTTAACAGATAATGAACTTCTTCAGATGAATCAGAAAATTGATAGTGGAATGAAGTTTAGTATTTTTCAGCATCTACTCATACAAGGACGTTTACAGTTTTAAAATGTAGTTTATTAAAATTGCTCATTTTTTAAATTTCTCATCAGTCTAGTAACTAGCTAATTTTTATCCCTAATCACTTTATTTTTTTAGATTATTTTTTGTTATTGCTCTTTTAGAAATGGCTATAGGAAATTGGAGAGAAATAGCACCTGCAAATAGCACTTAATTAAAAGCATGATTGTGTTTGGGGGCTTCCTACATATTTCTCTGAACAATGAAGATGGAAAAGATTTTTTTACTATTTTTTTTTCATGCTCCATATGATCCAATAAAACACAGCTAGCACAGCACACCAACTAGGGTAGACTACAGTCTCCCCTCAGTGAACACACATAATTCCCATTACTGCTAATGGGAGATGCAGGTCCCTACACAGAGGCAAAAGGGATCTATGTACATGCCATAAATATGAAAATATCTAGCAAGGAAAGAGATGTTTAGTTGTGACAAATTGCCAGGAGGTTTCTTTTTTTTCTTCCTGTTAATTATAGTAATTATTTATCTCACATTAGAATAGTCCCCTACATTTGCAGGGCACTGTGTGCAACATAAATAACCTATATTCACTGCTGAAGGGAACATACAATGTAAAGATGACAAAGAAGCACAATTGAGGCACTGGTGCATCATCCAGAGGAACAAGTTGTGATTCAAGGAGTTGAAGGGTGAGAGACCTGGCTGGGGACAGGGGGCAGTGTGAGCCCAGCTGAAGAGCTCTGACCTGGCAGAAGCGAGGTTGAGAGGCTCGGGGAGAGCCAAGGGGAAGCTGAAAGCAGGGGCGGGGGGGTCTGCCTGCCCTGCTGGAGTGATGGTGTGGGCTGTGAATGCCATCACTAATGAGAATTAGCAAAGGGATCAGAATAGGCAATGTGTCTGCAGTGCAGGGAGAAGGTGAGCTCTCTAGCAGCTGAAAGAGAGAAAGAAACAGTATGCAAGGTGACAGATGAAAGAGCTTTAGCTAAAGCAGATGGAAAATCAAGCAACTATTAGAGGGCAGCTTATCTAGGAGCTGGAGAAAAATGACTTTTTTTTGTGGCAGGCAGGAACACCAGTGGTTCACCACCAAGCCATATATCAATTTGTGCTCATGTACTTTGGCCTTCCCGTATTGTTGGCTTTCACTGTGCTCAAGAGAACCTAATTTTTAGCCTGTTTTGGAAACAGGCTTTTTATGATCACGCATCTCTGCATGATTTTTATACCTGTGTCAGGCTATGCTCTATTGTGGTTCTACTGGCCAATTTGTTCAGTTGAAATTGTTAGCATTAGAAGATGGGCTGTTGTTCTCACTATGGGAAAGGCTTCTTAGATATTAGCAGTCTTTGAGGACAGAGAATGTCCCACCCAGAGCATCACATTCAAGTGGAGCTTTGTACCTCCTTAGATCCCAGGAAATCTTGACTGCAAGTGCAAAGCCAGAGGAGAGCAGGTATCTTTCATTCTGCTGCTCATGGAAGTGCTTGCATTGTAACTGAAATTTAATCTGAATTCATTAAATGTTTATGAACCTGAAGCAATTGTGGAAAGTTTCAGTCAGTTGCACTGCAATTTCATTTGCATGGTTATTTTGAGAAAGGAACACTGAATATTGCGAAAAATATATTATTATTATTTGTATTTTTTGAGTTTTGAAGTTGGTCTCCAGTAGGGTACTGGAAACTTTTGGGTAATCTCTAGGATTTAAGAGGAACTGTTAGGACTTTAAGAAAATTCTGTTTTCTGAAAAGGAGTAGCTACGAGCATTCAGTCCTTGTGTTATCACACACTGTTGAATCAATTGAAAAATAACTGATGGCAATAACCAGTGGCAGGCCTCCCAAATTGTCAGCTGAGGGCTTCGTTATGTATTCTTTCCCTCAGAAGAATTACCCAGGAGAAGGCAGGGGGAGCGCAATTGCCTAAGTGCTGCTCTAGAGACACTGGAATGTGTTTAATTCAACAGAAGCTGAAGGCAGTTAGAAAGCTACATGTTCATTTCCATAAGGAAAAAAAGAAAACAGCAGAGATATTATCAGAGGACTTCAGATTACATGACTTCTTGAGCTACTCCAGAGTTGTAGCAAGTTTAGAAAAATCTCTTCACCTTTTTGGGCTTCCTCCGCCATGATGCTTATGTGTAGCCATGTAAAATGATAGGTAGTTTACAGCTTTGCCTTCCCTGGGGTGAAGCTGATTTACAACTCGCTTTGTGTGTAATTTGGCTACAGAGATGCAGTTTTACACCCAGCTTTTTCTTTTTGGCTATCGTGAGGACTGTAAAAGTGCTGTGGTCCTGGAATGTGAATGTTCTTAATTTGTTCCTTCTTGGAGATGCAGGATTTATGGAGACTGGTGATCGGCTGAGGTAATCCACTGACCTAATACCTAGACCTAGACTGATTAGATAATCTTTCTGAATGAATGTATATTTATTTTCCTGAGTCAATGGGGTTATTGTTTCTGAGCCAGTCTTGACTTCCATTCAGTGGAAAGATCGGGCAGCTGCTTCCTCCTTCTCTTTCCTTGAGGTCACTAATGCTTCAGCTAAATCATGCACTGAGAGATCTTGAAGTAGCAGACCTTGGCAGGATCTTAATTATTTTCTGGAAAGTGGACAGGCGTGCATCCATACTATTCTGCTTCTGTGCAGTAAATCTATACAACTAACTTTCTCTTTTTCTTACAAGCAGCGCTAAGTGGAATTCACTTATGCAGCAAAGTCCCAAGGCCTAAGTGCTTTGGTCTGGCAGGATTATTCAGGATTCCTTGATAGTCCTGAGTTGGTCTCTGCTGAGGCTGGCAGTCAAACATGTAAATGCTCTAAGTTCACACCTTCCAAGATGGGATTTGCCTTTCCCAGCAGGAGCTCAAACCTCCCCTTTCTGACTGTGGACATGTGAGTTTCCAAGCATGAACCATGCACGAACACACCAGTGGGCACAGTGCAAGTGAAACGGGTCCCCTTGCTGCACCTATCTGTATGGCAGGTACAACAATGTCAGCCCTGGACTGTCTCTGCTTGTCCTCAGCCAGGCGCTTTGACCTCTTGCATCATAGCCCTCAGCTAAAAGTTCTTATGACTCTGACAGCTGCTTACATCACTGATATCAATACTGCTGTAGCTCCTTGCAGCCCACTGCAATCAATATCCATTACCCTCTTACATTGGAGGATGCGGTGCTGGTGCTGAACTGACCACACGTAGTTTGAACTACTCATCTGGTCAGGATAGACAACACACAAGATAATGTCCCACATCCTGTTAGGTCAAGATACTGCGTTGTGTATTGTGTGAGCTGAGTACATAACAGCTTGATTTGTAGGAAGGCTTGGAATGGGATCTCTGTCTACTGGGGACCAAGAAGGACATAAAGCAGGTTGAATTGCTTTTCTTTCCCCACGTATACCTTTCCTGCATCAAAACTTCTAAGCTTCTACCCAGCGAACTGATGTGGTGGATACCTCATGGGCTATCCCCAAGAATCCCATGTGGCAACTATAATGATGGCATGTGTTACCATGCTTACGTTTTAATAATCTATTTTAAAATATGAATGACAAGTCTTATTAACAGGTATGGTCATAACAGTTAAAAGGAAATGTATTGATTTTGGAACACAGCTCTAGCACATCAGTGATAGCAGTGTGAGTATACGTAGAAAATCTGATGTCCACTGTCCTGAATATGCATCAAATTATTGCATCAATTAATAATAGACATTTGAAAAATGATTTATACTTTTTGAAATAGAATAGAACCTACCATAACAACTTTAGTTTCCTTCCTTCCTGCTTTTATTTGTGTGTGTGTGTGTATACACAGACACATGCAAACATTTTGAATATATAATGACAAAGAAGTGTGTGTGGATAAATATCTATCTATTTTATATAAATATACATACAATTTTATATATAATACAAGGAGAATGTGAGAGTCCATCTGCCTCTTCCAGAGGAGAAAACTGTCAGTAGGTTCATTCATCCTCTTCTGGTCATTAATTTCAAAGAAATGTCAGTCTGGCCTTTACAAAAATAATGTGCAATATAATTGTTTTTAGACAGGATTTTTTTAGATGACTTTGAAAGCAAACTGTAAAAACCTGTTTGAATCTATCATATGTTGTCAAGATAATTGATGTTGATTCTTACTTACGACAATTTCAGCTACAATTTAGTGCAATGGCCACATGTTTTATATTTGTTTCTGCATAGGTAGTATAAGTAGAGAGCAGAATTTTAACTTTGTGGCCTGGTTTTGATATTAAAAGTGGAAAAAAATTATTTGTCTGTGGGAAAGCTTGTCTAAACGAGCTTTATATAGCCAGCAAGTTAGCAGTGTATCTTTTTTGGCCCTCCCCCAAAGCTGTTGATTGCTTTCTGTGCTGGCTTTTTTTTTTTTTTTTTCCTCCTGGTCAGTTTGATATACATTCTGGTGCCTTGCTTGATGTTTCCTATTAAATTATAGGCACATACTGAATAGCATTGTTAAGTCTCACAAGTTGGAGCCCAGTTTTCTTACATAAGGAAAATCTCTTTAGATCCTTCAGGACAAAAAGCATCGTATATTTGGGCTCTTGCAAAGCGTTTAATAAACCATGAAAAGATATGACATCAATCCCACTAAAACACAAGGGCAAATGAATGATGTTACTGTAAATCTTTACATCAATCATGCCCTGGACTTTCGAAACAATATAGTTTTGTTTGCATTTCAGAAGTGACAAACAACTCTTCTGACTGGCTTAACATAGTCACTTTCCATTAGTCAAGACCAGAAGCAAGTCAGAATTAAAATGTGGCCCTTGGTTGCCAGGCAGCCGAGTTGTCTTGACATGGTGGTTAGTTTCCTTTTCATCGAGTGACAACAGTGAAATGAAAGAAGTTTTGAAAAACTTGATAATGGTTTTCAAAGGAGGGGGATAATTGGTGGGGCTAGCTTGTGCGGCTGTGTGTGGAAACTTTCGTCTGTGGTAAGGGAAGACTGTCACTAAAAATTTAAACTCTTGTACACAAACTTGACCTGGAATCTTCTCCAGGTTTTCACTGGTTCATTTGTAGAACACTTCTCTCAGCCCAAGGGGTGCTGGGATGAAAGCGTTAGGACAGATGGGTAAAGCCCCAAAGGAAGAAAAGAATCAATAGTTGTGATTTAATCCATCGGTGAAAGGGAGGAATTAAGTAAAATCTTTAAAATGGGGAATTTGTAAAAGATCTTTTGATAGTACCTATGGCTGAAAGTAATTTATTATCTGATTGCTGTTGAAAATTGATGGCATTTGGACGAAGAAAAGCATATTTTTAACACGTTTTGCCAGATATAAGCAATTTTCCTGCTGTTATTTTTTATATTCTCTAGACAATAGATAATTTAATTCAAACAAATTTCCCCGAGATGACAAAAACCTAAAGAATAACAAGATGATTGCAAGGTAAGCTTTTGCTGCTGAAGTTAATAATGCAAAAACTAATGAGACATTAATATTAATAATTATATAAGTTGATATGGAGTAATATTTGCGTTAAACTGTTATAAAAGTCAGATGTATGCAGAGCTGTCCGTATCATTCATTTGTTAAAAGGAGGGGGGAAAAAGAAGCTCAGCAAAATGTACCCATAATGAAAGAAGGGACCAATTAGGGTTGGATTAACATTCATGGTTATTTACAGTTGTTTTTGTACTTGTTCTTGTGCTCTGACTTCCTAAAATTTCACAACCCAAAGATTTAGAAAAATGGGGTTGTTTAGACGCGAGGTGCAATGAAGTGGCTGCAGCCATTGTGCAGACACCACCTCTCTCATTATACCCTCTCAATCAACACTCGGCACACAGGAAACCGCAATAAAGCCCATCTGCCACGGTTAATCTGCAGGCAAACCCACACCCATGTCTGTGCCCGTTACTCTCCAGCCTTATTATTCTCAGATCCAAAGCTTCATAAGGGATCAGCCAAAGTCCATTAAAGTAAATAATAGCTAGAAATGACAGGCTTAGCAAGGATTGGGAGGAAGTTGAAGACCAATCTGAGCTGTGAGCTCTGATTAATAGAGAAAAGCATTAGGAGAAAAGGGGAGAAAAATGACCTCAGCCTGCTCCAAAGAATTCCTGAACCTTGGTTGTTAGGGCAAGTGCTACCATCTGAGACGTTAGTGATCCTTGAATTTCCTTCACTTTGATGCAGCTCAAATGGGAAAATTTTGAAGGTTCAGCAAGGCCCCAGACCTCAGCTGGAAAGCCGTCTGGAGTCAACCCTGTCAAAATTCTCTTGTGGAAAAGAAAGCCTTTATTAGCTAGATTGCAACAACAACAAAAAAAAAAAACAAAAAACCACAGCTTCTAATAAGAAGAGAATGCATGCTGTAGATTGCATATACATTAATTATTAGAGGGTATTTAATTGTTCTCGTCTGTATCCGAATGTGTGCAAGAGATCTTTTCAAATAACAGTCTGAGTGTTTAAAAAAAAAAAAAAAAAAAAAGCATAAACAAAAAACTAACCTAAACACCTACTCTTTGCTTCTCATTCTGTTTTTCTTTGTTCAGCTTCATTTTTATAGACAATTTACTTCACTGACTAATGATGGCGTGCCCTGCTTGGGAAGGCCAGCGGATAGCATCAATGTTTGCAGGGATGTTACATCTGATGTTTACTCTACATTGTCTCAGCTGTTGTTGTACATGAGCAGATTGTAAAGAAACCCACACCAACCCAACCTGTGCAAGGATTTCTTTTTAAAGAAAATTACTTCTCTAAAATCAGAAGCATGGGCAGTTTGAAAATATTTTCCGTTGTTTCTTTGCACAAATTACATACCTCTCATCCAAGTACATGATTGGTATGTGATTTATTTTAATTATCAGGAGCCTGAACAGTCATGACTGATGCTAGTATTTATTTCTTTTAGTATTTATTTCTTTTTAAAAATCCATTGTGCAATTATGTTGATGCATGTTCCACAGCACCTTCGCAACTTTAGAGGAGCAAAGCCTGACAAGAAGGCTGTAAATGATTTCAGACCTAGCTAAGAAATCAGCGCCAAACTGGTCCATCTTAGACAGCAACCCAAGCAAAACTATTCACAGGCACCTGGTGCAGATGTACACACATTTCTCTGTCTCTGATGATTTAGGGGGGTAGATATTAATGACCTTAGTGAGGGCTTTCTGTCAAGGCAGCTCATGTGATGATGCATTCCTTCTAAAAGTTTATGTTGCACTGTGCAGTTTTCATACACGAGGTGGAGAAGATGGAGGTTAAAATGATGATGGTGCCATGATACTGTTGATAGCCTAGCTGATGCTCTGCTCATGTGCACGTGATGCAATTTTCATATTTTAATCTTAAGTAGAACTAGAAATGACAATTATGAAAAGACAAAATAGATACCACCAACAGCTGTAATTGCTGTCTGCACTGCTCAAGGATGAGCAAAAGACATAGTAAATCAATATTAAGATCTCTACATATGCAGGTATCACAACAAGGACATCATATAACATCATTATAAGAAAATCCTAATAAAATTTGGACAGTTATTCCAAAGAACACAGGATGAACATGTAGCTATCTAGTTCAGTGCACTTTCAGCTTGTGTCTTACAAGAAAAGAAATGCTTGCCTGTATAAAAGCATAACTGTCTTTCATAGGTGAGAAAAATCAAAGGAAATAGAATTCTTTTCTTTTCTTAGGTGAATATGTATTTCTTACTTTGCTTGTGAAAATTTCAATTTTTTTTTATAGAAACTGTTATAGGTGAAAGGGCACTGATTTTCTTTTAAAATAAGTAAATTGCTTCTTTTTGTTCTGAAATGTAGATGTCAAATTTTATTTGGAACATTTGGCCTAACTGTGTGCCTTCTTAAACAATTCTATATTAGCAATTAAAAATGTTCCTGTGTCCATGAAAATGTACATGATTTTCAGAAGAGTGGAAGCAAATAATATTACAGTGCAGCTTCTGCAAAGGCTTTCGTAGTAATTAAAATAGAATGAAATATGAAAATGTAGAATGTAAACAAGATATGTATGCCACTAAATATTGAAGAGAATTGAAGATAACTGAGAAAAAAAAAAAAAAACCACAAAAAAAACAGTGAATATAGACAGAAAAAGTAACCAAACTATTCTGCTATTAAAATCTTTACTTTTTTTTTTTTTTTCTTCAAATTTTCAGACCAGCACTACGTTACTGCAGGATAATATGTAGAAAATGTGCATATAAAGCAGGGCGCATCTCTTGGCACACACGTGAGGTTGCCCAAGGTACATTTCATTTTGACCATGCTCAGAGCAATGAATCTTCTGTATTCGTCTTTCCAAAGTACTGAAAGCACACGGCACATCATGGGTATCTCCACTAGTTTTTGGTGCTTTTAGTCACTAAAAGCAGTGCATTTTCACATACACTTTTTGTGTTGTTTCTAAGTATGAGGATGTTTAATGCCAATTATATGTACAGTACCTTCTCCTAAAAGCTCAGCCCCATGGCGGAGCTTTGGCTTTGAAAGTAGACCTTGCCCAGTGAATCAGGTAGAAACAGAGCGCTTCAATAGCAGTTTTACTCATTTGTGTAATAAAGGTGTAAGTAATGCTATGAATTTGAATGGCTTTGGAAAGCCTTTAGTTTGCGCAGAAATAGAAATAATGATCTCTCAGCAATATTCAGTCAAATAGTCCATTAATCAAAAAAGTCCATTGCAGGAACCAAATACTTTTCTATCTGTGGGAATTTAAAAAACAAACAAGCATAACCAGATTGTGATATTGATTCCATATTGCTCTGTTTATTATACAGGAACTCCAGCTTACAATTTCCTCATGTTATTGATAGTCTCCCCTGGATATTTTCTTGCTGGTTATATTCTTAAATATATTTGCAGCCTGCAGATATTCCTATAAATTTTGTTTATTTTTCTCTGAGCTCCTTATTCCTTACCAGAAATAATATTTTCAATGAAAGATTTAGTGTAGCCCTCTGCTTATAAACATGAGTTTGTGCATGCAGAGACAGAGATTTGCCCAATTTCAAAAGGTATACAGGATATGTATGTATAACATCTTGTATTCTTGGGCCATTTTATACGTGGTTCACCAAAAAGCACTGTGGTTTTTTTCCTTGTAAACCGCTGAGGGACTGTATTTTCTAGAACACAATCCACAGAATGATGTCAGCTCATGTTTTGTTTAACACCTGGTGTGCTGCAGAATCCTGTATGTATTACAAGTAACCGGACAGTTTTAATGAGTGGCTGTCTAGGTCTGTTTCAGTGTGGTGCTAATGGTATTGCTGAAGTTTACTTCTTTTATTGAATTTCTGCAGGAAAAAAAGCAGTCTGTGCTGGTGAGAGGATAATGGTGTATATTTTTAATAGAAACTGTTTACAATATTCAGTGAATAGATGCTGCATGAAAATGGAAACCTATCAATTTGGACCAAAAGCTAATGACTGTAAAATTTTCTGAGCAACCCTGAGCATAATTTGGCGAAGTTCAGGCCAATTCACTAGCCAGAAGGCATCTCTGGCCTTTCATTCCCTAGCATTTTTGACACCCATCACCTTAGAGAGCCAGTTTTCACTTTGCCCTATTTACTTGTTGCAAAAGCCCTATTTCTCCTATTACACTGCAAAGTGCCAAGCCAGACTCTTCCTTATCTCTCCTCTCTTCTTCTTCCTTCCCAGTATCAGAGATCATGAGTAGAGCATTTTTCCTAGGACCGTTAGGAACTTTTCCATCTGCTCCCTTCCTGAAAATGGAAAAAAAAAAAAATTAAATATTTGGCCTTTAGATGGTTTTATTTACATGGAAACAGAAATTGGTTTTAGAGCATCCTTGTCAAGGACTCCCACGAGCCTTTTACACACCCCAGGATAACCTCCAAGAGAGCAGGGACTTCATTCCTGCTGTAAACATGCCTGCAGTTCACCACCAACATGTCAATAACGGTAACAAATAGCCCCACTACGTCTGATACTTTGGGAGCCAAGGGAAGTGTACAAAAGCTATTTTTAGAGATGAAGCAGAAAGGTTCATTTCACCTCACGAGTAACACAGGACTAAAAAATGCATACTTGAAAATGTATGTTTCAAATAGGCACATAGAAGTTGGGGGGTGTCACAAATTTGCAGGAGTAAGAGGGGAGAAAATAAGTGCTATTCATCCTGCCATTATCGTACCAGTCTGTGTTCCTTTGGACAGTAATCATGGGACCCAGATGTTAAGGGTAAGTGATATTTTCCCACAAGCAGTTTCTGGCTCGTTGGCAGCTTTTGTCGGCAGTTGTGTTGGCAGCCCTGGAGCTGCCTCTGGCTCTGTTTTGTGCCTTTGCTCTTGATGGGCTGCTGGGGCTGCCCTGTGCCGGCTGGATGCCATCTCCCTCCGCCAGCCCCTGGGCTTTCTGGAGCTTTACACGGCTCAAATCCCCTGCGAATGGATAAATGGGCTCTTCAAAGGCAGAAAGGGAATCTCTTTTCTGGCTGTTGTAGACATTGGGTGAATTACTGCTCCAGGTACTTGGGGAAACTTCGTCCATTTTGCAATTTCTGGCTTCCCTAAGCTTTAATGTTGGTCTCAAATGTGCAGCTAGGTACCAGGCCAGGTGTTAGTCCTAGCATCTGCCTCTTTTTCTTTTGTTTTTTTTCCTTTCCTTTTTATATATCACTGTTACCATACCCTGCAGTCTTTTGCAAACTCTTTTTTTCAATTGTACCCAATTTATCCTGAATTACCAACATAACATTGTCAGTAAGAAAATCGTTATTTCAAATATGACTAAAGAAATGTTTTGCAGAAATAGCGAATTTTTTTTTCCTACAACTTATGTGTAACTTGGTAATGCCTTAAAAATTAAAGTATATGAAATAATTGTATAATTGTATAATAATTTTAGGTCACTTTGCATACTCTGCATTGAAAATGTGAATACATCTCTTAAAGTGTCCTTAAAAAATTGGTCCATTCATTAAATAAGGATGTCACTATATCACCAGTATACAATATTTCTTTGATATCATGATTTTATTGAAGAAAGTCAGAAGAGATATGTTTACAAAAGAGATTTATAAGTATGTTGCTTAGGCTTCTTAGTAAACCAGGGAATAACAAGGTATGTTTCTACATTTTCTATTTATTTATTTTTTTTACTCACTGCGTTCTTCATTTGTATCTGATTCAAAAAGATACATTCCTGGAGTAGTTATTAGCTTCTCCTCTGTGGCTTCCTAACTTCCAGGTTATTAATTCTGGATTCTTCATTATAACCAGTAAGTTGTGTGTTTATCAAATTATTACAGTAAAACCGCAGAAAATTCTCTTGTGGCTTCACCTGCAAAAGTGGATCTCAGGGTTTGTTTGGTTTTCTTTTCATTGCAAGTGCTCTGCGTACTTCCCAGTGACCAGAATTTGGGAAGATCACTTGTTAGATTTTATTGATATCGTGCATCGTTTTGTGATTACTTTTGTTCACAAAATCATTTCTGGGAAATTCATTCACTGAAAATGTTTATTAATTGGCTGTTCGTGTGCTGTTTGTTTGGATTTTGAAATAGAAATCATACACTCACTGGATAAAAAAACAAAAACCTTCTCAATCAATTTGTGAGAGATCTTTTGCACTTTGATGTCACCAAATCTGTGTAATTCTATCTCTGCCAGGAAATTACCACATGCCAGAGATTCTTCTAAGAAATACTGATAGTCCATATTGCTAAAAATGCATGATTCTTAAAATCTATTTTTACAAGGCTGACATCAAAGACCACTGTGTATCTTTTGGCCTTTGTGAGCTGCTCAGTACTATTTTTATTCACCATTAGTGCTGCAAGAATCTAAAGGAAGAAAGGGCTTTTGCAAAGAGGTGGTCTTGCTGGTTGTTTTTTGCATCTGTGTTGTTGTTTTTTTTTCTTCTAATTGTTACTGTTTTGTTTTGTGGTTTGGGGGCTGTGCTGTTTGGTTGGTTTTTGTTTTTTGTATATTTTTGGTGGTTTTTTTTTTTTTTTTTTGTCTTAAATCAAGCACTCTAAGAATATTTAGAATACATTTATCCTCCAGTTCCAGTTTGTTTCCATCAGTTTCAGGACACTGTGGCTCGCTCTCGCACAACCTGGCTCCCATGCCCAGCCCTCACAGGGTTCCTGTTCTTCAAAGATAGATGCCTATTATGCCAGGCTTTGTGGGGCTGCACCTGTGGATTTTGAACTGTGTGCCCTGTTGTTTTTTTAACATCCACTATGAAATGGTGAGAGAGATTGTCACGCTAAGTGTGTCCAGGCTGTACTATAAAATCATAACAAGAAAGGCCAAAAATAAAAAAAAATGAAGGAAAAGAATGCAGCAGCTCATATTTGCTGTGAGCACAGTCACTGGGCATACTGTTACTCTATTTCTGGAACATCTTTTCCAAAACTGCATCCCCCCTTTTTTAGTGAACTACCTGAAGGGTAACATGAGCGTGTCATATTGCCCGTCCACATGGCTGCCGGCTCCTTGTGCTTTCCTCGCTAAACTGATGTAATTAAGCAGAATTGTTCCCTTGCCTCCCCTGCAGCGCTTCAGTCCCGCAAAGTTTCTTCAAAGAAACCCCCAGCCTGGAACTGGTGCGGCTCTGCAGAGGGAAACGCCGCACTGTACTTCAAAGCGCAGAAAATCTGCAGCTGCCGGGAGCCCGTCTGCCCCAGGAGGTGTCACTGTTGGGACTGGCAGGGTGAGCTCCGGAGCTGCTGTTTGTTTTCTAAAGCCTGCTTTGACCGTGAGGTAGGAATTGACCTGTGCTACACCTCCCCTCCCCACCCCAGCCAGCCTGGGGAGAGGGGATCGCAGGTAAAACGAGCTGGTGGCTTCTGTGGAGGTGTGGGCATGTATGTAAGTGAGTTAAGATACTCAGCGTTCAGTTTTTTATTTTAAGAAATACCGGTTAATCCAGGCTGGTTACAAAAGTTGCTTTCCCTGTTCTCAAAGTGCTGATGAATCACACCAAATCAGGGAGAATATACCAGGATATAACTTCTACTTTTTTCCTTTTAATACTCTTTGAGGTGAAGAACAAATGATTTTGTGATATTTGCTGAGTAAATGTTTACTAACTAATGCTCTCTCTTTAGATTTACTAAATCATATGCTTTAGGAAAAAAGTGCGTACTTTTAGAGCACTCAAAGATTGAAAGTTTTCTAACCATAAATATAATGCAAATAATCTGCGATGCAGACACATATATATATGCACACTCACAGTAACGTCAAGATCAGGAATTATGATGATGACTGTTATATTTCATGGCAAAAAAGAAAAAAATCTTTGAAAGCTAAACATAGTTTTTGGAGTATACTGCAGCCTGAGGTAAGTTGCTTCCATGGTTGATTATATTCACCATCGATGTTTTGCATTTTATTTCTAGTATCAGTGTCATTTGTTTCAGCCTTCAGCTTGAGGCTTTTCTTTACTAGATCTTCCAGTTTGCCCATTCTCTGTGGGTTTATGTGTCAAGAAGTTCCAGAGCAGTAAGGGAAGGACTAGCAAGTTGCATCTTCTGCTTGGCAGTTATTACTTAACCTGATGGTTTGTGGTTGATATCTAGACATAAGAGTTCTAGGAATTAAAAAAAAAAAAAAGAAATGAAAAGTCATTTTAGTTTTAAATATCTTCAAACTCTCTTCATATTTTTGAGTAAAGGACAAAGCAGAAACTCTTATTTTCTCTCAGACAAACTGCTGATGTTTGCACAGAGCACACTGACCATTGCTTAATGTATGAAATTTTACTTCCAAGAACACAGAGGGAGGATTTTAAAGTTCTTTGTCTTTTTGTTGTCACTCTGGACAGTCTAGAGAAGCAAGGTTCCTCCATCATTCAGTAACTTCTTTTTCTTGTGCTCTTGATTTAATTTATCTGAGCTCTGATGTATGTTTTACTCTAGTTAGGAGAAATGCATGTATAAAATGCCACATACGTACAAGAATTTTAAATTTAAATGTCCTTAAATCCTGACTTTAAGGGGAACCCTGTGCACAAAGAAAACTGATTACCCATTAATTTTTAGACGTATAATCTTAAAATGCCTCAAAATGTCATAGAAGCAAATACATCACAGCCAGGATAAATCTTTATAGTCTTCTTACTTTTTTAAAAAAGCAAAGTTATACTGTATATGGTAGCTTCAAAAAAGCACAATTATCCTATGTTTTGCACAATATATTTATCAGTAATCCTTTCTGTGTGCGACTTTAAGATAAAAGCTTGCAGTTACTTCACTGCTTGCTTTTCCATGTCACTAACGAATGGAAAAATTGCACATTGAGAGAGTGGCCAGTAGAGGCCTCTCTAGATTTGCCTTATGATTAAGGACTCTCAGACTGCCTTGAATCAGATGCAGTTAGCAAAAGTACTTGAAAAGATTCTGCTGCGTGGAGCCGGGGGAAAGATCACTTTTTAATGCCCTTTTAAGTTGCAAGATGTTGATTAATGTTGCCCTTTACATTAATGATGTTTCAAGTAAAAGAAAACAAATTTAAAATGGATAAATTCTATTGAGGATACATTAATTAAACAGAGACTTTACCATATGCTGTGGCTGGAGTGCTTGCTGGCCTTTCTGTTGTTGTTACCTGTGTAAAATCCACCCCATCCTCTACATGAATGCCCAAGCTGAATAGCCATTTGAATGAAGGCTTTAGTTTGATTCGCCATACAAGGGGTACTGTGTCACTGTGTTTTCTTTCTAGGAGTCACTAAGTGATTTCTATATCTGTTGTCATGGTGATATAGCAAAGCAGGGGAAAATGGGGGCAACTCCAGGCTTTCTCTACACCCTCTGCACTAAGAACTAAGATGTTGTTAGCAGGCCTATAAAACATTGGGCTTTATCTGAGCCTTCTTTTTGTTCTCTGATTGTCAATAAAACTCATTTTAAGGGTAACAAGGACATCTAAATGTCATCTGTCACAGTGTTAGAGAGATTAAGTTTGTTTAGGAACTTGTGCTGGACAAAAGGCCACTATTTGTTCAGCAGATACAAAGCAATGTTGGCCATCAGCAATCTTGATTTAGAAGGAGGCCACATGGAGCATCCAGGAAAGATCAGCTCAGTTGCAGGTGATAGTAAGAGGCTCCTTGACATCACAGCATTTTAAACAGAACCAAAACAAATATGTTTTTGAGTTAGGAGTGGTTTCATCGGGGTTTTGTTCCTTTGCAGGTTTTTTGTTACTGTCTGCATTGTAGACAGCGCATTACTGGAGAAGCTGCATAGACCTGAGGTAAGCAAACAGCCATTGACAGCAGACGACCTGTTTAAAAACATGACACACACACCTGATAGTCCTTGAATGAATAAGAAAAAGAAGGGGGAAAGGAGGTTTTTCGTGGAAAATCCAACAATAATAAGTGCTGCATTAACTCAGCATTTACTCAATAATGAGGCTAAATGGAAAGTACAGATTAATGAAGACATTGGTGTTATTAAAATCAAATCCTGTGGTTCATATGCTTTTCTTAATAATGAACATTGTGGCTATTGGAGAGGAAGAACAGGATTTTTTCTATTAATTTGGCACACATCCCAGATCTCATTCAACCAGAACCTATCCTGTGCAAAATGCAACCCATGGCCTTTATGTTCCACAGTCTTTCCGTTTTATATTTGTGTTAATCCTGAAAATAAGGCTTTTCTTTTTTTCAAATTAAAGAAAAGCAAAGGGTGATCTTTGTGCCTAGATATTAATTAAATAACATAGACCAGCTATGTTGAGTCTAGTACAAAGGTTGCTTGAAAAATGTCCCTAGTATGGACATTTGATGGTGTTTATTGCACTGACACTGTTTTTGCTCCTAATGTTTGTGTTTGAATGGAAACATGATGTGTAATGCTGACTGAAATATTATATGGCTTATTGTCTGTTTAATGAGATTTGTAGTAAAATATCCCGATCTCATATCTTGTGAGGTAAAAAATAATGTAATCTCATTTGGTAAGATTGCTATAGTTCCAACACCAAACAGCAGGATTTGAGATGCAACTGAACAATGGAGTTGGCAAAGCTGAGCACTCATTTCACAATACACACAAAGGAAGCTGCTGGTTTGACATGTGGAAGGAAGCTGCATGTCTTACTTGGTGGTAGGTTGTTTGCATTGTGGCAGCACCAACTGCTTAGCGAAATACTTCCCGTTATTGTTGACCTAGTGTTTTCTCCAGAGGTCTGCAGAGTGAACATATGTAGAGCATGTGGTGTGGCATGGGAGAGAGATGTGGCCCATAGGAACGGCGTCCTTGTCCTTTTGGGTCACTCAGAAGTGAAAAGCGTGAGGGAATGCTGCTGCTCAGTGCGGACTTTTGTATGTAACAAGGTCTCCAAAATCAACTCATCAGTTTGGTTCTGCACCTGGAAGGGAGCAACCCTGGCTGAGGAAGTAAGAGCTCCTTTAGTGTGTTCTGTAAGTTTCCATTCTCTTCATATTGCCAAACTGCACTCATCAGTGAAACTAATCGTAAACACTACAGTAAATATCCCAGACAGAAGCCATGTCCAGTACTGGAAGGTGCCTGTTTCATCCCCGCTCTGGGATAGCATCAGAAGAACTTATACATGTGTAACTGTGTACAGTAAAACTCACTGTAACAACAAAAAATTTGCTACAAAAAATTTGCTTTCATTGTAGCTGAAAAGTTGTGTTGAAGTTGCTGCTATAAAGGATAGAAACCACCCTCAAATTTTACCATTTTCAGTGCATCCAGAGGCTGGGGCTCCATTCCTGACACAGAGGGAAGCCAAAGGGTGCCCGATGGGAGAAGACAGTGTTGCTGTCTTGTCTCTTTCTATATCACTATGTCCGGGGAATGCAAAATTGTGACAGGGAGCCTCTCTACCACCTACTGCTTCCTCCTGTGAAAGCGGCTTTCCCATCCAAGCAATTTACATGGTTTTCTGACCTCTCTGTGACCAGGCTCTTGCAAATTACTTATTACCAGGAGGCCAGAACCCAGGCTTTAGTATTCAGTATTGGAATCAGTTGGCAGGGGGAAAAAACATACTGCAAAGATGCTGTGAGGGGAAGGAAAAAAAAAAAAAAAAAGAGGGGCTTAGAGGCTTTTTCTTTGCAGAATCCTCGATGTTTAATGGCCTGCCACTCTCCTGTTTTCTATTGTTTTTTAGGTATGTAGTTCAGCCATGCCAAAGACTCCACAGTCTGCACTGAACTACAAAACCAGTCCTGGTGCAGAAGCTAGGAGGTCTTGCTCATCTTCTTCTTGCACTGACGGCACTTGCTGTGGAAAAGGTATTCCCTCAGTTTCCCTGTCTAGAGCAGGAATTTTAGCATTCATGAAACATTCATGGCACTTTTTGGGACCCATGTGCGAAGGGCAATTTGATGATGTGAAATGCTTTCTTACTGTGGAGGAAGCTCAAATGGAAGAATAAATGAGTGATGTTAATGCCCAGCCAGTTCTATGTGTAAATTTAATTTTTATGCTTCCTTCCTCTGTCTCTGCAGAGGCAATTTTGTGCAAGTTGTCTCCTTGACATCATTGGGACAGCTAAGCCCTACTCAATGTGAGAAAGGGATGCAGAATTAGGCCTCAGTTAGGAAATGTTTTAGGGCCATCAAAAGCCTGACCCCTTCTCTGCCTTCAAAGGACATGTTGCTAAGTATTATTAGACTGTTCAAACTGGGACACTCATAATAATGCTGGGAGCAGAAAGTGCTCAGCTTCAATAGACATTTTGCATTGGTAAGGTCTCCAGGAGCAAGCGAGCAGCCTTTGAGCTTCCCACGTGCTGTTGGGAATAAGTGGGCAAAGGTGCCTGCGAGTCTTTAGGTGCATAGAACTGTTCATCAGGGCCTGGATGTTGATACCTTCCTTGCACCGAGAAGCAGCTGTGTTACATAAGGTGTTTCTTTTTTTTTTTTTTTTTTTTTTTTAATGTGAAGTAAAGCCCAAAAGAGTCAGTCCTGTCAGCTGGTGAGTGCCTTCAGCATCCATTAAAGTGAGCAGGAACAGAGGGCATTTGCCCCTGGTTGGCAAGTGTAGACCTTTAATGTTAAACGGAGAAATTATCTGGTTTTACACCAGAGACTTGAAAGTTGTCTGAAAATTCTACCTATTATTAGAGCAGCTGCTCAGAAAGGAAAAGAGGAATAATAAAATTACTTCCTCAATTTCTTATCTGCCGCAGATATTAGATGTGGTTATATTTGGTAAGATGATTTCTTTGGTAATGCTTATTTCAATATGGTTTCTGCTTGTGATTTAAATAATAAAACAGCAATTAAATAACTATGCTACAAGGAGAAAAGTATTGTCATTTATTTGAACATAATGGAGCTGGAAAATATTTTAGTAGTAGTATTACATTGTATGATTGTATGGAATGCGTGACCGTAATGAGTTTAATGTTGCATTTTAAAAAAACAATCCAGTTAAAGAAGTCATTGTTTTTATAAAGTTTATTCTTACAAGTAATAAGAAAAAATTAGCAAGATAGCAAAAAAGAGTTTTATTATATTTTGTAACTGTTCAGTTACTGTGAATTGTTAAGATTTGTAAAGATCTTTGAAGATGAAAAGCTCTGTGTAATATTATTATACTGGCTTGGAGAAAGTAAAAGGAAAAACCCAATTCATCCTGTTATAATCCTTTTAGAAATTTTAACAAATCCAATAGCTTTCAAGTAGTGGAAATATTTCAGAAAGTGCCACCACCACTATTGCTGTTGCTCCAGGCTGTATTATCACATACCATAGCGTGCATGGAAGCAAAGCTTAACTAAGGTCATTCTAATGAATTTTGAACAGTTACATGGACTTAATTTGACTTTCTGTCCTGTATGAAAGGCAACCTCTTCATGCTGCAGCACCCAACAGAAAACCCTGAGTCGTCTTATCAACCTCATGTGCATTTTTCATCAGCTGAAAGAGCTGCAAGTAATGCTCAGTCTGTGAACTTGGTGCACATGGGCTTTTCCCATCTCCAATATAGGGAATGAACAATGTTGTGGGGGCTTCTTTTTAGCCTGAAAGAAGCTGAAAATGCACTGTCCACACTTTCTGGTTTCATCCTTTCATTTTTCTTACCAGATTTGCTTTGCCAGCTATGATAGGATAGTTTTTTGCCAAATTCCTTTGACATCCACTCCCTCCTCCCCTGCAGCACAAGAGAGCTGTGAGACTTCAGCAGCATTCCTGGAAGCCCTTGCCCTGCTGTTGGTAGAAAAGACACCTTGAAATCCTGATCTCAGGAATTCCTGCCAGGTGTGGGTATCTGGGAGCTGGCCTTGAGCCCTCCACACCTCTAATGTAGGAAATCTACCACCGGGAGCTGCTTTAGAATCATAGATAGAATCACAAGGCTGGAAATTACCTTCAAGACCATTTAGTCCAACCATCCTCCCATTACCATTTTTACCACAAGCTACTAAACCATATCTCGTAGCTCCTCATCCAGATAATATTATTTTAGACCCAGATCCTTTCTCCCACTGAGTTCTCTGCTGGGTACTATGAAGAGTGTGTGAAGCCTTACTATCTTTTATAATCATAGAACCTTTAATGTTAGAAAAGACCACTAAGATTATCTAGACCAGCAATCAACCCATCACCATGATAAACACGATGCACAGCCTTGGGAAGGAGGTTGGTGTGCCTGAAGCTAGGATAAGTCCTGATGATTTAACATCCTCTCCAAATATAAATTCTTTCTATTTAGTGAGAGTATTCTTTATTTAAAGAAAATTTAATTGCGGTAAATTGTTGCTCTCAAAGAAATCCAGCATTGGTGAGCTCCAGTTAGTTGGAAATTAGAACTTCTGTTCTGCATGAAATAAAATACAAAAATAAAATTATTATAGAATCTTTAGAGATGGAAGAGACTTTTGAAGGTTATCTAGTCCAACTCCCCTGCAATGAACAGGGACATTGAAGCATTCCTGAGATTTGTGTGTGTGTGTGTGTGTGTGTGTGTGTAATATGTTAATTCATGGTAATTAAAACTCTTTATTTTGATAGCATTCGAGTGTTTCTTATCTAATATCTGCCATACACAGCAAAGGAACTTGAATCAACACTAAAAGGTTTAAATTAAGTGTTTTCCTTTCTCTGGAAAAGTTTGTTAGATTTATACATTTGTAAATGTTGTTATAAATACTTTGCTTCCATTTTGACTGCATGGCACTGTGATGGAAAACAGAAAAAAACACTCTCATCCACCTACCATAGTTTAATTATGAAACCAAAATAATAAGTTTCTCTTTATCACTGTTGCATTTGCCATCTTTTCATTTCAGTAAATCCCTTGTTCTTGGGTGAAGCTCCTAACCTTTCCCAGCTATTCAGTTTTCATTCTTGGATCATGCCCTTCTTATGTGTCTCCTTTCTAATGTAAATAACCCTGTGCTTTCAACTTCTCTTCAGGTGAGGATTTTTTTTCTAGGTTCTTGTCTACGCGTAATTATCTTTTTTATCAGCTCCCCTTTATCTCTGCATTATCCCTTTTGAAAGAAAGTGATCAGAAATGTTTCTGCATTCTTGAAATGGTTTTAACGTTGTAAAGTCATTTCATATTTTTATTTTCACTATCACATTTTTGCATCATATTTGCTGTTTTTTCAATTCAATTCAGTGATATTGTTATTGATGTCCGTGTCATCCGTCTCCCTGAAGGGACTTGAAGTGAAAACAATCTAAAGTTCACTATAAAATAAAAAAACACAACATGGATATTTTTGTTACATTGGTACCTCATCACACATCTAGCTTACATTTCTCCAAGGGTGAGCCATAGTCATCCCTGATTGCTGGAGGTATTTAGCAGCTTCTGTTTTTGTTTTAAATTCCAAAGCTTTTCCCTGTTTTGCCAATAGGTTTGCAAACCTTTTGACAAACCTATGCCAAGGTTTGCATAACGAATCCAGGTGCACTCTGCATTGCTTTTGATTCTACAGCAAGAGCGGCATGTAGCTGTAATTTTATTCAAGTCCCCAGCACCATTCTGTTTAAATTGCTCTGCATTTGTGTGCTAGCTTTTTGCAGTTCACCTGTCTGCACATTCTTCAGGGTATACTGAATATTGCCAGGCTGCTAGGATGCTTAATGAATTCTTATCAAAATGTGATTGTCTTCCACTGTCTCACAGGAAATTGCAGTAAGACTGAAAGTAGAGTGTGTTAAGGCACCTGTATTTGAGATGTGTAAGAGTTTTGCTTAAACGTTCAGTTCTGTTAGGAATCTGGGGAGAAGAAAGGCTATGAACAATACACTGCTTTGTCCGTTTTGTCCCTAGAAATCCTCCTGGGCCTTTACCTTTGAGATATTTGAGGTGTCTTATGATTTGTACAGCAGAACCACCAGCACCTGTCTTTGAGTCAGTACAGCCAGCCAGTAAAAATAATCCACATTCTACCCCTCAGAGTAGCCTCAAATAAATAGCATAATAGATTTTTCAGTATTGTTTACAATCTGGTACACTGGATATTTGAGACATAGGCAGCAGATGCATGACGAACCCCCTGGTAGTAATGGGGTTTCTGAATTTGGTAGTTACTACACCTTCTTGTCTGTTCAATGCTCAAGTTCACAGGCAGCATCCAGTGAAGTCAGTTTGCAGAGAGACAACATTGCAAGCTCTTGTGATTAAACTTCTACGTTACAGATATGACCCATCTTAAATTACTCCTCTGGATTCATTGCAGTAAGTATTAACTTCAGTGGACTTTAGCTCAATATGTACAACTAACCATTGAATCATTAAGTTTGGAAAAAAGCTCTAAGTTCATCCAGTCCTACCATCCAATACTGCCTTCTAACCACATCCCTGAGTGCCACATCTCCACAGTTCTTGAATACCTCCAGGAACAGTGACTCACCACCTCCCTGGGCAGCCTGCGCCAGTGCACCACCACTCTTTCTGAGAATAACTTTCTTCTAGTATCCAACCTGAACTTTCTCTGGCAGTGCTGCATGGTGTTTTGGCTTCCTTCTCTGGACTGACGGAAGAGAGTTGCAAGATCAACTCAGACATTCATCAGTGGACACTTCTCATTTCCAGATATCGAGCATGAATAGCTTTAGGTGTGGATACTCGGATTGTTTTAGTTCTCAGAGCCCTTTGCTACTTTCTGTTTGCATTCAGGTTATTCAATGAGATAGTTTATTTCTTATCAGCTCTGCTAAGGTATAGCCACCCTGATTTTTTTCCCAAGTATTCTATGGCTTTTTGAATGACCCCTTTTCTTTAAATAATGAATACTTCTCCCCTCAACTGGGGACTTGTCTGAGATTGAACACAGTGTGAGACCAGCACCTAAAATCTCTACTGTTAACTGTTAAGTCCTCAGAGCTGTCCAAAGAATTACATGGCAGCACATACCCCCCACTTCTAAACAGCAACAAATGTTGAGCAAGAAAGATTTGAGAGAGCTAAATTATCTTGTTAAATTAACTGGAACATTTTAATTTTTACTAGAGTTGAGTGAGCTTGAGTAAATATGACGAATTGGAAGCTCACTTCATTTAGCAGACATCAAACACACGCAGAATGTTGCCCAATTTAATTTAGCCCTGCCAAGCCAGGAAAATGCTTGTGAAACATCAGTGAACAAGAAAGGAGCTAAAATTTACTCTCAGTTGAGAATGCCTGCATAAATTCTCTTGACATAAGCTGGGGTTCTATATGTATATATGTATATATATCATAAAGCTTGCCTAAAGGAAAATCCTCCAAATACCTGCAACCATAGACAATTTGTGCTCCTATGAGTTATTCCCAATGAAGTCAGTAATAGCATTTCCTATTGTTCTAAATGGAATATATAAACTCCTGTCTGACGCCCCGAGGTTTATCTCCTTTTCCTCTACTGTCTCTTATCAAACACATACCGGCACAGTCACTTGTTCAGTCATGCTCAGTGGAGTGGCTGTTTCTTTCTTTCTTTCTTCTTTTTTTTTTTTTTTTTTTTTGGCTTTATACCTTGAGCTTAATGGGCACATTTTGTGAAGAGTGAGCCAACCAGGTAAATAGCTGCTACTATGGAGCTTAAAAGCTACAGTTCTCAAATTAGGAGATGCTTTTTGTCAAATAGGCCTCTGTAGCTCTAATATTAGTAACAAAACAAGGGCTTTTCAGACAAGAAAAAAATCTTTAGTCTGACTCTGTATCACACTTAACTCTGTTGCCTTGTCAAATATGTCAATGTTCATATTATACAGCAGCATTCATCTGTGGATGCAAAATTGCTTTACAAGTATTACCTCTAGAATAGTTTTAATTTATACTTAACAACCAGTTCTACAAGATACTACTGAAGAAGAATCATGGCGAACTATTTTAATAGTATAAATAAATTATAGTGATTTATTTGCTTTCCTGTTGCTCCTTAGAAGAGTGAACTCCAGAACAATGCTATCAAAACATGCTTCAAACAGCTTTTTCTCTGTTCTAATGTCATGTCCACACACGTCCACAAAAATTTATGTTTGTTCTGTTCCAGTTTCAGCTTCTCTACTGCTTTACTTTGTAAGCATCCTCCAGTAGAGCAACAGGAATGAAGCATGCAGGAGCTGGATAATGCCCAAGTTGGGGCATTATGATCTTGTGTACATTCAGTAGGCAAAAAAAGTCATCCCTTTTCTCCAACTTGCTTATGAAGTTTTATTACTTTTTATATGCTTCAAAAACATTAGCTAAAAACATTACTGAAAGAGTTTCTCGTATTGGGGATATGCAACTTCTGCCTGTGTTTTAAGGCACTTTTATTGAATTTTTAAGCAAATTTGTTTTGAGCACACTCTTGAATTTTATGTTTTCTGAGGACAATGCTGTAAGTCTGCATGGAGAAGGGAGATGTCACAGACGTATGCTGTGAGTTTTGAAGTGCTCTAGGATGTCTCACACCGTTACCTGTCTGGAACCAAAAATAGCAAATTCCTTACTTGCCAGCTGATAGCAAACTGGACTTCAGTCATTTGTTATCTTAGTTTATCAGTTAGCTTATTAGTTATCAACTATTAGATTTTGTGGGCATCCCTTTTGCTCAATGTGCATGTAAGAAAAGTTAATACTCTTGTGTTAACAGAAGGAAACATTGAGGTAAAGAGAAACAAAGTTTCAGGGAAGCTGTCTTTGGTGCTTCTGTTCTTGTGTTTCTGATGGAAGTGTTCTGGATGTTGAATATCAGAGTGGGCACAGGCTCGCAGAGCTGATCTGATCTATCTGATACTTAGAAAATCTGGATTTTGGAGTCCAAAGCTGAGTTCCCAAACTGAAATTAAGTCAGAGGCACTTGTTTTTGTCAGGGAGGTGCACAGAGGCACCGAGTGGGAAGGCATTTGGACTGTTCACCAAGGAGCAGTTGAGCAGCGTTCTGTTGGACCACTGTTAATCTTGCTGGTGATTTGGTAAGAGTGCTTTTGTGTGCTGCGAAAGCATAGGGCCTGTGCTTTCATCTTCTGAGACCCATTTGCTGTTTTGGACTGGCTTTATTTTTGGTCCTCTTCAGGGTAGTATTTCTGCAGATAACTGAGTGGTTTAAGAAAGCTCCTACTCAGATACTTAAGCCTAAAATAATTAGATGTGTTTCCAGGGTGATGTTTAAACATTGGTCTTCTATTTTTTGAAAGCAGAGGACCCAGACCCACCCCAGTACTCCAGGTTATGTCCTGTCTTATGGACTACTACAGAATCACTAACAGCATCGCACACAAAGGCACCACGGGACTCCCACCGTCACCAGAGCTCTCCGCCTGCCTCTGGCGCTGGGCTGTCAGAACCGCTTCAGCTGAAATCAAGGTAAAGAATCAGCAGCACTAAATACTGCAGGACAAAGGCATAAACTAGCTTTGTAACCCTGGGCAACCTGGATGTTTGCTGACTGACAGTGTGAATGACAGCGCAGTTGTCAGTCTAAAATATCATCCTCTAATCATTCCAGATGTCACCCGACAAGATGATGGCTACTAAAAAGGGGAATAATTTGGGAAAACTCATAAAGCCCATTATCTCCTGCTGAAACCATTTCTCTTTGCCATTTCTGAAGTCTCTGCAAAATAGATCCAGAATCCTGTATGTAGCACGCGACTGCTTTATTAAGAGACAGCACTTAGAACTCACAGAGCACTGCATTGCATTCCTGGGGAAACCCAGCTCCAAGCTATGTCACTTCTTCAGGTCTTGACAGGTGATTCCAATCTGTCCATGTAGCAAAGGAGAAATATTTCACCTGTTCCAAAATACAACAGGAAGCAAAAGGCGGTTGATGCAGTTGCTCACATGCACAGCCTGGGAAATCAGACAGAGAGGCATCAAAGTGCAGTTTCTGGCTAGGATTCTTATTAATATTTTTTTACCCTTAATAAAGAAAGAAACATCTGAAGATGTTGTTAAGGCATTTCAATTCTTGCTTCATTTATTCAATTGCATTTTAATTTCAAAATGAAAGCTGGATTCTAAAGTTCTGTCTGAAGGCAAGGATATACATAAAGGGAAAATAACAAGTAAAAGGAGAGAATCTCTTGTGGCAAAACATAGCAGAAGTGTGGAGGAGGGGAAAGCAGGAAAGGAAGAGAGAAAATTACTAATGTTTTGCAGGCTTAGCCTGAAAGTCAGAATATAGTTTGTTGAAAAAGAACTGTGAGGAACCCTAAACTGATGAACTGTAACTGGCTGTATTAATGACATAAATTACATCTGGAAGACTTCTATTGATCAGTATCTAGAAGGAGATTCCAGCCGGAAAATTCTCTCATTCCTATAACTATCTAAAGGAAATGCAATGAAATAGAACAGCCAAAGTTTGGCGAAGAAAGGGAAAGTAAGTTTAGAGCAACTGTTAAACATCTATGTTGTGTGGCTGTATTGGGCCCAGTTCAGCCATTTGCACTCATACTGGCTAATAACTCCAATTAATTTCAATGAATGCAGTGGAATCACTTACATAGTAATAAAATTGGGAATAATAAAGGCACAAGGATGTAGTAATTTGTCTTAATAATTTCAGATTGCTTGCTAATTCTAACACAGGCATTGTAATTACGGGAGGCACGGAAGAATTCAACCTAAGAAAATGTAGATTTTTTTTTTTTATCAGTTGTATTTCTATTAGTATACCCTGAAAGTAGTTTGTTTCTGAACTGCTAAGTTGCCCTTGCCAAAACTTCACTTTTTTTTTTTTTTTTTTTTTAATGTGGTAGTTACTTTCTCTTCTAAATTGTATCTGGAACATAGCAACAAATGTCCAGTTACTTAGGTGTACATAAAATCATTTGAAACTATGAGCACCGTATGACTCTATTGAGATGGAAAGTCTGAAACATCAGGCTGCTAAGAAGTAAAAATAACACATATTGAAAAAAAGTCTGCAGGAAACTAAAAAGCCATTTTAGACAGTTGATTATTAAATTTATTGTTTTATAGTGTAAATTTATTTCCACTGCCAGTGGAAATTTTAAAATCACTTCTCTTCCCTCTGATATTTCCACCACTTGTTTCTTTTTCTTTTGCTTATATCACTAGAACTATAGATCCAATGAAGCTTGTTAAAGGAGCTATAGGGCTGGCTTACATTGGTTGTTGATTTTCTTTTACGAAATTTGAAAGAAATTTGTGGAAACAATGCTATTAGTTATCTTTCTCTTTGGAAGGTCATGCCCTTAACTATGAATTTGTTCCTGTTACTATGTCTTTGTGTGTTGTGCTTTGAACAGGCTGATGTGCATACCACTAAGTATACAAATTGCATCTGCCTATGCTTCTGCAGGATCAACGACTCAGTAGCCTTCTAATCGCAAAGGAGTAAAATGAAAATAATAATGATTTTAAAAATCACAACTGAAATAATGATAATTAAAACTACATTGCAGTTAGTTATACCTTGAGGCTGTGCAGCTAAACTTAGGTAACCTTTAGATCAACCCTTGGTGGCTGAGCAGTTGCATGGTGCATTGTGGTTCCTTCTCTGGAGTTATAAACTTCTCTGTGTTGGTCCTTGGGCAAGTACAGTGCAGTGAATGCTATTCCAAAGAATTTCCTCATATTCTATCTTCTCATGGATAACCATCTCCATTTTGTCCCTTACTATCCTGGTGACAGGTTAGTAAGCATAAAGAGAGGGCTGTGAGAGCACTACTGGCCTACAGCAACCTCTGCCAAAGGAATACTCAAGCATGCTGCGTAGTGGTGGTTGGGAAAGATGCAGCCAGGCAGAGAAATCTCCAAGTATAAGCTGGGTTCCTCTGCTCTTCTCATGTTCCTGCCCCTGGCTGCTGCTGGAGGCAGTACTCTGCTTTAGAGACCTTTGGTCTCACCCAGCCTGGTTGTTCTTCTGCTAAAACTTTTATGCGCTTTGATTTTTCTTCTGTTTTCTCTTGATAGGTAGATTTCTAAAGGATAAAAGGGCCGGAAGAAAGTTTCTTATCTCTTTTCATACTTCTATAGTTCTTATTTTACAGTCTGTTCACTTCCTAGAAAGAGGAAAGAGAATGTAGATGATGAGAACAAATACTGTGGCATCCCTGCCTGTCTGAGGCTGGTAATCTAGCCAGTCACCATCCCAGCCTCACATCCCAGTTCTCCCCATGGTTTCGGCAGCATTTCCTGCAACTTTGGTTGATGGATACCAGAACTGATAGAGAGTTATGAGAAATGAGTTGATAACCTTGCAGTCTGTCTGCATTTTTCCAGGACTTTGGAAATTTTATCCAAGTTTCCCATAAAATAAGGTTTCTGTAGAGCAAGTTGGAGAGAAAATGTTTTGCAGGTTCTCTGCTAAAAATCTATTTTAGAGAGTTCTTTTCTGATTCTGAAAACAAATTTGCTATGGAACAATGCTTTCTTATGTTGTATTTATTGTGGGAATTCTCAGAAATGCCAGGAAAGAATTATCACAGCATTGTAGCTGAAATTCCTCACAGTTGTGTGCTTAGCACTTCCTAGTTCAGGCCCTGTGGCAGCATATTCTTTTCTATTCACTTATTGACTCTGTGAAGCTGAAATTAATCTAATCCTTACTATCTATTTGAATAAAACTAAGTTCAGATCTGACAAAATAATTGCATTTATCCTTATGTTTCTTGATTTCAGCCTATTTGTATAAGCACAGTGCTCTTCTGTGAAGTTTGGATAGGAATGTACTTGAAGGTGTTACTAAACTAAGTCTTAAGAATGGATCCATTGCTATACTTGAGGGTTTGTTGTTTTTTTTAATTAACTGTTCTTTTTCAACATTACAGCATTGCAGTCCGCATTTTGAGAATAATCAAGTGCTTTGACTATTTGTTAGCTCCCTTTATATTATATTGTATATTTAAAGGTTAAAGTATGTCTTGATGAAAAAGTATTTGCCTTTATCTGTCCATTGCCAGTCTCTCAGTTGCTTCACATAAGAAAAACCTTTCTATTTTGACTGCATTTTTTCATTTCTCACCACTAAACTTTGCTGTATTTTGCACCATATATCACTTTGGTATTATGCATTAAAATCAGGTTTAAATTTTGACTTATCTTTATTGTATTTTACAAGGAGAGGGATTTTGCATACTACTATGTTTTCCGTTAGAACACAGCTTTAAAAAAAAAGACTTTTAAAAAAAAGTCTAAAGTAACTGAGTCCATACTTTGTCTCCTTGAAACATACTCTCTTTAAAAAAGGTTTGTGTAATTTTACATAATTCTTTTGGCAGGAATGTTTATTACCCAGCTGTGTGAAATTATTAACGTACCTCTCAGGCTGCATTTTCAAAGATCAGTAATATATATATATATATATATATATATATATATATATATATATATATATAAATCTCCTTGAGGGCCCTTGGTATATACTTTTTTTTATTAGAGACACTCATTCCACTTCAGTAAAAGGATGACACAAGATGTTTACTTAAAAAAGAGTCTTTAACATCCTCCTGAGAATGTTTTGATAGAATGGCATACATTTGGTTACAATTAGTAAGTCAAACAATTTGCCATTGTTATCTCACTGTGTTTGTCTAGAGCCTGTAAGGAGCTTTCAAAAAATATCCATCTCTATGTTGCAGTTAATTGACTGCATGTTCAGCAGCATTATTCTGTTTTATAAACTCCCCCTTCTCTTAGTTTAATCATAGAGATTTGAAACTAAGGCATGTGGTAGAAAGCAAAAGGGAATACTGGCACAGCTAAGCATAAGGATATATTGTACTTCTATAAAGGGTAATATTCCCATGTGTGGGGAAAAATACCGATGTATTCCTGCTACTTCTGAGTGCAAGATGTTGTACCCGAGGGCTGAAAGTAATAGTTGCTGGTGTGAAAGTATTCACCAATATCAACTGCAGATGAATGCTCTTGGAGCCAGCTGAAAACTGAGTTAATCATATTTTAGCTTAATATTTGAACATGACGTCTGTTTGGAATAATAAATAGTAATGTTTAAGTTATTCAAACTTTATTAGCAATGTAATTGAAAGATTCAAATCTCTATCACACACCTCTGCTATGTTGTAATTTGTTTGTTTGTTTGTTTTTTGCAATTTTACATGTAATTTGCAATTTCACTTTCGCTTTTATATATTAGCTAAAATGCATCTTTCTCTGCGGCATATTTTACTTTCTAAACAGATCATGAAAAGTCTTGGCTAAGATAACTATATGGATTTTTAGAGAGATGTTTCTTGGCAAGTACATCCCATGTTGCCACCAATTGTTTGGTTGTTACTTGATTAAGGTGGCTGTAATGTGTATTAGTGACCATGTCACAGAAGTTCTCTGTGCAATCATCACACACTGGAATCACTGCAGTGCTGATTTTTAGGCTTGATAATGAGACCTGGTGGTTCTGTGCCTTTAATTTTTTAGTGGTGGTGGTTTTTTTACACTTTTATTGGACAAACTGCTGATCACAATTCCTGTAACTGTAGCTTAAAGTTTTCTTTGGTAGTGAAGAAATGCAAAACTTGTGGTGCAGTTCCACTTGATAAATCTGCCTCTTTGTGAGTCTCCTGCATCCTTCGCTGGTACAGTCCCACTACTTTTATGAACTTTTGGTAGGATTGGTCAGTATTGAACTGAAAAATTCCCTTTTGAATTAAATAAAGCAATCCTTGATCGAAGAGCAGTTTAAATTCAATTTAGTTCACTACTGAGTGACTTTGTTGGAGTGAACTGGAAGCCAGTAGGAATGTTTGTTCAAAGGTTAACTTAACCTTCCCCAAGGTTGTAACAAACAATGGAAGATCAAAAGCTTTTCCAAACTCTCGCAGCTTTTATAGATTTGAGTCAATGTCTTCCCTCTGTAAAGAAAGCCTGTTCAACATACTTAAACTCATGATACAAATAATTCTTTTTTGTCTCTAATCGTAAACATAATTTGTCTGGTGTTTCAGTTCTTTAGATTTATGCAGTAGCCATGTTTGTCAAAGTATTTGGCACCGGTGACATCATCTTTGTTGAAACGCCGGACAGCGTGATGAGTCCCAGATGTTAATGCACACTGAGAGTCGAGAAAGAATAAAATTCAAAGGTCGACGCTAACAACTATGGAGGTAATGAAAGGTGATTTTATTTTCTTCTAGTGTTCAAATATAATTATTTGTATTTGTTTGCATAAATAATCAGTCAGGGACCGAATGCTCTGCACGTGCAGTACAAGGAGAGACTAAGATGCGAATTTGGATGAATGCTGAACGAAGGATTTGCCTTCACGACTGCACTACTTCCTTTGTGTTGTTTTCTCTATCTTTTACATTTTGCATGATTAGATTATAATATATGCCGAATATGTGTACTGAGAACCAAATGTGCCTCTGACTGAACTGCCAGGATTTAACGTGTCTTTTGGATAATGGTCATGCATGGTTATGTCAGCACATCATGTTTTCTAATGTACTGTAACATGACATGCCCACGTAACCGAGAGTTACGTTTCCTAATGACACATCATTTCTGCAAAATGCAAAAAGGATGTGACTTGCTAAGAATCAGGCTTGGAAATGGAAAAAAAAAATAATAATACAATTACTATGTGCACAGTTTTTCTGTTTCCAAAAGTAGTTTTCATGAAAGTATGTTTTAGGTGCTTTGAGGGGAAAAACAATCATAACAGTATGTAAGCGTTGTTTCCTGTTAACTGCATACATGCTCAAGTGTTTCCTATTGCATGCATATGGTAAAGTAAGCATTAAAAAATAATGTCCACCTTGAGCATGTGTAAGTAAGCTGTGTAAAATTGACCTGACCAATATTTCTAAGGAAGATCAGGCCTTACTTTCACATCAACAATGAATGCTTCCTTACAAGCATTTTGCTTTCTGGATCCTAGTCAGTGTCACAGTGGATTCCCATAGCCACAGTTAAAAATTTGGCTCTGAAAATGATTGTCCAGTTTTAGAAATTGTTTTCTTAATTTACTGAGTAGTTCTTCAGGTCTCATAGATGTTAAGACAAATTGTGTTAAAGCTACAGAGAGGAAGAGAAAAATTACAGCTTTCATATTGGAAGATTGTATCCTATAAACATGAACAATTAGTTGGATGTGTACAACATATGTCACTGCATTATCTTAAAGAACTTCACATCAGAAAAAAAAAAAACCACCAAAAACAAAATGCATCAAAATTATTGTCATTGTTACAGCTCTTCTTAGGAGACCATTCTTCATTTGTTTAGTTGGGGTGAAATTTTTGAAAATACTTGACATTAGCATCAGTATATTTCTATTAAAACAGTCTGAGATATTATCAAATGAAATCAAGAGGAAACACTACAGTTATGTATGCGAAAATTCCTAGGGCTGTAAATGTGAAGCTGCAGTAAGATGGCATTGATGCTGCTAAGTACGGGGGGTTTATTTTGGAAGTATTTCAATTTCTCTTGCATTTCCTTTCAGATTTCTTGGTAACATGGTAATAAATGCTAAAAATGATCAATTTACTTTTTTTTTTTTTTTTTCCTGTTTACAGGAGTGCACTCACTTTACATTCTGGGGTACATGGATGAATATGTGTTTTTTTACAACACATCCTAAAGCTGTTAAACCTTAGAGGTAAGTCTTTCAGATACCCTTACTAAAACCAACCTATCCACAAGATTTTGCTAGATTCCATTTTCAAAATACTTATGTCATTTCAGAGTCTAACTCACAGTTCTGAAAGAAGCTGGGATGCTCAGTATATTAGATCTCCCTGACCTTCAAAGGGACATCTGAGCATTTATGGTCAGACACTGAATATAAGAGGAGCCCAGTCGGATTTTTTTTTCCATAGTGCTTCATCACCTCAGTCCCTTTGAAATCACTTTAAACATTTTCCTTCAATTTAAAAAATGGGGCATGGAGTTCTAAATCATATGTGTACTTATGAAAATATTACCTGTAATTTATTTATACCTTGTAACTACCCCAGGAAAAATGTGTGTTGTGGATGGAGTGCTTTAGTAGAAAGTGTGTTCTATGAGTTTGGGGACAAATCTTATTTTTTGTCACTAATGTGTCATTTTAGCCGTTATTTGCTGAGCTGTGTCATTAGAAATCTAGGTCACGTAGGCCGTGCTTGAATTACATATCAGATGACCCAAATGTTTAAGGCAAGCTGGTGTAATTCAGCATCATTTTAAGCAATTTATGCCACTGAAGATCAACTCCCTCAAAGTCCTGCATCTTCCTGAGTGGAATTACTTCACCTTCTCAAGTCTTTTCTTACATCTTCTCATATTAGTCAGGACCCCCTGCCTTCCCATCCCTGGCTTATCTGACTGGCTGGTGCTACTGATGCAATTACTGTCTCCACATACAGTCTTTTATTGGTTTTAAAACCTGAAACACAAACATACCCGTGGAATGTGTGGAAATACTGAAGGAGAAAATTGCAGGGAGAAACAAAAAGCAGAGAAAACTTTGCTGAAGGGCAAGCAAAAGGTACCTGTTTGTTGCATACATTTGGGATAATACAGTAATGTCATGTAATAAAATACCACACAATGAATATATTTTTCCACAATTTAGTGTTATTTGCTGAACAATTAACATGCATGCAAACAGAGCAGCTAGCTTTGTCAGCTGTGTCTTCCACTTTTCTTTTTCACTTTTCTCTCCACTTCCCAGCAGACACTCACTTTCCTTTCTGTTCTTAATGCCAGAAAACTGTGCTGATAGAAACCAACAAATGTGTACTGAAGTGATTAAAAGTCATATTCGGAGCTATTGATCACCCCCCCAGCAAGGTCTTGCAGGACCATTGCATTACATGCCAAAACCACGTTACCAGACTCTCCACTAGCACAGTCTTAGCGCAGTGGCTTTTCTATTGGTTTTGGTTAAAGTGGAAAACCATTTGCCAGAAGCCTTGCATGTGATGTTGAGCACAGGTTTTGCAGCTGTCTGTGTAATTCTGAGAAAGGTGAAAAACTGATGACTTGTGCTCTGTACTGCCTGAGTCTGATTTTTTTTTTTTTTGGTCTAAGGTCACCTTATATTTGTAGATCTTGAAGAATTGTCATGAATATTTATGATGGCATAAAAAATCAAGCAGCTGCAAATTGTTTACAATATTCTTAAGAATGTGAAACCAGCTTCTACTGTAAAACAAATGCATCTGTTAGAATTGGACTGAAACTGACAGCTCTGCTTCTGCCTTTTCTTCTGTACGAACCTGAAAGTTGGAAAATTTTTATATCACTAATGTGTGCCATCAAGATGAAAGGTAAAAGCTGAATAAAAGTACCAAATTAATCATTCTAAGGATTGCACAGAGAGATACTTTAATCAAATATTAATTTGAAATAGATACAAAATCCACAAAACTTTGAGGATAATTCCAAATTACAGAATTGTAGTCCATTAAAAATGTTATCAATTTCTGTTTTTCCTTGCCTTTGGAAAAACAAATACTTCTGTAGCACAACTGCTCAGTTGTGCATACTCGAAAAAGTGCACATTAGAATCCTACCGCACAATCATGATTTACAGTCTGCCACTGATTTAATAGCTAGCTGGAAAAGTACATCAAGAGAAATAGCAGTATCTTTATTTAGGCAGCAGTAATCAATTCTAAATTTTGGCACTGGTGGTAAGATGGTATTTAGGTTGCATTTATAGTATAAAGACCCCAAAACATTTGGGTCTGTTCAAACTGGAGGAACACTGTGTGTGCTATAGATGAGCCGCTACAGATGAGGCACTCTGTTTCCTGAAATAAATATCTTGCATGAAAGGGAAAACTGTTCATCTGTTAAGACTATGATGATTTTCAAACTTTCCCTTGCCAAGCACTGCCATCAGCAACAGTGGTGACAGCAGCCTCAGCCTGCAGCTCTACAAAGGGTCACAAGTCACATTGCAGACACTTGCGTACCACTTGTGGTATGTGGAGTGCAACTTGGGAATGCCTGTGTTGGAGCTCATAATCCATTTAAATACGACTGTGCTAATAAATAAAGGATCCAATTTAGAGACTACAGTTTCATTTTACCTCTCTTTAGGAGGCTTCAAATTATCTGTATTTGGTTTCTCCAGTTCTTCCTACCAGTTGAATGTTACTTGCTCTGTCATTCAGTATTTCACTGAAATACATTCAACTCAGAAAGTTTAAGATTTCAGAGTAGATCTATAAAAGATCTGTATGGAAAGAAGGCTCCCTCTGCTTTGCAGGAGTATCTTTCTCAACTGCTATATAGTTTACTCTGCTCAATAAGCTGAACAATAAACTCCCTTTGTTTTCATTCATCCTTTTCTTTTTCCTTTTTATTTTTTTCATTTTTTCCTTTTTCCCTATTTTTTTTTTCCTTTTTCCCCTGCTTGCTTTCTTTTCTTTTTCTTTTCCTTTATTCCTTTTCTTTTTCTGCTGTCCAGCATTATACGCTGTCATAGAGTATCAGTCCCTGTGCAGCACTGCATTACAATTCAGTGAGGCTCCTACAACCAGCATGCAGGACTTCATCAGAAGGCAAAATGCTGTTCTGAGAGGATAATAACAATGAGAAATTCTTTTAATAAGGACCATTTTTAAATGTTAAGGATGACTTGTTTTAATTGAAGGAGAGGAAAGGAAATCCTACCAAGAGTCAAAGAGATCCCCTAGAGCTCTCTGAAGTCTTCAAATTGTCTAGTATAGAAAAGCCCAAGAATAAGCCATGAACAGAGGTTGTGAACAACCATCTTACTATAAATTTCATCTGGTAAGGTTATTCTTATCTGCAGTTGAAAATCTGGCCTTAGCTTAAATAAGATACGTGACCATCCTAGTAACTGCAGGCAAATCGGGAGAGACTAATTTGATGGACCCAACTTGTCCTGGATTTGTGTAAGTAGAGATGGAGAACAATTGCCATTCAAACCATTCTTTTCAATCTACTATACAATATCCACCTGTTCTGACAGCAGCAGGAACTTATGCCACAAATACAGGCTACTACCGTGACAGCAGCAGGTGTATGGCAGCAACAACTAATCAAATCAGCTGAATCAGAGGTGTGAATCACATTGCACTTCTGCGCAGTGAAAATGAGCAGAAGGGGAAGAGCTAAATGGCTGTGATTTTTTGTTTTGTTTTATTTTTAAGAACTTGTTTTTTAAAAAGGCTGTACAGCAGGTAAGTGCAAGGAGAAAGTAATGAGAAATTCAAAGGAAAATGACATTTCATCTTTGTTGCAAAGGCCGTGCAGAGAGATAGGCACAGGAGACACTGATTTTAATCATTTCAAAAAAAGCAAAGCATAGGTTTTGATTTTCCTAAAGAAGCAAATGCAAAAGAACTCTTGTCTGTACCATATGACTCATGATGCTTCTTTACCAGGCTTAAAGAGAATTGAACTTGAGTAATAGCACCATTAGAGCTCTTTACCAGGAGCCAATTCCTGTGGTTTCACTGGGTCCAGCTGCTGATGACTCACAGAGGAAGTGGTGGAGATTAGGTGCACAGGGAAAAAATCAGAACAGTTCAGAAATAAAGCAAATCAACCAAGCATTACCTTTTGTGCACAACAGAACAATGGCTTAACAACTAAGGTTCAAAATGATCCGTCTTATTCCCCTCATTTGTGCTATTCCTGTTGGAAAGACCACCAGGAAACATGTGAACCACTGTGGAATACACACTGTAATCCATGGAACATCTCAATTAATATTCCCTCTTGACTACAGCTAGAACAATACATAGCATCAAGCAGTTTAATCTCCGGCAATAATGCCTTTTGTGAGATCAAGAGGTCTTTCCCTTGAATTAAGTTTTAAGCAAGGATTTTGAAAATTAGTTAGGTATTCTGCATAATGTATACTGGTGGCTGCAGGTTCCGTAAGTAGTAGCTAGGTAAAACTGCATAGAAATTAGCTGCTTGTCATTAATAATGTTGCCATCAGTCATTTCTCCTTTTGCAAACTGACACTGGGTTCCCTTTAGAAGAGAGTTAATCCTCCAACAGGATTTGTTACGAGATAATGTATCTCAGATTGTATGAAATTTCAAACCTCTTATATTCAGCTTTGTGCTACAGAAAAAAAATATGTCCCAGCAGCAAAACGTTAAAATACCTAATTTGAAAGGGAAGATGAAGACATTTTTGATTAATTTACTGAAGTACAGTAGTACTGCTGCTCTTGTCTTACATCACCACAGACTCAGTCACAGAACTCAGGGAGTTTTCTTCAAGGAAACTGCAATTTTGGGGGACTGTAACCATTTGGGGGAGGGGTCCTATCCAAGTTTTTATAAGTTGATAAAGTAACTTGCTGCAAAAACCTAAGACTATTTTGACTAAATTAGACTATTTCTTTTAAAATATTTGAAAAGAATAATGTACAAAGAGCACTGTGGGAAAAGATTATTGCAAGTTTTGCCAGGTCAGCAATTTATCCTCGTTTTTAAGAAGGAATCGGCATAGAATTTAACCTATGTTCCACTTTCTATTTCCTGTAAGGATTGCAGAGGTAAGATCAGCTGGTGATTATACACTGAGATGCATTTTATAAACATTTGCTTTAGTAATTAATGTAAAATGATTCACAATCCTCTCTTCAGAATATTAAGTAATGCACTGTACCTCACATGTTTACCACCAGCCAGCATTTTTAACAGCACAAGGTGACTGCTTGGCACTGGTACATGGCCTGTTCAGCCACACTACCCTCAGCCTTAGTTGTGCGTCAGTGTTAGAAATAAGCACTTAACAATATTGGCAATGAGAAAGTTGCTTCTGCTGGTATTTTCCTGCATGTAAATTCAGTTCATGGGCTGTAAGTTCCCCAGATGCTACAGATCTGTTAGCTGCATTAAGCAACAAAGATTGCTTAATCATAGAATTGTAGAATCGTTGAGGTTGGAAAGGATCACTAGGACCATCATGTGGTCCAACCATCAACCCCTCCCTATCATAACTGCTAAACCATGT
The DNA here is from genome assembly GCF_026119805.1 of Tympanuchus pallidicinctus. Classification (NCBI taxonomy): domain Eukaryota; kingdom Metazoa; phylum Chordata; class Aves; order Galliformes; family Phasianidae; genus Tympanuchus; species Tympanuchus pallidicinctus. The sequence goes on along the minus strand of NW_026294739.1, from coordinate 11,470,766 downwards.
CCTTCATTTGAGTCAGGAGCACACTATATGCATGGGATACAGCTGATTAGAGCCGTGGGTATGGCACAGCAGTCAACAACATGATGGGTAGTCCAGACAAGCATAGGGGACTGCCACGGCTGTCCTGGTAAGCTGGTGTGCTGTGAGCTTTGGTGAGACATCGAATTCCTCATCCCTGCACAAAGCCACACGGATGGAACAGGTCCTTTACTTTACTTTCCTCTATTAAAAGTCAGTTATTTTATGATAAAATATTTCCATTCATCTTATCTACCTTGATTCCTTGGCACATATGTAAAGATGAAAAGGATGAAACTTTATTCCTAGCAGTATATTAATTATGGATTCTGAAGGGGAAAAAAAAAGGCTAAAATGAAGTTAATATGGGTTAGAAATTGTTTATTTGATACCTTTATACTATCCCTTTAAGATATGTTAATATGAACTGGCTGTGAATACAACATCACTTAGTTGGTTTTCATCTGGACCTTAGAGCACAGCAAAATTATTAGTACATAAATCTGTACTAATTTACTCTAGATTAAGATTCTTTCATCAACATGCACATATAAATTATACCATTAATCATAATGATTTCTTTCAGTATTCATGTGGATGAAATATGTAATTTCATGGGAATCCCACTTTAATTTAGTGTGAATTAATGTCCACTTATTGAAAAGTACCACATACATTGATATTTCTAGAGGAAAAGAACAACAGTCACGATGCATTTTAAACTGTAGCCTAAATGACCTGGGTGATGGTAAACAACCACCAAAGGAACATCACTGCAGGTAAAAGAAAGTTATCTTAAAAGGAGTTTGTTTCAAAGTTCATTAGATCAGATGGCAGCCTGGCTTCTATGAGCAGGTAAAGCACATGTGAGTGAATGAGGGGACTTCTCTCTCCTCCTTGCCCTAGGGAAGAATGGTATGAATATGCAGAGTGAAGAGAGAACAGAAGCAGAGGTGCATTCCTAGATGCTCAAGAAAGCAGTGCAAAGCCATCTGCTGCTTCTTTTTGATGGAGTGCCTGAATGGACATGCCTTCCAATTGGCTTCAACAATAAATTTCACTGAGAGAAGCAGCACTGTCCATCCACTTTTCTCTAGGCAGTATTTTAGCAATGGATTAATGTTTGGAGATAGTTGACCCAAAGATTGAGCAAGTAGAGAATCTGTGGATGGGATGACTTGGCCTCAGTTTCTCTGACCTAAGAAATGCAGCTTCCTCCTTAAGAAGTGCTGTGCCCTTTCTGGAGGTGAAGTAGGATATCACTTAATCTAGCTATCAAATATATAAATGGAACATACATATATACATATGCATGCTTCATAAGTGAGACAGTGAGGGGGAAAAAAGGAACTTCTGACTATAACAAAAGATTCATTAGGAAAAATGAACTAATCAGTGCTCTCCAAGGAGAAATTCATTCTGTTTAGGAGGCCGTACCCTCTGCTGCTGCACATACTTAATATAATTTATATTATTATTTAAATCACTGCGTAAATTTTAGATACTTTTAAAAATCAAGTTAATGGACCATACTTTACTGCTTATCATCATTTATATCAAGAATTAGTAGCTGTGGAGATAAAATATGTGAAGACAATGGAGAAAATGCAAACAAGCAAATATCATAAAATTCACGTGTAGCATGGGTATGAAATTCAACCACAGAAATGAGCCCTTGGGAAAGTTCAGTGTTGTGTGGTACAGACTTTAAGCCATGTACACTGTGTTTCAGTATAAGGTGTTCTTAAAATGGCTTGTAAGGACAGGGGCAACCTCCCAGGGCAGAGCATTTCTTCCGCCAGGAAGTGTCTTCCTCTCCTTGCTTTGGATACAAAGACAGGCAAGAATACAGTGCAGGCTTCTCATAACCTTAAGTGAAAGTAAAGAAGGCAAATTAGGGAATTCTTGGGGAGAGCACAGACACCTCTAAGGACTGCTTAGGAGCTGAAGAAAGGAGCTTAAGGTACTCTAAGCAGGCACAAACTAGAAACAAAGAGAGAAAGAAACAGAGAAAGATAATAAGAACCTGAAAGAGTGAGAGGATTCTGGCAGCCGAGATAAATTCAGAGCCTTCTGTTGTGGGCTCATTAAAAGGCGGAAAATATTCCCTAAAAATGTCTTACCTGTACCAGGCAATAAAACAGCTGTGCATCATTGCTTCCTTCAGGTTAGCTGTGCTGTATTTCATTCCACTGTGTGCTCGCAGCCAAGAAATGTTGACAGGAAGCCCAGTTTGTGAAGCTTTGACACACAGTCTTTCACAGCCCCCAATTCCTGTCAGTGTCACTGCAGCTTGTGTCACTGGAGGGAGCACCGTACAGACGGGACAGCACGATGTCACCGCACAGTGCCACAGCAGCCTCAGGGGAGATGGGAATCGATGGGCAGCATGCAGGACCAGGGTTAGCACTCACTTATAATGTATTAACTATACTTGTCTAACTTATTTTATGACTGCTCTGATAGAGCACGGGAATCTAGGTAGCGAGAGAGCAGTGTAGCCCATGGAGAAGCATGTTATGGAACAAAAGACCCAGAGTAGAGTTTGGGAGGTGTGAGAGGATCGTGGGAGGGCTGCGGTGGGGTCTGTGCCCCCACTCTGAGGGCTGAGTAGTCAGTCTTGTGGAGAGAAGGTGGGAAGGATTCTTCAGATTTGTGCATTACTTTCTGACCAGTTAATTGCATGCCATTCCATAAGGTGTGGTCTTGAGTGAGAAAAACAGTTTAGAGCTGAGAACTCTTTGTTTTGGCATCTGGTAACTCAGGCCTAAACTCATCTGTCTTTCATATTCCCTCATTTGCAGTCTGTTTTCTTTCTGCCTGGCTTGTAAACTTTCTGCTAAGTGAAAGAAGTTGTGAGTTATTTTTCAGGCATGGATCCCTTGCTGCTGCCACAGTGCAAAGGATAAAAAAGTAAGCTGTTATTAGCAGAGACAAATTTGGGCCCCTGGCATCTTACAGCCCTGACAAAGTAGCTGTGGTGAAAGCCCAATTTTAAATAGAGCAGATGGCCACGTATTGCCACCTCCTCTTTGCATTCACTAAACTTATGTTCTGCCAAAGGAAGAAAAGCTATTTTACTTATGTGCTGGCCAAATGATTTCCTCTTAGTGTTGTTGTTTTTTGTTTTTTTCTCTTTGGCAAATGCAAATCATATTTTGTAAGGCTCTATTTTACCATGCAGTTTGTAACCTACAAAGTTACTTCATTCCTGAATACGATGTTGGATAAAATTGTTTCCTTTCAAAGGAAAAAAAAAAAAAAAAAAACCCCTAAAAATGATCTTTGGGTCTGCTCATTTCAGGTAACAGTAATTATCTAAATTATTACTATGGTCAAATTATTAGTTGCTGCCCAAATGGCTGCCTGCACTGTTAGGTCACCTGGCACTTCTGTATGAGCATTTTTATTGCCTAAGCATAAATAATTGTCATTCCTGATGAATTCTCAAACTGCTGCCTCAGATGCTCCTTATGCATCATCTGTGTATTACTCAGGCTCTGAAACTAAACAGGTAGATTGCTCACAGCAACACATTTCATCCATGTCCTTTGGTTTCAGATGCAGTGTGCACCTCCAGCTGTCCAGGAGCATCTCCATTACCCAGTGTTGTGGTACAGCAAATAGCATTCTGGCCTCAGTGTTCAAGCAGTAGATTAGTGACAGCAGTAGGCAGACAACTTTTGTCTCCAGGGAATATTAGAAATCTAGAGCTAGAAATAGATGGATTAACTCAAATGCAGCTCAACCTCTGATCTACATTATTGCCTCTCTTCTTTATCTCACAAGGGAAGCAGAGATAAAGAGTGATAGACACTGATAATGATGGAAGTCCGTGATAATACACCGAAGTGATAAACTTCTTTGTGGCCCTCATTGTGCCCAGTTGTCTTCAGCTGGTTATGAGCTCTAGCCTCAAGCTATTTACACCATGATCAGGCTAGTAATTAGCAAAATGTTTAATATAATATAGAAGCAATTAGGAGGTGATAACATGCAATTAAGATGTGTTTTCAGATTAAAGATTTTATAGTGCTCTCTTTCTTGAAAAGATAAAGTGCCTATCTCAAAATGTCAAACTGCAGTGATTTAATCTGAGTTATTTTCAATTAATATGCATGTATTCTTGCGATGTGTTCACCGTTGTTATTGACATTGATAAATTAAGCTCATCCCAGCAGAATTTATCCTTGAGTCGCTCTATATTTCCTGAATGTCAGTTCTTTATTCGTATTTTTTTATGCCTACAAGCTGTGCATGATCTAACTCTAAGTCCCTTGATTCATCCCTGGGATTACAGTAATGTGTCAGTCTGAGTGGAACAATAATCTGAAAGGGCATTGTTATAAATAGTGTGTTAGAATATAATTGTTTGTCATGTCGTTTCTCCCCTTTAAATCCCTCTGAGTCCTGTTTAAGTAATTTAGACAGCTAGAATGACAAGAGTCTTGAGACTTCACTTATAGAGTTGTCCAACCAGTCTTCAGCCTACTCTGTCTTTTGAGACTGTCTCATCTGTGAAGTAGGAAGTGCAAACAACAGATGAGTTCCAACTACACTGTGAATTTGTTATTAGATTTTACTCAGGCCAATTATAGAGTAATGTAAAAGCTCCTGATTCTAATTTTGCCCTGACTAGTCAATAGAAGTGCTTAGACAATAGGTGCTAGGGTATTTCCTATCATTACTGCAGAAGTTACAATCCCCAAGTATTGCAATTCGTATACTGGTGTTCAGCATCTGAAGGGGAGGATATATTTTTTTAAGATTTTTTTGATACATTTTCTAATCATATGGAAAAAAGTATCTGAGGCAGGACAGGTAATTCTCTGTATGGAGCCAGCTTTTTACCAAAAGCAATGAATCATTTCCAAGAAAAAAAATTACTAGAAATTACACTTTCTTATTAAATCATCCAGTACAGTTTTTGGATCATACAGAACTTTAACTTGTGACATGTTTTTTTGGTCTTCAGTCTGTTCTTTCAGATCTTTTAAGCCGTTCCAAGCAATGAGGTGTCCAGACATCAAAGAATTTGCATACAGCACGTATCAGATGTTTTTTCTCAATTTAACCATACTTTCCATCTCTGCTAAATAATGTCCCCATATGATTAATGCTAACACTTTTAAAATATTTGCATTTATCTTTTCTTTTGTTCTTTCTCGTATTCATTTAGAGATTTTGTTTGTACATGGTTGCAAAAGGGTAAGTTAGCTGACAGTCATTGCTCAGCAAAACAGATCAGACTGTATTTGGTTTTGAGCCATCCAAAACCACAATTAAACACTGTGGAGGCCATGGATTTAGTGAAGTAAGGTGATACAGCTCTTCACTTCAGCTTATGCTGACTGACCAGTGGCTGATAGCGTGCAGTCAGCCAACCCAGTTCTTTTCAGGCCTGTTTAAGCATATTGGCATTTGACAGCCCATGAATCATTCTTGGTCAAAATGTGCATACTTGATTCTTGCCTATAAATAAATATAGTGTCTCTCAAGTATGTCACTAATGATAGAATGAAGTTACGCTCTTGAATGTTATCTGTGAGTGTTTCACTGTCCTGCCCTTCACCGTTGCTTTGCAGGCCATTTAAAAGATGAGCAAGAACAAACAACGTGATTAAAGGGTGCTGCCGAAAGCTGTACAGGTGTCAGCTGCCACCACTGCTCATTACACAGATGAAGCTGTCAACTTTTAATTTATAGACAATTTGAGAAGGGGTACATGAAGACTTGAAAAGAAGGCTTTCTTTCGCTAAAAGGAAAAAAAGAACTGTTATAAGAACCTCTGCTGAAATGCACTGGTAAGTAGGTAGATATCTCACTGTCATCGTCCCAACAGGAAATCCCACTCTAGGAGTGAGATTTGTTTTATTCAGATGATTCAACCCAAAAGCACTGAGGTCAGATAGAAAGCATTATAATGTAGCTGGCAATTCCCAACAGCCTGGTTTGTTCTGGATCAGTACCAGGGATGTGAGGAGTTATGTCCTGTTTTTTGGAGAAAGTCGAATGAGAGGGACTTATAATGTTTCCTTCTTCTGATGAGGTAACTCTGTGAAAACAGCTTTGCTTGGTGGAACACAGGTATGGCTGTGCCCTCACTGCCCTGTGGCTGGAAGCAGGGGGGGAGATGTCTACAGAGAGGAGAGCGAATGGGATGAATATCCCAGCCTCCCAGCTTGATGCAGCCTTGCATGCTTCAGCCAGACTCCTGGTGGAGTGGGTCATCTGGACTCCAGTATGTGAGGCTCTGGATGATGGGATTCCTTGTATACTGGGAAAGTGATGTGAATGCCAGAATCAGTGGATTTTTACAAAGATCACTCCATCTCTCATGCTGAAGCTCAGAAAAGCCTCTCAATTACTTTGTTTTCTTTCCCAAATAAGTAATGCAGAAATCCAGAGGTGCTAAAGGAGGTAGTAAGTCAGTCAGGGTGTATAGAACTAAAAAAAAAAAAAACAACGTAAATGTGTTCATGCCACTGGGATATCACCTGAGAGGGGTATTTCTGTTCTGGATTTGCCTCTAGCTACAATTATAAGACCATCTGTATAGTATATGTTTGTTTAAAATTTTTCTTTACAGGCACTCCATCAGTGTCATATACAGAGCTTACTGAATTACACCACTCACATATTTAATAACAAATCCTTCCAGAAACTATTATGGATTTAAGTGTGATTATAGTAAGAATATCCAATAGCTACTTTAACTTATACGAATTCCAATTTTGCAGAGCTGTAGACTTAATTATACTGTAGCCTAGATAGATATCAGTTTTAGTTGTGCTTCCAGCAACTTCTTTTACTTTTGACCAGAAATGATGCGCATTACAAAATTTTCTCAAATGCTGTTATGATTATTACATTACCCTGCACAACCGAGAAAGGAAATAATGTTAGGAGTGATTTTCACTTGCTGCTTCTCTGGGTTAATTTCTACCCTAGTGAAATTAGAATCAGGCTCAAGACTTCACACAAAGCTTCCTTCCTGTGTGACATAGCAGGAAAATTCTAAATTTCCACTTGATCAGCAGTGTCAGATGGTAAAAGAAGAGATGGTATTCTTTTTCTCTTGTGTTTGTTTCTCTGTTTCTGCATTTATGTAGTGCACATTTAAGAAAAGAGGAAAACAGATTTTTGCAGAGCTACCTTTGAACCTTAGAGTTGCTTTACAACACTTATTGCATTACTAACAAGCCACAGGTGTACACTACAGGAGCGGGTGAAAATGTAATTGAGGGGTATGATGACAGTTAATTGTCCATAATGTATTTATCCCAAGATGCACTTATGCATCTGTTATATATTTAGGTATTTGTTACTAGTAGCTTTGGTGATACTTAAGCAGAGGGGCATCTATATCTAAAAGACAATAAAAAAGGAAAATGCTATCAAGGGGCTTTAAAGTGGCAAGACAAAGAAAGTTCGTCTCTTTTTCGCTGTCTCTGAAATGAATAGGTCTATTTATTTCAATGGGATTTTTTTTCCACATGCCATATTAAGGTTTGAGTACAAAACACTTGACACTGTTTCTGGGCGTGCTATGTGTCTGAATTACATGACTACCTGCAAATATTTTAGTAGAGAGATATTTTGATATTTGCCTTTCTAGTGTAGTTTCTTCTCTGCTTCAGCTAATTGTTGTTCTACATCAGTTTTGCACAATAGATTTAAGTAGTGTCTGTTCACCCACTGACACACAGAGGATTTATGTGTGGGAGTAAGCCACAAACTTCCCCTTCTCTTTACTGCCTCCCTCATGCATGCCTTAAGAATAGATGTGATAATTAGTCATCTACTTTTATCTATATTTGTATGCCATCCAGACATCTTGTCTTAAGATAAGAACATCAAGTAGCTGTATCAAATCAGTGTCCTGCATCCAAAGCATGGTGGCACAGCTTAGATGACTGAGGGTGATTACCCATTTTCTGGGCCTGCTTCTACTCTCTGTGAAGGCAACAGCAAAACTCCCATGAGGGCCAGCAGGGAGAAGAACCAAGCTTCAAAAAATGAGGTTATTTCTTTTTGAGTTCGCTCAGCAGGAGTCACACAATTGAAACCAAACTGCATATCTTTAAAGTCCAGTGTAGATCAGGTTAGTAACAACATCATTTCAGGACAGCGATGGGTTCCGAGCAAACACTCTGTGATAGTTCATGCATTCCAAAACTGATGATGTAAACAGACAAGCTGTATGAGATGCCATAGCAGAGATGGGATCCTAACCCCATTCTGTAGTGAGTCATGTTCCTTAAAAATGTAACTTTGCCATCACAGCTCATCTTGCCATGGCGCTGGTGCTGCATACTGATTTGCTCGGCTCCCGTCAAGCGTTACCCGCATTTTGTAAGGGGGACATCAGTCCAACTCTATATAAGATCAGGGCCTGTGTAACCACATTATCTTAAAAGCACACAACTCAGTTCGTGTCAGAAGCTGTTTGCTACATTTGAAATTGGCTAAACATTAACATCTTAGAAATATTATCTGAAGTCGCTGAACACTGATATTAACCTGCTGCATGCTTGGAGTGCTATGATAAAAATTCAGTTGCTGTGGTAATTGTTATATTATGTTCAGAAAAGTGCCAAGAATATAATTGCTTGCAACATGACTGCAGTTCAGCTTTAATCTACATGGCAAAATTGTTTACTGAAATAAAAAATTAAAAATAATAATCTGAATTTTTGCATAAACAAATATATCCAGAAGCAGACTCTTTATTAAACTTTTAACACCAAAATTATGCTTATACTTTATTAACCAGACACTATTTGTAACACCTACTGCTGGTTAAAAGCAAAAGCAAAAAGCACATAAGACCCAAGAAACCCCAACAAAAAACAAAAGCCCAAAACACAACAAACCCAAAACCACCAGAGGATGATTTCCTTAAGAATGTTCTCTCAGGTATGTTCAGAATATTAATGAGGCCCATCTATTTCTGTGGGATAATAACAATGTCCAAGAACTGAATAGAATCTGTGACCTGTGAAAGGGCCATTCACATGCTTTAGTCTGCCTTAGCACATTCCTTAACAAGTGAACATAGACCTTTTTCATAGTCATCCTAAATGTTTCAACTGTGTGTTTCATGGTTTGGTTCTTGTGTCTCCAAAACACATAGCTTTTTTCTTTCTTTCTTTTCTTTCTTTCTTTTCTTTCCTTTTTTTTTTTTTTTTTTTGTCTAGTGGGAAGTATTCTATGCTTTCCTCATTTAAATGCTTATGTCTTTATGGTTATTTTTACTGCCATACCTATGGGGCTTCTTACTATATTGCCTGTAGCTGAAAGAGATTTTAAAGGAATGAAATTTATTCTGTTTAAATCATCGGGGGCATACAACAATATCTTAAACAATTAGCAATAATTAAAAAGCATCCATTTGAACTGTGTGAAAAGCAAATAGATTTAATTTAAATACAGTAGTCGGGACTAAAGATTTTTTTTCATCAAAACCAGGAGAGGTCTTCCCCTCTTCCCCTGCTGCTTTTATTTTAGGAACTTTTCAGCCACTACTTTGCTGAAGTATTCCATCTGTAGTTTGGCAGCTTCCAACATGTGAGATGAGTTTGTTGGTGCAAAGCATTTCCCAGGGGGTTTGTGCCAGGGATTACCAGAGCCTCCACAGAGCTGATGCAGATACACTTCTTGGTTGCTGGAGCTGAGGCCAAAGGTGAACAGACTTGGAAAATTAAGAGTCTGCTCTGTTAAATGTAATTTGGTCTGTGTTAGGAACAGTGGCGGTAATGCAGTAGTTTAGTGGAGAGACAGTAAAATATATTCCAGTAATAATAATTATTATAACAAGCAGTAAAATGTCGTTAGAAATATTCTGAAGTCTTGCAAACAGCTTTCTGTTCAGTCTGTGATTGTTAGTGATCACTGTAGCAATTCTCATTTGACACAGGGCTGTTTGTGAGCACAATGATCCTTGCCTGTGATGTGTGTCAGGAGCAGTTTCTACAGCTACTGGTCACTAGTGATGGTGGAAGGTTCCTTTAGGTGGGACACCAGAAATTGGCCAGGTCTCAGCCAGTGCTTCTTCCTGTGGCAGGAATCTGTCTCTCATTTGTTCTAACGCACAAACAGAAATGTGAAGTCACACATTAGTTGTAGTTGGCACCTTTTATTTTGTACTCTTAGGGTCAACATAGGGTATCTGTGCAGACCCTTGCTTTCCTGCACTCTTCCCTTTCTTTCTCTGTTTGAAACCATATTCAAAATTATCAGGAGTGTTATAGCACGAGTAATGCTATTTGAGTCAGAAAAGTAGTTTTTATAGGAATGATCCCACAGAACAGTTCATTGATTGTAATGAGGATGATCAGGAGGACACAGCAGCAGCTGCTTGTGCCAGCAAGGACAGTGTCTGCAGAACTGCATTCTTCCTGTGTTGTAATCACTATAGCATAGACTTTAGACACAAACTGAAGAGATATTATTTGCATATCATAACAAGGTTCTTAAAAATAGTTGGATTCAGGTATTCTTTTTTTTTTTAATTCAGCTGAAAATGTCTTTATTTGATTAGTGTGGCATTTTTCTCCAACTTGGAGACTGAGAGTATTTTCATAAGAGCATGAAAGGGGAAGAGATAAATACTAGACAGTTTGTTGTAAGTGCCAAATAAAGTGACATCTATCTATGCAAGCACCATTTCTAACAGCACCTTGTGTCCACTGAAAAATGCATAAGAGCCCACAGATAGAAAAAAGGTTAAAAACTAGTGACCTAAATAATTGGTTCAGTTTTCAAGAGTGCTGAGCACCCAACTGTTCTCACTGATTATAAACAGATGATGATAACGAGTAACAGCTTCCATTGATTAAAGGCATTTTTTCTGGGGGACTTGTCCATAGATGCTTAGAAGAAGGATACATCTAATACAAGTCTTTGATAAGGAGGAACATTTCTCCCTTGGTTGTCTATTTTGTATGCATAGCGTACATAAATATTTTTGCTTTCACAGTATCTTATTTTTTCTTAGAACTCATTTCAGAATTGAACTGAAGCAGATATGAGAAAGCATAAGACGAGATCTTAGTTTCATTTGTGGGTTGTATGCTGCTTCATGCTTCAGTCCTGAAACTGAAGCTTTCATATTCACTATTACTGTTTGACCACCTCTTTTAAACTTAGTAAATTCAGCATCTTATAATACAGAGGAGTTAGAGAAATATCTGAGTGATGTGTTAAATTTTGTACCAGCTTCAGATCTTTTTTGGTTTCCACATCTAACAGGCTTCATGTTTTGATTCTGTGTTATTGTGGTAAACACAGAAGAGCTGTGTAGTTTACTGGGAGAAAAACTGTGCTAAGTGTTACAGAAGAAAATTCAATCCTGCATTTTAATTGGTAATTCTGGGCAGGCTTCTTAAAGTTTTTGTCTTTGAAGTTGTCATTTCTATACTTTGCATCTCTAAGTCTTTATAGCTTTGTCTTAATTAATCTTTTGACAGTTTCTGGAAGATTGATATTGGCAGTGAATTTTATTGGTGTTATTATGAAATACTTATGCTTGTAACTGACAATAATCTAAGCTGAAAATATATGAAAACCTCTAGACTGGAAGGCTAATAGTTCTATTAAAAATATTTGTGTTCTACAAAATAATAGCCTTGGTCCATTTTGTCAAATTCAATACTGCTCTGATCTATGGGTATTTTGGGTAGCCGTATCGCAGCACTTGTCAACCATCATCCAATCTTCTTCCAAAAGAATGTTTTTCAACACTTTTCATTCTGAGTGCATCATGCTGTAATAACAACATTAGCTGGAGCCAGTTTTGGTCATAGAGAAATGGAACCATCTCATCAGTATCCTACCAGGAAAGGATTTGTCTAAGAATTTGATTATTTCAGTAATCTGCTGTCAGGAAGATTTAAAGGTATTGAACTGAACCCTTCCCTCTGAAATGTGCCAGACCACTGTTTAAAAACAGATATCCTAGTCTTAACGTTTTGGGAGCATTTATAGTCATTATACTATTACTCTACCTATTGCTAAGTGTGTCTACATGAGCAACACTAAGCAGAGCCCATAGCTCCTTTACTTGCTCTCTATACCCTGTACACATTGAGTGGTGAAGAGGAATAGGATCTGGAAGATCTGAACAAGGTGGACTGGAAAAATAGATGCTCAGGTAGTGAGGAGTGCTCACGTCTATCAAGTGAATGAAGCCATGCTATGGGTGGGAGCAGCAGACATCATTCAGGTACTGCATTGATCCACCTCACTTCTGCTCGCTCTAATGACACTCAAACGCAATTAAAGCCATCAGTTTCACTTTGTGATTTAACTGTAAAGAGCAATTGTTTACTAGATACGTACGATCATCCTTTCCACTCAGAAGAGGGAGCCAGAAAGCCAAACTCACGGAATCCTGGGGGCTATAGAAATAAGAAGGCTGCTGAGAACACACACATGCAAATGGCAAATTTGATTACAACGATGGGCTGTCTGCTTTGCAGCTCCTGGAAGCCCACCCTCAGCCATAAAAATGCAAAAATAGTGCAACAGGCAATGTGGCAGAACAGGGCGCTCTGTATTCATTCACAATTAGGTGTTCTATTCTGTTGTCACCAGATGCTGCCACGCACATTACACAACAGAAATGGGATTAGCAGGAATAACAAAAACCTGTCAAAGCACAAAACCATGGCCTAGTAGTCCTGACAAATTAAACAGTCTACAATGAGTGCCAGAGCATGAAAATCATTCACCCTTCCTCTTCTATCTCTCAGAGTTAGGCAGTAAATGCCTTCTTAAAGGCAGGCCACCATGTAGCCAACGCTAGAAGAAGGGGGAAAAAAGGCATTTTTCATTTCTCATTGAGCGTACAATAAGGACAAACCACCTGACTAACACATATCTGAAAGTGAATGTTTCATTCTGCTATTTACTGAATAATTGACATGCTCCTAGTATGTCCTGAGTAACTCTTGTTAGAATGCTGTTATACCTATTTCTGAACTTAGAAGCTTCCATGTAGTGCCGTTAGCTTAATTTGTGTCCGTGTGATACAAGATAAAATAGGCCCTCTGTGAATAACTCTATGAAACTCATGTTTTGATCATTATATTCATTCTGGTAGGTCATCAACACAGGATACTGGAAGATTCAGAGGGTGAGAGAAGACTGTTCGTACAGAAACTAGTTCCAAGGCTGGAAAAACCAGGTGAGTTTTTTGTATAGTGCTCTGGGACAGCTGCAGTGTTTTCAAGTTTTTAAGATAAGAACATTGAGATCGAGTCTGCTATGGCCTGTTTTATTTATATTGAGTTTAATAACAATGTCATTAAGCTGGGCAGCCAACTGTGCTTGAAATTTCTCTAGGGCTCTGTGACAAGTTGTTCTTCACAACTCAGTTGTCCATTGTGCATCAGACTCATGTCAGAAGAAGTGACTTGTAACAAGCTTTTTCAAGTCCTTTTTTGAGGGTATCTTTTTGGTTTTGTGGGCTGCCTACCAGTGAATTATCTTAGTATTCTCTGCAGATGTTGATAATTGGCCACTCTTATCGCATCTATGCAGCACATTAACTTGAAAGTTTTTCTCCTGGCCACTCTCAGTCATTATTTGCTGGTCCTAAACTTGATGCACTCATGTAGCTGCTATAACTTTAACTGTATGATTCTTTACTTTTGCTGTAATTTATAATAACAGAAGTGAAAGGACATCAGCTGTGGGAAAACAGGATATAAGCAGCTGGAAGAACAAAATCTTTAGACAGATTTCCGGTTGACTGGGAAACATTCATGGGGCTCTTTTTCCCCCATACACTTCTGCATTCTCACTTTTCTTCTTGCCTAAGGAGTGGCAGATAAGTCACTGGTGCTACTCTAAGTTTAGATGCCCAATTCAGCAAGGGTGACAAATGTTATTTTCTTACCTATTTCCTGACCCCATAACATTTCCAAGATTTCTTCTGGGAATTACTTACAGAAGATGTATTTCTTCATCTGTGGCACAAAAACCATTTTTCCCTTTTATTTGCACCCTCTGAAAAAGTCCTTGGAGTAATAGATAAAATGTCAGAAATAATTAAGAAAAATACTGATACATACTGTGGCAGAGAATTATACCTTTTGAGATGGTTGTTGTCATCATCTGTAGTCAGTCCCCTGATAGATATAAATACCAACTTTATCACCTTGTTTTAGATGATGATGTGTTGAATTGATGTTGATGAAGTCTATATTTTGGAAACTTCAATTAGAGCCAAAGAATGTTTCCAGGGTGAAGCAGAAGATGTGAGATCAAAATAGAGTAAGTAATCATGACAGAATACAGACGTTCCTTTATACATTACTTACTTGATCCTGTTCATGAAAATCCTTTCTTCTCTTTTTCATTCTGAATTTTTCTTTGACTTATTTTTATCCTAAACACTACTATGTATGGAAAGTAAACATCTCTCTACATGCTTTTAGTGCTTAGACTGCAGCTGGTGTTAATACGTTCAATATATTTAACAGTCAAAACAGCAGTAGACAGTAGACAGTGGCTAAACTCAAAGTGCTTGTGTCAGCTGGAGGATAAAATAGGTAGGTGCTGGTTACAATTTAAGGAATTTCCCGTGATGAGGTGGCTCCATAGTATATATGCTAGTACTGTAGCATCCCTGTCCATATACAAAAAAAAAAAAAAGAAAGAAAGCCAGTGGACCGGAGACTTTTCCTGTGGTATATGTAAGGCAAGGATGGTTTACCTTGGGGTTTTCGACAGAAAATTACAATCAAATTTGCCTGCAATCAATACGAAGTAACAGGTAAAGCTGGCATGACATGTGAGCTGACAAGAGATTGGCTCAATCTTCACAGACTTTCCTGCATAAAAACTTTTTTGCTGTCTGGTGTGGAAAGCACGTATCTACTTAGTACGTGACTTTTACTCTGGGGCTAAGTGGTCTGTTCAGATTATTAGGTATTTATGTGTTAAGAAAGAACCCTTCTGCCCTGTTTTTTTTTTTTTAAAAAGGTCGTGTTTGTTTTTAAGGGAAATGAATTGTGACTAGATTTATTGTACCATGTACTCAAAGATCAAATCGCATGACCAAAAGCATTTATATTTATAGGAAATAATATAAAGGAGCAAGAAGCTTATGTGCAGCTTAAGTGTTGAGCATTTATCTTTTTCAAAATGCATTAGAAAGGCAAATGGACTTGGAATGCCAGTTAAAAAGCAAGGATCACTTGCTATAATTTATCACTTTTTGTATTTAGTTAGATTTGAAGGACGAGTTATAATGCCTGCAGATCAACTTGAATTCTCTACTATATTTTATTAGGTACAAGGTAGCAATTGGTTGCATAAGGGACTAAAAATTGGTCCTAAATCCTCTTCAATTTTTAAGTGATACTTGTGTATTCTTTGATTTTTAAAACGCCTCAACAGCTACATCTACATAGTATTGGAATCCTTAACCTACTCAGGAAAGGAGCTCTGTATAAAAAGCCCCATGTGCACATGCAAACCTGTGAAAGTCACTCGTTATCTTTTCTGCAGGCCTTCGAAATTCTGGGCCATTGTGACAGTGCCTAGGGCCAGACATCTCATGGTCTGTATTAGACTTTGGCATTGACTGGGCCAGAGCCCTCAGCAGGGGAATGTCTCAGGTGTGCTTTGTTCACATGGTTTGTTGACAATCCCTCAAGTCAAAACACTGTAAACAATGCCTCCTATTTTTATTTTTTGGTTGGCCCACAACATCAGAAGTGGATATTGGTGGTATGGCAGTAGAGGCTGAACCTTCCCACCAATGTCCAGGTATATGTTGCTGCCATGTGACAGCCAGCAGCAGAATAGTCTCAGATATGGAAGTGCATACGGAGCAAAGATGTGTCCTTGAGTTCCTCCATGTGGAAGAAAATGGCTGACATTCATCAATATTTGCTGAATATTTATGGAAACCAAACAGTGGTGTAAGCACAGTGAGGTGGTGGGTGGTGCCTTTCAGCAGTGGTGACAGTGAGTCACCTCCAGTAGTACGTATTTGTTATGAGTGCACATTCAGGTTCTTGTTAGATGCTGGCAAAAATGCACAGTTAATGGTGATGACTATGCTGATAAATAGTGTTTTGTATCTGAGAATTTACTCATCAAATAATGTTGCTGTTCTCTTTGTAGCTATTGTCGTTTTCATGGAAATAAATAGGAGGCAGTACTTTCAGAGCAACCTATGTGTGTGTAAGTGTGTGTGTATATATATATATATATATGTATGCATACATTCCAATGCTCAGAATGTAGGTTTCTAACCGTCAGTGTCAATTGTACTGCTTTGTAGAATTACTTCTGGGCTGCACTATTTGCCAATTTGATCTTTCTTCTGGTTGTGTCAGAAGGTGTTCAGTCTGTGGTTCAGATCCTTAATCAGTGAAATAGGGGAGATAGTACTTAACCATCTTTATTAAACAGTACGCATCTCAGATGAAAGTCTGGTAAGTCCAAAGTGTAGTAATAAATATTATAACTCTTAATATGGCACTGAAATCCTCCTAGAATTTTCTCTACCATATGCAGATTTTTAAAGGGTCTGAACTGTAAAATAAATAACAGTTAATGGCAGTGCAAATACTTAAATCCTCACAATATACGCTCTGCTTTGCATGCCATATGACTTTTGGTGCCTGGCAATTGTTTATGCACCAGCTTCCCCTGCAGTGCTGCCTATATATGTATATATAAAAAGAAAGGAGAACCACAGTATTGTGCTTAGCAGACAGCTGCTAAATAAATCTGTACCAAGCAGTGTCACCCTCAATGAGGCAGAAATCATAAATCAAATTTTAGAAATGATACCAGAGCAATGTGGCATTGTGAATCTTTTGTGAGAGAAGAAAAATTCTTTTTGCTGTGTTTTGTTTCATCAGTTTTAATAATACTCAAATTTTTTCAGTGAGAAATTCATGCCATGTAGATTTTTTTCATTGAAATATGAAAGCAGTGTACTCACATCCAAGTAAAATTAAATTTAGAGTTTTTTTCCCCCCTCTTTTTGCGAGATAAATATAGTTAATACATAACATAAGTATCAATTCTGACACTGGAATATCAAGCCATTTTTATGGAATTGCATGACAACATTATAAAACAAACATTTGCTATTAATGTTGTTGCTTTAAACAGATGAAAGGGATGCTTTCCTTGTTATTCAGTTGTATTTTGCTATGTTAATATATGATAAATACACAGTTGTTTCTACAAGTCCTTTATAGGTATGGCACCTTAATATTTTAAAGTAAAATTTGATCCATCTTAAGTTGCAGCATGAGTTCTCATTGGCAGCACGATGTTAATAAATCATCAGAGCACCGTTGATCAACTGACTTATTTAACACTGCATAAACAGCAAGAATTTTTACTGGGCCACAAAGTCTGTGTCATGCCTTTGCCATTAAAAGAGTTAATAACTTCACACTGATGGGTTATTAGATTCTCTGTAGCCCCAGAGTTAATATGAAAAATATTTAGAAGGAACCTGCGGGCAAAGCATGAGTCAGGTCTGTCTATTTAAAATCTCCTGAGCTATTGGAAGTGAGACATTCAATGCTACACCTGTGAGAGCCTCAGCTTCTACTGGAGAGATGATTCTGGTCCTTATAACGTGATTATAGATTGACAGGGTCTCATTCTTTTCAGTCTATTTTCTACTTCTGTTGTAGGGTACCAGTTCCCAAGTGCTGTAATCCTTAACCAATTATCTTGGACGTTACTCTGACTAGGATCATTACATGTTTCTCTGCACTCCATTCCCTGCTCATCTTTCTTTGATGTTGCATTTTCATACATTTCATTCCTCACATACACATTCAACCTACATTGGCCTTATTATAACTTCCACTATTTTTGTAATGAACTGGCTCTCATTTTTCTCATTTCATGTACTGAAAAGAAACTACTGTCAAATTGGAGCCATTAATAGCATAACTTTTTCTCTCTTGCTAACCAGAAATACTCCAACCTTCACCTGATAAATTTAGTAAAATTTGATATAATTCTGGCATCTTCAAAACACCAACTTGGCATCTAAAAATTAGGTCTTAATAAGCAGAAGAGCCACAAAGGCTCACTCTTCTCTAGAAGAAAAAAAAAAAAAAAGAAAGAAAGCCACCAGAAATGTTCAGAGAATAATTCAGCCTGTAGCAGGTGAATCTTAAAATATGAGGTGAAGATATCTGAACCTTCTCCCATCTCTTCCTTGGAAGATCAGCAGAAGAGCAAACCTGGATGCATGGAGTTCTGATTTCGCATCCTTTACATAAGGAATGGCCGGATAGGCCAAAAGGCAAATTATTCAGCCTGGGAAATTGGGATTGGAAGATGTATCCTTGCTGCATAAGAAACATTTCAAGCACCATGACTGCAGAGAGGGAGAGACTGGAGAGGGAGAAGTGCCTACTGTTTTCTTCTAGTACCAACGGCATATGTTTAACGAGGGCAGCATTTGCAGACTCAGAGTAGACCACAGTGTGCCACAAACTCCACACCATGCTTTTGCTGTTAAGAGAGTTAATAATTTCCCACTGATAGGTTGTTACTCTGTGATGTCCTCATGTGCTGTGAGGTACTGACCATTAATGAGAGAAGTTCACGGAAGACCAATCTTCCAAAAACTGCCAATTGGAACTCTCTACAATGCAGATCTTTGGAGGACGGAAGAGTTTCCCGGGGAAAAATCACCAAATGTTTGTTTCTTTCCTGCACTAACGCAGGCATCCACTATTGGGCACTGTAAGTGGCAAACTGGACATCTTCGATGAGCTGGTAAGACTCTTTCACAGCCTTCATAACTGCAGCTATCTGCCTAAAGTTAAGGGGGTGAATCTGTGCTTCTGCTTGCAGCACGTGATTGTGGGTTCCCTATAAAGGGCCTGCTCCTCCAAGTCAGTTTGCACATACACACTGGTGTTTGATAAGGGAAAATTCTAACGTAGCATTAAATTGAGTTTTAAATGAATGAACTGATAGAAATGCCATCTGAATGATCACATCTCTGTTCAGCGAGACTGGATTTCCTCCTATTTAAGGGAGCTCTGATCTAATTTTGTGTCTTCCCACTGGATTTTTATTTTTCCCTATTGGCAGGGTAATGGGTTACTTTCTGGTAAAACACACAAATATTTTCTAACTGCAAACCATCATGTTTCAGTGGTTTCAGCTTTTCAGATTATTATCTGCAACTGTTATTACTAGGCTATTGTAACCACCACTTTTTTCCAGATTGAATGCACTGCTATTTGAACTCTGATCCTACAGAGCGTGAACAGCACCTTTAGTAGGACAGCAAATCTTAACTGTTAAACCATGGCCATTTAATTGGTTGTAGTCTCTTTGTATGTATTGAATACTTTAAAAAAAAAAAAAAAATGTGAGCTTTGATCTTTTAAAAAAGGGTGAATTCTGCAAATTAATATTTTTAACCATACTACTAACCATGTAGTATGTATATACTGAGTTTGTGGGTCTGAATTTCTGATAGTTTTTCTAATTAGAGGCTAAGTTTGGGTCCAAATGGGCAGGCAAATCTTAATGACTGTGTAAACCACTAATCACATCACTCGTCAGATCTTGATGTGTCTTCAATTTTTAATTCAATCAGAAATCCTTAAATAATTCAGGTATTTTTAATTAAAGAAAATACGGCATTTAGATGATTTTTAAAAATTATTTTATTTTATTTTATTTTATTTTATTTTATTTTATTTTATTTTATTTTATTTTTAGACCAGGGAGTATTTATCAACATTATTCCATACTTTCACTTTTCTCTAGTATATATATTTTTCCTTTCTTGGTATCTTGGTTTTGCATTCTTACTTAGTTACATATTTTTCTAAAAAATGTGAATGTGATCAATAAAACCCTATGGCTTCAAAGTGTTCTTATTTATATTTAAATCCTTCCTCTCACCTGCTGTTTGTTGCTTTTTAGTTATGTCACCAATCCCACTGGAGCTCAGGAAATCTAGCTGGTCCTCTCTAAGCTGCCAGACTTATTCTTTTCCCATGTATTCCCATGTCCCTGCAGCTTCTGATGTAAAACAGATTTAAGTTTGTGTAGAGCAGAGGTCAACATGAAAGCTCAAAACAAAACAAAAAAAAATAGCTGGCATTCAACTTTTAGCTCTGGTTTCTATTATAAGTCAAGGCTCTATTTTTGTAATTTGAAAATGGTGCTATTGTTCTGCAGCCATCCCTTACCTCTCACTTTCACTGATTCTTTTTTTTTTTGACTGTGATGTCCAGTTTAGATAAACTTTTAGCCATGTTGACGATTGTTTGTTTGAACTGCAATTCTTTATGCCACAATTGTAAAATTGGCATGTATTTTGCAAATTGAGCTCTATTAAGTTTTCATTTATTTTGCGAAACACAAAGCTTTGAAGCCATTCCTCTAGTTCTCCTGTAGTTATTTGCAGTCATGATTTTGAGTCCTTGCTAAGAGTTGTGGGAGTAATGGCCTAATGGGATCCCTTTAGCAACAGATTTTGTGAAAGTTAATCTCAAAGTACTTCAATTTTTATTTATTTGTTCTGTAATGTTCTGTAGCTTTGTAGTAACACATCCCTTTCTGAATGCCTCAGTAAAGTAGCATGAGTTGTGTTGAGTGAGAGTTAAATACTGCATGCTATGGCTCACTGTGTTGGACCGTTTACCAGTGTTGTGTATATGTATTCAGTCTTTTGCATTTCCTGGTCCTTTATCAGATGGAAATCACAAGTAGAGATGTAATTCAGTGCTGCCCTTAACATCATTAAACCCTGTGGCAGTGGGTAAATCCAGATCTCATTGTGGTCTTATGAGACAATTTGGCAAAGAAACTTGTGCTGTTTTACTGAGACGATGAGATTTGGACAAGGACTGTGTCTCCATTAAGGAATGAAGCCCCACATGCATGAATCTGCTGCATTTTAGCTTACGGGGAACATCTCTACATTAACAAGGATGTATGCAGTGTGCATGCTGACTTGTGAAACATTCAGCCTCTCCTGGTCTTGTAGGGAGAAGTATGTACCCTAAGCAGCCCTAGAGTTGCTCCATGCTGCACTCCAAGGTATTTGCATTTCTGCTGTTCTGTTCAACACAAATTGGTCAGTACTCAAGCATGAGTGTAAATTGCTGTGGAAAAATAAGTACTTTTTTTCCCCTGGAACTTCATTCAAACTGCAATAATTAATTACAAACTAGAATTAAGTTCCTTATATTACAAAGACTTAGGCCTTAGTCTGTAGTGAGTTGGGAATTGAACCAAGATCAAATGGATAATAAAAGTATATTTAACTTCATGGAAGCTCATAAAAGATTGTATTAATTAGGATGAGTAAGTAATGAGTAAGGATGAGCCCATAGCAAAGTCTGAGGAAGAACTTTCAGCTGTGTGTTTGGTGTTAATTTAGCACCTCATTCACTTCTGGATAAATGTGATAACTCTTCCATCATTTATCATTTATTGCTCTTCTGATAGTGATGATTTCTTCATGCACATGGAAGATATGATGGAAGGTGGAAGGCAGATAAAAAGGCATGGCTGAAATAGAGCCCTCTGAAAAAAATTTTAATGCATGTTAAGCTAAAAAATTGTCATGGCCCTACAGCATTCAAATGGTTTTGATTCTTTTATTTATAATGAGAAATTTGTACACTTTGAGCAGTTTGAGGTTGGTTGTGTGGTTAATTTTGAAGTTGCTTGCTATAACTGTGTGAATCTGAGAGGACACTCTGAGACCTCTTAGAATACTCTGAGACACTTAGAATAAAATCAGGAGATCTGCGATGGACATTGTAAGAAGCAGTACTTTATCATAAGAGAAATATTGCCAGTAAGTGTCATTTACTGGTAATTCTGAGATAAAAAGGAGAAAAGGTTCTGACATGAGACTTGGATCTAGGATGCCATAGAGAATTCAAATAAAGAGAATCCATGGAGGAATCCACTGGAGATTTAACATTATTATAATACTCCTCATTCCTTGCACAAAAGCTCTACAAAAGCTTGCCAAAGTGGAGCAAATTTTAGAATTTTCAACAAATGCTGCTATTAACCCATGAGCTTAAAGTTATAACTTTCATTTTGAAAAAACTTTAAATAATAGAAGTAATAGAAACATCAATGTGCAATGCATATATAAAAGCTAGTGTCTTGTTTTCAAACATCATTTGATATTAAGGTTTATGAACATTGGCTTTTTGTTGTTAGACTTAATATATCACGTATTCTCTGTTGTTGAAAACAAAAACTAAATAACAGACTTGCATATAATCTTGAGCTGGCAATATTGTCCAGATGGCACTCTTTTCCTCCAAACTGTGGCAATCCATCTTCACCCTTGTTTCCATATTAATTACTCATCCGCATTATTGTATGCTGATTAAAGCTAAAAAACTAGAATTTCCAGGTCCTGTTCCTAACCCTCTTGCACTACAACACTGAAACACTGTTGTTTGTGGTCTTGGCAATTATTTTTTGTGTGTGTGATAAAATCTCCATAAAGGCATGCTGTACATTCTGGTTAAAAATAACGGTATGAACATTCTGCACAACTCCACAAGTTAAGCTTTGTATTTCAATAAACTTGCAATTCTTCCTCTGGAAATACAAGACGGAACCCCAAAACTACTACAAATTTTCATTTACTAGGTCTAGCGTCAGTTGAATGAAACACTGTCTGAGGAAAGTTGTCTGGAGGCAAAATTTCAATCAATAGCATGGCACGAGGTAAAAGTTCATGTGGTAGTGAAAGCATTGGAACTACTTCTATTCAAGGCATTATTGCATACAAGTACTGCAGTGCCATATTCTGTTTGCCGGTGTGTCAGACTCTATCCCCTGTATTGTGTCGCCATAACTACTTAGAGTGGTTCACCAAAATAGAAAGTGTTGTTTACAGAGCATGTTACTTCCAACAACATGCAGGACCAGTAAGACCTTATTATTTATGGGAACTTCTTCTTAATGTTTCAAAAGTTATACTATAATTACTTAAACTTCTTTTTTCTTGCTACAATCGGAGGTAAGTAGATCAAAATTCTGTCTTTGAATTTCAAAAGAAACTTGACTCCTCGGATTTTGGATTGTCTAACTTTCTTTCCCAGTGTGTCAAGTCCGCTATCTCAGGGTGAAACACTGATGTGACAGACTGCCATAATGCAATGTGTTCAACCACCTCAACGATGCATCAACTGGAAGGAGTTTCTGAAGATTCCGTTCACACATGCACACACACAAAAAAGAACATGAGGGAGAAACAGTTTGGGGAAGCGGAACATTAATCTTTTTCACATAGTTTGGCACAAATTTAATTATGAAGTATTTGTAAATGTTCAATCAATTAGACCACTTGATTGTCAAACTTATAACTTTGAAAGCAGATTATCTTTTGCAGAAGAAAAGCTTCTCTTAAGCAAGATCTTTTATGTTAACTGCTCCAGAATTAAAGCGCTACGTTTTCCATAGGATGGGAAGAAAGTGCAGGAAAGAAGTGTGTAATCTCTGGTCAAATTTCAGGATTTTCATATAAATGGACTAGTTGAACCTTTAAACTCCTAAGTTTTTTGGGGAAAAAAAAAAAAAAACTTTTCTCTTTCTGCTTTAATAAAATAGTCATCTAGTAACTCTAGATTATTTAATTTTTATAAGGGAAACTCAAAAATAATTGCAGGTAGATTCACATGCTGAAGAAACTTCATGAAAGCTATTAATTTTTCCTAATTTTTCAAATACTTCTCCAAAAACTCACTTTCATGTCTCTTTTACTTGTAATATTTAAGTTCAAAATTTGGCCGTTCCAGTGCAAGGTAGTGAGTGTAGTTTGTATAAATTATCGACTATGGAATCCTAAACTGACTGGAAACTAAACTGACCAAACTGAATCTGTTTCTTTGTACATAACATTGTCATCTCTGGGGAAAACAATCAAGTTATAAATCTGCAACTAGAGATCTTAATATCCACATTGTGTATCTCTTCTGTCAGGTTCTTTATTTTTCTCCCTGGATAATCAATTTTTTGCTCCTTGAGTTCTAACTACTGTGTTTCATTTTCTCATAGCACTGTCTTCTTGAGCTTTACTGACTGCAAAAACAGAAGATATTCTGCTGAGTGATGTTTTTGTCCTGTCATGTCCTAAGCTTCCACATCCCCCTGTTCAAACAAATGCCAGGTAATGCACAGCTCTGCCACAACTGAACCTCACTGTAAAACTATGCAAAACTGAGGACCTATCCCTACACAAAGGGAATGGATAATTGTATGCATGTATGGAGTCTCATATGATTGTATGGTACCCAAAAGGCTTGCAGAGATGTCTTAAGTGTTTAGGGTGATATTTCCAGATTGTCATATTCTGTCACAAATATCTCAATGGGGTCATGCCGTAAGATATTGAGAGACATGACACTGAATTGTTCTGGTGCCTGCTGGTCACGGTGGCAAAACCAAGAAGTTTTTCAGCTGATGTTAGGTGGGCAGAGGATAGGTGACACATTTTAGGAAAGTTATTGTATTTATTAAGGCAAATCATGTTGTGAGCTAACGTCACATGACCCTTTTCTATCACACTCAATTGACAGAAAGCTTCTAGCTTCATGGAGAGTATTTGGAGCAGAAAATCTGTCATATTTAATGGGATAAATGCTTGGAATATGTCTTTGTCAACCACAATATAGCTTTATGACAATATGCTTTTGTATGTGATGGTAAATTTGTGCTACTTATACGTATTGTTCACCTGAATGAATGCAGTCAGTACTGTAGTTGAGGTATGGCACAGACTGAAGTCTGATCTGTCAAAGCTTGTCCTGACAAAATCTATGAAAGAAAGTTGGCCAACATGCAGCAATAGAGAGGAGGAGTGCAAAGGTGAGTGAACACTGAGAACTACAAACGGGCGACATGGATGGTGTCCGGGCATCATGGGGGGAAGGTTTGTAACTAGAGAGAGAAAGAAAACTAGGAGGGGAATTGGGACGGAGAATGCACCAGGAGAATGCACGCCACAATCTGTTGGTATTTCTGGAGTACCACTCTCTAAATCTGTCACTGGGAGAAAAATAAATCACGCATTTAATTGCTTTTTTTTCCAATGTAAGGGTAGAGCTTGCCTATCACGGTGAAGGAACGCTGGTGGGATTGGCAGCCCCATGATGGCACCAGAAACAGCAATGAGCTAGATGCAGCGTCTCCTCTGAGGAAAAGAAACTTGCAGGGCAAATGCAGTGCGTACATTTTTCATGGACAATCCACAAGTGTTTACAGTCTGGGAGCAAATCAGAGCAGAACGTGAGTGGCTGTGCTCCACTGATGAAATGACAACCCAAATGTTGTTCAAACAGAAAACTGATTGCAGTTGCTCTCTCTTGTGTTCAAGGCAGTCCCTGTGTTGGCTGCAGAAGGAGTTTGAGCATGCAGACCAAGATTAAATCATAACCAGAGTCTGTCTGAAACCCTGTCTGCCAGTAAGAACAGCAGCCGAGTTAAGATGTATCACAGCAATGAGCTGCCTCACTAAAGCTGACTGAACATTGAGTCTTGACTGCCTGCTTATGACTGCACGTAACCTTTTCAAAAGCACCCAAATACCTTAGAAGCTTGATTCTCATCGCAAGTTAGATAGCTGAAGGGTGAGTAACATAGACAAAAGTCTAACTGCAATCAGATAATCTGAAATGGTCTCATAGATCTCCGAATGCTCCTTCTACCCAAGTTTCATCTGTTTGTCCTCTGTGGAAGTTGCATAGTGGCTAGACAAGTGTTAAAACAGTGTTTTGTCAGCCAAATCTGACTAATTTTTGGAACAACCAGTAGTTCATTGTTTTCAAAACCCCTCCTCACCCATGTCTGTTGATTTTCTCTAAGACACTGCACTGAGCACTGCTGTTGGTGTGTAAGTGCAAGATGCTGGGCATACGTGTCCTGCTATCTGAGATGGTAGCGTGGAGTGCTCCCACAAAGCATGCAGCATGCCAGCTCTCTGTATCTCAGTGAGGACTATAGGGTTGTTGGTTTTTTTTCCCCTGTGGATCTTTTAAATGCAAGTCAGGCTTCACAAAGCCCACAGTAAAAAAAAAAAAAAAAAAAAAAAAAAAAAGGAAAAAAAGAAATCCTCCACTACAGAGACAAATAGCAACATGTGGCTGAAAGATAACAGAAACGTACATGCAAGTGCTAAAATTAAATATGGAAATATGAAAATGAGGTTTTTTTTTTGTTTGTTTGTTTGTTTGTTTTTAAGCAAAAGAACTGATTCACTTGTCATTGCTAAAATTACATGGGAACCTTGTTTCCTTAGCAGCCCATCTCAGAAGAACAAAATAGAAAAAAAAGGTCCACAGATAAGAAGCACCATCTCAGTACCCAGTTGTGTTGGTTGGCTTTGGCAGTGGGAGTCTTTTGCAAAACTTTGCAGACAGCATGAAAAAAGCAACAGGAAAAAAAAAAAAGATAAAGGCAAAAGAGCATATTAGAACAAAATGTGCAAGATGTAGATGTGTGGTCCTCCTCCCTTAGTCTTGTCTCCAGTCTTGCTGCAATGTCACACCTTTCCATGAGTCACTGGATTTATTTTCAGTGGCTTTTTCTTCTGTCATTTCCTGCATCTCCTCCTTCCCCCGGTGTCCCTTCTTCCTGCCCATAGCCCACATCTTTTCCAGATATTTAATGTAAAAGTGATTACCCCTGCTCCCTGCAAGCTTTGCCCCCGCTTCTGTGATGGTTTGAACAAGCTGTAAAAAAAATCACGGTGCTCAGCAACGGGGCTGGTTGTTTCTGAGCCACATCCTTCTGGAGTCTGCAGCTAAGAGCTGCTCAGGTCTTCAGAGCAAAGTGACCACTAGAGCACAAGAAAAAGAACTTGTCCCTTCCATGTTTGAGGTGCAATATCTAGACTCCCAGCAAGCAGCAGACACAGCATCCTAACATCCTCTGTGGGGTCCTCCTGTTGCCTGGCTGTTGTCACTGTTATTCTCCCCTTTTTCTGTTTTGGTGAAATTCTGAACAGTTCTGTCTTGAAGGTTGGTGAGACAGCGACATGATACATCCAGAAGAGGCTTGTCCTGAACAGGTCAGCCTGACAAGTA
Organism: Tympanuchus pallidicinctus; assembly: GCF_026119805.1. Classification (NCBI taxonomy): domain Eukaryota; kingdom Metazoa; phylum Chordata; class Aves; order Galliformes; family Phasianidae; genus Tympanuchus; species Tympanuchus pallidicinctus. The sequence goes on along the minus strand of NW_026294739.1, from coordinate 11,443,659 downwards.
TATCCTGGTTAACAGGGTGCTTGTGCACCTGAGCAGTATCAACACAGAAGGGGGTAATCAGAGGCAGAGGATTACTTGCTTTTTTGTATTTCACATCACTGTAAAGAAAATAGGTTTTCCTCTCTCTTAATAGAGTAATATCATTCTCCAAATGAAATAGGCATCCTCTTTCTTCACCTCATGTTCTCAGTGTCACCTATGCACACTGTTTCTAAAACTTGTATTCTACTTTGTGCAAATATTTTCTATTGTCTGTTTTCTTTATTTTGATACCTTATTTTCTCTGCTTCCCTCTCTGTTTACTTTTCCCTTATAACGCTTCTCTTATTAAATCTTTTCTTCCTCTTGGCCAACTCCTTTCCAATGGTTCCTGTTTTCAAGAGAGCGCCTGTAATTTTATTTAAAGGCAGAGGTCACAAACCTTCAAATGACTATTCCTTAGATTTAAAATGTGTCCTTTACTATCTCAGTGATGCAGATCGTCAACACTAATTTATCTTTGTTCTCTTCCAACATGCAGTTCCCACAACCACTTCTGTTTTCCTGGATACCCGTCAACTGTTCACACTCAGAGACCTTGGAAGGGTAACCAACTTTGAAGATTTTGGAGCCGGCTTTTTGCCTGAAGGGAAACTATTGAGTTTCATCTCATCCCTGTTGTGGTTAATTCCAGGTATTTATTAAGCATTTAATATTGTATGAGTCAAAAGGAGGAGATTATGAGATAGACTGTTTCTTGTCTTTAAAGAATGCACAAAATGTGATTGCTTCTCATTTTGCCTGTTCTTGATTGAGGTCCAGAGAGGTGGGAAAGCGGAGGCACAGACACCTCCATGACCACCTTCTAGGAAGATTTTGGTGGAGGGATTAGTATGGTCTGAGCTACACCTTCCCATGACGCTGAGTGCAGGGAACAGATAGGCATGAGTCACTGTGAGTGCTGGAATAGATTGCCCTTCCTGGGCTGGCGAAGAGTTGAGGGAGACCTAGGCAATGTAAGTACTGTGCACACTATGAAACCAAGGACAAATCAGACTTCTTTAATATGCTGAACATTTATCACTGCATTTCAGATCATGTGTGACTTGGAATGATTGCTTTAAAAAGTCACAGATAGAAAATACAGAAGTCTAGTTCACTTGCATAATGTACTCTTTGTATATGGCTCCTCTTTTGGAATATGGGAAAGTTGTAAAAAAAGCTGCACAGAATTAACATGCAATAAGTTCCTGTATTAAATAAATAGCAGCTTTGATAGAGAAATACATAAACACACTAAATGTTAATGTTCCAAAAATATACAGATAGGAGGCAGTCTCATGTGCCTGTGAAGGCATTATTGTCAGGAGATCTACGGAATAATTTCTGCCATTCTAGAAAAGAGAACAAGGATCAAAAATGTTTTCACAGTTGCAAAAGAAAGAAAGAAAAGCCTGCAATCTCTGCCTGATTGCAGTGGTCACACCTGTTCTTCCTTTTAATGAAGAGAGAAGAGTATTTTAAATCTCCATAATATGGTCTTTGATAACTTGTGGGAGGTCTTCAGTATAGAAGTTTTCTTTGGATGCTATGACTGGAAGAGCTTTGCCTGCTTTTACGATAGCAAGTCAGGCTTTGTAATATTCACTTCTTGTTATTTTTGGAAGGAAAAAAAGAAACAACAACAACAACAAAAAACAATCTTTTTTATTTAAAGATTGGAATTTAAAACCAAACCAAAAATCCTCTTGTTTTGTTGTATTTTTTGCAGCTTTGATTTAAAAAAAAAAAAAAAGTGAATCAATGATGATTAAAGGTGAGGGATGTTGTAGGAATGTAGCAAAGTATAACTGTCATACTGTACCAGTGGTGGTTCAGATATTACTGCACTGTATCTCAGGCAGCCACCAGGGTCTGAGGATTCTGCTGAAGACAGAACCTTGTGATACCAGGTGAGGACTTACATTCTAAATGCAGGCCCCTTCTTATTTGGCAGTAATTCAAGTTAACTATAGTAATGTTGAAGATTCTTTTACTATACAAATACCTGATTTCTCTTTGTAATCTGTTGGATTTAATCTGACTTTAGTGAAATATTATGATATTGCGTACCAACAGCCTAATTATCCAAAATGAGGAAGAAAAAAAAGGCTTTCCTTTGATTGGTTTTGAATTTGCATCTCTTTGTTATCACTGCTTGTCCTTGTGTTACAAAACAAGGAGAACAGAAGCACTAGATCTGTATTCCCTAAACCAACCAGGGTTTCACATACTTTTAACGTGTTCCAGAAGAAGCTGTGCTATTGTTTTATACAATGCCAGTAGTACCACGGTACTTCAAACAGCTTTCTGAAATGCAGTTCTTTCTGTTCCCGCTGTTATCATTTCCTAGGACACTGGGAAAGACCCGGAGCTCTAAACGCTGGATTAAGATCTTCACTTCAGCAGCTGAGGTCAGTGGCTCCTGTCGTTCAGTCTGCACTTCTCACTCAGAGGCTGGTTTCAAACAGAGGCCCTCAGCCTAAGAAGCAAGTGGGACTTCCAGGCAGCTGTTCTGCTGTTGTGATCCTTATGAGTAATTTCTTTCCTCTTAATTTATTATATAGCATCAAGACCTGAATTCAAAACTTTCTGTGGTTTAAAGGGATCTTCCGCATTGCTAGTTTTGGAGGGTTTTTTGAAAAAACTATGCACCTGATACGGTTCAGACCATAATTAGTGTAAGTCTTACTTACTCTTTTTACAGAAAGCTCTTTTGAGTTATTAAAATACAGCGACTAACTGACTGACTTCCATATAAAGGGGGAGGGGAAGAAAGGAGTCACACATAAGTTGAGTTACTCGAGCATAAGGTATTTTTATTCAGTTGAGCCCTTTAGTTCAGATTAGGATCATAGCTTCTTTTGAATGTACTAGTTACTTTGAGTTCTTAGTTCATTGTTGAAAAACTAACACTTCTAGACATCTCTGACAAGTTCAAATAAAAAACCATTAGGATCTTTAAATTTAAATCTCACTGGAAAGTTGAATTTACAAAAATGCCTGTCTACGGCTTATATGGATCTGTACAGAAAAACAGTAACACAGGTTAAGTTAGCATAGGACAAGTCTTATTTTTATTTTCTTTCTTAATATTGGGAGATAAAGAGCCATATGTGACAATAAATAACTTTGTAAATGATTCTGAGGATATAGTGGGAAGACTGTGATCATGATGAGTTGATATAGGTATTTTTTCTCATATCTGGGTAATAGAGATAGTTGCACTAGTGGCAGACTCACAATGAATTATATTATATTGATCTATTAATTTATCTGTACATTTATGACATGAGAAATATAAGGATATATCTTTGATTTAATAATTATATAATAATAAATGGCACCATTTTTACACTTCTGTTCTGCTTGCTTTACAAAGACCAATGTTTTTACAGACGGATAACTCAGAACTGACCAGGAAGGGAAGGGAAAAAAAAAGCCCTTAAAACGAATACATTTCAAGGAGGCTGTAATTATTTCCTTCTTTGTGACTTACAGCAACATACTGAAAGTTAATAAAGATAAATGTAACATTTACAGGGTAATAAGAGATTGTGGAAGGAAATAAACAAACCTAGGATACAGTGCATCTAAGTAAACACAAAGGTTGTAAAACCTTCAAACTCAAATATCAAGAGCACTGCAAATTAATGCTGCACACAATAGACCCTTTGGAAGCGAACTTAATCCACCCCCATGTATCTACATGAGGGCCATGCATAACAATGCATGAGCTGGATTTCCATTAGAGTTTCCTCTGCAGGCTGTCAGTTGTTTGAAGAAATAACAATTTCCTAGGCATGAAAGCTTTTTCAGAATGTTCCCACTGATGTGTAATAAAAGTGACTTTACTTTTTCCTCCCCCCTTCTTCCTCAAGCCCCTCCCTCTGAGATGTGACTTTGGGGGGGAAGAGGATGGACTTCGACCCCCGGCCCCCTACCAGTTTACCTTGCCTGGATTATCAGTGCAGGTGTTAAAATAATTGAAGGTGTGGTAGGAGATACAACCCCTAATAGCCTTTCCTATATGGAGATTACCTAGGTAGAGAATGCCAGAGTACCTGAAGAATAGGCATGTGAGTACCTTATTAACATAGCACCATTCAGCGGCAGCTGCATATCTGGAAAAAAAACCCTTTAAAGAGCCTATTCATCTATGTTAATGGGCCCATTGCACAGTACATTGTGTGGGAAATTAAGTCTCTGGCTGTGAACTTCCTGTGCTGTGCAAGCTGCCTTGACTCTTTTTTATTGCTTCAGTGTTATTATCTCCTCCTGGAAATAAAAACAATCATGTTCTCACATTTGAGAAGCCAAAACATTCCCAGATAACAAACTGGTTGAAAGTTTCTTTTGTTTCCCTTATTAAGTGAAAAAATATGTTTTGAAATTAAAGTAAACCCTAAATTAACATCAAAGCCCATCAAATTAGCTGAGCTGTCATATGCATGATAATGCTGGGTTTTCTTTTTTTTTTTTTTCCTTCCCTGTAAAATACACAATTTAAATTGCTTTCCTATTTATTGTTCCTTCCTTGGAATTAATTTTTGCCACAAAGTATGTTAATTTATTCAAATGAGACATGATTTTTGAATGTTTAACGGCAAAAGAACTGCTTTCCTGCTGAAAGATTGAGGTAGAAAATAACACTACTTTAAACGTTTTCCTAAAATACAACGCCTCTCCATTTTGGCATTGTGGACAGATTCTCGAAACACAGATCTTGACAGGTGTACCAAAAAGAGTAAACCTTATGTGTTCAAGATATTTTTAAGCCCTGTGATCACTTTGTGAGTAATATATGATATTGTAGTCTGCAAAACCTTTCACCAAAAAAATAGTTATCATCAAATATTTAAGCAACTTTTATTCTTAATTTAAGATCCAAATTCTACACATTGCATCATCATCATCTTCATCATGCTGCCAAAAGGAAGGATTAATTATCAATGCTACCTGGTTAAAATTCAATTAAGGAGGATCTCTTTTTTCTTTTTTATCTTGCCTCTTTCAGTCCTTCCTTTCAATTTCAACTTAATTTGCTCAAATATTTGACGCATTTAATGAGCATACCGGAATAGAAATAGCCATTGAATATGCTGTACTCCTTCCATGGTGTACATTCAACTTCAACTGGACAACAGTAAAAACAGCCAAAAAAGTCCTATCTTTTGCTGTTATTTGAATTACTGATATAAATTGCAATGTAATTCGGTTCTTCAGATAAAAGAACTATTTAGCACTGTAAAGCTGGCTCACTCCATACCAGTTATCAAGAAGTATCAGTAGAGGAAGGAAGTGAATAAGGAATGAGCCTTATAATACAAACCATCATTTTACCCAGTCTGTTCCATGCATTCGTCCTATAATTTTTCTTCAAAAATTTAACTGTGAAATCTCTGGTGCAGGGATGGTATGGTATGCACATACCTTGCTGTTTTCTCTGCTTTATAGTTCTTGACAGTATTATCATAATAAAAATCATTATTGCTGCTAGACACAGCACTGAGTGTTCTTTGGGTGTGTACAAGTCTGACAAGTGATGATGCACTAATATCAGGGAGCAAATCAATATTTCATCTTACTTAATAATTCAATTATGGAAATTCTTCCCTCAATGCCATTTGTTAACTTAAAGTCACCATAAACTGTAGTTCACTCAGTACATCTTTTAGTGGCGCTCTAAATTACATCTTCCTGACATTTAGATATTGAAATATTAGACAACGTTCTCTTTTCAATTCACTGCTTTTTCACAGCACAAGCCATCTGGGAACATGTACCCACTAGTGCTCTACAAGGTACCGTTAAGAGTTTGCATACTTTAAAAAGTTAGAGAAAATCAGAACTGCAGAAAGACCAACACATGACACTTTTATATCTGTAGATTTGGCTTTTACATCATTATAACATTTTTTTTCAATGGAATCATAGAATCATATTTTTTTTCCTTTGTCTTATATAATCTATTTAATTTCAAAATTACTTGTAAGTTTGTTTGTTTGTTTGATGACTGGTGTCTTTCAGGTTTTATAATACGTTTTAAGAGTTTAAAAATATACGTTGGACTTCCAGACCAGCCATTCCATTTAGTCCCTTTTCCACAGCAATACCATTTTTATACAGCAAGTGTGCTGATGGCATTTCATGAATAATAGGGTGGCTGGTAATCTGGATGCAAGCAAAATTTTTTCAAACAGTTGCTGTAAACATAATTCAGATTAATGGGCCATTTACAGTCTTGCTAACTTACTAACTGGCTCTGTGCTCTAGGTAATCAGGGTGACATTACTGCCGGCACAAAAATGACATCTCGTCATCAGAAATTTTCTTCATTGGCACAGAAAATGCCAGGCACATCACCTCTGACTGTGTGGCCACCACATCTATTAACCTTATTGATTTGGAGTCATGCTGTGCCACACTGGAAAACTACTCCCTGCTGAAAGACTCAAGTGGATCAATCCTGAACCATGAACAAAACTCAATAACAAAATGTAGTAGGCACCTTTCTCCATTAAGTATTCCTCAAAGTAAATCACATTAGAGGACGTCACCTTGAGGAGCTTCCCTTAGGACTCTGCGATCTTCCAGAAACTAACAGAGAAAAATGTCAAAATTGAGGGAAAAGATATTTATAATGCCAATTGTATTTTGCATCTTACTATAACTAATTTTCCCTTTCTAAACTTGAGAAATCTAAAAGTGCTGTTTGTTTTTAATGATAATTATCCCTGGTATTTCATCCAGTGACAGATGTCACAGTCTGGAAAACAAAGTTTTCTCCTTTTATCAACCTTTTAGCATTTTCATGAATTTATCAGCATTTATTTTTGAGAGCCTCAATGTGATGGGTCTTGAAAATGAAAAAAGGCCTCTAACTTCTTTCATCCTCATACAGTTAACAAAGAAGTCAACAAAAGGAGTTCCAGAGCTTCATATTTCCTGACAAAAGATAGAGGATTGCAGCAAGCTCCATTCATATTTAAATGTTCATGGCTTTGGAATTAAAAGTCCATCTTTCATGTTACCATTTCCGTTCCCTACTTTTTTTGTTGCTGTTTGCCAGCAATGAAAACGATGTCCCAAACATTAGTGTGATTCTTCAAGTCTGCAGCACTTCTGTTCTTAGAGAATATTCCTTGTTACAGCCAACTGAAGCTTTTTTTTTTTTTTTTTTGCTTCTTTTTTTTTTGTGTGGGGGGTTTTTTTTTGTTTGTTTGTTTTTAATAAGAGTTGCACATCATTCCAGTTTTTAATTGTCTTGGAAAACTTATTTGGGACAAGAAAAGTGTGTGTATAACTGATCTGTGTGCATGTGAGTAATTATAGCTGAGTAAGTTTTATTAAATCTAGCAGGACCCCCAACCTCAGGGAAAATTACTCACATGAGTAAGGGGCACAGGACAGGATCATTTCTGTTGCTCTATACTGTGACAACAGTATTTTTTCCCAAGGGTATGATCTGAAAACTTGGCAGCTAAAACCTGTGGGCATAAGGTTGAATTTTGCACTGGTTTTGATGTTGATGAATAAATTTCATTAAAAATATTCCTTGTATGAAGTTAAACCATGCTTAACATCTGTATATTTATCCGTATTAAATATTTCGATATTTTATTTCAAAGAAATTTCTAGATTACAAAAAGCAAGGAAAAACAAATGAAATGACATTAGAAAATATTATCAGTTGCTTAGGAAAAAAAAAAAAGTGATTTCTCAAAGCCACATAGAAGTCTGGAAAATATTATTTTTATTCCTTAGGAAATAACCCTGGGTTTCTAATTAATGTCATGAAATTAAGGCCATTTATCTGGAAAACTGAAAGAAGATCTATATATGCTCCAAAGTTCGGTGTTTGTCCCTGAGCTCTGACATGGGATATACTGTGTGAAAGTCTAACATGGGATACACCATATATCATCTCTATTTAGAGCCCCTAGGCAGGAAGTATGGATAAAAAAAATAATCAAAATTACTGTTTTTCTTTACTGAAAGCCCTCCAAGGAATTCATTGGAATGAGTTCTGTCTGCCCATCTAATTGATAATTATTTAATTAGCAATTTATAATGATAATGGGATTTTACCCCCCACCAGTCCATCTTGTCGGTAAGAAAAATATAAGTAGACAACCTTATGTATTACTTTACCACTTTTGGCAGTTGGCACAAGATATTGTGGGCCAGCGTTGTGATTCCCCACAGTTAAACCATAAAAGCAGTGTATTCATATATTTCCTTTGCCCACAGTATTTCCTTTTCTCATTACTGTGGGTGACTGGCATTCTCACAATGTGTGTGGGTGCACAGGCTTGTTGTGTCACCATGGACAGTTCTAAGAGCAGCTTCATTAGTTCTTTTTACAACAAAAGCTAGGTTTTTTTTCCTGCCTTCTCTTTCTTTCCCTTAGTTGGCATGCGGGTTGAATTTTTCTTGGACCCCCTGCTTGACTTTTTTTTTTTTTTTAGAGCTCCTTTTGAACAGTGCAGCAGTGTGAACACTAGGAATTGTAACTGATAGACTGTTTGCAGGAGAACTCATGAAAGTTCTCTTTGTTCACTTCACATCAACCAGGTTTATACGAACCCTCCCCCACCTCAGCCAAACAGGGGAAAGGAAATCCACTTTTAATTATACATTGATGGGAATCACTGTATAGTGAAATTGCATCAAGTGGAGAATGCCCACTTTATACTCCTTTATCTAAGAATCCAAAAGAAGCACTGGTGTAAAAAAAAAAAATGGATATGTAAGCGTAGACTCCCCAGTATATAGCCAGCCCTGACTAATTGAAATCAGTTTGCCAACTCTGCTTCCAGTCCTAGTAAAAAAAAAAAATTAACACTAACAGTGATTAATCCCTTAGTCCTTGATCCTGTCATGTTTTATCTTTGAAACCTTACCAAAAATATTTCCAAAGCTATGTATTTTTAATGGAGGGAGAGTGGAGAGGGGCGGGGGCAGAATTTGCAAGTGTAAGCTATTTTCAAAATTTGAACTGGTGGTATTGATGTCTTTCCTATTTTCTTCCCTCAGACAATACAGTAGACTGGGAAAAAGAGTCCTGAGGGCAAAAAGAAAGAAGATCTACCTGGTGGTGGCAGAACAAAAAGATTATACAACCATGCAAGAAGAGTAAGTAAACAAGAGTAGCATTTTGTGTCATTTTATGCTTTTGCCCAGTGAAAGGAAAAAAAAATTAAATAGTGACTTCTGTTATTATAAATCATTTGAGGTAATATGCTAATAAATATGTAATGTTAATTTTTGTGTGCTTCTTAAAATTAGTATTACAAGATATCATTAATATTGATGACTGTGCAGGATATTCAGTATTATTATCTACTGTTAAAGTTTACTATTGTTCTATTTGCCTTTTGAATCTTTCAGTACAGAAAGGAAATTTTAGTGGTTTTCTCAAATATTTCATCAGGAAATGAATTTTTTTTTTTTAAGAGTTCTTAAAGTTCACTTTTTACTTTCATTGGCTTAGTTGTCCCAGTACATTTAGTAGCTCCAAAAGAAATGCCTCCTTCTTATTTCCATGAGAACTATAACAGATACAAAGGGTACAATGACACTGTTTGATAGAGTAAATTCTCAGCTACAAAACACTATTTTTCAACACAGTCAGCACCATAAACTGTGCACTTCTGCAAGCAATGAAACTGAGCCTGCATGCTGTGCTTGTAAAATTCTTCATGGTCATCTGGAATGTGGCTTGTCTCAGTTGCCACTCACACAACCACCACCACCGCACTGCACTCATATCCACTGTTGGGTCTCCATAAATGTTCAGCAAGTGTTGATGAATATCAGTGGGTGCCATATTTCCCACATGGATATTGGTGGGAAGGTTCAGTCTTTATTGCCATGCTGCCAATATCCACCTCTGACACTGTGGGCCAACGTATTAAAATAGGAGGCGCTACTTTTGGAGCAGCTTTAAGCATCTGTATTTTTTACATTTCAGTAAAAAAAAAAAAAGGACTTGTTAGCACCTGTGAAAGAATGACTATGAATGCCGAAGAAAGACCAGTCTACCTACAAATAGTTTATGATACAACCTGTACAAGCAGCTAACAGTATTGCTAACTAGAGACATAATTAAGCTAGTGACATTTAAGCGGGCTGGGGTGGGAGAAATTTCTCCATGGAATTAAGAGCTATTTTGATGTAGGAAATAAAAGAAGCCAAACGGTGTTGATAATTCCCACTTCAAAGACAAAATACTGATTGCATCAAGGTCAAAGGCAACAGTGCAGTTGTGTCCTGCAGAAACAACAAGGATGTGTTTTGCATTGATGATGGGCCTGTTTGTTAGAAACCCCATCCTAGGCATTATTCCTATGTAGAGCCTGAAAGAACTGACCCACTTTCCGCTGCCAATCCTGGTATACATTCTTCTGCTGCACAATCAAGTCAAGAATGTGTGACTGCATAGTCCTTCTGCAGATTCAGGCAGTATCTGCTTCCAACCCTCTCCTATTTCATCACTGTCCCAGATTTTCTTCCAAGATTCTATTAAAAAAAATAAGTTTATTCCTTCTTAAGCAAAAGAAGAAAAGTATGTGAGTTGCACAGCCAAAAAAGATGAGGAGCTGAATGTAGCAGAGATGAAAAATGATGCTGGCTTAAAATAAATGAAATGAAATGAGTCTGTAAGGAGGATCTAGAATATGTGAGAAACTACAAAACACCCTCATATCTGATAAGACATTCACTGAACTTCATCGCTTTCCTCACCTGCAGTTCTATCAAGTTGTTTGCAGAAGTGTGTAGGGACAAGCTTTTAAAAGGCCTGGGCTTCTTCCTTTTTCTTTTTTCTTTTTACTTATTTATTTGCCAGAGCCAAAAGGTCTCATGAGTTTCCAGTTTGAACATCTAGTCCAAATTCAAATGTGTGACATTGTATAAGCCAGTCCATTAAGGCTTTGCTATACCAGAATGTAACCAGAGCGTGACTTCCTAGAGATGCTTATAGTTTCAAAGAAGGAATAAGAAAGTCAGGAGATGTTTAACAACCAAACACTAATTCTTTTGGATATACTTTTTTTTTCCCATACAAAATAAGGCACCTTGTGATGTATTAGATGAGGCAATTTGGAAAGATTGATTAGTTCCCATGGAAAGAATAAATCTTAACACACAAGATCCCATTCAGAATTCAGGACTGAATCTGAAATGATTCAGGATTGGCAACATGTCATCTTCCAACAAAATGAGCTTTCACTGTGACCAACTACTAGATGACACAGAAACATGGTAATTAATAAGGCTAAAGCAACTATGACAGGAATAAATATTTTTTACATCTGGGTAGGCTGAGCCATGCAAAGGAGCCTCAAGAAATAGTCTACATGGGAGCAACTGATGCACAGCAGGAGTTGCCTGAAAGTGGTACCTCTCTGCCTGCTGTGAGGGAATCATCCAGGGAGAAAAAGAAGGAATAAAACTGGCTTGGGATGAGGGTAAAGGAGACTGCGAGGAGTGGTCTGGGAATAAGAGAGAGGCTAGAATTAAGTTTAAAAAGTAAACGTCGGATTTGATTGTTCTGGTCCGTTTCCTTTATGTGTCCATACTAGATGTTATTTAAGAGAATCCTCAAAGGCCACTCTAAGGATTGCTGCTGAGAATAAAGCGTCTGAGATGGATAATGTTCTTACAACAAAAGAGTTTAAAATAAAAGGTAGGAACGTTTTCTTGTAATAACTTCGTTGTATGGATTCTCTACCTGCTTTCAGTGAAGTTACTCATTCATTTACCCCATCATTCAGCTTAGAACCAGGACTTTCTTTAAAGTTCAGAAAGATGTAGTTCAGCAAGTTTCCTTCTGTGGAGAACTTAGGAGCACTGTTTGAGAGAAAAGCCCTTGAGGCTAACATGCTTTAGTTGGAGTTCTGCTGAACTGAATTTGCACATTAAGTACTGTACCTTGCTCTTGCTCGCTAAAGCATTCCTTGTTTAAGATGATGTGTATCTGTAAATAAAGGAGAGTGAGATACAGTGTCAGGACTTATGCTGTGTCATCTGTGAACAGGCCCTTTAGGCTGCTTGTGATGCCAAGAATTGCTGAGCTGTGGATCTGCAAGCCCTATTGCCATTTCTCAGCAGTTCTGCAACTGATTGAGAAGGCAGCCTCATAACACTAGAAAACTCACCAAGCCACGCTTCTCACAGTTGAATTTTCCACTTCAAGCTTACTTTGGACCCACGGCTAATATAAAACATCTTTAATATATGTAAGATACAAATCCACAAGTTCTTCAGTAATCTTAGATCTCTCTTCAAGAGCATTCTATTCCAAATAATGGAATATTAATAGAGGGGATAGACTTCCACTGATGAGTCAGTTTGATGAAATGTTGCCCAAATGTGTGATCCTCACAAAGGTAAGGATGTGTAATTGGACATTAGACTGATAAATTAAAAATTATGATTAAATGCCTGGTTAATGCCTGTGGGAGCTTAAATAGATAGCCTGGCTACAATCACTTCAGTTTTTACTGCAGTATATCCAGATTTGTGGACATACATAAAGGGGATCAGAATTTGTCCATTTCTGTTTCTATACTCTGCTTGGTTGCATACATCTATTAATGAAAAAGCCTTTGACAGTGATGTGTCTGTTTTCTCAGGAATCTAAACAGCAGTCACAGATCAGGAACCCTGTTTTGAATCTCCCTGTATATTTTTCTTTTCTCCTCAGTTCAGCTATACTCATTTCATTAGTTTGGGTCAGTTAGGTCAGACAGCTTTATAATTATCTCCCAGGACCAAAGCTCAGCTGAACTTTTAGTTTAGAACATTGTATCTCTGCCAGGACCTAGTGGTGTTATCATCTATTTCACTCCAAAATTATGAGGACCAATTCTTCAGTGTTTGTGTGTACTTTGTGTACCTGCCAAGTCCCCTCCTTCCGTTCCTTCAGGTAGTCTCAGAAGTGACTGATTATAAATGCTGATCTGACTCCGTCAGCTTTCAGCAGCACACCTGAGGTTCCCATTTTCTTTCATGGTGAACAGTTTTTCTTTCTTTCTTTGACTTTTTTGAGGAACTGATTCCAAAGATTTTATTCACAGTAGTTAACAGGTGTGAATTGGTGTTTTCTAGCATAAGTGTCTTGCTGGGTAGCCTTTGTTCACTTCCTGCTGCTTCCCTGCTCTATTATGGCAAAACTTACTTTAATAGAAGTTTTTTTAATGGTTTGTACAGTGTGTATTTTTAAAGCGTATTATGGAATAAAAGTGAATACCTATCAGAACAATGTGTTCCTATGAACCTTTAACAATTGGGCAGATCCCTTGATTTCAATGGACACAGTCCAGAACAAGGGACTTGTACCACCTGAGCAGGAGTGCTAGAATCTGGCCCTCAACAGATGCAGTTTTGTTTCCACCAGCATGTGCCAATTAAAATGATTCTGCTGTAATAAAGTATCAGGAGACAGAAAAAGAACCACCGTGAACTGAGGTAATACTGAAGAGTTAGATGCCTTTTCAGTTAACACAGATCCCCTGCTCCATTGGTGATCAATGGCAATAATGACATCCACTTTCCAAGGTAGTGCTGGGCTGCTGAGGGCTGATTCTGAAGCCAGTGGCTGGTGTGAGTTGTTGAGGGATATTCAAAGACCATGTTAGATGGGCGGCAGGAAGATCTGAAGCCAGTGGAGATGTAGAACAGAAATAATAGAAGGTGGGATAAGAATGACACCATTCCCAGAATGTCTGAATTAAGAAGGAAGGCAGGAAATGTTGAACTGTGTTTGAAATACTTTGTCTGCTCAGTACAGTAATTGTACAGCATATCAGTCATTAATGCCTCAAAAATGAATATGAAGAGCTCAAAAATTTAGTTCAGTGGTTCATAATGGTAATTGTTTTAGATGGCGAACAACAAACCTCTGACAAACGCTTTCAAATTTCTCTTTGAACAGAAATATGTAACTGCTAAGTTAGGCCTCCCACTCTTTACACCTCTTTAATGCTTCTTGACATGACTCACCTTAGGGATGTTCCTTCTGATTTCCATAATTAAAGGCAAAATGAAACAGTTACTGGTACTTAAAAAAATTCTTATCTGTGAACATTTAGGGAGAAGAATGCCTGTGCACTTTGGGTACTTTACTTTTATCTGTTTCTCTTTACTATGGTTAACATTGCTTGTTTAAACAAGAACTACAATGCTTGTATTTGCTGACTCCATTTCTGTGCTGGTTGCTGTGGCACAATTTCAAGCTGCTTTCAGTGTTACAGTATTTTCAGGATTTTACTGCTGTAATTACGACATTTGCCCCTCACTGTTCAGTTTATGTCTCTATTTTTTGCTTGAGAGTTGTAATTCTAGGGTTAGATTTTTTCGTACGAGTCCATTTAAAAACTGATAGGAATGGGAGGAATTCAGTATCAAGTAGTACAAGGAAAAAAAAAAAAAGAAAAAAAAAAAAGATTTTGCCAGAGCAAAGAAAAACTGCACACAGAAGTTGAGAAATCTCTTTGCTGCATCACCTATGTGCTACATTACAGCACTTCTACAGTCTTCAACTGTGTTTCCTTTTCTCTCGCAAACTTCCACCTCTGTTAATAGCTCTCAGGCTTATTTTTTCCCATAGATTTTATAACAAACTTGGCAAAACACCTGATGCTGGCAGAGTCCGGAATGAGACCCTGTTAAAAAAAGAGAAGGTTTTTTCTTTTGAAGTAGAGAGCTCTTCAAAACTGAAGCTCTTTGTGAACCTGCAGAGGTTCACTCCCAAAAATAGAGTATCAAATCTAGAAGTAACTTTCTATGGAGTTAGGCACTGGAATTTAGCCAGTGACCAGCAAGATGAAGAGACTTGTAGAAATATTTTGCAGAAATATTTTGAACAAAGAAGCAGTCTTTCTTGAAAGTGAAATATTTTGCAACAGAATCTGCCATTTGTACAGTTTGGCTCATTTATTTCTTCAATTTTCAGTATGGATACAGAAAAAGAGAAGAATATAGTCTGGCATCCCCATCCCACATACAAGCTCAAGCTTGAACGTGTAGAATCATTTTGCCTGGAAATAGACATTTTGACTCTAAGCATTCTCTTAAAAATAGTCATATGGTCGTTTTCAAACAGTTAGAAGAAAAATTAACATTTTGAAAGTTGATGCAAGGTATCTTGTGTCTTCCAGATAGCTCTATTCATGTGTTCTTTAGCTGCCACAAGCAGAACTGTAATTCAGCAATTACCTGCATTTCATTCACATCTTCCTTTCTCTGTTAAATCATGAACTCACGTTTCCACTTTATTAGCATTGGATAAATGGCCAACTATGTCTACAAGCCTTGTAATGTGTAAATTACCCTAGCCAGCTCTAAGAAGGGATATGTGTCCATAAAAGTGAATTACTCACAGATCACAAAGGAAACTGCCTGTTCGAAATTATTTCAGAAGGTCTAATTATCTCCAAAATGTAGGATTGGTTTTGTGCTGTTGAAATTTGTTAATATCCCCCAAAATGCTTTTGGCGTTCTTGTATGCACAGCAGGAAAATCAGTATGGAACAGGAACTAGTTTTTAATAAAACTTGAAAAGCACAGCTTAAGGTCCTTGCTGAGCTATAAGTGCTGCTGAACTATAAACATGAGGTTGTAGGCCTCTCAAGCCTGCATACTGACTTAGGGTATTAACATATGGAAAAGGCACATGAAAAAGCAATTATAGGAAAAATTGGGTTTAGACTATTGGTATTATTAATTAGAAGTGAATAACACTGATTTAAAAATTTGACACTTCAGAAATGGCAAAGCAAAGCAATCTCTAATGTGTCTGGAATTCATATTACCTGTCCAAGCAATTTTCTTTCTTCTTCTGTAAGTGCACAGTATTGTTCATTTCAATGAGATATTACAGACAGACACTAGACACTCAATTCCCCCTTCTTCAGACAACTGGGATTTAAATATCCATTCAGTTCGGTAAATGATACGTCTATCACAAAACTCCTTTTTAACTCTATGTCTACAGTTGAAAACATATGGCTGATATATAATTAATAGGCATTTTACATCCTTCTGAAGAGCAGAAATGTGTACTTTTTTTTAATTTGTGATACAGACAGTGGGTGACTGGCACTGAATGTATGTAAAAATGATAGCTCTACATGAGGGAGGAAAAAAGATCTTTTACAAGAGGGTTAGATCAAAGACAATGAAGTTGGTAACATACTGAATATTATTATCTACTTCTGTCTTATATTAAGACTGAGTAGGTTTCTCCATCAATAGAAAATGTTTCTTTGTTATCCACATATCTGATTTGATTTCATTTTTCTTGAATTACGTTTCAGTACGAACACTAGGTGTGTGCTGAGAGTGGTTTGTACAGAAGAAATAGCGATCTGGAGGATTGTGACCTGCATGTTGTATTGGGCAGGCGTGTTAAACCCAGTTGATGTTTTTCTTCATCTTCAGTATCTGTACAAGGGGTGCAACAGAGTTTGCTGAATGTCCTGAATGGAATTTCTGGCGTTCAATGCTGAAAATATAAATGGAGCATTGAAGTAGCGTAAATTCACAACAGAAAAGTTAAAGTCTTAGATCAGTATTTAGTATTAACAATATCAGAATATCCTTTTCTTCCAGGTTCAGTCTTGCAAGATGTGAATATAAGAAGCTATTTTCAACTGAAAAGTCCATGGAAGAGATTTCGGAACAAAGAGGAGAAAATACATGGTTTAGTAGGAGCTATTGGGAATAGGTGAACGGTTGGACTGGGTGATCTTTTAGGTCTTTTCCAACCTTGGTGATTCTATGATTCTATGAAAATCAACAGGATCTAATTGTGAGGAGCAGATGATACATCTCCAGGTGGAACTCAAATGTGAAATTGCAGAAGTTTGTCTTTGGTACCAAGTAAGTAAGTATTAATGCAGTTTTGATGAGAATAAATACAATTTTCTAGGAGCTCAAAGAACAACATAAGTTAAGATTGTGTGATCAAGGTACTACATCTGCATTTCCAAAAAGCCATATAAAGTATCCCTCACTCAAAAGGTTTTTAAGTGATTAAGTTCTTAATAAGTAAATAAAAGAAAATGAGTTGTGTTAATGCCTGAATAAAAGTAGGAGACAGGGGTAGGAAAAAAGTAACTATTTTCACAAAGAAGAGGTTGCTAATGGAATCATAGAGACTGTATTATGTATAAATGTATAAATACATTTTATAAAGGGTGGAGGATGATTCAGATGGTGTCACTGTTTGCAGATGGTATAAAAGTATTCAATATTAATAGATCTATGGGAGGCTGTTAAGGATTGGATAGGATTTTGGTGACAAAGTGATGATATAGGACATTCAGGATATGTTTCTGTTACTTGCAGATAGGTATCTAGAGTCATTTTAGGGACTCTCTGGCATATCCATACAAGAATTTGATATATCCACATGAGACTAGCAGAGGTAAGGCATTATGTTTACTCTGATGCAACTTTAAGTGCCTGAAACTGAAAACTGAACCTCATCTTTAATGCTCAGTAATGTATCCCGGTACAGAGAAAAATAACTTTAACCCTATGAAAAAAATGTCTTCCAAAATGTTTAGGTAAGTGGTCTTGGAGTCTATACAAATGATTCTCTGAAAACATCAGTACTGGTCAAAATTGCAAATTAGTAAGCATTATTAGCAAAGAGAAAAAGGGGAAGAAATCCAAAGGACTCTGCTTCTGCATAAACCTGTATAATGGCAACGTTAAGGGCACTGTGTCTGGTATTGATTGCTCCATCTCCAAGAACATACAGGAAAACTGGGAAAGGATTTCAAGGACGACAGAAAGAATGAGTTTAGGTAGTTGAAGACTCTTAACCTTGCAAATTTCATGTCAGAAGAGAGATAGGGGACAAAACTACAAAAACATGAATAATACCAGAATGTGAACTGGGAACAGTCACTCACAGTGCAAGATGCAGAGCACCCAAACCAAAGGAGCCTTTTAGGTTTAAAATGGAGAAAATGCTATCGTTTGTGGATTTCAGTTCTCCAAGAAACTGTACAACTTAGATGAGCAGGAGGCATCATGGAGTTTACTAAGTTTCTAAGTCAGTAATAACCAGAGCGTGGGAGGAGGAAGTGTAGAAAAAAATCTTTCTGCACATCACTGTCTCTGCTTTCCTCTACCAATCACCAGTGCTGGAGCCAAGAAACAGAGCTATGGAAAATTTGGCTTAGCCAGCATGACAGCTTCTGTGCTTGATCCCTCCCCTTGATCTGTAGTGCACTTAAGAACCTGCAGTAAGTGTGCAGGGTCTTTCCTTTCACATATACACAGATGAAAGCCAAGAATAATATTAAAAAGATCATGTGCTTAGAGAAAGATAAGAGCCCTTCAGGAGTCTCCCCTCAAAAAATTTCGTTGGCTCATATTTGGCTATATTAATTTTGAAACAGAACATAACGTTGTATGACTTAAACTGATAGTTCTGACTGTATACAAGCATAGAATCATCAGTGAGTTAGAGATACCATTGGAAGATGAGGGCTTTTCATCAGTGAAAGAAATCTTATACAACCGTTCAGGACAGCAGCTATATAAAGGAAACTATCAATGTATGAGTGCATACTGTATTCAAATTGCAGAAATTAATTAAGAAGATAAGGATTATGCTACTGTGGGGAGAGAGGGGAAAAGAAAAAAAAAATTCAAAAAGCCAAAATCTTCATGGATTTTAATGACCAGCAGTACTCGATGTTGATGTAATAGCTCCTGTTTCTGGTTGGTTCAGTAAAAATGTTTTAAATTTGCAGACATTGTGCATGCATTTATGTATTTATGCAATTACTTTTTATATATTATTTTATATTATAAACTTAATTATACATATTATCTCAATATATCTTCTGCTAATGGAGAATATGTTCTGTACATATGCATAGCTCTATTTGGAAAAAAAAAAAAAAGTCTTTTTCATATTTCTTTTGTGTATTTTTATATAGAGCATATAATTTTTTTCTTATTTTGCCTAGCCTGAGCAAGGGCAAGATGAGTCAAAGACGTAACTGATATCCTTGTGATAGTGTTTGAATCCCCACAGCATTGAAGCTTGACATCCCTCCCTAACAGGTCATACTGCTGCACCAAAAATACTGCCACTGCAGCAGCCTTGCCTGCTGACAGTCCCTTTGCCATTTTTGGCACTCGGGCTTTGGAGTGTTACTGTGTGAAAGCTAGGAGAAAGGAAGGGTATAATGGCTAGCAATATGCAACAAGTGTGTGGGTGAAAATGAATGATTTGGTATCACAAGGATGGCAGAGGAGTCCCTATTGGAAAACTGGTAAGGAGCACCGACGCTGCAATTAAGTAGGCAGAGGAGTCCCTACAATATATGTTAAAACCTAATATCTGTTTCCCTTTTGTGAAAGACTTTGCCTCGCCTAGACAAGAAAATGAATGTCACTAACAGGAAGCCCAGTTACTTCTCACTCAAATAACATCTTTATCAGGCAATTACTAAACCAACACGGTGATGTATCTCCAGCCAGGACGACTAATGTGTGGGACTGTATATCTTATGTCTCAGGTAAATTACTGCCTCAGACATTTTACAAGAAATAATAAATGCTCAGTAAGGAATAGTGGTAGGGGGAAGAAGGCCAGCAATAAAAAGGTACACTTTGGTACTTCATAAGGATTAACAATTCAGAGAACTGGAAAAAGTCAAAGCAGAATTAGGCATAGCAAACCAAATTAAACTGATGGCAGAAGCTTTTTCAGTCATATTGGGAGGGAAATGCACAAGAGAATCACTATGCATTGAGGATAGAGTAGAAATTCAGATAATCTAGACGTGACTCAAAAAATTAAATGAAGACTTTAAGAATAATTTAAAAAAAAACTCAAAATGGGAAAAATGAGATTGAGTGGAACATGAGTTTATTTTTAAAAAATCATGAAGATAAACTTGTTGTCTTACTCTTTTATTTTAATGACATCTTGATTTTTGAGATAATGCAAATGTGTTAGTTTCAACCTGTCTGTTTTTTAGTCAAGTGTTGGGTACATTACTACATGGGGAATTATTAGTTAAATTAGAAAAGATAAGGACAAGTATCAGGACTGCAATATAAGTAAGGAAGTGTCTGAAAAGGAGATGAGAGTGAGTTAAGTTGAAAGGATTTTTTTCTCTCTCTGGAGAAAAGTTACCAGTGGAGTTCCTTTAGGATTGGTCTGGGGATTAATTTTATTTAATATTTTCCTTAATGACCTAGGCAGAAGAAGTAGGAGTGTACTAATTAATTTGCTGATGATACAAAACTGGGAGATGTCACGAATACAGAGGAGGATTGGAATATTATACAGGAAGAATTAAATGACCTTGAAGTCTGGGGTAATAGAAATGGGATGGAATTTAAGGTCATGCTCTGCAAGGTCATGCACTTCGAGACTAATGAAAAGTATCTGCTATGAACTGTAGACTCATCAGTGGGAAATGGCAGAGGAAAACCACCTAGTTCTAACAGTCAATCATAGAATTACTATGAACTAACAGTGCACTTAGACCACAGAAAGGGAAAATGCAATTTAAAGATATATCGAGGAATATATTTTTAATGGAGCAAATGGAGTATTCACACCATTGATCAAGATGCTTGTTAGACATCACCTTGAATTCTGATTATCTGTGTCTGCAGTACAAATATATATTTTTTTGTTTTATTTTTTAAAACAGGTGCAAAGAGTGAGTAATGTGGTGATCAGAGGAAAGGCTGACTGTCTGGAAAGAAGCTGGGCCCAGTAAAACAGAGGTTGAGAGAGGACACAGTGGCTATCTATAAATATATTATGAGGTAAACCCCTGGGAGAAAGAAAAGCTCATGAAATTAAACGATAATTTTGACATGAGAACAAATGGGCATAAATTGGCTATGAATATATTTGGACAAGAAGTGTACAGGAGGTTTCTAGACACCAGAGCCATCAGTATAGGAGTGTGGGAGTAAACACAGAACTGGAAAGATTTTTTAGCTGGGCTCATGCCATATAATTCATGCGCTGGCATGTTCTTGAACTTCTGGTCAGGTCTGTGCCCTGTTTTTCAGGCAGTCTTGCTCTATAGACCCTTCCTTGGTTTACTACAATTTCTAGCAAATTTTTCATTGTACTTGTGGATATATTTTATAACATTATCCCCTTGATACAATACCAATGCTACACAATATATTTAGTTTGTCTATTCTCTTCTCAAGCAGCAATGACCAGAACAATGGGATGAAAAAGAAATAAAACTGCCATGTTTCTTTATATCAAATGTGTTATATAACAGCAAAAATTTTAATTAATAATTAGGTAATACACAAACACCTTGAGTGACATCCACTCAGAAAATACATCCAGAAGTAAAAACAAATTCACTGAAAGACAGACTGATTTATTTTTAATATTTTTTTCTTTCCATTCAGTATATTTCTACAAACTTTTCATGTTTCTTCACTACCAAACAATTGTAATGATGGCCCATCATGATTGCTACTAAATTCTTATGTTCATCTGTTTCTTCTCAGACAAGAATTGCACTTGCAATAATGATAGGATTGTCTGTTTGTTTGTTTTGTGTGGACTACAAACTTTGATATTTTATAACAAAAAACTCTTTTTTTTTTCCTCAAAATATAAATATTCTCTTTTCTTAAGCAGACCACAATTGTTAGGTTATAAATCTGCAGTTTTATGTCATTGCTTTCAACAAGAACAATGTGGGAAGGAGGAGGAGGGGGGTTAGAACTCAGTTTTCTCTCTGTTGAATGACATGGCTTAATCATAATGAATGGAAATAGTCCCAAGGTTATGTACTGTATTTGTGCTGTAAAATCAAAACAGTCATATTGTGCCTTTAATGCTGTCTCAAATGGATATTCTCATTATTGCGTTCTGAGAAATGCTCTACCTAGTATGTCTCAAATCTCATTCTAATCATTACAAATTAACAATACAGAGGTTGAAAAGCAGCAGCAGCATACTCTGATACCAAGTAAATAATGACAACCTTGTGCATCCCAGGAGAAGGGCCTCGCTTTCCAATAAACCAGTAATTTGAGCAGGTTTCTAACTATCTGATTGAAGTGTTACAACTATTAAAAGTTCAAGATATCTGCATCTAACTATTACTGCATCTAACAGATATTGAATTACAATACTTACTCTGTGCAACCAGCAGCTTATTCTTTTTGTCATGTGCTGTTGTGTTGTGTTTCATCAACTTCAGAGACAATGATGCAAAATAATGCAATGTGACACCATGAAATACAATAAGAGGTGACATAACACATTAGAAATTTAAAGAATGAAAAGCTTCGGTCAATTCAGGAAACAGGAACCCTGTCCAAATTTATTGTGACAAGTAAGAACAGTGCAAACACTGAACACTGTTCTCAAACCAGAGGGCACCATTGTTTTCTGACCACCCAAATTGCTCGCAGATACTGCCGTCATCTTTATTTTTAGTTTGATTTAATATGCGCGGGGCTGGGAGCTTTCTCAGTTTGGGTTGTGATTTTGTTGTTTTGGGGTTTTCTTCTCCCCTTCGCCCAGTCTGGCATTAGTATTGAAATATGTAAATTGGCATCCAAATGGCTTGGAGTGATTGTCAGCAACTTTCCATTCCAAACAAACCCCTTTCTTGACATTTCACAGGGATGCATTGCTAACATGCTTCCAAGGATTTTGTAAAAATCCAATTCTCTGAACAGAGGCTCAAAATAGGTGAACAAAAAAGCATCTGTGTTAGCAGAAAAGAAGCATTTTCAGTCCATATCTATGGTATGCTAATTGAAATTGTAGAAACAGGCTGCTTTCCTGTAGAGTACTAAAATGAATTGGAATATGAAACAAGTCTCTTAAATCTGACTACTCTAGACTTTTCTTCCTCACATTTTCACTGTCTTCTGTTCATATCTGTCGGATGATATTTAGGTCTGCATTAATGGATTAAAGGCCACATTGATCTCAGTTGGAAAATATGAGTTGCTGTTGCTGATCACCCTATGATATTGCCAAAGCCTTCTCCTTTGCTAGTAAAGTCAAATTCTATTGAAGTCTATCCCAAATAGTCATCTGTATAAACAATGATATTGTGATTCTAAACTTCAAGCACATTTTCTGACCAGCTGTACTAACCATTTTTATGTATGTTTCATTTAAGGGCAGCAATACCATGCCGTGAAGTCAGACAATGAAGAGATTAAATCTATTTTTGTAAAGCCATTTTAGGGCCTAGATGGTTCATTTGATCAGACTCTGGACTTTCATCACAGGGAAAAGCAGTTCATATCTGGCCTTGGCTGTTGTGTTCAGAAGTAAACTTCATGGGATGCTTGTAAAATGAGTACAGAGGTTCTTGGTTTACTTGTCAGCAAAGTGCAGAAGAATAGGGAGCTGCCAGATGAAGGTGAAAATTAAGTCTCCTGAAAAGGATTATTAAAAGTGCAAAGCTCATAGAGCACCTAGCTAAATGAATAACAGACAGGTGACTGCTAAATATCCCACATCTTCCCCAGCAAGTCAAACATTAAGTAGTACAGCAAATCCTTCTAAATCAGTAAGTGCAAT
Source organism: Tympanuchus pallidicinctus (assembly GCF_026119805.1). Lineage (NCBI taxonomy): Eukaryota > Metazoa > Chordata > Aves > Galliformes > Phasianidae > Tympanuchus > Tympanuchus pallidicinctus. The sequence continues at coordinate 11,420,063 of NW_026294739.1, read as the reverse complement.
AAAAATCTCTGTGGTGATTTATTTTTTGTGCACTAAAGGATAAAATCCAGTGTTCACTGAAATGAATGAAGAAATAAATGAATTAAATGAATGCACTCGTGCTACTACTGCCAATTAAAAGAAATAAAATAATTCTGGGACAGATCCTTAGATGAATTACACCTCCGATTAGCTCTGGTAGATGAGTTTAGTGATAAGTCAGATAGTAATGTGCAGTATTATTTTCCAAAGCTGAAAGTGTCATTAACTGAGTTTGTTAACTAATTAATTAATTATTGGTCTGAAAAAAAAAATAGATTCACCTACTTTTTAACATGAATTAGGATCTAAATGGGTACAGTTATTAGAGGAAAAATGAGATCTGAAGTGAACGTAAGGCTGCTTAGATTTCTCAGTCATCGCCCATGAAATTCTGATGTGATTTAAAGCCAACTTTTAATGTATTTGGATAACTAGCCACTTTTAGAATTCTTTTAAAATGTGGCCTGTAAGTGTTATTGGCTATTTAATTACAATCATATGATCACGATACCAAATTTTCAGTACAGCCAGGGAAACATTTCAGAGAACAGTTTCCAAGTTTCCATGTAGTCAAAGGGCAACTTAATTTGTGTTTTCAAAATCTGATTAGAATGCAGATTTTTTTCCTCTTTATAATTCAGTGAATATTACGAGCTTAGCAAGTTAGAACTGAGTAGCAAAAATCGATAGGCTTTCCATGAGTTAATTGCTAGATGATTCATTAAAAATAATATTTCCTTTAAAAATGCAATAACTTAGTTTGTAGTTTTATGGAGTAGCCAAATTATTGTCAGCCAGTGAGATTCTTTATATACCGATAGAGTCCTTTCTATAAAAACATACACAAGGAACTCCATATAGGTAAAATGTAAAATGTGTAATGTATACTCAGCTTTAGCTGGTGACTGAAGAAGGCTTCAACTGGTTTCTGGGGCTGTATCTTTAAACACACCCTACAGCATGTGTGCAGACGCCACGAAGAAACCTCTGCTGTACCTGTGCACTGCTTGTTCCATGCTCATCACAGCAGAGGAACAAAGAGCAATTTGCAACTGGCATGGACTACTGCTTATATATTGTAATTTATGAATTCTACAGTGAGTAAAACGGCTATGTATTCCCTATTCTTGCTGATTCCAAGTGCAAGTTCCTTTGTAATACCCTGCCAGTTGAATGAAAATGATGGTTTGGGGGAGGAGGAGATATGCCCGTTTATTCCTTGGTTTCTCAGCTACAGCTGCCAAGAAGAGAACAAATTGTAGTGGTGTGTTCTGCGATATGGACATGTGCCCAGTGAATCTGGATAAGCCCACTAACCATGTTCTGTTTAAGTCACCAGACAGCCATCAGATGGCAATGACTTTCAGTCACCAATGACCTGTCCACATTTGAACCTGTGGCCCAGAGGTGGAAGGTTTTGTGTAACTCAGTGCTTCCCTGAGCTCGCCAGTTCACGCTTTGATAAATGCAGTCAGAAAGAAACAAAAATATTCTCTAGACAATACTGGCTATATGCAGACTCTTGAATCAGTTTTTCCACTGGTTTCTGCAGCTATATTTGTGCCATAAGCACAAATATAACTTCAAGTACAGCCAGTATTGAAATGATTTACACCAGCTGTTGGTAGAAACTATTGAAATATACACAGGTTGATGGATGGCTGGATCGATAGATTGCTCTTTTCCATTGAGTACATTCTAACCATTGGCTTTTGGAAGAAGTTGTCTTGCAATTTGTAAGACCCATTAGATGACAGAGCTGGCTGTTGCCTAGGGTGGAGGATTGGTTTCTTAGTACTTGCCTGTGCAAGATTTAGAACAAGAGCAGGAAAGGTGTATGAGTTGTATTGGATTTTGAAGTGAAATGAGAAGTACTGTCTGCATATGCACCAAAATAAATATGGATGACTTGTTCTGAAGGCAGCAAAAATCCTGATAAAAGAGCTTATCTGGTCCACGAAGTTAAACACTACTTTTATGAGTGTTATTTTGGCATATTCATGTATTTTTAGTATCAGCTTGAAATCATAAAGTGATTGTGAAATAAGTTGCCAATATTTCAAGCAATGCTAATGTTGCTAATTTTTAGGAATACCTTTTAAATTCAGATTCAAAGAATTGAGTATTTTTTTTCCTCTTATCCATTCAAACTTCCAAACAGGAAATCAGATGTTAGGAAACTGAGCTGCTTCTTTTCCAGACTGAACAGCCAGGAGATCTGAGAAAGCAATGTGCAACCCCTTGCACTTCTCAAAGTATCACTGTAATGTGTATAGCAGTGTAATGTGTATTGCCCACAAAGGCAAACAACCTCTTGACCTCACACTTTCGTTGACTGCTAAAAGGTTATATGCTGCTGAGGCTGTAATTTGCCATATCACTGATTCATATGTGCATCGTGCAAGGCAAAGTTACTCAACAGGGGAAGAATAAAAAATAAAAATAAAAATTCTAATTTGGGAAAATATCCACCCTATTTTTTAATTCTTTTTGTGTTGAAATCCTCAGTTAGAACTCAGTGTTGGGAACTGAGAGTTTGATCAAAAATACTTTAAATCCATGTTGTGTTATTTTGTGTTCACAGGGTGGTTTTTAAGCATTTAAGCTTTTCACGTTCTCATGTGAGTGCCTTGGTATATACAAATAAAGGCAAAATAAAAATCAGATAATAACTGATCTTTGCCGTAGTGTCCAGATTAAGAACCATGTTCTGTGCAGAAGTGATGGGCATGTAAGCCCTTCATATCAGGAGATCTGTCTGGCACTCATCAGGCAGTGTTACTTGATCACAGCTGGATAAAAATGCACACCCAGGGCAAATCTGTAAACACCAGCTTAATCTGCATGGGAAAAGTTACTGTCATCTCCTCCGACAGAAAAAGCCTCCAGGACACATTCCAGCAGTAACAGTCACCAGTTTGTTACAAATGTTGTCAGATTTAGACACAAAACCATTATAGATGTCAAAAAGCTACAGCTGGAAAAATAAATATATTGCTGTTTAGGTATTTTATTAAAAAAAAAAAAAAAAAAAAAAAAAAGAGGAAAGTTGGTAGTTTTATCAGTGTGACCAAAAGAGCTTATAAGGAGAGGAGGTGGATATCTTATCATATGGTCCTAGCTAACAAGCTGTGGTTTAGACTGTGTTTCACAATTCTCTAACAAAGCTTCTTCTTCATATATCAAAAGACCTTAAAGAGATTTTTCTTTTGGCAAAGGGCTGTAATTTGGATAACATTTTGCAGGAATCTTCTGCCAGTACCTACTTTTGGCTTCTTTTGCCTCTGTCAATGGTCATATATGCAATTGCAAGACCAGAGCCCATTACACTTGTAATCAGCCCTGGAAAACACCCTGAATCACTTAATCATCAGAATAGCTATAAAATAATGGGGAAAAAAAGGCTTTAATCAACTCTAGATGGTTTATCTAAAATAATGTAGTTACAGATTCATATCGTGCTTGTCTTTTTCAAGCAGATATTCCCATTTTCTTCATAGAGGTTGGGCGCATGTGCAAAAAAAAGCAAGGCTCTGGGACTGATTCTTCTATCCAGGACTGGCAATGGGGAACTTCAATTTAAATTTAACGTGAGCTGGATCAGAGTCCCCAAAGTGAAAATCCTAATGCAATAAATTCCCTTTCCAGCCTTGTATCTTCTCTTTTAGCCGCCCATGCCCACACTCATGCATAACAGAGACGCAGAATTGCTGGTTTCTGCAATGTGTTAAATAGGAGGAAGGGGAACATTCAGAAGAAAACTAGGTGTTTGGGGCTTTCTTCAACCCAAGATTAATGTCAAGAGATTTTTCTTAGCATTAGTGTCAGTGCTAGCCAGAAAAAATGATCCCATTAAAGGGCCCCTCATGAATAATTCATGAGCCCCAATTTAGTGTTAGTACCGAGGGTGAGAAATAAACAGGTGATAGAGTTTGTAGAGAAACCGTTGTACTTCGTATGGTATTTTGGTGTTATTAATACTGGGGTTTTTTACATCTGTATGTGTCTTGGGGGGTGGGGGAGAGGAAGCATGATATGATTTTAAAGCTGTTCGGCTTTGAATCAAAGATCTATGTGGTCTGTATTTCCAAATCATTAGTGATGAGCTATTCCTCCTAAGTGCATTAAAGTAGAAAGCTTCATGGACGTGCCAGTAATTTAGGGGCTGTGTTTGGCAACAGGATTCCTCACTTCTTTGCTGTGCTCTTCTAAGTCCATTGTGAGTATAAAAGAATAGTTACTGAATGCAGCAATTAAGGGAGTTTTTTGCTCCTCAAATTAAAAGTTACATTTTTGCAATAATTGCAGTAGTTGAATAATTTATGTCCATTTAAATGGAACAGCACTTAGCACTGATGTTTACTGAAAACCCTTTTGTGTTTAATGTAAAAAGGTGACAACAAAAGTGGTACAGGAGAAGGCCTGTGAGTATGAGATTATTACTGTGCCTATGCAAATTGTCAGACTTCAAACTGCAATTGATTTCTTTAAATTATAGCACTAGTAGGTGTATTCCAGACAAATGAGAGTTGCTGGAGATGATGCTGGGGCCGGCTGAGTCACTGTCAGCACAGTAACAGAAAGCTCCTAGTAAGGCTGCAGTAAGGAGCCCTCAACTTCAGCCTGCTCAACATGCGCTAAGAAAACCAAAAAGAGAAGAGGTGCACAAAGCTAAAGATATGTAGGTGAGTGAATTCTGTGTAGTTTCCCTTGTAAGACTAGGCATAATTAATATCTTTGTGCCTATGTTGTGCCATTTCTCTGTCCCTTTCCTTCTGAGAAAGCTAATCATGGGGAATTGGCTATCAGCCATTCAGTGGTTTTGTTTTATGCTATATATTTTGCAGCTCTCACTTCCAGTTAGAAATACCAATAGAAAGAGGAACTTTAAATTCCTGATATTTCTGAACTTTAAATTCTGATACTCCTGATATAAAATGAGAGACAGCTTATTATGTGTTTGCTGGGCCTGTGAACATGATTGTTTCCATCTCTCCATACCCATGTTTGCATCCAGCCATAGGGGTATTATTCTGAATTGCTTTGATATAATTCTGTTGCTACTTCCAAGTTGCAAGGAAAACAAGTGAGTTCAGCATCAGGCCTCCCGGGTTTATTCTGATAAATATTTACTGAAGATTGAATTCTACCAAAATGCCACTAGAATTTTACTCTAAATAAAAATTATGTCGTTGGACTTGTGGCCTCTATTGCCAAGATCTGTGAGCTGTCAATCCCAGATGCTCATTCCCATGCAGTGGCTACAGTCTGCATGGTTGAGCTGGTTTAATCCAAAACTAGGATGTCTCCACCAGTGAGTGATTGGCCTAGAGGCATGAAGTGACAGGACAGTACTTCAAAATTAATTTACTTAAGTGATGTTGCTGGTCTTTCTAGAGTGGTCACCTCTGTGGGACATTGGTTTTATAAGCTAAATGCACATTTCTCAGTGTATAATAATCACTATCCCCTTAAGCCCCATACGGTGACATAAATCCACTTTAAAAAAATTCTATACTGACATGTCCGTGCATGTGATGGTTCAAGTTCCTATTGTAAATACACTGCCAACTCTTCAAATTTCTGTTCTCTAAAACAATACCATTATAACCAATAATTTTAGTTAAATTAGTATTTTTATAACTGTGTCATGAATCATTGCAAAAGTTGGACAAATAATTTTTTCTCTGCTTTGAAGCGCCTGTTTTACACAAGAAGGGGATAAAAAATAAATAAAATGCAATTTTGTGATCCACATAGTGAGGTGAATAATGATAAAGCACACGGAGAATAGGTTTAAAGCACCAGGCTGAAATATGTTAACTTCATATTAAAATTTTGTGCCCCAATCAGATGGCGCCCAGTTGTAGAAGATATGACCTCATGCTGATGCTGAGAGATGGTTTTCTTTTTACCTGTGCTCTTCAAGTTCCCTTTGGGATACAGGTCACTGCTCTGCTGAAGTAAGGATAGGGATTCCTCTCTCTTGTTAAGGCTTTCAGGGTTTCTTCTGCTGCATGGATCTTGGGGCCTCAAACTTAAGATTATGTGGGGATCTAGTCTGTGGATTTGCTGAGAAGCTAAAACCATGAGAAGAACACACAATTGTCCTTCTGTGCCATGCTACTGCGAGTCCTCACAAGGCTGATGCCTTTATTCAAGGAAAAAGTGAGGAATAAGCACTGTCAAAGAGGCTTGTTTCTTTCTTCCTTCCTTCCTCAAAGTGAGTACAAGATCTTGCAAGAAGGGAATAGGGATGATACAGATTTCATCCTGAGAATGGTCTGTCTTCATCCCTCCCTCCAAGACATTGCAGGCTGCTGGGAAAGTATTTTCTTCTTTCTCTGGTGAAACATCATTCCCAAGAAGCGGGAATGAAATTCAGACATACTGGCATTTGAGCATACCTTTCACTTCTGTATGACTGTATGACCCAGTTGGACAGACTATGTGCTTATAAATGTAAAAAACACATTCACTTCTTTACGTAGTTAGTTAATGGTCATTTAGGCTGTATGCTGCATGTGTTTTTCAGGTATTAGAAACATGCACTTTGGCAGGTTAGGGAACGTCTGCTTTTTCTGTTGCAGTTTTTGAGGTGCAATATAAGCATTGTTCTGCAAAAATGCTCCTACCTTGGATTATGCTTGGCACCAATTTACATTATAATATTACTGACACTGCCATTTAATTTGCCTACTTGCCTATGGTCTAAGAGTAGGTAATTTACAAACCTTTAACAATGTTCAGCTTTCCTAAATGGTAGGGAGAACTGCAATTACACTTAAAATGCACTGGTGCACTATGTGTCAGCAAAAAAAGGACCTACAAAAGACATAATTACAATGTAATTGCCTACAAGTTCATGAAGTAAACATACATTATTAGAATGCACTCATCTATTCAATTTAAGTGACATTACAGATAACATATTGCATAAATAGGAAGCCATTTTGTGACTAGTTAGTATAATAATAGGAATTGAAATTAAAACGTGGTATATGTATTCCTAAGAGCACTTCAAGCTTGGCATCTGTTCTATAGTGGCTTGCATTATGCTCAATTTTCAGTTTTAAGCATTTGAATATTCTTGAAAGAAGTATACTAATAAATAATGATACTATTGGGTTAAAAATAAAAGAAGAAGAAGAAAAAAAAAACAAGTTTCAAAACAATGTTTAGGTTGCCCCAAGACCAATTTTTACCCAGTGAAAATTTCAGAAGCAGGAAATGGTCAGAGATGAGAGGGAAAATTTTCAGGAGTTGTTTTTGATGAGTAAAATTGGCCAAAACTGCAGAAAGCAGTATTTACTTCATTTTTTGCCTATATGAGCATCACTGTAACAAAAGCAGTGTTACTGAACTCCATACCCCATTACATATGTATATTCCAAAGTAACCAGCAAAGATACAGCATCAGCATCCTTTTGCTTCTGCTTGGTAAAGCCTGGGTGCTTACGGGGGTCAGTGGTCATCCCGCATTGCACCAGGCAAAGAATCTATGGTGTCTGCAAACATTGGTCTTGGAAGACAAAACTGCACCCTGAACTGCATGACTGCTCTGGATCAAGTTAACTCTTAACTTATCCCCTTGTATCATAAGATTTCTGACAAGTAACCAGTTTATTCTCATGAAATCTCAGGAAAAACCATTCCTCACCTGATGACACCATATCCTCCAGCATCTCATGCAAAAATAGACATTTTCTTGTTAATGCTGCTTGGTAAATGAAGGGCATGTACTTCAGCTCCTGAATGGGAGGTTGGGTATTAGGAAATACTTTTCAGAAAGAGAAGTGGTGCATTAGCACAGACTGCTCAGGGAGTTGGTGGAGTTACCATCCCTAGAGGTGTTCAAGAACCATAGAGATATGGTTCTGAGGCACATGGTCAGTGGGCAGTATTGGTGGGAGGTAGGTGGTTGGACTAGATGATCTTAGAGGTCTTTTCCAACCTTCATAATTCTGTGGTTTTTTATGAAGTGTAGCTGCCTGGGAGAAACATCAGGCTTTGTCTCAGCAAGGAGGTAGAGCAAGAATGGTGATACTGGGACCTATATCTATAGTGAAAGCAAAATTGCCTCTTTAAATTATACGTGTGCTGTTTAGAACATAATTGATGTGTGGGTGTCTTTTTTTTTTTTTTTCTTTAAAGCTTTGTTTTCAATGTTTCTTTTTAATTATTAATCTCTTTCACTGCTCTTCCAATGAAAAGTACAGTTCACTTTGAAAATCGGTCAAATATCTGGAGGCTGCTGGTGCCAGAAATGCAGTGTTTTACTTTTGTTCTATTACCTTACAAGCAGTCTGACACAGTATAGGTCCAGAGTGGATTGTTTATTTATAATTTGCTCTTAGCAGTGCTCCTTGCCAACTTTTATGATCTACATGATATCATGGATTTCTGCTTGGGATTCCACTCTGCTGAAAACAGCTCAGGGTTTGTTTTTGCTGTTTTTTTGTTGTTGTTGTTGTTCTTGTTATTTTTTCTTTGTTTGTTTTGTTTTTAACCTCTTTGTATAGATAAATATAATAGAGGATTACAAGCTTGTTAAGCATTTCCTTTTGGAAAACATTGTCTGATACTTGATATTGTACCAGGGCTCAAGCTAAATTGGTTTAATTCCTTGTACCTGCTGTGTAGTTAGATGAGATCAACTAGACAGACCTTTCCCATTGGTTAAAGGTCAAAAATAGCCTAAAGACATGTTGTTTACAGCACATCATGTTGAGAAATACACTTTTCGTAGAAAGCATGACCATATTATCATTAGCGGTGATAAAAAGCTTAAACAGCTCTGTGGATATAATTACAGAGGATTATTTTTAATCACAAATCTATTTCAAGGAACAGTAGAAGAATAAAATTCACCAGAGAATAATTTCATTATTAATTTGTAATCATTACTGCTGGATTATAGAAAACATTGTTTTATTTTCCAGTAGTGGAATGCATTTTAGAAACTCCAGACACTTCTGAGTGAGCAAGAGTCATATCTTTATGACATTTATATAACTATAAATAACTTCACGAGTGTCTGGCCCTATACAAAGTTATGATGCAGCCCCTGATGACTGATATGATGAATGACATTGTTTTGTGTTTGTTTCTTTGTTTCTTTTAATTATTGTAAGATGCCAAGATGGAAGCTAACACCTTTATTTCAACATTTCAAATTATTTCTCTTGAAAAATATTTAAATTATTACTAAGTTTTTAGATTTTTTTGTAAATTACTTTTGTGAGTATTTTGAAATCTTTGACTTGCAGAACTGAATAGGAAGTGAAGATTAAATGCATCTTCTCAAAGAGCATGAGATTTTTAAAAGCACAAGTTAAAGCACAGGGAAGATTACAAAATGCAAAGACTGGGTTGCTGTCTGGGTATCTGCATCATGCATGGTGGCCTGAAAGTTACACTGACCAAGATGAGATTCAGTGGTATCTCAAATACTGATGCCATAGTATCTTCAGACACTGCTATTACTATTTTTTTTTAAATATTACTTTTTTTTTTTTTTAATAGTTTTCAATATTCCTTGCTAGTTATTGTAAACTTATAAAAATACACAGCAAGAACTTTAGCACTGGATTTTTTATTTAGCAAGCATAGTTTAGAGGAAAACTTCTTAATATTTACTATGAAAGGATCTGAACAGGTTTTTCACTTTCTTTTACACTTGAGCATAAATCTTATATTTTACTTGAAAGTGGTTTATATGGGCTTAGCAAAGCAAATGAGAATCATCTTGTCTCATTCAGGCTCAAAAATGGTGATGGTTTGATTTGTGTCATCATTTTCAAAACGAGAGTGTTTTTCATTTCAGAACTCCTGTCTGTTGGTAGGTGACTACTTCATCAAGTTTGCTTTTCACTTGGATAGAAGAACCAGAAAATGAACCTGGCACTAGAGGAAGCCTGTGTTCCTTCCACAGGTGGGGAAAGCAGCGGGCCTCTCTAAAGCAAGATTCACAGAAGGTAAATAGTTAAAGGATTGCTGTGTCCAGGTGTGGAGCCCTCAGTACAAGAAAGACATAGAGATCTTGGGTCCAGAGGAGGGCGACTAAGATGATCAGGGGGCTGGAGCACCTCCCCTATGAGGACAGGCTGAGGGAGTTCAGCCTGGAGAAGAGAAGGCTGCGGGGTGACCTCATTGCAGCCTATCAATACCTGAAGGGAACCTACACCCAGGAGGGGAGTAAACTCTTCAGAAGGGCTGACAACAGCAGGACTAGGGGAAATGGATCCAAGTTGAAGGAGGGAAGATTTAGGTTGGATGTTAGGGGGAAGTTCTTCACAAGGAGAGTAGTTAGGCCCTGGAACGGGCTGCCCAGGGAGGTTGTGGATGCCCCGTCCTTGGACGTGTTCAAGGCCAGGTTGGACAGGGTCCTGGGCAACCTGATCTGAATGTGTACGTTTGGTGGCCCTGCTAGGCAGGGGGGTTGGAACTACATGATCCTTGAGGTCCCTTCCAACCCGGGTGATTCTGTGATTCTGTGATTTTTCTATAGGGAAAAGGGCTGCTAGAATGGACCTTGCCAAAGTACGTTACTGATGGAGTGAGAGGTAAATCAGTAAGATATAAAAACAGGATACAAAAAAGAAGGTTCTTCAGTAAGGTATGAGTCATATGGTAGATAACATATAAATGATAATTTTGACAGATGATAACCTGTACTGCCAAGTGCAACCTCTGAAGTAAAAATAGGCACACGTTTCTCAAAAAAATACAGACATTGTTCTGTGGTGTTGACATCCTCCTAATAGTCATATCTCTTCACAGAAGTTGTATCTGAGAAAAGAAAATAACATTTTTGTTTTACATGGCTTGACGTCTTCAAAAGACTCAACGGGAAGATTTGGTCATTTTAAAATTTACGGCATTGTACAATTAAAGCACTAAAGAGGTGGAAAAAACTCAACTATATAGTGATGAAGTGTGACTTCCAGACATTTGTGGTGACACATCTTACATGAATTTCCCCAAGTTTTCTTAAAAGATGTGTGCTGCAGCCTTGAAAAGCCTGATTTTATTACAGATCATTATCATTACTTCTGAGCTGCTTTTAGGAGAACTCTTAACTCCAGTGATCTCCAGCCAGCTACTTGACAAAACACCCCTCACATGTTGACTCTCAAGGTGCTTTGGCAAATCATAATTGGCTAATTTTGAAGTGCTTTTATTGGTATTGGAAACTACCAGTATTCTGACATATAGAACCAAAATCAATACTAATGTCAGATTTCATATAATATTTGAATTAAGCACTATTGTTCTTAAATATTCTTGGTTAACCATTTAAAATGATCGTGTAACAAGAAAAAAAAGTTATATATTCTATAAGAATTCTTAAATGGGATGAGTGGATGTTAAACATTCAGCAGGTGTAGAGTGTATGTCTAATATGGACAGCAGAGTTCATGTTTGTATTTTATATGACAAGAAGCAGCAACTTGTTAATTAAGTAAATATTGTAATAAGTATGGCTCTGACATCCACTTGAAGCTTATAACTCCCCAGGGAACTGATTCTTAATTTGTGGCCATGATAATAACAATCTAATGAACCTCCCATCTTACTGGATAGCTTAATAAACTTCAAAGAAAACAAAACAAGAATCTGTGAGTAAAAGTACATCCTTAGCTTTTCATTAAACAAAATGAGCATGAGTCAAGGCCCAGCATGGCTTCCAAAGTTAAAGCTACCAACTACAAAGCAAATGTATGCAGAGAAATGTACAACAAAAGACATAGCTTTTAAACCTCCAGTTGAGTTTCCATAAATGTTGCTTACAAAAGCTACCATTCTCTATGTTAACAAAAAGTTGTGGATATGTTCTTCACTAAATCCTCTTTTCGCATATAATCCACCTTGTGCACTTTATCTCAAGTGTGTTTTATCTGATCTAATCCCAGGCTCATTCATTCTCAGATAGAAGCAACAGGATTATTTCACACTTAAACTGAGTCCAATCTTTCTGTGTGTCCATAAGAGGACACCTGGGTAATGAGAAATCATCTACAGAACAAAAGATTAAGCAGGTGCTAGGAAAAAAATAATTCTTTCAAATATGGCAATTTTTGAAGGAAAAGATAAAACATTTAATTCAGAAGAATGTTCATAGGAGGCACTACATTTTAAAATACATGATCTTATGCCATATACATATGCCTTATACATATACATCTGTGCCTTATACATAGTACCTATATTACTTGGAATGACTTATTTCAGAAAAAAAAAAAAAAAAAAAAATCTATTACTCTAAAGCAGCTTTGATTTCCCTGGAAATAATTTGAATTTCTGTGGGTATAAAGTGAGCAGCATACAGGATATATCAGAGAATTAGTTTTAATCAGGTCAAAGAGATCAGTTCATATCCAGACATATTCTATTTTCCTTATTCTACCAGCCCTTAGTTTAAAACACTTTCAATTTCTGGGACAGGGTGAGAGAGAGGCTTCAGGATTTTGCCTGTGCATCTTCTTTGGCTCTTAGAGATTTCAAGATTGCCTCAAATAATGTCTGTTGTTTCTAGCATATACCAGACTCTTGATGCTGGATGTGAAGGCAGAAACAATTTACTGTTTTAAAACAACGAGCCTGTTCCTCAGGAGACACTGGTAAAGTATGTCATTATTTTCCAATCATTCCCTCCTTCCCTTTTGTCATCAGCCTCCTCCTGGACCAGCATCTAACAGCAGAGAATTTGTCCCTTAATTCTGTAGGCACAGTGAGACTGTAGACTGATGATTTGACTTTCTGAGTCGTAGTCCTTTGAGTTTTCTTCTCTCTAAAGAAATACAACAGAAGTACAGTATGTAAATAGTTCCACAGGATTCAAATGAGTACATTACTGAATTATTACACCAGAGATTGAAAACAGATACATGTTACAGAGGAAAAGGAAAACACAACAAAATTTTCAGATCTCAGGACACAGATTAATTTGCTAAACTGGCTAATAGGGAAGAAAAGTCCAGTAGTTTATAACAAAGTGTAGGTTTGGGAGTTTTTTCCTTTATAATGCCTGGTACTGGGCAATGTCAATCACAGAATAAAAGACTGAGTAGCAATGAAATATAGTTTTTATGGTCTGTACCTTGTTTGGGTATAAAGATGGATCTGGAGTTTACACTGGGCTTGCATTTGGAAAGGGAAGATCCTAGAGCTCCATTCCTTGGATGCATGCAGAGAAGAGTGAGGGCTGAACACCTTGGAAGTATAAGAATTTATAATTTGATTGAAAGAAGCTAGGCTAACAGGTTCAGAATTATTATTTCAAAAAGCAATTGGAAAAAGTAATCCAGCTTTAATATTTTCAAACTATTGCCTAACCTACAATGCATGTTTTGTGGAATCAATAGCATCTTAGGAATACAAAGCTTCAATTGGACCTTCATTATCAAATTGAAATGTTGAGTGTACATATGTATAAAGAATATTTGCAGATAAGCTAAAATTATTTAAATAATTAAATATATTGTTGCATAGATGGGAAACACTCTGGTTTGTTTGTCCCAGGTAAGAGCTTTTTGCTTTACATACTTGAAAGCACATAAAAGACTGGATGTTGTGTTGAGAGACATGGTTTATTGGGAGCTATTGGTAATAGGTGAACGGTTGGACTGGATGATCTTTTAGGTCTTTTCCAACCTTGGTGATTCTATGATTCTATGATTCTAAAATTAAAGAAATTTGTAAGTTTTTATGAATATACTGAAGAGTTATAATTGGCAAATAATTTTTCTCCAAATCTTGTAGAGGCATTTTTCAAAGTGGAACACTTCACCAATTAATAACAGTCTTGGAGCTGAGTTTTCTCAATCTAAGTTTGCATTTTTCAAGAAATTAAAATTTAAGCTGAAAAAATCAGAGAAGTCATTGTTGAAAACATGCTGTAGAAAGTCACCAAGTATGACTGCTAAAATTTTGCCTTTTTCTGCATGAAATTTATGCACTATTTTACCTAAAAATTCAGTAGTGCACACATGTTATCTACCACATATGTTTCTGGTAAGATCCTGTAGATTCAGGAAATTCAAACACATAGAAAGGCAACTTCAGAACAATACTAACACTGATAAATGAAAAGAACACCAGTTTGTCCCAGTACAGTTTTGACAATGTGGAAACAGTTCCTCCTTCTTTCAGTGAGGTTGGCTTTGCTCATCTCGGTCTCCCCAGCTCCTCCCAGCTCATGGGACAATCCTAGAACACTGACCAGAGGATGAAATACAGGAAAATACAGTCAACATGTGAACATCCAAACCACAATGTTGTATCCTTAATAGGCTTTTTAGTTGTGACTGAATGCGGAGCAGCAATTCTGCCAGATGCAAGAATTCCGCTAAGCAAAGACTCACACACATTGTTTTAATGAATTCTCCTTTTCAACAGTGGGAGCAGTAACTCAGTACCTGCAGGTTTAGTTATTCAATCCAGAGATTTGCAGTTTTTGTGTGTTTTTTTTCACTTGCCAGACAGCAGCAAATAACAGAAATGCAAATAATGTCAGTGTTGTCAGCTAGTTAAGATGAAATCTTGAATTCATTTCCTACGTACAATTTCATATTCCTTTTTAAGTTAACAGCATAACGTTACTAAAAAATATCAATAGACTTTGAGGATGTTAAAACTTTCAAAAATGTTTCTTAAAGGCGTATTTTGCTCTTTATTAATCACATGGTAAAAAATGTTTTGTCAATATAAAGAATGTTAATTATTGATGTGGGTATTTGAATTTTCTCTTTAATATAAAATGTTACTTCAAATAGATCTACGTTCTTAGAAAATCCTTAATTTGTATACACAAGATGTGTGACTGTAAGTCTCTAAACAGAAAGTTAAACACTGAAACGGTGTGAAATTCAAGCTAATGAATTCCATGAAATACAACTTAATTTTCTTGTCTTTTGTCTTAAAGTTCCAGTAATATAATTAATGAGGATGGAAAGTCAGGTAATGTTTCATAGGGACAAAAATCATCCCTAAGTCAGGTCAAGTCTCAACAGGAAAAAAAAGAAAACAAGCAAAAAACCAACAGTGTGCTAACAGTAGTAATTTGTGCATCAGTTGCATTTCTCTTTTAACTGAATAATGCAATAGACCAATGGCTGTTTCTCTTAGAGCAATGCAGCTATTTAAAGGTAATCCTCTACAGTACAGCTGAAGAAAATCCTTTAAAAAATAATCTTCAAGGTGATACATACACCTATGTGTTATACCCTGTCTATCACTATGCTGTATTACTTGCTCTTCTGTCCAATAGGTAGTGGTAATTATCTGCATATATATACATGTATGAGAAAGGGAGAACAGATGTCTATGATTATGTAAGTTATGGTAATTAACAGTTCATAAATGAAACAAGTTTGTTTTTGTTGATGTGTCACTTGCACACTCCTCCTCTTGAGCATTGAGTTACATCCTGTACACGATCGCCTTATTGTTTACTGTCATAAAAATTCCAGTTTTGTTTCTGAGCAGTCACAGAATGGGACTTGCCAGCTGTCATGGAAAATGTATTCAATTTCATTTCCACTTAATTTATCTAATCTTAATTCTATTATTATTTTATTATAATTATTTAAATGCTTGGGGCAACAATCTAAAGTAAAAACAAGTAAACAGTAGGAGATCCAGATAATTTGTAAGTGATCTGAAAGGTCTAATGGAAACCACATCATTATTACAGTTTTATTTTTTAAAAGGTTAATATTATAGAAGTTTCATCATTGCTGATATAGTTAACAGTCTGTTAACATTGGCATGGCATGTAAAATTCATGTTTCATTATATGAATGGTTAAACTATAAAAACTCACTTTGGACAGGAAAAAAAACCCTGTGAAATAGTGTTTAGCTGTTCAAAACCTTGTAACTACAGGCCTGGTATCCCTATTTTCAGTGCTTGAAACACAGGAGATCAAGACTGTGATTATGCCCATTTCTGTTCTGCTCAACAGATTCATGTGAAGGCACACACTAGCTTCCTTGACTGCAATGCAATCCAAACTCGGGCTTGAAAACCCAACACTCAGAGTATTGCGTCAAGCTGAGAATGTGCGGTTGCTGTCCTCTGCTCAGCTGCTTGTCTCACCTCTTCAGCAAAAACTGTGAGTACCTGCATTCAAAGCAGTGCAAAGCCATTGTCTGTCTTACATTTGAAGCATGATTTTATTCAGTTTTAGGTTTAATTGTAACCTGTAGCTTCCGTTTAATCTCTGAACGCAGCCCCAGTTGCTCTCACAACCTTGACAGTCGCCTTGCCTACTGAGTCTCTGAACCACAAAGCCTTCATTACCATTACTCATTTTACTTCATCACCTTTTTTGCCTTGTCTTGATTCTCCCCATAACTGATAAGGGCTCATACAGGGTGGCTTTCAGCATAATTTGTGTTCAGTCTTTCTCTTTTCTAATGAAATGAGTTATTTATTTCTGCTGTTTCAATCTTAAGACCATTTTTCTCTATTTCTTTTTGCTTTTCATATTGAACCTTTAGATAGCATGATATGTTCCAATGCATTGATGTGGCTAAATCACATAACAAAGATATATAACATCAAATTAAACATTAAGGAATGTCTAGTGTATAATTTTAATTCTGTTCTTGAACTGCCATGTAAGAATTATGAAACTATTAAATTCATGCATTAAATTCATCACATAGTGTTGTAGGTTTATCCAGTGTGTAATAAGGCATTTGATTAAGTAAAAGATAACTGTAAGTATCCTGGGCCTGATCCAGTCATCACAGAGGCTGATACACAGCTTTCGATCATAACAAGATGAGGGGGGTTGATTCCTAATTATCACCACACACATAAAAATGAATTTGGTTCTACAAGAATTCAGAAGGATAGTTCTGGCTTATTTCTCATTTTTTAACTTCGGGGAGTTCCAGCAGCATTCAAATCTTTCAAAGAAGTTTGGATTTCAACTTCATGTAAATAGCTGCAGATAATTGTACTTCTTCAAGGCAATTCCATCTATGACACATAGTTACAGTACAGGAGAGGGAGGCAAAATTCCAGAATGATGATTCCAGAAGTGATTTATTTAGCATTGTAACTTGACTTTGTTTCCTGGCAGAAACTGATTGTGTTCGTTTGGTTTGGATACAATGTATTGACAAAGGGCGGGTTGTTTTTCCCTTTTTATCTTAGTCTGATGTGGAAATAGAGAAAAATAATCCGTCCTGAGAGCAAACAGCAATCCCAAACTCAGTGTTTGCTTGAAATGGCTGACCTTGCTAAGGATATATGCACACAGATTATCAGGCCTCAGCGAGTAGTTAGGAAACCCTGGCAAGTGACAGGGTGCCTGTGCGAGCAGATGCAAGACCCTCTGCTCACACTGTGATGCTGGAGCTGTAGGCTAGCGATGTGCCTGGGGAAGTCTGCTCTACAAAGCCTGGCTCACCTCTCCTCCTACTGAAGTTCTTTTGAGAACTGACATCCAGTCTGCCCAAAGGCAGAAGGGAAAGGCACAGTGAGACGAAGTCCTTACCCCCTGGAGTGGCAGAGCCTGCTGTCCCCTGAGTCATAACACTCTTGTGGGTCCGGGTTTCAGCACAGGGACTGGGCGGGCCAGAGCCATGCTGATGGTCATCCTGCTGATGTAGCTGGGGCTTTCATCCCCGACCCCATTTTCTCTCTGTGGACGCTATGTTTCTTCCTCAGGTTGGCATGAGAAAGCGGTGAGGCTGTGACACAGAAATCACCTTGTAACTTGATATTGGAAAGTTTAGAAAATTGACTGCTGCTAAAATAGGAGCT
The DNA here is from genome assembly GCF_026119805.1 of Tympanuchus pallidicinctus. Lineage (NCBI taxonomy): Eukaryota > Metazoa > Chordata > Aves > Galliformes > Phasianidae > Tympanuchus > Tympanuchus pallidicinctus. Next base: position 11,402,261 of record NW_026294739.1, on the reverse strand, counting down.
ATGAAAGTGCCATCTGCAGTTCAGTCGCACGGGGCAAATCTCACAGGCCTTATGCAGTCGGAACACCCATGGAGCAGGCACTGCGGGAGCTGACCTGCAGGATAATAGAGATGCATACTGTATGAATCGGAAGTAACACCTGGCCTTTGTCTGGAAAATTACCATTTTTTTAGGCCAGTCTTCAAAGCTAAACATTTCTTTAGGACTCTGGAGCCATTGAGGAGGCAGACAAAAGGAATAGAGTCATGGAGAGACATGTAAAAGCTGTAGACCCAGCAGAAAAGGCGAAAGGGTATGGGAGAGGGCTAGGGAAACAGAGTAAAAACCTCAGTATAAAATTCCGTGCAGATCAGTTTTTCCAAGGGTGAAAGGAAAATGCATTTCCCAATAGATTTAAGTGATTTCATTACACAATTACGTGCTTGCCTAAACTTCAGCCACATACTGTTACCCATCCTTGCAAGTAATCAGTTTTTGATCTGTTTTACAAACATATGCTTAGCTTAACCATAAAATACATTCATGTCTGTGTTCAAAAAGACACAACCATCAGATTTTTTACTTTTTTTCTTTTCATTTTAGTGGTAGGGATCATTTTTGAGTAAACGCACAAGCCATGGAAAAAGAATGCCTGATCTTTAGAAAGACCCAACATACATTTGCTATATACTTCCAATGAAGGATAAATGTTGCTCTTCTACATTAGCACTCCAGTTTCCAAACAGATGCACAACTCATTATACTCAGGTACAAAAGAAACAATTTTCATGGCATATCCAGATTATTTGAAGTTGCATTCTCACAGATATCTGTCTCTGGTCTGAGACTGATTTGACACAACACAAGAGTAGGTTGAAGTCACTAGAACTACTCAAATGCTTAAAATTTCACACTTTCTCAAATGGTTCCATTTCTGGATCAGGCTCTCATGAATAATCAGACCTTAGGCTTCTTGGACTTTTCTTTGGGTGATCAGGTCATAAAAATGAGAATGCTGTCTTTGTAGAGAGTTAGCAGACACAAACTGCAAGCTGATCAGCCTAATTGTGTGACATCCTTCCCTAAATCAAATTAGTCACAAATGATTATCAGTTGCAGCCCTAAATCCTGACGTAGCTTGGAAATATATGAGTTTTCATAAAGGTTATTTTGGAGGACCAGGAAAAAAAAGAAAAACATATTATCCCTGATATATCTGGTGACACTTCCTAACAGCTACAAGAAAACTTTAGGGAGAATTTCTGTATACAGTTGCACATTTTTCAAGGGCAAGTCAGCTAGCTGAGCCACAGTGCTGGAACCTGCTGCCAGCAGCCACCCTGGATATTTTTGCCTGGTCTTATCCATGCTGGTTCACAGCTATTAATATTTTGAATAAATTATGCAATTTGGATTTGTACAGTTAGGAAAACAGTCTTCTCATCTGCTGGTAGCACCGAGTCCACAGAGCCTGACTTTTTCTGGGCTGCCTGTGTGAGATGTAGAGGTTACGTCAGTGTTCAGGTTGGACCATTCATCTCAGAAAACTTCTGCAACCATTTCACAGACAGCAAGTTGATACCGTCCCTGGAGAGCACACCTGTGCACAGGCATTTCCTCAACTATATACAATATTCTTACATTTAACACAGACAAGGAGCCAAAGCCATGTCGTGGTGACATGCCATGTTAAAACAGATAGATAGCTATTTCAGCACTTTCTCTGCAGTGCTGTAATCACAACTGCATGTTACAACTTTGCAGGCAAACTTCTTGAGACATTAGGTATATTGTGTCCTATTACAGAACAATTTGAGGTGTGTATACTTTGACTGAACAAATAATTAATGGTTTCCTTTTCTGTTAATCTGTCTCTTCTACTCTCAGCTGATTTTTCCCTGTATTAGTCTTTAAATCCATAATTGAAGGAGCAGATCTCTCTCTTTTTTTTTTTCTGAGCACCTGCTTCCTGTTTTCAAATGTAGGGTAAGTCATAGTGTATATTTTTTTTTCCCGAGGGGAAAATTCTTTACTCCTAGAGCACAAATAAGGTTGTTTATATTTGCCTCAAGTGCCAGAACTTAACATACTCTTATGCTCCAGTTATCCAGCTGACATTCTGTATTTATTAGATTTTTAGTACAGTATGTGGCATTATAATCAATGCGTTATTGACAAAAGCACTTGGATCATACACTATTTATTTAATTTACTACACTGACTCTTATGCAGTACATTTAATGCATACACTGTGTTTTCCTGGCACATTCAGATACATTATTCAGAAGGGGCACATGGATTGTGCAACAAACCGCTATAATGTCTTAGTTATGTCAGAAGCTTTTCTGTAAACTGTTGATCATTAACTCATTCTCTGCTGCAAACCTAGCTTGCTACACACTGGGCTGTTATTGGTGAAGTTTGCCCATAGTTATGCAGCATTTTTGATGTCTAGTAAAGTCATAACATAAGCATTTTATTGTAACCTGCAGGCACCATAAATACTAGATCTCCAACGTTTTTATAACCAGTTGTATCAAAGGCAATCTGATTGTCACTCTTTCAGGATTCTTCCATTAGTAAGCAGCCTTATATTACAGGCATAAAACACTGTTAAGCATTTTAGCTCCGCCAGACTAGCTGCAGCTGTGTCATATTTGTGTTCCCTTATTTTATGTGTGCCAGTTATCTAGATTAAAGTTGGAATAGCATAGCACTCCACTAGATGACAGGCTTGGTTTAAAGCCAGACCACTTAGTGATGCTTATCAAACAATTTTCAGCTACATACAGTAGCATAATTTAAAAAGCCAAGAAGACTCTAAATTATCAGACATGCCATAAGAGATCATTTCTTTTTTGGATGGAAGGTTAAATAATTCCCCTTACAAATACATGGAGCCTCCCTAGTCAAAGACCTCCGTAAAATTCAATTTCACTTTATGTTTTGAATGTTTATATACGACTCTCATCACAATGAATGTACACTATCTTACCCAGTATGGGACCCAAGATAGAAAATTTGTCAAACTAGTGGTCCATCGACTTCAGCAAATCTTGCTTTCAGAAACTCATTTTCCTGTTTCCTTGGTTGTGACTTTAACTATTGGCTCAACTCCACCTAATGGCTTGCTCCAAGGCAGCTATGAATTGACCTGCAACCCCACTAGATGCGAGTTCAGTTTGAGCTTCCCACCTAATAAGGTAGGACAACCTGTACTCATGGATTGCATAGATTTGCAGGAAGAGTGTGATTCCTGGATTTGGCACTCCCTAGCCCTCAGAGATGCATAGCAGGGAGCAGTTCCTGCACTCTGATGACTGTCTGGACTGGTATCATGGCTGGTCTTTTGTGAAGGCTGTTACAGGGAGAAAGGTTAGCCTACCTTCAGAACAAAATTGCCATCTGTCTAGACTACCAGCCTGAGGACACTGACTGCTGCTCTGCCCACCTCCAATGCACTGTGTTTGCCCAGATTGGGCATGAAGGGGCTTGGAGACAAGAGTTGTGCAGAGAAAGGAAGATATTTCAGTAGGGAACTGGTTAAGGCTGCAGTAGACTTCTGCATGAAAAACCATGCTTCATTGTTTTTGCTGTGCATTGTAAACTATATTATAGTTTATAGTAAACAAGCGATAAACGACAGCAAAAATAGATAGCATTTAGTAAAAGTTTATAAATGAAAGATGTTAAGAAATGCCAGGTAACTTGAGCATCTGTAACAGTCACATTACAGCTGAAACCTTCCCGTGATAAAAGCAAAGAAACTAAATGCATACTGATGCTCAGAAAGGGTAAAGAGCTCATGGAATGCTGTGTGTAAAGTCTGATTGATTCATTTTTCTCCCTTCAGAAAACTAAGAAACATATTCACAAAATTTTTGGGCTTATGCTGTGTGCATTTGTATTTTAATGTCCAGAAAAAAATGTCTTGCACATTTCCCTTAGCAATACCTGCCAGTGTTTTAACACTACAGGGCCCAATTGTTCACCTGCAGGAGTCAGTGAAATTTTCCCACTGACATCAGAGACAGCAGGATCAGGCCCCTAATTTTGAGAGAATTGAAGCCATCCTTAGAACAGCACATGCTCTGCTCTTCACTTTCTTTGATGACTTCTAACATTCTTTTGATGTGGACTCCAAAAAAGACATTTTCATCTTTGGAAATGTGTTTTTTAAAAGATGAAAAACGTTGAATAGCAGAGTGAGGACATTTTGTGTTTCAGGCCACAATCCTATTTAAGCTAAAACTTGCTAGTAACTATTAGATGAAAGAGACGAAAACGTAGAATAAAAATTGTTGGACAAACAAAATGAATAACAACAGACAGTTTTCAGACTTGTGGAAATACCGTACTGTTTGAATCATTGGTATGGACACACATGATATGCACTGGCATAGCATAAAAATGTCACTTACATCCTGGTGTCTGTCTGTGATTATGAGCAAGATATTTAATCATCGATCTTCTTGTGAGCATCCTTCTTCTGCTTCTCTGCACTCTGTAGAAAAAGTCAAGAAAAATGGGTAGGAGGGTGTAATGCCTCTTATAAATAGAAGCCCAGTGCTCTGGCATGATGGTGTGGAAGGAGGGGGAGAGGTATGTCAGGATTAGATTTGCTTAGGGTTTTCTTCTTAAGTGTTTTTCTTTAGAAAAAAAATGTGATGAAATCTGGATTAAAAAATAAATCCAGTGGTTAGACAACTGTGGAGGATGCATTGCACTACTGCAGGGTGTTGAGTTGTTGGAAACAAGCAGTTGATGGAATGTATTCATGTTGCTTAACATAGTATGCTGGAAAGATGCTCCAGTGTTACAATCATACATGTAGTATAAGCAATGAAATGGAATTGAATAGATAAAATTTCCTTGCAGAGGTTAAGGCTTTGACCTCAGTTCTAAACTGACACAATTTCCTTTTAATTTTGTCTTCCATCTGAATGATTAATTATTATCAAATATTCTTTAAGAGCATCTGTTAAACATAATTACTTTCCCTTCCACGTGTAAGTCAGGGTCTTTCTTTAAAAAAAAAAAAAATGCAGTTTATACTTAAATTAACTACTTTTATTTGCAGTTTGCAAGTTAAGGTACATGTAAAGCCTGTGGTTATACTCAAGGCTCAGTTGTGCCTCCTAGGCAAGTGTTAATTAAAGGGTGATGTGGATTTGTACCACTCTGAGAGGAACTCTGGAAGGGATTATACCTTAGAGAGACACAATGCCTCCAGTGCACCACAGCATGTAAGTAAAACGCACATGTTGTGCACTACCCGCGTTGATGTTGCTCAGCATCTCTGTGGGCCCATCTCCTTCCCACACTTCTTCATCCAATTCTCTGGGATTCGTACCTATGGGGCATCAGGAAGAAGCACTGTTGGCCAGTTCCTTCCTGCATGCCCAGGAAGGGATGATGCTGACATCCTCATTGTCGCTGACAGCTTTTCAGTCTGGATGCAGTCTGGCCAAGGATAAACAGAAATTGCCAAGTGTCATTTCCTAATTATAGTTTTTCTTTTTACTCATTGACAGGTCTTTTAAAGTCTGACAGCACATATAGAAGGCTTGACAGCTTCTTAAATCTTACCTGCACTTGTTCTACACAACTAATTTTTAATAATTCTATGTCCAGCAGCTGATTTTGTTCTAGATATTTTTCATCAGGGATTTTTTTTCCCTGGAGTAGCTCTCTTGACACCAATGAAGTTACGTATGATTTGCCCAGCACAAATAAGACCAGCATCAGAGCCTTAGACCTCTGTTTGAAAATACTGACAGTATCCAAAGGACATATTCCAATCTATATGTAAATAATGTCCATGATTAATTTAATGCACATTTAAGGGTTTTTCAAGGCCATATTACTCACTGAATTAAACGTACATTTTTGTAATGTATTATTGTTATTGTACATCCAATAGATCTATTACAGCCCAAGGTGATTTTTTATGACCAAGTAATAGACCACTGAAAATAGGATTTATTATAGAAATGCCAACACACCCTTATTTATAATATAACAATACAAATTGCTGCTGTAATAAATACTCTTCAGTTATCAAATCATTAATCTTTTATGGCAACACTGACAAATGACCACATAGGCAGTATGATATGACTAATGAAATGAATTAACTTTCAATTTTAAATTGGTTATTGGATCTGGAACAACTGTATGTTACACGGTGCTGTTTACATTTTGCATATCTGTATCACAAGATGTGACTGTATGTAGTCCTTTTGAATATCTACAAATGCAACATGCAAATGGTATCATTCTCAGCCCACAATCCAACACAGATCAATAGACTGCATCCACTTAGAGGAAGCTACTAGCAAGGAATGTGTAAAAGCAAAAATTTTTAAATCATGCCAAACCATTTTGGTAAGACATTATTAGTCCCAAGAGGAAACGGGTCAGTTGTTAAGAGATTATTAAAATCAAACAAAATAGAACAATTTAGAAAATTTGGCTGTTGGGGGGTTCTTTCTCTACCACATGTTTACTTCATGAGAATCTGCAGAATATGAGAATTCATGAGAATCGGCAGAATAAAATGTATTTTATATACATATATATATAAATATTAAAAAATATGTATATTTGATCTAGAAAAAGTGCAGAATCATGGTCCTTTGTAGAGATTCTACATTTGTATCAAGTAAAATAAAATCAGCAGGCAAGATTAAGAAAATTATAAAAGTGAGCTTTGCAAGGAGTATATCTTTGAACAATGAGATTGGCAAGTCTAATAATGTAAGAAATGTACACACTGTGACTTTTGATAGCTCAGAGCTGCAGATACATTTTTTTTACCCTCACAACAGCCGAATATTTTAGCAGTAGAAATCAAAATAAATTAACAAGCCATTATTGGTTGCAAAATGAGCAATTGTCCAGTACTACATAATTTTATCAATTTTATGCTTCAACATCAGCAGTAATTAATTCAGAACTTTAACTGCTGTTTTTAAGGCATCAAGAGTTGATTGGTAATAAATGAAAATATTCCTTTTTTCTTTCTTGATCAGTTAGAGAAGATGTATTTAAGAGAAACTTTGCACATATTTTCCAACAGCTGGTTAAGTGGGGTCATTTTTGCTGTCAATACAGTATGCGGATTTTAAAGAAAACTGAAGAGATTAGTGATAGGATGAGGTGAGGATTTTTTCTGTCTTATACTATGCCTTCTCCAACAAGATATACTCAGCTCAGGAAAAGTTTCTCCTTCATGGAGAATCATAGCTTCCTGCTCTTGGCTTACTATCCCTCCTTTTGTTCCCTGCCCAGCTTCAAGTCTCCCAAGTCACCCAGAGCAACTAACTGGTGATTTTCCGCCTGTGGTTACTTTTGGACTTATAATTGCTATCTCAACACCGGAGGGCAAGTCAAAACTCATTCTAGGAATCAGATTGTAAATGGGTTGCAATGATGCAACAGCTTCAAACAGCTGCCCATGCTCCATTCACGCTTGATTCTAAGCCCATTGAAGTTACTATGAATCTTTCCTTTGACGTCAATAGGCTTCAGATCATGTCCTGAGCATTTTTTAAAAACCTCAGACAAATCAAAACCATTTCCTTTGGAATGAGACTGTTCACGCCCTTTGGTGAAGACTATTTCCTTTCCAAACACAGTGTTCATACCAGAGTCATGTCAACTGTGATTTTATTTTATTTTTTTTTTAAATACCAAAGACTCCATTCTTTTAAAGAAGCAGCAAGCGTATTTTTTTTTAACTTACATTTCACCTGCTAGCAGCTAAACTGTTTTTGTTCAAACTTTCAAAAATATCCCCAGCTGAGCAGGCTAGATCTACAGCCAAACGTGGGGAACATTTTCAAAAGTTGCAATCTTTTAGAAAATTTGGAGATGGAAACCCCTTGCAGACCTAACCATAACAGTCATCATATTTCATTTGGTGAGGGGGCTTTTCCTGCATGTTGCCACCAGTAGACTCCAGTGAATCATTTATTCTCATATGACCTATTATATTATAGTAAATGCAGCTTGTGTAACAGAACCAACATAACATTAGCTCTCACACAACACAATGCTCTAAAGACTACATACGTTAATTCAAAAATGCTTCCAAAATGGAAGTAATTAAATGATAAGATGTAGATCTGGAGAGAATAGATGCTGCAGTAGTAGCCCTAGTAGTTGCAAGAAATGTCAATCTTGCTGCCAGACACACTCCTGCCTGGCCCCGTTTCTGCATAATAGTTTCCTGAGAGAGAGTGGAAGACTCTTGGATCATTTTGCTTATGGAAATCAAATGACAGAAAAATAACCTTACTGAACCCTTATGCTGACCACCAGGAGCGTGAAGTGTGCCACACACTGCCCTCCTTTTGATGACTATTTTGATGACTTGGTGTTGTGAATGTTCATTTCCTGGAAAGAGCAAAACTGGAAAGCTGGAAAGACATCTTCTGAAACACTATTTTGATATGCAGAGGAGGCCAAGCAGAGTAGCCTGATTTGAAATTTACTCCTCTGCGTAAGTGGATCTCCCATAAATTTCTGCTCTGGGACATCACTGACTAGTGGTCTGTAGTAACTATTTTGTAGACGGTGTTTCTTTTGTTGAATGCTGCAGTAGTAGCCCTAGTAGTTGCAAGAAGTGTCACTTTTGCTGTCAGACATACTCCTGCAGGGACACTGTTGTGTGCACCATACATCCTCCTGGAAAGGAGTGCTTGAAACTGCATTTTGGTCCATTTATTCAACATGCAGTTTTCTCTATCTTACTACTTACCTGGACATTTCTATATTGTTTCATCAATACAGTAACTCTGCTAAGGATATCGCTCTTTCAAGGGAGAAGTGTGTAAGCTTTCTTTGGTTCTTATTCTGAAATGACACATGGTTACTGGAAGGACCATTTCAATCAGATTAGGTGAGTTACCACAGAAAAATTAATGAGTCAAGCTGTATTTTCAAGTCAAGTGCAACCACAACAACCCTGCCTTAGTGATGGCCATTACCTATTTTATTTGTGACTATGCTGGGAAACAGCACTCTTTAAACTTTACTTCTTGAAGAATCTCCTAGGAAGACTTCTCGGCACATTCACTGGTGTGTTTCTGTTGTATTGATCCTCCATCCCTTGTAAGAACACGTGTGTAAAACAGATGGATAAGGTGATCATCTGCAATCACCCCACACCCCACCCCCGCCAATCATTTTCTGAGTATCCTGAAAAGGGAGAAGACATACCTCTCAGGGGCCCCAGATCTGTGATTGATTTTGGTGCAGAAGCAAAAGCACATGTTTTGCAGGCGAAGAATCTAGATCCTGTGGGAAAGCTTAGAATGCACAGTAGTCTCAAGTAGAAGCTGAGTAAGTGAGATAAAGCCCAAAGATGGTTCCCTGGAGCCCACTATTAGAAGAATTGTCCAAGCTATATAGTAGACAATCCTGGGATGAGAGAAATCAAAGAACTGAGTACAGAAATATAAACTAAGAAAGTGCTCCCAGAATGAAAACAGCTAAGAAGCCTGGAAATGCTTGTCATCTACTGCTTCTGGACTGCATCGCTTTCTTCTATGGTAATGAAAGACCAGCTCTGAGGAAAAGTCACTGTCCAAAAGCTATACTAGCTGGGTCTAGCACTCCAGTAGGGGGAAACAGAAGGGACAGAGATGATTAGGTTGCCATAATATGCCTCCAAAATAAGTACCACACCTCAAATAAAAAAACAAACAAACAAGCAAACCATGAAGTATAAAATGAGCCTTGAAGGCAGTGCAGGGGGTCACAAGTTTTTTTGGTGTGAGGGTCTTAGTGGCCTCAGCTGATGTCAATTTAAAGAGACAAATTAATACACCAGAAGCACGAAAATAATGTGGTGTTATTCCCTGAGGTATGAATAGCTCATCAGACAGTTATTGGTTTGGTGTTTTGTTTTTTTTTTTTTTTTTTGGTTTTTTTTTTTCAGTTAAGGGGAAAAAAAAAAAGAAAAAAAAAAAAAAAACACCTCCTCTCAAAACAACAGAAAAGTCTCCAAACAAAAAACACCACAGTTCCTCTGAGTATGAATTTAACCAACTGGTTTCCTGGCTCTATTGAGTGTTTTTAATCCCAGAAGAAAACCTGACTTGCTTATCCAGCTAATTGGGACCTTGCTTGTATTATGTCAGTTCAGCAATCCTAAAGAAAAAGGCTACAAACACACACACAAAAAAAAAAGAAGGAAAAAACAGGCAGCCATCCTGTGGGTTTAAGAATTTCCCTAGCAGATACTGGATTCCCAGTTCTAACTCATTTCTTTAAACAGCACTGGTGAACATCAAAGAGTACAGCTCAGAGCATGCTGAGTCCCAATTACACACCTCGAAAGTAAACGTTACGTCAATGGAAAGTCTTCAGAAATTCCAAACGAAACACAGGCTGAGATGTCCAAATGCTCCTTAAGAATTGCAGACCCTTTCTTTACTGATAACGATTGCTTCATTAAAATGCATAGTTTTTAAAACACAAAACTACATCACTCCATGAAAAATTTTTAGAAATATTTTAAAGCACATATGGATATTATTACTGTTTGCAAGATATTAGGAAAAGAAGCGTCAAATAATTAATTTCATTGCATTTCTTTTGCTTTTAACAAGCCATCTTTAGAGACAGGAAATCTTTTCTGAACACAGCTCGTGTTTCAAAGGAGAAATAGAATTTGTACAAATAATTGGTGCATGTTGGAGTCTGAGGAGCATGAGTTGTGTCATTAAAAAAAAGAAAGCAGCCTTTAAAAGCTGTGTAAACTCTCTGTAGCTAAATACAAGTTCAAAGACATATCTCTTTCACATCACTTACCAAAAAATCATGGCCACAACAGTCTTTGATTGTTGGGTGGGATTTTTTTTTTTCCTCCCCACAGTAACGCACAGATGCAATGAAAAAAAATACCAATGTTGCCATAAAATTCAAATAAGTAATGAATTAAAAAAATAGGTACAGTGAGTGGTCTTTTGTTTCCATTGTGCTTTCTCGCTAGCCATCATCCCAGTGCTCACATGGGTACTAATGTCAAATGTACCTTCTCGCAAATGTATCCAGTGAACTGAGTATAGCAGAAGAAAAAGTGGAAGAATATTTTAGTTTATTACAATAGTGGAAAAACTTTCACAAAAATTTATATGCTATAATATATATGTTCTACTATATCACTTCAGAAAATATATCAGTTACATAGAACTGCTTCTTTATATGCTTCATTAATCCTCTATATTAAACTTCCAATAAAGTTTTGTATCCCCAGATGTATAGAGTACTGATATTTAGCTCATTTCACCTCATCTTCCTTCTGGAACAGAAAGTTCTATTCATCACATAGTTCTGGTCTTCTAAAAAAGTAGAACAGGTCTTTCCTAAAGAACTGAAATTAACCCAGAAGATTGTTGGAGTGCATTCAACCTCTCTCTTTTATTATCATCTTTATTCAAGTCTGAGTGCATTGCAACTGAAAGTTTTAAGGTATAGGAGATGTATCAATTCTACAAAATAGCAGATATTCCTAATAAATACCTTTTTGGATAGCATAATGCATAATTTTAGAGGGCATAAATAGTTGGAATACTTTGAAGTATTCAAAATGTGTCACAGTACCTGAAGCGTAAAATAATCATTTGTTATTACGTCTAGATCTTTGTCAGAGTTAGTGTTTTTCACTTAGTCTTCATTGCTTTCTAGTTATCTTCCTCTCCTTGCTTTTCTATTATGTTACATTCCTTTTGATTCCACTTTCAATCTCATTTCTTCATTTCATAGAATATTAGAGTAGGAAGGGACATCTGAGGTCAATTTAGATAACTCCCCTGCAATGAACAGCGACACCACAGCTAGGGTCAGGTTAATAAAAAAAAAAAAAAAAGTGTTTTTCTCTTTCAACCCAGGACCATCGTATCTTTCTTCATTGTAATGATTTTCTCTATTTATTCATTTTGCTTTTCTTCTTCAATAGCTCTGTCAACCAAAATTCAATAATTTCCTTTTGAAAAGCATGAATGATAAAATTAGAAGGGGTAGAATATACATGGGGTTTCATACTAAAAGCAACAACTGTAAATGGCATGGTATAAAATTCATTGATCATTAAGAACTTTTTGCTTTTACAAAACAACCTATGATAAATCCCTTTCATGAGGATGGCTCTATTATTATGTGAAAAACAGCAGAAGGTTGCCCAGATACACCCATGCTGCCTGACCTGAGCATTGGTACTGTTGGCACGCAGTGCCAAAAGAGACAAGGTGGGGAGCCAGCAGCTGGGAGCGTAGCACAAGTGCTCAGCAGTTGCTGCATGCTCTTTTCAAGAAAATATGTAGATAAAGTAGTATTTTCTGTATTTCTGCTTGGCTCAGCAGGCAGTCATTAGGAGGGTTCTTATGCATTTCAATCAGGTGTGGCCAATTAGATATGGGCAAATGCAGGTTTGGCAGACCCTAAAAACATCTGCATCAAGGTAGTCAGGTAGCAGTACTGAAGCTAAAACAGAGAAAGCATACAGCAGGGAGGCAATGCACAGTAAAACATGAGGAGCTCTGAACTTCATGTTCTTTTCTTCACCCCTCTTCCCCCTCCCCCACATACTTTCAATCATTTCTGAAATTGTTCAGAACTGTCAGTAAATGCTGAATCCAGACAACTGGCAGAAGTTCCTACAAGTCTTAGTACACTGTCCTCATCTATGTGTAATGATGAGGGTTGCTGTAGGTACAGGCTTATGTGGATGGGTTTCCTACCATGAAGGCTAATTTTTTGTTCTGTTCAGGAAGCCTTGAGTCGCAAACCACAACTCAATAGTCATTCCTTGTGGCCCAGTATCAACTTCAACACAATCCAAACCACAATCCAAATCGTGAGATTAATTAGCTTTCTTCTTTTTCACTAGAATGGAACATTTTATGATTGCTTATGTTTCTAAGTTCTTCAGTACTTGTTCTATCAGGTGCTCAAAAAGGAGAAGTTGGTTCTTAATTGGTATGTAAACATGACGAGGTTATTTTGTGCGTGTCTCTTGTTCAATATTAATACAATATCTCATAATGTCTCTGCTGCTTTACAGCAAATCACCAGTTTCAGGACTGTCATGTCAGGAAAACTTGCTTTTAAAGTTGCACTGGAAAGGATTATTTAGCTTAGAGTTAATAGGATGGCCCTATGCCTAGACGATACCAGAATTCTTGCTATTACCAATGTATAAGAAATTTTCCCTTAGCACACTGGTACGAGACAAGTACAGCCAACTTCACCTTTTGGGTTGGTTAGTTCACACTGCAGTATATGCAACTTCTGGCAAACTGCAGTGCACTCAGCTCATTTTTTGAAAAAAGGAAAGATCTAATACATCTTTACGGACCACTAATATTAAAAAGATATTATTCAAAGTGTCTTTTAAAGCTCTCTAATTTCTTGTGACAGTTTTACCATTCTTTGCTACCACAACACTACCACAACAAACTCAGATACTCCAATAGATGTATTCCCTGAACCTACAAAATATTTCTGCATTATAATCCTACAACTCCCTCAATTATTCATATACATAGAGAGCTCTGGACTTGCCTTCTTCATTTCCTATGCGCTTAAGCAGAGAATTCACATCAGTACTTCCACATTTCTGCCCAGGATTTCCCAGACACAAATATGTGTTCACATACCCTTAAAATATTTGAGGTATGCACCATAAATCCATTACTTTCATAGCATATCAGAACTTGTGAATGTGCAGAAAAACTGGACACCACATGCTGCATAGTTACATTGTCTCCTGGAAAAAGCAGCTGCGCTGGGAGCATCAGAACCACCAGGCAACTCCTCCTCAGATCCACCTGCAGCTGCACTGTAATCCTGCAGGACAGCAAACCTGAGTCATTCTGACTAAACAGAGTAAGACTAGGAGCTGAGCCAGCCACTTCTGTTCTTAAAACAAGACTCTGGTCTTTGAAAATGGGTGTTACCATAGATCAAACAGACCTAACAAGTGATTGAGCATGCTTTAAGGATAAGGATAATAACAAACACATCAAGAAACCTATGAATGAATTAAGCCAATAGAAATAAGCAGAGCAAAAACACACACGTATCTTCACAGTCACTCTGGGGAAAGATAATATTTACAACAGATGTTCAGCTCCTTTTCTGCTATTCCAAATTCCAGAAAATAAGCAGTTTTTTGGCAATATCACCATACACACTCAAGGTGTTTAGGAAGTATGTATGCTCTTTAAAAAGCTGAAATTAATGTTGTGATGAGGAAAAAAAGACAAAACTGTGTAAGAGGAAGGTCCTGGAATAAGCTCTGCCAATGAGACAGCTGCTGGAGTGCTTCTTTAGCCTCCCAGCACCATGTGCAGTCAGACTCAGCAAGCCCAGCAGCAGGCACAAGGAAGCAGCTGAGCCAAGAGGAAACATGCACAGGGCAGATCTCAGGTTGTCAGAAGACTGGTCTTTTGCATCTTAGTAAAGAAGTTTTGCTATTTCAGGAAAATTCTATGTTATTATTCAGAAATGAGATACTAGATGTACAACATTTAAAAGCTGATATGTGATGCAAAGTTCCAAAAGCAGTGTTACTCATTCTTATTGGACAGTTCTGATAAAAGTATGGATGAAGAACATCATGCATCTTCATTGCTTTAATACACAGTATGAAGAAACAGCTCTAGAGCACAGGACACAAATGGAGCTTTAGATTAGCTGTCAACAATGTCATATCCATGTTAATAATGCCCTACTCATGCCTGAGGCTGACACTCTCTCTTATTTTTATTCACAAATTCCATTTAATAACAGCAATAAGTCACTCTAGACAGTGCATTTCTAAGGGATTTTTGCACTTCTCAGGTGGTTAAAGTCACTTGACCTTCGGCCTCATGCCTTAAAAACTCCCTGAGAGATGTGCTAAATTGCCCAGAAATACATGGCCTGTCATGTCTTGTTGCTTAATTAAGGGCCAACCTAGATGGCCTATAAGGACTGCCCTTAAGTAATTACTAATTGATCTCCTACTCGAGAAAAATGAATAAATTCCACAGCAGCCACAGTGTCACATGGCATTTACTCAAATTCATATTCCTCCAGTGGAGAATGAAAAGCACATAGGGAATGGGTAGATTGAGGGTAGAACATTTTTTGAGCTGCTAACGCCCAGTCCAGAGTTTGTCATGTTTCATTGGCTGCTACAGCCAATAGCTCTCAAACACTTTGCATCTGTTGAGACAGAAAATATTTCTTTAAAGCCAGAGTTTTTTAGAAACTACAAAATACCTAAAAATTTTCCATCTGTAGCTGTTTTGAAAGATAGTTCATCTTCATTACAAATACCTAACGGAGGAATCACAGGCAGGATGATAAATTGTCACCTGCTTCTGGAAGCACAAAATTATAGTCTACCAAAATAGCCAGAGGAAAACACATTTCAAAGTTCTGTGAAGAAAGGAGATGGGGTTTAGGTAGGAATAAGAAAGGTTCTTGCAGTTTTTTTGTTAAATCTCATTTATCAGAGTCCGTGAAACAGACTTCCTGGACTTCTTGTATTTTGCATCTAAAGCTGAAAATAGTCCAAAAAAGAAAAAAAAAAAACACACACACACACAGAGGTATCTTCTGGTTTTGTAAGAGAATGCAAATGCTTTGGACTTCACCGCAAATGTTAAACATGCACATGAAGTTGTTTTGCAGTATAAGGAGTATGAATGCTATGCTTTCAAGATCTGTATATATAACGTCATTTATTGACCTTTAATTACTCTGAGCAGAAGTGCACTTAACCTGTCAAAGCAATTTGTACTTAAAAAAAAAAAAAAAAAAAAAAAAAAAAAAAAAAAAAGACATAGAATCAGCTGAGGGAACCGGAGCTGTTTAGTTGTGAGAGAAGCAGGGCAAGGGAGATCACATCATTCCCTACAACTCCTTGAAAAGAGATTATAGCCAGGTGGGTGTTGAGTTCATTTCTCAGGTGGGAAGTGACATTGCAAGGCATTAGCCCCAGCAAGTTGTGCCAGGGAAAATTTTAACTGGGTATTAGAAGGAACATCACAGAAAGGGTGATGAGGCAGTGGAATAGGATGTTCAAGGAGGTGATGGAGGCACTATACCTTGGTGATCAAAGAGACACGTGGACACGGCCCTCAGGGATTGTGTTAGGCTGATGGTTGGACTTACCAGTCTTTTTAAACAAAAATGTTTCTGTGCTGACTTCTCACAGTTAAATCAGTAGTTCACACATCACAAAATTACTCAAAGAATAGAAGACCTCTCTGAACCATTTCAGTTCCTTGCTCTGGGTAGAGCTGTAGTCAAAGCCAGTATTTCTCTTCATTTCAGCAAGGCAAAGATTTTACTCCAGTAAACATGAGTAACACAAAATGCTTAGCTGCTTTATCTTCCATATCTTTTAGTATGTAAAGTGTTATGGATTTAGCTTTCTGAAAAACTGCAAACGTTACAGGGATCTGTCACATAAATATATCTGCTTCTTATTGTGATTATGCAATTGACTGTATTTCATTTCAACATATTGTACAAATCATTTTAAAATATCATTGAAATAAATGCACTAACCAACAGCAATTCCTTAAGCCTCATGACTTGAAGCAGAGATAAACAGCAAGTTATGAAAGGTTGCTTCACCCTCCCTGAATAAAACCAAAGATTTGAAATGCAGAGTCAATCAGACAATTGCCCTTTCAATCAAGCCTCTCTATAATTTGAGTAAAAATTGCACCCTCTCATACTTCTGCAATTGATACAGTTCTGGAGTAATATGATTGATTAACCTAGCTTTCAATAAGACATGTAAACATATGCAGTGTATGATAATGTTTTGTGTTATAACTTATTTACAGATCCCTACAGGCAGCAATGAGCTATGCATTTCTAGTGACTTTTTTCAGAACCTCAAAGCTTAGCTAGAGTTTTACAGTGTTAACATCATCTTAACCAAACATCAATGTTAATGCATCATTTTAGTATCTTAGAAAAAGCACATTTCTTTTAAAATAAGGGCATAGTGATGCTGATATTTTTGATGCCTGAATGTGCCTAGTTTCTTGCTGCTCACAAGCCTGTGCTGTCATCATGTTCTGTGCAATGATTTTTGTGTTTTTTCTATAACATTTTTTCTCCCTACACATGTGCGTTTTATAGCCTCTTCATGTTGGTATAGCATGAAAACTTATGTGGAATTTAGAGGATCTGAACTAAATGTAGCTAAAAGGAACTTTTGGATGAACTGCCTGGGATTTGTTCAGATCTGTTAAAGTAATGGGGGAAAGCACAAAAGGATAAAGAAAAGAAAGGCCTTAATCTTTGTTCCATGAGTGATAAAGCAGCATCACATGGGTGAAAATTGGCCTGACCTTCACCCACATGATGCTGCTTCTGCCTCAGCCACTCTTTCTTTGCTCTGATTAAGTGAAGATAGCCTCTTTCTCTGCAAGAAAAAGTCAAAGAACAAAAAGAAAAAAAAAAATCCTGTCTTAACTATAAAAGATTTATTTTTTTAATCACAGTTGGGCTCATACAAGCCAGTTTCTAATCTTATTTTTTTAAGCTAAAAAAGTGCCTTTTTAGAATTTCTTTGGCTCAGTTTCTTTAGCCTCCCCTCTCTCCCCCCCCCCAAACCTCAGGGCCTAGATCTTAACTTGCTTCCCTTGGATGTGCTTTGTTGCTCATCTTCACTTTTACATGATAGCTGTTTGACTTAAATGGGTTGTTCGCCAAAGGATTGCCCCTTGGGGAATGGAAAAACTGGAGGGAGGGAGAGGAAAAGCAGTACTCAGCTGGCTTAAATGACATGTACAGTCTATCTATTGGCAGGGTATTGCCAATGCTCTGAAGAGACCTTTAGCGTTCATCTTTTACCACTGGATGCCATCCACCAATTGAGATGTAGCTTTATGTATCAGGTTATCTACAATCCTACAGACGAGATAGATTTAAACTGTGACACTGCTCTCCACCTCCTGTGGATAATATTTTTTAATAGCATAATATGTAAATTTGACAAGGGTATAAGTCATTCTCCAGATAGTCAACATACTCTGAGAGCAGGTAATGTTTTCAAAGCCTACAAAAGGGGCCCACTGAAATCTCCCTCTATTTTTATGGGCACTGCATAGCCCATTTTTAGCCACAGTGTTGCAGCAGAATCTAAATGCATTATTAATGAGACATCTCTCTACAAAAAAAAAAAAAAACAAAAAAAAACAAACCTGTTAAACTTAAGGTTATGTAGTTGTCTAGCTTCTCAGCTGAATGAGATCCAGTGAATAATTGGTTAAGTCCACAGGCTAGCTTCAATTTCCACTGGTCATTTTTTCCCCTCAGGAGCTAAGACTATATGATGCTGTGCACCATAATGGAATGTCACTGTAACGTGCAGTGTCTGTTACTGCATTACATATCTGAGGTAGGGAATGAGGAAAGACCTCCTCAGCTTATCTTCAAAACACGTGTCAGACAGCTTTTAGCTGGAAACACTGTATTCTGTATTACACAGCCATTCTATTAGAGATAGGCAAGTCACTTAGCAAGTTCACCATAGTTTCTAAAAATGAAATCAGACATACAGATACTTGCATGCTCTCCATCCAGCATGACTTCTGCTGATAAGTCCATGTTTGAAACAACACACACAAGTTCACTGCCTTTAGAAACTGCAACAGTCATCATTTAGAAGAATGACAATTTAGGACTTACATATCAAAATTAGAAAAGTATTATTTTAAGCAAATACACTGATACTAGCAACATTATCTTCCTCTTTGTCAGTGGTTTCAGAAGCATTGGAATGAGTCATATTCTGTCCTACGCAGATATTAGCTACCCAGCCTTGTGTGCATAGATAAATTGATTATTTATATTAACATAGATGACACTAATAGGACCTGGTTTTTGTATGCAATAAAAAACAAAGATCACACCATCAACACCCCTTTGTTTTCTCAAGTTCTACCATCACGCCACAGAGAGTACCACAGAAAATGTTGTGGTTGTAAAGATGTTCAGCAACAGTTAAAATTTGGACTCTGATTCAAAGCCCATTGAAGGCAATGAAAAGACTCATATTAGCTTCAGCGTGCTTTGGCTCTGGCACTTGTTTCTTTATTTAGAACTTGTTATGATTATTTAGTGGAAGAGACAAATATTCTGAGCTTTACATGCTTCAGTCCTCTCACTAAAAATAAAATTAAGTATGTAAAACAATATTTTTTAGGGAAAAAAAAAATATATAATTTGTATCAACTTCTAGCAAGTTAAAATTATTCTGCTAATTAATACTGCAGTACAATGGAAAGCACAGCAATAATAGCAGCATGGTAAAGTCCTAGGGCTATCCAGCAAGTGAGGATAAACCCAAACACAACAGCCATAAACATGGAAACAAAGAGTGAAGACAGTGAAGAAAAAAAATAAATAAATAAAAACACACCTAACTAACTAACCATCCAACCCAAACAAAAATCCACTTACCTTCAGAAGGCCTCAGGAAAAGATCATCAGTGAGATACCCTCATCTCTGCTGTCAACCCTTAAATGAGGTCTGGGAAGGGGTGCATCCTGGCTCCTCCCCTTCCATCACTTAGGTACATTGCATGCACCTGAGCTCCCTGGGTTGGCCCTGCCTTCCCACCAGGTGCTCAATCAGTGCTTCAAGCTGTGACTCTGCATTTCTACCACAACTACATACATATATATATATATATACATACATCAACATACGTTTGTGATCACATATGAAGAACCACGCATGCACACATGCACAATTTATATTAACAATTTAAGGTATAAACCTCTCAGATTTGGTTTGCTGGCCCAGACAGGAGTGTCCAGTGTCATCTGGGATGCAGTATGGTGTCTGATACACCCATATGAGACTGACAAACATGACAGAGGGTCTGTAAAAGCTCTTTTTTTTTTCTGGATAGGCATTTAAAAGCCAGATGGCATCTTCAGCCCTTGTCAAATGGCAACAGGGTCCTGATCTGGGGCAGCCCTTACCATTAGTAGCTTAATAGCCGAGATTATAAAGAGATATATATATATATAAATATATATAGATTATATATAAATATATATATAAATATATATAGATTATAAAGGCTCTGTATATTTTCCCCACAGTCATCTTACAGAATTGTTTTTAAGCTCAGGATTTGACAAACCAACTGGTTTTAATTTTGTGGCTTGAATCACCATTTCATTAACGAGAGGACGGCATTCATGATGGCATATAAAATATTGACGCAATAGGCTAAATTTAAAAAGATGGAACATACTGAAAACCACATTAAAAAAAAAAAGAATGTGTTTTTATTTAATGCACTAAAAATACTTTTAAAATACATTTTTGGCTGAGTTGTCTGGTTCTCTTAGAGTTTCTCAGTACTACAGCATTGCTTTCACATGCCCATAAAAGCTCACGTTCAGCCAAAAATGGCATCACCCTGGTCAGCAGAGTGGGAAGGTAGTTTGATGACTTCACCTGTTTAGCTATCCACAGGTCTAATCTGAAGCTTTCCTCACTGTCAGATGATAATGAGGACCAGTACCTCCTATTATTTAAAATATCTTGTATGCGCCATCATATCTTACTGAAAATGCACATTTCTACATATTAAATTGCTCTGCATACAGCACATTTTGTATGATTTTTTCAGATTATAGCAGCTGCCTCAAACAAGCTTGAAAGGCTCTATTATGGTCTACTGGGTCAAAAATTGCTTTTTTTGAGCACTGAAGTACTTAGTTACAGTGAATTGGTAACATAATATCCACGCCATAATATGCATATTGTGCGTGGCAAAAGGCGAATAATTTGTAATCTCCATTTAAACCAAAAGCATAAATACCTACTGTATTCAGCAGATCTGAAATGTTCTACCAGTACATATTTGAGAGATCAGCCTGTTTGTGTGAATGACCAAAAAGATCTATGATAATAGATCATAATAGATAATAGATAAAAGTTGCTATGATAATGCAACTTATTGAACAAAAGTAGGATTTACAGCTCTTTTGAATTTTTGTTTACTTTCACTTCATTATTAACATGCAATCCACTGAAATGTAGTTCAGGAAATTCATAAGTGAAAATCTATGTCCATTAACATGCGTTGCACATGCAATCCTTTGCTGTAACAGAAGTTCAGGTAAGATCGCTTCTCATTCTTCTTGGAGACCCCATTTTTTGCTCTGTCATTCACATGAGGAGTATCTTACCCTTACAGAAAACAAGGAAAAACTGAGGAATAACACAAGAATTCACGAGTGCCAGAAAGCAGGCTAGGATTATTTATCTGCTCTTTTCCTTTTGCTGTGCAAATTCAGACCCTCTCACTTTTGAGACCCTTTCTTCATATAATCCTTCCTCACCTGTGATCCTTATTAACTTTGTGCAAGAGAAAGTCCATTAGGCAGAAGAGGGCATTGGCAGGGGGAGAAGAATATCAAAGTCAGATGTGAGTGATGCTGGTGACTGTTGGACTGTGTCACCACTGTCCTCTCTGTCCCTCCTGCAGTCCTTATTTGCCAGGAACTCCCTTATTCTGACTGCTTTTTTTCTCATAGATTTTTGCTGCTAAGATATTTACATATCCTCCTCCTTTCTCTTAATTGTTTAGTGATCCGTATTTAGTACATACAATACATGGATTCACTTTCATCTACAAAGCCTGAAGATACTGTTCATTATGTTTCATGTGCCAGAAGGGTACGTGTTTAAACTGGCAAAGAAAAGTGATTGACATCTACCATAAGTACTTTTGTCAAAGCTTTGGCACGTTATCGGTGTGCAGAACTATTCTAATGATCAGTGTCCGTACCCACCAGATGTGCTTTGAAGAATATGCCGGATACTTGTAAAATTCTGCTTCGCTCTTAACAGCAAATGTGTAAAATACAAACATGTTGGGCTACAAATTCTGCTAGAGAAATTTGATTGGTTAAAAAGCTGAGCCTGAGGGGTCAAAGAATGTAAATAATTCGAGGCGGGAGCCTACCCTCATGGCTAGTTTCAGGAAATGTGGATTATTATCTCGATCCTCAAACACTAAACCGCCTTGTATAAATTTGCAGCTTCCATTCTGATGCAGGCAGAAGCAGGAATACTTAAGTTAAAATAAGGCTGTATCTCTGTATCTAAGGGGGGGTGAAACGAAGAAAAGAAAAACAACACAGCATTGCCTATTCCTGTTTGTTTATCCTGTTATTCCCGAATGCCCATTCCTAGTTTGTAAACATTATTGTTTTCAAAGGGTACAAGAACAAGCACTGAAATGAAGTCTGTCACGAACACATGGAGGGAGGATTTAATTCTTTCAGGCTCTTAAGGTGCCAAGAGCTTGGCAGAGGCTGTTTGCTATTCCTTTTGCTCCTGTTTTGGAAGAACTAGTGCCTACAGAGAGCTTGCTAGCTATAATGGTGCATGGTAGATGCTTGAGCTGAATTCACATCTGCTCGGAATACCTGAAGTCAGCTGGTAGAGGATACTGGTGAATGGGATCATGGGCCAGGTTCCTCTTATGACTTTTCCAGGTATCCAAAGTAGGGTATCTTTTTCCTGAGCTACTCATCATGGCATTTAGACATTTATTTATGAGGTTCTAAGGCTCTAAGTACTGCGTATCAAGTAAATTGTTTAAATAGTGAATATCAATTTTTTTTATTAAGGTTGAATAACTTACCCACACTCTTGGGCTGTGTTCCTATTGGGACAGGCATTAGTTACAGAACACCAGGCTTTTGTTTGTTTTCTCTCCAGGAAGAAGATTACAAATATTTGTAAATTCATGTAAGAGCTCCTACACAAAATGAGTTTTTTTACTTAGATAAAAACTCAATTTTACCACTTTCTTATCCACTTCTACCACTCATTCAAACACAGCTTATAGATCCTTCATGGGCTGTCTTGAAAACTGGCCCAACAAAATCTGTGTGTCTATTTAGTTGTATTTATTTGTAGTGATTGCTCCCACAATGGTTTTCACAAAGTAAAACTAGAGAAGATTATGGTGCGCTTTTTGGGTTTGTTTTTTGTTGTTGTTGTTGGTTTGAGGTTTTATTTTGTGGATATTCTCCCCTTTTCCAGATGGCATAACAGCGGTTAAAAGGCTGTCAATTCCTTCTTTGGCCTTGCTTAGGAAATAGCTGATGCAGGATCATGTATGAACTCCACTCCTGTGGATGTCTAAAAGTACTATTTATGCATTACTGTAAATATCTGTTGTTCATGACTTCAGGTGTCCCCATATGCTCTCATTGTGTGGAACAGTTATTACTTGGCTGGTTTTGCCCTGCTTCTCATTACAGCCTGGGAGGCACAGTGACAGCCCTTCCACAAGCTGGTTCTTCCACTAATTTACTGTGCATTCAGAGAGGGTAACATTTCCAGAGTGCAACCGAATAAAAAAAAAAAAAAAAGGAGTTTATTAAGATATATGCCAAAATTACAAACACAGAGGTTTGTGTATATGCATGCTAATCATTTCTAGTTATGCATGAAGTTAATTTACAGAAGCAGATTTACATTATTTTAATGGCATTCTCTACAAATAAGATTCAATGATTTCAGTTTGGTTTTGATGCCCTTTTTATGTTTTGCTTGTTTTAAGACATGTTTTAATTTGCTTTGTCAATAATAAGAAAAATTAATGGAGCTCTTATTAAGGTTAAAAGCACCTCAGAGAAGCCATCACTTGTCAGTTTTATTGCTATGATTACAACAAAGTTGTGTTGTTATCAGTGGCAAAATAATAACCTATTTTTCTATGGCAGGTTTCTGGTTGCTTTGGAGAAAAGTGAGGGGAGCTGTCCTATGAAATGACAGGGAAGCACTTGCAGAGCAGCATAGAGGTTAGGGATA
Source organism: Tympanuchus pallidicinctus (assembly GCF_026119805.1). Lineage (NCBI taxonomy): Eukaryota > Metazoa > Chordata > Aves > Galliformes > Phasianidae > Tympanuchus > Tympanuchus pallidicinctus. Next base: position 11,378,407 of record NW_026294739.1, on the reverse strand, counting down.
CCCCTTGGATGAAGGCATTCATGCTCTGTGCCAACTCTTGGGCTCCCATCCAGCTCCCACTGTCCACCATAGCTCCTCTGTCTCCGGCCATGAGACACCACCAACACTGGCTGTCCTTGGCCCCATCACTTCCCAAGCTCAGCAGGACTCAGTTCACTGGCCTGAAACAGTAGAATAAATCTCACAGTTTTTCCCTCAAGAGGTCTAATCCTTCAGTTCTCATGATGGCAGTTTTCCTGTTGATTTCAGCAGAAGTGGTATCTGAAGATGAATAGCAGGATAATACCCATTTGAAATATAAATGGACAGCAGCACCAGATCAAGTGGGTGGTGAAAAGAGACTGAATGGAAAATGATGACAGGGCAAAAATATCCCTTCCTACCAACATCTTCAATGTTTTTCCAGGCATTTGTTAAGCAATGAAGAGGGTCTCTCTCTACTTAATGTAATTTAGTGATAATTCTTTGAAAAGGGAAAAGATCCTTTCACAGCTGTATCAACAATATCTTCCCTCTTAAAAGAAAACAGCAGCTGACTTGACATGTCAAGCATCATGTATTTGGCCATGGAAGGCAAGCATAAGCCAGACTGGCCAATAGCACTGACTTGGAACAATGCCACTGAAAAGTTGGTCTGTAAACTGATGCTACCTTATTTCTTGGATCGTAGAAGGGCTTGCTGAGATTTAGCAGCAATGCAGAACTACCACATTCCTGGTAGATATTTCTTTTCTTGTTACATGAGATCCATGCATGAAGTGAAAAAGAACAAATGAACATCAGGTTTACATCACCACTGATATGTGAATGATTGATCACCCATTAAATCACATACAGAGCTGGTAACAGCACACGGGGTAGTGTTAAAGTAAAATGTTTGATATTCTTTACTCTAATTAAACATGGAAATAATACGATGCAGTCTGTATTGTAAATGTTATTGCAGATTATAGACCTAAAGGAGAGGTGTTATGCCACCTTTATAGCCTCCAGTTCCTGGAGACTGTGACTTAGAGCTGCCTCAGGGCTGCCCTAAATTACACCAGTTGGTAATGACTCCCAAAGGGCCGCTATGCATCCAGTGGTTGCTGGAGTGTAAAGTACTTTGGCTATGCCAACAGCCCATCATTTCACAATGGAGGCTGAGAGCAGCTGGCATAGTGCTTGGAGAAAATCCCCAAGTAGTGGTTTAAGACATTTTTCGAACTCTTTTTTTGTCATGAGAGTGATATAAAATAAAGGCCAGATTTCACAAACACACAGGGGCTTTTTCTTTATTATTTAAGCATCTGTAGTCGTGAGTTGATAAACTGAGAGATGAGGGTTTCTATAGGATTTCAGAGCAGGTATCAACCCAATACTGCTTCAGCTTGGCAGCATTCCAGCTCTCTGCCCTGGCCCCGATTCCCTGCGTGGTGCAGTGGAGCACCACTGGCTGTCAAAGGCATACTCCTGGTTTACATCTCTGTTAGTGAAAGGAGAACTGGATTCCCCCTTGTAAGCGTCAGTTTTTCAATTTAGTATCATATTCCATTCTTCAGTGGAGCTGCCAAAGATAAAACTTGACTTTCCACATGTAAAATGTTTTTGTAAATGTATGTGTGACTCATTCAATAGCTCAGCACATCCACACTCACTGAGTGATGATTTTTCTGTGCAGTGTGTGGGTGGGCTGACCATTCTTAAGCAAATCTCAAATATAAAAAAGTCTTCTTGAAAATTAGGGCATAATATTGGCAGTTTGGGGATTTTGTTTTGATGTGATGCTCAGTTAAAGCATCCCAAAGATAACAGCTGACTACTAGCAGCAGAAACTTGTAACTGACAAACTGAGCTGATGCAGTCAAAAATTCAGCTGACTGTGTTTCCAAATCTCTCAGACAACAAGCCACTGCTGATGATCTTACTGTAAGTTCTATGAAACATAATAAAAAATACAGTAATTGACAGAGATATCACAGGTAGGAAACATACAAACCCTTTGGGCAGGTACAGGTTGGTGTTGTTCTTAGATAAATTTACTAGGGAGAAGACAGTATCTTTTCTGTTCTAAAAAGAGCTTTTTTAAAAAGTCACCAAACTCCAGTATCACTGAGGAGAAGAACGATTTTATGGAGAAATTTTTCTGGATGTGAATTCATAAAGGACTCGCTGTCATATTGTATGGAGGAAGATCAGTGTTAAGACAGAGGGCTGAGCTGTAACCATCCTAACGGGAAGAAAAAACTAGCGTTCCCTTCTCTTTTGCTGAGTTCTTCAAGTCAGCCCTGGCTAGCAGATCTGAGTAGGGTGGCAAAAAGTCAAAAGAAGGACTGATTAAAGAAGCTAACGTTGCATCTTGTCTGCTCCCTGACTGTGCATCCTTCTGTGCACGTGGAAGAGAGATGGTCTGGCATTTCTGTCTCTCCCTGCAAGACTCAAATGGTGGTGAGAGAACTTCTTTAGTGCCTTGTATATATCTGCTCACAGATGGAAACATGATTTCCCAAAAAAGGTGAGGAAAGTGGATCATCAAATGGTAAAATAAAACATAATAAAAATGGTCATAAAAGGAGATCATCTGGCCCATCGTTCTGCCTGAAGGCAGGATTGACTTCAGCTAAGTACATTCTGATAGCCATCTGTCACTGTATTTTTTTAATTATTAAATGATTTTTAATAGTTCGAACACCTGTTATTATCCTCTAAGCAATCCATTGCAGCGATTAGCTATTATTTCTGCACCCTGGAATAACATTGCTGAACTAGAACTAACATGAGCCACATACTGGAGGTCCATCACTTGTTACGCTTACTTCTTTCACTAGATCCTTTCTGGGGTTTGGAAAGAAGGAAGCCTAATTAAAATTACATGACTTGCACCCCCCCCCCCATATCAAAGGATCTGGGCCATGATTTCTGTTGATGTAATGATTTAAACTTGACAAAATTCCTTGGATGGCTAAGGATTTATTTTGTATTTCCTCGGGAGCTGGAATACAATAACTGAGGACAGGAAAGTTTTCGTTAAAATATAAAAGCAACTGATTTTGTCTCCTGTGTACTTCTAAAAATTTTTCTGAAGACAGAAAGTTTGGGTAACTATGTAATTAAAGAGAGCTAAAGGAGAGACAGTAATGAACAAATACCATTATTTTTGCCATAGTTCTTGAGAAAGCTAAGGTAGAGCTGCAGAAAATCTGTTACAGTGATGCACTTTACTTAGCATGGGAGTTCATGCAGTGCAAAGAGCTTAATGTGTGCAGCTGAGCTGGGCCTAATGGGCATCAGTTGTTATCTGTGGAAATGGAGTCTGTTAGAAGGAGGCTGGCTACTACACCCGTCTGAGACGGCTAGTGGGATTTTCAACGTACTAGTGACCTTTTCTTACTCATTTTGCTGAATTTTTATCCAATAAAAGCCATCACCTGCCCAATATACCCAAGTCTGTATTGTGCATTCTGAGCCCGTTGGTGAGGGTGTTGTGAGAAGCAGATGGAGAGGAGGGGAAGATTGTAGAGATGGAACAGGAGGTGGAGAACAAGGGGAGCTGCTGAAAGCCGTATACACTCAAGCACTCTCACATTTTTACACATGCTTTTAAGTATGCTTTTATACATACGTGTATATGCGTGTATATACAAAGTGCATTTTACACAGTATTTCTCTCCCAGAAATGCAGAAATGCTGTGAATCTGCCAATAGGCATTACATGCTTCCTTATGCTAGGAAAATTCTTAAGGAAAAAAATTCTATACCTGTTGTAAATTGATCCAGTTTGATAAGAATTTTGCTTATTAATTATACGCCTTATAAAGCTCCTGGCATATGAGGAAGTTACAGATAATTGTGAGTAAGTAAGTAGGGAAGTGTAAATGGCAGAAAACTTATTACCTGTTAACGCTGTTCCCTGTCCATTTTGATGGGCGCCTACTGATTACGTTTACACAAAAAGTCAAACTCTCCAATATTGTATTAAATAAATGTAAGTTTAACAGAAATGTTGCTGACTTTGTTTTCATTGTGCAGCAAATTATTGCCCTGCAAAGTTTAAATATGGCTAGTGAAAGTCACAAAGACCGAGTGGTATTGCTCCATAGGGCTGCTACAGCAGTGTAGTAACCTAATAGCTCCGATTTTCAGAATCCTGACAAGTTACTAAGGCTTTGATCAAACATGAAAGGAAGTACAGTTTTGTTCCAGACCATTTAGAACAAAAGCTTTGTTTACTTTTTTTCCCTATTTTTTTGAAAATGTGTGGGTTTCTCATCAAATACGATCAGCTTCAATCTTAGGTCAACATGACATTCTGAATGTGTGTCTTTGAGCAAAGATAGACTACTTTTTCAGTAATAAATCAGCTCTGTTTTTAGAAGAAAGTGGGTTCTAGAGGTTGACGGTTTACCGACAAAGCTCCAATTGCAATTTTAATGACATGTAAACGAGTGGAGTATCTACAGTGGGCTGAATGCTGACAGGCGAGCAGGAGTGCTGGATTGCCTCCAGGAGGCAAACAGTCTTGAGTTAGAGAGCTCTTTCTCAAAAGCACGAGTACACAGGATTCATTGGGCAGGAAAGTCTACGTTGGAAATGCTAGTCCATTTTCTAAGGTCTTTGGTAAGCTTTTATATCTGGGTCTGATCCACAAATAAACCAGAAGCATCCTGGCTCTTCTTTGTCCTAGTGAGCCTAGTGAGGTTGGGAATCCGACCTTGTACCTTTGTAGGTAGTGGAGTTTGCATGTATCTCTCCTGATACCAGTATTTACAGTTGACACTGATGAAGTTTCACCCCGTAATAGTGGAGCTGCTGGGGGAGGCAGTTGGGGGGAATGGTGGGAAAAGCTGTGTGCCATTCTGAGTGAAGGAAAGATGTTCTTATTGTCCTGGGAGTTCAGCAAAAGGCTCCTTGGAAAGTGCAGTGATTTTTGGACAAATTGTCAGAACTCCTTGAGGTGGCTCTGATGCTGTCAGAGCATTTTTTCTCTCACCTCACACAAAGCTTTTCAGCTCCTCCTATTTTAACAATTCTAACAATAAAAAATCATCGGATATTCTCTTGCTATTTTAAATGGCTATTGTTCCACTGTATTTAATCATTAAGGAACCAGAAGGGACACATTTCATTGAAAAATGTTCATTTGACCCTCTATAAACAGCAACTTGAAGCATTTTAACAGCCTCTTCAAACTGTTTGGACAGAAATAAAGCAGCATCTGGTTTGAAGCATGCTTTCATATTGTATTGTTTATGTTGATAGCTTAAGTTCTTTGCTGTGCATTGTTATTTATGACAATTGAATGTAGAACATTTTTGATTCAGTGTGCTGAATCCAGAGTGCTTTCATTCTATAGCATGGGAATAAAGCAATCAAAGCTGAGGTGACTTGACTGATTTCATTTAGAAGGTTGATTCCAGCAGCCTATTAATGTTAGAGCAGAAGGGAGGGGGAAGGAAAGAATGGAGCAGGTAGCTAAGGGATATGAATTAAAAAGAGTAAGAAATCTGGAAAAGAATCCTGTTGGTATGTCCTGTATGAAAAATTTCCAGGAGTCACTACAGCTATAGGAAGAAATTGCAGAAATTGCCCAAACAAAAAGGCAAGAATTCTATACAGACAGGATTTTTTCCTTCTTTAACTTTTTTTTCCTCTTTCTTACTATGGTTTTGTTGTTGTTGTTTTGTTTTGTTCTTTACTGGAGAACTTGCAAGAAAGTTTCAATCATCTTGCCCACTAAGCCAATGAAAAATACAAAACTACACCTACTTAAAATATTTTCATTGCATTTTCTACATCACTTCAATCATAAACAAATCAAATTGGTCTTGTTATAAATCTAAATTAATTCTAATGACAAAATAACCAGAAGCACAATTTGTACCACCGTGAGTTTCTGCAATGCAACATTACAGTGAAAAAAACAAAACCAGGGACAAAACAGCATTTGTACCAGTGCCAGCAGAACTGTCTCATGGCTGAGAACATTCTTAAATATAAGAATAAAATACCACTTCAGCCAGACATTATCTAAATATTCAATACATCTATTTACAGTCAGCAATATACAACTGTCCAACATATATTAACATAGATTTCAAATATATTAATACATTAATAGATCTCTTAATGTTGCTCTCATGGTATTATAAAAAGTGAATGACATGCAGTTCACTATTTTTAAAAACAATATTAAAGTATTTATATGGTTTGAAGTAACTGAACACATCATTGAGCTTGAAGGCAATCTGGTTTCTAAATATTATAGGGAGGATTTAAGGAACAGAAACAGGTTTCTAATTTTTAGTAATCGTATCCAAAGCAGCTAAGGACGGCATTTTTAATTATTGACTTTTCTGTTAATTTGTTCAGTGTGATATTTCTATTTACTTCACAAGGTGCTGACTTTGAAGCAAGACCAGCTTGACTTCAGAGCTGTTTCCCCTCTATCACCTAATAGGCCTGAGGTCCTGCAACAGCAAGCAGAAGCTTGGCAGCCTTAGTGTTTGCTCCCAGACTGTATCTGGTATTTATAAAGACTTAGAATTCCTGGCTACAGCCTTGTTCAGTAATCCGATATCAGCAGTGTTCGAATCAAAGGGCTACGATACAATACTTCTTCCTATTGTAATGCTGCTATATATGGTAGCATCTTCTACTTGTGGTTTGACAGATCTTTTCAGTCAGGGTGAATTAAGCACTGTATCCCTCCTTTGCCTCTTCTCCCCTCAAGACTTTGGCTCTGCTATTTACTTCCTCTCAGGCTGTTTTCCTTTCATTTGCCTTATTAGTAGGTAGGTCAGTAGCTGATACCACCTACTGCGAGCATCTAAAGGCTTTTCTTTTGTTGCTTTGTTTTTTCCTAAAGCCTGAGAAGTTTCCACTTTCTTTAGTAGTTCTACACAAAAGATATTAAAAACCATTTAAATCTCATCTGATTAGGAAAAAATATGGACTGCACCTTCCTTTACAGTCATTTATGCCTCTTCCTTTACAAGCTACAGAAATTCAGTCGCTCATCTGAGTTTCTTAGGCTGACAAAAGTAGCCACAAATCTAAATGTATTACAGAAATATGACATATTAATTAACATCCTTCCATTTTTGGAGCTCTTTTTATTTATAATAGTCTGGTGATTTTTTTGTTCTTCCTATACTCAGAAAGCCCTGGAAGCTGGAGGAGGTCAGACCTTCCCTGCATTGCTAAGGCATGGGGACAAATTGGCATCTATAGAACAGATCTTCATTGCCTCCCTTGAGCATTTTTCCAAGACTGAACAAATGTAGAAAATGATATTGTAATTGTGGGTCACACTAAGCTATAAAAGAGTGTAAGTCTGTGTGTGTATGTGTATATGTGTATGCATCGCAGTAGGAATTACTAAATCATTGTAAGGAAAGCTAGATTCATTTCAATGGCACTTTGTACATTTTTTTTAAATGTTTAACATTGCATTTTATCCTCAAATACTGGAGTGATCAGGCAGATCCTGGATGTGCTTGTTTTTTACTTTCCTACCTGAGGTAACTAAGAGTTTTCTGATGGAATTCTACCATTCTTGTCTTTGACTCTCAGCTCTCATTACATCCTTCCCTTTCAGCCAATCAATAGCTTTGAGAATGGTCCCACTAATGCTCTTCTTTTATGTTACATCCTTTTCCCTACCAGCTACCACCTTCTCCTTCTTGGCTGCAAAATCTTCTGTTTATATTTGAACCTTGCTTCACCAGCTGGCTTTCTTTTACTCTTGGGTCCTCTATGCAGTGTTACTCTATGTGCACATCCTTTGCACACTTCTGTTCAGTTATTGCCCCTTCTATGCCATACTCTTTAGTTATGATGTTTGGCTCCTCTTGTACCCACTGTTTTGTCTCTTCTGATACCTAGTGTCTGCTAGCTGCCATTGTCCAAGTGCCTGTGTTGATACAGACATATTTTCAGAGTATAATGAATAAGTATTGCAGATTGAAGAGTGAGTATTCAGGGATATATATCACACGCTTTTATTCTCTGCTATTTAGGAGGTTATTGGCTCCAAAGGGTTAGTAGTATGCAACAGATATTTAATATATACTTAATGGCCAGATATTGGTCTCTCAAGTTCATAAAGTTTCTGAACTTGAATCACAGATTTAAAGTTTGGGGTAGGAATTCTCCAGATGATAATTACAAGACATTCATTAGTAAGTCTGAGTCCATGGATTGAATTTGCTAGTTCTGGAACCATAAGATGCACCATACATAATTCACTAAACAGATTTTGAAGAATGACTGTGGCCATTTCAAGCCTTCACAACTAAATTCTCTTCTCATTCTTGCTCTGGAAAACAGCCGCACCATTCAGTGCAGATGCCCAGTGGTGTGTGGCTTCTGGAAGACTTTCACAGTCATAATTAGCTGCCCTGGATATCAAACATAGCTACCCAAGCAACTGCTCTGCTGTATGTCCAAACCACCCACAGCAAGAGCCTCTGCACCAGGATCAAGTCTGCAGCACAAAGCAGTGCACAAACAAAGGTAAGCAATATACTAAGTCAAAATTAGGCTAGTAGGCCAAAACTGCATTTGCATAGAAAATTGAAAGAATTGATGAATGCTCTGTAATACAATACAAAAATCAGTTCCTGTAATGGCTTGTGTACAAGACATTGGTTACCCTGCTGCATTCTCTGTATTAATGTTTTAGCTAACATATGTCCACAGATGTGCAAGATACACTTGGTTATGTGTTTATAAGTAAAAAGATATACATGAACATGTATGCAACTAACTCAGTTGCAATATGACAAAACTGAATCTCCTGCCCTGCCTAGTATTTCTCTATGAACATCACAGGTCCTAGGATCTTCCCTTCATTTCTTTTGTTTTTTTCATGATGGGACTGTATTCGTGGACTGTTTTTACTCATACTCCACATTTCCTATGAGATTCTCTAAACATAAATTTTATAAAATCATTATGTTACATTTATAAACACAGCAGTCCTATTTTCAAAATCATTTATGCAATAAATTTATGTCTTCAGCTGATTCTGGAATTTCCGAGCAGCAGTTATTTTGGCTTTTGGAAACTGCCTCTAGCTTCCAGCAAAGTTCTTATGTAACTAAATGATTGCTGATGACTGAAACAGAGGATCCAAAATCATAGTTTAGAGAACTTCGCTTGCAAATTCTGAGCACCACTAGCTGCCTTATCATTTCCAATGTGGCAGTGATGCCAGCAAGAGACCAGCTGTGCTTGTTGTGAACATGAATAAGGAATTTAACAGAAATGCAGGGAATAGAAAAGTTGTGCATCTGATTCAGTGCAAAAAGTTGACTCCCTGAGAAAGAAAATTAACTGGCAATACATAGTTGTCTTCTGGCATACCTGCACAAACACTAATGACTACCATTCTCTTGCTACCAGTACAGCGGTAATTTGGACGATAGGTGTTTGCATTTCTTGGTTTTGGAATCTTGACAGTTACTATTGCCTCATCCTGCCTTCTTGCATTTGCCTTTCACACTGGAAAAACTTACAACCAGAGCATGATTAATTTTACTGTCTTATAAATGTTAAGGGCAAAATCACTGAAAATTACTTCTGGATTTTCATAAATAAGCTAAATAATCTCTTAAGAAGTCTTTGGCAAAGCAACCAATAAGAACGGAGGGATTACAAGCTTTAGATTTTAATGAGAATTGGTTGTTTGTGGTATTTCTCATTCTGCCACAATCCAACGTCAAAAGAATGTGTATTAAGATTTCTGTGCCTAGAATCACAAAATCAAAGTGTCGTATTTGCATTACTTGTGTGGGCTTTGAATTGGACTAGTCAGATGAACAGTTCTAAATGTGCACATTTGATTTTGTTGGCCATTTTTCCCTTTTTTTATAGACAGCACAAATTTTTAGGAAGGAATTCAGTGGCCAGCTGCCCAAATTAAAGAATAGTGAAAAGATCAAAGTAGTGCATATCGCTATTGTGGTAGTTATTAGCATTTGTGATACCTTATTCTCATGACAGAACAGAAAGTGGCATAACATCAATCTTGTTTTGTTACAAAAAATAATAAAAAGGGGAATTGGTACAAGTACAGTTGTTTTCATTATAATCTCAAGAAAGTAATGTCAGAGTCCTCTTCAGGGGCTGTAATGAAAGAACCTTTGAAGAGCTAGTGTATTCTTCTGTTAGTCACAAAGGTACTGTACGCAGTAATTCCTTTTCTTAAGAAATGGCTGTTCCATTAGACCAACAGGAACTGATCACGAGGGTCCCACTATTGCTGAGATGGGGTCATGTAGAGTGGAAATATGAGCTCTATAACCCTTGACCCCTTTCCCTCTTTATTTCGATTCCTTTAACAATGCATGGTTGGCAGACAAAAACAATGGAAAGTTCCAATCTCTTTTGTTTGGCTTGGGAAAAAACTCTAGCCAGCTCAGTTTTGTTTTTACCTAAAAGTATGTCTGGGTTTCAATTAAAAGGAGCTACTTTAAGTTTTCTAGTCTGTGAAACTTTGAAAAAAGCCATTGTTGCCCATCCATGATCTAACCAACAAGATACAGATTCTCACAGTGTCACCATAAAACTACATCTTATTTCTAACTGTAGAGACTAAGAAAGGCTGGATTGCTAGGAGACTGGATTTTTTTAAAAAACAGCACACCCATTTTTGTACAATTTTTAAACCATTACTTTTAAAACAGGACATAATATGTTATAAATCCAGTGTCAAGGAAATACTGGCAAAAGGATGAACCAAAAGTAACACAAGCACTGCTGCAACTCAGGAGCTTAGCAGGTAATGCCATCCCCTAGAACCCTTACAGAAACATTACATGTTTTATTACAATGGGAAGTTTGATTATTTGAATGTTAAAAGTAGTTGATTCAGATCTCCTAAAGAATTACAGTTTGAATACATATTATAAACTAAGATTGATGGCATATATTTCTGATCTGCTCGGATTTTTATGCACAAACCCACTCATTTTGAAGGTCTAAACTCATTTAGAGATATTTTTAACTTCTTATTTTCTCATATTTAAGGTTTTGTAAAATTTCTGTTTTTTAACATCATTGTACAACAGCTCAGTGTCTTCTTAATAACAAATCCAGCCAGGTATGTGAAACTGACTTATCTTTCAAAAGTCTTTTCATTGTCAACTAGTAAAGAATTGGTCCCTGGTAGCTTACTTTGAGTCACTCTGTTTGAAAGAACCTTGCATGACATAGCAAAATTCTGTTATCAGTAGTTTCCAGTGTAAAATTTATAGTAAAAATACTTCTTTTATATCACCCACAAAGAATTCTATTAGCTGTCATAAACTTGTCCAACAGAATCATATGGTGAGTGTTGCTGAACAGAGGGAAGACATAATTGAAATCCTCATCCCATTGAAAAACCGTATTTTTTTATAAGGTCAGTAGTTTGTCTTTGCTCCATTTGGATGTTTACAATTTTCAGCTTTGGATCAGTCCCCAAGTAAATGGGCTAAATAAGCAGATCCCTTCCTAAATACAGGTCTTCCCAATAAAGGAGACATTAAAGGCCTTTCACCTGAGCAGCTGAAGTGTCACATTTTGGATATAGTGCACCAATTGAACTACCAAGCAGTAGAGAAGAGACAGTCATGGGATGTACAATTACAGCAATCGAAGTACTATAGCCAAAAATTCTTAAATATTTATAGTTTTATTTTTATATTTCCAACAACTGTATTTGTAGGTACTTCAGGTACTTCAGTTTTGCTCAATAGGAACAGCTAAACAAAATGACTCGTTTTCAAACTTTGGATTATAATTGGTTGTTCTTCTGCTAATTTATTTTATTTTTTATTTATGTCTTTTATGGAAAGTTTATTTTTGCCTTGTATCATCACTTAGCACTAAAATAAATTATTATTATAGATCTAAGCAGTTCTTAACATTTAGTTTATAATACCACAGCATATTTGCCATGGGGCCTTAGTTACACTGGAAAGTACTTTTAAGAGACAGCTTTAATGAAGAAGTCCCCCCCAAAAAAGAATAAACTTTTGAATAAACTACAAAATATTTCTTTTCTTATCATCACCTCTGTTACAACTTTGCCACTGGGGTACAAATAATAAGAGTACTTACAATTAGAAATAAATATTTGCAAGAAGGATTATTAAACTCAGGATTGGTAGGAGTTGTCTCAGCCTTAATACCAACCTGACATGATTGGGATGTTACAGTCAGACCTAACCTAGATGAAAGGCCTTAGGTTCTCGCTGAATAGAGAAGGCAGAGAAGTGGTTGTTCATTGCCAACCACTTGACTAGCTACAAGAAAAAAAGGCGTTCTCATTAAAGACAGAGCAAAAGGAAAGAAAAGGTGATACGATCCACCTTCTCTATGGAAATCCTGAAGGGAAACTTTTGTTATTTTTTCCCCAGAAAATTGATATCCAAAAGCAAAATATACCACAAATACTCAAATTTTCATGGTCCATGTCCAGTAATTTGATCAAAGCCAAAACATTTATATCTTTCTTCTAAGTTCTCTTCTTTTCCTTTTGACTTTTATTTATAAGTTAAATAGGCTGTGGACCAAATTTTGCTTCTAGATGCGTGCATGGTTTCCACTGACTTTCACGAAAACTGTGGGTATGACTCTCTAGGCAGAATTTAGCCTGGTGTATGGTTTTGATTCATTCTGTCTTCCTTTAATGTTCAAAATCTTTGAGATTATTTGGATATAATACATGAAAGGGAAGACAATATCTGAAAAAGGGCAGAGAACAATTATTCCCTGTTTCAAGGGTGAACTGCCTTAAGTGAGCAGAAATCAGTCACAGGAGGCTACTTGCTTCACTTATTTTTCTAACTGCTCTAGGCAAATAAAGATTAAGCCATTTTTTTTCAGGCAGGCCCTCTCCCCAGTATAAAGACATAATCAATCTAAACCGAAAGCAACCGGGAAATGTAGCAACCAGGGTTTTTGGCCAGGTGTAGGCTGTATAATGACATAAAAGTGTAGGATTAATTTTCGTTTAGATTTTACTCCAGTATATTCAATAGAGGTAAAAGATGCTGAAATTAGATTTCAAAGTTTTATAATAATTTACTGAGCAGTTGATGAGGGAGTGTTGTACGGCATCTGTATAAACACTGTCTTCAGAAAATCATGTACAGATAAATTCATTATTGAAAAACTTCAAAATCTAAAGTGCAAGGTCAGCTTAGTTTCACAACGCGAGATCAAATCAGAGTGGATAAAAATAATTTACTTCATTTTACACTGAACCACTGCAACTCTTAATGAAATTTAATCCTACTTCCCCTCCTTTGGAAATCTCAATGAAGTTATGGTTCAGAGAGAAGGCAAAAAGTTCAGGTACCCCGGGTTGTCAGGAGGGATTAAAAAGACTAAATCTTTATTTTTGTGCACATCTATACAAAAGCTCGTGATTTTGATAATAAGAAGAATGTTTTATCCAACATAATTTTCTGTAAAACCAAAATTTAACTTCTGAGCTACTTCCAAGCCCAACTCAAAATCATATTCATCCCAGTTTGCTCATAATAGAAATGACAAAAATAAAACCTTTTTCAGAGCTCAGGAAAAAGTATGATTTTGCTCGCCCTCTGATGATGAGAATAAAAGGGAACAAAGACTCAAACTACCCATAGTCTGAGTTTAAAAAGAGAAAGATGTGGCTTTTCTGCCCCTCTTCTGGTACTTTTTGTGGTTAGGAAAGTTTTGCTGAATCTTAGGTATGTTCATTTCTGAAACTGGGGCATTGAACTAGGAATGCTCCCTGGTAAAAGATTTTATTTGCACTTTTAAAAGCCTTATGAGTATTGCTGATCACTTCATCATTACAGGAAGGAGAACTACTAGCAAGGATGGCAGTAAGTACAGCAGACACCATACTGGACAAATCATCAGGTGAGTTGCAATGCACATATGCGCTTGCAGATTTTACATGTATAAGGTCATTTCAGTGATGTATTTTACAGCTTCAATAGGGAGGGTTAGAGGAGACTTCTGATTAACTTCTAACATGAATGGGAGTTTTAAGAACACCTGACAAAATGGAGGACAAAAACAGCACTCAGGAACACTGCTCACAATTTTTTCAATTCTGCTAATAAAAGTACATGATTTCTTGGAGCCTTGAAGTGTTGCTTAGGGCTGCAGAGAGCTTTCAGATAGGCCTGGAGAAGCTCCAAGGAAATTTCTTTAAAGCCAGCATGCACCTAGGAGCTGAAGCCCTTGATCCTATCCTGTCATGGTGGAGAATTTCCTTCTTGAAAGTGGGGATGGCCCCCAGAAGCTGTGTCAGCTGCAGAAATTGCACTGATGGATAGGTAGCCCTCCACAGCAGCTGCTTTGTCTGGAGGCTATGTACACACCTCCCTGGGTCCAGAGATCCTCCTGCTACATCTTGTCTGTATATTCCCAGATAGCTGCTTTGCTATGAAAATGAATCATTTCACAAGAACCATTGAGCTCAGTCTAAAATACGCAGCATTGCAGATAAAGCACAGCGTCTCAAACACTGACGGATTCCCTTACACATCCTTTCATTTTTAATCGCATGATCCCATTTTTCTTGACTCAGCTCTGATGCTGAGCTTTCATAGTGTTATTAAACTTTTTAAACACTGAATTGTTCCTGTTACGAGTTGATGTTCCTGTTCAGCTCATAGCTCGAACTCTGCATTTAACTCCTCCTGTGTATAGCTTTAATTTCGGTGTGTGCTGTAAGCCTGCTACTAATGCCAAGACGAGACAGCCAAATGAGCTTGCCTCTTCTGCTGTGATTATAGATTGCAGTGCAGATTTTCCTTTGTGGAAAGCACTGCAAACTTAAGCATTCTGTAGCAAAATCACCCAAACAAAAAGAAATCAGTGAACTGTAACACTGGTAAGGGTAAGATCATTTTTCATTGAAAAAGACTAGCGTTATGCAGCGTGCATTTGCCAGCAAGCTGGTGTCTTTTAAAACCAATTATTGTATTTTGTTCATGTAGCAGATGAAGATGGTAAATTAGTTCAATTGCAGATCAGAACTCAGAGCCCACTGGAAGTTGATTTGTTTGTCAGCATCCAGGATCTTACAGCATGAAGCACATCTGTCCCAGCCTGTGCTCTGTCACGGGAAAAGGAGCACAAGGATGCCTACATGTCAGTTTGCTAGCCTGAAAAATGCCCTTTCCTTCTGAATGGCTCTCACTTTGCTTGCCTCGATCTTCTACAATTACTTCAAATTTCAAACATTTACAGACAAATTGGCAATACGCAAAGCTGTGACATTCCAAAGACAATGCTCACTGACAGCGAGAGACTCACTGCTTCATATGCTTCAAAACTCAGGGAGAAAAGGCATGAGAGAAAAGAGGCTGCCAACCCAAGATGAAGAAAAATGGCAGCTTTATCTTTTTACTTACTTGTCAACCATATTTCCAGCTGATTGTGGAAGATGGGAGACCCCCTTTTTTGAATTATTTCATTAAGTCTGACGGAAGCACGAGCTGCCCAACACATTGCTGTAGTGGGAAAGTGCTGCTTATTGCAGACTGTCCGGCTATGATTCAAGAAAAGAACTGCTGTGGGTAGAAATGGAAAAATAAGGGAAAGCTGAAAAGGAGCATCTTTGCACCTTAGCTGCACTTTTAGGAATTGAAAAGGTAACTGTAGAAACATCAAGTGCTGGTAATCTTTGACACTCTCATTATTAGGAGGTTTTTAAATTTTATTCATGTGGCTCATATTCAACCTGACAAGTCATGTAGCGATTAAAAATTGGAATGCTGCAACAACAGTGTTAGAATTAGGATCAGTGACTGGTTTAACTCTCCCTGACAAGGAAAGCCTGGCAAATGACTCGGTTCCAGCCAGTAGGGAATCTTCAGGCTCACTGCGCACTACCAATGTGTCCTGACAAGCCTCGTCAAGACAGCCAACGTGGGCTTAGCAGATGCCCTCAGAAAGTTTCCTCTTCTTACCTTCCTTGTTCCTGTGTAGTTTATCCCTGGACTCTGGAGTACATGTTAGGATAGGCTTAATGGAAGATAGTTGCATTTTTTGAGACCTTGCATAAAGCCTGGAGGTAAGCAACTGGGGCTCGGGTTGCAGTTTTTCCTCCTCAATTTCCAGTAAAAGAGTTCATGCAATGATTCAAAATCAAAGGTGGAACGTTTCAGAGTACGAGATTTGTACGAGAGTACGAAACATGAGAGCATGAGAAGCTGATAGAAGGAATTACTGTGGTGCAATTACATGATCACCAAGGACTGAAATTTCCATTAAAGCACATGGTCTCTACCATGAGTCTCGCAGCACTCAGCCTCAAATATGTTGAGATAATGATTTAGGCTCCCCTGGTATCTCTCTCTCTCTCTCTCTTTCTTTCTAATAACATGCTGCCCTTTCTGCAGTACAGTTGCAGGACAGATGTCTTTGACTGATGTGTTTGAAACATGGGTGGTTTAGTATCTGTGTTCTAATAATGACTGATTTTTGGTATCCTGGGAGAACATCTCTCTTGGCACTTAAGATATAAAAAACAAGTGACATTTTGAAATAAACAAGGTCTACAGGTGGTAGAATTAGCACTCAATCTGTCATCCTACATGCAAGGCAGAGCCTCAGCCACCAGATAAATTAAAAATGTCTTCTGAGGTAAGAAGGCTAAAAGTTTGAGTTCATTATGAAGAAACTTACACACAAAGCTCACTCTCCCTTCTTCAGAAGTCATCACAATTTCCATGTGTGTATAGCAAGTGGCATTTCCCTGAGCAGAAGGGCAGGGATGAGAATAAAGATCACAGTGGAAACCTTTCATCCCCAAGTGGTTTGGGCCTGGATTCCTCAGCAGCTCTCCTGGGGGCAGTCTGCAGTATCAATTTTATCAAGTGGGCAGACAATTGACGACTTTTGTTGTCTTCGCCTCATGAAAAGATGCAAGGGTTCAGTCTAGCTTTCAAGTTAACACATCTCTAACTCCTCTGTGGCCCTTGGGACAAGGATTCCTTCCATGCCATGCCAGCATCTTAGACTGCCTGGAAGATTTTATCCGGGTAGAGCACTAGCAATACCAGTGGCTCTGGTGGCTAGAATATGTGAGTTAAAGGAAACGAGTTTTACTTAAACAATATTCAAATATTTGACTTTTATAAATTCTGTTTACTAATCTAAAAACATTTACTTATAGTCAAGAAAATCTAAAATTTTAGTGGACAACTTCAGAGTCCATACTCAGTAGAACTCAAGTGCCATTCCAGTACAGATTTTAAATATGCAATTGCAGATACAATCTGTCTCTGATAAAATATTATTGTGTGCTGCCAGAAGAGATAGTAATCAGCTCTTGATTAATATTCATTGTATACATATAAGTATTCAGGAAATTAAAAGGTATTTTCAGACAGTCAGAGAGCGTACAGAACAAAAGACATTCCTAGATAAAATGAACATGCAGTGGTCAAGGCAATCTCTTGAATTCAGAGTTAGTGAAAGGCCAGCCACTTCATTTTTTCATTCACCCCAGAGGATTAAGAAAAACTGAGCTGATAGAATCTTGTGATCCCACCCACTTTGGGTGCATGTTTTCTAATTAAAATGGAAATTTGATCAATTATCAAAACGCGCTGGCTGATAGAGATGTGCCATTCATCTTCTGGCAATCCTACATCTGCCTTGGAAGCAAGAGGAGTGTTTTCAGGTTCTGCAATAATTTAGACATTAAAAATACCATGATTATTATTACATTCACTTCTAAGGCAGTCATAATTTGTATCTGAAATGAGCCAAACCAAGCCACTGTCCTGCCCTCCACCAACATCATGCAAAATTAGTTAACGCATAAATGTATAGAGAGAATTGCATACATGGGGACAGAGATATATATCTGACAATGATGAAACATTGATGAAGTTATCAGTAACTGTCCTGGCATTTGCAAAAGCTATCATGTCATAGAACAGAATTATGTAGCAGAATTACCATAGCAGAATTATGTACTTCTCAATGAAGTCTCAATAACCATTAAAGTGAATGGAAAATTTTCTACAGTGCTTTCATTAGGAAACATGAATCCACATGAATAACGCTGAGTTGTGCATGTTCCAAGTGGTTCTTGATACAATCTGGGCACATAACAGTCCCCATATACAAACATATCAAAGCTGATTGAGTAAGGAGCACTGGGCAAACAAACAAACAAAAAAAAATTACCATTAATGTAAGTAAGTGCTTGTGCTAGTCTGATAAGCCATGGCTCCTCTGTCACGTGCAGTTCCCCATAATGCTGTTTGCCAAAGAACTGGATTTTTCCGGTGAGCAGTGAGTGGGCACTAGGGAGGACTGCAAGGTATTCAGATACAAATTAGGAAGGCGGAGTCCAGAAAATGGCTGCTGCTGATGCAAAGAGGAGAAAGTTCAAACCATGAACTGAAGAAAAATGCTTATTGAAACACTTCCAACCAAAGCATAAAGAGAACACAGTGTCCAGCATTGCTCTGAAACTGCTCAGTTTCAGAGAATAAGAGCACATGAGGTGGCCGGTTATGGTGCTTTGCTATCCTAATCCTTCTTCGACTAGTTATAAAGCCACATAAAAAAAACTCTCAGTGCTCATATACATCAACAGCTCAAACGGCAAAGGCCAGTCTTAATGCACTAAGAAAGCAGAATGTCACTGATAATTTGCTGCCTTCTGTCACAGGAATCCACTGGTTCCCACCAGTTAGACCCTGGCAGCTCAGCAAACCAAAAAAGTCTGGAAAACTGAAGAGAGACAGAGCCTGCAGTGAAACAAATGGATGCCTCAAAAGCTCCACAAATACAGGACTCAAAGTGTAACAGCAATTTTCCTCCTATTGTGCATTGTCTAAGAATTCCCTTCAAAGTGAAAATTTTATGGAAGATGAAAAGAGAAACATCAGAAGGCTTAAGTACAAATTTCCTGTCCTCTCTCTTACCTACACTTACTTATTTGTAGACTATGGCTAAAAAACAAGTGCTGTTGCAACCCATGTGTCATGGTTTTATGATTTTTGGTCATCAGTATTCCACACCATAACATCATGTAATGCACTGGGGGTGGGGTTTGATATCTGCCGAATGTTCGTCCGTTGGAGAAGAACTACATTTCCCCAGGAGGCTTTGTGGTCAGCAAGGGGATATAACTCCAAGCAAGGTCACCTGATTTTTCTTCTTCACCTGCTCTTCGCTGTCTGCGCTTCGCTATCTGCGCTTCGCCGCCTGCACTTCGCCATCTGTACTTCAGTCATTCAACTGGACTGCACTTCTCACCCCAGCATTGTGGTGAGGTCTATGCAATTCAAACAGACTCTCTCTCTCATTGTATTTTACTAATACTATATTTAGTAAAATGATTTGTTCCACCTCAGATCAGTGCTGTTGGTTTTCAAGTATTTTGGGGTCCCCTGCTTCCACTTTCCCAGAGGCGCTGATCCGCAGATCCCTCCGCCCTGCTGGTCATGGAACTGGGCCAGACCAGCCCATAAACCGTTGACACCCACAAATATGTGCAAATCTCCAAGTCAAGACTATACTACAGTGGGCCAAGAACTCTGTCAAAAGCAATGAGAATAAGATTATCTGGGCTCAGAAAAAGCAGAACATCCTGGCTTGCTGGTTTACAACATTTTTTTTACATTTTGTTTAGCACAATTCTCACTACTATGAAGTTCGACTTTAGGAAGTCACTGCAAATCTTAAAAGTCTTAGACATGGTTGTCCACAATGGTGGGTTGCTGAAGGTTTTTTCTGCCACCATTGTTCGAAGTATTTCTAAAATCGATAGTCATTTAAACACTTGGTGTTCAGACTTACAGTGGTAACACCAATACTGCACTTGCTCCCTATGCAGGGTGTAGGTGTTCAGCACTAGGCCACTGAATCTGCCTAGGACCACCCTGCTGCAAAGGCTCTTATATTATTTAAGATGAAGAGAACAAGAAAATGTGAGTGACCACAATAGATACCCGTTTCATTTTTTGTTCTAAAAACCATGCTGAGATTATAACACTGCTTCCCATTGTAAAAGCACTGTTATTTGAGATTGTTTTTGTTTCTTGTCTCTCTGTGGGTGAGCAAGAAAGCTAACATAATCTTGTTTATTTGCGGATTACAGTGAGTTTATCCTGATTTCATATACAGATGTTTTCCACAGCTTAACTTATATAGGCATCAGTCTGTGTGAGCAGAGTAGGAATGAAAGGAGGAGTCATCTCACTCTGCTCTTCCTCCCCTCTATCTCCCCTCCCCACACACACCTTTTCTTAGTCCTTTGTCATCAATGAATTTGGTTGTGGGGGGGGTGGGGGGAATCTAGATTGGGCACCATGTTTGGGAGTTGAACTGTGAAGGGTAAATCCTCACTGTCTTGATCTCAAACTAGGAGTATAAGTAGCATTTTATATTTTTATCTAACTTGGAAGAAAGGATTAAATCATTCCTCTGGCAATAACTTGAGATTTGTTTTTTAAATATCAAATATCAGTTTGAATCTCCAGGATTAATGGGAATATGTCTGAAAGAAACCTTAAATTAGATTACATTATTTTTTTGATAATTCAAAAATTATTTTTCTGTCTGACGCTGACCAATAAATAAAGAGTTAAATGTAACTTTGGAAGGTATTTTAGTCATAACAATAATCTCTTTATATATCAGTGGGTCAATAGTTCAGTAAAAGAAGGAACTATAACTTGAATAGACACTAATTAAAAGAATCAATTCTTATCCTACTACATATGTCCAGTCATATTAACACATTTCTAGATTTCTTACTCAGTGGACTAGTCAAGATTAAAGGATTTGCTAATATGGATGAACTGAGTATGCTTCCAAACTGACTGAGCAGATTTGTGAACAAATTAGTTCATTTAAAATTGACAGTGAAAGATTGATTTTGCACAGAATGAGTTACCTAAGGTATTCATCATTTCCTCTGCTTCTATGCACAAGACAGAGATCTGCTTCTTTTTCTTTCTGATTGTAATAGGACTGCTTACTGAGCACCTTTATTTTACAGCCATGATTGCAGCCTGTCATTCTTTTAATTTAGACATATTTTAGCCTCCACAGACCTTCAGAAATAACTTCCTTAAAAGCCTTAGTCTAATGACTCATTACATGAGTTGCTCAATTCAACCACAGTACTTTAAATTATAATGCAAGGGGAAAAATTGCTAATTACACAGAAAAAGATCCAATTACTCCTGAGACCATTTGATTCATTATTCAGATTGTTTTGGGGGGTGGGGGTGGGAGGGAGGGTGTCTCTAAACATGAGGTTATGTATCAATGTATTGTGAATGGCACTTAGATGTCAAATTTGACATCAGTTATCATCGTTCAGCAGTATCCAACATCTCTCTATTTTCCCCTACCAATCAAAGTAGGGTTTCCGAGACTCTGATTCATACATATGTGCCAATGCCCCATTCTTCGCTTTTTGCTATTAAATGACATTAGAAGAAAGCTATAACCAATCCCTTCCTAATGCTACTACATGGTAAGTCACTTTGGCATTGCCAGGGGAATATATGTGACCACATACACGAAAGGAAGTGACCCACAAGTCACAAAACTTCAGAGAAGAGTTTCTCCAGTGATTAAATGTGGTCCCTGCTTGATTCCCTGCCATACTTGAGCTAAAGAGCATCCAGATATTTTGCCTGGGACCTGTCTGTGCCCAGGTTCCTCCCATCATGTTTGCAGTTGGCTGGGAGCTGAATTCAATGGAAATGATGTACCTGTCATTGTTGGCCTCTCCTGAGCCAAAATTGCTGAGATTTGTGCTCAGACATAGCCATAAAACCCTTTGGACTCCTTCAAGACAAATCACATCCAATCTAAACTTGGCTTTTGTTCATGGGGCATACAGTACTCCCTGAACAGGACTAAAGTCTCCTCCAACCTGGCTCGTATTTCAGGGTAGAGGGGAATCTGAAATCAGTTAACTACATTCTGTTTCCAGTCTGACTATTGTAGTAACTAAATAATCAAAAATTTTCCATGTATGTGTGCTTTCAACTCAGTTTGCCCAGATGTGAAATGAGATCAAATTTTGGTTCAAAGAAGAATGTTTTAATGTCATTGTCTGAGTTACGCCAAAATTAACAAGACAAATGAAGGTGATTGTAATGTAGAAAAGCTGATAAAATTCTACTGGCAGACTATTGTTTGCAGCTATACTGATGTGAAATTGAACTATTATAAGAACTCTCAGAGATAATAGTTCTTTCTCCAGACTGCTCAGTCATGGCTACATTTTTCCAAAGGCTTTGCTAACTGATTCAGCACCCTGCAATTGTTCCCTGAAACTTGTGTTCTTCCATACCCATTACTCTTCTGCAGTACATCCAGTTTAGTCATCATTAAACCCATCTTATCTATGATGTGCGAGCCAACTATTCCTTTTTTTTTCTGCAGAGTGTCACTTTCTACTACACACTTTCATTTTATGCTTCACTGTAATCATTTCATTTTCTCTCTTCCCTTCATGCTTCTTACTTCCTACTTCATTTCCTTTCCTTCATCTAAATGCCTCAATATTATCTGCTATTTTGTATTGTACTACAGCTCACCTTCATTTTCTCAAATTTTGTGGAATTTCTCCTGTCAGGGATGTTGCATTACTTAGGATGAATTATGCAAAAGCAATAAAATGCAGAATATGTAGATGGCACACGATTGTTATCTTGCTATTAAAGTGAAGCAGCAACAAAATTTGTAATGTATATGAACAACTTGTTCATATTTTTAATGTAGATTAAAAGAATCTTTGCACTTTTCAAGACAGAATGAAGACACTCTCTCCACCTTCAGTGATTTGTTTTTCACAGTTCAATTCTGCCATTTCACAAGTTTGCTGGCTCTAGGGTTATGTGCCCTGGCAAACAGTTGTCTGTCACCTGTTAATGTATTTCCTCACTTATCTGATTGACAAAATCCCTGCCTTGGTCATTGATTTGTGCAGATACACATGAATGTCTGATGAATTCAATCAGAGACATTCAACACTTTTAGCTAGTTTATTCTGTAGGGGTTTATTTTGAGAAGTAATCCATAGCTGTTGCCAAATACTTGTATGTGTCAGGATCAACAGTGAGAAAATAAATATCGCAATTAATTTGTACAGTTCTTACAGTGATGACCCTGCCACGATGCCCTCCTAGATCACATTGTCCAGATTCTATACGCCACCAGCCAAACCTGAGACAGATAGCAAGCAAGTTTGCCAGGAAGGTAGGCATTTTGTGGATGTAGCAGCACCAACAACAGCCCTCCACAATCTGCATGAGAGTCCATGATTAGATCAATTTAAGCAGATAAGCCCATATACATACCCAACCCTGCAGGAATAGAAAAACAACATGGGTCTTATTAGCCCAGGAGGTTTTATATTGCACCCGGATAGGGAGTAGGCAGTAGCATACTTCTGCGCCTCTGCCATGGAGGCAGCTTCCCCCTTGCCTTGCATGACAGACAGCTCAGACGGGTTGAGCAGAGCTCACATTCCTTAGGTTTCAGCTCTGAAATGAAGGTCAGTGCTGGAGAGCAGAGCCGCAGGCTGAGAAAGGACAAGAGAAAGGGGAGAATCCCCCAGCGAGCCCTCATGCCTCCCGTGCACTGTGCTTCTTTTTAAAATATGCCTACCTTCTATGCTAAGAAAGGAAGCCCAATAAATTAAGCTAACATTTCTGCATCTGCCTGAGACTGATTTTCTGTATTATCTTTCATTCAGATCATCTGTCTGAGAATACAACATGCCAATCTGAGGGACTAGCAACAGCTCAAACCAATTTATACACTAGTCGATGCCATCCCTAAAGTATTGCAGACATCAAATTCTCCCCCTTCAAACTCATTACATTGCTCAGGAAGCCTCACATCATGCACAGCAATATAAGAGCCTGGTAACTTCTGCCAAAATAGCAATCCTCTTGGCACATCATTTACTTTGAATTATTCTGTCTAGGGAATGATTCATGGATTCCCTTAGGATCCTCAAAGCTCTTGTTTTCCTGGCTGAGCTCAGTCTGGCCCTGCTCTAGCCTGGGTCAGCTCTGCCTCTTGGTCATTAGCCCCAAACTGGGCAGCTTTCATCCAGCCATAGCCAAGTCATATGGTGACGAGCTTGAGCAATAGAACTATACTAGAAAAACAGCACTGTACACCAGCCAGGATTTGCCTGTCTGAAATTATTTTAATCAAAACTAAAACCCATGTAACTTCAAAGGAATTACCACTTTTCTGCCTTCCAGCCTGAATTATTTTCTTTTGTTCCTTTTTTCTCCAATCAGTATCATCAAGAGCTTCTTCTGCTCTCTTCACATCCTGCAGCTTTTATGTTAAAGAAACCTCCCAACTCAGTCAAAAAGATGAAACAGGACCTAACCTAAGCCCATGGATAACAGCTTTGCTAAACCTGGAAGGACACAGAGTAAGGTGCTGGAGTAAAAACCAAGCCAGATTTTATGATCTGATCAAACAGGAAGAACAAAACCAGGAACATTAGCTTGTTTGTTTGTCTTCTGTTTAGAGTGTTATTTATTTTTTATTCTCATGAAGTTGAAGGACTAATAGTGAGAATATTAACTAAAGCTAAACTTAGTGTGAGAGCAGCTGCTTTCCAAGCCTTCCCATGCAGCAATGCCAACTCTTCACTGAGCAGCTCTGGGTTGCCACACTTCTCTGTTTAGGGCCTCTTTTCAGCAGCATGAGCCAGTTAGGAGGAACTGAAAGATGGCTTTGTGATTTACAGAAATAATCAGAAATAGCATGACCAAGGTTATCAAGCGTATTTTCTCCAGTAGCACAGGCAAGAATGAACTGCACTATAGAATGAACACAGTCGGAAGATAAAAGAAGGATAGTTCCAAATTTCACCACTTTTGTCAGAACATCAGAATTTACTGAAAAATGCTCTCAGCCCTAAAGTGGGACTTTGTGATTAAGTATTATGGATTTCATACTACCTACAAAACAGTGATATCTTAAAGTTATGACCAGGGGATGGGATCTTCCCTAGAATAAAGGGAAGCAGTGAGTTTTGTTGTGAGAATGGTGAGTCAATGCCATGAGTCCAGAGAAAGGAACTTGTGCTTAGCAAGGACTAAGAAGCTGCTATTTTTGTATAGCTAGAAAATGAGTCTGGTTAGAAATACAGTCTCTTAAACTACCATTATTGGGCTTTCCATTTTCCACTACAACAGTAATGGGTTTTCAAAACACATAGATGTCCTTGATTAAGTTTAATTTATGTCTGGATAGGTACGAAGAGCTTGATTCAGAGATTGCATCTGAAAATGTAGAGGAATGGCACTCAAATCTTCTGATTAAGCCAACCTTTTTGAGGAAATCTCCTGCGCTATTCCAAGAAGAACATTTGCTAAAACCTCACTGGGAGGTAGAAGTCCCAGACTAGCAGAAGTTTGCTGTGCATACCAGACACTTAAAGTGTTTTCTCTAATAATAAATAGGCAAATATTTGAGTTGCTGCTACCTCCAAATACTTCTGGGAAATTCATCTGCTATTTTCAAAGCATACAAACTGCCTTTATAGGAAAAAAAGAGCAAGGACATTTCAGGTATAAATACTCTCCTACTTTCTGGCATTTGGAAAAAAGTACTAAGCCACAAACCCATCTAGATAGCTATGTGATGTTATGTGGTAGTAATTCACCCTAAAAATATGGTCTAGTTTGAATGTTATGAGGTTAACCCTTTATATAGACAGTACAGGTATGGATACCAACAATTTTTACACATGCTCTTTTAGGACCATCCACCACTCATAGTATCACATGAGTGATCCACTTCATTTCATTTTAACAAAAAATCCCATCATTTTTAAAAACAAAAATTGATAATCGTGTCATCTTTTTTCTTATATTGTACTTGACTGACAAAAGGTAGGTTTTGACAGCTGATGCTTCAACCTTCACTTTCAAATTTGTTACATTAAAGCGTGGAAACAAACCCCGTAAATCTGTTGGATATTGTTGCTCATGAACTGTAAATTGCAAAGGATGCCATGCCATGTAAGTTATACAGCAGGGATAAAACCTCTGATATGGATTTTCGTAAATCTCAGCATCAAATTATTGGACTATAAATATGCAATACACAGATTATTGTGCTCATTTTTTTCCTTCAGTGAGGCTTTTTACATGTCAAGCAATCTCATCTAAAAATTTGGCTCAGTCCTGATCCTTTAAAATTCCACCAGCTTTTATGCATTAGCATTTTCATACTTTCTATTTATCACTATGCTTAGAATTGTTGCAGTGTGATAGAAAGAATTATTTTTGAAGACATAAGTAAGCCTGTTATCCACATGAATAAGGAAGATAATACGGTGAATCTCTCTGAAATGCACAGCCTTAGTGTACAATCAGTGTATTTCTTTCATGTTTATTCCTTTGTCACATATTCATTTGAGAGGGTTCCACAACATGCTCAGTACATGCCATGAATTGGTTTGCCACACATTTATCCTTTCAGCGCAGTTTATTTCACTGGTAAGGCAATCATTACATTTTGGCAGATTTTTATGCATTTAATAGCTTCATTCTCTTATCAGATATTCATTTAATTGGATTTCAGACTGGTTTCACATAGGATTTGGGTAAATGGAAGCATAGGTTGCAACCTATGTGTTCCTTAGTAGAAATTCATGTAAGTTACATCAATTGCCATTTTAATACACAATTACTGCTATGTAATTTATCTGTTTGAGTGTTGCTTTTGACAACAGGGCCAGTTTAGGTATTAGCATCCCTGTTACTGGAGTATGCAGACAGTAGGCTACAAAGGCACTTGGACTACATACCTCAGCAAAGTTAAGCAAAACAGTTAACAGAATCTTATTAAACTTATTTAATCATCTGTTGGTCCTTGAATCTTCCAAGTGGAAGGCGCTTAGCCCTTGGAGTTTTGAAGTATCTCTCTTTGCAGTGTCAATTGCATCCTTTAACTCCTCTATTACCAAGAATAGAAATACGCCAGATTCCACCTTCGATGACACTCATATAACTCTGCTATCTTCTGTTAATACTTAGGATGGGAATAGCTTTTTTATGTTCTCTCTCTGCATTCCCCCCTCCCTGGTCCTCACCCCTGGCAGAATATCTGTGCAGGGATTTTTAAAACTGATTTGATTTTGTTTGGGTAATTTGCTGCTGCTTTTTATTTATTTTTTAATGAAGTTTTTATGAAATCCTATATTGCACATTTTTCTGCTTGTTGCAATTCTAAGCACATTTATTATTAAAGTTGAATAAGTTACTAATGAAAAAAGACAAGTGGGAGACCTTGCATTTAGGATATTCAACTTGCATGGCTCTCCTCAGGTTTAATAACACTTGTTCACACACACATAGATGAAGACAGTACCAACAGACTGTACGTAGTAGAAACCAACTTTAAAGCTTTTCATTTCAGAAATTAATTTCTGAATGAGTCTTACTATATCTCTCTGATCCCAATGGATACCTTGTAAATCAAGATTCAGCCATGTGGAAAGGTGATTCACTACAATTAAAATCCTGTGAAAACTGTTATTTTTTTCTTCTTCTTTGGTGTTACACAAATGTAACTGAGGACAGAATTTAACCTCCTGTGTCAAAGGATTAGGCCTTCCATGGTTTTGGTATTGATTAAAATCATCATTGTTTAGCTGTACAATATATTTATGAAGGAAAAAAAAAAAAAACATGAAAGAAAAGAATATATTTTCAACATTAGGAAATCGAGGCAAATAAAAAGGTTAAAGAAAACTATTTCATAAAATGGCATGTAAGCATGTGGAATACGTTACCAAAGACAAGAGAGGTAACTTAGAACATATGTTTATGAATCAGTATGTTCAAAAGAGAACAAGACGAGTTTCTAGACAAAGAGAGAATAGAGTGTGAGGAATGCAGGAAATTAGAGATGGGAAGAAAAAAAAAAAAAGAAAAGAAAAAAAAACAACAGAAAGGTCAGTTTTATGAGGATTAGTATCTTTTAACAGAGCAAGGCTGGGAGCAGGTGGAGCTCCCATCCAGCTCTGGACAGCAAATTCACAGCTGGTTTGTACTTCCAACTCATATCCTTTTCTGGAAGGGCAAAGAGGTTGGTAAGGATCCAGTAAGAGTTGAAAATATAATAGCAAAATACAAACTCCAGGTCATGAGAGCTTTATTTCTCTTACAGCTTTGCTGTCAGCTTTTCTATCTGTGAGAGCATTTTTCCTCCTGTTGCATAGGGTGCTTCTACTCTTACAGCTAAGTAAAATTTAGGAGTTGCAATCACATAGCAGAACTGACTTGACACCTTCACAGGTAATAAACACCTGGTAATTGAAGACCTTGATTTCCTACTATGCCCTTTCTGCAAGAAAACCAAACATAAGCCAGTCACTTTAGGTGTTCTCTTTTCTTTCCAATACTTCAGTCCCCCCAGCCCAGCACCTGTACTGTACATCCAGTAGAACCCAAGTGGGAATTCTAGTGGCATGTCAAGTCTTGGGATCATGTCAGCATTATTCTCAGAGGAAAGATGGACATTTACGTTAGAAGAAAGTCATAAAGACAAAGCAGAGCTCCAAAATACCCAAAAGCTACTTCTGAAAAGCCCCTGATAGCCTAGTCCTCCTGATTAAGTTTGCCACTCAGAAAAACTCATTTCTGGGTGATCCTCCCACTGATATCAGCCCTAGTAGACCAGCCTACTTCCTGAAAGTATTATGTACTCTGGACATCCTCTAAAAAGATTCATTTTTCTAGGTGAACACTAATGTCAGCAGGCACTATGGGTACAAATTGCAGTTCTGTGTGCTCCTATGTTCAGGGTGTACATCCTTTTACCTGGTCTTTGGAAGTTCTAAATACTTTAATTTTTAACAATAAAGTCTTTGTTTTTCTTTGTGATTGTCAAGTCAAAAGGCAATAAATGAGCATGACCATACTGCTGGCAACTTAATATCGTATATTTCTTTGCTAGCCATATGTCCTAGATCAATTTTGACCAGTTCAACATTTTTAACATTTCTTCAAATCAGAAAGGTCACGTTAAAATAGTTGTTATACCTTTTTATTCTCTTCAGATATTTTACAAGGAAAAAAAAAGACATTTTTCCCATAGCCTTGATTCAAAATAAAGATTTCAAATTTCTTTGTGAACCAAAAAGCAAGAAAAATCTGCAGAAAACAAGTTCACGGTGTGTAGGTATGAAATCACACAAATCTCTGGATGAGTGAAGTTCACAGTATGTGTTCACTATTCCTTATTCAGGCAGCAATGCAATACGGCATGTGAAGTTGTATGGGGACTGACAGAAACACCAAAATACCACGCACAGTGCACAGAGGATCACCAGGAAATTCTGCACTGTTGAGGAGTGAAACTGTTGAAAGGCATCACCCTGCCTGCTCCTACCCCAGGCTTTGTCTCTCTCAACATCAAATCTAAAGACAGCAGACGGATTTCTATGCAGATGAGGGAGGCCACACTCCCTCCCTTCACCCTTCCACCACTTTCACTGCTGCTTGCTCCCCTTTGTTTTTTTGGCTGTACTAAGCCTCAGAATAATGTCCTTGCATCTGTTGGTGGCATTCAAGGGAAACCTACCCAATAAGCTTACCTACAGTATTTGCTGCATGCCCTTCACTGTAAATCATATTTGCTGTAGTAGCATTTCCCTTAGCCCTCCATCTTGTTGCAGGAGGTGGGATGCTGTAGGATTGGATGCTTTTGTTCAGTGGTGGTTTCCTGTGCTGTTAAGTGGCAGCAGATGGTCACCCTGCAGTGAGATGAGCCCTGGCCATGGTCCTACTGGCAGGGGCAAGAGCACTCAGCTGTCCCTTGAATCTAAACTGGTTTTATCAGGAAAAGCTGGAGAACAAGATAAAGAATCATATTTCCCTAAAGCAACTCCCCCATCCCCCCGCAGCATCTGTCAGGACCTGCCAGCTGAAGCATCACCACCCTAGCAGGGCTCCAGATACCAGGGAGAGGGTGTGTTGGGCCACAAGATGCCTACAACTGCTCAGAACAATATGGTTTTTTGCCTTGTGTTCCACTGCTATAGAAGCACAGTTTCC
Source organism: Tympanuchus pallidicinctus (assembly GCF_026119805.1). Taxonomy (NCBI): domain Eukaryota; kingdom Metazoa; phylum Chordata; class Aves; order Galliformes; family Phasianidae; genus Tympanuchus; species Tympanuchus pallidicinctus. The sequence continues at coordinate 11,348,348 of NW_026294739.1, read as the reverse complement.
ATGAAAGGATTTACTTTTTCACAGCCACCTGTCCTCTGCAGGTCTCTGTATGCAAGCTACTGTTTGCTGTGCATGAAGTGGGATTTGAGAGCTGTGAATGCCTGATATCATTTTGCTTCAAACTTTCTGCAATTCGCATTTTTCTTTCTCCTTTTCTCATGCTAGATTTACTCTCTGCTGAAAGTTCTCTAACATTTTAACAATAGTTGAGTTCAAGATTGCTCTGTTCTCCTCTCCTGAGTAAATATTTTTATTCCCTGGCTTGTGTTCATTCTTATATAACACTCAATGCTGAAAGTTTTATCTTTGTTTCCCATTTGGTTTCTGACAGCCTTATCCTGGGCACTGTGTTGGCACAAAAAATTCCTTCCACTGGCAGTCATTAGATAACATTAGATCTAGAGCTTGCCATCTGACACTGTGAGCTCAGCTATTCCTGCTACACAATGCATTCCAGTAGTACGTTGTGTACACAGTTTTCCTGGCGTTTTCCCAAGATGTGTTACTGGCTCTCTCATTTGCTCATAAGGTAACCCCTCGAGCAGGTTCTCCTACCAGAAATATTGCTAAATTGATCACAACTGTATCACTATCATAAAGTGATCAGTTAGGATGACAGATGGCTAACTGTCAAATATGAGTAGTGCCTCCAACTGCTCCCTGGAAGGGTCCTGTTAGAACACCCCCTCAAACACCAGTAAGCTTGGATCGCATAGCTAGGAGTGACTGCAAGTTCAGATGGGATGCACAATCAAATAAATGATAGCATTTCATGTTTTTCTTTATTATGGCTAGGTCATTAATATATCAGGCTAACTGTAGAGATGAGTGGTTAACCTGACACTGCTCTCTCCTTGCACCAAGTGAGCCTACATACCATGCATCTATGCCACAGACAGCTTCCCCCTCCCATACCAGTGTGCACTGGGAGCACAAGCAAGTCAACACACCCATGCTACAAATTGAGACCTGACATTTTTGATGACAGCTTTTAACACAGCCCTTTGAATTTCATTTCCTGAGAAGGTTTCAGTCAGTGAAGCTGAGTTATTTGTGCAAAACATGTGCAAAAATGAGGCAAGCCCAGCATATGTAGTTACTTATCAGAAAACGAGCAAACTTTGGTGGAAAAATTTTGCCACGAGGCTTGTTAGTACCTGGACAGTTAGTGCTTCTGAAACCAAGAATCTCTCAAATTGAAATTGAAGTTACTTTTCTTTTTTTTTTTTTTACTTTTTTCTTTGCAAATTCCAAAAAGCAAGGCGAAGCTTTTATGCTTTACTTGTTTATGTAGATGTTACTTTAGTTGTGAAGTTACTTGTGCATTGTTTCCTGAAGCAGAGATACTGAGATAATCCAAAAGAGGCTGTCTTCTATTGTTTGTATCCAAGTTCAGTCCATTAAATTTTAGAGAAAAAACATGCTCTTATAGGATCTCAAGCACCATTTTTACCTGAGTTTGTTATGCAGCTTTTCTTTGTGGCAATTGAAGATGAACAGCTGCTTTTAAAACTGAGTTGTTAAAGTTTCTCTCGAAACTGCATGTGAACTAATTCCTCTGTATAGCATAAAGAAGGAGCTATTGCTTCAATAGCTAATGAAGAAAAAAATGGTACAGCGAAGTTGTGGTCTATTAAAATATTTGTTCTGGGGTGTGCAACAAATACTGTGGTAGAATGATTGCGTCTTCCCCAAATGCTGTTCTGATTTAAAGAGGAAGGAGTGACATAAATCGAGAGGAACTTGTTTGTCTGCACTGCAATAAGTTTAGATTTACATAAGGTTACTGAGATCAGAAGTTGGCCCATTCTCTTCATGCTTTTTTTTGTTTCCAGACACACCAGAGTTGCCTTTTTTTATTGTTTTCCTTTGAGATTTATAGAGAAACAGCTGAAATTCTTCAGTAAAGTTGCAGTGGTACAAACAAGTATGCCATTTATCATCTGACAGAGAAAGTTTCGCTAATCACAGATGATCAGAATCTGCTACCTCCTCACTGCCACAGAAACTTATGTTTTATGGTAAAAATAATGTTGTTTTATAGGAAGCAGCATAAATACATATAATAATAAATAAAATAAATATAACAAATAATAAATTTCCTTTTGAAAATGGAAAAATGAAATTTTGCACATACTGCAAAATACCAATTTGTTTTTGCAATCAGACCCAAAGAACAAGGATTCACATAGGAGGCAGCTGAGATCTTGGCCATGTACTTGTAAATTCATTTTAGCTAATCAGAAGCCTCCAAATCTTCTGCATCCACAGTGTCTTTTTGTTGGTGGTGGTTTTTTGGTTTTTGGGGGTTTTTTTGGTTGTTATTATCTGTGGAAAAAGAAGTATTTCCTTTTTTAACACAGCAGAAAACGTTGCAGAGTTCAGCCTTTATCAAGCTGAAACATGGGGCAAAGATGTATCAAAGAGAAACAAAGGTTCTGATAGGTTCTCATCCTTGTGTATAATTTTAACTGAAAGATGAATTCCAAGTCACTAAGAGGGAGATAAATGTGGGATGTTACAAGCAGATAACAGTCAAAGACTCAGTGAAACCAATGCAACTCTTCCCTTTCTCCTTTACCTGCTTATTTGAGTTTCCAGTCAATTCTAACTGAAAAAGTTGTTCCTTGAGAAGGCAGTGATTAGACTGGGCCACATCATTTTTATAATCTTCAGGGGTATCCAGCAATTCTGGTGTTGGTCACATGGAGAAGTCAGCTCCAGCACCAGAGTGACAATCACACTGACAGGAATGACTTAGTCATTCCTGAATGGGGGGCCTGAATTTGGCAAAGCTCAGAAACAATTTTGATCTGAATTTAAGCTCAAGGTCATCCATACTACACATCCATCATCAGCTCTGAAAATTAAACATGTAGCATCAAAATGCTTAGATAAGAGTGGAGAGGGATGGAGGAAGGTTTACCTCAGAATCAGAAAGATGGAAAAAGTATTCCTTATGCTGTAAATATTTTTTGATATTACATTTTTACCAGTTCAAAGAATTTTCTCGCAGGCAGAAAATTGTCTTGAGGAAAATGTAAAGGAAGAGAGAACTCTTTTTCCCTCAAAGCCAAAATTACCTGTATACAGTTAAGATTCAAAGGAGGTCTCAGTAAAGACTGTGTTATCCTGTTCCTAAAAAAGACTCTACAAAGCAGGAATATCAGTGACAGTCATTCTTTCAAAGGGCTTTAAAAAGTTTTAGATACATAGATAGACAGACCTCTCTATATATCTCTGGTTAATTCACAGATCTGTGCTATTTATGGGATACTGATGTGCCTTAACTCAGAAGAAGTATCTGAGGTTTTTTATGTTGGGGTTTTTTTGTTTGTTTTAATTTTAAAAAAAAAAAAAAAAAAAAAAAAAGAAAGCATAAAAGACACCAGTGAGGCCTTGATTTTAAGAAGCAGTCAATTTAGCTATATTCACTAGCTTATTGGAAGCGTGTAAACCGTAAAGTGACTTGGGAAACTGATACTTCTCCACCCCAAGGAAAATACACTGTAGTAATTACAGCTCTAGCTTCCCACCAGCCATAAGCTTTCTTAGATTAATTGATTCAGTGCAGTGAAGGCTGCGACCTTTAACAAGGGTGTGGAGACACTTGAGCACCCTGAGCAGTAAACAACTTGCTTGCCACTGCCTTACCCAGAGCACTGTAACAACAGAAAGCTTCCTGCTGCTGCGCTTTGCAGGCACTTTTTCCACATCCATGAAGGAGAAGGTGCTCATCGGCAAAGGAGAAACCCAGCCATTCTGTCCACTTATGTCAATTAGTCATTCACTTAATAACTTCTTTTCCTCTCTTTGGTGAGCTGCTGAGAAGGTTGTCTAATACTATGACATGAAGGAAGCTGTGAACAATGCTAACATTCAGCAAGACTGTGGCTTACATGACTGTGGTCTAGATGAGGTTCTGATAAACTCTCGATGAAATGCCTCACTGTAGTGTCAGATTATTGTGGTATGTCCACATTACTTATATTCTGGGACATCTGTGTTAAAACCTGCAGTGAGTCTCTGATTAACCTTGTCTTGCTTTTGGAGTGTTGCTGAATTAATTTCAGTACAGTCGTTGTATGGTAGGAAGGCACATCTCTTTAATCAATATAAAGATTGAACTGTTTTACTCAGCAGTTTGTCTTTTGCATTTGGGCAGAAAAATGTGGACATGCTCCTCCTAAACAATACCTACGCATGCCATGCTGGGGTGCTGACAGATGGACATTCTGTATTTACCAACTGCCCCCCGTGGTTTCTTTGCTGTTGGATGTGACATTCTTCAGATGTCTGTTTTATGAATGTCAAAGACCACATGGCTATTTTGCAAAGAGTGGAATTGTTAAAACAAAATCTTGGCCAGAGTCCCTATTTTAGTTTTCATTTCCTAAGTCCTGTTACTGAGACCAGAGCATGTCTTTCCAAAAATGAACATTCCCTGTCAACGTGACACCTTTTAATTCCAATAATGAATAAACCTGGCAGTTGCTCTGTTCTATACTTAATGTTTTCACCTGATCTAGTTTCTAAGCAGCGCTGCCGCAACAGGAGCAGTATAGGATTTTACTTGATTTATCAAACTAATGAGTTAGTTTTATTGTAAGTGATTAAATGTGTTTTACTTTTTAAAGCACAGGAACTGAAAAGAAATGCATTGTTACAATCTGAAAATAACTAGAAAGATAAGTTCATTAACTTGCCTACACTTGTGCATCATAAAAACCTTGTTAAAAATTACTCCCTAGCCTGCTGTATTAGCTTCTTTATGAGGTAATTTCTCCATACAGTAATAAGATTTTTCTTTTACTCTCCAGTGCATATTAAACCCACTAATCTTCTTTTATAAACTATAGTTTCAGTCACTTTCTCAATTTACTCACTTTAAAGATATTCTCCTATTAATATTAAAGGTAGCAAACACAGATACAAACTTTGCAAAACAGTCTTTCAGATTTATGGCACAATCTTATAACTGCACTGCAATAGCACAAAAGGGACAAAGCAGTAATTGTCAAGTATGTCTCATGACAAACTAAACAATGTTTGTCCCCATAGAATTATTTTCCCATCACATTTATTATGCGAATGAACTGCGGGCGTATTTTCCCCTCTCTGAGCATAAATACAAAGTCTGAATGCTCAGTGCACTGAGGCCTATACAATTTGCACGGATGCAGGGGATTAAGGACCTGTTTCACTACAGTATTACTGCAGCTTTACACCAGCACCCATACTACCGATTTCAAATGAATACAGACTAATACCAGGGAGGAACAGGTTCTAGGTCAACAACTCTGTTTCCATTAAAGTAGCAGCAAAATTTCCCTCGAGTCTCAGTGAAGCAGTACAATTGGTTGAGCACGGGCAGGAGCAGGAAAAATATCAATGAGCTATAAATTAACCTTTGCTTTGTTTCAGCTGTGAAATAAGACAAGTCTCAAACTTCCAATAAATAGTCTGTGCACAGAATACTGGTAATTTATTATTGCCCTGATTATCATTATCATTTTTATTCTCATTTGAAGTGTGGCCATCCCTTCCCATGGCTCAGAAAGCCCTGAGGTTAGAAGCTGTGCAATCATCAAACAACGAATCAACCCTTGCCTTGCAGTACTTAAGAACCATATTTAAATTCACTGCTACATTTTGCAAAGTGCAAGAGCTGGTTTTCCCGATAGTTCTTTTTTTATTATTTCTAAAGTCATCCTGTTTTCTTTGCTTATCTAACAAGAAGCTCTGAGACATCAACACTGTCGTCAGGTAAGACATGAGGCCAGGCAGAATAAGGGGTGTGCTGGGCCAGCAGCTGCTGGGTGACACCATAGGGAATAATATAAAAGCACAGGTCCTTCATACAGGTGTAATTATTGTAATTAAAAGATATTTGACAATTAAATGGTATGCTATTATATGTTATCAAAAGATGTGACCAAACCAATGGTCCCAGACAAATGTTTTTCCTCCCTTCAGGCTGTATTGTTCACAGTGCCCTCCAACACAGCCCAGTGCCTTTCCAGAACATTGTGCCCTCCTGCTGCAAGGAGCCATACCACAAGCTTTGGGGCTTACAAACTGTCTAAGGAATCAGTAGTAGTGACAACAAAGTGGGAGAAAAACCTGTGTCCCTCTCTTTTTCTCTGGGGATTGACACTGTCAGCACTGCATGCATTTACAGTAAGAGTCTAAGGCTATTCTGTGGTGAAGCTGGTGGGGAAATAAAGTATATCCAGGACTTTTGTGCATCCATTACAGGAAAGAAGGACTGAAGTCAAAACATGACAGAAATGCAGACCTGTAACGTGTATCAAATGGATGCTTGAACTCATTTTAATCAGCACGCCCTTAATGTCACTGTAGTCACTGCTCTGAGTTGGACTGAAGAGTTAAACTGTGACAAGACAAGACAAGACAACCTCATGTCAGTGTACTGTTTGTGTAACATCTCTGTTGTGATGGAAGGGGAGAAAGGCTCAGTGAAGTTCAGCCCTTTCCCAAAAACACTTATGTGGATAATCTTACATACTGAAAAAGTCACTGGACTAATCTACAACATATTTGTTCAAAGTTCTTCTCTGGCAAAATTCACATAAATGACATCATCACACCAGTTTCTCTGAAAACAGAAGTGCAGTTAGTATTTTAGAGGTATTAATATTAGTCTCCTCCTGATCACCATCAGAGAATTTTTCATTGTGAGGTTTTATTTCTATCCTTTATTTTCTAAACATGCAGCCTTGTAATTTGTTCATGCATTCAGTGTTGACTTCTCATAGCAAAACACACATGCAATCAGACTGATGCAATTTGATACCTTACAGCTGAAAAACTGAAAAAAAGTGACTTGTTGAAAACCATTGTTTAAAGATGTTCCCAGGAAAGGGGGGCAGGGAGAGAACCAACCCAAGCTTATGAAATCAACATTCAAGAGTTTGCAAAAAACCCCAGCACATATATTTGTTATTTGATATTTTGTGGAAAAATATTGCTTACATTTAATTTCCAGCATCGTGTCATTCTGGATTACACACAGCCATGTATTGACACATGCCTTGTTTCCAGGAGCTGCAGTTTATGGGGGGGAGGATGTAATTTCCAAAAAAAGGACTTTTTTCATAGCACTTGTTACTTCCACACCTCAGGGTGTGCTCAGACTCCAAAGCACCTTTAGTTTTAAAAGCTGTTGGATATCTTCTCACTATTCATATGTTCTGATGTGAATATGAACAAATGACTTAGCACTGGGAAACGCAACTTGTCAAAAATTAAATTTTAAATGTTTGTTTTTCCTACTGCTCCTCAGAATATCATTTTCCTTTTGCAGAACTTATTGAGTGACAACAGAAACATTATCCTTAGCAATGCCCATACCATATTGCAAACGTCTGGTAGTGAAAAGGAAGTCAGTTAAAATTTTCTGATTTGGTAGAATAACTGCGCCCACTTATTTTAAATCTGTGAAGATACCATAAGAATGAACTCAATTAATTTGAGTCCCCAAAAGCAAAACAATTTACAGATAATTATCTTAACTCTCTGAATTCTAGCATGACATGCATAAGGACTGTTTCTTTTGAATATGTTTGGAAGAGATTGTCATTAGCATTCCTTAAGGAAGATTTTGCCAACGTACCAATTTCCAAGTGCCCAGGTAAAATATGAACATTAAGTCTTACGTTGGAAAAAAGTGGCATTGATTTAACACTAAAACTTGGTGCAGTTTCCCACAAGAATACTATTTAAAAATGGAAAAGCCTCATGCTGCTTCAGAGAGTTTTCACTTGCACCTTTTCCATTCCACACAAAGAGCTGAAGCAGTTCTGAAGCAAGTAACAGCTAATTTGCTGTATTTGTGTCACATTGATATGATACTGACAGTATTCACACAATGGAGCCATTATCCATTAAGACATATGTCTGCCTGGTGTCTGGATATGCATGAGGGTAAAAGGAGAATCTGGGCTTTTACAGACAGTTGAGAAGTTCTGCATCATAGGAAAATGAAGGTGGTATAATAGGTAGAATTATCTCTGCCCACTCAGCGGTCATTAAAATTATTTTCAGATATTTAGACTCATTTACACAGACACACACACACACACACACACACACACAAAAAGCATAAATGCTCAATTTTATTTCCATGTATGGGAGAATCTTTAGATGTCTGTCAATTCAGGCAACAATGAACAAGCTTTGCTTTGGTCTCCTCCACTGAAACAGGTATAAATCATAGCGAAACCCGTATTCCTGACAAGCACCCAAGCCAACAACCAGGTATAGGACAAAAGCAAAAAGTCAGACACAGAGATGCATATACCACATAGTGAGCACCACAAGTGAACCCTTGCCATGTGGAGAGGAATTGCACAACAGTTTGAGTTGCTGTTCTCCCCATAACCCTTTGTTTCCATATTCAAGCTGCCCTTCTTTGCTGACATGAAGTTCTCACAAAGTAGTCTACCAGACTAGCACTATGTCTCAATGACCTGTAAGAAGTTAGCTGAGTTACATTAATGGGTGATGAGCCTTCTTGACCTGAAGCGCAGATGTTACTCGCTTTCATACATTTAATGTCCTATATGGACGTCTTTTTAAAGGACCAAACAGTTCCCAACAGAATATTTGTACCAAACCTTTTAAGGTTCATTCACATTTATTTTCTTTTATATTTTTTTCACCCTTAAAGGTCATTTCACAAAAGAGATCAAAAGGAAGCTCTTCCATTCCTCCTCTGCAGGTGGCCAGCAGCAGATTAACTACTCACAGAGACTTCAATGTATAAATCTGGATGACTTGTTTTACAGATCATAGCAAAGCAATGTTATTGTCATATGTTGTGTTTGCTTCCCACAATTCTTTCTCCAAAGTAGTTATTTGGAAGAAATCTTCTGTTTTGTGGTTAAAACAAAGTACCTTGAAGCTGAATGAGTAATTTATTTTAGCCAAGAAATAGAATCTGTGCTAATAATGTTCCATAAGAACAAGATGTACACCCAGGGTTGGCTGCCTTTGTCCCAGACAGGAGTTAGTCCCTTTAATACTTCAAGACTCCACCTAAGCCAAAATTGAGCCTGAGGCGGTAATAAGGCAGAATCAAATGTGCTTTCCCTGAGCTATTGAAGCAAAACTGTTCAAAACAAAAACTTACTCAACTATCAAACAGGAAACATAACTCTCAAGCAGAAAATGTGTCCATGCTTAGTGGAAAGTTCAGATTATTTTATTATTATTATTTTAAATTCAATTATTCTGCTAGTGAAACAATTTATTTTAAAAAAAAAAAATTAACTAATTGGACCACCATTTAAACAATGTCAGCAGCTTCTAGCTGGGCTGAATTCCTCTGACTACTGTGCCCTTCAGCAGGTAAAACTGTGAATCTTTTTAGTTGTGTTGCCCTATTTCTTTTAAGGTAAAGACTGGGGAAATGGTGAGGGCTTCTCTTAGGAAAAAAAAAATAAAAAAGAATGTCTGAGAAGAATTCTGTGAAGAAATCAGCTGCTTATAGCCATTTGGCTTCAAAGCTGCAAAAATAGGATGTTCGCTTTCTGACCCAAGTATGTAGGGCAGAGAATAGAAATGGGAGACTTTTCCACACTACAAAGAACAGTGAAGAAACAGGTTGGCAGTCTCAGAAGGTAAAGTAGTTATCAAAACTTGGAGATAACTTTCCAAGTTGTTATATACCTAAAGAGGGTCTATCAAATGATCTGCTCCTGCCCTAGACATTTCAAATTGATCTTTCTCATCACACTACCATGCACAGGGAGTGTGCCTTCAATACATCACTTGGAGCACGTATTATCCCTTGACTTCTGAGTATTTAAGATAGTCCACATTGAAGGCATTTTCTCACTTTTCACCACTGCTGTTTCAATTAAGAGTGCACCCCCCATTGCAAGGTCTGCGAGTGAGTCTCCTGATTTATTGTACAGCTTTAATGCTGTCTCTCTCTCTAAAAAAAAAAAAAAAAAAAAAAAAAAAAAAAAATCTCGTTTTCTGTAATGCAGCAAATGTTTCCTGTGATATAAGCCATGCAAGTCCTTTCCTTGAAGAGTCAGCATGTAACGTGGACCGTGGACACAATCGCTTCTATTCAATAAGAATGGGCTTCAGGGTCACAGCATGGCCAAACATGACTTCAGCTTGCACAAAAGAAAATAAAAGGTTCTCTGAATAATTTTTTTATATAAACAGCAGTCTTAAGAGAACTATTCTAGGCTGGATTTACCCGTGGGGATAGGGCAGGGAGAATGAAAAGATGAAGAATATATGGGCTGCTCTCTCCACTCCTTACCATGAAATAATACCTAAGATGTTTTGGCTAGGCTTGGGAGAAAGTAGTCTCACAGCTGTCCCACTGAGAATCTGGGGGGAGTAAGGATACGGTATGGTTGCACCACAGCAAAATGCAGGTTGGGCTCTCACTAAAGGAGAAGAGCTGGGAGAGCCACACTGGCAGCTAGATGGAGGAGCAGGCTCAGTTACTCTTCTCACAACACGCCAAAATAACAATGCTGAATTAAACGTCCGCAAAGGCTAGATGTTTTCCAGCTGGGCAGGAAAGCACATCTTTTACCTGAGTTCTAGAGGTAGGATTTGGGCTAACATTGCAGTGAACAAGGAAAAATTGTGGAATGAGGTTTCCTTATAAGTGGCATTTTGGCTTGCCACGCTGTAAGTGGTGTTCAAAAACAAGCTGTCTGTCACATGAAGTTAAATTGCAGCACACCTGTATTGTGTCAGAGCTTTTTGGCGTGTTGCTTGACTCCCATCTGCAGCCCCTACTACTCACTACTACCAAAGTGACACAGATTGTTGGCTCTGGATTTCTTACATTTCATGGGTTGTGGTTGAGCTTGATCTATTAAAAACAATAGGAATACAGATCTGTTAGTTCTCTGGGATTTTAGTCCAAAGCAGTCCAGTTGAGCTGCAGGTACCTCCAGCACCACTGGAGCAATGTGAGAAAATGAGTGGTTTTGACTTTCAGTGAATGTAGGTCACTAGGAAATCTGGCAATTTCTGACACAAGCTGTGGAGTATATTGTCTGTGTTTTAAGTTATGTAGACTTCTTCAGAAGTCACGCACATGCTGGTGCTGTCACAACATTATAACAGAGCTTAGGCTACTCTAGAAAGTCCATCAAGCCAATGCATGAATGCTTCTTCATCAGAATATTGCAGTCAGACTGCAGTGCCCACAGAAACACTTCCTGCTGGCTGTGATAGACAAAGGTCATGGTTAAAGTAGGCCCTGAAGCAGTTTCTGCTAGTGAAGGTGCTGAGAAGCCTTGAATCAGAGTTAATTTCTTCTTATTTTTGTCACATGTACTTTGTGAAGGATCACACCAATTAAATACATTTCCTTTTGTAGCTAGACTGCACCTGAGACATCATCTGGTATTGAATTACAGAGCCACAAATCTCAATGGAAAAGAATAGACAGCATTTGGACAGAAATTACCTGACCTTATCAAATTGGCAATAGGACTGGATTTTCAGCATTTTTTGGACTTACATATATAAAATGACATTACTAAGAGATCTGGTGCTTCTATGTAAATAATATTTGGATTAAACTAGCATTAATAGCTGCTAAAAATACCTCACTGAGGCAGTGGGAAAACGAGACAAATCCCTCTGTTGCAGAATGGACAATATTCTTATCCAATTCAGCAGAAGAAGAGATACTCTCATACTGGAGAAGAACTATTTTTAGGAAGCATGGGGCCTCTTGGGAAGGGATAAAACACAGGTATAAGTGTAAGAGGTTTAAGCTTATTAAGAAAGAGTGTTTAAGATGACAAACATGAAATTACTGTGGTCTTTTTTTCATTTTACTATTTGAAGACGAATGCTCTCACATTTTGTGTACAAATTAAATATGTTCCCACTAAAATGCACACAAGCATTCTTGTAAGTATGCAGTCACACCAGCAAAGCCAACACACACGAATTATTCCAACAGATATGGTACTGTTTCATTTAGACCTTACTCTGGAACTACTGGAACTGGAGCTACATTATGGCCATCCATCCCATAGACAGAATCCTGTAATCTGGTTCTCCAGCAGCCAGCTACCCTCAGTGAGAAGATGGCTACATAATCAGCATCTGCCCAGTCACACAGATCTCTGCTTATAAACTAATCTAAGACAGCATTGACTGCAGTTGTCATGATGCCTTAAAGAAATGCCTTGAGAAACTGATTTTTCACTGATTGTCTCACCAAAGAACTGAATCAAACTTCAGGGATCAAATGTCAGCCAGGGAGTGCTACAGAGGAAATTGATCTAAAAGCTGAATCTTGTATTCTTAGCACTTAGTTGCACTGATAAGAAAAACTTAAGCTATATTAGTGAATATTTTCATATCGCTATGCTGCAGTTTTGAACTGTCAATCCCAATAGATATTGAGACTTTTAAGAAAAACAATATTAAAGCAAAGATTTTTTTATTTACCTTCTCAAGTTGGACTTTGGGATACATAGTTTGAAGCCTTTCTCTTCAATCAGGTAGTTAAATTCACTTTTTATTTTTCTTAAAAAAAGCTAAGATTATTTTATACGCACATAGCTTCAGACATTGAGATTTTAAGAACACTGAATATCCTTATATTTGCAATAAAGTCTACATGAACAATGCTTTGAAAATCTGTCTCCAACTCAGAAAGTTTAATGCTAATTTTGCTCAAGTTAGAAGTCACATTACAGAGATGTTCAGTACAGAACATGACCCTGTACTTGTTGCCAATTGTTGTTTATTCTGTAGCCTTTTCTAATTAGCAGAGTTTCTTCAATTAGTAGCTGGAATTGGTTTGCATACATTCTCCAAATTGCTGTAATCAAGCTTTAAACTAGGAGCCTGAAAAATAGAGGGTAGCAGATTGATAGTAGAGTGATTGCTGGTGCCTGGCTGCACATCCAGCAATAACCAGACATGAACCTGCACAAAGCACCTTCTGCATCTTGTGTATATTCTGTTGTATTTCTTCACAATGGTGCTAAAAGACAGTACAAAGCACCTTTTGCATCTGAGCCATGTGCATATGTTCTGTTGTATTTCTTCAGATGGTGCTAAACGACAGCACTAGGTCTACAGTGTGATAGATAATGTGCCTTAGAACAAGCCATCTTTTCCAAGTAGTTATTCACAAAACAAATATTCAATTCCTTTAAGGAACAGTAGTGGATGTGTTAGTAATGATTCACCTTCCACAGCCCATTTCCAGGATTCCTAATGAAGTGCCACACTTTGTTCTCAAACATACAGTTAGGGCAGAGCTGGGAACTCAGTGCTTTTTCATTCAAAACTCCCTTTGATAATAACTGAACTGTTAACTAATTAGTATAAACTTTGTCCCCATGGAAAAGCATGATCAAAACTTCAAACAGAAACATTCAAGTATAAATACAAGCAAAGGCAGATTTATTTTTGGGGGGGGAGGGAGGAAGAGCAAATCCTCAACTTATGGAACAAACCACTTGACAGGTCCTTTCCATTACATCAGTTCAAATTGGACACACTGCAGCTTTCTGTGAACAATTTCTTGTCCAGCAATATAATACGTTATACTTGTTAGACCATTATAGATGTCACATCAATTGGTTTTAATATTCTCTCATAGCCATGTTTCTCCTATTCAGTTTGTTCATGAATGACAGCCAGATAGCAGTTTTGTAACAGTTTGCACCAAACAGTTCAGAACAACTTTCCCCACTGGCTGGTTGGACTGCTTTTAAATCCGGGAACTGGCAACTATGAGCACAGTTGGGAAGAGCTCAGCTATCACTCAGGCCTATGTAGGCTTTGCAAAAAAGCTCAGGAGTCATCAGGTCCAATAAAAAACACCAGCATCTTAGCATCGCCCAGACCTTAGCAGTGTCAGTCATTACACAAAGAGAAATATATGCAAAAGCACAAATAAGACAGTCACTCCTGCTTGGATGATTAAGCTTTTGAAAATGACAGGAGTATCAGATGGGAAATAAAACAGGGTGAGCTTCTGCTATCAAAAGAATAAGCTGTCATGGTCTCTAAAATTCATAATTGTTCATCTTTGTGAATATTTCTCTCATCCATAGCAGACCTGGGAACAGCCACAAACCATGACAAACTAAATTCAGCATGGAAATTGTACTGAAGCAAGGTTTTGCTATTCGACTTTGTTCCTTTCCCATTGTTGTACACCAAATCAGGAGCAACTGAGCAAGCAGGGAGAACCAAGACAGAAAAGAAGAAATTCAAAATATCTGAAAAACTAAGTGCACTGTAGATCTTCAGCTGTTCTAAATTAGCTTAGCTGCATCGGTTCAATTGTTCAGTATTAAATATAACAACATTTCCACAGACTTTGTAGCAGGTGAGACTGCCTACATTCTTCAAAAGGGGCACTTTCCAAATGCAGTGTTTGATTTAGAGCACTTAGACAGTTTCTGCTCTCCTTCCAAGAAGCTTGCTGGTCTGATGAACGAACACTGCCTGCACACGGCTGGCTGCCCCAGTCCCACAAAGCCATCCGTGTTCTCACTTGGTCTAATTCCAACAAGGTAAATGGAGTTGGAGTGATTTAGTAGCAGTAATGATACGTGATCATGTATCGCAGCCAACAGAAATGTTCATACTGTATCTGCATCAATAAAGCATGCACAACTTTATAATATTGAATGCTTGCAAACACTAATCACTCTGACACCATAAGGAGGCTCATCCTTAGAGATTTGCTACAGATTTTGCTCTTCAGTGTTGAAATGCCACGAGTCCACAAGGAGGAAAAAAACAGTGGGAGTAAAGTGTGTTGGACATGCCAATAAATTAATGATAAATTATTAAAGCATGATTGGAAATATTGCCATTTTTCACAGCTGTCAGTTTAAGTATAAAAGCATCAGCACATTAAACTAGTTACTGCTTTTTCATAATTGAGACTTTAGCTTCTAGCTGTGCCCTGCAGCTTTTCATTAATCACTGGGACTGAAGTTCAAGCACAATGACAGCTTAGAAGGCATTAAATGGGCAAAGTATTTTCCAGGTACAGCTACTGAAGGCCTTTTAGTCCTATAATCCTCAGCTAATTGTTTTTCAAAGTCTCTAAATAAAATCTGCTCATGGCGTCTCCTAGTGACAGAATTAGCAGCAGACTGGCTCTTTTTATCTTCACACTCTTTCTCTCACTAAAATCTATTGAGTGTGTCTATATGTTAGCTGCATATAACAGGTGCAAATGGGTTGCGATATGTAAAACTGTAACTGATACTCAACCAAGGAAACATTGATTAGATTGCCTGGGAAAAAGTGCTTCCTGAATGCTCGCTGTAATCATACCATTTAATTTGTCATAAAAGAAACAAGATGGCATGGAAGATTCCTGCACACTGTTAGTTTCCCTTTCAACACAGGAGAAAGAAACATGAGAATTTTAAAGTCCAGTGGAATTTGCATACTCAGTGCTCTGGAATAGAACAATAGACTGGCCCTAGGTTGGAAGAGACCTTAAGGACCATCTAATTCCAGCCCCCCTACCATGGGCAGAGAATAAACAGACATTTCCTCACCCATAGCTGAGGGTGTAGGTTCCTGTCCAGTATTCCTCCCCTTGCAAAGATTTTTACATCACAACATAATAGATGTGCCAAAACATTCTTTCCTTTGTGTAACAAATTATCAACTGCATTGAGATTCATTAATTATGTCATCTAATTGGATTGAGGCAGGTGCAAAATACCTCGGATGAAGTGGTCACTGGCAAGAAGGCCTAAGCACAAGTTTTTCTATTAGAAACCAGCATGTCTCCAGACTCCCGGAATTACTTTGTACTTATTGATTAATGGCCATAATTTATTACAGTGCAGAAAATCTTGCATTGAGTTAAATGTGTGATTAATCAATTTTCCATCAAATTATGAACAGCAGAACAGTTGCAAGAAAGAAAATACCAAGTGAATTTTTCCCATGGCATAGGAATAGGAGGTATGAGGACTTCTTCTTGAGGAGAACTAATAACTGTCTAGCACTTGTTTAATATTTCCTGCCACTCTGATGAATGCCAGCCACATAAATAGGCCACAGGTAGCAGTGATTGAAAGACCACCAAATAGGTTTTATAGCCGCCTCTGTTATATAATGAAATATTCTTTAAGCCCATCTCAAAACAATTTATTAATGCAAAATGCATTTCTGCCTTCAGCCTGAAATATATCATTGTTAAGTCAACAATATTATATTAAACTGATAACTGATATTGCAGGAGAAAAAATCCCTGGGCAATGGAGAGATGAATTTGAGATCTTTGTGTACAGAAGCTCATTTTTATTTCCATCAGAAACACAGAAATGTGACTAATTGATGTCACTTCTAATCAGCTAGTAATGCACATTATAAGTATAACATGAGAACATTTGGGGCCCAATTGGAGGGAAAAGAAATCCCATGGTAATTCTTTGTTTTTATTGAGAAAAGTGGTAAGCTTCCTTTCTCCAGTGAAGCAGTGTATGCTGCAATACCTTATATTACCCTATGTCGTGTATAAGCCTTTTTACTCTGTTTTACAATGAAATGATGCACCTGCCTCACATGGAAGAGGATGATGTAAAATTCAAGGTGACAGCAATTGCTGGAAAAAAATAAAATAGCATAAAATAATTGACAGGGAATTGTGGAACATTTGTAAATTAAAAGCACAAAATAATTCATTTAAATCTCTCTGTGATCACTCAAATTTTTATTTTTAAATCACAGTGCTGAATCACTCACAGTGACTTACAGAAGGAGCCTGGCAGCAGCACCACTTACTTTCCAAGGAAGGCAGGAGCAATTTGTGCTCTTTGCTGCCTTGTTCTCATAGCTTACCAGTTGCCAGGATATAAAATAGGATTGGGATCCCTCTTGCTATTGGTTATGCTACTGGAGATGGTTCCTTGAGACAAATACTCACTCCTTCAGATACACACATTTCCTTTTCACTGTACTCAACTTCCCAACTAGAGAGAGAGACTTTTCTTCTCTGCTAGCTGCTGACAGTGGTACTACTTCTGAAGCAAGAACTTTCTTTGGTTTTAAAATGGTGACCTCCTAAATGTCCTACCAAATGGCCTCCTTGCAGATGGTGCAAGGAGGCCATTTAAGAGTATGCTAATTTTTTTGGATGGCCAAATGTGGCAGGGTCAACTTCTTGGAAAACATTTTCGTCAAGCTGGGTTATTTTAAAACATCTCTAGTTGAAGCTTACTGCTCAGAGAATGGGGTACCCCAGGGAAGGAGATGGATGCTGGATGGCAATACATACTCTGTGAGGCACCATATGTTTGGTCATCAAGAAAGCTTTGAACATGTTACAAAAAGTGAAGAATGAATATTGTGAGTGCCCAGGGAAGGTCAAAATTACATTGCCACCTAGATGAGTGAAAAATTGCTGAAACATACAGAAGAGCAGTGTAAAGAGTACAGCAGTTTAGCTGTGCAATGCCATTTACACTCCCACCATAAACAAACACGTCTCTTCTAGGTGAGAGCTTGCATGTGTGTGGTCAGACACACACTCCAAGAAGCAAAAGCTGGAATGCAGTAACTGAATATTTCTTTTAAATATTACAAACATCTCCCAGCCCTACTGATTCCAATGCAGTTCCTTCTCATGTGCATTCAGGAATGTAAGAAGAAATTATCCTTATGTGCAGCCCAAGGCCACTGCTAGGACACCAGTCCTCCATAGCATATCTGGGGGTTCAAACCAAGGACCTGGCTGGAGATCCAGTAGCCCCCTGCCACATTTTCCCCTTCTTTCTTCCCAAACACAAGGTTGGTTGGAACCTCTTTTCTTCAGGTGACTGGATGCAGTCCAGGCCCACTGGGATATAGGCATAATCAAGTGGTCTGCTACTGCATTCTAGCACCATTTTGACTAGTATTATCACATACTACAGTGCACAGTCCTAAGCATCTTTCTTTTTTAACTAATTTTTCTTCTAATTGGAAGACTTCTCTCAGTAAATTCAGTCCACAAATAAATCCCGTGATAAAAGTCTTTAAGATAGGAGCTTCAGTATGCAACTATTAAAACATAAAGATGTGGATAGTCCAAAGTGCATTACAACAACGTACACCTAAAGAAACAAGTGGAAGAAGATTGGAAAAGTTCTGTTGCTTCTCTAATAAAATTAAAGGTGATACACTAGTATTACCAATAAATAATTTAAGATTATGAGCTCTGAGTTGAAATTCAGTTTGACAGCTTTGGGCATTAATCTGCAACATGTTCTGAACACATGTCAGAGTTTGCCTTTGGTCACTCAAAGGAACAAACAGATGTTTCTCTTGGAGAGATTAACTCCAAACGTATTTATTTTGTTACTTTCCTCTTAAACTCTTTTATAGTTCTTCTGAAAAGCTCTCTTTAAAGATCATTTAGATAATGTGGCTACAAATGTAGAAAGGTGTTGAGGACAGGGCTGGTGCTCAGATGTTCCTTGTGGATTTCACTGGCCGCATACAAAAACCTGTGGGGAATGCTTCAGGATGGTGAAAGCAAGAGCAAGATGACCACGGAAAAAAAACTGGATAGAGAGTAGCCAGAGGGAATAATGCAGGGAAAAGAATTATGTCTAAACTGGGAATGGCTTTAAGAGAGGAAAGCAAAATCTGGTTTGGGATGGAACATGAAAGAGGATGGGATAGGTTTCTGTTTGAGTGACTGAAGCTATTTCCATAAATGTCTGAGAGGGTTACTTCAACCACATGACTCTATGTGCTTTTTTGAAGCAACAGTTGCAAAAATAGACACCATGGATACATGGCCAGATGGGGGAAGCAAACCCTTTTACATCAGGAAAAAAAAGAAAGAAAGGAAGAAAGGAAGAAAGAACAAAACACAAATCTATTCATCAAGCATAATAATTCCATCAAAACTTCACGGAATGAAAACTTTAAATAAATACTCAAAGTCATGAAAAAGCAAACTGTGTGGTATCCCAGCAGAGTTATATCAGAACAGCTTCAGAAACTTTTATAGAAGTCTCTTGACTCACATAATCTGAGAGGCTCCTAAATAAAGTCAGTACAACACCTGGAGTACATGAAATTAATGTACAGATATCATCCAAGTTAAATCAGAACTACATCTCTTAGAAGACTTCATCCTCAAAGAGCAAAATGCATTTTACACAGAACTTCTTATACAGTTTTCCAGATCTTAAACTAAAGTTATCTTTACTTAAAGAAACTTTATTCTTTAAAGAAAGTAACGCATGCTTCTTCTCTCATGGTCTGAGAGGCAATATTTTAAAACCAAAGAATGGTCCCTCAGGAAATTTCTTCTGGACCTGGTCTTTGCATGCTGTTTACCTAGTAATGTAGTTCTTCATGTCCATTCCCTCTTCAGATCAAATAATGAAGACTTAGCATCTATTTATCAATGAAAATGATGTATAGTGATAAGACAAATGTCTGATCTGTAGCTTTTTCTAAGCTAATCTATACTTGTTACAGCTAGTTTATCCTTCCAAAATTTGCACATTTGTCTTTGCTGCAGACTACAAAGCCATTTTCCCTCCTTTGCCCCTTGCTTAACAAGCTCTTGGAAATGCTGCAGAAACAGCTCCTGTGTGAGGCCATAACATCGTCCCCAATATACAGAGCAGGAGGGTGCACAGCCCTCAGCTCTGCTGGTGGTCACCTCTTGGCAGGATGAAGTTAGCTCCATCCACAGCTTCTTCACCATCTTTCTTATAATTGTGCAACATCACAGCTGGTAGAGACAACTAGTACCTCCATCATCTGTAGCTGCTTGGAGAATCTTGTCTTACTTTTGCTTCAATCACTTAAGAACTTAAGCCTGCGCTTAGGGCAGGTCACATCTTACTGCTCCTAGGCTTACATGTACTGTAAAGCTGCAGGCTTTACACCCTCAGGCTCTTGCAAGGAGCCCAATGAAGGAAATGCAGCTCTGCAGACATGATCATGGTTCCCAGGATGGCTGCCAGTGGAGGCTGTCTAGGCGTTGGGCTGTGGCAGGCACTGCCCCTCTCCCCCCCTTCCTGCCCGGCTCTCTTCTGGCACAGGCCAGCCTGGCTGCCGGCCCCTGGCACAGGACAACGGGCAGGTGGTTGTTGCTGCTGTGACCTTGCTCCAAGCAGACTTCCTAGCACCAGGGGGCGGCAGCCCAAGGAGCAGAGCCAGTGCTTGAAACGTAACCTCTGACATTTGAGGGAAGATCATGCCAACTGCCAAGGATCAGAGCAGTCTGTCTTTGGGCGTCACACTCACCCTGGGATGCACACAAAGGGCACATGCCAATTTTAAAGCCAGCAGCTCCATCCTACCACTCAGCCAATTAAACTACCATTTCTAAATAACTGGCACACAGATACTGAAGCATCCTGCAAAAATGGAGGGAAAGAAACTATCTGCAGAGCTCTCAAAGGAGTGTTTTCAGAGAGCATGACAAAAGGAGATAGGCTAAAAAATGGCACCTCTAATGGCAACAAACCACAATCACGACAATATGGGAGGTGATCATCCCTCCGCATTCAGCACTGGTGAGGCCACATCTCAAATACTGAGTTCAATTTTGAGGTCCCCACTACAAGAAAGACACCAAGGCATCGAGCATGTCCAGAGAAGGGCAACAGAGTTGGGAAGGGTCTGGAGCACAAGTCCTGTGGAGAGAGGCTGACGGAACAGGGATTGTTCAATCTGCAGGAGACTCAGGGGAGACCTTACTGCTCTCTACAACTGTCTGAAAGGAGGTAGTAGCGAGGTGGGGGTTGGCCTCTTCTCCAAGATAACAGTGACAGGACAAGAGGGCATGGCCTCAAGTTGCACCATGGGAGCTTCAGGCTGGACATTAAGAAAAAAATTATTCTCCAAAAGAGCGGTAAGGCTCTGAAAAAGGCTTCCCTGGGAAGCACTGGAGTCACCATCCCTGGGGGTGTTCAAGAAACATGAGATGTACTACTTAGATACATGATTTAGTGGGATTATTAGTGGTAGATAGGCAGTTTGACTAGATGATCTTAGATGTCTTTTCCAACCTTAGTGATTTGGTGATTCTGTGATTCTAATATGCAAGACAATCAACTGATGGGATAATTAAACTGTGTTAGTAAATGCTTTTTCTAATACTCACTATATTTACAGAAAACAATATGGGACAATCAACCAGGCAAAGTACAAGTACACTGTGCTGTCAGTGGCTGTACTGTGTGCTGTTCCCTGTTTCAAAAGGCTTTGCCAAGCAGTAGGACCTGGACAACTGTTTGGGCAGCAACCCAAGTGAAGCCAAGAGGAGCCTTGTCAGTGACAAGGCTCTTGTTACTCTTTGACTCCCCAGTGCTTGCAGAAACATTCTCAGCTTTGTGCCATCCTGGGTCTCCTGGGGCGTGCTACCAGAAAACAGGGAGTGAAGGCCCGGAGGCTTCCCTGAAACACATCTTTCTGCATCTGCAGGGGAAAAAAAATGCAGCCCTAGCACAGAGGATATCTTGTTATAAAATTATTTTTCACTTTTCCTTTGGCCAGCGGTAGCATTTAGGGAACGCTGATTTTTTTTCCCCTGCCATCCATGAGGTGTTCATTATTGCAAACAGTGGGAACTCAGTCTCCAAAAATATATTTGGATCTTAAGAAGAATAACATAAGAACTTTAAAAGTTTGGACATCCATTTTTAGAGAAAAATGTGAGTGGGTTTAACTGTAGTTCTTATGTGAGGTTTATATGTCTCATGCATTTTTTTATATGGTTAATATCAGTCAAGCATAGCTGATATCCTAGTAAGGCAGTTTCTTGTTATTTTTATTCAAAATACCCTCCTGAAGGTAAGTTAAATGCTCCATAGTCCCACATCTAAAATTAAATTTTAGGAAAAGGTCTTTTAAAAATGGTGTATTGTGTTAAGTCATACCTGCTAAATGTTATTCCTGGCACGCTGCATCACCACAAGTAACAGAATTAATTTCTCTTTTACAGAAATTAGTAATTAAATAAACATAATATAAATACTTGCAACTAACTTCTCCCTGTAGTAGCAGAATTTGGATGGGGCTAAAAAGTCTGAGAAAAATTGTTATCATAAAGGAGTTTTGTTTTCAATTGCACCCAAGCTTAGCTTGGACCAGTTCACCCTCCTTAGGAAAACCTAAAAAGTTGGAATGATGGTGGTGTTTCTTGTGCAAGGAATCCATTACAAAATCGTGCTAGACAGGAAATGGGAGAACAGCTTCCTTATGGTAAAGGAAAGTAGGCTACCCAAATGACCCCAAGCAAGCCAGAAAAGACCTGTCCTGCTCTCAGACCCAGATTTGCTCCAAGATTAGCTTCAAGACTTTTGGAAACGAGGCTGAGTCAGTAGCCACTGCACCAATGGGCAACTTGTTCATAAAAATACTTTCCGCACATGTACGTAGGGAGAACTGTCCACCACCAGTGAAGATCAATTAGAAGATAAGTTTGAATAACATTTGGACAAAAGGGTACTGATACAGTGCTTACACGACCTTGTGGTCCTGTACCTTGCATCTTTAAGATTGCCATTCAGCCATTTCATGGCCCTTAAACTTTCAACTGACTGTGAACCATAGACAGTTTGTCCTTCCTTTGTCAAATACTTCGTGGTTACATTTCAGGTCAGATCTAAGAAAAGATATTAATCGTCTGTCAAATAAAATTGTCATTGTACTCCATCCTTATTCTTTTTCAGTAAAGATCAATTGAAACAATGTAAAAATGTCAACAAAGTGAAATCTTTTAAAAAGAAAGCAAAATGAAAGAACTATAAGTTGTGGTCCATCACACTTTAAAGTAACTTTTAGCTGTGGTTTTGAATTTGGACATATCTAAGCCAATAGGAGTGGTAGTTGTCATTATTTATTGCTTAAATGTGAATCTTTGTCTTCTGTCTAGTATGCCTTATGGAAGGAAAAGAGACATCTGTGCTAAAGTAACCAATATTTCTGGGTGGGGATGTAACCATCTGGGTCAGCCCATGTATCACAAATGCTATGCCAAAGTATAACTACATGAGAAAATAAATATATGTGTTTTTAAAACTGTCTTCTTAAATTACTATATTTTAAAATTCACATTCTGATTTTTGGTACTACATTATGTTCATTCACAAATATATCTTTGTACCAAAATTATGGAACGTAATGCAAGGCTGACGTGTTCTTATTAGCATTTATTACACAAATGCTAAAGTTCTGGACATGTAGAAATCAACAAGAGTGGCTATTACAATTAGAGTGTTGAAACCACTTACACTTCCTACAGAAGGTCAACAGCATTTATTCACTGAAATTTAATAAATTCAGTATCTTTGAAAAAGTTCTGTTAGAATTGCTTTTCAGTTGTTGTTGCCTAATTGCAAGAATCTTGTTCCCACCTCCTTGAATCTAAGTGTGTAATTGTCTTTGTCTCATAGGGTTACCTGCTTGCCATCCACTCCACCAATAAGTCCCTAATCCCTAAATGATGTCAATGCATCATTTCATTCTCCAATAAGCAGCATGTACATGACTGTACTTCAAGATCTATCAGAAAGTCAGCAACCCTTTTTTGTAGCTCGTCTCTTCCAACAGTCTTTTTCCAACACTGCCTACAGTGGCTTATATTCAGTCTGAGGAACAATGAGGGAGGAAAGCTCTCAGGACATTTAAGCACATTACCCAACCCAGACTGAGTTTTCTTGTAGCACTATCATACATCATCATGTATCACAAAGGGCACTTGAGTTTGCCTCCAAAAAGTATTTTCTTCTGTCTCAAAGGCCTTTAAGTCTCGTGGATTAGTGTCTGTTCCATGATGCTGTTAAAATATCAGCTGCTATCCAGTACTTCTTACTACTGTGACCTTATTTTTCCCTCTCATTTCATTATTTTATGACATAGTTTGCAAAGGTAGAGAATTAGCCATTCATTCATGAAAATAAGTGCCAACAATCTACCCCATGGCTGCCTTGGAAATGAAGAGTAACAGCAAAGAAATGCTCTGAAGAGGTCTAAGCAAGGATAACATGTTGCCTTGTGTGTGCTGTGAGGAGAAAAGACAGTGGAATACGGTAGTAACTGAATGGCATGGATATTTAACCTGCCTATTTTAAAAGCCCTGACTGAAGATCTTTCCTCAGCTCCAAAGATACTCTGTAATAGTGGCAGGAGATCTAATTAGCTGCCAAATAATACTAAGCTAGTGAAAATCTGTCTGCCTTTTGATGGCCCAAGCTATACCTTGAGTTCTTCCTTCTCCTGAAATCGGAACCAACATATTTTTGTACAAGTATATGCTTCAGTGAATTTCTGCTTGCTGCAACTGAGTCCCTCATCTAAGAAGGAGACAGCCTGGCTATGGCAACCACACTCTGGTTGAGTTTGTGATCTCAAGGAGTATGGGCCTGAGAAAGATCAGGGTCAGAAACCTGACCTTCAAGGGAGTGAACCTCCAACTGTTCAAGGAATTGTTGCATGAGATCCCCTGGGAAACTGCCCTTAGGGACCATAGGAACAGAAAAGAGCTGGCAGCACTTTAAGGTTGTGGATGCCCATTTCTGGAGGTATTCAAGGCCAGGCTGGATGGGGCCCTGGTGAATCTGATCTAATGCCTGATTCAGTGGGTGGCAACCCTACCGGCAGTTGGAAGTTGGAAGGCTGGAACTAGATGATCTTTAAGGTCCTTTCCAACCTAAGTCATTCTATGACTTTATAGTTTACTACTTGAAATGAGCAGCAAAGAGCTTTTCCATCATGCTTCTTGAGGGGAGAAAAAAAAAAAAAAAAAAAAAAAAAAAAAAAGTATTTATTAAAATGGCTTAGATCCAAAACTAGGCGCAAAATAAATATTCATATCATCATTATTGCTTGGTTTTGACTGCTGTTCTCAGGAGGCCGTAACAACCTAACTATGAGGAACCTGGCACAGGCTTTTCATTGACAGAACTGCATGTTTGTTCTGTTTTATGCTGTCAGTGATGTATAATCACTGCTGCTGCTTGATTTGTACTGCCTATGGCACTAGGGAAAATTAAAATTAGCATAAATTATAACATTTAACCTTTCAGTACTAGCACAAAATGATATATAGGCAAATAACAGAGTAAAAGAATCATTCCAACACTGCACCTTCTGATGAACAAAAATGGATGCAACATAAAGAGCTTGTGACAATGTTAATTAATATTACAGCACCTTAATGGACACTTCTCAATTTAAAGTTTTAAAAATTGAAACTAAGGTTATTAATCAGGTAAAATCCAACAGAGGAAAGTGTTATCTGTCTGCCTTCTGCCACATGGAGCTATTGCCATGAATCCGCTGTCGGTGTGGTGTTGCCCTCCATTTAGCTACATATCAGGAGGCAGCAGCTTCAAAGGGCTGAAGAAATAATTTTCTTCTGTCTGAAAAGGACAGAAGAAAGACTGTCCTTTTCTAATGCTCTTTGGTCCTCATATTTAAAGCAAATGTTGGGACAGAGTTGGCCTTAATTAAAAATAAATGTGTTTCACTGATGCTTCCTGAGCCACACTGAAAAGTTTGGCTAACATGGTTGCACTCTGTTGTCAGGAAAACACCTAGCTTTTGAATGAAGCTGTTGCTGTTTATATATTTCACATTACCGTTCTCTTTTCTTTTTAAATTCAACCTCTACCACTGAAAAAACACTTTCTTATACCAACTATTACTTTTAAATAAAGGGGAAGAATAATGCAATTTAACCCCCTCAGTTTTGAACGAGTGAAAATGTGATTGAAAGATGAATATAAATAAATATAAAATGTGTCTATATCTCTACGTAGTTTTATTCTTTTTGTGAATGTATACAGCAGTTAAAATATACAGCAAGCTATCTAATCCCATTTATTTCTGGAACCTATAAAGGATAGCCATAAACCTAGAAAGAGACAGACAGATATATGGATACACAGACAGGATAACATTTTCAAGGTTTCTGGTGAGAGAATCCTTGCAACAGATGTATTTTTTAATTTAGGATTTTCACTACAAGCTTAGATCATTCATAATTATACCCTCAGACAAGGAGGGGGTATAAATAAACTTTAATGGAAAGGAAACAGTCTGTAGAATAAGCATTTTCTTTGAATCTTAACAACCCTTTGAATTTATTAAAAAAAAAAAAAAAAAAAAAAAAAAAAAAAAGCTGTCCTTGGGGGATCGGTAAAAACAATTTAAAACACAGCAATCTTTCCTACTTTTTTCTTTGTCTGAGCAGATAGCTGCTGGTCAGCAAAGACTGAATTTGAAAAATACTAATTTGGCAGGCTGATTTTGGCCCTCAAAACTAAAACAAGTGACCAGAGCAGAAATTACAACAGCAGAGGGAGGCAGAAAATCAGACTGCTGAGATCTGGTGCTCCTGCTGAAGAGCTGAAAAATTACACAGAAACTTTAAAAAAAAAAGGAGCACTTGAAAAATAGCTCGAAGACTGCAATCATAGGACCTTACTGTTCCAGGCTCTGGTCATATACAGGCACTGGGACTTCCTTTAAGCTGTAAGGATAACAGCTTTAAGCCTCAACAGAGGGAAAAGGGGTGCCTGGATTCAGGCCTTTTTGCTTGGGGCTCTGATAATCCAGAGACAAAAGTCGATAGTGAATTCCAGAGCAGCAGCTGTGATGTTTCCATCTGGGGACCAGAAAACATCTGAATGAATGAGAGAAATGATCTAACAATCAATAACTTTTTTCAAGGCATCACAAGAAGCCTTTGAACAATATCACAAGGAGGAAAAAAAAAAAAAAAAAGGGAGAAAAGCTGTTCTAATGGAGGGGAAAATGAACCCACAAACAAGACCAAATTGACATACAGTATAGCACTATATTCACAAGAGTAAAAAGAAGAGTCTGGGAACTGAGAGTTTCAGTCCAGAAAAGAACATAATTTCAACTGGTCTTAGCCAGCTTGCCAGTGGAGAAATTCCACCGATTGTGAAGAGGAAGAATTAATAGCAATGATTAGATCTTCCAAAGTTGAGCCTCACAGTTCAATAGACCAAAAATTCATTCTGTCATGCAGGAGACTGCACCTTGATCAAGGAGAAAGGTAAGATGAAAGATCACTGTCTGAGGGGTAAGGGAGAAGGGCTAAGAAAGAAAACGTCAGTAATAAACCCTAGGTCCTGCTTCTTATTCCCTGTAGTCCTTACTGGGAAAGCAGTTTCCAGATTAACCTGGTGAAGTTTTATGTGCTACACCTCCAAATGCAGTGCGTGGAAAGCAGGCATTGGTGAGCTCAGAGACCCATTCTTGTCATCTAAGACCTTTGCTCATAGAGAAGGTGTGAGTTGATAAAGCAGACAAAGAGGGGAAAAAAAAAAAAAAAAGAAAAAAAAAAATCTATTTCAGACCAAAGAAGGCTCAACAGTGCAGCAGCCAGTCATAGGAACAGAAATCAGCTCAAGGTTGAACAGAGTTCTTTTATAACTTACAAATGGCTGAAACGATTTGTAGGATTTAAGAATTTGCTGGTCCTGGTTAGAGTCCAGAAAGTCAGGAAACAATAAGGAAAATAGTTTTTAGATGTACTCCTGGGTAAAATAGTTTCCAGGGAGCTTTTTGATATGTTGCCTAGAGAAAATCAAGCACAGAGGAGCAATGCAATTGCTAAGTATGCATCTCACCGCTAAGGTGATATATTAAATGGAGGTGTTGTGGTGGAGTAAACAGGACCTGTAGCATTTCTATTCAGTGTCACCACCTCACTGTTTCATGAGAACATCACAAAATAGCTGCCAAGCCTTCCGATTGGCAAGATTACTGATGAAATGGGCCTTGGTTTCATGGAGCAAAAACCAGCAGGCATTAAAAAACCTCAACACAAAATTATTTGCTTAATCTCAAAAATTCTTGCTATATCTAAAAATTGTATGGTAGAATTATTAATAAATTATCTTGGATGTCTAGACAGGATTTTTTTGTTTTTGTTTTTGTTTTTTTTATATAAGTGTCATGCTCTTGTAAGGAGAAATGCATGCTCTGATTATCTTTATGCCATGTTGCTCTAATATTTTATTTAAATGTAGAACATATATAATATCCGGTCTTACTATGGCACGGAAAAATCTCAAAAGCAAGTGAAATTGTGTTCTGCCAGAGTTTGCAGAGAATGTGAGGAATGCTTCTTCATTTTATTCATCTGGAGTCCAGGGAGCCCTACTCTTCCTTCACTGGGAAAGTGCATATCTCCAGGGCACTCCAGATTTGCTGCAGCCCTCAGTCTCCAACACACTGGCCAGAATTCATTGTATCCAGCGAAGCGATAATTACATTATGGTGTATAATGACCTCTTTATTATTTTGCAGAAGTGTAAAAAATAGGAACAAGGACTTGGAGAAGTGAGAAAGTCAGCTCGCAGCAGGTGGGTGCTGGCAGAAGGGACGGGCTGATGTGCCAAGCCCCGGGCAAACATGGGTTCATGGGGTGATGGCATGCAGGGAGCTTCTGCATAGGGTAGTGGGAGTTACAGCCCAAAAACCAGAACTATTCTGCTTAATAAGCACACTGGAAAATACTTCCTTGAAACAGTTGAAAATAATAGTCCTCATATTTTATGTCAATTGGTAATTTCAAAGATAAGCTACAGCTCTCTGTGTATTTTTATGAGGGTAGGGAGCAGAGAATGAAAGATTTTAGAGCACCAGAAGATGAGTATTACTACAGGATGCAAAAGTTGTGCTGTAGAGTTTAAGCACTGATACAGTGAAGTTTGGTCTCTATGCTGCAAAGTATGTAGGCACTAATTACTTCATGACATTTCTCATACAAACGTGACCCCAGAATACTTTATCACATTAATAATTTTAAAAGGCAGAGACATATGAAACATCATCAAGTCAACAAAGCTTAAATAGATTCATGAATCACCTGAACTTGAAAACCTCACAAGTCCTCCCTGCTATAAAATGAGAACTTAATAATATCAGTTTTTAAAAGGTAGGCAATTAAGAAATGCTGAATTTTATTGCATTGGATTCTGCAATCTTTGTAGAATGGATCCAATATTGGATTTAGAAATTATGTCTCACAACTAAAGATATAATTCACATGTTTAAGGCTCCTTAGATGTTTAATCAATAACACTCTGAGTAGATGTGTTTTTAGAATCTATGAGCCATTAACCCTCAAAAGCTGTAAGTTTGTAGCAGGAATGTTTCTGTCTTCGTGTGGAAACTCATCGATGCCTATTGACATCTCTCTCTTTAATTGCAATTTAAATCATGGTGTATTTCATTAGATCTCAAAATGGATTACAATGCTCCATTAATTTTGTAGTTATATATGGTAAAGACCTAGTAGTGACTCTATGGGTCATATATGGGCCTCAGTTTGTGAAGGGAGCTCCTATTGACATCAGTGTGAGATCTGCACGTGGACTGAAGGCATGACACGGCCCATTATTCTCAATTTTCCATAGCACAGTCTCTGAGAGAACACATCACAATAGAAATTGCTTATCTGGAATGCACCAATATGTATGTTCCAGGCTTATTTCAAGACTGCTGAAATTCAAACATTCTCTGCACTCACACAGTGACAATTTTCCTAAATGTCATTGTCTCCTTGTTCATTCTTTTCACATATAATGTATACAACCAACCTCTCCAAAAAGAGCTGATGAAAAGATATGAATGTCATTTGTATTACTAGAAGACGAAATCAACAAAAGATCTTAGCTAACTTCAACTGGGAGTTCTGTCACTGCTTTCAGATACAGACAAATTATTTGACAGATATTTACTGGTATTCTATTTCCCAATGCTGAGGAAATAAAAAAAAAATACCTTAAAAGTCTTAGTTAAACTTCAGCCAGAAATAGACTAGCAAATAGAGGAATTTTTGGGTGCATATGTTAAAGAGAATTAGAGCACAAGGGTATGGAAAGAAGCATAGTATAGCTAGGAACAACGGTGTAAGATATAGTAAACAAAAATACAGACAGAGCATCAAGAGGAAAAACGTAACACTGAGACCTCTTAAACTGTGAAAGTAAGGAATAATAGTTGTGATTCTGTCCTCTGTACTGTACATGTGGAGCAACTGTAGAAACAACTGATGTTTAGTGAATGTCCTCTAGCCCTACAGCTTTGTATGTTGTACATCCAGAAATAAGTCCAAGCACTCCAGGCTCACCAAAACCTTAAAGGTACAGAGCCACAGAAATGTTCCTCCCTAAGCTGGACTGCACGCAAGCAGTGGTGACAATAATGCTCAGTGCTGTACTCTTCCTTGACCCCACTGCCTACTTGTGGTGCACAAAAACTTACATTCAAAGCAGACTATACAGAATCTTAACAGAATGACCTGGGGCTCTCCCTTGCTCAGAGCTCTCCACACCTTTGGCATCTCTCAATGCTCTGGCATTGTAGCTTTTAGCTCCCTGCAGCACTGCCCAACACAGCTTCCTCTCTGCCTATTCCCAGGACCACTCCCAAGCTCATCTTTTTTGCAGAAGTCCAAAGACTCTCAAAATGCACAAATCAAGGTACTTGGCATGAAAAGTACTGATCTTGTGCTTGTTTGATTGCACTGTTGGAAAACCAAGAGTGGAATAAAGACATAGAAAACTGAGGAGCCATAGAAGTGTCTTTAGTATCTTTAGGGAAAAATCAGTAAAATTGTTCATATTTTAGTCAGCATATTCATCAGGATCAAAGACATCTTTGACCTTCCTACTCTCTTCAGAAAAGCATTTAAACTAAGACCTTCCAGTAGATATTCTTCAGAAAGGAAAAGTTGCTCCTCTGATCTCAGTATGGATCTGAGAATAGGAAAGCAAATCCCCGAACCACTTCCAAGTTCTCTTGGACATCATTGCCCACACCACCCTGAGCCCCATTTTCTCTGATTACACCAAATCATTATACTGATATTCATCATCACCCTGAAGGCCAATGAAACCTGCAAGTAAAGCTAAAGTAACTCTGACTCCCAAAAAACTTTTGGAAGTTCTACTGTAATTCTCTCTTAAACTTGAAGATGGGTTCATCAGGAATTGGGAAAGACTTTGCTTAGGTAAAATGTACATATTTTAAGAACTACATGGAAAGAAAGTAAAATAGACCACAACAGCTCCAAGTTATTGCCCATGCATCCAATCTGTGTCTTTCAAGCTCAATACAGACAAGAACTTCACTTTTGAGTTGTTAGTCATGTCATTTGGATCAAAGAAATTGCCTAGCCCTATTTCTGGCTCAGTAAGTTGCTGCAAAGGTTATTATGAATACACTTGGTAGACTAAGTGTTCTTGTGCTAGGTGTTCCCATATCTTGAATATTACAAGAAAAAAAAACTATTAGAAATAAACAACCAACACCAGAAGCAGATATCTTTGAATAGCATTCTGACTCATGCAAGAATTTTTTCAGTTACCAACTCCACTGTCATCATTAACTCCATCTGTAAAATGGAGGTTTTGAAGATAGGCTTAAGAAGAGTATATCAGAGGTTGAAACAGTCATTCCACCTATTTAAATCCACATAGTCTCATGCAATCCATTTTTACAGAGCACATGCTGAGTACTGAATATGAACCAACAGATACAAAGTGATGAGTAAGACAGGAAATGCAGAGAAACCTGATATTGCAATAAAGGGAGAATTGAAGCTATCAGTTTACTCTCCTTGTGTAGCAAGAGTGAGGACAATGCTGAACATTAAATGCTTGATACACTTCCTTATTAAGGATTGGACTTAAACGCCAACAAATCTCCACTGAAACTTCAGCCCTGTTTCTCATGTGGCAAAGAAGGCAGGAAGTATTGAAAGATGATTCTTGTTACTGCCAAGAGCCCCTCTCACCCTCACCTTCCTCCAAGCCCCATTGTCCCTGCTTGTTCTCTGTGCTGGAGCCTGGAAACGGTGCTCCCTTCTCAGCACAAACTGCTGGCAGAGCTGGCTGGGAGGAGCACGCTGCTGAGCTGTAGGACTAGCAGATGAGTGGAGCCTCTGAAGAAGACCTCAGTTCTCTTTCTGCTCAGGTTAGTGGCAAATTTCTTTACAAATGATGGCTGGCAGCAAGAACTTTAAGTTGTTTTAGTATGGCACACTGGCTGTCTTTCAGCTGCTGTACTGATGGTTATAAGGTAAAAGTCTTTTCCTTTCTGGAGTGCCTTTATTTAAAGTGCAGATTCTGCCTTTGTGTTAAAACAACATCATTTCAGAGCACACAATACACCTGGGAGCACCAGAGTCCGCCTCTAACTTAAGGCAGAGGTGAGCTTTGTACAAAGTCCAACCTAACAAACTAGTAGGCAGAAAAGGGCCACAAGAGAGTCTGCCGAGTCTGCAGTAAATGTGTTGGTTCACACAGCCCCAAGCTTCCTCCTCCCCTAGTAAAGGGACCAACCCAGGAAACTGGCAAAGAAGGGTCCTGATTCTGGAGATGTTCTGCGTATTTGCAGTGAGAACTGGAGAAGCAAGTAGGTAAAGGAAACTGCAAAATCTCCACTTTTACATTAATATTAGCATTTCATATGATGTAGCTGTGGCACATGAGATAGCATAATCGTAGAGAAACAAACTGTCAGGTTAATTTCAGTTTGTTTTTTTCACAGCCTGTGCAAACATATATGAGCATAAATCACATAGTGGATGGAATCAGAAGAGCAGAACCTTTCAGATGATAAAAGCTTGCACAGACTAAGTTTGCATTTTGTCATGTATTTTTTAATTATGTGGAATTATTTATAGTGTTTCTTTTTCAGGAACAAAGTTTCTTCTGATTTTTTTTTCTTTAATGCTGTTTTCAAAAGTCAGTCAATAAATACTCTTTATTGACTGTGAAACAATAAGGTAGTTAGTACTTCTGATACACACAATTAACATAAAAGGACAATCTGTGAAATGTACAAAGTAAATGCATCATGAGTGAGCACTGTCATCAGTAGTCTGGCTTTTCTATACAGAAAAAATTGTTTGGGGAAGTTGGTCAAACAGCTATTGCTATTACATACACACACTGCTGATTTTTAGTGTTTTTTATAAAGATCAGTAATGATATTCTATTAGAGTGATGAGACCAGAATTAATTTAAATAACTCTGTGCCTGATTCATGAAAAACAACCCAAAAAATGCCTCCACAGTCAGGGGCCATTATTTCTGTAATTTTTCTATGGAAAAGTCATGGTCTGCATTCAACTTCCAGTTCAAAAAGAAAAGTTTCCAATTTATACAGATGGGGTTTTATCGTTGCAATCAGTTCCAGAGGAATGACTTAACTACTAAAAGGAAAACCCCCTCCATTGTCTAGTTCAGAAATACACCAACCCCTCACCAAAATTCAAACAGACTTTCCTTCCAGAAGTTATTTAACTATCCCCCACTGCAACTGCAGGCAGAAAGAAGAGTAAAATGGACACACAAAAGAAAACTTTTTCATAGGGCGTATTAAACGGCCCTTTGTTTTTCAGACATCAGCGTCATTTCCATTCTTGATTAAACACAAATGCTAAAAAGCTTTTGAAAACGTGAATCTAACTAAAGGTAGGAATGGATACAAGACACAGATATGCACTGTGCTCCTGTAATGTTCAGAAGTGTTTTCTGTTCAACAGCCCATATTTACATGCTTCCTCACAGCAGATTTCTAAGCAAACTCTACCCGTGCTGTAAATAATGCTTTCATTCTACTCTTATGCTCACGCATGTTTTTGCTGTCGTGAAAAAAAAGGCTGTGTACCTTGGAGAGATATCCCAGGCAGCTGAGACAAATCGCGTGCCTAGCACAACTTTATGAAAGAGCATCGGTTAGAGGAGGCACGCGAGAGAGACTCTGCCCTAACAAAATCAGATGAGTATTGCCTGCTGCTTAGGCTATTTCTGGGAAGGCCACACCATATATTTCAAATCAGGCAAAATATTTACCACATTATTTTTACATTTTCTTCTATGATTTTTATTAAAGCTAATACTTGTTCAGCACAGAACCAACTCAAACCACCTACCACAGGGACGGTACCCATATTTCTGATGGAGCGTAGTTTGCTTTCTATACTCACAAGGAATATTTTTAACTGGTGGAAGAAAAACGAGAAAAAAAATCTCTTCCCAATTTGTTTATCGTGTGCTTTCGACAGCACGTTCTGTGTGGCCAGTATTAGATTGCCTTTGCAGTTTCCCTTGCTTGGCACATATATATTTCCCAGGCCCAGAGAATAGCATTTTTTAAGATAGATGTATTTAACAAAAAACAAACAACAAACAAAAAAACCCACAAAACCCGGCCAAAAGATGCAGCACTGGGGCACCTCACTGAGCTGCTTTTAAGCCCCTCTTGAAAGCAAGTGCACTGTAGATTGGTAGAGTCGACAAACTTTTAGCAGACTAAATAACAATCCGCAAACCATTCTTTTCCACCTTTTTTGAGATAATTTCTTCCTACTCCACAAATTAAACTCCCATGGGGAAAGTGCTTCTCTCAGAGGAGGCTCCAGGTGTAAACTGCTGCCTGAAAACAGAACCTCCTCCCTGTCTTACTGTTCCATAGCTCAGGATCCCAGCTAGCAGACAGGAAAGCTAGAAAAATCCCTCACACATATTTTTCTTTCTTTCTTTCTTTCTTTCTTTCTTTCTTCCTTTCTTTCTTTCTTCCTTTCTTCCTTTCTTCCTTTCTTCCTTTCTTCCTTTTTTTTAATGGATTTTAATCATTTCTTTTGCCTTTTTTTTTTTTTTTTTCCTGCCAGAAAATACATTTCTTTCTAAATGCTGCACTCAAACAAGACAAGTGAAAAAAGAAAAGATCCTGATTAGAATATGGGTAGCAGGATCAGGCCCACTGATCTTTGCTTATTTTCTGCTAAGCTTGCACTGTAACAAAAAATTATTTAAAACTCCCAGGGCCTATTTTCTGGTATATATACTACAGTTTGCTACAGCTATAAATCCTTCTATTTTAAAGAATTTAATCCCAAGTGTCCATCAGAGCATCCAGGCCCAAGGTGAACTCTTTCTGACTTTTTCGTTTGTAATTTTAATACTAGCTTTGCTTCCTAAATAATTTCTTTAAGATCTTCAGGCAGTTTTATAGTTCACTATTCATTTTAAATGTATTTTCTGATTTTTAGGTTTCCATCTAATACTTGTTTCTGCTTTCCTCAATAATTTTAAAACATAACTTCAAAAATAAAATAATGCACTTTCTGCTAAGAAACCCTTTGCCGTAATACAAATACAGTGATTTAAGCACTCTTCTGGGGTTTTGTAGATGTTAATGTTCCTGGTCTCAAATTTTAGCATCATTCTTTAAAATGAAGGAAAAAATCAACTTGCAATTTAGACAGTTACCAAATTACCAAAACTAGTGCAGCAACTCTTAATGAGTGAAACCATTAACAATTTTCTGACTGCAGCCCCTGTTCAAATACCTTGGACACCTTGTTAGCACAGAATGAGGTGTTCAATCAAGAGACTGGGAATTGGAAGTACCAAGGCACAGTTTTGAGTGGTGATTACAAGGGCATGAGTGTGAGTGCCAAAGTAACAGTCTTCTACACTGCAGGAAGCTGAGAAACCTTCAAGTCTACATTTGTAAATCAGCCTGGATGATTACAGCAGTCACAAGCAAAGAACATATGAAACAATTATTTGCACCATTCTTTCACTCTTTTAATTTGCTCTTAAAATGAACACAGTGATACTGAGAGCCATTGGTGCTTTATTCTTGAAAACGCTGTGTGATTTCGTAGCTTTCTAAGCAGCACATTAAATTGCTTAAAAGTAGAAAGATAATAAAGAAATATTGTTTTTGGATTGTTCAGCTCCTTTCATGTCAATAATCTAAGCTTACATTAACGTTTGGATATGTCTGTGAATTTACTTTAAAAGTATTTGGTTGATGTGCTGAAACAGAATGAATTTCAACTTTCTACCTCTCCTAAATTGCTTCAAAAAGGCAATTTGCCTTTTTTAAGTGAGTAAATTGTAAAAGTATTTTTGTTACATTAAAATCCTGTTGTAAATTTAGGGCCATGTCCTTTCTATTAAAGCAAGAGAATATCATTCCTTGATGCTAATTTTACTGCTTTAATTTTATGAAACAAGTCCTTTATAATACAGTTTCCGTATATTTCACCCATTTTTTCCCTGAATCCATAAACTCCATTCCATATTAAAATACTCCTGAACTCATATTTCAGACAAAAAAAAAAAAACCAAAAAAAAAACCAACTTGCTGTTAGATGCTAATTTCATATTAAAGATAAGGAATTATTAACTAAGGAAGTGATGAGAAATGGCAAAAAAAATTAAATTATTAGTACTAAGAGACTAAAAAAAAGATAATCTGTTTCATGAAATTTAGAATATTCTGCTCCTTTCCTGTACTACTTGGATATGTAAGATATATATAGTTCTAATATTTCACGGCTTCTGATTTGAAGAAATAAATTATCATTGTAAAATATTATAAATCACTGGATTTAATTTAAGAAAAATATAACGTTTATAGAGTAGGTTCTTTTGGACAGCTCATTTTATGCCTTTTATAGGAATAAGCTAAGAGTATTACAAGGTTAATTATCATCTCAGCTGTATCAATTGCTAATATAAATAGCAAATACAAATTATTTTCCCTTCTTTTTGATCATCAAGAAATATAATGCAAGAACTTCTCACACAGGACCGTTCCATCTGTTACTGTGGGACCATAAAGCACTTATTTCAAATTCATCTGCTTCTATAACAATTATTTGCTTACAGAATTCTGTGTGAGCCTTGCAAAAAGCAGTTGGCTGCTCAAGTGGGAATGTAGCATTTTGCCTTACAGGTCCTGAAATATTGTCATGCATCACTCCTCGGCTTTGCTACTGCTTTCTGGAAACTACCCAGAATATGTCTCCAATCACTAAAAGAAAAAGATAGTTCTGGTTCTGTATCTCATATTTAAATAGTAAAAAGAAAAGGAAAAAAAAAAAAAAGCCAATCTCCTGGCTGTGATATGCTTTGCTGTTAATGACATACCATGGATCTAAATTATCCTGAAGGGAATTCCAAAGCACAGCATCCTCGCTTTATTTTGGGCTTGTTTCTACAAGGTAACTTTAAAACAGGTATTATCACAATTCTTGTACCTAAGGATGCCGGAGCTAGCAGGAACACAGTAAAGTTAAATATAACTTAAAAATATACCAGAATATCTCCCTTTCCCCAGCTCCTTGCCTCAGATATACCCGCAGCAGCTGACAACAACCGCGACTGAAATCACCAGGCTCCCTCCGCAAGTTGTTCTCTGGTTTCAATAACGGGAGGCTTCTCAGATGCAGAGGGCGCTGTTGCTCATCTATTTTGCAAGCATTTCCTGATGGCAGGCTAAAAACATTGATCTAATAGTTTAATGTTTATATTTTCAAGCTTTCCATGAAACGCCAGTGGAATTGCTGACATATAGATGCTACCTTCCGCGCTATGCAATGAGTTTCCTGAAATAAATCCTTTCTGGGACAGACTGGAAGGGAGATGCCAGCTATCGTCACCCAAGTGAAATGTTTTTCACTGTTTCCACTTTACAGTCCATTTACCAAGACTTTATATCCCAGCCACAAGGTTCCTACCATCACACATTTTCATATAAGGACATGTTAGTTGTTTTTATTTTAAAAGCTCACTAGATGTATTTAAGTGTAACTTGCAATGCAAAAATGTGAAAACAATTTGAAACCTACTTTAAGAGCACTGCAGTTCTACTCTGTAACATCCTCTCTCTCTCAAATATTCTCTTTAGTTTAGGACAAATTATTTCAGGTGTTTTATCCACTAAAAAAAGTGTTAACTAATTACACAAGAAAAACAGAGGAGAGGAATATACCATTTACATCTTAAAATGATTTTACATGCAATAAATCCTCTTCACAGCTTTATGCATGCATGTAGTAGCATTGTACCTCCACATGCATAAGTAACAGCTTTAAAGACTGTCAGTTATTTGAACTAAACAACTGTTTCCTAAATTCCTTTGTAATGTGCCACATTTTCTCATGCATTCACATTTTTAATAATTTTCTTTTTTTCTCCCACTGTTAAAATAAAAAATCTATTAAGCCTCACAATAGGGAGGGGGGAGGGAAACGTGGGTAAAATAGAAACAAACTTACAGTTACAGCTGAAATTTTATGTGTAACTTGCATAATTGTACATAAGCAGTTTAGTTGGGTGGGAAAGAATGGGCATCCTGCAGTCGTCGTCTGAAGTCACGAGAGTTCTGCCCTGCAAGAACTACAGGATCGGGCTTGAGACATCTCAGAGCTGCTCCAGCCCAGAGCTTCCTGTGCTACCTAAGCCCCATAGGGTGCATTAAAACCAAAGCAACAGGCTTTGTGCAGCTTTAGCTTTAAATCAGACTCCATAACCTCCACCAACTTAATCACTTATTTACCCAAAATAACTAACTTTACCCCCAAAAATTATTACTTCAAATATGGAACATGAAGAAAAATATTTCAAGATACATCTTTTATTTCTTTTCTCTAATTTTATTGATTTCTGGCTTATACCACAGTCAAATGCATCTGCAGTTTAAAGTGCCTGCAAAGCCTCTATATGGCAAA
Organism: Tympanuchus pallidicinctus; assembly: GCF_026119805.1. Taxonomy (NCBI): domain Eukaryota; kingdom Metazoa; phylum Chordata; class Aves; order Galliformes; family Phasianidae; genus Tympanuchus; species Tympanuchus pallidicinctus. Next base: position 11,309,797 of record NW_026294739.1, on the reverse strand, counting down.
CTTGAGCCTGAAAAAGGAAGCAACTGGTTTAAAATATAAATATTGGGATAAATACATTTCTCATATGTCAGACCTAGTGTGTGGCTCTCCAGCTTTCATAAAACAGCTTAAAACCAACCCAGTTCTTCATAGTGGCAAACAAGCCGTAGTACTGTGCGGCTGGCCAAAATTACCCCTAACGTGGTGTTTGGAATTTGTCTTAACCAAAACTTTGCCTAGTTAAAGCAGCGTCCACGCTCTCATAAAAGTGCCCATTGTTCGTGTCCCTCCTAGAATCAACGCTCATTGAAAAGTTTGCCACCTGATAAAGGCTTTAACACCGCCAAGGGAAAGTTGTGGGTTATGATTGGCAAGTTCTTTGCACCCCAGCTACCCCCAGCCTGGTGGAGCGGGGCTCCGGGTTGCATTTTGGCCCTGTCTTTATGTCAAATCACTGCCATCAAAACAATGGCTCATATTACATGAAAATCTTGTGCAAATGAGCCATAATGGGAGTGAATGACAATCTTGTAAGACCGTGCAGCAGGATTCTCCTTTGATCTGAAATATTGTTAATCTTTCTCAAACATAACACTAAGTATACTTGGCAAATCCTGCATGAGAAAGTCCCTATAGCGCAGCTTTGTGGACAGCCCGCCAGAAGCAAAGTACACATCGCCCGAAAAAGAGGCACAGCCAGAAGTGAAGTACATATCAGCACTTTGCTGTGAGCTCTGCCTTCGCTAGAAAATTATTTACAATTAAAAGACCTCTCTGCCCGTTTCTTCTTCCTGAAAACAACTTGAACAGTATGTTTATTTATTCTTAATAATGGATATTTGCTGCTGGATCACAGCTTCGTTTAATTAAGAAGCTGCAGTATTTAAGTTATTAAAATCTGTGTTTCAAAAAAGGTTTGCTTTTTCAAAACACAGGCCTTATTTATTCATGGCTTAAGAATCAGCCTCACTCTAAATTATAGTTTTAATATGATGTTGCAGGGAGTAAAAAAAAAATTCTAGCAACGCTAAGGCACAATTTTTCATTGGTAACAAAAGCATGATATAGGAGTTTATACTTTCCTAATGATGCTTAAAGCAAAGATCTGGAACGGTATGTCTCAGACAAGGCCATATATCAACTTCAGGATAGTAAAAACCTCTCCTTAGACTATATTACAGCCAACTCACACCTTTTTGTTGTGCAGCCAAATATGCAAGGCGTATGTAGACGAACGCAAACAGAGTAAATCATGTTGATTCAGTGCTAGTAGGAAATATGCCTCTTCAGTTGTGTGCTGCTTTTGAAGTACTGCCTAAAAATCAGTCTTGGGCTTCAAAGAGAGGGGATTATAGCCTTTATCCAGCAATTAATATGGCTGAAACTCAGAATGTCAGCACCTGACGACTATACGGGCTGGACAGTAGCCTAGTAGGGGTCCAGTCCCCCTCAAGAATTGGAATTTATAAAAGAAATCAGTGCATAAATAGACCAAAATATTTGGAAAAGGGGCATAAAATTTTTAACTTCTAACGACCTGTCTATATTTTGATGTGTTGGGGAGAGAGGGAGTTGTGGTGTCCCTTGACCTTTAACCTGTCTTATCCACCTAGATCATTTTAATCTCCCACCAACTGTTAAGCAGAAAAGAGTGCTATTAAAGAGAAAGCTACTCCTTTTGCCTCCTTACATAGATCAGATGACAACCTCTCCAAGTCCCTCCTCTCTGTCAGAGTTCAAGGGTTCAAAAATGGTCAGAATATCAAGCAACAGAAAGCCAGCAGGGCTGCTGCAAAAGGAGTTTAAGCACTTTATATTATGCAAAGTGGCTAAAAAAAAAAGAGAGGATTTTGTTATATTGAAGTTTTACTCCCCAGTTTATTATTTCAAATAGAGGCTCTGATATCAGAAGATTGTAGAGCTTCTAATTTGAAATGGGGGGAAAAAATTATTCTGGTTTGCTCCCCAAACTTACAGTCACCTAATAATGCTTTCCATATTAACTCTTCATATGGAATTCTATGGTTCAGGTCATGCACACATGCAACTATCAGTAGTGTAAATAAAAAGTGCATTTCGCAGTCTAATTCTAGTCATTATTTCATGGAAAATGAAGTAAAATAAGATGAAAATGAAATAAAGAAAAATGCAACATCCACACTTCTTGGTCCAAAACCAACCTCAGATGGCATTTTCACAATGCTACATATAGCACCCTATTCTTCAGAGAGAGACGAAGTTTTTTACTATTTCTCATTTTTAACCATAGACATTTGTTATAGCACGTTTCTTCCCAGAATTTCCACTTGCTTTGAAGAAAATATCCCCTGAGTATCCATTCTTAATGTACTTATGGAAAAGCAACTCTGTATCATGACAAGCTAAACAATACATTTCTTTAATAAAGAATGTCTGATATTAAATGCAGAGTTCTTATTTCAGAATGGTAAAAAATCAGTTTGAGGGAAGGAATATAATTGCTCAACATAATATAAATGAAATGAGTGCAAGCTGAATGTAATTTTTAACAGAGCCTCATTTTCTAAATATACATATAATGTGTTTGTGCGTCTGTGTACAGACACATGATAAACAATAGAATTCAGAAGACTAAATGCCAAAGTCTAATGCTTCTTTAGAAGCATTAGACTTTGGCTTTTGCATTAGGCCCTTTCCATCCTGTGTATCCTAAAATGCTTGACAGTGTTTCCATTGTAGTTAACTGAACACAGTAATGGTGGAAAAGTAACACAATGGCTCATGCTCTGTCTTGGCCTGTTGAGCCTGCCATCGTGTGACAGGGAGTTCTGGTCAGGATGCAGGCTCAGACAGCCGGTTTTTACAAAAGTGATATTGCCTAGACAGGCAGCAGGGATAGGCAAAAGGGATTTTGGATTAACATCTCATCTCATGAAGGACGGCACCTCAAACAGTTCAGCACCTCCCTAGTGTTGCATTGCCAGGTTAGCATTAAGAATCAGCCCAAGTCCTGGTGGGAGACTTAAACTTATGACCTCCTAGCCAAGAGATAAGAACCCTGCTGGTTGAGGTGTACTGTCATTACTGATGTGTGCTTGCATGGGCTGACACCTATGTTGACTACAGTTTGACCTCAAAGTGGAAAATTGATGCCCCCACAGATTTTTAAAGTAACCCATATCTTGTAGAAAAGCTTTGTGGTTTTTTTTTCCGTCTTGAAAGTTACCTCTTCTACCAGACAACTGCAGCTTTCAGCAGAAACCTAATCTCTAAATACTAGTATCATAAACACCTTGAAATAATGTGAATGCCTTTCAGATCTACCTGGATTCACAATATTTAATTGGAAGTCTTTAGCTTAGCTTACAATAACCAAGATAGAGTGGATTTTTATAGTAAATATAGGGGGGAAAGAGGTTGGAAGATAAGTATAGTGTTTGCAATAATTAAATATATAATCACATTTACAAGGGAGTAAAAAAAATTCAGAAAACCTAGTATCGATGTAAGAAAGGATATTTCCCAGACAGTGTAATATCACAGCACATAAAACACATGAAGGGGTAAGAGAAGCATTCAACTTGTATTGTGCGCTATACAAAGCAAAAAATTTCCTTGGGGAATATTTCCATTATATTATAACGTACATAAATTTGATATGGGAGAAATTATCAGTCTTGATTCAGCTTCTACTGCAGTTATTATTACCAGATTAGACAGTTGATGACTGCAAACTTGGACCCAATCACTGAAGAATCATTCCAATTTGACAGTGATGCTAACTACACTTAACAGGTGTTAAAGTCTAAGTATCTGAGGTCCATCTAGATTTGCAAAGTAATGGTGTAAAAAGTGTTGTCTAATTTAGGGCTAACAAACACTGCAGATGTAGACAAACTTTGGGATAAATCTTTAACTGGTAGGCCAGACTGGAGTTCAGATTTCTAATTTATTTTTTATTTGAACTTATAAACGGTGCACATCCCAAGCTGCTAGCACCATTCCAAATTTAATTTAGAAACACAAATCATAGCAGAAAGCAAAACTTAGCCAGACACTAGCAACAACTGTGCCAGATAATCCTTCGACATAAAAGAATATGTATCTCTCAGCAGATATCTCAGGGCAATCAGATGTTCTTAAAAGTATACTGAAAAGATGAACTGGTGATTTGACAGTAGGTAATATCCAGCAATCTTGTTTAATCAGATTTTCGCCCCCAAATCTTGCACAGTCAGCTAGCTTCATGAGCTTCTGATTGCTTCAAAATCAGAAGAGTGAAACAGTAAATTAAAGCTGATCTACAGTTTTAATTCAGGGCCAAACACAGGAAAAAAAATTCCAAAATGAGAACATGCATACAATCTGCAACATCATTTCTATAATACAGATATGAGGTGTTGAACTACAACATCTCCTTTCTATCTGCTCTTTTTCTGTAAAATGCCTTCTCTTCTTTATTAAAATGTCCACTGCTGTGATCCTGTGTTGTTTTTCATTTGTGATTTTTGTTCTGTGTTTTTTGTTGTTTTTTTTTTTTTACCCAGGGAGTTGAGTAGATTGAAAGATGACACATAGCTGTATAAATCTTGTGTTTATTATGCCTTCTATAAAGAACTGCTTGGCTGACCAAAAATAACTTTTATAAGCAAACAAAAAGTTGTGGAAAGGCAGAGTGAGGGAGAGTAAGGGCTTTATGCATCCTGCACAATGTGGTTAGTTTGCAGGCTATGCTGTGGAGCTGAACCTCCTCGGGAAGCCAGCTCAGCCCTGCAATACAGCACTGTAACCATGGACTTTCATTACTGGATTCTTTGCCCTGTGCTCTTACCCAAGAGTAATTCCAGTTACTTCAAAGAATTTTTCCCTAATCAGATAGGTTTAGATCACAGTCAAACAGAAAGCCATCTTCCAGTCAAAACTCAACAAGACTGCCAAAAATATGATATCAGCAATGACTTGAATGGGTGGAAGTCTTTGGAAGTTCAGTTTCTATATATTTATTTTAAATGAACTCACAGATTTACTTGGGGTAGATAAAATTGTATATACAAATCTACAGATCTATATGCTTTGAACAATGAATTATCTGTAGTTTCTAGCTTATTATGGATTTCATGTTGTGTTGGTTTGTTTTTTTGTTTTGTTTTTTAATCTGGAACTCACAGCACAATTTTATTATTATTATTAAAAAGTTATTCAGATCTATCATTCTAGGGATTACTATGTAAAAGCTTCAGCTGTTGGAACTGGTTCCCATTTTCATTTGTAATAAGAGGTAATATTTTTTGCAAACGTACAAAAGTTATCGTTGAAAGTGGAGACCAAGCAAAATATTGAAGTACATCTCTCAGATATTTTATTTACACCAGTGCACATAACTGGAGGCACTTGATTTTAAGAATCGTCCCCTCCCTATCTCTCACCAATGTTTTTTCTTCTGATTTTCCTACTATATCCCAGAACTGTAGGCCTGCACCTGGCACTTTTGGCTTTGGCATATGAACATCTATGTCAAAAATCATTCTGTGACTCTTTTCCGAGATATAACAAGTTGTGGAAGCTGTCTCCATACACTGAGGGATGCATGAGGATCCCTGAAATCCAGCCATCTTCATCATCTTCCATTCCTGAAAGAACACTGCATCCCCTACAGCAGGCTAACAGCAAAGCCTCACATTTCTCTTCAGCCTTCCCTTCCTTCTCTCCAGCTCACCTCACCAACCCAAACCTTCTCATCAAACTCACACATCTGCCTGAATCCATCTAGGGCCTCTTCACTTATTTAGTAGTTCACTTCCACCTGGTACTGTCTCTATCTGCACACCTTTATCTTCCACACTGCTTCTGCCATTACCACTAACTCTATGCTGGAGATCTTTCATGTCAGAGCCAATTGCTATGGTTACAGGCAATCTGCTGTATGTTTCATCTCCAGGAGCTGTAAATGAGGGAGTTTTAACAGCATTTGAGTAAGCGCTGCCTCTTCTTTACATGGGCCACACATTCCCATTCAAATTCATCTATCCACTAGTTGCTGCCCACATCATATATATTACACTAATAAGAAATTCTACCTAGATATACCAAGTGTGAATGAGTTCACTCCTTGTGAGAAACAACAGCTACAGAATTTTATGACGTTTTTCATTTTAATGGCCTAAGCATACTATTTCAGTCACACATCTTTTTGTTCTGTACATGTAAGCTCACATTCTTACTGTGGGATGCTGGAGAAAGAGAGCTGTGAGGAGAAAAAGATTTTATCTTTTTAATCTATCTGTGGTAGTATAAAATATCAGTGAAATTGAATATACACACCCTGCATCTTGAAAATAATTTTTAAAAAGCCCTACAATAAAAATTATCCAGTGTTCATTCCTACTTTATGCCCAAAATACACTGGATTGTTGCTCCTGAAGCGTAACAGAGGTAAGGTTTGTTACAGCTGAGTATCAACTAAGTACATACTCTTAAGCCTGCTACTTATTCTTTCTGCATGTGTAATAAGGATGAGAGAGTGGTGGAGCTCTCAGCTCTGAATCTGAATATATTTGTGCCAGTTCTAGAAGCCAGATAAAACTGAGAATGCTAATATTTTAATATTTTAACTCAAATGTAAATCACAATAGCCAGAAAATAATGTTTTCATCAGTGCTAATGAAAAGCACGTTAAGAACCTGATGGCACGATTCTTCTTCAATTCTGAGTGAAAATCTGACAAAAATAGCTTGCAAGATTTTATTGCAAATGCATCCAGCCACTAGTTCTTCTATAATTCTCTCTAAAAACAGAGCCCCAGACCTTTTACAAACCTCAGAAGGATCAGGACTCTGATCCTTCAAACTTTCAGCTCAACACAGGTATCCACAATGTTAAATCCTAATCCTTGGGGCTGGAGGAAACTGTAAGTCACCACTGCCATACCTACCCCCTCAAATTAATCCAGGCAAGTTTCATGGCCTATTTTATACAGAATGGTCTCTTCCAGCTTTGTAACCTGTGACTCCACCAAATCCGCACAGAGCAACAGTCCATAATCAGGAAAGCAGCCTTATGTAAAGCTTCCTTTCTGCACTGCAAGAATTGCATGAGAACGACGGGGACACGAACAAAAAGCACAGCCTCTGCTTCCTGCCTGGAAGCAGTGGGTCAGCTTTGGCTCCCTTCCATTTCCTATCACCAGAGTCATGCCAAGTCTTCCCAGTGCTCCAGAGCAGGAAAGAGCTGCCACTCCTGGAACCAGGCTCCATACTTGGGCACAGGCTGCTCCCTTTTCTTCTGCTGTCACTTGCAGCCCTCAATTCTTTCTTACTCATAGCTCAGATCAAGTCCGGTGTGAAAATGGAGCAATTGGCTGGAAAACAATTCTTTTCTGTAATCACAGAACTGTATTTAGATTTGGTACAGTGCAAAAATAAAATGAAGTTGAATAAATCTAGACCTGAATTTGGCTTTCTGTCCATAACATCTTACAAAAAGATGGTGACAGCTGAATGAAATCAATATATCCCTTAGGCAAATGACTTTCCCTTCCAAGAATAAATCTTTACAAAAATAAGATTGCACACGGTCTTTTCAGGTCCCTGAAAAATAACATGGTCCACATTTATTTCAATAAACTCTCTCCCAGTTGACAGTGCATCCTTTTAAGTCTCTCCTTTCTTAAAGTTTTAATACTCATCATGCACCTCTATGTTTTCTTTCTGAAATGTTCACTAGAGTGTGTATAAGGAGCACATTTGTAAAGCTAGTGTACATGCTGAAAACTCCCGGGACTGGCCAGAAAGACATCTGCCCTGCACAAGAGCACATCCACTCAGTACATCCAAAGGGATGGTAAGGCGTTGGAACAGGTTGCCCAGAGAAATTGCGGAGGTGTTCAAGGCCAGGTTGGATGGGGCCCCAGGCAGCCTTATCTGGTGGATGGCAACCAGCCTACAGCAGGGGTTGGAACTAGATGGTCTTTAAGGTCTCTTCCAACCCAGGCTGTTCTGTGATTCAAGTGGAAAGTCTGCTCCAGGCTCAGCACTTTATATTGGCCCCCAGGAAACAGCACAGGTCTGGGCACTAGTCTCTGCCCAAGAAGCCAATACTGTTGTTTGTTTTTTTTTTTTTGTCACAAGTTACAGAGGGCAATATTGGTTCTTCCACAACACAAGTTGTAGTTTATCTGAGCACACGTTAATCCCTTTGTCAGCTATAACTCTACATTTGTTACTCAAAGTAGACAAGCTAACACTTTCAGTAGGAATTTACCAACACTGTTTGGATATTTTCAGATTAAAATCTTAGGTTCACCTTTTTTTTTTTTTTTTTAATTTCTGCATATGAATTTATGGATCATTTTGCTCCATTTCCTGCTGTGGTCATCATCAGGTCTTTACCTGATCGTGAGGAAGTAAGCCATGAATGGCAGAAAACTCCATGGCTGTCCTTACCTACAGAATGGGAAACATGAGCTGAACCCTGTGCAAAGTCTGCTTAGCTGTCAAAAGAAAAATTACAAAAGGCCTTTCTTATTTCAGTAAAGTAATATATTTCTGACTTTGCAAAAGTCTTTTACTTAACCACAATTGCATCATATCTGAAATGATTTTATGACCTCAGGCATGCATAGCAGGCCCATCTGTTCTCTCATATCGGCTCCGAGATGGCCACCATTTCAGTCAGTGTTTGAAAATGCCAAAAATTAAACAACTTCCATATTTGTTAATGAGGTTTACCAGAAAAAGGACACCACCAAAAAAAGCAAGAGCAAAAATCATCTCAATTTGGATGTTTCTAAGCCAACATTTTAACTTTCCAAGCATACTCAGCAAATGCATTACAATTGTCACAAAAAAAAAAAAAAAACTGAAAACCAGCTATCAGTGAAAGGAAACGTGGCTGAGAGTTAGGATGTATTCGGTAAACCACAGCTAGCTTTTACACTTGTGATTTTTAACAACAACCCTTTAATTTTGAAATTCACAGTCTCTCCACCATTACAAGACCCTTCAGGGCAATGATCTATCAAGTTCTGACTGTTTCAAACTGTTTGTGCTAGATTCAGCATCTATCACTCCTCAGACTTGCTACACATTTAGCCACAGAGCCAAGAAACAATAATTTTCAATTAAGAAACCTGGAGAAGACTTGGGGACTTGATTTATGGTGCATGACTAATTATCGAATAGCTAGCCTAATGAAAATTAAGCTGCTAGTTACTACAAAGATTTAACTTCATTTTCTCGAGAAGATGCTGATATGACCCAGAATAAAATTTATTGAAGTTTTATTATATATTTTAAAACAGGCAAAACAGCAGAAATGATCTAATTAAATTTTTAACTATGATTTAAATTTTTTTCTTTTTCACATTTTACACTGTAATAGAGATAGCTCATGTAAACTTAGATCTGAATTAAAAGCTTCTTATTGCCTGAAGTTAAAGTGTTTCCTTTTGGATGGTGATGAAAGAGATAAGAATATGAAGAAGGACATGACAGAAATTGCTTTTAAGGCTCAGTGCATTTACAAGCCAAAGATTCAGTTCAGCACAAAGTTGGTGCATAAAAACTGAGTTCAATATCAACAGTATTTTATACGTAAAATTCTGGTTAGAATTCTGTTTCAGAATTTGGTAATCTTCAGAAAATAACTATGCTTATTTAGTTTAACTCTTTGTGTGCTTGGTTCAAGGCCTGAAAGAAAACAGCAGATTTTCTTCTCTCAAGCAGTATTTGCTTTCTACTAGAACTGATCTACTTCAGGGATATAATGGTCCAACAGTGGCTGTGAGCAGCATATGCTCCCTATGAGCAACACCATTAGGAAACCTAATGGGAGAGTGGAGAGTTTACAGTGAGGTCCTAAGAGTGAAGGTAGAGGCCTATTAATTACTATTTTTGCAGTGAAGCATTGGATAGAAATTCATAAAACTATACTTCCATACTTTTTAAATACTATATTATTAAGTGGGAGGAATTAGTGACATTGGAAAGGTCCAGTGCAAACAACTAAGTCAATAGCCACTACATTTTCTAACTGTACATTCACAGTGACTTCTACTGGTCTCCCTGGATCTACAGACAAAGGAAAATAAAACAATAAATTCTCAGTTGCACTCTTTTGCAGAAGTTAAAAACCTCAACTTTTTCATTCCAAGAACAAATCCATTCCTATGCGAGAAACTAACCTTAGTTTGATATGTGCCACCATAAACAATTCATTCTCTATTGCAAGTCCTGTACACAGCACTCATAGGCACTGTTTTGTACACGTAGGGAAGACAATGAGGAAGGAAATATCAAGGTGAAATGATGAAAGCCCTAGATTAGAGCAGCTGGTAACAAGACTGTTTCAGGGTTGTCACCAAAGATACCAGTCACTGAAAGGGAGAAAAAAGGGAAGAAGGAAAAGATAACTTGATTTATTCAGGAAATTGCTTGTTTCTTCAGAAGGCCTTTATGGAGACCATCACTTCATGTTGGAAGAACAGCTGGTAACCAGAAAGGGAGTGGAAAATAAATTAATTTCCTATCTAACTCTTTAAAGATCTGGGTCCTGTTCAAGTAGATGTACAGATACAGACTGTGAGCAAAACTGATATTTTTCCTTCTGCTTTCCAATTGCAATCTGTACCAAAAACAGCTTAAACAAATACTGCACATTTTATTATTTTCCTGGTAAGTTTCAGCTTGGGTAGAAAAACCTCTACCAACCTAAATTTCCTTGGCACTTTTAAAAATCATACTAGCTTACTTGTATACTTACAGAACAAGCTACTTTCATTTAAAATGGAGGACCTTCCTGAGAAAGGCTTGGTGCAATGTATGTCTGTGCAGAGGGGTAAAGACAAGCAATCCCATACAGGCTACTGCTCTATTACTGTGCAGTGACTGCTCTCCAAATTCCCCCTGACCTTGGGTTTTTCTTGCTGAAGCTAACAGTGGCATGATGGTTCTCAAGACAGCCCCAGACACTTAGGTAACAGTCATTTGCACTGGCCTGGGAGGGAGAAACCCCTCCTTTCTTCTTCCAAGGTGTTCTCCCCTGGCCCTCTGAATTATTTCAGCTGGCACTGGGAGAGCATGTTGTCTTTCCTCTCCTAAACCCATTGTGTTGTACTGTTGTGTGCTGTTAAACAGCTGCCACAATTCATCCATGGACTGGCCATACTTCAATAGTGGGCGAAGTGATTCATGCATGTATGGATTGTAAGGTTTGTAAAGCACTTCAGGATCCTTTGACATAAAAGCTGCTACATCACTGTAATTTATTAGCAGAGTGGGTTAAGTCTTAACTACAATACCCTCCGAGGTAATGCAGCTCAGACTATTAGTCTGAAATGGTCTTGAAAAGTTTACACACAAAACTAACTGTATACTGTAAAAGCATTCCTCTGTCTGCAGTCTGGGGCCACTGTCTATCCATAGAAAGACTTCCTTGTCATGGTTGTTTCTTTAAGTTTTATGGCATTTAGAAGCTGGAAATAAACATATGTCCAGTGCCTTCCTTGTGTTGTATGGCAGTACAATACAAGTGGTTGTTGTACTCATTACAGGAATATTATCTGATTGAGAAAGAGGGGGAAGGAGGATCTGTGCAGTCATACATAGTTAAATTTCTGTACAAAAGTGATGAGCATCTCAGATCAAAGCTTTGCTTTGTCTCCTGATATATCACTGTAGATATTTTTTTCTAATCAAGCCTCATGATAAATGCTTACTACAAGTGAACCCACTCCCTGAGGAGAAAAAAAAGAAAAATACAAGAAAAAATAGTGACCAAGAGAAAAAAAAAAAAAGTCTGAACTTTTTTTCAGGTCCAGGACATAGCATCTGTATTTCTAGCCTACCTTTGGAGTGCTAACATAATTGCAACAGTTAGATCAATGGCAGATAAAATAAAGCATCAAATCCAGAAAGAAAATTTTATATATGTATATGCACATACAGTGAAGGTTTTCTGTAACATGTTGGAAAGAAATTTATTGCAGGAAAAGGAAGATGGTCTGTACAGAAAAAAAAGATATATGGTCCTTTATTAAAGAGGCTTTTCAGAAAGAACTTGGAAATTCTGTTCCCCCTTCCTTCCCCTTTTCTTCCCCCCATCACCTCCTCCCCCCCAGTTCTGGCCCTTCTCTATGTTTCTTGCTGCTAATTTTTAACATCTTCTGATTTCAGTAACAGGAAATCTTCCAAGTAGCACTCTAAGACAAGAGGGAGAGCAACAATCATTTAGTTTGACCCACATAATTCAGCAATGGCTACAGTACATGGTGCTGGATTTCATGGAGAGGTGATTATCTGGGCCTTCAGCCTCACTTACTGAAATAGCCTTCCAAGGCAGAGTTTACCATCCTAAGAAGTCTTTGGTCCAGGATGTAAGATCTGGCATCCATTCACGACTATATCCATGCTGTTGTCATTTGTTCCATAATAGGTAAAGAACAGGTTCAAGATGTGCAACCTATATACCAATTCATTACCTGTCTACATGTAGATTGTGAGTTTGAATCAAGAGGAAGTTCACTAATTGATCAAATCTACATGTGGTACAGAACAAGTAAAATGCAGCATAGGGCATTATTATACTTCAAAGTTATCAGTACACTTTTGAAGTCCAGAAAAAAAAAAAAAAACATGGTACAGACTTGAACTCCTTTTTCGTTCCTTCTCCCATTGACATTTTGCTATGGGCATTGAATTCTACTGTAAGACTCAGCATTTCGTGGAGCAACTATACCTGAAGAAGTAGAAACACTGGGTATATTTCTGTTATCTGGGACATACTCTCTGTGTTTCTTCTTTAGAGGAGCAAGACCCAACCCCTGCAAACGGGCACTAACTGAGCAGTTTCTTCCTATTTCTTCAGTCCTTAGAGCAATGCAGATGGCTGGTTGGAGTGGTTTAGGCCCAGGCAACTGTAGGCAAGGCACACACAGCAGGCAGATCACGGTGGAAGACCAGACCATGGGGCCCATGCTGCTGAGCCCAACTCCATCTGACACCAGGGAGAGCCCAGGGCTCTCATGAAAAGAAGGACCTATTGCAAACACTGTGGCAGGCAGCTAAGAAAAACAACCTGTAAGCCAGCTAAATATCAGCAGCAGGGTGTAAAAAAAAAAAAAAAAACACACAAAAAACAAAAACACACCACACACACACCTCTTAACTTGGCACACACCACAAGATTCACCTCAGAACACAAGAAATAGAGCATCTTATTTGTTCTTCAATCCCAGTTGGACCTAGAGGCCAAGTGAGTTAAGCAGCTATGGTTTGATATGATCATTCAGGGTGGATCAGCCTAAAGAAAAACAAGTTCAGCTGTCTGAGATCCTCCCTCAGAGTGCCTCCCATGCCACTGCTAGCAGGAATTGCCTTTCTTCTTGGCTGGCTTAGTTGAGTTGAGGACAGAGTAGGTCTGAAGTTTTGCCCACATTTTCCCTGATTATATTTTGTTAGCTCAGGGGACACTGGGGGGATAATGAGGTGAGATTTGTACTTGCTATTAGTCTGCCTCTATCCATTAATGCTGGACTCCTGCACATGGACAATTGTTCTACCTACCCATTACAAAAACATGAAAACAAAATGAATTCCTTTTTCCCCAAACAGGACATGGCTGCATGAAGGAATAACTATGTTTTGAAGTGAATCTTCATGTCTTGTACAGAAAATCCAGTTAATGTCATCTTTACCTCTTGCAAACACAGAGATCACATTCAAAGAAACTTCACGAGGAGCATAAAAGCAGATGTGCTTTTTTTTTTATGCCAGTTACTACCTTTTAGATCAAAATAGAGCAGAAAATAAATCTCTCTCTTTCCAAGTAAAATAAGCTGTATACTCAAAAAAAAAAAAAAAAAAAAAAAAAAAAAAAAAAAAAAAAAGCATTTTAAGTATGGTTATAAGAACAACGATTTTACTGAAATTGGCTTCACTTTCTAAAATGGTTAAATTTTAAAAAGCACTTGTGATTACTCTCAGTTTTCCCTAGACATTAAATTATTACTATGTGGGCTTAGACCTAGAGCTGTCATGAATTCATGAATTCCAGGTACATTTAAACTAAATAGTTGCTGTTTCATGATATGAACAGCATGTTTTCCCACTCTTCAGACCATAAAATGCAGTTTAAACAGAAAGGCTTTAATGAGCTGAATCAAGACAAAGTCCAAATTTGACACCTAATGTAGATCACTGTGGAACTCTGAGCAGATTCTGCTAGACGAGGTGTTATCAGAGTAATCTTATAGCAGAGCATCCAACAAAGGAAATCAGTAATTTCAAGCATTTTTCTCCTTGCTTGTTGCTGTTTCCCCGTTAGGAGATACCAGATCTCAGACAAAAGCGTTAGTAAGCCCATATAACCTTCACAGGCACTGTTAAAGTCATCCTGGACTGAAGCTCAGGACCATAGAAGACAGAAGTTTATCTTTTTCCTGGGCATATATCCCTATGCCATATAGATGTGACTTTTATCCCATATCTGATTTAAAGCATGAGTTAATTCTAAAAGCTCACATTTTCTCTACAGTTAAAGCAAACGCTGAAAACAAAACAATGAAAACAAAGCAGAAAAAAATATCATATTAGTACAACTATAGAAAGCTGAAGCATCAACAGTCTTCTCACATTTGACTGTGATTTTTTAAAGTGCTAAGTTTCTCTATTAAAAAGACATGGAGATCTAGTTTTACAACATATTTGAAACACAGAAATGTTACATGCTGGGCAATGAAATTGATTTTTTTTTTTTTAAATTCTTGAAAGAGATCTATCCATTTCAGTCAGTTCTGCCATATTTTTAAGTAAAAAAAAAAAAAAAAACCAAAAAACAATAGGAATCTACAAAAATATTTTGGTAAAGTTCGTGAATAACTGCAGGGGTTCTGAAACCAAAAGTAATATTTCTTCCAACCTTCATATGAATAACTCAACTGCCAGCCCTATTCTTATTTTTTCATTTGAGCTAAATAAGAAAGACACAAAATAGTTTATCTGCTCATACAATACTTCATGCTTGTTATAGATCCATTAATATAAGTCAGGCACTTTTTGTGTTAAAAGATTGAAGTGATGGAGTGTCTATGTGTACTTGTAGCTAAATATTTACAAAAGACAGTCTTTGTGCTGAACAAGTTACTCCATCCTTACAAGAAGCTGAGTATATTTCACCAAGGCAGGTGAGCCACAGAAAGACAGGGATAAGAAAAATCAAAGCAACGCACTGATTTTAACCCTGGGACAGCCCCCCAGGAATGCAGCCAGATATCATCGCATGCATATAGCTAGTAAGATAACTCTCCAAAACCCACAAAGATGAACAAGCATTTTTAAGGGGAAAACAAAGAGCAATCCTATACTTGTCAGACAAGAAACAGTCAGTATAGAAACTCCACTGCTGGTTTTAACATAAAGTGACCACGTAATAAAGAACACCTTAGGCCAGCTTCTGCAAATTCACTTTATCTCACGCCTTCAGAAGATAGAACTTTTTCTTTTTTTTTTTTTTTTTTTTAAAGTTGGGTTTTTGTTAGTTGAAATTGCTTCCAATAAATTCATTACAATACCAGGCAAAACATTGTTGAGAACAGCAATAATCACTTGAAGTTTAAAAAAAAAAAAAAAAAACACACAAGAATTAACTCACCAAGTCAGTGATCAGATCTCCAGCAACAGAATACACCCTCCAAAGAAAAGGCCTTCATCCAGAACACAGTTATTTTGGAGGATAGCCCTTAAATTAGCCCAGGGAGAGGTGGACCCAGGGCTCAGCCCTCCCAATCACCTGGGAAGCACAAGTGAATTGCTTGAACCTGTGCTTCCTGGGGCAGCCACCATCTGCTCAATTATCAGTTCCCTTTCAGTCTTGATTACTCAAAATAAAAGCTGGCTTTGTCAACTTTTCTGTTTAAAACTTGTCACCCTGCTGAAAAAAAAAAAAAAAAAAAACAGTTCAACTACACTTGCTAAAGCAACATTAGAAATGTTGCATGTTTGGTATTAGTTTTTCCTTCAAATTTCATTCTGTCACTAATTTCACAGCTGAGGCATTTCTTCAAGACCTCACAATTAGCATATCTTACAGTGGATGAAATCAAGCTTTACAGTTACTAAGAAAATAAATTTAGGTAACGTGATATTATGAAGATATCACAACACCTGAGGTAGGCTGTGAAATGGAAAGCCAAAGGCTAAGTAGCCTTTGCTATGGTTACAGTAATTATATCATACTTTTTGTCATGACATTTCAGATTAGTTTATTGGATGAAAAAATTAAGAGTGGTTAACCTTCACACCCTCTGCTCCAACACCCTCAATCAAACAATGCAGTGTGAATGAAAAAATAAAATGTTTGCTGTGGTTTTCAAACTTCCAGTCTCTAGAAAAACTAATATTAACATGCCATCATTTCTAAAGACTGCACTATGCTGCGTTATGTTTGTTTTTGTCACATCCCACCTTACATTGTGAATCGTCTTTGAGAATTACCTTGATAATTCATTTTCAACAGGTCTGCAAGGGCCAGACCAGAACTTGGCTTTTGCTTTTGAAAATTATATGTGAACATAATACCACATAAACAGTAAAAAATGTAAATACTTTCCATTTGCTGGAATATCCCCAGGTCAACCAAACACTTGCTGTTCTGTGATTAGTGGTCTATTAATAAGCACTGAGAGTGTATCATCTTGCTTTCCCATGGTGATATTATAAGCCTATTAAATGACAAAGAATTTATTATATATAAATGTTGGGGTGGAGTACAAAAGCCTTACAACATAAAGATCTTTTTTGCTTTTTACTTTTGTTTTTTAATGATGGTGCTTTTTCAGTTTTCACTGCAGTTCATCTTCCTCATCTTTAAGCAACTCCTCTAGGAAGTCAGAACAAGCATCCATCGCAGCATAGGACCCTCACTTTAATAAGCTTTTTGAAGACTCATCTGTTGGTCTGCCTATATTGTCCAGTCAGAGAATTCTTTCCAATCAGAAACTGGTGGTAGGGAGAAAAGGAAATCTTCTAAATTCAGTAGCAAGGCCTGAGGTTAATCTTTCCTGGGTTTGCCAAACTGTGTATGCAGCAGGATTGCAGCCAAGCTGAGAGCACTCTGAGTTCATGGTCTACCACAGCCTCATATCAGAGGCTAGGGAGACTGCCTTGATTTGTTTAGTAGAAGAGGCTCCATCCACCCCCTTGCCATGACAGTTTGGTCTGCAGTGCACTACCTCTACAGTATCATAGAAACATAGAACATCCAAAGTTGGAAGAGAGTTGCAAGTATTAGATCCAGCTCCTGGCTTCACAGTAACACCCTCACTGATCTTTTTCTCATCCTGATCCTCTAACCCTCACCAGCCTGATGCCCATCTCCCAAAGCTACTCTATCCAAGCTGTTCTTTCACATACAGGCAGCCCTTTGGCCCAATCTGTTCCTGCCCCTCCCAAAGAGCATTCGTCCATCCATCCACTTCACCTACACAACTCTCCCACCATGTCTCAGGTATTCCAACAGTTCTGAATTTCTGTGACTGGATACACAGATCTGGTTCCTCCAGCTTGATCAGTAACTTCTCTTGCCACCAAATTTTTTACTTGAAAGCACTCTTCAGCTTACCATTTGTGTTATTTTCACAATAAATCACTTAAGGCCTGAGAGTTTTTTGCAGGACGATAGGCAGTGCAGGAGAAGGAGACATCATTCAGACTACGCTTCCTGGTGTCTCTCCAGGAAAGCTCTTTTTATGCAACAAGCAAATATCAAAGCTCCCATCCCAAGAAAACCCTGGCAGAGTGGTGCCTGCAAAACAACCACGCCTCTCTTTGCCTTTTTGGCAAATGTCTGAGGAGTAGTTTTCTCTGTGTCTCTGGGAGGGAAACAAACTAAGCATGCAAATGGAAACCAGAATATGATCACTGCTAATTTATGAAATATGAGTTATTATAAACAATGCACATTTCCCATTAATCTTCTAGAAAATCTGTTTTGTGTTAAGAAAGAGGAGTAATTCATAGTTTCTGGGGTGGCAAGTTTAGGGAATTGAAATATAATTTGAATTCCTGTAGGTTTTATCAGATATAATTTACACAAGTTACTTAGTTAAAGTCACATTTTCTTGTTTTTACTCTCTTATTAGATGACTAAATTATGATGTTTAGTAAATTAACCTTTAATCAGTAAAAGCTGTGTTCAGACACTGTACTACTCTGCCTGGCAAATGCTATTCAGGAAGAAGAGCTTTGTTCTTGTTAGCTGGAGCTTTCCTGTGGAAGGCTGCCTCTTGCACAGCAGTAGCATGCCATTCGTTTTAGGCAAGGAAGTATTCCTCCTTACATAAGCCTGGAAACACCAAAATACAGAACTGTGCTATGAATCCTCGTGACAGAGAAACCTCAAACTCCTGATTTGGAAATCCTGACTTCCATATGTCATATCCTGTTAAAAACAGGCATCTTTTCAGGCTCTCCCTTCTATAATGTGGAAGGTATTTATTATATTTTTCAGAATTAATCCAGCCCACAGCTGGTTTAATGGTGTCATATTCTGCTAATTACACTGTCTTAACATTCAGTGTTCCTGGCTGTGAAATCTACCCAGCCTCAACATCTCCATTTGATGGACTTACTTGATGTTTTGGCTGATGATGCTCAGACCCATCTGTTTGAATGGCATTATGCCCACTCATCAATTGGTTGGACCTTTTCATTACAAGATAGATGTCTATCATTTATGAGTTTATATTAGTTCTCCAGCTACCAATAGTCTCAACAGCCATGTAATGTTTTATAGAAAGCAAAAGATGCACATACTGACACAAAAATATGAAATCTGGTTTTACTAACAACACAGATAATATATCTGAGATATATGCACCTTTACATTATTAATTGTGAACAATTTATCACCTATATTTAACTCCTTTCTTATTTGGAAAAAAAAAAAAAAAAAGTTATGCACCGTCAATATTGTCCCTAGTCTATTCATCACTGAGTTGGCACTATAGATATATATATATACACACACACATGTGCATACATAGAGAGACTGTATGTGTTTGTACATACATATGCACACAACTACCTGGCTTTCATAGTTCAGTCTGTAGGTATTTCATAGAATCATATAATCTTAAGCCTCAAGCCTGGGCATTTATATGTTTTCACTACGTATTTATTGAAATTCAAATTTTCCTGTTTGTGTAGTCATTGAAAGAAGGGAAATCTAAAAAATGAATGTCTGATAATGAGAAATTGGTTACGAGACATCATCGTACTAGGACATATGTGAGAATTCAGGCCTTTAGCTAAAGAATATTTATTCCTGAATGTTACCTCCAGCAAAATCCCTCCTGAATAAGTATTCACAGACAAAAAGAGGGATGAATGTAGTCAAACTACACAGCCACTTGGGAGACTTTAATTCAAGTTTATGAACTTCATTAAAGACAATTTACACCATCTGTGGATCTACTCAGTGTTTTTGCAGAATTCATTTTACTTTATTTAAAACTAGTCTCCGTTTTTCTAAATGGGGGGATCGAAATTTTTTATCAACATCATGTGTTAAGTGCTAGTCAGATATAAATCTTAAGATAAAATGGTGATGTGGAATAAACTAATAAAAGAAAAGCAACCAGACGAGATATTACTGAGGATATTTCGGATGCTCCCACACTATTTTCAGCAATGACATACTTCGAAAGCTTTTAAATAGCTAATTTTCTCTCTTTCTTTGTTACCTGTCAACACAACAGCACCAGGAAAGGAATTTCAGACTCATAGTGTCTATGCTGTATCGCAACACAACAAAATCATTTCAAGCATGTTTGAAGATGGGTGTCCATGCTCAAAGATTTTTGAGTAAATGGAGATGATAAAGGAAGGCTATACAGAAAAACATTAACTATTCAGATAGCTGAACAGTGATGCAATCCTTTCAGGTCTGTCAATAGCACCATGTTAGCATTTTGTTTGCTTAGTATTTTGAGTCTGATGTAACTCCTGATATTCATGGAGAAATCTAGCTTCATAACTCCTACATCACCAGACAGGTCTGCTCTGTAACCAAGCCTCTAGTTTTATCCCTTTCTCTGTCTTCTTCCCTTTTTTCTCCACATGTAACATATTTTAGCCATTCATCACTTCTTTGGGAAGTTTTTTATTAAATGTTCCACACTACATGCTAAAGCCATGGGGTAAAGGCCAGGCAGAGGCACCCAGGCAGGGGTAGCACATTGCTACATGTATTGCCAGGTGCACTCTGCTCACCAGGCAGCCAGCAGTGGTGTCTGTCCTCCTATGGCAAAGTCACACAGGACCCGATCGATGTGCTGTCGGGTACTTGTGATTGCAGCTTGTCAGATACTGTCAGCTGCTATCTCATGCGTGCGTGTGTCATGAGTAATGAACACGCTCGTTTTGCTCTTTCTCCCCCAGTGCAGACATGGGGAGGATGCAGGCTATTGTTTGCTGTTCCTCCCTAGGAGCTATGTCAACATGCACTGAAACGATTTCATGAGTGGTTATAGAATGATTTTCAGCCTGTGGAACTGGGGAATTCTTTGGCCAAGCGTACATTTTGTGGACTACAGACAGGGAATTATCATTCCCTCAGTCAGAAAGTCAGTCTTAAACTGACACAGAATTCCAGTAATGCTGGTTTTGGGGAACAGTCTGTCTAAAAGTGATGACACTGCCTGCTCTGGAAATTCTCCTCTGTGCTGAGATACTACTGAAGAAGGAACACTAATTTCTTGCTTATACTCAATCAGACTTGTTGACATTTAGATGGAGAAAAAAAAAGGCAGCTCCAAATACATTAATGGTGTAGAAAAGAAAGATACAGATTACACAGGCCCTCCATAAAAGCATATCTCGCATGAAATTCTTGTTATTTGATTAATATCTTAAATCAAAAGTCTTACCACATTGCAATCTGGGAATCAAGCCAGCTTAGAAGTAAAGCATGTATTTGCAGTATAACTGCATTCCCAATGAAAGGACCGCATGGCCATCGCTTCAAATTGAATAAAATATTTCTATCAGTGTCCCATTTCCAGGACACAAGGCTTCACCTTTAGAAATAAAACAAACCATATCAGCTTGTAGAAAGAAAGGTTCTCCCTGAGGAAACGAATCGTGGAGTCCCACAGAGCGCTAGTACCAGGAGTAGAATGAGGTTCCTTTGAGATTTCCTATCTGGTGGGGCAAGGAAAGAATTACTTCCATTAACTTTCTACTTTTGTAAAACTTGAGTCACCTTTTCCTCATCATCATTTTGAATAGATGCATGTTAAACTGCCCTACTGACAAAAACGAGTCTGGCCAACTGATCACATGCCTGTGCAAACTGGCCTAATACCCCATTTCTATCTGCTCACCTGCATATCTGCTGCTAGGGCTGGACTTAACAACAGATTTTCCCTGCTGTAGACCAAGAAAAATCTCTACAGCCACAAGCACTCCTGTTTTAGAAAACATTTATTTATATAACAAGCCTCGTGCACTTTGGCATAGATGATGATGATGATGATCTTATTTAAGAATGCTGTAGGAAAATAAATACTGCCTGCTGTCCCTAAATACCCACTCCAGCATCAGGTACCACGCTGGTAGCAACAGTTCTGGGCAGCAAAGGACCCCCATTATATGCCAAGGTTTATGCTAGGAGCTGCTCAAACACAGCAAGATGGTCTTTTCTGTAAAGCACTTACCCTGCTCGTAATCACAGTAAACTTTGAATTTCTTTCATCTTTCCATAGTGGTGTTTTATTCTAGGAGGAATTAGTCTAGGAACTCAGAGCAGAGGACCACAAGGTACATATGAAACATCAAAACCTTATTCTAATTTTAAAATATTTTGTGAATATAGGACTGTGTGTAATGAAAAAAAAGTTTTAAAATAAATATTGGAAAAAGAGAAAATATGTGACATTATAGGAATTTTTTTGCTTATTTAGCATTATATAAAGTATGAAAATTAATGTGACATGTGGATAACTTTTTCTCTTCCGAATGTGCTTTAGAAGTCGTAGATTCTATATGATGTTGCTGTTGCTATAGTAACTCTTTTTTTTTTTTACAGCAGAGCAAATACTCATACAAAACCTTTTGACTTTTTGCAAGAAAATTTGCATTTTCTAAATGTTTTCAAGTTTATTACCTAAAAATAATAGATGTATTGTCTTCCCCATCCCCCAGCTCTCTCAGCTAAATGTAAACAACAAAAAACATGCTTCCTTGACCAAAGACTTATTTTGTCACCTAAAATGAGATCTCAACTCATGGCTACAATTTATGCAATCCAGCAACTTAGAGTAAAATCAAATGAGACTTCCTATGCTAAGTACTGTAGTAGATTTCCCTCTTCTTTCTTCTTCTTCTTTTTTTGTTTTGTTTTGTTTAAAGGTGATTAATTACTCAAATGCAATGTGAACCATTCACTTAATACATGGTGTGTAAGCTCAGTCCTTTTTATCTTCTCTGTTTTGAACACCCAACCGGCCAGTTTTACTCCACTGAACTAATGCAAGACAAAAAAAAAAAAAAAAAAAAATCAATGGCACACACTTTGGATAAATACCTCTACACTGTACATTTGCCAAGAGAGCTTCTAAGATCAGCTCTGTAAATGTCATGATCCTTAATGCTATTGTGGTATAACTGAAGAGCGTTCCTTGAGCCCATTTGGCTAGGCTGACTAGCGCGCTTTGTTTTCCCAGGAGAAGAAAGCAGAGTAGTAAACCATTTTTGCAGAATGTCATTCTCCCACAACAGTTTATGAAAGAAACATCTGTGACAAGAATCTTTAATGCTTTTCTCAAAGCCAGGCTGACAGTAAAAGAGCATTGCTAAAAGTGGCAAATCAATCCCATTCCACTCTTTCTAGAGCAGGACACCTAATTTGCTATGTATCACATGTATTTTCTTCACATGTGCTGAGAGGCTGTGACATTGATGTGGTGGCTGTCGTCCAAGCTTCTGTTGAATAAACACTCTGGCCATATAGCAGGCAAGCTGGCACATTTAGCAATGTCTGCTGTCCGGTGTGAGCTTACTTCACCTCAGGGAAAGGTTTGTTTAAGTTACAGATTGTAATTTGGGGATATAAACAGTATTTTTGAAAGCTCATTTGAAAACACTAAACGATCATATTGAGTGCATTCTGTAGTTTTGCGGTTTGGGTTTTGTTTTTTTTTTTAAACTTGTTTTACTTACCACAGTGTGAAGGGCTTTGTACTACCTGCAAATGTGGGCAGACCAGGCAGAAGGCATAGCAGCAAATAGTTCAGCGATTAAAGTTAATTTCATCACCGGCCTTACACTGATTGTTTTATGAAAATAAGAGGATTTAGAAGAAATCTACCTCACAAAGTGTATCCAGATCATAGAGAACCCTTTTTATATTTAATTGAAACATCTGAAAGCCTTTACTGGCACTGTACAATGAATCAAAGCCTTCATCAGTGGTGTGCTGACGAAATAGAGAACTCTGCTGCGAATCAGAAGGATTTTTTGTAAGTTACTGTTATTTTTGAAAAGATGTAACAGTACTGAAAGGTTTTATTATTCCCAAATTATAGTAAATTGTTAAGTAAACTTCTGATGCCTGTAGCATTTATATTAACCTATTTTGAAGGCTTTAAAGAAGAAAAGAAGATAGAAAGGGGACCATGACTTTTGGCATTGGTCCTACATACTGTACAGCACTCCTCTTTCTTGTTAAGACGTTAAACGTAATGCTTCTCTTGTCACACTTCCCAGCATAAGCACATGGGCCAAGCCATGCAGTTTTTCAGCACTATCAGTTCTCCCACTGAATCCCATGGGAGGCTTGGCTGGGCCAGAGTACAGAGTATAATGAAATGGATCTAGAGAGCAAATCAATAGCTCCAAGGGCCTTCATTGGCAAAGAGATGAATATCCACAACTATAAAAGATGAGTGAGATTAAAGACTGAGATGAGGTGGTTTCCAGTGTATACAGACATGGTGCACAGGAATGGTGAATGAGCTGTACCTCACTCGTTGCTCCAGTGAGAGTTCTAGGACAGAAATGCATAAGCTGAATTTTGCACTTAAAATAAAGGAGCCCTTTAAAGGGTAGCCATAGGAACATTATATACACAGGGTTTTCTGAACTCAGGCTAAAACACAACAGCCTCAATGCTATAAAGTGCGAGGAAGTTCTGAGTTCCAGGGAAAGCAAGTCTATTTATTCCATCAGTTGCCATGGATAACACTTGTTTTTCTATGTCTTAGAGCCAAAGGAGTGGAACTGCGTAAACAGTGGGACTGGAATTCAGAATACTTTCCAAACAGATGTAACTGGCATCTTCATAGCTGCTCAATTAATGGCACTTGATTGGATAAGCAAGTTCATCTCTGGCCTCTTGAATCCCTCCATGACTTGTAAATCAGCTCAGTGACCTGTGGACAGTCAGAAGGTATCAAGCAAACTCCAGTACTAATGACATTTAGAGCGATAAACCACAGCTTCTAATTAACACAGAAGAGAAAAGGAAGACAGAGGCATCCTGGGATTGTGTGAATCATGAGTATGGGTTGTTTTCTAACTAAAATGCTGACCTGAAAGATTTTATGTCAGTGAGAACCTGTCACCACAAACCCTATTCCATCATGCGCGTTTTCTTCCCACTCTCTTACCATCCACGATACAGAGGAGGGAAGGTTCTTCAGGAGGCAGGAGATTCACCTATTTTTTTTTTTTTTTCTCCTTCAGGAGAAAATGAAGTCCTTCCACAGAGAAATCTTCCTTGCAAATTGCCAGCTCATTTGAAGTTTAGAATCCTCTTATTTGAATTCAACAGGACAGTTCTTCTGTCAGACACACTTGGCTGATCTGCATAGTCAGTGAGAAAACCACCATCTGCAACCACCTCTTGGCTGCTGTGCCCACTTCTGAACATTCAACTCTTCGAGTCTGTGATTCTGTCTCTTCATCTGTACAGTTCTGAACAGAGTCTGTCCTGGTGGCACTGTGAGGCTCACAGGCACAACACAAAACAACTGTATAATTGGAAATGTCACAATGACAGCAGTAATAAAAGCAGACAACAAAACAAAAGCCCACTAGATTAATCCTGAGCCCTAAATTTGCCAGAAGTATAGTATGAGCAGGTAGTTTGCACGCTGCTAGGATTTTTAAAGGAAATTAATATAATGCAATATGTAATAAAGTGTTTTTCATCCTTGCTCTTTGCTTCCTGTCGTATGGCCTTGTTCCCATATACTAGATACACTTCAAAACATTGAAGCACAATCTCATTTTATTTTTTAATGTTCATTTACTTACATTTGAAGGCTTCTGTTACAAGGAACAAAGCACGTGTGTCTAACAGTTTGATACTTCCAAAATCTTTTCGTTGGGGCTGCAATTAAACTTTATTTAGGTAGTCTCTGGTGTGTGGGATACTATGCTCAAAAAGTTTGAGCTGCTGGTTTTCGTAAGGCCCCCACCTGCTCTATCCACAATACCCAGTAATACTTCCAAACACATTAGAAAGACGTTGCTAACATTGAGTATGCTTAGGAAGAATGATTATTTAGATAGAAGAAATGAAAATAGAGAAAATGTTCTGTTTAAGGAAAGATTCTGACTGCAAAGGACAAATAGTGTGCGTTATGCATCTGTCTTTTTCTTGTCCATCACTTTCTTTTTGATATGGGAATACAGCACAGTATTTGCTTCCTGTGAATCAGGCGCTTATTCCTGACTTAGGATCTCATAGATTACATGTGATTGTGTTAAAGTGTCCTTATAATTCTCATGCTTGTACTAGATTTTGATGTGCACCAGCACATTTTCATAACCCCTCCTCACATACCTCTGTACGTGCACAGAGATAGAAATCTGGGCTTCCTGATCAGATTTGTAAAGCAGATTCTTTGACAAAAAATGGCTGATTGATCTGATAAGAGGGAAAATGTCAGAAATTTCCTTGTTCCCACCTATATCAGCTCTCATCCCCCTGCCTTCATCATTCATTCTCACATTTTGGAAGAAAAAATAGTCAAGTATCTTACTGAATGGTTTCAGACTTGTTCCCCCTTTCTTGCCTCACAGTTTGGATGTTTTTCTTCCTCATCACATTGATTTCCATTTCACACAAGACTTCATTCAGCAGTCCACAGCTGCCAAACAGATTCCTTTGGAGAAGACTAAGCCTAAAGCCACAATCCAGCACCAAAGTGGTTCTCAAGCCAAACCAAAAGGAGGCTGTCTTCCAGTGCACAATTAATACATTATTTTCAGAAAGTTTTAAATCTCATGTGCAGTAATGGCATTCAACCTACAGGTCCAAACTCTACTTAATTGAAAATAAATTCTCTGAACCACACAAATTGAAATTCTGAGGAACCTAAGCACGTATTGGTCTGGTCTATAATATCTTTTTCTATAACACTGGATAGCGTAAGGTACATATTACACACAATGTCTGCCAAGTCTGCAACCCTCTCAGATCACTAAGAATCTCTGTCCTTGACAAGGCTACTTTCACAAAGTATACAGAGATCTTGAGACTACCTCTTTAAGTAGAAAATTTCTGGATGGACAGAAAGACCAATATTTTCATACACATTTGCACTTCCTCAGAGAACTAGTTAAAACTCCTGGCACTCATCTTGAGACATAAATCCATGTCAGAACAATGATATCAATAACAGCCCTCTGTAATTATGCCAAAATGTTTTTGCATTAAGATGTTGTCAGCTCATATGTTTCAACTAAATGCGTACTATAGGACTAAACTGAAACTCTGAATTTGGAATTTCCTAAACTTCCAGGGGCAGAAAGGAGTCATTTGAATCTTGTGTGTTCATTCCATGAAGGGCTTAATCAAAATCAATTCCCACCTCACCAACTTTAGAAAGGGATTTAAATCCAGTACCAGATTTGGATCTGAATGTTGTGCCTAGGGGCTCATTTCTGTTATCAATTAGTAGTTGCTCTTGTGATGTATCAAAAGGCAGTAGCATATAGGCTGTTGTTTAGAGATGTACATAATGTAGCTTTAAATTTCATTGGGAAACTAAACAAAACCTCTGGCCTTAGGGCTGCATGTTCAAATACTACAGTCCCATAGTGCATTACACCAGTCAACACTTCTTTTCAAATACCACCCGCATAACAATTAACCTCACTTCAACCTTGAGGTCTCTGATTAGTGATGGCCTATTGTTTAAGTTACATTAACATAGCCCCTGTGTTGCCCCATTCTCACTCAAATTGACTAATCAAATCAGTCACCAAGGACTTAAGCTAAGTCCGACTTCTTTAGTAAGCAGCGATTTTCTATTTAAGTAGAATGGTGGATGTCATCAACACGGTCACAATTAGTATAGCTCTGGCATGGAAAACATTCCTAATGATCTCCAGTTTGTGAAATATCAAGGGCCCCACGGACTTGCAATATGACAATTTCTGTGTATACTAGAAAAATTACAATATCAATAGAGAAGTCACTAATGCATTACCTTGTACAAGACTAGTCTATAAAGGACAGAACCTCAATTGGATTCCATGTAATTTCAGGAAGCAAATGTTGTTTTGAACCAGTAGAAATAAAAACATGTTACAGCATTTTTTTAATGTTATTTTTCTCTACCCACACCACATTTATTATGTAAAAGGAAAGCATTGTTTATTTTTCCAAATCTTGTTACAGATTTGTTATTCTTGACTTTCTTATTTGAATTGTACAACTCTGTTTTCATTCGCATTAACTAACTCTTGCTGTTTCAGTCATTTCTAATCAAAAGTTGACTAGTGTTTGTTCTTTGAATTATTTTTGGCACTGTCTCCTATTTCTGCCGAGGTAACGGAGGATTCAAGCACAACATTCTTAGAAGAAACTGGAAAAGTCATGGAAAACACAAGCAAAACTTCACCAGTAGAGATTCAGGGCCAAATTTTCAAAAGGACAATTATGCACATAAGAAGAGTTACTGCTTGTTTATCAGCAGAGATACCCACTGTGCACAGGCAAGCAATTCTGTTATTTTCATGCACACCCCATTGCTGCACAAGCAGCATGTGCGTTTTCCAGCCATTCAGACCTTGTTTTCCTATAAAAATGCACCAAAAAGCCAAAGTGGGAGCCACCAACCATTGTTGCAGGATGTAGAGGACACTGAGGATTTTCAAAATGGAGCCTGTCTTCAAGATAAGAATTTGATCTAATTGTAACTGTTAATTCCTACCTAACAAAAAATAACCTTTTCTCTCCTTTCTTTCTTGTTGTCTTGTTTGCTTGCCAAACTGTATCTGCTTTCACAGTCAAATACTTTTTCAGAGACTGCAGCAAAATCATACTCTTCTTCTCTGAATACGATGAAGTTTCTAGATAATGTTCACACGTAGCTTTTCTTTTATGATCAGCTAGAACACTGTGCACAGAATAAACATTGCCAGATGCATTAAACGTTTTATTTCTGTGCTTCAGAGAACAAAATTTGGCAGAAATATTCCCTAATTTAAATCCAGCTTTTGTCTGCCTCATTGCTTTACGCACCATGTAGTGAAAGAACTGGCTTCACACTGCTCCCACAACACCAGTCCATCTGACTGACAATAGATCCAATCTGCATTACATGGGAGGCCATGTGAGCAGTCCATTCTGCTCCTCCATCTCCACCAACAGCTGGAACTGGACTTGGACTGAATGCCAAGAGAATTTGCATGACAGTCCATTTGGAGCAAGCATGCTATAAATTCACCACTGCTGCAAGATGGCAAACCATAGGCCCCATCTACACAGAAGTTACATGAATTTAAATTAAAACCAATTTAGTCTAAACCAGAATGAACTTCTGCGTGAACACTTATTATAATTTAAAATCATCTCATTTCAGCTTATCTGGCACTAGTGGCACCTCCCAGAAGACAGTTACTAAATGCAAGAGAAGTAGAGATATTAAAGAGCAGTAATAATTTTTAATTAAACTCACTTTGAGGCCCACCTGTAGCCCCTTCACTGACAGGGGCTATGTTGAGAATATTCCTACTTGTCATTCAAGGCCAGATTCTCTTGTGGACCTCTTTTCTTGTTTTCCTTACTAACTCTCCATCATTCCACCCTGGAGGACTCCAGAAGTGGCATCAGCATGTCACCCAGCCTTTGGTGGGGTTGGATCCTTCCAGCCTGCCAGCAAACACACTGGGGCAGTAGATCCTGGAGTGGCAAAAGCTGCACATTCTCCAGCTATTGTTTTGGTGACGTTACCCCTGGGCACGAACCCCCCGCCTGCACTGCCTCCTGTTGCTCTTTTGTTCAAGAGGAAACTTGTCATTTAGAGGCTGATTATTAGTTTTCTTTTCTCTCTCCTCCCAAGTCTCCCCTTTAACTGGATCATCACCAGTTTTAGAAGAGTTGCCCCTTTCTAAAGAAAACAAAACAGAATAAACAACCCCTTCCCAGTCCCTGTCAGAGCTCTCTTCTTTTCACCAACATCCATTTTCTCCCAAGCAAAATGAAAGGACAGAGAGAAAGACAGCTTCTTCCCTCTCCCTACAATGAGACAACAAAGAGCACAAACAAAATTAAAATTAGGCATTTAAGCTGATTTTCACCACTTAACTTTTGACATGTTTTTTGCAAATTTCCTTCAAGTCCCCTCTGAAGATTCAGCCAATGAAACCCACTACATCAAGTGGTGTTACTAAGCCTTTTTGCACTTCTGTGAAACGAGGTATGTGTTGTTTAGGGCAGCAAAGGCACCTTTCTGCTAATCACAGAACTGGGAGGTAGTGACAAAACAAAGTAACTGTCCTTTTAGGGAGAAATCAAGAGTGAAATGCATAATTTTTCAACTTCATCTAACACTAGAAATATTTCAGGTCTGTGGCTTCCAAATACGGTCTAGAAAAGGCTCTCCAGGTGGGTGATTTATTAGAAGTTAAAGCCATTGCCCAAAAGTTCTGTTCTATCTTATGCCCATGTAGCATTAGTTCAGTTCTGTTGTCGTGCTTTCAGAAGTAATTGTTTTTTTCTCCAGAAATATATTTTTCTTCCAGTAAGTCTGCATCATTTTCATCATCTGGAATTTATTGGGAGCACTGCACTGGGCTGAGTTTGCAGCTGCTCCTAATCATAACTGATGTGCTTAGAGCAGACCTGCAAAATGCTCAGCAGGCAAGGGTGGGACTGCCTGTCCAGCACAGCTCTTCCTTCACTGTGCTCCAGAGACTTTGCTGATCACCACTTCATTTTCAGGTGTAATTCAAAATGGCATTTCTGATCCACAAAGCCATTCATGGTTTAAGAGCTTGTATTTCTTCAAGACTTTCTCTGTTTCAACATTATGTTTCATCTGGCAGCCAAGATTGGCTGCAGTTGCCTGAGATGAATAGCAATGTTGACTCTCTAAAATACAGGAGAGTTTGCAGAATGACAGACTGTTCTCCTTGGATATAAAGCATAGGAGTAATGGAAAGGTGGGGAGTATCTCATTTCATAGAGGAGAAAAAGAGAGGACTTTTTCATTCAAAAAAAAAAAAAAAAACCCCACCTTTTTTTTTTCCCTGTAATTAACATCCAAAAAAATGGAACATCCCCTGCATTCTTGTAAAATTACTAAGAAATGAGTGTATGATTTATATCTATGTTTGTATTGTGGTTCACATCCACAGTAGTATCTTTTCCTTAGAAGCTATTAAGAATTTTAATTGTACTAGTTAGATTGACTTAATTTGGAAAATTTGGAGGGAAAAAAAAAAAATCACATATACAAATACAGGATGTTACCAGAACAGAAGATTGCATAAATGGAAGCTTGATTTTGGGAAGCAGAAAAGTAGAATCTTGTGTAATATCTTAAATACAACGCAAAGCATGCAGTAGTGCTAGCAGGTGGCTGCACATTCCCACACTGAGGCATGATCCCTAGGTCTAGAAGAAACCTGCTTTGATCTATGTGTGCTCCATGAGATGAGATTACGCCTGCACAGCTTTGCAAAAAATCCAGCTTCTCCTGGAATTAATTGCTGGTTTACTAGCCTATCTGACCAAAGCAGAACTCAGAAATTGTTGAGGTACACTCACAGGATTCTTCCCATGTAACCTCCAGTGTCTGCTGCCTCCAACTAAAGCACCCTTCCAAGGAGCATCCAGGCATCTCCAC
Source organism: Tympanuchus pallidicinctus (assembly GCF_026119805.1). Classification (NCBI taxonomy): domain Eukaryota; kingdom Metazoa; phylum Chordata; class Aves; order Galliformes; family Phasianidae; genus Tympanuchus; species Tympanuchus pallidicinctus. The sequence goes on along the minus strand of NW_026294739.1, from coordinate 11,278,701 downwards.
CTGCCCTCATTTACTCTCCTCCTTCACAGCTTCCCACATACTCATTCCGAGTCTTCCCATCTTTCTTTACTGATGCAGCAGCCAGACAAAATATTTTTCTTAACTTACCCAAATTGACTGCTTTGAGCTTAATTTAACTGGTTGTGTTATAGTATGCTAGTGGTTTGACTGCAGTTTCCCTAAGGATGGAAGATCTTCATTACTCCAACCTCTTCTCATAAAAGGAAATGTTTAACACTCACAGCTGTGAAGAAGCACTGACTAGATGATTTCAAAGCATTTCAGAAACAGAAGTCACATGGTAAATTAGAAGTTCTCTTATTTATTTTTCCTAAAATCCCTTTAAAAATCAAATGTTACATGCAATGCGGTGGCAACAAGGTGTCACATTACTTTTTGTATGTTTAGTACTGGCAAAGCTGTCCACTGCATTGTGTTGGCTTGAGATCAACATCCCATGTCTTGCAATAAGCTATGTTCGTTGCTATAGTTTCAGTTACATGAAGCTAGCTCAGTAAAGATAACTGAATTGAAGAAAACACCATTTCCCTCTCCTAGACAAGACTTGAGTGGAAAGGGATTGTGAATACTTAGCACTACATACAGCAAGGGAGTAGGAAACTGTCTGCTGCACCACTGCTGGCTTCCCTGAGCCTAGGGACCTGAGAAATGCCCCAGACTCCCCAGCAGCAGTTGCTAAGGAAACATTTTAGGGAACCTTTTTCATAAATTCATAGTAATCTCCATTTCTCAAATGTCAAGGCTAATGACTCACCCTTTGATTGCAAATGGGATTTACTACCACAGAATTGCTGGCAGCCTTCAAAGCTAAATTGTATTTGTCAGCATTTGAAGACTTTTAGTACGTTGGTTACCACTGCTCCCCTTGAGTGAGCGGAAAATGTAGATACATGAATATCTGGCAGAATTCCCTCAGAAATACTCTTCTTCCTATGTTTCCACTTAGGAAAGAAGATGGGGTCTGGTGTCTCAGGGGCTGGCTGCAGAGGGAGCCCCCACAGTGTAGCCATCACATTGGGGGTCTCAGTAAGGCAGTGCCACCACACTGTCCTGGGGAGCAGGGACAAGCAGGGGACGCTCAACCTGCCTTCTACTGAAAGGCAGGCTGAACACATCCATGGATTCCCTGCAAGTTGCATGTGAATCAGTGTATTAGTGTCCGGTGCTTTCCTCTGATTAACCGCTCTGCAGCTTAACAAAGCAGGTCTACCGCTCACATGTTTGACAATGTCAGCAACAACTAGAACAACTGATGCTCCATTACTTCACAATCTTCTTTCTGCCAAGTGCCAAGCTTGCAGATACTTTAAAGAAGTAAATTGCAGGGTGTATGTGGTGAGACCACACTTAAAGGATGATATCAGTTGCTTTGATGGCAATACATAGTTAAAAGAATCTCTCCAGAGTAATACAGACCTCAGTGCAGGTGGATCTCTTGCCAAGTTAAAAGCTTAAAGGCTGGAATACAATTTAAAGAGTGGATACTATAAACACCTGGATCTTTGAAAGCACATGAAGAGTCCACAGAGATTTGTGGATCTAACCACAAAGTTTTTGTACATGATTTTATTTAAACAATTCACATTTATAAAAATGTTATAAGCCAATTTGAGCATTGGTTTTTATTTTACTTTATTCTCTGTTTAGTATAAAGTTCACAAATATTATGCAATTTTAATTGATTAAATTATACATCTCTGTAGCTCATGGAAACTTTTCTCCCTGGACATGCTGATGATGGATAGGTGGAAAATAGCACTGCTCAGACCAGAAAAGTTGATGTACATAGCATCACATACACGTGTGTTCTATGACACAATAGCAATGTGGAACCACTCAAAAATCTGTGTTTTAAACAGTTGAAAACAACTACAGAGAAACATTTACACAACTCTGGGATGCATCCAGGTCACTTTGAACACTATTTTCAAATAGGCAGGTGGAGAAAAAAAATCTCATCCAACTTCTGCTTTCCTTGTCTATGGAAAACACATCCTTCAGCTGTATTTTTCACCAGTCTGCCTGAAGACAATTTTATTTTCCTGTTGTGTCTGGCTACTGGATTTCAGAGTTCAGCTTTTTCATTTTTCTGTTAGCGCATGCAGCCAAACTGCCAGAAAATACATGTCCTTCCCCTAGATCCTGGTACTGGGAGAAGGCTTTGCATGTTGAATCTATTTTGCTTCAAATATGGAGAGAGGATTCTCTGCTCCTGAGATAATGACACTGATATTTCTAAGGCCATTCTTCTTGTTCCATTTACTGGCTTCTAGTTCTACAATAGCTCATAGGATTTTACTTTTACTAAAACTGTAAAATGAAGCACTGAAGCTCTTTTAATCAGTTCCCCTCTTTCCTAGTTTCCAGCTGACAGTATCTAACATGATAGCCAAAAAGTACACTTAGCTCAGAAAATGTCTCCAAAACTTGACTGGAAACATATGGCCTCAAACTGTAGGAGAAAAATGAACAAACATCTGCATTATTATACTATTTACCAAATGCTGAAATCAAAGTCCAGTTTATACAATATTTCCTACAACCAAATAATTTTCCTGTTCTTAGGCAACTTAGCAAAGAGAAGAAATCACTATTTGATGCACATTGTGTCTTCTTATTCACTTAATGATTATTGACATCATTTCTGACCAAAAAAAAAAAAAACATTGCAAATGGCTTGAAGGTTCTGGTTTCTTCTAGTTTTAGACTGATCACTACCTGTAGCTCTTTCACCCAGCTGCCTTATTTCATCCGAAGTAATCTGCCACATGCATCAGGGCATCTCTGAAACACAGGCTGATCCTCACTGGCATCGACTCCGGTATTTGTAAATACTGAGATGCACTGTGCTCCCTCAGAAGCAGCACAGTTTCATGGGGTGGCAGCTCCTGTGATTGTGCTGTTAACCTTTTAAGAGACACAGGCTGTTGGTTCTCTTAGAAAATGGAGATACTGTTTCTGGGAGGTTATGACCAATTTTATTCCCATGTCTGAAACACAGAGGGCTCTGGTGCATTCTGTAATTCAAATAAAGTTTTACTATTTCCTGAAATGTAGCAGCTATCAGAAAATTATCTAGGTAGATTAACATTTTGCTGTCTTTCTTGCTAGGCACTAACAACTTGTTTTACAAGCACAGTAGATGTGTTCCTAATGCTCCCTGTTCTGTTCAAGTAGGGAATTTCCTCTAATTTTGGCAAATGATACGCTGAGAGAACTGTTACTTTACTTGCTGCACAGCCATAAATCTGCTCTGTAAATCTTGCACTTTTTGGGAAGCTTACTGCTAAAAGTTTTGCTTCAGAAGCACATTTAAGGGGTTTAGATTTAATAAGGTTAAAAACCATCTAAGCATTTTGAGTCTGCAAAGAAACAATCTATCTGTAGTGTCCCTTGCGATAGATTAGAGACAGGGTTTGGTTGCAGTAATGAATATAAATGGGATTCTTTATTAAAGCCACTGGACACAGGCAGAGCTGCAGCACTGCTCTCCAGCTCCCAGGCTAACTGCACACAACCTATGCTTTCTAATAGCACACACAGGTCTGCCCGAAGTCCTGGCCTAGATCTGGCACTTTGGAAGGGATTGCCAACCTCCACAAAAACTAAATCCCTCACTAGTGAGAACAACTTCCAGAACAGCAGCTGTCAATGCTTTCATAATCCCTGATTTTGCACATGCAAGTTAAACAATTAAAAGACTCAATTCTGCAACCTGGAATAGACAGATTCTCTGCACAAAAAAAGCTATTTTCCTTGCATGTTTCTGGGTAGAAAGAACTGGGATGTGGAAGCAGACTTTTATGCCTTTTTACTTACAGTATATGTAAACATACAGTGGAGAGAGGCAGCTACCACCTTATATGCTATAGTCAGCATAAGAGCTCACAAGAGTTCACACCAAGTGCTTTGTTCCCCATAGAAGATGAACAGAAGACTGTTGATAGTCACATCGTAGTGAGGCTAGAGCAAGCTCAAGTCATCAGTATAGGTAGCCTCATATCTGCTGTGCTTAGGCCTGGACAAAGCAGACTGCTTGCACTCATCCAAGGGTGCTTGCACACAGGCTGCAGCTCTGCCACCCAAGGCACTAAGCTTACAGGTTTGAATCCCCTTTGCAAAACATTCGTGTTGCTGTTGTTAGGCTTTGCCATTAAGGATACTTTTAGCTGAGGAACAGCATACACAGGGCCTTTTCCTCATTTTCCAACAAGTAAAAACAACCCTTCCTTTGTTCCTCACTCACAAGGTACAAGCCACCTGGTTCCAGCCCAAGCAATAACCACCAGAAGCTCTGAGATTCCTCAGAAAAGATTGCTGGAGTCAAACATGTTCCACTCAGCTTTGGCAATTTCTGAGAAGACATGGGGCAGATTTTTAGCTTGTGGCAGTTTCTCTGAGCAGAACCATGCCCTTCCTGATGCACATGCGTACACCAGCACACCCAGCCACCTCCTTGGGACCAACATCAGACCATGCTCAGCACCACCATTAACCCAGTGAGCAGGAGGAAGCTGTGGAGGTGTGGGCTATCAGGATATCCAGAGGTGAAAGGGTGACACCACTTTCTGATTTGAAGAGCTAACTTGAGGAAAGCCTATGATCACAGCCGTGAGCCACATGTACCAAGCAAGCACTGCACATGTTAGTATATTAAACATATGTGGTTCTCATTTCCTATGAGAAAGGAATACAGTTTGCGAGCATCAGGGTGCATTGGTTATTTCAAGTGCATGGTAGATGTGGATTAAGGGCACTAAAAGATTCCTGTGGTCCAGTGACTATGAATACCTGCAACACCTAGCTTTGATTTTAAAGTCTGCCATTGTTTAAGTGTCTGCCTTGCCACACTCAAGTGGGACCAGGATTCATTTTAAAGGCTCTTGGAAATGACCAGGGCAACAGGAACAATAACAGCATCCTTTTAGGAAAATACAGGAAATCTTTTCAGCCAGATGTACTGCAGCACTGGGGCCACCATGGAAGTCTCACAACAGCTTCTAGGCAAAAGCCAAAGGGATCATCACATCTTCCAACACTTCATCCTGCATTAGAAATAATTCTTGCTCGTGGAAGAAAAAAGAGCCAATAAAATGTTCAAGCTTCATTCCTTTATTGGCTTTTTGTTGCCTGATGTTATTAATAAAATTTACAACCTTATTTACAGTGTAAGCTTTTAGCATGGACTACATTTGTATGTGAATTTTTAAAGTTCTGAATTAAACAAAATCTTCTGAAAATCGGTAGAGCACTGTCTGGGGACAACTTAAAAAAAAATGCATTAAAATGGACCTCCGTATTTCTGTGTGAGAGGAAGTAGGGTGTCCTGTGCACCTTATGACTGAGGCCTTGGATATGAAGATGTGGGGTTTGCATGTTGCAAACATTGCTTGTGACAAGGTACAGAGCAAAGGGTGGGCTTGCAGCCATCTTGAAACAGACTTCCTGGATGAGCTTTTAGATGCCAGTTAGATGGATGGGGGTGCTGGAGGGGATGCTCCAAGGTTTCATTATCACAAAATAGTGGCAATAATCACTGTTACTAATCTAACAGACTGAAAAGACAGAAAACATTCAGAAGCCTTCCTTTACTGGTACAGTCTTGAATATTGGTAAGGTTATCCTGTCAAACAAGCAGCCAGAAATCCAAGTCTCCTAAACTAAAGAATACACATTAAAATGTTGGCCAGAGGCTTCTGATTTGTATATTCCCATCTCCCCCTTTCCTTTCTCTTCCATCTCCAGTATCAGTGCTGTACTGAGTTGGAAATGTATAAATGTTACATGTAAGATGCAGCCTTACTGTTGCATCTTTATTCAACATCAACTTCCAGATGGGAACTATTTTTCATGGTTCATAAAGCCAAATCCAGCTGCTACATTTGGACCTACATAAGGAATCCACATTTTATTGCCTTAGCAGTGCTTATAAAACAATTCCTGTTGTTTCTTCAGTACTGGTGCACCTCACATTTCTCAATACATTTTAGATATTTAAATTTTAAAAACTGTATTTTATAGTTGCTCATTCAGCTGTGCGTTGTGACAAGATCCTTCTTTTACAACATTTTCCAGATATCTAACATAACTGAAAGAAAAACGATCTCGGACAAACAGCATTCAGTATAGCAGCCATCTATTCGGTTACTTACTGAGTGTTCAGACAATTTCCTATGTAAACCACAATGATATTAAATACTTCTGGAATCTTTATTAACAGACAGGAAGTGCAAACTCAGGAGCCTTTCCCCTCCCCCTGCGCTAATCTGACTCTTTGATAGTCATGTGTTAGGAATAACCATGGAGTTTCTCCGAATGCAAAATATTCCCACAGCTAAGAGAAATTAACCCTTGTGAAGCCTCAAAAGAGAGAGTGGAGTCCATGTGTTCACAGAGAGAAAAAAGGAATCATTCAGAGGAAGTTTGTACCAGCAGCAGATCTGCACAACACTGCCAGCTATTATATTCAGGCATAATTCATTTGCATTTTAGATGGGATTGTCAAAGCAACTACGGCGCATCCATTGCAGTGGAGAATTACCCAGCCTCACAGAATTAGCCATCTTTGTGCCTTTATCCCTCGCCACGATGAGAAGTGCTCTGCATTCACTCAGCCATGTGTGCCAGGGCATTTCTCCTTAACTCCCAACTAGCAGATAACAGTTCCTTTGCTAGAAAGCAAACAAACCCCCCCCACAGCAAGCAACGAGGTGGGACAGAGAGAGTTAATGCATGAGTATGACAGGGAAGCAAGTTTGCTGTGAATTGGGAAGCACAAACTATAGTAATCCCCACCCTGCTGAGTGGCTTCCCCAGAGGTCTGATACAGTGCCAAAGCCTCTTACGCATACTGAGACAAAGCTTATTTCAAGCAGAATTCAGCTCCTGAAGCCACCATACTGCTTCCTGACAGCCTCCAATTGCACTGCCTCTGTATTTGTGTTTCCTGCTGTTTATATTTACTTGTTCCCAGAGCCACAACAGCTACAAAACAAATAGTTGCTGTTTGTAGGGCTCCGTATCAACACAGGTAAAGTGCTCTGCTTCCTTTTTAGTATTACAAAGATTGTGCAAATAGGCTTTTAATACCTCAGAGAGATTAATTTGGTAATTATAAACCAGTTTAGGAACACATGCTAAACAATTGGTCATATAATCAGTATCCTTGTTTCAGAGCATTAGTGTGGCTGAGGCAAAAGGTTTTTAAACTGTAAGGTATGCACAAACACTCCCTTGATTATATCACTATTATTTCACCATTCCACTGAGACAGAAGCTTGAAATATTACTTTTTTTGTTTGTTAAGTCCCTGAGGATACTCTCCAGATCTGTGCTCCTGTCTCTTTGGCTCTCTATACAGCTATTGTGATGGTGTCTGATTTGGGTAATGGAGATCTTGCTTGATATACTTATTTAAAGGATCAGCTTAAGGAAGCTTAAGAGCCATCAATTCTCATAATTAACTGCAGAGAAATGATTAACACTATAAATACAGAACTGATCAGGAAAAAATTATAGTACAGAGCATTTCATGTAAGTTGTTCAACAAATATTTAAGACATTAAATATGATAAATCTGTTTTTGAGTCATAGTCATAAATACCAAAGTGATTTACACATCTCAGACAATTCCTACCACAAATCACTAGGGATGTCTGAATGGAGATGGGAGATGCTTTTCAGGTAGACAAAGCTACTCTTTCAAAATGAAAACCTCCTCTAGGAGTGCGTCCAGCACTCTACTTCTTAAACAACAGAAAGCTTAAGAGTTTCAAAGCATTTTATTCTAGCCTTGTCTGGAAAGAACATTTTCATTTCAAAACGGTGCTATTTAAAATTCATTTTCTTCCATGCACATCGATGTCATTTTAAATAATGCAGAAGTTTCCTTTAGTAGGAAATTTAAAAAAAAAAGATTCTGATCAAGGCCAGAAGATGGGCCTCCAAGCCTTTCCTTTCAGAAGTATCAAACAGGAGACCTATCTGGTTGTTCCCCATCCTTCAGTGCTCGTCCATGAACTGAATTAAAATCCAAGGCAACAAATCTAGTGAGACAGTAATATCTCTGACATTTGCTCACATCCAGAAACCAGTACTTTCAGTGCTCATGCATGTGGCATCATAAAAGATAGCAATTTATTTTTTTTTTGTTTGCTTTCTATAATGTCACAAATCTTCCCATCCCCCCTCTGGTCCCAAGGATAAGAGTTACAGAAATAATATCTCCAGAGCTCATTTCTCAAGAATTCTGTACTTTGGTCCACTAGAAATGCAATGCTGAATCCACCCACATGCAAGTCAGACATCTTGGAGCACCACTTTCAGAAAGTATGTTGGAGAAACAACAGTGTCACTGCCTTCACAGACAGAGCTAGATCCGCCTACAGAGATCCAACCCCCAGGAGTCCTCCTGAACTCTGCCCAGCCTCAGTTCCACGTTTGCTCTTCCCTAGATTTCTTGTGATATGCAATATGGGCTGGAAGACCATAGCAAAGAACAGCCCCTCTCCCCCCCACCGCAGGGGACTATACACAGATACACAGGTCAGGATTTCTCAGTGCCTGTCCACAACCTGCCTTCTATCACCAGCAGAACATGCAGAGCCACAGGAAAGGCCACACAGGTGGTAGGGACCTTAGCAATCACCAGCAGCTTCAGGGATAGCAGCATTCTATCTAACTGGCATGAAATGAAAGGAAGATCATCTGAGAAACTTTCCAGTCTCAGCCTACAATAGCAATAAATCTCCACAGAAGCTCCTAGGAGCTTTGGGCATGCAGTAAGACTGCCTTCACAAGCTACAGAACTAAGGCTCCCTGTACTAACTAACCTCTCATCAGCCAACACACTGTGAGCAGAAAGCTGTGTTGCTGGTCCTTGGAAACAGTGAAATTGTCTCAGATAAGTTCTTCACAACACCAGGCAAAGCATCATTAGAAATACCAGAACTCATATACAGGAAAAGTTAACTCACCCAAATCTGGTCTCTAGCTACAGAACACTCCTTAAGAAGCAACCTTCATTCAGAAGACGTGCCCCTCTCAGAGGCTAGCTCTTAAATGAGCTTAGGTGGGGGTGGGTCCTGCGCCTACCTCTTCTGGTCACCTGGGAAGCATGGGTGAATTGCTCGCACCTGTGTTTCTTGGGCAAGCCAGCCCCTTCACCAGGTGTTCAATCAACAGTTCAGGCCCTAACTTAACGGTTGCCTTACACATGTGTTGGGGATTGCTCTCTGTAATGCTTTCTTTTGTCTGTGGTGCTTGGTATCATGAGAGTGGGGGCATGCAGAGAGGGCAAGAAGTAGCAGTGAGGCACAGAAATAGTGGTATAATGCCTTTCTGTCCTCCCTGAAACCGAGGTGCTCAAGAATTGATTTTCTGATTGGATCCTCAGGCTTGTTATAATTTCAGAGATGAGACCAATTTAATTTTTATAGAGATGTGTAATCCGCCATTTCAACACACTAATTGAAATAGGCTGACATGCAGCTATGTGCCCTACGAGTCTTCCAAAGCACGTATCTTGGCACTTTCCACTAGAGGGTAAATGACATGACTAGAAACCCTACCAGAGCCTCTGTTTACAGGGCTCTGCTTCTACATTATTATTTTGATTGCTGGCTTTACCAACAAACATACAAGCAGCATAATCCACTTGGAGAAAATAACAGAAAGGAGAGCTGAAAAAGATTTTAGGAGGTCAAAAATCAACTATAGCTATGCTATTTTTGACAGATGTTTATTTAACTTGTTTTTATAGTCTTTCACCAGTGAAAATGCACACCTTTTTCACTGTGCAATCTGATCTGTTCTTTAATCGTGAATTTTATAACAGCTAGCCTAGATTTCTCTTGCAGTTCTTCAAGTCTATATTTTCTTACAATGAAGAGAAAAAGCGTTAAACAATTCATTACTTTCTTCTCTGCGTTAAATTTGTACAAATTTGAAAACCATTATGTTCCCTCTTTGTATGCACAAAACAGCCCTCATTCTTCCATTTTCCTTGTCAGCCATTCTGATTGCTTAGTTCTATCTACTCCATTGCTCCACATCCTTTCTGGAAAGTAATCCCGTAAGTTTGATCATGCTAAGCAAGCTATAAAAATAGCTACAGCTGCTTTATAGGATATGCTTATTTTAAAATTAAAAAAATAATAATCTCAGTAATACATTTGTCTTTTTCACAACATCCCTTAGTTGAAGTAAAGGTTGAGACTATTATAACTTCTCCATCCTTTTATTTTTTTAAGAACTAATTATGTTGCTTTCCTTCCAGCAATTCTGCAGCTGATTTCTCCTGTATATACAGTAAGTACCTACTTCTTTCTCGACCTGTTGAATTGTCGACATGTTCAGTCACTTCTCCTGTCTGATTTCCAGTTCTACCTGTGGCTTTCCCTGGATATGGCAAGCATTGTTGTCTTTCTCATGCAGGACACTACCAACATTAAGCAGTGAGACTCCAGTCTTCCTACCTGGTGCAGATTTATATTTGAACTGTTTCCATGAATGGTTTTCCAGCCAGAAATTATCAATTTTCTGGTAGGTTTTGTCAAGACTGACTCCTGACTTTTGTGATAGAGACTGTTTCAGACATGAAAATAAATACAATGAGGTGGGGCAGAAGTGGCACTCAGTCTAAAAGATATTTAAACAGATAACTAGAGATCATTGTGCACAGCTTAGAATTTGCATTGCTCTGTTCCAGCTTTAATTTTGCAAATAGGTGCTGACTTCTTTTGCATCAAAAACACAACTCTTCTCTACAAGAAAAAGGGTCAGTGTTTGAAATCAAGAACACAGAAGAAATGATGAATCTTGAAAAGAGTGTCACAGTCACCTTCAAGGTGGTGACTGCAGCCATGAACAGAGTTCTAGCTCAAACTTTGTCCTCATTATGTGAATTTGTCAGTGATGCTGTGGCTTGAATCTTCGTGTGATTTCCAGCACTACATTCCTCCTGTTTCTATTCCACCTTTCAGGGTAACCCATGGCATAATAAAATAGGAGCCAAATTTAACAGTAACCTTCAAGATATTTTAACAGAGATTTTGTATTTGTTTGGAGCTTCACAACTACTAAAAGGATGAGTATGTGCATAATCTTTGCTTAACATTAAGAAAATTAAGAAACTACTTGTCCATCTGCATGGTAGGGGAAGACAGTGATTTCATTACTAAAATTGTAACTTACACTGCTCAGAAAGCCAACACTTGATAAATGGTTGAACCTATGTTGAAAGAATAGGATCACAGAGATAAACTGTGTACATTTGGAAATAGTTCAGTAACTAATGTGAATTGTAAAATCTTGCTTCTCTCAGTGAGAGCAATTACCATTAAAATTTTTGATTATTCACATTTAAAATACTGGCAATCTGACAGGCTCTTAAAGCATTTATTTTGGTTGTTAGTTTAATTATCTTTTCAGCTGATATAGTCATTTGTTTCACAAATTAAAAAAAGAAGAGTTTACAGGGGAAACAGCACAGTAGCATATTGGTGGAATTTCTTGGGTTGATCCCCAGCCAACAAATCTCAGTTCATCGCTCAAGCTGCCAACCACTCTCAGATATGGGATCCCAGTTTCATGTGTTGTATTTCTGAAGAGTCAGCTATGAACTTCAGATCCAGATGTTACTTTGGTTTTTGTACGGTCAGGCTACACAATACTCCTTTCAGGCTGCAAAAAAAATCTGGGAGAACTGATTTAAAGTCACAGAGAAGAAACATAGACAAGAATCCACAATTCACAATGATGCCTTATTCAGGAAACCACTCCATTCAGTTCCTGAGTCATTTGCTTGATTCTTCTTTTCAGAAAGAATCAATATTATACTTTTTTCCCATCATTTCATCATACAACCTTTTTGTCTTACCTTGTGTTTTGATACACACTTCTCTAATGACCTCAGGGGCACCACCATACCTTGTATCAGATTCTTCACAGTTTTCAGAATGACCCATTTTCTTTCCCAAAATTAATCTGATGGTAAGTGCAAGAGATTATCAGTTAAACCTTGTCAATTTGATATGTGCTAGCACATAAAAAAGGGTCTGTGTGAATTCACGGAAAATGAAAGCAAGTAAAACACTATCTACATAATAGCTCCATGAGTAGAAATGAAGGCCTTATTTTAACCATAATGCTTCTTTAACCCTGCTTTCATCCACAATTTTAATTTCATTTGAGTCCTTCAATACATCTTGCATTCCTACATGTCTCTCACACTGTCAAGAAAGCCTTCTTTGCAAAGAGAAGTGCATGCCAGAAATGTTCTTTTCCCCCCACTGGGGATCCGCCAAAGTACATTCATTACCTTAAATTAAAAGGAAACACTCTAAAGTAATGTATTCGGGGATATGTCTACAGCAATTCAGGCTGGCAGATCGATTTGAACCTAAATGTGCAATATTTCTACATGTGGAAGATGCTGTGGTCCAGTGAAGCAAGCAGACTTCTGAAAGCATAAGGCACATTGCGTTGGCTACGTAGAGAACTTTGGTCAATGTCAGTGGGAGCAGGTGGCACCGGGCAGTGTGTGCCTTGGGTCGGCACTGACCAGTCCTCTCCTCTGCCTCCCATTGCAGAGTCTCCCATAGCATGCAGGGAAGAAAAGAAATTAGTAAAGGAAAGAAAAGAGATTCTGACCATCTGTACAATCAGTGCGGTTGATGAATGCCTATCAACTGATCATAGGCACTGTGTGATTTACTGAAATAAATGCTGTTCTCTGTTATGAAAAAAAAAATAGAGCTAAAAAATGTGAAATATCAGTAGAGAGCTTCTAGCAGCTGAGGAGAAAAGCATGACACAGAGTGAGTGACACCAAAAAATATTTGTCGAATTCCTACATTTTGTATTTTCAGCCTTAGTGCTTCATTTCTCCTAAGTGAGCATTTCAGCTAAAATGGAGCCCATGGCGAGCCACAAAGCCGGGACCAGAACACCTGGCTGAGGGAGGGCACACTCCATTACGACAGATCCTCAGAGCAAAAGCAGGTTTTTCTCCCCAAAGAAAAGTCCAAATGGTGCATTAATAGTACAAACAAACATCCACAATAGCCCTCTATCTTCTGCTTTAAAAGAAATAAGGAAAGACCTTTATGAAGGGAGGCAGAGAAGGGCAGAGCAGCTTCCCTCCCACTTCTCTGACTGATGTCACAGTTCCTGTGGCCAAAACATGTTTGTTGCTAAGCAACTATGTATATATTACACCCTTGTGCTTCCATTTGGGATTTAACATATGCATTTTCACTTTCATCTTTGATGCATAGTTACATTTGTTTGCAGTGGGTGCCGGTGTGAATGGAAGCTGTCCAGTACGGGATATGCATAAGAACTGAAAGGCACACACAGTGATTTACCAATGTGCATCATTGTTTCGCAGCACAGTTCAATGGGAAACCTACTGAGTGCCATTCACCAGTGGTTGGGCCAATTTTTTCATTCAGGAGTGATGCTGGTTGCTATATAGCGGCTATTGGTTCAAGGAGCACAGCAGTTCTCAGATGTCATGAAGTAACATAGGGTGCAGATAGCCTGACCGGTAATTATTGCAGATGGATTCTTTCTACGATGATAAAAGAGGTCCATTCTTTCATCTGGAGTTTTGCGTTTTATGCATAAATCCACTTTTTCCTACACCTCTCCCACTTACTTGGCAGGCAATGAAAAAAATCACCTTTTCCTTTTGAATTACGTGCAGATGACCCAAATCAGTGGCACGCATCACTTGCATTTTTCTATGAATCAAATCTAAAAAGAAATGAAAGGAGGCTAAGGAGAGAAAGAAAGCAGGATGTGAGAGTTCATTTATATTATAAGCACTCTGTAACAGAAGAAAAAAAATCTGTTTTATAAGCCACACATCTATTACCCTGTAATGAAATTATAAGAAAATACTATTAGTCATGTCTGTGCATTTATCCACATTGTGAGTTCAGTAATTAAATTAGAAGATCTGACATGGAGTTTACTAAACAAAAATCCATGCTATAGCAAAAAAAAAAAAAAAAAAAAAAAAAAAAAAGAAAGAAAGAAAGAAAAGGAACAGGATATTGCTGGCTTCCTTTTGGGTTTAGCATTGTATCTATTAATAAGCATTAAAGAACGAAACACTGGAGGAATTCTTGCAGCCTAGATGATTTGGGTTTTGTTATGCTTTTCAGTTTAGCTTAATTTCCCACTGGAAGCTTCTCTCTAAGTGCGGGCCTAGAATTATCATCACAAGGATAAGAAGGATCTTGAGCTCAGTTTGCTGCCTTCTCCTCCTTGGAACCCCAGACAGGAGAGGGAGCACAGGGAGGGGTGAGCAGCTTCCCAGCCTGCCACTGCACTTACACAACTTGGAGGCAAAACTGACATTTTTTATTTCCCCTGAAGCTCAAGAAAAATGAGCTTATAAAAAGGAATATTGTATGAAAGCAACTTGCCCATTCCCATATACATTGATTCCAGGCAGTTCAGATTCACAGTTGAAAGCAGAACTTCTCACTGGGTGTGCAGAGCGAGTTGGGGCTCAGCAGCTCCGGTGGCCTCCTCCACAGAAAGCAGATGATGATGATTTGGGCAGGGTTATTTTGTGCACCAGAACACATTTCCCCATGCGTCCAGCACTTCCCTACAGGTCCCATTTCCACATCCGCAGTGATTCAGCTAGTTACTGGAGCTAATGCACACACACTTTCCAAATTTTGAAATTCACTGCACAGCCGAAGGACTGACAGCAACTTCACATTTAACTTTTGATCTCTGGGTATTTTGCCACCCTTCAAAAAGCACTGCTCTCCTAATTCTCATTCCCGTGGCATTTCAGCCTACCCAATATTAAATAGAGCATAGCTTAGAAAATGGTTTATGATAATACGTACATCCATATTTCTGCCAGAATCTGTAAGATGATGATCAGTAGTCCACTTACTAAAATATATTCTTGATCTCACATAATATTTTATATTTTTGAAACTTGTTTAAAATATAAGTAGCTGTACTCTGATATATAATTCAATGGTTATTTTTTAACCAGCTGAGCTGCATCTTAGAGGGCAAATCAAGTGATGTAACCTGCTCACAAGGATAGCAGCTGAAGCAGCTCCACCAGGATGGTTCTAGAGACACATCAGCAGCCCCCACCCACAGTCACTGTACAAATTCCCTCTCTTCTCCAAATTAGCAGCTCACCTCCTAATAAAATCATAGAATGGCTCGGGTTGGTAAGGACTCTAGCAATCATCAAGTTCCAACCCCCCACCACAGACAGGGCCACCAACCTCCAGATCTGGTACTAGACCAGATTGCCCAGGACTCCATCCAAATAGAATAACAGAATAAAATGTAACAGTACTACGTAGAAAACTGATAGAGAGTGCTGCATCTTCCATTTCAGAAGTCACTCTGAAGCATTCAGCTGAATGAATGATTTTTCATCTTTTCCCACTGGAGTCTACATTTGGAGGATATTAAGTGAAGCTGAAGCTAACACAGATGCACACATTCCAGGGATTCAAGCAAAGTGCTGCCACTGCGAGTGCAGCCGAGGCGAGGAACCTTTGTGGACCTTCCAGGAAGCTTATGAATTTTGTTGTCAAGTTTAAAAGCTCTAAACTATAAAAGGAAATGAGATCCCATGGTATTTATACAAATTCCCATGTCAGACATAAATGAATACCTTTGTCTACTGTTCAACCAAAAAAACTTCCATGAATATTTCCCAAATGTAAAAGCGGTTATATCATTACAGTGCTAAATCTGGCAAAAGGCATACAAAGTACATACACTGAAAATTGTTAGGGAAAGGGTGGGGGGAGGGCTGTTATATTGTATTTGTGGCCTGTTGTATCTATACTTACCTTCATTTATATGTTTGTGGCTCTTACATTTAAGACAGTCACATCCCATTATTAAGTACACCGTACTCTAATATTAGTTGCAACTCAGCAGATATGCAGAATAGAATGTTTTTTGTTGTGTCTTCTGCCTAACATCAAAAAAAAAAAAAAAAAATCCCAACGATTCTCCCTGCCTTTTGGAAAATATTTATGAAGCAAAACTGGCAATAGAAAAATAATTATTTGAAAAATATTATATGAGGTGAGTTGTTGCTTCCCTACTGGATGCCAGTTTAAATTGAGCTAATTTGTTTTACCAGTAGCTTAAGAAAACCCCAGCACAGCAGCATGACAATTATATCCAGGTGCAAGGACTTAATTCAACAAATTCTAGGTGGATCCTTCCAGTCGGCTCCGTGGGCCCCATCCTCAGCTGTGGCTGAGAACAGATGCCCTTAAAAAAACTATGTAATCATGATCCATTCAGTCCTTGAGTAGTGAAGCTGAAATGTGTCCAGAAAAAAAAAAAAAAAAATAGAAAGAAACATCATCTCTATGTCCAGAATATGAATTGAAACAGACCTGAGAAAGAAAGAAATTTGAGGTAAGAAGCAAATCCAAGTAAACATTTAGATGCTTTTTTGCACTACTATTACATTATATATGCAAAAAGCATAGCTTCTCTGTAACACTAAGAGTGTGTTTCACCACTTTGCAACCATTTAGAAATAACACCTGAAAAAATCAAAACCCAGTCTTAATTTGAAGAATACATTAATAAAGAGATCCAATTGCAGGGTTTGCCATTGTAATTGGCCTGTGCTGCAACATAATAAAGCATTCTCTTCTAATGCAATAATTCAGGGAAGAATGAAACATAAACAAGCATCTTATAGCCATATTTAGTAACCCAAAAATTTTTAAAAAACTTTACAGGTTTTTTATCTCTTGCAGCCAATAACTCCACAATTTTAACAACTGTCAATCTTTATTGCTTCACATCCTCAGTAAGGCATTAACTGTTCCTAACTCAGGCAAACCTACATTAATTTCAAATAAAAATAATAATACTTTGTTTACCTAGAATTTATTGCAAACATGTTAAGACAAGGAAATAATTTATATAAAGATGCAACAAAAATATTACCTGTTTATTGGATAATTTTCTGAAATACACCCAGATGTGTACAAGTTTTTACAATCCATGCACAGTGTACAGTTACAACCAGTTGTTAGGTTATGAAGACCAGCAATTAATGCTCATTCATGATTCAGATCCACATGTATATACAATATGTGTGTATTCTTTAATGGATAAAACAGATGAAGATTAGCTTTCATGACATTAGTCAGGAACTTTATCTTGCTTCTTCACCATTATGTTACTGCCACCATAACTTGTATAGTCTGATTTTTTTTTAAATATAATTGCACAAGATTTTGCCCGCCTACCTTTTTTTGTTTACGATTTTACTAAGTTTTGCATGTTATGTTTTAATACGTTTTGTTATTATGAACTTCAACTTTAACTAACACTAATTAGAGGTGTACCAGATGACTCTGATTAAACTAGTGGGTAGTGCTTATTCAGATTTAATGTGAGCAATCTGGACATTTTGAAAAACAGCCAAGCTGGGCTCAAATAAAAACCTGCCAAAAATCCAAAGTCTGAATTCAGCCAGGCATCTAAGACTGGTTCCCATGAACATTAAAAATAAAATTAAAATCAGTTGGAAGTCTTGGCTTCCTTCAAACGAGAGAACATCCTCCCTATACCCTCAAGAAGTATTTCTGCCTTAAACATGCTGCCCTTTCAAGGCCACCTCTCAGTAACCAAAACAAAGCAAGATAGATGAACAGAAGAGAGGTTATTGTTCTTGTTGAGAATATCAGCTTCTACGTTGCTGGATACTGGTTCCCTTGGTGAGGGTGGAGTAAAACAGGACAAGGGCAGCTACCAGTTGAAACACATTTTCCAAGACTGTCATCCAGAAATCAAGAGATGTGTTTTTCACTAGCTTTTAATTTAAAACACACTGTACAGAGACATATCTTTTCCATCTGAACCTTTAAACATCTGATATAAGGTGAGATTCAGGAATCAAATATAGTAGGCTCAGTTTTCTGCTGGTGTAAGATGACATAACCACTTCAGATAATGGATCTGTGGCTGCTCATACCCACATTTGGATTTTATAGAATCAGCACCCCCACCTATTTTGTTCACTTGGGGTGCATGTTTTCTATTTACAAGGGTGTTAACTTGGGAGGAAAAAAAAATCAGAATCTAACCCACTGTGTGTTACTATATCTTAACAAGAGTCCAAGTAGAATTAAATCCATCAATCTGTACAAATCTAAGCACATTCAGGTCTCAGGTCGTGGTAGTCATCTCTTCCTTTACACATACCTCCAATTCCATGTTTTTTTGTTGGTTTGTTTTTGTTTTTAAAGGAAAGTATTAAAGATTAAAGGAAAGGGCTACTTTTACACTTCCCATTGCTGGATAGTGTGAAGAGCCGCAAAATTCTCCAGGTGATCTTATTTTCAGATGCCATATTTCCTTAAACCAATACATTCTGAGAAGGGTAAGGACAGGATAGATGTTAACCCAGACTATATTGCATAGTACAGTTTGCCAAAGTGAAAACGTGTTTTGTAAGGCCAAAAGGTCAAATATTTAAGATGCTTAAGATGTCTAACTCTTGTTGGGGAAAAATGACATTATTGGGCTTCAGGAATACTTTCATGAAACTATAATGTTTGGGAAAAAAAAAAAAAAAAAAAAAACTCTAAAAAATCTCAGTTGAGATTTTTTTTTTTACTGATTTTTTTTTTTTTTTCAAATTTTTAAAAATAATTTTTCTGCCAAAAAAAGGTAAGGTCTTACTCTATTAAATTGGAAGTGTAAAGCACTGTGTGTAGTTTCATACAAAAAAAAAACGTTAGTCTGAAGGAGACACACCACCATTAAGCCTTTTGGCTATTTACATAAAGTCAGTACAAAACTGTACAGATATGGGTGAGGTTAGTTTGTCCGATCTGTAGTATTTTGTCTTACATCTAAAACTGAACAGAAAATTTCGGTTTGAGCTTCTCATAATCACTTCCTTACAAACTCATTTGTAAAATAAAAACAGATAAGACTGTAACATACCTAAAGGAAAATTCCTTAAGAGTAATCATAGCTTATATAGGTTTGTTAACTTGTCTATTTATCAGCCTGTTGAAAAAAATTTTTGAAATAAATGAAAAATTACTATTATTCCATAATATATGATTAAATGAGAACTCACTATGTTTTTCTGATCAACAGCTAAAGTAACGTTACTACTGTTTAACAATACCACTTTTCAGTGCCATTTGCTTTAAGCTTCCAACACTGTTCCTAGTGCCTATTTTCGCTTATATTTCATGATGGATAATTACATCTGTAATGATTATTGGTCATTGGTCATTAATTTATTTCAGTGTGTACCTCTGTGGGCAGTAATTACTGCATAGCCTTCAAAAAGATATCATTAACAAAATGAGAAGAGAAAATAAGTTACTGCAAGTGTTCTACTGTTTTCTCCCTGGAAAAAAAAAAAAAACAAAAAAAAGAAAGCACAGATTAAGAACACATACTTTTTCCATAGACAACATCGTGTTAAAAAAAAAAAAAATCTTATATGGCCAGAAATGAGAACTTTTCCTGGCCATTCCAAATTTTATTTTAAAGTCTTATAATGATGTTCATGAATCAAACTGAAAAAAATTCACTGAGTTAAATTTTCAAAACAATACTTTCATGAGAAATTACAGCATTGTAGAAGTGAGAATTTTTAAACAGAGCATGAAGAAAAGACAGTGCCAGAGATTTAGCTCAAAACCTGATCATCACCATGGCCATGGAACTCTCCACATATCCCCATGAAGACGTTTTATTTTAAATCACCTGGGAAAGTGGGAAGAAGCACATCAGCAGAGATGCAAAGGCATAATATGGCCTTGTACCTACAACATCCAGCTGAAAGCCACAGTCATTCTGGATTTACATACAGGGGACTACACAGGAACTGGATGTGTGAATGCCTCTTGAAAGTAAGCAAATAGAAAGGCCTAATAACTGCTGATGTGGATATACAGGATTTATCTGAACCGAGACTTGCCAATGTAGTTTTTGACATGTTTACCCAGCTCTGTATGAGACCATTGAGTGAACTAAACTGAAAAAAATCATTTCCCATACGGCAAAAATAAATACTACATGGATATGTGACTAACCATTGTGACTTCCTTAATGCTCTTAAATCCATAAATTGGCTACTTAACTGAAACCGAGATAGATCAAAAATTTGACTTCATCCTAAGAGTCCATGTTCCCTTCAGAACTGAGCAGATTAAGCACCATCCACTGGTGTCCTTTCTGACAGCTCCACACTTGAGTGGATCATATTGACTAAACATCACAGGCTAGACAAATTCTCAGCTTGTAAAATAACTTCAGCTCAGTTTAAGCTCTGACATCGCAGTCAAGATTCTGCTAACATGATTTACAGTGAAATTAAACATGAAAACATCATTAAAATAACAGTGATAAGGTTAAGACCTAGTGTCACACATGCTTTCTAAAGGCTGCCAAATGCAAACACTCTGGTCAGAGTGCCCCATCAATACAGATAAATGTACACTGTGCTAATACAGCATGTATGAGTTACAGGCTTCCAATATTTAATGAAATACTCCTTTTCTTCAATTTGACTCCCTTTTCACCAACGATTATTCATGTGCTCTCTTGATGTTTTATTTTAAATGTAAAGCTCTGTTATTTTCTGTGCCATTTCTAGAAATAATATTGCAAGAGACATAATCTGTAAAGTATCTTTATTTTTGTAGAGTACTGTGCATATAATACAATCAGCATTTAATGGGAGTACTAACAGTATTATGTGCAAAAATTTTGTAATTTTTATGGAAAAAAAATTCTTCCCTAGCAAACTTTTTTATTCCAAATAAAGGTTTATCAAAATGTTAATGTAGAAGAATTTTGTTTCTTATTCACATCTCACCAGCCACCTGATGTATGATGAAGGCAACCAGTTGAATAACATTGACAGTATCATTCTAGTGGTTCAAATCCTTTTAAAATATTTAATTGGCCTCACAGATACTCCAATCTCTTCCTCAGAAGGGTACTAAAACAAAAGCAAGAGCTCTTGAATACACACTTACCATCATAAGTTATCTCAATACATTGACTTGTGTCCTATCCATGTGGTAAAAATATGCCTTTTCTCCTTTTATATCTTGATAAAAAGTCTACTTCTTCATACATTATTAATAAGGACTTGGAATTGTTCTTTTCCTTCTTTCCACTTCAAGTCTTTGCCCATTTTCTATGGGTGAAATGGGATATCCTGGAATGCTCATGGATATTATCAGAATTTCATTATCATGACAGATTTTTTTTTCCCCAGCTATTTTAAAAGCATTTTACAGGTGGTGCCATCATCCCCACTTCCTCTACCAGAGGAACCAAGGTGCAGATACCACAAAGAACATGCTTACAGGTCTTCATCGAATTACTCTAGCTGAGAATCTCAGACACTCTTTAACTTCTTTAACTGAAGGACATAACTGGGAATCATCAAATCAGAATGAGAGATAAGATAAGCCCAAGTACACAGGGTTTGAACCAAATATCACAAAGGAAATAATTGAAGTCACGGAAGTCTCTCGTAGAGCTTTCTCCAGCAGACAGGGAGAGAGCTCCTCCACAGCACATTTTTAATGAGTGACAAAGATGAGGACCAGTTCTGGTCGACCCTCAGCATAAGGAAGACAGACAAAAAAGCTCACTACAACCCTTCCAGAAATTTTGTCAGATGTTTTCTGAATCAACCAGCAGTGTCTGGCTTGTTTTATGGACACTCTTAAGTCCTCATCATTTCTAGCAGGTGACAGTAGATGTCTTCAGATTTCCACAGCTGAACTTAAGCACCAAACCTTTCAGCATTAATATCACAATTACTATGAAGAACTTCACACAAGGTATGCACTATGTTTTAACACTGTGTTTCAGAACTGCGTTTTTATAGTCTTGTTTGCACTATGGAAGACTTGGAAAATACCTGGAAAATTATCCTATATCTGCCTCTTTCCTGAGAAAACTAAGAGCTATTAGCTAATCTTTTTCCACTTCTCAGCACACAAATTCCCCTTCAAGTTCCTTCAGTGGCTTCCCCTTCACCTTTTTTTTATGTTAGCATATTTCATCTTCACTTCAAGGCACCACATTCTACCAGTCCTTCCTGTGTCAACCCTCCTTTCCTCACAGTGAGCCTCCCACTGACTGTTCTCTTCTCACACTGCTCTTCCTAATGTTCTTCATAACCTTCTCTCATGACTTTTATTAAATGCTGTCACTTTTACACAGAAAATCTGTTCCAGATCTTGAGGACCAACTACTCCTTTTCACTGAATTATTTCTATTAAAAAATTATCTTCAAAGCTCAGGAAAAAAAGAATTAAGGGTATACTGCAGAAGGATTGAGGCTTTTCCTGTGTGTTTGTGAGTACCAAGCTTGATAGGGAGTTTAAAACAATTATGGAATTACTGAACTTATGAAATATACTGAAAATGAAAGGCAAAGAATCAACGTCGGGCAGAAGTAACCAATAACTAGGGAGAGTGGCATTGCTAATACACAAACTTAGATAAAGTAATATGATTAAGGTAATGTCATGCATGTTAAAAAAAAATTATTCAATATATAAAATAGTTGGCTCTGAACTAGTAATTTTCATAAAGAAATCACAAACTGGAGTTATGAGATTTTCATGAAAATATCAGCTAGTGCTTGATAATGGTTTTAAAGATAATTTTCATGTTAGAAATAATTAAGAATGAAGCAGGAAAATAAACAGCCAATATAGTATTTCCCTGTTCATATCCATGCTTCTACGCTTTGTAAACTGTTTATTTCTAAGCCTTACACCTCAAAAGATGCCTTAGAAATGAAAGTTTTTCCACGCAAGAAAAAACTGAATAAGCTGAGATTTTTCATTCTAGAAGAGAAAGCATTGGGGAAGGGAAGGAAAAAAAAAAAAAAAAAAAAAAAAAGCATAGAAGGTCTCAAAGCTATGAGTGGACAAGAGAGCAGTTCAGAGATTCATTGCTCATTGCCTCCTTCAATACAGAAAGTGAGGGCCATCAAGGGAGGCTAGCTAATCCAAGTTCAAAGCAAACAAGCAATTCTTCATTCATATGTAGCAAAATTTCTTAAGTCATTGACAAAAGAGGTGATAGAAGCAAAAATTTTACCAGACCTCAAGCATAAGCTTAGTAAATACTTGGAAAAGATACCTAGAGAGGGTTAGGAAATAGAAAAACCACCGTCTAAATATTCTGGCTCAGGACTTTTAAAAGACTAAAAGAATCCTCTGCAGAAAGATTTTAGATGTTTGCCTTGTGCGTACTGTATAATTGTCCCTTGACATCTTGTTTTGGCCACTGTTGGAAAAAGAATAATCTTAGAACAGCTCTTTGCCTGAGCTGCTGTAGTTGCTTTTTTGAAGTAACTCCTGAACAATATAACAAAAGCAGACAGAAAACTTCATGTTCTCGTGCAATGTCATTTCTTGTAGAAGTGTAATCACAAGAGAGGAGAGGATGGTATCTCTTCAGGTTGTGCTATGATCCAAGGGCAACTAAGATTTTAATAGCAGGAGGCAAACTCAGAATATAAGTCTGTTTAGAGATAATCTCATATGTACAAGACTGCTTATCTAAATCATTCCTGTATGTTGGATCCAATTTGGGTTTTACACAGTTTAAGGCTGACTGGCATTCTCTCAATTTCATAATGGATTATGCCTGGGATGATTCAGAAACACACGGAATCTAGGTGAACAATCCCTTGGCTCTGAGTGGAAGCTGAAGGGCTGTGAGCCTCTGCTTCCCCTGTATCCTCAAACATACCCCAGAGACTGCAGTGTAGCAAGGTGCTGTCAGTGACCTCTTTGGAAGCCTTGGCCAAAAAGCAAATACGGGTCTCCACCAATTGCCATGTCACTTCCAAACATTGCTTGCCACTTAAGTGAACAAGTACAATCTTCTTCTTTGTCACATGCTTCAGCAAGGCCCCCTGTCAGGGATTAATAAAGAATAATCCGGTGATAAATTACAGACAGAGTCTGGAACAGATTTCATGAGATGAGACTTTGGCTAGCATACAGCATTCACAACACTCAGAACTTCTCCTGTGTCAATGATTTAACACTTGCTGAGCATTCTGAATACACAGAGTACTTCATATGCAATAGCTGAGCTTAATGAAGGCAAAAGATATCTGAAGTTTTCCAAACCTAGGGAGAAAAAAAAGTGCCCAAGAAACTTTCAACACATTGACTCGGCAGAAGCAGGAATTGCTAAAAGAAAAACAAAACTTTGTAAATGTTTCAAAAAACTACTAACAAAGCAAACTACTAGCAAAGTTTTACGTTCTTTCTTGATACCCTACCCATATTTAGAACCCATATTGGAGTGTGTTGCTTTGAGAAGATGAACACCTTAACTGCAATCCAATCCACACTCCATTAAGTTAGGAGAAGACACCTGCAATGCTAAAGGAGGTGCTACCTGGAAGCTGTTCAAACATGACACATATTGCAACATCTGAATGCCTTGCAGAACATACACGTGACACCTATGGCTCTTTTCTAGGCTTGTACAAGGCATCCCAGAGGCTTTTATTACTTGTATAACTGCCAGAATGAGGTGCAAAACAAGAACGGCATTAACCATGAGCAATCCTTTCTCAAAACAATGTGCTATTTAGACCAGCATAGATGTATGAACCTATGACCATCCCCACTCTGGAGCATGATAAGAAGCTGATTCACATTTCAGCAATAGGAAGTCTATTGCCAGAAGAGAAACGGGTGGATGTAAGCAATGGCTGAAGCATGCAGACATTTCTAAAGTATAGGAAGAGTAGAATACGTAGCAAGTAAATATACTTTGATATTTAAAATGTTTCTTGGTATTAGTGCTTTATATTCATTCACAACTTCTTACCCTGACCAAATCCTTTTCTCTCAGTTAAATTACGATGCTGAAACTTGGAAAATCCTGAAGCAGATAAAAACAACCCATCAAACATGAGGAGGAGAAAAACACACTGAGGCTCAAATCACTGCAGTCAAAGCTAATTCTTAGGGAAGATGCTACAATGCTGTTTCTATCCCTGCAGAGCAAGTTGCACAGATTTCTGACAACAATACTCTGATTCAGAGATAAACAAAGAAGAGGGAAACCCACCCTAAGGGCAAGCCAAGCACTGATAAATCCCAGTGTTTAAAGCATTGAAGCTTTCTGGGAAAACAAGAAATCTTCTGTAATATATAAACTACACTCACCTGAAAAGCATGCTAAAAGGTGGCACACTGCAGATCAGAAAGACAGGTCTTAGGAGACTTCAGAGCTCACTCTTCTGTGTGTATAAACAGATTTCTCACAGCCTTCTGCCCACACCCATCCATTGGTCTTCATCTGCTGTGTTGACCAAAGCACACCTTCCACCCAGTGATCTCCCTTCCATCAGTTACATGGCTACCTTGTCCTTACAACCAAATACTACACAGGAAGATCCATTAAAATTTAGAAAAATAAAATGGATCAGGAAGATAAGAAACATAAGACCTTGCTTTCCCCACTTGACATTCAGAAGACAACAAGAATATTAAGCATTTATTCCTTTCAGCTGATCACTCCTGCCTAGGTTTTCTTACAGCTACAATACCCACCTGCAAATTACCTCCTCCTCCTTCCTGAATCACAACAGGGTTTAGAGCTACCCTGTGGTACCCCCCCCTTTATAGACTGGCGGGTGAAACAATTAAATCCCCACAGCTGGCTACCCTGAAAATCCCCCTGCTCAGTTCAGGCAGCTGTGGCCCTTCCTCTAGCAAAAGGCAGAAGATTAACTCCTTCCCTACCATCTCCTGCTCTTAAATCATATCACCCATTTCCTACACCATCACCACCAGTGTGATACTCAAAGCCCTTAAAGCCTGAAGATGAAAGCTGAAAAAACATATTCAAACTGCTATGTTGTAGCTGATTTTTTTTTTTTTTTTTTTTTTTTTTACTGCAGAGACCTAGTCTATTAATTTCCATTAAGAAACTAAATTTGATAAATAGATAACATTAAAAAAGAAAATGTAATTAGCGTGTAGCCATGGTAGATGTAAACTTACTGGTACCCAGGAGTAATAGCAGTTTATGTGAAAACTAGAATGTTACTATAATTATGAAAATGAATGTATAATTTATGCATAGAAGATGGAAAATATGCAAGGTGTGTAGAGGATGTGATTATATTACATTGTCTTATTTCTATTGATAGAATATAAATCTTTAGAATATGTTGAAACCGTGCATTATTCTGCATGATTTTTGGATGGTAGTGATTTCTGATAAAGTTTTTTTCTTTTGTTTTTAATTAAACTCCATTTTATAACAGCAGCCCTTCGCCTGCTTTATTATGCCAAAGAAGCATATGGAAATATAAACTCTGAGATGTTACTGATTTATTTTGATGTTGGAGCATTTTGCTCTTGTGTAAACATTTCTTGTGACATGAATATGGATAGTTTCAAATCTTAGAAGAGTTCATTACTAAAGGTAGCATATGTTTTTGACTCCTGAACCATGAGGGAAATGAGAACACCCAGCTTGCCAAACAGTAAATTGTAAACAGTTGGTACACCCCTAAGCAAAAGACTGAAATAATTACTGTATCTGTGTTTTAGAGTAGCCAACTCGTTTTTATGTCTCATTTTTGTTTGTGTTTTTTTTTCATTTTGCTGATTTAATGTTTTTGTGCTAGGTTTGTAGATGCAGTCTAAATACATACTTTGGGCCTGCAGCATCGTGATTCTACACATGCAGATGTCAGTAACATCTCAGATTCATGGATTCGAGGATACCCTACAACCATGTATGAAATCTAGTGCCGAAAGAGTCAGTCATCTGTACCCCCTCCAGACCTACTCATTAAATGCATGGCTTTTTTTTAGCCTGGACTCAATCTTGCAAAGTGCCAGCCTTCTCCTGCCCATCAAGGAATTCTGAATACTTTCACCACTTTGCAGGGACACCTCCCCATACACACATACTGCCTTTCCTCTATGAGACAGAAAGAAGCGGGGTGATACTAAGGCTTACAGGTAGTTCTTCAAAGACCCATGGATGTGATGACTTTTGACAGAAAGCTGCCTATCTCCTCCTTATGCTGATGTCTTTTATTGTTCCCGCTGCAAGTGGCCACCCACACTTGTCCCTCGGGGCAGGGAGCTGCACACACACACCCATCTGAGTGTGGAGGCTAACAGATGACGTGTGGTTACCTTCATTATTTGCCCTGGCGCCTTCTTGGACTCAGCCATAAATGCTCTCCTGTGGCTGCATTCCTATATTTGATTTTCCTTCTCCTTAGCAGTCCCCTGTATTTTTTCATATGCACAGCACAATTGCTGGTGCCCTTTGCAGCATTATCTTTTGATATCTATTGAATGGAGATGAAATGGTGGACACAGATGAAGCAAAGATACAGCAGAAACCTGCCCAGTCACTCATCTGCAACTTCATCACGTAGTTGCTTGTAAGTTGCATTCAGCACTCCCGATAAATCTGTCCTGGACGTCAGCATGTAAAGAAGATCTTAGGTGCTTATCTATTTCTGGGAAACTGGGTCAAGTGATTTACCTTGGTCCATGCAGCAGGATTAGGAATCCTGGGTCCTGAGTCATAGGTTAGTGCTCTTCCTAGTGCCTGACACGCAAACCCAACTTACACATTCACACTTGCTGTTGGCTGAAGTAAGGACTTGAGTTTAAAGAGGCACTGCACTGCACATAATACCATAGGTACATGTGGGTTCACAAAGTTAAAAAGAACCTAAAAAAAAACAGTGTAAGACACCTCCTTACATGTCCCTCTCCTGAAGAAGAGGAGAAAGAAGAACATGCTACGGATGTGATTGGCGTTGTTTAACATATTAAGGGGAAACAGTCAGGCATTATACTAAAGACCATCATATCAGAGCAGAAGGAGATGCCACTGCTTGCTGAGCCCCTGAGAACCATATAGAATCAAACAACACCACCTCACAGGAACCTACTGAACATTCCTTTTGCATCTGCATGGATTTACCCAACATTGTATTACAATACAACTGTCAAGAAACACTTCCTAGGAGCAAGTAAAGCTTTACACATGATCAAAGCAGGCATAATTAAATCATTTTTTCTTAAACCTAGGCTCAGTGGTCTAACACTTGGGCCTTGTTTCACACTAAGTAATTCTGAAGAAAAGCAAATGTGTTCTAATGTTCAAATTTGTAGCAATATACTGTATCAGGAATGTATCATAAACCTTTCACACAGCCCTAGGAAGAATTCCTTTTGTCCCTACAAGAGTTATATATTTGGCAAATTCATCTCTTGTGTAACATTATTGTCTTGCACTGTAGTTACATGAAGGATGAATTAATCCTGTTACCAAATGATTTTTTACAAACAAATAATTGAGGCTTACTAAATGAGAAATACAGAGACACTGCTATTTAAAAGCCAAAGCAGGACAAAAACTGGTTCCCATATTAACTCCTTTAAATCTCTGAGGAAAAAAAAAAAAGTGCCAAAGGTCAGGAAATATAAAACAGCCCTGCACTGCAACATTGCATGCTCTTTCAGCAAAAAGAGGATCTCAAGTTCTAGTGAAGGACGAGGAATTGACCAAGCACCAACAAGTTCGTTCTTCTGACATATAAAGAGTAGAACATAGTTCCTTTGTTCCACACTGGTTCCATGCAGTTATGAACAAGAACTTATTTAGGCTTTCATTCAAATGTCACTGTATGGATTCAATCAAAAAGTATAGATGAAGTGGTAGCACAGAGATAACTGCCCCATTGCTTTCTCACTCCCAAATTTCATGAGCTTCATTAAACTCGATCCACCTCAGGGTTTTAGATAAAACAAAATGTAAAGCAGAAGAGAGAGAAGGTTCAAGAGGAATAAGATGGTTGTAAAATATCAGGAAGGTTAGAGTAGCAAATGTGGGGCTATCTCAGGCAACACAAGTTTGAAAGATCCAGAAAAGATGCAACACACATGAATGATGTTGGAATTATCTGAGTGCAGCAGATTTTATATTACAAGGTAGCATTTGGGTGACAGCTGAGGCTAAAATCTGTTGTAATGAGTGGATACAGCACAGGTATAGCTTGAGCAGTGGTATTGCAGACATTGCTCTTCAAAGAATGCATGCTGATGTTCATATCACAAGGCCTTCACTCCTCTTTAGTTCTTTTGCACTAACAACGGCTTTTGGTATCGCATACCGATCATTTATCATTTCAAGGTCTTGCAGCAGAATGCCATTTCCTTGCTATATATGTGGTACAAATAACATCACAATTTCATATATTACAAAGTTATAACACAGCCTTACACCCCAGGCAGCTGGCAAGGTCTGCTGCAAGCACCAGCAGCTGGGGCACAACAGAGCACAGGAGAGAGGGAGGAAGGACAACGCAGAGCTGTCCATCAGTGTTCCCCAGTTGCTATTCATCATTTGCTCCTCCTGACAGGAGGAACAAAAATTCTGCCTATCCCAGGTGCACTCCTCCCCAGCATCATCATTTTGTCTTCAGCCAACAGCAGTGGGGCACCTTCTTTGCAAAGCTTCTCTACAGATAGAATTTCTTTCTCTGTGGAAAATTGCATTGTGGAGAAAGATAGTAAGAGCTGACATTGTTCAAGCTACACTTGGCTTGGTGTTTGTGGTACACTTTTCCTCCAGTTAGAACAAAAGTTATCTGTCCAGCTCCCCTGTTTCTATCTTGAAGAAAGTTTTCATCTTCATTAAAATGCATTGTTTCCCATTCTCCCTTGAGGGCCTCTCGTTGTTAATTTTATCTTCACTATTACAATATGTACTTTAAAAAACTCAGTTCTGCTTTTCCACCCCCCTGTATTCGCTCTGCTGGCGTGGTCACAGCCACTTCATATTGCTTGTGTTTTGCTACTAAATAATTTGCCAATTAAAATAACACCGCATCATTTGAATCTCACAGAGAGCATCAAAGGGACTGTGGCTACACCAACTTTCATTGACCTCTGTTCAACTGCTCCACAGCTCCTTCAAGCCTTTTCTCTCAGAAACCTCTTGCATTCAGACTTCTACGCCTTATCATCTCACCTTCTGCTTTTCATTTTACAGGTGAAAAATGTCCACAGAGACCAAGAGCACGCAGACAGCTGCACCCAGGTTTTCCAGATCCTTGGCTGGCTGACTATAAATTAAGCCACTCTTCTTTCTTTTGTAATTCCTGCTCCACATGGATGTTCTTTCCATTTTTCACACTTCTGCCTTATCTGCCTCAGAAACATTTTTGTTCTTAAATCTCATCCGAAAACTTTCCAGTTCACTTTCCCTTTGTGTTTTTTGGTTGGTTTTTTTTTTCAGTTACACAACTCATTTCCTTTCCCTTCTTTTCCTGTCTCTTTCACTTCTCTCACCCTGAGATTGAGGTTTAGAGAACAGTTGTTTTGCTATTTCATCTTTATTTCTGATTTTCTTATGTTCATGCTACTCTATCCTCAGAAATTGTTTTTCATTTTTGCCTCTTTGAGAGTCACTGTGGCAATCTAAGAACACTTCTTTTCTTTATCGCTCTCTAAAGCATTTTGCACTACTTTTTATGGAAGATGCTTTTATATAAATAAATTAGATTCTGATTGTATGGAAAATAGAAAGACTATAGTAAGAAAGCTCTGAGGACACTGGAAGCATCATAAGTACCAAAAATTATTTTTTAACCATTCTTATTTGAAAAAAATAAAAATAAAAACAATAAGGAAACAGAGATAACACATTTGAAAATTTTGGTACACAAAAGATATTTTGTGTCTCTTCCTAACTGTTGTTGTAAGTTCAATTATTCATCTAGGTAGCCCACTTTTGGTAACCACTCCAAGTAAGTCATTAAGTAAAGTCCCAGAGAGAGTAAGTTGTAATCCAAATCTACATTCTCAGAGAATGCAGTGGTTTTCCTCATCTTAACTTCCATTTTTGTGCCTCATTGCATTCTGTCTTTAGTATATAACCTCTCAGGTATAGGTACTTTTTTGTGCTTCAGTATCACCAACAGGAAAAGAAAATAATACTTAAATCCATAACAGCTGCATAAGCTTCCCCCAAAACCAAACACACTGTAGATGTGTGAGCCTTCACCATTAAATATTTTCAGCTGTTTATGTGATATACACATGTGGGAAGTTAGCAAAGTGTTAGCTTGCAATGCTCCCAGCCAGTCGTATATCTTTTTTCTCCATGTGTTGTTGTCTTCTATCTTATGCACATCAATATAATCTTTACTATCTATCTCCACTTTTTATAATGCACCTATTATAAATCTACCTGAATGTTTGCATAATAGGGAAAAAGATGTGTCCTGATGTGGAGATTTAGACAATTAGATGCAAAAATCTTTGTTATGAAATTTCAGCAGTCTTCAATGTAAAATGGTATGGGGCTTAATGTGATTTTGTAAGGAATGGAAGATTTCAGTTCCTTATCATGAATTCTGCTATTTCAGAAATACAACATTTCCATCAGCTCTCTCACACATGCAGGGAAATGCTCACATTACTCTGAATCCTAACAGTCAGTCTTGCTGTGTCACCTCAGAAGACAAAGGGTGATGATATGCTCAGGGAAAGTAGAGCTTCTCCACCATTTGGACAAACCTTTTGCCACACTGTCTTGTGCAACACATGGAGCATATCTCCTTCTGAGGACATTACTGGAGCCATGATCAAGCCTGCTTTCCCCCATTCAAATCGCTATGCATCAAGATAAAAAGATTTGTAGCCTTGATTCCAGAAACACAAACACCCAGATGTCCACAGGGATCATTCATAATACAGAATTAATTCGTGCTGCTTTTAAGCCCACTCTGCAGTGACTTGCCTTTTCTGCTACACAACACCTGCAATAGTACATTGGATTAGCATGATGGCTTATGGATGTAAAGAGTGAAAAATGAGGACAGAAATTCTCCTTCTGACAATCTAACATGACAGTTGATGAAGGCAGATAGGCTCCTGGCAAACAGACCTTCCACAGTTCGTGCAGAATTGAACCTTGATGTTTTTCTTCATGTTGTCACTCAGTCTATAAGTGATCATACTCCTTTCTACAAAACTGATCTCAATAATGTATTGCTCTTCAATATTAAAAAAAAAAAAAAAAAAATCATTAACCAGCATTCCCCATATGCAAAGATCCCTCAGAAATGATCACATCAGTCTGGTAGCCATGCAGACAGAGGGTGGCTGGGGACTTTCATTCGGGACCACAGAGCTGATGACATGGATGCATTGGCCTGTCCTATTGCTTCATTCCTATTAGCACTCACAGAACCAATTGTGTTTCCTGTCACAGTTCAGCTATTATCAAGTTCTGCTATTCATATGTGGACCACAGTGAATTTGAACCAAGTCCAGCAAAACACAGAGTTACTTCAGATTTCCATATGTGATGTACTATAATTTGTCCTGTGTGGGCCACAGCTCTTACTCCTTTATCATGAAAATCCCTTGCAGAAGTCAACATGTAAAGCTGTAGGTAGACTCATTAAGTTTTTCCTCCTGGTATTATATTAGACAAATCAGAGTCTGTCACCAAGAAGAACAGTTAATTGAAGTACAGAATTTCTTATTGATAGTAACTTGGATAATTTCATGTGTGAGTCTAACTAAAACAAAATTACAGCTCCCTGTCAGAAGACCCCTGGTTGGCCAGAGCTTTGATGTTAACTTCCTCTGGAATCAATCTCTATAGTGACCTCTCCAAATAGGATTAAACTTTTTAAACATAAAAGCCAAATTTTGTTACAATATAAATTAGAATACTTAACTTCTCAAATAAAATAACTTAGAAGTAAAATAAACCCTATCATATATGCCCAAATCCAAACTTAGGCTTCCAAATAAAATTGTTTGATTCTTTACAGCCTGTGACCAACTGGATGCTCTGACTTCAGTAAAGAATTATGAGTATTGGGTACATAGCCATGCATAATTAGGAAACCCAATGCCACT
Organism: Tympanuchus pallidicinctus; assembly: GCF_026119805.1. NCBI lineage: Eukaryota > Metazoa > Chordata > Aves > Galliformes > Phasianidae > Tympanuchus > Tympanuchus pallidicinctus. The sequence continues at coordinate 11,245,693 of NW_026294739.1, read as the reverse complement.
TTGAGACCAAATTTTAATCTTAAACATTTGAAAATTTTAGTCAATGTGTCAATTTTAGACAACTATGCATGTAAGGTTTTGCCTCAATGTGTCTGGATATGTGTCTTCAACAATTCTGCAAAAAGTGTAAATTCAGTCAGGTCTCCCCAGTGGCTTACCATGTTTCTCCTGTTAATAACAAACAGTTTTAAGAGTTACCCATATGTTTTTTGTCAATCTTCAGCTTTCTAGGATTACCTGTGTACCATGTCTTGAATGACAGAAATATCATGATCTCATAATTTATACATTGTTGAGTCACTATGTATTGTGCCCATGTGATGTACCTTAAAAACTGATATTTATGTTTTAAATCAAAGCAGAGCTATCCTGTGCCTTTCTCCAGATGTAGCAATCTGAAGAGAGATGGCAGTATTAGTACAGCTGTATGACAAAAAAGTAAGGGGTTGGGTGGAAAAGTCACAATTGTGCCTCTTAGATACAGCTCAGCATCAGGTTTCTCTGCTGACCCAAGCACACTGCTGCTGCACAATTCAGAAAGGACTTCCCACTGCCTGTTTCTTAGACACTACTTTTCTTATAGCAGCATTTAAATTTACAGACTCAGTAAAATCATAAAAGTGGCACCGATAGTGTTGAGATAACATTCACTTCATGCCTATTAATTCAATCAATCTTTTGTTGTTGGCATCAAAGTGAAAAAGATGTAGTCATAAATGAGGAATTAATATAATTATAGAACCCCTGTAAGCACGTTGTTCCATATTTAGGAGGGATGCTTCTCTCTTATTCCTTGTGGTTTTAACTGAATATCTTCCATTCACTTCCTACAGGGCTTTTATTCTGTCATGTATATCAATAGGTGATGTTCAATGTCAAAAAACAGTGCCATTGTCCAAGGGTGAATGGTGATGTAAATATTGCTATTGTTTACACAGCAAGAAAAGAAGTTTCTGCAGAGATCCATATAATGATTCAGAATTATGTCATATTTTGTCAAAATTCATGATGTTTTCAGAAGTCACTAGTGTTTATGAAGGATTTTTAAAAATGCCTGATCCCAAATTCTTTAAATGGATCTTAGCTTGGTCACCACACATCTTCAGGATGCTGAAAATAATTCCTGTTAGAGATTGGGAATAGTGACATGACTACAAGCCAGTTCTGGTTTTCTGAAACATATCCCAAGTTCTTAGTATTCCTGAGAACCTGTTCCAAGGGTGTAGACTATGGACTGCACACAAAGATTTTACACTGGTCATAACCACAGTCAGTTCTTTGCGAGGAGGGACCCGATTCACACAGCATCGCCTCTGTCCCATGGTAGATTGATTAAAACTTTTTGAAGAAGTGGAAATCCGTTGTTCTGTACAGAGCAAGTAACGTGCATTAAAATCTTTGTATGTATTTTCAGATGCTCCAGTACCATTTCTGAAATATTTGGATTTATAATAAGCCTTCACAAATGTGGGCAGATATCCAGTAGAATGAATAAAATGACCCCCAAACTGTACTGGGACAGTCCAACATTATTTGCAATTGAGTTCTTCTTTCCTTTTGCATATTTTTCATCTGATATCATTAAAATAATTATTACACTTCTAAGTTGTGCTTAGGATCAAGGTTTCATTGTGCTGTATTGAATATTCAGAAGACATGGTCTCTGCTCCAAGGAGGCTGCTAGCATAAGAGACAGAAGAAAAAAAAAAAAAAAAAAAGAAAAAAAAAAACCAGAATCCAGATGGGGAAATGTGATATAACATACAAGCACAGTGGTTAAGGTGATGATAGCTTCACATCTTAGCCAAAAGCCTGCAAACTGCACAGAACTGGTTGATATCCACACCCATACAGTAACCCATTGATTCCAGTAGGGCTCTGACAGGCAGCTAGAGCTTCCTTTAAAGCACTAACATTAAAATGGGGTCTTGTAATTCCTCTACTAGGGCTTTATCTCATTCTATTAGTTCTATTGATCTTGTTGCTGATTTTTACTAACTTTATTTTTACTCTCTACCTGCACTTATGATCAACCTAGGCTGCTTATGCTCTCGTGTAGAACTAAACCTATTTTATTTTACCTCTGCTTTTTAATTTAAAAAAATAAGCCAATTTCAATTTTAATTTTCAAACTTTCCCCTCATTCTTTCAATTAATTAATCCATTTTCAGCTAGTTATGTCTCTAAGTTGCCAGTTCTTCCTGTTTAATTCCAACACTTCAGCCTCTCCCAGTCTCAGAGTTACTTTAAAATTTTAGATCTTTTTCCCTCCCCCTCGCCAAATTCTCAAAGAATCAAATTACTTCTTCTACAGTCAGCACAGTGTCTTGATTATCATTAAGTTGTCTAATTTAATCTTTGCTAACTCATTCAGCAATATGAATTCCAAAATAATGCACTATATGAAAAATAGTGTGAAAATAAACTATCTAGTAATGATTAGAACTCCTGCTGATTGCCTGGCTTTATGTGAAATGATGGCAATCACATGTTCAAAGCATGCCAACTGAAGTGTGGTTGCCATACTTAGCAGTTCAGCTTCTTATGTGACAGTAGTATGAAATATAACTCTAACCAGGGCCCTAACAACATATATGGTGGGAAAGTTGTGTCAAAATTTAGAGAGAAGATGGAACAGAATTTGTAGTGAAGGAGAGGAGAGGAGAGGAGAGGAGAGGAGAGGAGAGGAGAGGAGAGGAGAGGAGAGGAGAGGAGAGGAGAGGAGAGGAGAGGTCTTTGCTCCATTATGAAAGTTTGTTGTTGTGTGAAGACTGGTTAAACCAGACTGCTCCTAAACCATTTCTGATACTCTGGTATCAGGAGGGGTCAGATTTTGTTTCCAAGATGCATGAAAAAAATGCAAGTTGAAGAAATTAAATGGCTGTCTGTTTAAAAGGTGAAGACATCTGTATCAGGTTGACCATGGATACCTCAAAGAGAAAAGTTAATATTGTGGATATCACAGGCACTATTTTAGGTCCTACTGCTCTATATAAATCTTGCCAAAATCCTTCTCATAACATTCAAGGAGCTTTGAGTGGTTCAGACAGGAACATGATTTGTGTCAGCTGCCTCCTCTGCTCCATGTCCCTTCTCCACCACAGGGAAAGAGATGTCAGAGGGCAGGAGCTGGAGTTGAGGACTTTTACTTTCCTCTGATTTTAAATAAGCAGATAAGTAGTCTTAAGTGCTAATGGCAACAAAGACTACACAGAAAGTGTGCCTTGGGGAGGAAAGTTGTGAAATGCTTCCCAGTTCCAATAGCAGCTCACAAGAGTGTTGTCATTTTAGAAGCTGTACTTCTGTCAGACAAGACTTTTAATTTTGGTTGAATCATAAGGGCAAATATTCCTACTGTCAAAAAATATCCTTTAGTCAGAATAGCTTTCCACTTTGGGAACTAGTATAAACTACATTGGCAGAAGAACATTTTTGCAGGTATAAAGTGAATCTACCTTGGGAAGTTCTGTTTATAGAGCTTCTCTAACGCTGTACATATAGACAAAAGCTTGAGCTGGTTCTCAAGAATTTTCTGCCTTTTGCAGAAGGAATTTCTCCTTGTGGGTGATTCCACTGTTCTGCAGGAGCCACAGCAGACACAGCTTTCAACGCAGAGATTAAAATGAGTGTACCTGAATATGGTATTCAGACTAATTACAAAAAATCTCATGGGTGAGTGGATTTCAAAGTTTCTGTAGCATAATGAGAAATCAAGAAGCAGAAAAAAAGCCTCAAGTGACACAGGTGGTAGCAATGTGTGTCCATATTGATACTAAAGCACCATGTAGAGCGCCGTGAGATGTCCCTGGGTAAAACCACAGTCTGTTCCCATGTGTATAATAAGCCTCAAAAGTTGCAATTTTTTGCATGTGGAGAGACACAGTGAAATTCTCCAGGATCCACCTGCCTAGGAGTTGACCACGTAATGAAATGCCTGGCAGTACCAGGAGGAATCTGCATTATTCATAATGCTTTATAGCTATTCCTAAGTAATTTGGTGATCATCTGTTTCTAAAGAAAGTATAAATATCATGTTGTAGACTGAAAAACAAGGAGTACATGGGATAAGAAACATTTTCTATACACTGTATGGAAAGATTATACAAACCTCTTAAAAACTGAGTTTATTTTATTGGTATATTTAAAAATTCTTGATCATTTTCCTATACCATAGTTAAAACCAATTTTATAATTTCTATGTTAGAATACTGCAGCTTGCTTACAAGTAGGGAAAACCATCACTTCTAACTTATCAGCTCTAGTGGCTAGTATAATTATTGGTTCCACACCAAGATCTTCAGAAGTCAGCTGTAGCCATGCAACTCATTAAAAGCAGCTGGAAGAGTAAATCCTTGTGTGATTAAAGCACAGGGATACATGTTTGCTAGTAATATGCCTCTCAGTCTTTGTGACTAATCAGTCTCATCTGTGATAGCACGATACAGGTATCTCTAGTGGACACGCTTTCATTTTATTTAAACATTTATACAGTTCATTAAGCTGTAAATCCATCACCGTTTGGAAAGCACACCGTCATAGCAACGTATAAGATTGCTACCTCAGATGTCCCATGGTTACACATTTTGTGCAGTTTATAGATGGCCTTCACCATCTTGAGGCTCTTCCCTCTCTCAGAGGATGAAAAATAGAAGGAGAGCTGAGAAGCTGGAAGAAATGTTTTGTGATGTAGTTGATTTTTGCTGGGGAATCCCTCATATTACTGAATGAGATTCTCCTCAGGGATATTCCATTCTCACAGTGCCTGTCACAGAAATTCACACATTGGTTTAAGTAGTCTGTGAAATTAAATTCATTATTTTATTGCAGTCTTTATGGTGTAAGACCATACATCCTTGCACAATAACTACCAAAAAGAGTCACAAAGGAAAAACAACATCACAATTACTGGAAATGACTATAAAAATCCAGAATTTCCTAACATTTTTGAAGTTTGACCAGGACGTACATCTTTACATTAAAAACTGGAGGTTTATACAGCAGTTCCTCACTCATTAAGGAGCACAGATAGTCAATTTTTGAAGTTATTTTGGTGTTCCAGTTTTGTAAGGAGTTAGGAATCTAAATGATCTTAAAAGTCTGCCCTGAATTCTAGGACACCACTATATGTGGGTTCATTCATGTATTTGAAAGGTGTGCACAGCCCACACTTAAACTGGGACTTGGGATTTGGGACTGACCGCAATGGCAAGTGCGTGTTTGGATATACTACAAGTTCCACCAAATCTTTCATGTCCTAAGTTTTGCTGAGATCTTTGTACTGCTATATTTTCTCAAATGCAATAATCCTACAGTTAGATGTTCATATCTTTTCTGGGCCCTCTGTTGGCTATTTTTCCCAGGGTGTATGTTTATAAATTTAAGTTATAAATAATTAACACAATTTAATTTTCAATACTCTTGGAAAGAATACAGTTGATGTATTTTAATAAAGTCTGTTACAACAAAATTTATATGTGAACTTTGACTGAATGGAAGGTTAAGATAACCTGTGATATTTTGCAAATGTCCAAAAAAATACATTGGCTGGCTAGTTACTACATCGTATGATGTAGCTATTAATCTCAATGGGATTATGCCACAATAGAATCCTCTCAGTAGTTTTAAATACTTTTGCACAAAATGACCCCAGCAGCTGAAAGAATGAATCACATCTTGTTTTTACAAAAACTAGTCCAAAATTAATTTCTGAGCAAAATTTATTGTACTAATCAAAACTCTATATTTAAATATATGGCTATAAATATTTAAATATAGGTTTCTATTTGTAATTTCCAATATTATTATAAAATGACATAAAGTCATAAAGTCAAGTACATATAACTATGGCCAATATAGTTTGGGTAGTTTCATCACGATCAATAGTAATGCTGATTAACACCAGCTGAGGATCTAGCCCAATAAACAGCTAACTACATAATGAGCAAAATAACCCACTATGTTATTAATTATAAAAAGAGCTAACAAATACTTAATCCAAATGTTAGAATTTGCAGAGGGTGTTCCAAAACACGTAGGCAGTGGAGGGCAATCTGGGGGCAGATCAATGTGTCAAGATGTGGAGTTCCCACATTTCTCTGTTCTCGGCTATAAACCCTTTGCATATTTTGGGAGTAAAAGAGGAGTCTTTTTTTTTATTTTTTTATTTTTTGCATATGCTGGAATTATGCCAAATCCTCCTATTACAAATATTTATATACAATGCCAAACGCTCTCACTGGACACACTCTTTGTATCCCCATAACTACTGGTTTTGCTCAGTCCATTACTCAATAAAACTAGCCACCAGCCCAGCTGGAATAGTCTGGTCAGCGAAATTGGGCACCAGAAATTCAGACACATCTAGCTGAAGAAATTGGGCTGTTAATAAATCCAACGTGCTGAGATTTATTACATAATTTTTGCATTAGAAGAAAATAAAAAGCACTGCCTCACAGGTGCAAATATGTTTTACTAAGGATCATGTAATGACATGACTTGAAATGATAACAGTATTTAAAAGTATGATGTGAGAGAAATGGACTAGCGATAATAGACATAAATTCCTTTTAGATCTGTATTTTCCACTCATTCATCTATCACTGACTTCAGTAGGGCCAAGAGTTCAACCCTGATGTCCTAATGATTTGGGAAAAATTGAAAGTACCTCAGCTTTAAAGAATTTTATTTTCCGCCTATAAGCAGTACTTGAGATCAAGTATGTTCTCCCTAGTGAATCTGAAAAGAAGGAAATTCATGTATTTGCTACCTTCCTCTTTCTACATGCAATTTTTCTATTTTCTTATCATTCTGTAACAATGAAAGATGCCACATTAGTGCATAGAGCCTTAATCTTAACCTGTCAGATGCATTCATTCCTTTCACTATAAAAAATTGCGTTTCACATTTTCTTTCCATAGACCCCAAATTTGCAAACACTTAAGCATGTGCTTAATATTAAGTCTCATTTAGTACAGAATAGGAAAGCAATGAGCTATACTTAAGAGACATCAGTTCTCTACAGAAATATTTTATAGCTGTTCTTCTAGACAACATTTAATTATTTTAATACCAAATTGAACTGTTTCATCTCATCGACAGTACACTACAGAAATCTTGAAGCTGCTCTTTAGGCTTCTTTTGATCTGGTGAATATTTTCTGTTTTTGAGAATTCTTTGAATAACCCGTTGATTTAATTGCAGCTCTTTTTCCTCCAGCCTATCAACTTATCCAGAGCCATCGCACATTAAAGGCAATGAAAATAGTCCAGACTGATTTACAATAAAAATATTTATTTTTTATATTAGTATTTCTACAGTAGGTCACTAAAGGAATAATAAAAATGGTAGGCTGTTGTTAGTGCCTTAAAAAAAGGGATTTTTATTTAAGCAAATCATGTCAGTGTCTGAAGCCTACTGGATTATCTTCTAACATATGGTAAGTATTGGTTATGTGGTGTGCTGGCTTGCATTTCATTGTTGGAAAAGCATAGAAAACTGATTTTAGTATGCCTTTGCTCTTAGCAGCAGGGTATAATCATTTTTAAAAGAAATTATGGAATCAAGCATTAGCATACTGTGTAAATTTAGGATTTATGGAAGGATGTCATATATCTCACACGTATATTGCTTTGGGATGCTTAGGAAATCTTCAGTACCACATGTCACTGTTTTGTAGTTGTTTAAAATGGTAACTGTGCACATGCAAAAAGATAGCAATGCTAGGATATTCCGCTAAAAAATTACGTTGTTAAGTATTTAATAAACATAGCAAAATGTTAGTGTATTATCCATTTTACACCCACTGAACTTTACAGAATTTTCTACTGCTAATGTGTCAGTTATCATTATCCCTGAGAGTATTAGTTAAGCTTCAGGTATTTAGCACCTTGCAGCCTTGCCACTTTTACAGGATTTCTTTTGGGTGCCTGGAGGTGAGATGCTGGAGAGGGGATCCCAGGAAGCAGGGCTCCTAGCACCCACTTCTAGCACAAGAGAGAGAATTGGCTTCTCACGAACAATGGGGCAACTCCTGCTCTTTCTCTGCATAAGTGGAGCACATGCTAAGTCAGCAGGTGACGCTGTCTTGTTGGCAACCTAATGGATGCAGAATGAATGCATAGGGCATTTACCCAACAAAGCCCTAGGAGCTCTGCTCCAACACTCACTGCTATCAGCCTGATCTTCTCATGCAACCTGCACCCTGTTACTCTAAACAGCAAAGTTGCAACTACTAGGTCAGGGAACAGTGTATAATATGTACTCACCAGCACACAGTGACTGCTGATGGTTGAATTGGCTTGAGCCTTTAGATTTCAGAAGTTTAGTTAACTGACTAATGCCAAAAGGAAAATAATCTGTTCCAATCATTTATTCTAAGTATTTGGTGCTTAGTCTTCTCAAAATTGATCTCGCCTTCATCGAAATTACATGGAGACAAGAAGGCTCCTGTTGTGTGACTCTCCACTGTTGTCACATTGGTTCCATCAAGCCTGTAACTTACTACCAAACATTTGACCATTGCTTTTTATTCCAGATTTTTGTTTGAATAACTCTGTGCATACGTTAATCATCTACATAGCTGAGCCACAAAACCCCCAAATTAAGAGAATTTGCGGGTATATTGGCTGTTACAGGACTTTTCTGTTGGATTCTGGCTATATGAGGGTTTGCAGTAAAGCCACTGTGGTGGCAGATCCTGGCATCAGGCAACAAAGAGTGGGCACAAAGTCAAGATAAATCCTTATTTTTCATTATGCCATGGCCCATGTTTTACCAGTGGCAACTCACCAGTGAGTCACCACAGTCCTTTGAGATATGGGACCAACACATATAGTGGGTGTCAAGTGCTTGGCAGAAAATTACACTGCATGAAAAATGAACAGTGCTAGTGCCTGGATTACTCTATTTAGAGACCAAAAAGACAATAGTGGTGGAAACTGCTCTTGACATAAATGATAGCTAATAATCATTTAGGAGAGACCATGTTGTGGTCATGTAACAGCTATCCAGAGGTGATTGTTTAAGAATACCACATCCTGACATTTCTCTAGGTGCCAGGTCTGATCTCCTGCCTTCAGCTAGGTTCTTGCTTGGTGGGAGATAGAAAAGTAAATCACAATTCACAATGCTGACACACTGGATGTCTTAAATGTTAAACTACTAACTGCTCACGGAGGAAACAGGCACAGCCAGAAGCAGTATCAATTATTTAAAATTATAACATACAATGCCAGAATCAGCAATCACATCAGCAACTGGTCCATGCCGCTTGAAATTTGATCCAGATATGAAGGCTTTAGCAAAATGTCTCATCCTTTGAGACTGCAGCCCACCACATTGACTGTAAGTGTGGCTCACATTTGTAGACAAGAATTCTGCATTCCTGACATAGCCCATGACTTAGTGCTTAGACATTTCCTTGCAAAAACCCTGTTATTCTGTAATAACCCCAAAAAATCCTAGCTTTTGCTGTTACTCCATGACCTGGCAGCCTGATCAGTGCCCCAGCTACGTTCTTGGGTCAGCCAGGCTCTCCAGAACAAATGCTTGGATGGACCGTGAGACGCATGGGACCTGTACGAGGAGGGGGACCCTGGGCAAAACCAGAAAAGCCATCTTTGAAGCCAGATGTGAACATCCAAGTTCCGCTTTGCTGGAGAAGAGGCTTTCTCTCTCCTTGTTTCCCAAAGCTGCCCACTGGTCGCTCACCAGTGTTCTGCAAAGCCTGGGGACCTGGGGGAGAGCTGACTGCCTCTGCCCAGCTATCTTGGAGAGCAGTGTCACAGAATGGTTCTCTGACCCACTAAATCATTTTGAAAACACAGTTGTATCTAATTAGTGTGTAGCATTGGCTGACTTCAGTGTTTATATTGGTTAGTTTCCATGAAGTGAGATTTCTGGAGTATTTACTATTGCTAATAACTTGTGTCCTGCCTTGACAGTCACACTACATCCAGCCAGGGGATTTTTGTCAATTATCCCAATTTCATGTATGACTCCTGATCTTTATCTACACTTTCTCTTCGATGACTCCTCTCAGGACAGAAATTTGTCCTTGTCACAGAGAGACTGTAAGAGCTGGACTGCAGAGTGACTGCACAAGAAGAAAGGAATTTGTTTACAAACAGCTTGCTGGGATAAGTTTGCCCAAGCATGCAAGCTATCCAAATTTCACATAAAACATGCCTCTTACACTGAAGGAGAGTAAAGAAAAGCTGTGGCTCATGGTTGGGTTTATATTTGCATTTTCCATCAAGGGGGTTATTTGATCCTCTCCACAGGGAGCATTTACTTGAAAGATGGGTCTCAGCCACAAAGTGTAAATTCCATTTCACTCTTCCAAAAAGTTTGGAGCTATTCAGAACTCCCAAGTTTTGATCCTCATCCATTCCAAACTTAGTGTGTGGAACAAGAGCTACCTTCCTTTACAGTTCAGCTGTCTCTTTAATATGCACTCTTCTCTTTCATTCTCAGTTGTGTCTCAGCCTCTTGCTCACATGTGACAATGTCAGCTCAAGCATATGCAACAAACTCACAGTTCAGAATTACTTGGCTCTGCAATACAAGATAATCTTAAGGAACAACTGCAAATTAAATGCTGTAATACAATATCCACATATATGTCATCTGATAATGTACACTGTGATTTAAATCCTACTACTGTCAAATTCTTTGAATCATTAAAAGCACAATACCCAATGGACATTATATTCATTCTAGAAGTGTTTTGACATTTTGGATCAAAATAATTTTTAAAATGGTTAGCTAACTTTCTTAGCAATTATTCTTTGGTGTGCTGTGTAAACTCAGAGCACTTTACCAGTTATGGTGAACTATCATTTCTATCTCAGAACTTTGGATGTGTGTAAAAACTCACATTTTCAACAGCAGAAGTTCTCTAGAGAAGAACAACATTTATGACTCATTAAGAACCAGTGACAGTTGTGTCTTGATAGTAGAGAGGACTGGGATATTGTGAACCCAAACATCCACCAATAAAGATATTTGCTTTTACATTAGAGTTAACTTTAAAAAAAAAAAAAAAAGGTTTGTCTTTCTGAAACCACCAAAGCTGCTGACATTCCAGTGCTATGAGCTGTGCAGCTGGATTAGATCAATTAGTCCCCAAACAGAGTATTAAATAATATTTTACTACTATGAGTTCACGCAACTTAATTCTGCTACAAAAGCAATACTTCAAGGGTGAACAACAGCACATTTTCAATTTCCTCGTAGCCACTGAGTACAAAGTCAGATTCAGGAGTCTAGCACATTTAGTAGTGTAATCAGTTCATCCTGCTTATTTTCCTGAAAGCTCCAATAACATTTTATATTTACTTTTCATATCCAGATCTAGTAATATTTGTTTAACTGTTGTTATATCATCTACAGAAATCTCTTCAAAAAGGGAAAGTGTGGGGGAATAAATGCAGCTTTATCACTGTTGTGTAGGTGACAATTGTGTTATCAAATATTTTATTTTGGCCTGTTTATTAAAACAATCTAAAGATGTGCGTTCAGCTATATACTATGAGTTTACAACAACCTCCCAAGAAAGCTGTTGTTGTTTAACCACAGCCTCCCAGGGCCAGCTGTGACACTTCACATTCTTTCAGATGGAGCCGAGTGCCATGAGTTGTGCCTTGCTTTCTTCAAAGACAAATGGGAGCTGCCTCAGGTGTACACAGGAGCAGAGCTGGTTTCTCTGGACACTACCAAACAATCCCTGCAAGGAGCAGAGTTGGTGTTTGCCACTTGCAAGAGGCACAGGGAGGTACCAGTTCTAGACGGTTCACCCTAACTTCCACCATTCTAATATCAATCAGTGTCCTTCTGCCTCAGCAGCAGGGAGATATTTTCTTACATGTAGATTGTGAGAATAAAGACTTTAGTGTTAAACATTTTCAGAAAAATATTCCACATTGCTGTTGTTTTCCAGATGAGTTTTTTTTTTCCTATATATATTAACATTTTGCCTCACATTTCAATGACTTTTATTCAAACTTACTTCAGCTGAGTCGCAAAATGTTGTCTTTGTCCTTAAGACCATGACAGAGAACTTTATCTGCATTCAGATGCCTACTGGTTTGTGGTATTTCAATAATAAAACAGCAGGATTGAAGGCTCATGATGAGAAATCTGACTAATTACCTGTTAGATGATAGATGGTTGTAACTCGGCAGTGCCAGTCACTGAAAACAAAACACTTCTAGATATCAATCAGCTCCCTGACAAATTCAATTTCCATCACATTCAGTGGACAATAAATGTGAATTTTACCTCAGCAGCTATATAGCTTTGACTTTTAACTTTCCAATATGCATAATGATATTTTAATAAAGTAGAGATTTTTTAAAAGTAAATTAGTATTTAAATACCTGACATGTTCATATTTCAGACTCAAAGCTGGTGGAAATAATTAACGTTGTAAATCTGTCTTGTGTTCTACTGCAGAAAGCAAAGGTGTACTTAATAGCAGTTTTCTTGTTTTCTCCATATATTTTTATTTGAGACCAATTATTTACAACACTTGAATGTATTCACCCTCTTTTTCCAGCACCTTCTTCATCCATATTTCAGTGAGTTGGCTGCAGATTCTACAAATGATTCAAAAAACAAAATGTCCAATTATCACCACAACATACCAGCATGTGGGCAAAGTTAAAGCAAAGAGGGATTGAAGCCTGGAAATTGAATATGGGCTCCAAGAAACACCTCTCCTTCTTTACACATAGGGACCCATTACATAGCCAACATCTGGAAGCTGTGGATAAGCTTGTCCAACTGAGAATGAATCTGAGTCTACTTACTCTGTTATAAATCAAGAGAGGTCAATCACAATGTGTTTAATATCCAGATCAACAGTGTGAGATGAGAATTAGGCTCTAGAGGTCATAACCTTTCGTTACATTGGACAGAATGAAGTGGAAGCTAAGAGGAAATGCTAGCATTGCCCCATGTTGTTATTTGCACCCTCATATCACTGCAACAAATCACCCCAGTGAGTGATCTCCTGCCCCGTGCCTGGAACAGACAGACTGTCCTGAACATCTGAAATCTTCACATACCATGGGCTACAAACTCAGACAAAAACAGAACAAAACAGAAAGGAAAGGCAACAAAAAAACTTAATACCCATTTTATTTTACCTAATAAAAAAACACTGAACACTGGCACAAAAAAACAAATCATCCCTTAATACGACTGTCCTTCCTGGAGGTGGGGACCTGAGGTGCAGCCATTTCAATGAGACCCGTCAGCAGCCCATGGTGAAGCAGAGCTCCAAGGAGCAGTCAGCAGCCCTCAGTGCAGGAGCTGCAGGGAGCTTTGTCCTTGGGAAACAGGATAATTATTAAGCAGGTAACATCTGGGACCTGCTTCTCTCCAAGAACATCAGGGAAAGATAACTGTGTTAGTGTAAATGACGGCTGAGTGTTTGCAGGGCTGGCCACTGGTCCGTGTGCTCGATGTGATTGATTGGCAGGTGCTGGGAGAAGCCTGTCTGCTCATTTCTCCTGACCATAAGCTGCCTCAGCTTTTACCCTGAGCTGCCCTCATGATCCCCAGCTGCACGGTGTACCAGGGCTGGCAGAAGACATGGGCCACCCTGGGAGCAACCTACCCAGGGATGGGGCTCATCAGCATGGGGATGCCCGGTTGGAGAGGGCTCTGCCAGAGGTGTAGCGAGATGCAATAGGTAGAAGGGCTGCGAGAGTTTCAGCAGTGTAAGAGCTAACCCAGGAAACACACAACAGCACAACGCTTCTGCTGAAGGCAGGTTTCTTCCTGCAGCCCTCGCCATCTCGCCGTAGTGCTCTGGGAACAGCTGCCCGAGCACCAGCCGCAGCACGCAGCGTTCCCAGAGCACTGCAGGTTGTGCACATATGGATCAGATTTGGCTGCCTGGTGTTAGGTTTGGTTTAAATGGTTTTACAGTGGAAGCTGTGGCCAATTTGCCCTCCAAACCACATCCCTCTCTGCAGCCTGGCATTTTGCAAGTCACTGTTATTTTCCATTTCGCAGGGATGCATGGTGTTGTTTCTGAATATTCAGGAACTACTTCTACATTGTACTAAAATCTTTATTAGTACTATCAGGGTTTGTCTCTTATTTTGAACACTGGCTTCAGCTGTAAATCAGAGCTTTAGGAAAGCAGTGAAGAGTTATATTCTTTAAAACAGATTATTAAAGATTAGGTCACCAAACCGCTAGTGTGAACATATATGTACATATACATAATACATAAAACACCTAACAAATAACACATAACATATGCAGGTGTCCCTGTCCATTGCAGGGGAGCTGGAGTAGATGATACTTTAAGGTTCCTTCCAATTCAAATAATTCTGTTTCTGTGGGTCCATGCAAATATACATATACATGTGTGCATGTAATCAAACAAGAATAGCTTATATTATTCATTGATCCTTTGGAAAACAGTAATGGTTGTATCAACAAATTCTTCTGTTTCTGATGCAGGCAATCAATGACCAGGCTCACATCTATATACTACATGTAAGTATATATGTATTAAATATTTTATAAGGACTTTTTCTTAATCAGCCACTATACAGAAGAAGTCTACGTAGACTTTTCTCAGAGCAACCTGTCATCAAGAAATTCAAAAGGACAAATGCCACCATTAAAAGCTAGCATACTATTTATGATTTTAAATGGCAGAGGTATGATTTAGCCTGCTTTATTACAGATGTTATAAATGATGTTTCATATAAGAATATAATTTTCTCATGGCATTCCAGGTAGAGTTTCTGCTGGCTTCATTAAAAGGCCTGAATGTAAAACAGCTGCAGAACCATGAATTGCGTCCTGGCTAGTGAAATTGCTCTTTTTTTTTTTCCTTTTTTTTCCTTTTTTTCTTTTTTTCTATTTTTTAATCTCTTGACATGGCAGCTATTTAATTACAGTCATACAAGAACAATAAATAAAAGTCACATTAGTTATGTTTCAATAAAATAATATCCACTATTCTTTTTAACTAAATTGTCATTTCCCATTTATTTTCCTGCGATATGGTTGCTGGTGCCCAATTTTTAGGCTCAGTGCACAACAGTGATAAGGTCAAAACCTGAGATGGGGTGATGTGATTAGCCCTGTCCTAGGCTACCTCATAAAAATGTCTGCCACAGCACATGCTCTGTCATGCAAGAAAAATTGGTTACCAAAAGGATCAACAGAACAGAGAGTTTTATGAAGATGCAGGAAGTGCCACCATCACTTTTTACAGCCTCCTCTCAAATGATTTGTACAAGGGAGATTTTAAATGCTTATTTAGAAGATAAAAGTAGGCTCCCTAGAAAATCAAAATTGTGGTGGGTGGTCTGACATCTCCAATAACTGTTGCAGATGACCTTAATGAAGCAGAGGTGTGATTCATCAGTCCCATAATACTTCTGATATGAGATATTTTCCCTGCTTCAGAACAGGCGCAAACCCAAACAAAACCTGACCTGACAAGGTTTGGTTCACAGAGGTCTCCTCTCTCCACAAGAATAGGTGGGGGTTACAGGCATCAGTACTACGCACTAATATGGCACCATAGACAGAGACTTTATTTATCATGCGGAGAGTACAAACAAAGCATTCTAATAGATTTATTAGTAAAAGGGAAAAGAAGAATCTAGGATGGACAAACTGCATGCTCCCCATGTCTCAGCTGCCAGGACTTCCTGCCCTCAGGCTTAGATGTATTTATCTGGTTGTAATTCAGTAAAGTCGTGTGATTTTGGGCCATTCCAAACAAACAATGCACGCAGGGTATCAGTCAAGGATGTCCTGACAATGCAATACTTCACATTTCAGTTTGAAATAAAAGATGGAGATGCTAATTACATGCTTTTGCAAAGATGAGCTTTCTTCTCAGAAATGGATAGTATTAATTGTATCTTTTTAAATGGTTTAAGGATTGTAAAAATTAAATTGATGGCAGTTTTATCTGGATGAAATTACTAAAACATGTACGTCAGTGGGAGAGAGAGAAAAGCATATGGAATATATATATATTCAGAGCTTGATTGTGCTGTTTCTTTGTATTCAAAAGCCTCTGTGACTTCACTGAAAATTTTACATATGTGACAGTTGCAGAAATGAGTCCTCAAATTGTAGAGAAATCAAATTTCCATGTTAAAGAGACTCTGTTTCTAATTTCACTTGGAAATTTTTCTTAAGTCCCCCTTCTTGTTATTTTTCCAGCCTTTTTAAACATTGAGGCTTTTCACAAGTGAGGGACACTGTAAAAAAAAGTAAAAATATATACTTAAAAATGAAAAAGAAAGGTAGAAAAACTGTGTCTGTATCTGCCAGGGGACAAATATGCCACTGGAACAAGTGTCTGGTGTCAAGTACACTGTCAGGAGTAAAGAGGAACATGGGTAATGCCATTTGCACCCCAGTGCTCAAAATAAAATATTGATGGCAGCATTCCCTGAGAAATTGAATTACAAGGCAAAAAAATCTAAAAAATATGCAATTCCACTGTCTTGTTGAAAGCCCTCACATAAATTATGGTCAAATTAAAGTCCTTTTGTCTTTGGCACACTCACTTTATGACCTTGAGGGATGCTCCCATATAATCGTCTGAGGTTTTCTTCTTTAGAAAGAGTTGTATTTCACATGTACTCAGTGGCCAAGGAGAAGAGCACAACTATAAGCTGGGTTTGAATGGATAAAAGTCAGTTTGTTTGCAGCAGTCACGAGATGATCTGGGCTCTATTCTGCCCCTATTTAAACCCCCAAAATGATTCATCTTTAGTGAATCTCAAAATAACAGAAGTGTGCTGATGACAAAGGGTTAAGCCCCACCAGCTAAGCCAGTTTGTTACCAACTGCACTGACAGACGGTGGGATTTAGCAGGTAATGAGAGTTCCCTTTCTGTTGTCTACTCAGCCATCAGCAGTTAGTGGCTGGATGTTAGATAGCTTCTCTTCTCACTGAGCTGAAAATAAAAAATGAAGGTCCTTTCAAACATATGTGATAACTCTTGTCTACTATACCTCTAAGAAAAGGATAATTGTTTCAAATATTATTCATTACCTCCAGTTTCCAATGCACACTGTATCACCAATGTGATTCAAACAAACAAAGAAAAAAAATGTGCTTCCTAAGTTACTATTGCTTCAAAAAGACAATCTTGATGTGAAGGAGGGAAACATGATTGACTCTATTAGTTTCCAATTACCTGTAATCAATTCGATCTGCAAAAGTAAATATGAAATAAAAATCAATAACCTGCCAGCAATTAAAAACGCTAACATATTTTATACACATTAACATCATGTTTCAAAATAGTTAATGATATCCCACCAACCCCTTAAGCAGGAAGGGATGCAGCCTTCACTTGCTCCCTGTGTGACATAGGCACAGGCCACTGAGAGTATGAGGAGGCTAAAATTCTCCTTTGTCTGAAAATATGATCACCAAGAAATATAGATATTCAGGATATAGATCTGCAGTTGGTTGAATGATGTCAAAAATGGGAAATCTGAGCACCTCACAAGGTGCTTAGCATCCTGTAAAACTCTCAGATAGGGTCTGACCAAGCATCTGCCTCCTGCTCTGATCTTTACAAGGAGAC
The DNA here is from genome assembly GCF_026119805.1 of Tympanuchus pallidicinctus. Lineage (NCBI taxonomy): Eukaryota > Metazoa > Chordata > Aves > Galliformes > Phasianidae > Tympanuchus > Tympanuchus pallidicinctus. Next base: position 11,228,102 of record NW_026294739.1, on the reverse strand, counting down.
GATCTCTAATATTATTATTGACATAGTGCTATAAATAAATATCTTCCTCAGTCATAAATATGATTTCCAGAAGGCTTTGTAACTGCTGTCCCCCAGTTTCAGATATAATCCACTCTGCTAAATTTTAAGAACAGTTCTACAGAATTGATGCAAACATGCTTCAATTTAAGATCCCACAGCAGTATAATAAATATTCATCAGTACTACATTTCTCTTTATTCACTTCCCAAGATACAAAATAACTAAATAACACAAATTTGTTACAGTGGCAACAGCAACACAATTATGGTTAGTGGCCTGCTGCTGTTACCATCCAAAATCCAGCTCGCAATAATATAAAACTCTTGACAGGCCATTCATGGATCAAACTTAAAATACAAGGGGAAAAGAGAAATGGTTTCAATGACTGAAAGCTTATGGAAGTCCCAAATTACAAATGCACATATGGGAAAGAAAAGCAAACGTACCATGAGAAGAACCAAAATGTACACATTGCACAGACATCTCATATATATATCTGCAATATTTACCTGGGCACTTCCAAAAGGCCACATCAGATGGGGCCCTGAGCAGCCTGATCAAGTGGTTGGCAAACTTGCCCATGGCAGGGGTTCAAACTGGGTGGGCTTTAAGGCCCCTTCCAAACCAAGCCATTCTGTGATTCTATTGTAAGAGGTGGGTAGCCTGAGGGATGCTCTCCACCAAGCTGAGCTCAGGATGGACAGGTGGAATGGAAGCTGGCTGCTGACTGCCAGTTCTTGGGAGACCTACTGCCTGCTCCACATGGAGCACTCCCAGGTAGGATATTCTCACTCCCTGATTTGTCACTGGACATTTCACCAGGAACAAAATGAGCAAAAGATACGGTTTGGCGTTATTTCCTCCCCTGCCCTTAGTGCACTTGTCTGACTGGGTTTTCTCCATGAACTGGGGAAGGAGGAAGAAGGGGAGGAAGTTTTCTTCAGTGAGCAGCTGAGAGCAGCCAAGCAGAGCCCAGCTTCAGCCTAACTCAGACAAGATTTTCCCATCACTGTCTGAGGAGCAGAGGAAGGAGCCAACAGAGGTCAGCAGCCACCCGACTGCTGTGACCTTCCCAAGGAGATGGAACCCCTCCCGGCCCCCACCAGCCCACGGCTGGCCCTGAGGGCTCCAGGACTTTTGCAGGGATTATCTCTGAAATCAGATCAGCCACTCAAAGAAGGAGCACTCGCTCATCTCCTCATGAAGACTTGCACCTCCCATTGCGACAACAGGAGCTTCGCTTATTGAAACTTATTAAAAAAAATATATCTGTAATTCCATGTGCTAGCAGCCAATGAGTTATTAACAGAAATAATTAAAACTAATATATGGTTGTAAAAATAAATGAATAAAGTATATTTCATTATGCAGTATCCTTGTTTTTTTATGGTGCTTTTTGATTACTTGCTAATTTGCAAAATGTGGTAATGTGCAGTACACATCCTAGTCATTACTGAAATCATTCTGTGCATTAGTCAACAGGCTGATGGACTGACACATTGCATCAGTGCCTCTTCTATGAGAGAAGAAACAAATGGAGAGGGCCTGATTCACATTCCTATAGAAGCCAGTTGACTGCACTCAGGCAATGAAGAGTAACTGCTGTTGCAGAAGGGCCTTTGGTATTGCGTGGGGATATAAATCAAAGTAAACAATAATGATCTGACCAAAGACTTCTGATTTTGGTTTGTTTTGTTTGCACATATTTTGTCTCCTGGAATCTCTGATTCAAACTGGTGAGAATACCTAGGTGCCACCCAGAGGATAAATATAAGGCGGTGTGGATCAACACTAGTTCCGACACCCAATTTTGAGAAACATATGTCCTCCTCAACAGATATATGGGTGTTATCATTGGCTCTGCTATAAATAAATACTAAATCATCTTCAGTCAAAATAAGGAGTACTCTAAGGTTTCACTTTCATCAGTTAACAATAACACTTCTGGAAAAACATTAAGCCTAAATGATAGCATATTTATTATTCTACAAAAAACTATCTTACAAAATATTATGTTTCGATTCCCAGATGATTTACATAATAGATTATTACAGCTGCTATAACAATCCCAAAGCTGGATATTTTTTTTCTGAGATGCCTTTGAATCCTCTAAGACTTTGAGTGTTTTTCCAGGTTTCAATTTATTAAATTAGCATGTCATGACAAAATACCTGCATGTCTGTTCCTAGAACCAAACCGACCGCTATCTCTGCCCTACAAATGTGGGAGAACTCATAGGTTATTTCAAAGTCACCTGTTGAGCCAAGGTTCAGAGAAGAAATATTGCTTCTTCCCCAGCCAAGACTCCATTCAGCCTGGGGGGAAGTGAAGAGGCTTTGCAGAGTATGGATATGTACAGCATGCAGCCAGAGCAGAGCCTCCTGTCAGATAGAGCTGCATTTCAGCCTTTTAATCAGAGCTCTAAAATAAATGGCTCTGTCCTGAGCCTCCTCTCCAGCGAAATTCCTCTTGAAGCATGTTGGGCCCATTGTTTAGTTCCATACACTTATAAATTTTATTTTGGGATGAGCAAATAATTAATGCATTTAAAGGTTCCATGGGACATCCAGAAAGTCGCCATGAAATATTATTGTCAGAGCAGAGCTGAGATTCTGCTTTATAGAATTAGCCCATAAAATAGTATCATGTGTAATTGCATTCATGTTGTCACTGTCTCTTTGCAAATCTCCAGAGATTTACAGCACCACACACTGGAGCAAGACTATCTAATATTTACAATGTTTCATTATTTTCATCTACTTGGAACAAAACCTATAGACTTATATGAAATCCAACATGATGTGTCAGAAATAGCTGGATTTATGTACGTTCACACAACGCAGGCAGACACAATACCACAGTAATTGCAAGCTACCAAACAGCTGCATGGCATTTACTCAAAATACTTTATGCATTTAGCACACTTATTGAGCGGAACTTGAAATAGGCTCATTGTTTATTTGGGCATGACAGAGGGGAAATTTTGTTTCTTTACTAGACCTACAGAATATAAACAGATCTGGATCATAAAACCCTTTCATCATACTTCTACAGGTAAAAATAATATTTTAACTAGTAACAACTTTGGCTGGGGAAAAGTTTAAAGTCTGCAGAACTTTGCTTATGGTTTAACTCAGTGTCTTTCTTGCAAGAGGACAGTCAGGCGGTTTTTGCATTGCTTTCATATCAAAAGTGAGTTGTTTACAGCTTTCTGAAACATTTAGGATTTCATACTAATATTTCCTAATTTATGACCAGAACAAACTAAGGGCAGACAGCTTTCTGCTTGTAGCTGTCAGCCTGCATACAAACACCACACTGACAGTAAGACAGTTTCCCTGTAATTGGTGTGGCCTTAAAGTACGTGCTCGAGCTCCGTCAAGAACATAGTGTTGATGTCAGTGGGAATTTTGCCAGATTAAGAAAAGAAGAATTTGGCCCTTCCTCTGTGACTTCTGACAATACTGCACAACTTTGTGTTGTTAGAATTTTTTAATTAAATGTGTTGTTCTTCTGTATACAATAGAACTTAAAGGAAGAGAGTGTCTAAACACGAGGCTAAGTCTGTAAAGGAGTCTGTAAGAGCTTTGCAGCTGGGGGAGGAAAATGTAAAATTCCATCGATAGCTTTTCTAGATAAGCAAGTCCATATATTTAAAAGGGGTGGAGTTTTTGAATAGCTGAGCTTTTTGCTACAGTCAATAAATATCATGAGAAGGAGAAATATGATATTAAGCAGGATCTGATCCTAAACTTATGGCTCCAGTGGGAACAGAACAAAACCCATTTATAGCATATCCCAATAGAAACAATCCATTTGCCATAGCAGTGTTTACTGCATTTGAATTCTCCCAGCAGAAAACAGCATTTTCACAGTCAAGTTCCAATATTAGCAGGGAATTAATTATTAAGTGATATTTGTAGAACAACACTGGGGAGTGAGAAGGGGTCCCTTGCTGCTGTTACTCCTTGGCAAACAAGCAGACAGATTTGGTAATCTGGTCAAATTTCAACTTGTGGCCATGTGGCTGAAAGAACAGATTTACTGAAAAGGACCAGAGCAGTTCTTTCAGGCAGTTACTGCATTCATACAGAATTACACCCTTCTGTAAAAGAATGGGAATTTTAGAAATATCCCAAAGGCTCTCATTGCTCTTATAAGGTGAACCCCGTGTGTAATTTCCACCAGCTCTGCAGTGCCAGTCCAGCCTTACTGTGGGTACTTGCATCCAAACACAGATCTTTTTACCCCGGAGATGAATCAATAATTTTAATCTAGCCCAAGAATGTTACCTGTAAATAATGTGCAGTAAGCCCAAGCAAAAACTGGAAGGAGATGAACAGAGCTGTACCTGTACCGTCATTTATTCTGAGCCCAAAGCCTGTTCCAGCTCAACAGGAGTCTCCCATTGATTTCAGTGTGTTTTGGTTCAGTCCCTTATTTCAGATCTCCTGTGTGGCACCGGTTAATGTAGTTACACCTCCTGGCAGCCTCTTTCCACTGCTGCTTACAGCAGCATTCAACAATTTGCTATATGGTAAAAAATGTTTGTGGACACACGAACCGCATTAAATTTTGGGCAGGCGTGCAGACTGAGTAACTCCCATAAAAACCACAGAAGAAAACTAATCCAGCACATAAAAATATTTTTTGTTTACTTTTTTAAAATATCCCAACCCTTTTAAACAAACCAAGCAGACGATTCTAAGTGATCACGTTCACCTCAGTTACAGGCTTTCTACGAGCATTGATGGTAAGTAAAAATAAAGAATTGCATCTATTCGGTTAAAAACTCCTGACTGACTCTAACATTGCCATAAGCAGATGACATGCTTCACTCACCTGTGGGAGAGATTAGGATGGGTTAAAGAGAGACACTCACATTTGCAATGTAACCGTCTGTATCATAAACACAGCTCCTAAACCAAGTGTGCCAGTAAGCACAAGTAAGCACAAGTCTGAGGGCTGGGCAGCTTTCAGCAAAGCAAAAGGTCACGGCAAGGAAATCCAAACTAGAATAATTAAACATGTACATTTATGAATTTGAAAAAGATACTGTAAATGCTGTGATGCTGAATTTACCAATTACTCATTTATCAGTCGTGATATCTGCAGTGTTTCCTAATCTGTATCACAGAATTGGTGAACATACGTTTCTGCTCAGCACTCGCATTGCCCACCAGATGAATATTTTCTAGATGGCAGTTTTTTAGATAGTGAGCCAAAACTACGCCTGCTCTGTTAGGGTATTTTCTCGTGTTCTACACTTTAAAACCTGAAGTTCCACCATAACCACCCTCCATGCAGTGTTTCCTGCTGACTTTGGTGTAAATGTTCACTATTCAAGCATCAAAGAAAGGTGAAATTCTAAATGGAAAATAATACTTTTTAACAGAAAAATGTTCTTCCAGAAATATTCCATCTCATCCCAGCTTATTGCTAATGTTTGAGCTGCCTGAGCTCGCTTGGCCTGCAACCTGCTAAGGTATCCTGGCTGGGCAGATCTTCCATTTCTCTGCTGCAAAACCTACATGAAATAAAATGGAGGAAGGGATACGCAGTGGGATCTGCATGAGGTTGTTGTCAATTTCCGCAGTGACTGTTTTACATTCTGACTGTAAAAGGTGCACAAAAAAAAAAAAAAAAAAAAAAAAAAAAAGGGTCTGAGGGAGAATTCCGAAACTCACAGCATTCGGTTTGTATTTTTTTAATAGAAGGGAAAGAAGTGGAGTCTGACACATCCCTCCATTGCTCCTGGAAGGTGCAGATTTGAGGACATGTTGAACTGCTCTAAGTTTAGAAAGTTTCAAAATTAAAAGGCACTATTCCCCAAGTATTGCCCTCTGCTCTGCCTTTTAGATAATGAAATATCTGAAGGCAGTGCTCAACACAGAGGAGAAAAAAAGAAGCGAGGGGACTGCAGAGGGGGAGCAGAAAATGACAGAAAAACATATGTTTTTTCCTTTCTTTTGAGTTTATTCAGAATCATATCCATCTGGGTGAAGCAGCCAGCTCCCCTACAAATTAATGGTCTGATGATTCAGGGAAATGTCGAGTAGGGTTCTTAGCTATAAAACGTGTGTGAATGAAGAAAGGAGTGCATGGAGGTGAATCTAGTTTGGTAACATGCACATTTATCATAGATTAAGTATTAATTTAGAAACGATCACCTCCTAATAAAATGTCAGCGCTACAGCAGCTTTATTAAAACACATCTTCAAATAAAGGATCAAATTCGCTCGGACTCAGCTGCAGAGCGCCGAGGAACTTGAGCAGGGGCATCATTTATTAGCAGAGGCGACTCATTAGAGAGGGGGAAATTGCAGCCGGCTGGAACTCGGTCCCGTTTCAGATGGAAGTTGTGCCTGAGGAGCTCGGGACGGCCCCTCCGCAGTGCCCCTGCCCCTTTCCTCCGCTGCAGGGAGGGAATGGCTCTCAATTCTTCCAGCGGGGGAAAAAAAGGACTTTGGGCTGCACTTGAAGAACGCTCCGCTGTCTCTACAACAGCAGCTAGCAGCGTCCGCAGATGCTCAACAAATGATCGGTTAAAACCCGAAACGCGGTTTCTTTTTTTTTTTTTAATTATTTTTTTTTCTTTTTTCTTTCTTTCTTAATTTTTGTTGGTTTTTTTGTTTGGGGGGATTTTTTTTTTTTTTTTTTTTTTTTTTTTTTTTTTTTTTTTAACAGCAACTTCTGGTGATCAATCTCTTTCCAGAGTTTGCCCGTGCCTAGTCATGTGAGCAACGCCCTGCCAGGCTCCACCAGATCAACTCCGACGATCCTAGCACGCAGGGCGGGAGCCGAGGATCCGTGGAACCGCGCCGAATCCCGCGGGTCAGCCCCTGTCGGCCGCGCAGGGCCCGCGGAACGGCGGCAGCTCGGAGCCCTCCCTGCCGGGCCCGGCCCCGCCACCCGTACTCGCCCGCGGTCCCTGCGCGGCTCTCGGGCCTCGTGCGCCGGGGGCAGCTCCCGGCGGCGGGGACGCGCCCTGAACTTGGCGGATCCCGAGTCCCTCCGCCGGCACAGATCCCTCCACGGCTGCGGAGCTTGGGGTACCCCGTACCGCTCCGCGCGTGGGAGCAGAGCGCAGTGCCAGAGAAGCGGAGTGCCTAAATTGATCTGCTTCTCACTTGCTAAATTATGCCAGCCAAAGGTCAGCCGGACTCAGAGGTCCTCTTCATTTTCTTAATTTAAAAAAAAAAAAAAAAAGAGGAGTGGGGGGGGAGGGTGATGGGGGAGGGCAGGGGAGAGAAAGCAGCAACTTATTCAAATTCAGCCTCATCTGAATAATCGTGAATTTGATCCAGTCAGAGCTGCAAACTGTACATTAAAAATAAATGTCCTGGAGGCATTTACTGTAGTTGATTTATATATTTATATACAGAGGGTCTAAAAACGCCACGTTTCTCCACCCCTTCCCCCCAATATGGAGTGAGTTTCAGGTACTGCGCGGACCTCGCAGAGTGGCAGCGGCGTGTCTGCAACACTTACGTTGAATGCACGAACCCCCAGTCATAATTGCACGTTCACAAAGCACATATGGCAGCTGCATTCTTTGTATAGTTTGTTATGGTCTGGTGTGTAATGTAAATATCAAGAACAGACCCAAAACACAGGCTCCCTCTCCCAAAAACAAAACAACAAAAAAAGTTGCTTTGCAAACTTAGAAAGAATGACATTAGTTCCATGCTACTGTCTGAGCCAGCAATGATTATTTGGTCTGTTTGCTCCCATTCAGAGTTAAGACACTACAATAGTTTTAGTCTTTGCTGCTTGACGTGAAACCAGTGGGGTTGGGCAATTCTGCTCCAAACAAACACAACTTCTACACCCGTCCCTGGGACAGCGAGCCGAGAGCTGAGCGAGTTTTGCAATGGAGAAAAGCATCACTTACCACGGCTGGGATCTAGATCTCGGCAAATGCTGCCAGTAGGTCTGAGAAGTGAAAAACTGGGAGGGAAGCGCAAAAGGCAGAAAGTTGGAAAGGGGATTTTTGTGTGTGTGTGTGTGTGTGTGTGTGTGTGTGTGTGTGTGTGTGTGTAAAAGCCGGAGGGAAATACGAGCACAGCGCTCCCTGCTCTCCCCGCTCGCCACCAAAACAAAGGTCCAGGAGTGAAAGGAGGAAAGCTGTGCCAGATCCATGCACACAGCTCCTCGGGGCCAAAGCTCAGCTCCTCGCTCGCTACAGCTCGCGACAAGGGTTAATGCTCCGGGGGGACAGGCTAACCGGCCCCTGTCACCATTGGCTGGGACAGAAAGCAGGTTTAAGGTGAATGTAGTGGTGCTTTGCAAGTTGCAAATGGATGATTTCAAATAGAATATCATCATAATAAATTATAACAAGCTGTAATGGTAAATAACAGCAGCAATTGCCATAATAACAATAATAATAGCAATAACAACAATAACAAGAATGATAACAAGAATAACAATAATAATAATTGAGCCCATCCTCGTCCAGTTGGATGAGAAGCAGTGTCGCTGCCTGACACCAAACGTTACCGTCCCGATGCCCAGCTCTGCTCCTGCCTGAGCCCCGGGGCATCTCGGGGAGCCCTGGCAATCCCAAACTGGGACTTCGGGAAAAAGGACGGGATAGAAGGAAGGGAGCGACGCAGCCGTGAACAATAAATGGAAACGTTCAGCCTCGCACTTGGAGGAGATCAAGTTTTTTGAGGAATGAAGTGATGCAGGGGGTTCCCGGGGTGGCTCGGGAGTGCTGCTGGGCTACTGTCCCTTCACATGCACTTGCAGACACCTGGGGAACTTCCTTTTTGCCAAAGGGGAGAAAGTAGAAAACCGGAAAGATAATAAAGGCGGGTCGGAAGGGGAAAAATGCGTGTTTCTGTGCATTCAGACACATCTGTGTAAAGGTTGGAGATAACCTTCCACGTGGGGAAGCGAGGTCAGGATATGCCCTTTTTGAAGAGAACAGGCGACATGATGGACACCGGCTTCATCACCGCCTCTCGGCGTAGGCTAAGGCGATCCCCGACCGGGCGGGAGAGGCTCAAGGTGCTGTCAAAACTATTGTCGTGTCTTAACTCTGAATGGGAGCAAACAAATCAAATGGGGCCGCGCTGCCCCTTGCGCTCTGACGGGCGCGGGGAATGGACCGCCGCGTTAGCGATGCTCGGGAGCGCGGCTCTGGTACCGGGCGGTGCCGACCTGCCTCCCTACAAAGGCTTTGTGGCCACTTTGCGCCGCCGAACAATGAGTGCTGGGAATTATTTGTGTAAAAAACCCTCTATGCCTGCAAACAGAATAAATGCGTGCGTGTGTTACTCCGGTCCGTCCTGTGATGTCCGTATCTCAGCAATAAAATGTGATGGGCCATAGGATTTTGCTAAGGAGAGAGGTGCAGAAGAAAGTCCACGATAGCCTTTCCGCCTTTCCCACGGGCCCGGACTGTTCCGGTGGGTGCAACTGGCTGACACCCTGGCTGAAAGATTAGGGAGTGCCGCTAATTGCGGGGGTCCCGACGTGCCGGGGCGCGGTGCTGAGCGTAGGGGCAGAACGGACGGAAGATACGGATGGGACGGAACGGGACGGGACGGGACGGGACGGGAGGGGAGGGACAGGGGGAGCTGCTCCAGCCGGGTCGGACCGGGGCGCGGCTGTGCGGAGCGGACAGCACGTGCGGCGCTGCTCTGCGCGGCCGCGGTTCCCTTCCGCGGGCAGCTGGGGGGCGACGGAGCCATAAATATTCAGCAGCACGTGGAGACGGGCCCTGCGCGGGCGCGCATGCGCCGCCGGAGTGCGCGGCGGGAGCGCGCATACACCGCCCCCGCGCACCGCCGCCTCTCCCAGGGACCGTCCCCGAGCGGGCTGCCCCACACCTCCCGCTGCCCCCGGCCGCCATCCGACAGAGGCGACATCAAACAGCGAGCACATGTCCGGCGGTGCGCAGGGGGGCTGCCTGATGCATCGGCTTCTTTCCTTTTTTTTTTTTTTTTTCCCCTTTCCTTCTGCTCCGTTCTTCGTGTGATTTTGGAAGTGAGAAAGATGGGAAAGGATCTGAAAGTCTCAGCCCGTGCCAATGCACAACTTTCGGGTCGGGTTGAGAGCAGCCCACTCCCTCGGGCAGCGGGCGGCGGAGTGTGGCCGTGGGTCGGTGCTCAGCGCTCCATGTGCCGCGGTCCGGCCAGCGCCGCACTGGGTCCGAGGTGTAAACACATCCCCAGCCCCACAGGCACACACGGAGCAGTTCTTAACAGCACTTTCATAGAGAGATAGTATGATCCTATATATCTAAAAGGTAATTAATTTGATTTATTATACTTGAAAAATCCTGTCTGCAGTACGGGCGTCATCTGGAAACTTCATGCTATTTTATACTATCGCTCTAAAGCCGAAATAAATGTTACGAATTGATGACAGCTTCCAGCTGCATGATAAAAATAGCCCCTTCGCCTCGCAGGATCGTGTTTCTTGTTATCGAAGATGAACCAAAGCTGACCCGTGGAGTTGTGCAGAGAAAAAAAAATATTTTGATATAAAATAAAAACCTTGGCTACGTTTAATACACAGTGAACCTGAAATCGCAGCTTGGTTGCGGTGGAATGGAATCCACTTCAGCGTGCTCAGCAAGTCAGAGAAATCCATCCTGCGCTCAGCCCCAACCAAGGACCCCGGGTATTAATCTCTCCAAATGAATTTGAAGAATATGTCCCTTTTGTTACAAACGCGATCCGTTCTACACAGACGTCCGCACGAAATAATTGAGGTTACGTGAACCTCCAGCACTGCACCTCCTCGTGAAGCACACCGATGTGTGTCCTTCTGGAAACACTGCCGTTTCTTTACATATAAATTCAGATAGATAGCGGTGAGGGTATAGATACGTATACGTATATTTAATAAAACCGGTAACACGAACGGTGATTCTGGTGAGCATGTGCGTAGCTCACGCGTGCCCCTTGGGTTACCCCAAAACAGAGCCCTCACCTCCGCGCTGCGGGAATGAGGCTGCGGGGCTGCAGCTGGCCCAGCCGGGCCTCCCAGCTCTACCGGCCTCTCGCCGGCAGCACAGCCCCGCACTGAGCCGGGCCGCTGCTTTTGGAGAAGAAAGCAAAGGTTTCTCCGCCGAAACGCCGCACCGCAGGGCTCGTTGCTGTGTTTCGAGGTGCGCGGTGCGCACGTGTGCGCGTCCCGCGGTGCGCGGCGCCCGGCCGCGGGGCTGCGAGTGTGCGCGTGTGGGTCTGAGCGTTTTGGAACCGTGTCCAATAAACGGTACCCCGTGGCCCGTGGGGATATCGCTCGCAAATTCCTTGCCCTCTGAGCTTCAGCGGTAACACGCACACCGCCTCCTCCGGCATCGGGTCACTCGGAACGCCCTGCCCCGTCCCGGCAGCCTTCTGCTCCCGGGCGCTCTGTGCCCCTCCCGCTGCTGCCGTGTCCCCGCCGCCACACCGCCGGCTCCGCGCCGAACTCGGTCCGCAGGCGCTCCCGCTCTGCAAGCGCGCAGCCGGCACCGGCCCGCGGCGGAGCACCGGAACCTCTCGCAAAGGAGCAAAAGCTCCGGACGCGGAAAAGCTGACAAGTCGAGGCCGTAGAGTAGCGTAGCCAGAAAGGCAGTGATTGTAACTCTCGACTCTTCGTGCAGCCCTACGAGCACTGCCACTTCTTTACGGCTAAAAAAAGGGGGAGACAAACAGTGGAGGCCAGCGTGCAGCTTGTGTCCCCATTTTAAGCAGGGTCCGCTTTAAGGAAACTAACTTTGTCTTTTGAATGCCGGCCTCGCCTTTTTAAAAAAATTCAAGCGATCATTCACAATCCATTAAAGAGACCTGAAAGGCGACTCTTCGGGGGCAAATGGAAGAGCCCGATTATTGTTTTGTATTTAACTTTCTGCTTCCCAACAGCACCAGTACTGCCGGGGGTGCTGCGTGCGCACTGCTCTGGAGTGGATGGACGGCACCCCCGCACCTCACACACCTCATGCAGCCCCTCCAGGCACTCCCTGGGCGCTCTCAGCTTACGCACTGCGGGGCCCAGCCTCTGGCTGCCGGCACGACGAGCTCAGGAGCGAGCGGCCAGCAGACGAAAGCTCCCGAGCAGTCAGACATTAAGGACGAGAGCAAAATAACGGCCCCCGTCGAGGCTGGAGAGCCGAGATTCGTTTTTCTCCCCGCAAACCTTCGGGAGGACTCCTGCACAGGGCGCATCGCTGGGGAAAAGTTGGCTTCAGCGAGGGAACCAGCGCAGGGAAAGCCGCCCCGCAGCCTCTCCGCCTGCGCGATGCCCCCACTCTGCCGGGCTCCTCGGGGCTCTGCTCCCCTCCTCACGGCCGAGCGGGCAGCACCGCCGTGCCGTGGGCTGGAGTTCAGAGCATTAATCGCCTCAACGCAGAACACCTATTGGACCGCACCGTGCCCCCAGACAGAAAACAACTACAGCAGCAGCCAGACAACCAAACACCTCCTCGTGCTGCAGGGTGCTCACACAACCCTCAGCCCAAAAGTTGGCCGAGCGCTCGGTCCCAAGCGCCGAGACACACACAGGCACAGCTCAGCGCTCAGCTACCACTGCAGACTGCACACAAGTTCAGACCAACTGGCCACACACATCTTTAAAACACCTCTCTTGCACCGCGCTTCCCTCGCAGCACGTCTCTCGGTGGGACAGGGCCGTCCCTGTTCCCTATTCCCACCACTATCTCCATTAGCCGAGCTCGGGACTCTCTATTCGAGTCTCATCAGGGACGGCGAACAGCGAGCCGCTCTCTGGGCGCATTAAACCCCATCTCCGTGCGGCCGTGCCCCGCGCAGTGCGCTCTCCCGGGCAGCAGCGCTCCGTGCCGGGGTCCCAGCGGGGCCGAGCAGCTCCGGTGCCGCCGGGCCCTGCAAGGTGGCGCTCTCAGCATGGCGCGGCGCTCCGCCTTAGAATAAACGCTGAGGGAAGGGAAAGTTCGCGTCGAGCTGCTAGAGCGCTGCTCCAAAACCCCGCGCCGAGAAGTTTTGTGCTAAATAGGAAAGGGTTGAGGGGAGAGGGGAGCTGACAAACCGCTCGGGAAGCTGTGGAAATGTTAGGGACAAAGAAATGCGCTCGCGTTGGTTTGCCCCAGTACAATCAGGAGCCCTGGAAGCGGCTGCACGGAGCCGAGAGCGGAGCTCCGCCGCCCCCCCCACCCCCAACCCACCAGCCCCCACCCCCCCCCGCGGTTCATATCCCCATTGAGTCGCCGTACACATAATATTTCTTTAAAGAAGCTGTTAAAGTGTCATCCTGGTCTACTGGAAGGTCAGTCCGTGCAATTCACTCTATGACATATCACAAGCGCTCGCAGCTTTAGCCAAGCTCATGATTTGTGTTGTCTGTTGATATGTTGTCTGCTTAATGGGGCGATCATGCAAGCTACAACCAGGAACAAAGCCCAACAGTTCCAACAACCGTAGCTAAGTTAGTGGAAGCAGTACAGCTTGCAAATCTATCAAACTAAACTGCAAGAAAGACAATCTGATTTAGAGAAAAGGCGTTCTGCTACAGTCATTAAGCACAAGTAATTTAGATTTTTTATATTGTCTTCTCATTTACAAATTTACTGTATCAACGCCAGCCAATGGAACGAATTTCTTAAGTAAATGAGAAATAAATAAAAGAGATAGAAAGATAATCAAATTACATAAAATAATTCTTACCCTCTAGATTTATTTTTTAGAAAGCTATTAACACTGGCAAATTTATAGTAATAATAATAACATAGCATAAGAAGTAATTGATTTAAATTAACATCACGTCTTAAGGAATATCAGGGGGAAAAAAAAAAGAAGAAAAGGGGGGAAAAAAGGAAAAAAGGAGGAAAAAAAAAAGAAAAAGAACCAAAAAAGAATCAAAAACCAAAAATACACCCAACAACAACAACAACAACAACAGCCTTCGTGACACAGTGCTGCATCTCTAGGAGTGAAAGGCCCAAGGAAAGTCATGAATCCACTGCCTGAGAATTAGTTATGGTCATAAATGCTCTAAATTAAAATAGCAACTGAAATCTCCTCTGTTTTAAATCTCCTAATATATGTTATCCGAATTAATTTAATTTAGGGACCCGGTCCATGCAGATTCATGGGCAGTGCTGGAGTGGAGTGAAGCACTTCTCGTGTAACAATTCCCCACATTAATATTTATGTAGCATATGCAATCTATTTCTGTTATTTTTATGGTTGTTATTCTATGTCTGCAAAGGTCATTTAAATTATACTGCGGCCGAAAATTTGTTTCATAAATTTTGATATAAATACTAATTACACACTATAGTAATGCCAGCAGGGATCCTTTCATTTATCACATTTATATCACCTTCGCTGCTTTAGTGATGACATAATGGAAAGCAGTGAAAAACTGGGACAGTTTTTATCCTAATATCCTAAAGCTAGTCGGAGTTGCAGCAGGTTGACTGAGCGAATAAGGATTCCTACCACCATCCGTGGGATTTAAGAATCTTTAATAAGGTACGAAATGTTACCAAACAGTTCTGTAAACTAAATTTTACATACCAATTCTTCTAGCCATAAATATTGAATATCTTGTAACATGTATAACCGGACCTTTACATGCGGATAAATATGGAAATTAGGATTTATATACATTATGTTCTTGTATTTGCCAAAAGCAACGGACAGATATAGTTTATCTCTTTTTTTTTTTTTTTTTTTTTTTTTTTTTTAATATCACTTTACATAAACAAATGTAACAGTTTGACACGCAGATCCAGGCTTTCACTATACGAATTTCTTGACAGGACGTGTAACAACATTTTACTGCACTACTTAGACTGGACTTTGGGACGAAATGTTGCACTTTATACAAAAAAGCACATTAATACCAATAATATTCTGTTAGATCGACGTTTAGACTGTAATAATACAAAGTAATTCACATTTTGGTACACATTTACTAGAACATTCTTGCCATTCAGTACAAATAGTTGGATTTCTACCTCTCCCCTCGGCCCCCCCACCGCCACCCCCCTCTCCGCTCCCCCCCGCCCGCCCCTCCCCCCACATAGATGCAACCACAACTCCACGGCTCCCCGGCTTCGACTGCGGTATAACTATGTACAAAATGAAACAGTACGTTCATGTTTTTTGTGTTTTCTCTCTCTCTCTCTCTCTCTCTCTTTTTTTTTTTTTTTCAACTTTTTTGAAGCTAATAATTCTGTATTTACAAGAGGGAGTGGGGGAAGGCCGCTGCCCGAGCAGACATGCAGTTGGAGAGCTCTAATCAGTGGTTTCCAGTACAGCCCTACACGGTTGGCATTTGCCCTGGTAACCTTGTCTTCTTATGCATCCTACTAAACCCTTCGCCTACCAAGCCTTGGAACAGAGCAGAGCTGAACAGTCCAAAAAGTAAAAAGGAAAAAAAAAAAAAATTAATAATAATTAATTAAAAAAAAAAGGAAGAATAAACAGGGAAAAAAAAGAAAGAGAAATAAAAGAGGGAAAAAAAAAAAAGGAAGAAAAACAAACAAACAAAAAAAAAGAGTCTTCATTTTACTCAGTCCTGGGTCTACTGGCAGCATTTTGTTTTTGTTTGCTCTTTTTTTTTTATTCTGATTTCAGAGTGTTCATTATTTTTGGAGTCTTTTAAATAGGGTCTGGATTCGCTCGCTTGGGGCTTTTTTGTTTTGTTTCGGTTTGTGTTTTTTCGCTGTTTTGTTTTAGCGTTTTAAACGTACCATTCGTTAAAATTTGATGTAAGCGTGCTGTGGCTGGACGTGTGGTGGACTGCGGAGGAGGAAGGGGATAAGGAGCTGGCGGTCTGGTTTTCTGTGGATGGAGACACGATGGTTGGAGGGGTGGAGGACTCGTAGCCTGAGCTGGCGGCGGGAGAAGGCTGGGACCCCTGCGAGGACGATTCATGGACCTGCAAGAGAGAACCCGGGCAGAAATAGAGCGCGGCGGCGGCCCCAGGCCCCAGTGGCGGCGGCGTTCCGCGGGGACGCGCCCAACATCGACAACCGGCGCCGAGCTGCGGCCCGGTGCCCCCCTCGGGGCATTCCTCGGGTCCAGGCCCTGCGCGCCGGGTCTCCCCCCTTCCCTCCCCAGCCGCTCAAACGGCGCTGCCCGGCGCGGCGGGGCAGGGGCGGCCCCGAGCGGGCTCCGGGCCGGGGCTCGGCTCTCCTCGGCGGCCCCGCGCCTCTCTCCTCGCTCCGCCCGCGGGCACCGCTCCCTACGGCCCGGCGGGTGCTGCCCGCGGCCGTCCCCTCAGCCCCTTCCCCCGGCCAGGCCCGAGGCGGAGCCGCAGCGCCCCGCACAGCGGGCGCCCTCCATTTACCTTCATGTGCTTTCTGAGGGAGCTGGGGTGCGTGTAGGACTTGTCACACATTTTGCAGAGATAGGGCTTGTCGGAAGTGTGCACATGCATGTGCTTTTTGCGGTCGCTGCTGTTTGCAAAGCGCCTGTCACAGCCCTCGAATTCACACTTAAATGGTTTTTCACCTATTGCAGAGGGAAGGAGGGGGAAAAAACGGATCGGATTAGGCAGGGCCGCCGGATCTCTGCTCGCCCCCACCGCAGCGCCGGACGGGAGCACGGGGCTCCACCGCAAACACTCGCAACTTTCTAAGTTCAGCGGGGCTCAAAGCCCCAGACCTTCCTGCTCTTTTCTGTCCTATCCGCACCTCCGACCCGCTCTCGGCGCCCATTTCCAAATGGAGGGAGGAGTAGAGCACCCAAGAACTTTTCTTTTTTCCCCTCTCTCTGTTCGCAGGGGCGAATTCCAGCTGCAGCCCAGCCCTAGGCTCTGCTCCCGCTCCCTTTTCGCGGCGCTCGGAAGCGAGAGGCAGAGCCGGCGTGCCGCTATTTCCACCCGATCTCAGAGTCTGCTTGCCGTTTTCACGCCTCGCTGTCGTGATATTTTACCCTCGGCCCCCTCCCCCGTATTTTTCCGCAGTACCGAGCTCGGCCCGGCCGGACCGAGACACGCACGGCGGCCGCAACCCCACGAACCCTCCTCGGAGCAGCTCGGCGCGGAGCGGTGCGGGGGGGAGCGCTCCCGGCCCAGAGCAGCGCGGCCGCCTCCCGCGGCGGGGAAAAGTTCTCAGGTCCCCGGCGCCCGCCCTCCTCCGCACAACAATAACACGCGAAAGCGCTCGGCTCGCTTGATTTCCAATCGCTCCACGGAATTAAATATTTACCAGCCCCTCAATCGAACAGGGGAGACGGATGAGCCGCCTGCAATATTTAGCACCGTTTCTCATCGCGCCACACTCAAAACTGCCGAAGAACTATTAATTAAAACCTATAAATTTACCAAGACCAGGTCGCTGCGGTTATTTTCCCCCCCTGCCCTCACCATTCCGACAGCAAACCGCGCCTCTCTCCCCCTCCGCCTCCCGGGCACAGCTCGCTTTTTGTCGCGGCCGCCGCCGTGCCCGAGCTCGAGCCAGCACCGCCCTGCAGCTCCGCGGCCCCGGGAGCAGCGAACGGCCCCGAAGCGGCCCGGCCCGACCCGGCCTCGCGAGTCCACGCGCGGACAAAAAGGCTACAGAGAAGGTTACCGTACCTGTGTGAGTTCTTTTGTGTATTTTGAGATTCTCTGATCTGGCAAACACTTTGCCACAGCCTGGGAAAGGGCAGGGGAAAGGTTTTTCACCTGTGTGGACTCGGATGTGATTTACGAGTTTGTATTTGGCCTTGAAAGGTTTCCCTTCTCGCGGGCACTCTTCCCAGAAACATATGTGATTGGACTGCTCGGGTCCTCCAACGTGCTCCACGGTGACATGAGTCACCAGCTCGTGCATCGTGCTGAAAGTTTTGTTGCAGGACTTTTTGGGGTTCGCCAACTGCTCGGGCTCAATCCACTTACAGATGAGTTCCTGCTTGATGGGCTGCCGCATGTAGCGGAAGAAGGCCCCCGCCCCGTGGTGCGCTGCCATGTTCATGTTCATGTGGCCGTAGCCGTGCAGCTGGCTCGAGGCGTAGTGCTCGGAGCGGGGGCTGGTGACCTGGCCATACTGCTCGGCTCGGCCGTACATGTCTCCGGAGAAGCCCAGGCGCATCTGCCCGTTCACCACGTTGGGCGAAGCGTGGCCAGCCGCTTGCTCGTGCAGCCCGGGGAAAAGTATATGTCCCGCGGCATCGCCGTGTCCGTGCGGGCCGCCGAAGCCGCCGGCGGCGGAGGCGAAGAGGCTGTGCTGGGCGCTGGCGGCCGCGGCCTCCCCGAAGCCGCGGTTGCGGAACAGAAAGTCCCGGGTGGAGTTGAACGCGGCGCTGGAGTAGGAGCCGACGTGGGGCGGGTGGTGGTGGTGCCCCAGCGCCGCCGCGTAGCCCGGAGCCTGCGAGGTGAAGGCGGTCTGCCCGGCCGAGGCCAGCTCGTGGCCGCCGGGGTTGAGTTTGAAGGCGCCCATGCCGTCGGCGAAGGGGTTGATTCCCAGCCCCACTTCTCTGTCCGTGACATCGGCCGCGGAGTGGTGGCGAGACGATCCGAACGTAGTGACTCCTATGGCGGGATACTGCGGTCCAGCATCCAGAAGCATCTTCCCAGCGTCGATGCAGCAACCCAAAAAAAAGCACGCGCGCACGCACACAACGCGGAGAGAAGCAGCAGCAGCAGCGGCAGCGGCGAAAACACCCTCTCTGGAAAGTCGGCGACGATCACCACCAAAGCAACCACATCAAAAACACCCCCTTCGGCATCAGCGCGGGGGGGAGAAAAAAAAGGGGGGGAGGAAAAAAAACAAAAACAAAAACAAAAACAAAAAAAAATACAACAGAGGCTGGTGGGAAAGGGGGGAAAGAGATCTTCGCAGACGCAAATAATAATAATAAAAAAAGGTGCCCCAAAAAAATATTCACTGTCTCTCTGCTTTGACTTTTCTGGGAGGCTGAAGTGGGGAGGGGGGTTGGGGTGGGCGCAAAAAGAAACTGCCCGCAAATAACAATAACGGCGAGAGCTCGGCGCGGGCAGCAGAAAAACAAAACAAAAAAGAAACTTCCTTCAGTGATTTTTTTGGCTATAGGAATGTCGCGAAGTGGCCGAGAGATTTTCTCTCTCCTCTTCGAGCTTCCCCACACTCTCCCCTATTTTTTTTTTTTTTTGCCTTTTTTTTTTTTTTTTTTCGCTTTGCAAAAAAAGGCGCAAATCATGCACAATATTGTCTTTTGCGGTTTATCTTCCTGGGGAGAAACTTTCACCTCCTCAGCCGGGCGGTGAACGCGAGACTGATAGCGGCAATCATTCCTGCAGATAAATGAATTGAAAGGACGACACCGGCCCCCCCCTTGATGAATGGGAGCCGGGGGCGGGGCGACGTGCGGGCGGACGTGGGCGCTGATTGGCTGCCGGCGGCTCCCCCTTCCCCGCGTAACTCCCCCCGGCCCCGCCAACGAGGGGCGCGCACGGCCGCCGCCCGCCGCTGATTGGCCGCTCCGCCTCATCAATCGCAGGTATTGTGAGCGCCCTGACAGCCCTTTGGACAAACAGGGCTTCCAGGAGTAGCAACTTTTTTTTTTTTTTTTTTTATAATAAACCTTTTTTTTTTTTTTTTTTTTTCCACGAAAATATTTCCAACGCATCTTTTTGTGTCTATGTGTGCTAAGGAAACAACAACAACAACAAAAAATCTTTGATTATTCTTTGGGTTCCTTTCTCCCCCTGTCTCCCTCTCTCTCTGCCCCTCTCGCTCCAGCACTCCTATAATGACGGTAATGATGGTTTCGTGGTGATCCCGATTTTTTAAGATCACTGAGCAACTTTTTAGGCTCTGAAAAGAGGAGCCCTGTAGTGACTCGCTGCTTTTGAAGTTGCTGTTTGCCGCCTGGTTAATACCGGAACTCTCCGAGAGTAGGTGCTGGGTGCGCTGGGCTTTATTTGTAGCCAACAGGCGTGATTCTGGGGGGAGCTGCCTCTGCCCTCCACCACTTTTCTGAAATAAATCTTGTTTTCTGCCCCCATCAACACGCAGGTGGGTGAGAACTCTTCACTTTCTACTTCTGCTGTTGCTCTTTCTCCTCTTTTCTGTTTTTTTTCATTTCTCCTTTCTCTCTCCCCCCCCCTTTCTCTCTCTCTTTTTACGGGGTCTCTTTCATTCAGGTAAAAACTGTGGATTTCCCAAGCAGACATCGTTCCTCGCTCTGCTGCATGAAACTCCCGCGTCCTTTTTTTTTTTTTTTTTTTTTTTTTTCCCTTCCCATCTATCTTTATTTTTATTTCATTTCAAACCATCGATAGGAGCAATGTAAATTTTCTGACATCCAAACCTTTTCTAGTTCACAAATCAGTCACCCTTGTCACAGTTATTGAAATTCCTCAACTTGCCACACCAGGACGGTGGAAAAAGCAGGCGGTGCCTTTGTTGCTGACCAGGCTTTTGATCGCCAGGGAAAATTTACTTACCTTCAGATGAGTGAGCAGAAAAAGAAATAACACTCCCTTTGATTTAGTTAGAAAAATGCAGACATTTGGATTCAGTGCAAACATACAACACTTGGTTGTTTTCTAGATGCAACCCTCGATTAACCTGTCTTTCCCCAGCTCAAAGTCTATTGAAAATCTGCGGATAGTTCTTTTTTGTTCTCGCTACAAAGAGCCATTGACTATATATTAAAATGATTGTCGAGAGGTAGAAGTGTGATATTTAAAGCAGAAAGCCTTTGTGGCTTAATCAATTAAGCCGAGCAACATTTGTACAATATTTTAAACGATGCTTCGGCTCTGAAAAAAAAACAGACCTCGCGAAACTTTACAATAGATGCATACGTGTGTGTATATACACTTATGTGCGTGCACATGTGTGTGTACGCGCACAGAAATCCGGCAAATTGTTTATTTACTCGGTCGCCTGCATATTCATTAGGTCTAATTATTTTCTAGTAACGAAAACACAAAAAGCTCGCTAAGACTCGGAATCCTTCAATTTCGCCTTTGTTCAGCCCTTCACTTGGCTTATTCGCAACTAAATCTGAGCCCCTCCAATTCGTGGTGGCAAACAAAGAAACTTTCAACTCCCGGTGCTAATGAAGGGCGCGGGCAGCCACCGCCGCGCAGGTACCGGAGCGGGCGGCAGCGGCACCGCCAGCAGCGCTGGGAAGTGCACGATGCCAGGAGGGGTGGCAATGGATGCAGCCCAAGGAGGAAAGCAACCAACGACCGAGCAACAAATAAACTTTGATATGCCTTCAAGGAGCCCTCCGCTGCAGTTTATCTGCAGATGCACTTTGCCTTTGCTCAGTGCGTGAGGGTCCCTTCCAGAGCAGATGTATTATGTAATTTCCCTCTTGGAGCTTGGGAGGATTTGCAGCTTTTCGGAATAATGAGGGGCTGAATCTACACGTACGCGTTCATTCTGCAAAATCCGCTCGGAGGAATTGCAGTAGCTTAGAGCAACAGGTACACCCGCCCTGCGTGCCTCTGCGGGACGTGATCCTGTGCGGACGTCCCGTTAATCTCTGCGTTTGGTTCTAAAATTAACCGGAGCGATGGGACAGAGTTGTCAGCGTAATGGGGGAATCTTCAGGGGATGGCATCAGGAGAGCCTGAAAGTTGGGCAACGTGGGGCGAGGATGCCTCCAAGTGCAGGGGGAGCAGTGACAGTGCCAGGTACGCACAAAGCTCGCAGGAAGGCGGACGGGAGTGTATTTTTAGGAAGCATATCTAAATATACGTTGTAAGAGTGAATGTAAGGAAAAAAAAATGTTGTGGGTTGTAGAAGTTATCAAGTGGGATTTGCGGCACGCTCTCTGCAGGAAACGAAAGCTGCTCCAGTTCAAAGCCACATGCACCAACGTGACATATAAGCCATTAAAATATCATCCTGACGGCTCATTTCTGCTTCATCATACATTCCCTAACTGCTTCCAGAAAGCAAGAAAAGAAGAAATGAAGGATGACCGCCTCGATGGAAGCGCCAAAGAGGTGGTGGGTTCTTACGGCGGGGGGGGGGGGGGGGGGGGGAGGGGGGGAGAAGAGAGAGAGGGGGAAGGGGGGAGCATTGTTTTCTTTTTCTTTCTTTCTTTCTTTTCCCTTCCCCCCAGTCACACCCCACACCCCTTACGCACCCCCCCTCCACCCCCCCCTTAATTTTTGCCAGTTCAGATATGAGGGGAAACCTTCAACAGGTCGAAGGGGTAAGTGCCGGGGAGGAGGGAGTGCCTTGGGTGGCTGCCCCCACCGCCTTCCCCAAGACTTGGGTGACAGCTCCCTGCCTTCGGGGGTCTCCGCAGGAGGAGGCTCGGCCACCCCTGGGAAGAAGGGTCGGAGCCCCGCGGGGCCCTGAGGCAGCGCCTCGGCGGCCCCGAACCCACGTGAGGCCGGCTCCCGGCAGCACCTCGGCGTGTGGGGCGGGCGCACGGAGAGAGAAACCCCGGGGTGCCGTCGAGGGGGGCACCGACACTCTCCGCCGGCCCCGGTCAACTTTCCGGACCCTGAGGGGCGGGCTGGGCGGCACTCCGCAGGGCGGAGCGGGACGGGGGTCTGCGGATAGGGGCGGGGGTAGCTCCGGGCGGGACGACGGCAGCTAGTTGGAGAAGGGCAACGGCGGGACCGGCTCGGTCCCGCGGTCGCCTAGGTGGCCGGGGGTATCGAGGAGAGGGCGAGGGGCGCCGACAGTGTTGAGACCCGTGGTACGGCGTCCCAAGGATGCGCTCCCCGCCCAGCGCCTCGCCCACCGCCGCGCCTGATGCCATGGGGCCGTGCCTGGGGAGCCGGCACTTCAGCACAGCGCGTCCTTCTTTATAGGCGGCTACAGGAGGGATGGAGCCCGGCCGGCCCCCTCCACCCCTATCCACATCCCACTCCCCGGGGCAGGACCGGGGGAGCTGCCAAGAAGCTGGGTGCTGCAGCCAGCATCGCGCAGCGCCCTCGGGGGGGCGGGACCCCATCCCTGGAGCCGCTCGGGAAAGGGGAGAGGCTCCCACATCGCAGCTGAGGGTGACCTATGACCCGAGCTTGGCTCCGTGTGCCAGCCCCGGGCACAGGGAGCTCGGTGTCCCGCGGCTGCTCTGCCAGGCACGGCCCAGGGCAACCCGGCCGGTTTCGGTCTGTGACGCCGTTTCCATTTGTGTAGCCGACTGTAGCCTAGGGCTACAGTAGCTGCTGGGCTAGGGCTTTCTCCACCTGGTCTCGAGGAACTTTCTCTCTGCATTGACTTCTTCTCTGTATTCCCGGGGGCAGAAAAGGGTACCCGGCCGGACTGTCACACCCCGAGGCAGTGCCAACAAACCCGGACACCGCAGCTCCTGCGGAGGCTGCAGGCAGAGGCATCTCCCGGCCTCTCACTGCTGCATGAACGGCTGCACATTTCTCCCCCTGCTTTGGGGAAGAGCAGCTGGATTCCACCGGCTGCTGGCCCGAGGGAACGTCGAGCCCTTTGGCGGCAACGAGGGCCCCGGTGCAGTCTGGAACCCCGCAGCAGAGCCCCATGGTTCAGCCGATCACGGGCAGGGTTGCCCTGCCTGGATGATGGGACATCCCGCTCCCCGTTCTGACAGTGGCACCTTGTGATCAGAAAGGCTATGAGGTCGTCCCGGAGTTTTAGTCAATATTTACTCAGTTCCACAACTGTTTTGCCTTTGCTTCTGTCATCTGGTAACCATTTGAAATATTAAATGCAGCAAATTTGTATTTATTTATTTATTTTGTCCAGTTTCAACAAGTTTCGGAGAATGCTCGGGAGCTGAGCTCTCCCAGCTCCTCCATCCTACCCCATACAGCACCACTCCTGCAGAACTCGTGCCAGTAGGGCAGTGCTTACTTCACTGGCTCTATAAACATGTGAGGGTGAATGGAAACTGACAAGTAAAATAATTCCTGAGGGTTTTCCTTTGGCCCTTTCTATTTCTTCAGTAATTTTCATCACAGCAGTGAAAAGGTTGAAGGCATCAAATTATTCGTGATGGAGTATGCCTGTGATAAGCTGATGAAGTTTCATAATTAATATCATCAATTATTTGTGTTAGTATAGATTTTTATTCCCCAGCCCTGGAGTCTCAATAATAATAATAGCAACAGAAATAGTAATAATGATCTCTTTCCGAAGGGGGGGGAGAAGAAAAAAAAAAAGGATTCTCCTCTGTTTTTCTATATTGTAAAACACTCGACAATTTCAAAGGTACGTGTAAGAATTCGGCCTCGGACATTGCATCAAAGCCCAGATCTGTACTACTGCTGCCGCTCAAAGAGATGCGCGAAGTTCTGCCTGCAGCAGTGACAGTGCTCTGCCTCGCAGAGTGCAAAGAGCAAGCTGAAAATTATAGGCAGGGAGAAGTGCCAGGGTGTTACAATGCTAATCCTTGCTGAGACAACAACTTGCGTTGGAGGCTCGCGGAGAGCCCGAAATTTAATTTCGGGAAGGAAGGATCTGTAAACAATATAGCCGAGTTGATAGAAACCCGCCTCACAACAGTCTGCCAGAAGGTGAATGTCAGATCAAAGGAGAAGTTGAAAAGATGCCCTTTCATAATTTTTTTCCCCCTTCATCAGCCATGGAAACTTCATGACTCCATAAAACATGTGATGCTTTGCTGGGGAGACAGCCTACAGTTTCCCCTCAGAGAAAGCTCCTCTCGCCCACCCCTTGCTGTTAACTCTTGGGGTTTGTTTCTCTCGGCGGTTTTTTCTTTCCTTCTTCTTGCATCCACGGTGCCCAAGCCATACATAGCCGTACTCATTTCATATCACACACAAACTGTTATGCTCTTAACTTTCCACCCCTCTTCCTTAACAGGAACCAAGTCAGGAAATGAGGCACAAGACTCCCCTTGTAATGAGGAAAAGAAAACGACTTTACAGAAACATCCTGGAAAAGTCAAGTAAGTTAAAATATGTCTATTTTTCAGTTCAAAGGAGAGAATATTTTTTTCAGCTTAGTGTTTAACATACTTGCATAAACACAAATCAGCGACACAACGCCCCACCAGCAGCTGCCTAATCCTGCTGAATGCCTATTCATTTGGAGGTTCTAGAATTAATATTTGACGACTCTCTCATTGAAACAACAACCCCTGACCCCCAGTGATTGCACTGTCACATTATTCTATGACATATTCATCTTGAATTCATTTACGGACGATTTGATTGGAATGAGGTTTGACATGTATTGGATCCTATTAAAGAAGAAGACTTTGATCTTGTTGATGGGGTTTACATGATATGTATCATCTTTACCAGGGCTACTAGGCTTCTACAATGTGGTGTCTAAGTAGTTAGTGACTGACAGCTTATCTGACAGGAATACCTTAATCTTGAGGTGCTGAATGAAATATTCTATTTAAAATAAGCATATGATTTGCTGGTCCTAGGGTAGCTCTAGGTCACAAAAAGTAAGAGACAAACCTAGGCACAAGTCCTTGCTCGTCTGATGGCTGAATTCCCTGAAATAAAGAAGCCCCGTCTGCGGGAATGGGGCGAGGAAATAGGAACAAAGGGAGAGTGCAATCCCGAGCTGCTCGGTGCACCTCTTGGAGAGGAGATGTCGAGGGTACCGGCGGGCTCTACCGAGCCATTCCCCCCGAGCAGCGGTGCCTTCTCCCGGCTCAGCCACTGCCCACACGCCCTCCCGGCCCATCACGAAGCTGATGGCTGTGGGATCGCACGGGAACGCAGCTCGGAACTCTCAGTTTCTCTTCATTGTTGCTGTTGTTTGTTTGTTCTTTTAATTATTTATTTATTATTCCTCTGAGTAAATATTAGGATTTTCAGATTAATCCTTTCCTCCAGTCCAGGAGTTGAAGCCTGTAAGGTAACTCTTAGAAGCTGCTGTGTGGGGATTTAAGGGCATACCCTCAGAGCCCGGATCGGAGGGGTTCTGGCCGGCTCATCGAGCAGGGAACTGTGCTCAGGGGTGGGAGGGCACGGCCGAGGGGCCGGAGGTCAGAGCCCGGGGCAGGACCTCTCCTAACACCGAGCGCAGCTCTAGGGGGGAGCAGTATTTGGCCCCAATTCAAAAAGCACAACACGAGCAGTCCCGGTTTCCTGGGGCTTTGCCTGTCGCCTTCACAGAAAGGTAGCCATAGGGAGAAGTGACTTACTACATCGGGGAAATTCACAGCAAAAAACATGGTAGCTCTGTAAACCGCTCGGCACAGCCAGGACGGCCCATCCCCGGGGCTCTGCGGTGCTGGGCTGGTCCTGCAGGACGCGGTGCGGGCAGTGCCGGGGGCTTCGTGTTGCAGACACCCGCCCTTAGACAGGGGCCCTAGGACAGGGGAGAGCCGTAGCCCTGGGGCCAAGGAAAGGAGAAAGGTGCCTCAGAGTAATCTTAGAGGAAAAAACCCGGGTGTATCACTCCATAACCTGTCAGCTCTCTGGAACAGACCATCAACGCAGGCAGGCTTGAGGACAGCTGCTAGGAAAGTTGTACCGAGCACAGAGCTGTCAGGAGCACACGTTGATTGCCCCTGGATCTGTCACCAAGAGAGCACCGAGGTTCCTCTGCACTTCATTCTATCCTAAGGTCTACCCTAAAGATCTCATTGTCCTAGCACTGGACCTACCCTGATGACTGGCTCAGTTTGAACGGAATGTTTCTGTTTTGCTGCTTGAGCATTGCTGCCTTCTGCCTGGAAGTGTTCAGGTTCATCCAGCTTAGCAGTCCCGGGGGGGTCTAGAAGGGGATGCCCATATCGTAGCCAGGTGGGTGGAAAGGAAACAATAACAATAATAATAAAACCTTGGCCACGCACAGGCTGATGTTGACACAGTTGAGCGTTTGCCGAGCTCATCTGGTCACACACAGCTCGCAAAGCTGCCAAGAGCAGGAAACCTCTCTCACCCCTCGAGCGGCAGCCAAAGGGCCGCTTAACGGCGCTCGGGATTCCAAGCATCCCGCGAGCAGCGCCGAGCTTCAGCCCCGCTGCCCCCCGTCGTGCTGCCCTTCTCTGCCGGCACCGGGAACCCCGCCCGCCCCCCGGGACAGCGGGATAGGGGCTTATTCGCTGTTGCAAGCTGGACTGGGAGCGGGGTGCGAGCCGAGAGCCATCGGTGTCCAAACAGAAAACACTGCAGTAACTGAAGTGAACGCAGGGCAAATCCGGTTAGAACATCTTTAATAGATAAACTGTTCCAGATGTATTCTCTCCTGCCCGAGAAGTGTCAGAATTACTGGATAACAAGTATGTCGAGGTGGAAGGTTTTCGGGAGGTTAGGGAAAGCAGCTTTGTTTGGAATTCACGCTCTCAGTGCATTTGTAAGTAACAGATTCGTACTTCCTAACGTGTGTCTCCTGAGCACTCCTATTGAGATGCTCATGAATAGGACCGCAAAAGCCATTCCCTAGAGCCAGTAGTTAGGAGTTAAGATACTATGAGGATGGCGTGTGCTGTAAAATGCCTGTGTAAACATGTTCTGTAAGGATGGAGAGCTGACAGCGTCATTTGCCACTTTTCATCATATCTCCACTCAGATAGATGTACATGAGGATGTTCCTACAGCCAGTGACCATAGTATCACTTCTGTGCTATGGGGGAAGTAGAGCGAGATCCAAAACTGCAGCCAGGCAGCATGGTAGGCTGTGCCAGGAACATGTCCTATGTGATTCTGGGTGTCTCATGTTTACATCCTATCGTTTCCACTCGTTGGCTAGTAGCTTCTGTTCTGAGCAGCTGCCTTGACCGTGCAGAACATTTTCATATTTTGCCACTTATTGTAAAGCTGATAAATTTGTGTGGAAGTGTGGAAACCTGTAATGGGAGCTTCATCTGGTGTGACAGAGAGCATCCATGGGGAAGTGACAGCGAGACAGGTACCGAGCTGTGGGAGCCAGGCTTAGGGAACTAATTGCTGCTTTCTCTTGTTCATTGGCAGAGTCCTCTGTGGTAGGACCCCAGATCTGGTGCTGCTGTAGGCAGCTACTTACAGTTGTGTTTCTTGTTCTCAAAGCACGCACTGTCTTTCACGTGTCTTCTCCCATGCTCCATGGAAAGTTCACAATCCCCATTTTACATTGAAGTGGGAGCTTCCTTCTACACCCTGAGCTTATCTAAACCTGTCAGGCCTCAGTGCACGGAGCCTGATTCTTAGCTGGCAGCTCGCACCCCTCAGTTGTGCTCTCTCCTCCAGGTGAGAAACACAGAACGGAGGCTTTACAGATGCGTTGCGATGCTTCTCATCAAATCGAGGATGGGGATTTACTTATAAGTGTCAGAGAGAGACAGGAAGGGAGATACCCCCTCTTCTGGGTTAAGAACTCAGACTCAGCCCCAAACACCACGATTTCTCCCATTGCCTGAAAACCAACAACCGTATAACACCAAAACTCGCCCGAGGCGGTGAGCGCAGCTTTTTCGAGAGCCCTTTGCGCGGCCGAGAGCCGCAGTACCAACCCGAGCACGAGGACGCTGCACAACCCCAAGGGGAGGCTCGCAGGGCTGCGCGTGGAGGCGGCCGCCAGTGAGCGCCGGGGCCCCAAACAAAGGAGGAGGCCGAGGGGAGCGACCGGGGCTTTCCCACCGGGGCTCTCCCTGCCCGTCGGGGCTTTGTTTACCCGCACCGGAGGCCTGGCCCGGCGGCGGGACCGGGGGCACGCTCCTGTCACGGCCCCGGCCCCCGGCAGGGCTGCGGGAGGGCGGCGGGCCGGGGGCAGCCGGCGGCAGCGCATGCGCAGTACGCGGCTCCCCGCAGCCCCCCGCCCGCGCCGAGCGATAACCCTCGGTTCGGCGGCGGGACCTGTCAGCGGTGACGCCACGACGGCGGCGGCCAATGGGAGAACAGGGAGATTGTTTGGCCGCGGGGCCGTGCGCGGCAGCCCGGAGGCGGCGCGGTCCCGTCCCGCGGCCGCGCGGCGCGGGTCTGCGGGGGCCCGCGGAGGCCGGGCCGTGCGGGGACCTCCCCGGCCTCAGCCGCCGCCAAAAGCGAGCCCCCGCCACCCCCGCGCAGCCCACCCGCTGACACCGTGCGCCCCGCCACCGGAGCAAGCGGGACGGGAAACTTTTGGGGGGAGAAAGAAAAAAAAAAGTTTTCCTCCCCCTTCATCCCCCTCGCTTTTTCTTTGCTTTTTCTTTATTCCCCCCCGTCCCCCACCGTCTCCCTCTCCCCTCCGCCGTCAGATGGCTTTTTAGCGTTAACAGCTAAAGAGTGTGGGTGCTCCGGGGATCCCAGTGATGGACCCCGCTGCTCTTTGCGGGCGGAACGCGGCGCTGAGACTCGTTGACCCGGGGGGATCTCTACGTCCCCATCTCCGCCACCCCCCGCAGTCCGTGCCACGCTGCCCGGGCCTCGCCGCGCACCCCCCCGCCGCCGGGTCCCGCCTCGACTGGCCGCACCAACACATGGGGCACCGCCACCATCCTCATCTTCCTCCTCAGCATCACCTCGCATCCCTAAAGCTCGGCCCTGCCCCTCAGCCCCACCGCCCGCGCCCGGCGGGCTCGGCCCAGCCGCTCTCCGGTCACACAGAAGCGTTCGGCCCGGCGACGGTCCCCTGCCCCGTGTCCCATACAGCTGCGGTCAGGGACTCGGCCATGCCCGGGCTGAGCGAGCAGCACCCCGCTGCCCGATCTCACCACGGACTGTTTGTCTCGACAACAGGTAGCTGCCCCGGACACCGCGGGCACCACCGCCCCTCGGAAGCCGGGAATCCCGCGCTGTTCGCTGGACTCCATGAGCAGCCGCCCCGTGCAGCTCCAGGTGGCCATCTAAACGGACAGATAAGGCTGGGGTTACCTGGAGAAATGTACGCCAAAGCTGAACATTTCACTCCAGTGCCAGCCTCCAGGACAGAGCCTTTTGCTGCTTCTTCGCTTCATAGCTACGGTGGCATGAACCTGAACGTGAACCTGGCTCCGCACCACGGCCCGGGGGCCTTCTTCCGCTACATGCGGCAGCCCATCAAACAGGAACTCATCTGTAAGTGGATTGAGTTGGAGCAGACTCCCAAAAAATTATGCTCGAAAACTTTCAGCACGATGCACGAGCTGGTGACTCATGTCACCGTGGAGCACGTTGGAGGACCCGAGCAGTCCAATCACATATGTTTCTGGGAAGAGTGCCCGCGAGAAGGGAAACCTTTCAAGGCCAAATACAAACTCGTAAATCACATCCGAGTCCACACAGGTGAAAAACCTTTCCCCTGCCCTTTCCCAGGCTGTGGCAAAGTGTTTGCCAGATCAGAGAATCTCAAAATACACAAAAGAACTCACACAGGTCAGTATGGAAAGCTCTCTTTACTCTCTCTGTATTATTCAGCGTACTGTTTTGCTTTATTTTCTTTTGAATGTGTCCTTTGCGTTGTTGTTGAATGCACGCCAAGTCCTTCCAGAAAATAAATTCTCGAATTTGTTTGCTTCTGTACCGCTTGGAGGGAGGGGGAGAAGATGGGGGGAAAAAAAGGTGAGCGAGAACAAATCTCGGAATTCTCGTCCATGTTTTTTTTTTTTTTTTTTTTTTCTGGTTTTGTGGCTGTGAGGTTTGTGCGGGGAGAGCTGTGACCATACCGAGTGGTAGAGCTATTGCTGCTGCTTCACACGGGCGTGGATTTCTTTCTTTTCTTTCTTTTCTTTCTTTCTTTCTTTCTTTTTTTTTTTTTTTCCTTTCCTGTTGGCAGTTTAATGTAGTTGGGGAAAAAAATGAAATCATTGTGCAAGCT
This sequence comes from Tympanuchus pallidicinctus, assembly GCF_026119805.1. NCBI lineage: Eukaryota > Metazoa > Chordata > Aves > Galliformes > Phasianidae > Tympanuchus > Tympanuchus pallidicinctus. The sequence continues at coordinate 11,197,561 of NW_026294739.1, read as the reverse complement.
CCCAAATTAAAAGTGAACAATAGGACTTACAACTTGTCTAGTCAGTTTTGAGCGATGTCGCTGAGATGCTGCTGGTCGAACGTTGTGAGAATAACACAGCTGCGACCTTTTCGTTCAACAGTTTTGTTTTGGGCAGAGGGAGTTTCATATGTTTGATCTGAATAACACTGACATATTTCATGAGCATTGCCATCCACGGACTCTGTGCGCTCGCAGATACGGGGAGCTGCAAGTTCTGAATCTCGGGAGGGAAAAAAGAGAAGAACCCCCTGTATTGTTTCGGCCTGTACTGCTTGAGATGTCATTTGCAGATCTGTGAAGCGAAATTGGGACATGTGTCGGGAGCGTCTGTTGGTTCTGGCTAACAGAAATAAAGTCACTCGCTGGACGATCTCTCAAAACTGCCTTTGAACTCTTCCGGCCAGGAAAGCATTTATAATTAATGAAATGACACGTAGAAAGTTTTCACACTTTCAGTAGCAGCTTGTGAAGTTGTATTAATTAGTTTAGCAGCCGGTGTTTGTAGTCTGTGGAGTTGGGTTGTGATTTTTTTCGCCCTTTTTTCCCCTCTTTTTTTTTTTTCTCTTTTTTCCTTTTTCTCTTTTTTTTTTTCTTTTTTCTTTTTCTTTTCTTTTTTTCTTTTTTTTTTTTTTTTCCTAAGGACGATAAGAAATAAGCCCTTTTTGGAACATTTAATCTGTTCCAGTGTCGGGTTTTCCACCCCCACCCCCTCCTGTACTGCCTTATGCACTGCGAGGGAAACTCCATAATCCTATTGTAAGATCTGCTTACAGCCAAACGATTTTTTTCGCCCTCCAGTTCCTAAAAGTCCCCTTCCCCCCACGCTCGCTGCGGCCCGACCTTCTAGGAGCAGCGTTTTTACGATACAACCCGACGTGCTGTAATATGCATGACATCTATCCTAATTTCGTATCGTATCGCCTAAACATAGCGCGGAGGTTTTACAGCGAGCATCACTCGTCACCTAATTATTTTTCCATCGCTCTGTGAGTAGCTCATCTGGGAGGGGGTGGGAGGTGGGGGGGCAAAGAGGAGCTGGGTTCCTCTCTTCGTTCTCGGCCGCTTTGCGAGAAGAAAGGAGCGGCCCCGGGTCACGCAGCTTGCGGCCGGATCGGAACAGGTACAGCCTTCGCCCGGCGGAGCTCATCCCTTAATGACGGCGTTTTTCTTAAGTAAACAAACTTTTACTGCTCTTTAACGGCCTCACTGTTTGAAGTCTCTGAAGCAGAAAATGGTTAAGTTCTTGGGGAAAGTGACCTACATCGGCGAGGCAGGTTCAGGGCAGAGCCGCGATCGGAGCCGTGCGTTTATTAAACATAATTCCGCGCGTCTGTACTTTTCACTTTAACGTTCCCGGTGATTAATTGCTGTATTGTGAAAACTCCTGCGGGGCCTTTATGGTTCCACCGTTTCTATTAAACACCCAGAAGTTGTCAAAAGCGAAATGTTTCTGAAACCCTCATAGAACTCGCTACAAATTATTCATGAAGACAGTTCTAGATTCAACAGGAAAATTATTGCCTCCTCAAATATTAATGACCGCCGCTCTCTGCGGGGCCGGGGAGGGCTCTCTGCCGGGGCTCTGCTCCCCAGGCCCGAGGTTCCCGTGAGCCCGGGGTGGGGGTGGGGGGGCCGGGCCGGCTCCCGGCGCTGCCTCCCGGGGCCCTCTGCGGGCCGTGGGGCGCTGCCCGCCGCCCCCGTTCCCCGCCCGCAGCCCGAGGCCGCCGCCTCCGGCCCCCCGCCCCCCGGAGAAGTTGGTAAATACCTTAATCCACTCCCGGAGACGGGGGATTATGCCACAATTTCCGAGCAGAGGACGGTTTTGCGCAGCTACAAGTGGGGGGGTAACATGGCGGGTTGGGTCCTGCGCTTTTCCGTCGCCCGGAGAACTCTCTGAGCGTCCGCATAGCCGCACCTCTGTACCCGGGCCGCCCTGGGAGGACCGCACTGTGTCCTCTTCCCTGCGGGTGGGGTTCCCACGTAAGAAAACCCTCTCTCAGGAAAGGAATACATCTCGGCCGGCTCCTCTTTACCGAGGCGTTCCGAGAATGCAACCCGGGCTGCTGCGGAAGCGCTGCCCTCTCCCCGCTGCTCTCTGACTGCACGAGGGCTGCTCGGCGCCTCTCTCACGGGGTTAAGCGAAGTTTAACGTCTTGCAACTCCGGAGGAAGCAGAACGCGCCGCAGCCGCCTTTACCTGATTGTAACTCACGTTGCACAACCGAAGCGCTTATGAGGATGGCTTTCCCTGGGGCCTCCTAACTTACTGCTTGCTTGTACTACACTAATATCCTTGATTTGTTGTCTCAACGTAGATGCTGAAGGTCAAATTGTTGCCTTACGTGGAGCTGTAATTAGATTATATGTGTGCGTGCATATGCACCGCTGTATACCGACAGCATTTGGTTACGGACCCGCATTAATTTCTTCGAGACCTTATTTTTAACCTCTCCCCCTTCTCCCCGATGCCAGGTGTTTACCAATCCTCTGTGCAAATGTTAGCGGTGACCGTCAGTGGGTATTCCGGAGGAAAGGACACGCTCGAAGCGCGGAGCCGTGAGCCTTTTCCCACCCACCTTGCATAAAGTGCATTCATGTGAAATATTTGGAATGCTTTCCTTTATGTGCTCGTGCTCACAGCCAGCGCGAGGTGGGCTGCGCCCCTCCGAAATTCGATCGTGACGATCCGCGAGGGGATAAAAACCGCCAACAAATTAAAAACCAGAAGCCCGGAGCTTTTACAAATGTGCCGGGTCCCTTCCGCCACACACGCCATGATGGGAGTACAGGGGCTTTGTTTGTACTTGACGATTAGGGTTCGGCTGCACATCTCGTGGTGTCTCCCTCGCCCAGATACTTTTTTGCTTAAGGGGATGAGTTGGCTTTTCTTTTTTTTTTTTTTTTTCCCACCCGGCTGCTGCAGAACCTGAACGTTCCTTGCCAAGCTGGGTTTGCAGTGTGCCATTGTCAGTGACAATAACGCAGTCGTCATTTCAGCCCGAAGCTCTCCGTGGCACGTTTCCTGGAAAGCTGCCTGTATATCGTGTACCGTGCACGGTCTGCACCATCCCAACTTATGCGTGACTTTGGCATCACAATTATATTTCTATTCTGCTTAACGTCACTTATCATATTACCAGACAAATTAATCCCGATTGCGATTCCTTCCATGACTGAGTAGGTTCAAATGAAAAGAGAATGCTGCCCCAGACAGAGCAGTGTCCCGGCCTACTCTTTCTCCTGCTGAATCCCTCTCGTTTCGCCCACACCATCGATGTCTTTTAGAAAGATTTTGTGCTTTGCCCTACTGTGTCAGCAACTGGGGAGCGGGGAAGGGAGGGGGGACGCGGTTCTTCCGCGGGATCGTAATCAGTGCGAGAAAGGAGTGCACGAGATGTGATCTGGTGAGGTGACGAATAATATTTCCACTTGCACCTCCGGGAGTGTGAGAAATGTATTTAACGTAAAAACGCTCCCAGAAATAAATCACTGCCCGCTCTTTCTGCAGGACACCGGGGTCCTCAGGGACAGCGCGCATTGTTTACCCGGAACGAGCACATCGCATCGAAGTTTTCCTTATCTGGGGGCTTTGTCTGGCGCACAAAACCCCACGTTGACACCGAGGGCAGGGGCGGGAAGAGCGGCCTCGGGCCGAGCGCTCCCGCTGTGGAGCCGGATGGGCATGAGGGGAGCGTGGCGGGGAAGGGCCGGGGCTGGCGGGGCCCGAGAGGAGCCGCCCCGGGGGAGCCTTGTGGGGCCGAAGAGGATGAAAGCGTGGTCGGGGTGCGGGGGCTGCCCGGAGGCCCCCGTGCTAACGGCTGTGCTCTCTCTTTGCCACCCGCAGGGGAGAAGCCGTTCAAATGTGAATTCGAGGGCTGCGACAGACGCTTCGCCAACAGCAGCGACAGGAAGAAGCACTCGCACGTCCACACCAGCGACAAACCCTACAACTGCAAAGTGAGAGGCTGCGACAAGTCCTACACCCACCCCAGCTCCCTGAGAAAACACATGAAAGTGCACTGCAAATCCCCTCCTCCCAGCTCCGGCTACGAGTCCTCCACGCCCTCCTTGGTGTCCCCCTCCTCGGACTCCGGCCGGGACCCCCCCGCCTCGTGTTCCCACGCCGAGTCCTCCGCGCCCGCGCCGCCCGCCGCCAACCTGAGCGAATGGTACGTGTGTCAGGGCCGCCCCGCGCCCCCCGCCGCCCCGCCGCCTCCGCGCCCCGCCGCCCAGCCCCGGCCCCGCTGCTAGAGAGCGCGGCGGGCGACGGGAGCGGGAGCGCGGCCGCGGGCAGCCGGAGAGGAGGGGACGGGCCTTGGCTTCGGCCCCGGGGAGGCAGAGCCGTGCTGCCGGACCCCGCTGCTCCCGCTCGGCCTGGCCAAGCTGCCTCCTTCCTCCGAGCGCACCTCCCGCTGATCTCCTTGCTCCCGCCTGGCCATAAGCGCACAGAGTTGCAGCAGCCGTTTTCTTTTCCCTTTCCTTTTTCCTTTATCCCTTTTCCTTCCCTTCCCTTTCCCGCTCCCCACCCACAGTGGTTTCACAACGGATTCGCAGCTGTACAGGTTTTCTCTTGTCAACAGTGTCTCGTGCTGAAGTGTTCTGCTGGTCCTCTACTTTCTGTGAGAGCGTTGTTCTGTTTTTTTTTTTTAAAAAGAAAAAAGTATATAAACAATTATTTGTTACCGAATTGTACAGAATTAATCCATTAAATTCTTTCGTTAATTAACTCTCTCGATGGACGTTTCTGTAAAGAATCTCCCACCGTTCCCTGCAGCAGTACGTAACAATACATACAGCTATCTATTTCCCCCAGTGCCTAACACAGGCGGCCCAGGCGGTGTGGGGCTGCACGTTCCTTCGGCCCTGGCTCCCCCAAATCCCCCTCTCCCCCCCCAGGTGCGGTCTCTGTCTGGTTGGGGTTGTGGGGGCTGAGGGCAGAGCCGCCAATGACGTCACGCAGCGGGTGGGGGCCCAGTGCCCCCCGGCAGAACGGGGCCGGGGCCGCTGCTGTACGGCTGTGCCCTGCGGAGCGCTCCCGGTGCCGGTGCTCGCACAGCGCGGCTGGGGCATGGCCCAGAGCTTCAAGCTAGACCCTACACAAACATACACGGCTCACTCCTCTTGGCGAAATAAAGGAGGAAAGAGGAGGGAAAAAAAAAAAAAAAAAAAAAACAACACCAAAAACAATAACAACAACAACAACAACAAAACAAGCACACAAAAGCCTCCAGTGGGGTAGCTTGAAACTGCCGAATGGTACCGTTTTAATTACTTTAATGATGTTTAAGAATAGCAGATACTATAGGCAAATAAATAGCACGGGCTGCTGGAAGGGTTTCCCACGGCTTGCTGGGTGCGGAGGGGCTGCTGTGAGCTCTTTCCCTGTGCCCCGTTCACCCCCTCCGCCCAGGTGGCTGCGGCTGTGTCCGGCAAACACACGCGCACATACACACGTGTGTGTTTATAGATGTCAAGATAAAAGCGAGAGGAAAACAGATAGACGGTTAGTGGCAAACCCAGCCCCTCCTGCTGCAGCCCGATGCTGTTCCCAAGGCACCACGTCCCCACTTCAGCAGCGCGAACCTGGCAACTTTTGGGGTTTGTGTGCCTCGCTCCTCGCCTTGTGTCAGGGCGAGAATGCACCACTGGGCCTGGGGAAATGGGTGCGGAGCCCACGCTGGGCGCTGCTCCCTTCTGTCACGCAGCCCCAAAGTCACACTTCAGAACCGGAGCCTGCTGCGGGCAGAAGGCTGTGTCCATCCTGTCCCCGGCTCTGTTTAGTTCTTTATTTCTCTATTTCCAGAAGTGTTGGATGTGCAGGCTAATCACCTTTAATTTTTCATTTGCTTGTTACAGATGTCTGCCCCGTTGCTCTCAAGGTAATCTAGACAGACGCAGCTGAAAGCCTGAATCTTATGCCTTAGACATCAAAGAAAGCTCGCACAAAGAAGTATTTCTTCACAACGGTGAATCTTCATGGTAAGTTAGGATTTCTATGGCAATAGGCAAGTCATACTTAAATAGTGAAAGGCGAAGTCTGGAGCCCGTCCAGTCTTTTCATTAAGGACATAATATTTACGTCTAACGGGCCCTTTTTCTTGTGTATACAAGTATATATTTTTGTTTGACGCCAACTAAATCATTTTCATTTAATTTCCGGTAAACAAAACCCACGCGAACGGGGCACTTGTTCCAGATCATAATAAAAATGGATAAGAATGTCGGGAAGAAAAGGCCCGCCTGAACCGCCGCCTCGGCTCACTTTTGTTTCTGCTTTCTGCCGGGATCAGAGAATGCGTTTGGGATTTGAGGGCGAGTTTCTAAAGGCAAGGAAATGGTTTTTAAGGGGGAAAAGAAAAGGAGAAAGGTCTAATCAAGCTCGGGTTGTTCAAAGGGCCTGATTTTGGGGTTGAAAGTGTGAGTTTTATGGTGCATCAGCATGCCACGTTAGGATCGCTATGGTAATGAGGAGAGCAATAGCAAGCGGCCTTCAAAGGAGGCACACTCCATTTGAGACAGTCTATTAAGATACATTTGCACTGACCTTTGGTTTCATGCTAGCTTAATACACTCAATCTGCCCCTCGCTACGGACATGCTTCTTCCACCCAAGGCCCTTCTGCGGGGCTGGGCTCCGCCGGGCTTCACCCTCGACCCAAGCGGGCTCCGCTCCCCTCATCCCCCAAAAGGGGCAGCTCCGGGCTCTGCCCGCGCTCCCCTCACCCCCATCCCCTCGGTAGGATGGGGAAGAACCCCTCTGGCGACCGCCCCACGGAGGGGCTGCGCCGGGGATGTCACCGCGACCCGCGGCTCCGCTCAGGGCTCGGCTCGAGGGACCCCCCCGCAGCCCCCGGGGGCGGGGAACTTGACACCCGCACGGCCGGGGCCATGGGCGCTGGGCCATGGGCCCGGGAAAGTTAGAAGTCCATGTTCCAGTAATTGTCTTGTTGTTTATTTTATCCAAGTACCCTGGTGAATAGGGGAAAAATAAACACGGTGAAAAAAAAATTCAAACAGTTGAGTCGTCTTTAGTGCCAGCCCTTGTGGTTGAATAAAAAGGATGGTCCAATTTCTATTGAGCTGAGAAATCTTTGAAGTGGGAGTTATTATCTGAGAAATTCCTGCTCGTCGTCCTAACAACGCTGATGAAACGTAAAAGGTTCTTTGTCAGCGATTTGTTCTCCTCTCTGTCAAACTCACCCTGCCCGTTGGCTTTAAACCGTTTCTAAAGAGATAAAATCAAACTTTTAAAGATAACTTTGGGGGCCCAGAGGGTGCGGAAAATACCAAACTACCGAATCCTGTGTATAGACATACATCTGGATCTACGTGGCTGCGTCTGTGTGAAACTGTCTGCCTACAGATGTCCGTAGATGTCTGCATGACCTTACTGCTCTAAAGTTGAAATGATGTCCATTTTGGCATTTTATCCTCTGAACTTTTCCGTCTAATAAATTATTCTTCCACATGTGCTGCGCAGAATGCAGCTCCTGAGAGAAGGCAGAAACGTTGGGTCTCGTTGCCACCAGTATGTGACCAACAGACGTGTTCTTTCACTAGAATGAAAGCAACAGCAAAGACATCAGAGTGAAAGTCTTTGATCATTTCAACAGTCCGAATACCTATTAAGCGTGTATATACTGCGATGTATCGAAGTGGTTAACGCATTCAAAGCGATGGCTTCCATATGCTCCCATGTTTTATTGTCCGTAAGTGTAAAGATAGCCCAACCGCATCCCTTTTGTATCTTCATTTGATAAACATCACCGTGCGTACCGATTCCCCGGTCAAGATTTATTTAGGAGTTTCCCATCGGAGATCGTTCAAAGCTCTGTTTGTAAAGCGGATTCCTCGAAGTTGTAACTCATCGGTGTACTTCTGTTTTAGTTGCTACAGAGTGATCTGAGCCCAATTCCGCCGTTCTAAGCAACCCCAAAATTTTAATGGGACTTTTCCTGATCAAAGACCGAGTCAAACTGCGGCGGAGGGGGTATTATTATTATTAGTATTATTGTTATTATTGATTCTGGCTCTTATCATATTTATGGGGAAATCTACCACACTCCTCGTGAACTGTACGGAGAAGAAAACACCTCTGAAAATGTAGCTCGCAAAAACATTTGCAACGTTGATATACTGTATCTGACTTCTTAAATTCCGTCTTTTCCTTCATCACATGTTTGGTAACGGAGGAACTTTCTGTTGTGCGCTTGAACATACTATTTATTTTTAATATTTGGATTTTTTTTTTTACAATAAATATTTATAAACGTATCAATTCTAGGGTTATTTTTACAAATGTGCACTTTTAAAAATATGTGTTTGTACCGACGATGCCGAGCCGCTCCCAGAGCGCTGTAATTCGTCCTTCTGTTGGTTTTATATTCGTTGAAAAAGATTTCTCGAAGCGGTGTACTGTCAATGTGGTGTACGATATAAGGCGTGTTTTTTTGTTGGTCTTTATCCTCTCCTAATGTTAATCGTTTTAGGTTGGCATTTGCATTAAAAGAACAAAACCAAACCAAAGCACCTCTTTGGCTTCATTTCGGGGATAGCTTTTTTTTTTGTTTTGTTTCGTTTTTCAGAGAAAGAGATTCCAATGAATTCTATAAACATTGCCCGAAGTGCAGCGTGCAAACGCAGATCCCAGTGCCCCGAGTTTTCCTCAACGAGCCCCGTCCCTTTCTTGTCTGCCCTGCACTCCGCGGTTCCAGGCGGGCAGCTCCGCTCTCGTGAGGTCCCCGACCGCCGGGGATGGGCGCGGGGCTCCTGGCAGAGCCCCCCCAGCTCCGCTGCTCCTGCCTCTGTCCCATGGTGTGTGTTCTCTTGGCAGGAAGGCGTGGGATAACATTGTTTGAGGAAATATCCCCCTAAAATGAGCCCTGACACAGTGCCACTTATTTCATTTGATGAGTATTTATATGTATATATCTAAGAGAGGAAATGAATTCATCAGGTGAAGTAGCACGAAGATAACCCTTCCGGGCCCTATGAATTGCACCGACTGATTTTGACGCCTTGCAGCTCCCAGCTCGCTCAGAATCCCCTTGGCAGGGCTGCTCAGAGCCCAGCTTTGCCATTTGGGTGAATGCAGCCCTGGGCACAGCAGCCCCAACCCCTGCCGGTGTAGTGCGCATGCGCGCTGCCTTTACCTTTTTTTTTTTTTTTTTCCTAATGGAAAACTTGAAAGAAGTTGACTAACACACAGAGATGACAAAAAGTTGGCTTTGGGTGGCGCGAATATTGTCACTAAGAATGCGTTTGACTACAGAAAGGGAGAGAATGAAAGAAAGTAAAGAATTACAGGAAGAAAGGAATGAAAGAAAAAGAGAGGAAAACATTTTTGCCGATGTGTAGAAGACAAAAAAAAAAAAGGCACAAAAAGGCAAGGAGGGCTAACAGTACATGCTAATTAAAGAATACAATTCTATGGTCTCTAATGATTGAGCGAAGACATGTACTTATTGCACTTGACTGTCAACAAGGGAAGGAATGTCCCCTCAGACAGCATGGTGAGAGACGTGTGGGCATTATTAGTGGCCCTTTAAAGACATTGCCTTTTCTTTCTCAATGCTGACAAACCATTTTGGAGGGAACCATCCCCTGTTGCTTCCTATCATCGATCCCCGTGCAAGCCCCTGCATTGTGCAAGTGCATTAATTAAAGACCATTCATTTAACAAAAGCACATTGTATGTTCAGGAAAGGAAGATTAGAAATATGAATCAGTAACCAAAGCCCATTTCCTCCACGATATCGGGAGAAACGGAGGGGCGGGAGGGGCTGTCAGACACGCCGAGTAGGACTGAGCAGTTTGGGACAGAAGCCCTGAACTGGTTTACATTGCCAAGAACCCGTTGTCGATGTCTGAACGTGCAGCGTTCTGCCCTGCCCTCCCCTCTCCTTTCCGAGGGGTCGGACCCGCAGTGACCCGGGGCTGAGCCCCTGCCCTGGGACCATCACCCCAAATGGGATTTTCCAGCTGTCTCCATGCACACACACTTACGGGCACAGACACGCACACACGCTTATTCATCCTTTCCCATCCCTTCGCTGTCTCGATTTTTACAGCCCAAAGGGAAACCCAGCTGGTCCGGCCAGGCCGGCTGCGACAGGCGCGTGCCTTATCGCGATAAGGTGGAAGAGGAGCGCGGAGGTTACGCGGGGGAAGGAGAGAAGCCGGCTCCCCAGCATCGCCCACATGACTGCTAAGCGGCTCCAGCTCCGCTAAAACCTCTGGGCCATATGTTAGTTTATTTATACCCTTTGTCTTTTCCCGTGTCGCCTGGTGCAAGGATATTCCTGGGATACAAATGAAAGTAAGCAAGAGTGAACAAACAAGGGAGTGCCTGCTAAAGGGATGTGTAACATCGCACAGATCCCAACAGAGCACGGCGTTCCCATGGTTATAAAAGGGCCAGAATAGCAATTAAAGCTTTTAGTTAAAACTCTCAGATTTTTAATGCTGACTGACAGAATGACTCCATTTTTCTTGTGGATGATTTAGAGTTTTTTACAATTACTCTGGGGAAGAAGAAGAAGGCGGGGAGGGGGAGGGTGGGGGACGACGACAAAAGTCACCGCAAAAACAACTCTTTCACATAAGAAAAAGAAAAAAAATATATCACGAGAGATCAAGGTGTTCCTAATGATGGCAACAGCATACAAAACCCTCCACAGTTCCTCATCGTGTTCTGAGCGGTCCGAGGAATGGGAGAGGATTGGGACCCGCGGCTCCGGGCATCGGGCTCCTTCCTCAGCCGCGGCTGGGAGCACGTTGGGCAACGATGAAATACCTTTTATTTTATTTTCTTTTGATTTGATTTTCACTAAAATAAACAGGACGCCCAATAAAATCGGCTATTTAATCGTTCCCTTCTCAGGTCAATGCCACCCAGAAGATCGGCTCCTCACTGCTGCCAAACCTTCTCAGGGTCGCTGTGGCGGTGATGAGCGGACGTGGGGAGCCACCCCGGCTTGCACGGGGTTGGGTGAGGGTACGGAGAGCGTTTCCCGACGGCACTGCTCTGCCAGCGGTCCCTGTCGCCACTCTGCTGCCCCTCGGGATACCTGCTAGAGCCCTTCCTGAAGCCAAACAAAAGCGCACATCTCCCCCTTTCCCCCATCCCTTCCGCCTTACCCAGCAGTTTTGGAAGACAAAAAAAAAAAAAAAAAAAAAAAGTATTCTCCAACTTTTGACTAGCCTCTGCTGGCTTAAATTATCCTATATCATGGGGGGTGACAGTGTAGCAATGGGAGCTCCTGCGGGCGGCGGGGAAACGGGGTGCAGCTGAACTCGGGCTGCTCTGCCGCTGCCCTGCTGCTCCTCCAGGGCCGGGGGTGGTGGGGCTGGAAGTCCTGGAAGGGAACTCAGAGGGAGGGCTCGAGGGGGAGGTTTTGTTCTCTCTACCTGAAGACTGATTAATCCTCGCATATAGCTGATAAAGATGAAGATCTTGCTGGGAGAACGGGGAAAAATCGGTAGGAAAAGAAGGAAGGAGTCACTGGATTGTTATTGTCTGGAAAGCGGGCCACCTTTAAAAACCTGTTGTAGAAATACAGAGACTCCTTTAAGTGTGAAATATCATTTCATTGTAAATAGCCAAAAAAAGAGTCGGTAATCCAACTTCCGGAAACTGTTCTGAATTATTTCAGCAGACTCTTTTAAAAGGGGATTAGCAGGGCTTTAGGGGCAAAATCCTTCTGTTTTATTCAATCTCTGATTTTATGTTATAATTACTAGATGTAAAGACTTGCGAATTAGTATGCAGGCGTCGTCCAGACATTATGCAGGTGCTATTCTAATCATTCAGCTTTTTAATTAAGGAACGAGGTAAGAAAACAGAATCATAAAAACACTTTTGTGAGAGCTGAGAAAATCGTGAGCGACTGCATGAATAAAGCCTTTATACCTTATCCTGACAGGTCAGACACCAATTGCCTGACTTACGACCTTTTCTTGCTGAAACAATGGTTAACAGCTTTCTCACCTTGTTCCCATTATAGCCTTTATTCTCGGAGAGAATTTATGGAAATGGCCCCCAAATGCTTACACTAAAGAGGGATGCAGAAAGGTATTGCAATTTTAATTGGTGCGCGTCCCGAGTAAAGATACTTTCTTTGTGGGTCGTTCTGAAGCGGAGGGTCTCCGTCCGGCAGGGGAATTTGGGCGGACCGAGGTGGTTTGATGGGGAGCACAGCAACCCAGCGCCGCTGGAAGTTGCCGGGATGCCCGGGCAGCCGGATCGGCGGGGCCGGCGCCGGTCCCCCTTTGTTCAGCGCATCACAAGGCATCGTGCTCCTTGATCCCGCAATGCAAACTTCAAGCCTTTGTGGTCTTTGTTATTATTATTTAATTTCTTTCCCTCGCTTTCCTCCTCACCCCTCCTCTCCCCCCTCCTCACGCCTGGCACTACTGCATCACGTGTATTAACATATGAATGAAACGAGCAGAGCCAATGCACTTAAGGTAATACCTATGCTCCGTTCTCGCCTGATTATCTTTTTATAGAAAGTTACATTAACTAATGACATTTACATAAATATGAATAATTAGTAAGGTAAGTAATTCTGCTCCGACGGGGGAAGGCGGAGCGGGAGAGCGCCTGAGCCCTCAGCCCAATTTTGGGCTCTTCAGAGCTGGGCGCAGCCTGGCACCGGGACGGGGCTGCGTGCAGGGAGGAGGGGATCTGTCCCATTTATATTGTTTTCTTTTTTTTCCAATGAGAAACTTTTATCTTGTGCCCCTCTTTTATCTTCCCTCCGGACCTCCAGTTCTGAGCAGAGTTCAGTGGCTGTAAATGATAGGTTCCCAAAAGCATCAATCCGCGCTCCTCTAGTACTTGGCCGAGAACAATGCAAGTATTAGGATATCAGCAGCACTCGAAATGATCACGCGTTAAATTATTTTGCTTTCACGGATGAGGAGGCTTTTTTCCAATGTAAATCAAGCGCTTTAGTTATTAAGTCTGAACACTAATCTCCAACAACCTTTACATAATGTGGCAGAATGTGCCACACCACTTCGCACCTGCACTCTGAATAGAGCCGCCTTTTCAATGTAAGACACGCTTGTTGCCCCTGGGCTCCAAAGGAGTTGTGTGAATAAGTCAAGCTTTTTGAATACCCCTACTCGCTTTCTCTTCCTCCTTTGATCACAGAAAATGTCTTCTAATTTGTCCTTTTTCATTGTAACAACGTTTTCAAGTCTCTTTTTATTTTCCAAACCACATATTTATAAAGAACATAAATCGCCCCAGAAAACAAAAGTTCTTTCCTCGCCAACTGGCCGAGTAGCCTATGATCACTTTGTTATTCACGAGGAGAAGAAGGGGACAACAAGGTTCTAGCAAAGGCTGTTGCTTCTCTAGTTTGTCCTAAACAAACGTTTAACTCCGGGACGGGACGAGGGGGGAGAACCGTGTTCGTTCTCTCCAGCAGTGGGGACGGAGCCATTTGGCTCTGGGATGCGCTCGCTGCTGTCCCCAGCCTGGTGGTCGGCCGCTCTTCAGCCTTTCGGTCGGCAGCAACACATGGCGCGGCGGAGGGCGGAAAGACGGCCGCCTGTCCCTGCCCGCTGGACGGCCGCAGCCTCCGCCCTCTTCCCGAGCCCACCAGGCAGAGCGGGACGAAGCCAGCTGTAGCGAGCCGGCTGCACGCGTTCATCCTTAGCGGGGCTGCCTATATTAGCGACCTCCGAGGATAATGAACTCTAATTTAGAAACGCGCGCAAGACGCCCGAGTCAATGGGGAGCAGACCCGCATCGTTCCTACTGACGCCGCCGGGCTCCCCTCGACCCCCTATTCTCGGCCCCCCCGTTTCCCGACCCGGTTCTGCAGACCGGAGCCTGGCAGCAGCTGCCCCACTCCGGAGCGCGGGCAGAGCCCGGTGGGGCTCCCATCTCCCGCCGCCTCCCCGGCCCCGTCGGAAGCATTTCCGAGGCGTTCTGCCCCACTGTCTGCTAAGGAGCAGTAGGTTAATGGCATTTCAGTGAAGTTGGTCTCTCGGTGGGCTAAGCCCAACCTAGGAGTTTCTCACTCCTCCTTCTCACAGACGGGTTTCCGGGCGGCTCTTAAACATCCCCATTCATTAGCACGCTAATCAAGGCTGTAATCCCGGCGAAGAGGTGCCCGTGCGTTTGTGCTGCGGCTCAAACCTCCTCCCGAGCGCGCACCTTTACGCGGAGCCGCGCAGCGCCCGCTCCCCCCTCCGACGGCCGCCTCCACCGGGAGCCTATTTTCTGACATTACCGTAGGCTCCGGGTAAGAAAACTAACAAACCCTTCTAATACAGTTTAAAACACTTTGATGTCTTGCCAAGAAACACACTTCCTTCAACAGACAAGTCAACATTTGTTTTTCACGTTAAATGGCGTTTAGTTGCTACTGAAAAAATGATACTGAAGGACCATTTTTAATTCGATGTATAACAACCGCGGGGGTCTAAGAGAAAATAACGGCGAAAGCTATAGACACAAATAACTAAATTACCAAAACGTTAGTATATCTCCTAGGTTCATTAATATGTAACAGACTCCCCAGTTAATCTCCAAAAGCCAGTGTTCCCCCTCTAAAATAGCACTCTGGGACGAATTGTACAGGAGATCAATCACTGCTAATGCAGTAAGGTTTACTGCAAGGGGGGAAAAAGCTATTTACACCTTCAAATAGAAGCTTTTGAGATTTAAGAGTAAGGGTCATACATCACCAAGAATAAATGATTATGAATTGGTAAACGCGCCCTCCAGCCATTAGCTATGCGACGCGATTTATCATTTCTGGGTGTTTTTCTTTTTAAAATCATCTGGCTGTTTGAAAAGAAAAGCATGACGGAGAAAAAAAAAAAAAAAACACCGCGGGAAAGTTTGTTTTTGCATATACTATAAGTCATCAAAACACGGCTATTCAGAAATAAACGGGGTCACTTATGAACCGCTTAACGAGGGACAATGAAGTCCCTCTATTGTACACTTTTATGACTGAGCGATCGGTGGGCTCCTCCGAATCGCGCCTGCGGCCGCTCCTGCCTTTTTTCTGCCTTTTCGTTGGAAGTTACAAAGCCGCGAGCGGGCTAAGAAATCATTCACGCCCTAAAAATGAATCTTTCCGTCCTTCAGTCGCCTGACAGATATTGAACTTCAGCTACGTGGGACATTTCTCCAGTGCTCAGCAATCGCCGGTCGTTAGCCAAGATGCTGGCAAGCAGCGGGCGGGGGGAGCTGGGAGGGCAGGGGGGCTGTCCAGATGCTGGCTGACAGCGGACACCCCTTCTTGCTGACTCCCTGCTAGAAAAGAGCCGAGGGCAGCTTTGGGTGGGGAACCTTACGACTCAGGTCCTTGGAAGCTTGCTTAGCCCTCAGGCGATATGTGGAGAGCTTCTTTGCTCGTGTGCGTGTTGGCTTTTTTTTTTTTTTTTTTTTTTTAGCTGAAATTGGTTTGCAATGCCAAGTAAACCTTTTTTCACTTAGCCTGTGCTCAGGGCGGTGGGAATGTTGCTCATCAAATTAAATAATCTATAATAAAACGCATACTTCGGAGCTGGGAAAGAATGGCAGCGTGCTCTCGGAGGGCGGGGGCCGGCTGGAGGCACCGCTCCCCGCTGCCGAGGGCTCGGCCTGGCACCTTCTGTCTAGGGGGGACCGACGGGACGGGCTGGGGGGTGGCGTCACAAAGGTCTTTTGGGAGGGATTCACCTGCCCCTCTGTCGGATCCTCCGCAAAGAGAAGATTGCAAGGCAAGGGATGAGGTGATGTGGCTGCGCAGGGAGGACAGCGAGGTGGACATCTCAGGAGGGCAGACATCTCTGGAAAAGGACCTCGGGAATGTTCAGATTGGGGCAGCTTGGACCCTGCAGGCCTCTAGTGGAAGCGTGCGAAGGACCTCTGCTCAGAAGGGCTTCAGGGGAAAATGTGAAGTCCCCTAAATGGTTACATCCCGCCGCCTCTGTAGGTCAGGCTTCAATTGTGACAAGTGCCTGTTTTCTTTGGGCAAGGGATTTAATATGTCTGGTGAAGGGGACTGTGGCAGCGACGGTCACAGCAGGTAACCATCTCTGCCAGGGGGTCTTTTAGTCCCACTTCTAACACTCCCAACATATTTGCAAGATTTGGGAATGAAACGGCTCACTTGTGGACTTGAGGAAGAGCTGAGATTTCTGGTTTGTTTTACAAGCTCATTACAGGCGCGTTTGGCCAAAGGGCACAGTTTTATGTAAAGACAAAGACACAGAGCCCGTTCTGGGGAATGAGGGTCTTTTACACAACTATGCCCCATCGTTCATTGTCTACTGGGTGGCTTGGAAAAAAAGCCAGGCGTTCGCAGGCGATGAGCTTCGTGCCCTTCTCCTAGGGATGGTTTTTTGCTCTAGGCACCTAGGGACGTTCACCAGGAGAAAGAACAGAAACGTTGTGTGGAATTCCCTATGGAAGAAACACGGGGAAACCGTAGAGACCTTGGCCAGGCATTGGTGCAGAGGGCAGGGGTGGCCTGGCCACCGCTTCGGCCTGAGTGCCAGAGCTCTGAGCACATGGACTACCTCTGGATCAATGCTAAGCGTCGCCTCCTCAGGTCGATTCCCACTCCGTAGAGGGCTAATAAATGAGTAGCTCCCCTTCGTAACAGGAGATGCTGCTCCTCTCCTCCCCAGGACACTCACTGCAAGGTCCACTTCTTGGTCCACCAAAGAGCGCTGTGAGATGTTTCCCTCAGAAATGTCGTCCAAACTGCTCTCCTCCTTCCCTCAGAACCTCTGCTAAGAACCCAATTTCAGAACGCAGAGAAAGAAAAAAAAACAAAAATAAAAAAATCAGAGATCTAGTTCTCCGCAATAGATGAGATTGTCTCCTTGAATATCTAATGCTGCAATTCCACTTCGAAGTAGTATACTCATTTCCTCTTTATTACATCATTCAGCATTTTATTTCTATGATTTTATGTTTTACTGCTGTTGCTTTTTTCCCCCGCTCAAGTCTATATTTCTGGCGTTATAGAAAGTCTCTGAAGATCCATAAGATTATTATTTATCTGATTTTGTGCGTCTCCGAGTGCTGTATACATTATATAATTGCTTTAAAATGTTTTCATAAATTACATTCAGAAATGTGTCATAGTAAATTACCTTTGTAATAAAATGTAAAAAATGCAAATGGCTGTTGTCTTTATTACGTTTTAAACCATTGGTTTATCTGCACTATTTCACTTGTCAGTTGCACAATATGTTGTATAAAGGGAAAGCACAGTTTGATAACAGATAGATGGAACCTCGTGTGTAATCTAGCAGGCACGTACAGTTTGGGTCATTTCCTTATCTCCCGCAGAAAAGACATTATCCCCCTCATATTTACATACTTTTCAATATTTGTCAAACAATCATAAATTATAAATTAATGAAATGTTCGACAGTCTTCAGAGATCAGACTAATGAAGACATTTACCTTTTTGGTGATTTGGAGTCTCATCTTTGTAAGTTTAATGACATTTAGACTCTCACGGTTTATTAGGCTTTATTAGATTTGTCCTTCACTCCTGCTGTCATTCAGATGTCTCTGCATAAACATCACCTGCTTCAGGTACGGGAACAAATCGACTTCTTCCAGGAAGGCTCCGAAGCACCGCCGGCCCTGGATGGGGGCTCCGGGAGGCACGGGAGCTCTGCTCACCGCCCTGGACGGTGCTGCCAGCCCGCTCCCCAGCCGCCTCCCACAGTCGGGAGTTATTAAATGCCCTCCCAAGCCAAGAAACCCATGTGCGTTTGATTACGAGCCCGGCAGCCAGGCGCACCCACCCGCCCCAGCGGCCCCTCGGGGCCCTCCTGCTCGGGCTCCTGAGCCGCGGGGGCAGCTTGCCAGGGCCACGGAGCTGCAGCTTTTTGGGCGTTTTTCTTTTGTTTTGCCCGATGCTTTCGGACGCTCTCAGGCGCCGGGCCGGGTGCGGCGGTGCCCGGGCCGGACACGCTGCCCGTCCCCGCTCAGCGCCGTGCGGGAACTCGCTCTGACGGATGGTGGCCGCCTCCCCAACACGATTAGGCTGCGGGAATTAAGTTGCCCCCGGAGAGACTGGCCCTCATCCCCCTCCACCTTTGCTGGGAGGCACACGCTGAGTCCCGCCGGCCAGAGCCCGGCGCCATCTTCCTGGGAACAAAGACGAGGGGATCCCCCGGCCTCGCCCTGTAATCGAGTTTCCTAATTGCATTACCCCGCCGGCAACTGGCAGGAGCATGTGTCGGGGCGCCGTGCCCCCCCGCCTGCCTCCCCCCGGGGCCGCATGGGGAACCGTCGGACACCGAGCTCCGGCCCCGGAGCGGGGAGCCTGGGATGGCCGCTGCCTTCATCCTCCGCTTCATCAAATATAGATGGGGTCTGAACCTCGTGCTCAGAACCTCTAACATTGTTTGCAGAGGCTTCCAAATATTTCCAAACAACGCTTTTTTAAAACACAATGGAGAGTTATTAAAGCGCTTGTTGGTAAAGTGAGCATGTGTTCTGCAATCATCAAAAATTGATATGTACCGCCAGTAAAGTAATTATGCACCATCCTGAGGATACGAGAACAGTACATTGTTAATCCACTTGCACACCCGTTGACTTGCAGCATCAGGCTGCAAATAGCTTAATTAAGTCATACACGTGGAATATAACCATATTGTTACATTGCATTATGCACAGTATATCTCAATTTATTGGGACAATTAATGCAAGTGATAGACCTCGGGCAAAAAATATTAACCACAAAGCACTAAAGTTGCATTCTGGTGACATTTGCAGTGCGGGGAGTAAACACTGGAATAAGGCACCGCGGTCCGAGAATCGCGAGGACTTCCGAGGTGCCCCTGGCCTCAAGTCGCCCTCAGCGGGCACTTCGGGAAAACGCCTCTGCCACGCTCCGGGCTGCGCCCCGACGTGTGAATACACTGCTCTCGGCACCGGGGATGTTAGTGCTGGGTGGGAACTCCAGGGTCGGTCCCAAGGAGATGTGGAGCATGGAGCAAGGAAGCTCGGAGCCTAAGTGTTTCCCCGCAAGGTTGAGGAACAACGCGGGGAGAATGGAACGACAGCGTTCCGGTAGCAATGGTGGGATTGGGAGGGCACAGCAGTGCCTTGGAGCCCGTAAGCTAGTGACTGAGCACACAAACCGGGATCTCGCCCAGGGGAGCGGTGTGGTTGCAGGCAACAGAGGAGGTTGCGGGCCCCGAGCGAGTTGAATCAGCTGACGCTCCCGCACCCCGGCACTGCGGGCAGCGCGTTCTGGGCCGGGAGTGCAGCGGGCCGGGACACCACGCCCTCTGAGCCTGAAATGCCAGAACTTTGGGCCCTCCGCCCGCCGGGGGCAGCCTGGGGTCGGTCTCACGGCGGAGCCCCGAAGGCGGTGGGAACCTCTGCAGCCCCTCGCGCTTTCCTTCCGCCTGCCAGGGACTCCAGGCATGGTGCCGGGAGAGTGCGAGGCGTGGGCAGAGCGGGGTGTGTGCCGCCCGGTTACTCGTGCGAGCGGGCACGGTACGCTCCTGGCAGCGAGCGGCAGAGATACGCGCTTTAAGCGCCCGATTTATCCCTTCCACAAAACCGCTCCGAATTGATAGTAATTTTCTGGGGAACAAATTATACCCAAACCAAAACCAAAACCCTTTTGTCTGACTGACTGAACTGCCTTTTCCAAATTGTCTAAACGCCTCTCTATTGTGCACTGTCATTCCCATCGGGATGAAGTCTCACCAAGTTTCCCCAGCCTGTGTTTTTGAGGGATGCGTAGGGCAATTGCCAGCTGCTCGGGGTCTTTGATTTAACGGATTTCCCAAACGTTTGGGGAAAAATATGTCCGGGAGGTAACCGGGGTTCCCCAGGACGTGTCCCCTGCCAACGCTGGAACGTCCCCATTCGGGACAGCCCCGCAGGCGGGCAGGAACCATGGTCAGACCCGAGCGCGATTGAGGCGGGGGCTGCGGCGAGGTGAGGTGTGCCCAGCGGACGTATTTGCCCATTCCCATCCCGGCGGCCGGCGCTGCTCAGCCCAATGAGCACATCGGCTGGGGCTGCCTTCGAGCTGTTTATTTCGTAGTTTCCATCAGCATCTCCTTTTACCCACTTCTGCGCTTCCTGAGAGCGACCGCACCGGTGGTGGAAACGACTGCGAACAGGTTTCTGCTCCTGCCTGCGGGCACTGCTGCAGCCGTGGTCAGCGGTGCAGGAGCTGTAGGGGAGCAGTCCCAGACACTGAGGTCGCCAGGCGTTAGGAACCTGCGGAGTCGGTTTTGCTATGAAAGGTGGCGGTGCCGGTGCATGAATCGCACTTCCGTCCGGACACGCAAACGCACACTCCTGCCTTATAGCTAACTTTTAGCTGGATTGCGCGATGTTTCCTACCCATTTCGTTTAATCGTTTACAAATGGACCCCAACATAGGGTTTTTAATGCCCCCCTCCCCGGGGAAGCACCCGGCTCACAGGGATCCCCCTCTGTCCCTTGCGCTCTCAGCTCCGATCCGGGCAGGACCAGCAGTCAGCTCCTTCCCTCCGACGGCGTGGGCAGCACCTGCCGTCCCCACTCTCCCACCGCGCTAGGACAGCGCTGGAACACGCGGCTGCCCGGCACGGAGCCCTCGGTCTCTGCCAAGCACAGGTGGCTCAGGGTTTTGCCGCTGCCACCGCCCGGTGCTGGAGGGCAGAGGCGAAGGGCGCGGGGTGTGACCCGGTGTTAAGCTGCCGGTCGGGAGGGCGGGACGCCGGGATGGCAGAGTGGGGACAATGGGGAAACAGAGGCGAGGGGATCCGGGGGGTGGACACAGACTCCTTGAGCTCGCACCTCTGGAGAAAGTTCCCCTTCCCCCAGTGCGCAGCACATCGACATCTCGGAGCGGAAGCATCGACTGCTGACAGAGCAGGTGAACGCAGCCCTGTGGACACAGCGCCAGATAAAGGCGAAAGGGCCAAACCTATGAACTCTCTTCCAGAAAGGGCTACTTTCTGGAAGCCAGTGACTGCCCCTCCCTCACACCAAAATTACGGGAATTTCACAGGGGAAGGAAGAGTTTATTCGGGAGCAGTTTATGGATGTTTCCTAAGAGCAAACAATTCACACCGAATTCATACCCTGCTCCACAGAGTCCTTGGTCTGGGGCATTTATGATTACTATTGGAAACGGTTATTATTTAGAGTTAATTATTACTGAGAAGAAGGAAGGCACAGCCTGAGGTTCAATCCCTGCAACCCTTCCGGCTGTCCGCTCAGGTTGCGGCCGGGAGCCCTCCCAGGGGGCGAGAGATGAGGTGCTGGAAATTAAAACCTAACACCTTGCCCAGGGGCTTTGAGACCACGCGTCCTTTTAAAAACTAACCTTCCCCCCCTACCACCCCCCCCCCGCCCCCGAAAAAAAAAAAAAAAAAGAAAGTTGCCTTGTCCTTTTTCTAGGGGCGGAAAGAAGAACGGTGCGTGACAAATGAATCGTAAAAGTTCACTTTTGTTTATTTATTTGTTGAGATTTCTGTAATGGGGGCAAACAAAGCACGATAAACAAGAAAAAAAAGAGGAAAGTCTGGAGGACTGTAACTTCGGTGGCTGGGTTTGAGGCGGGGGGATTCTGGCTACCTTTGGCCATCTGGCTGGTTTAAGCTTTTGCCCCCATGCTGTATGATTTTAGCTTAAAATCTCTTCCGTTGCAGAGCCGCTTTTATTGAATTCATCAAAAGCAAACTTTCCCTGTGTTTTTTTTTTTTTTTTTTTTTTTTTTTTTTTTTTTTTAAGAAGGGCTAAAATAATAAGTCGACCACTGTGACATTCTCTGGGCTTAGGCCATTTTTCATAACGCAGCTGATACGCTTTTGTGCAGCTAAGGCGACCAAACAGATGAATAACGAGAAAAGTCTCCCGAAAGCTAAAGCTTCCAGCTTTTCTCATCTTTAAAAAGTTAAGCAAAGTGAGAGGTGCGTGTCGAAAAACTTCCCAAATCCAAAAAATAACCCCCCTCCCCCCCACGCCAAAGATCAGGGCAACACGTTAATACCTCCGCATGGTAACGATGCCTTTATAACAACTTACTGCACACACGCACACACCCGCACACACACACGCACGCACACACGCACTCACACAAAACTTTAAAGCTTGTGAAACTGCCCAGGTGGTGTTTATAGGACCGTAGCCAGTGGGTTGTAAAGAAATCCGAGACATTTGAAGGAGATTAGTCTATTTAAAAAATAAATGACAATTTTTTTTTTTTTTTTTTTTTAAATTTTATTCCCGTTTCACTGTATCAGCAGTGTTTAACGCAGGGTTTGGAGGACCAGGTTGTGTGCAGCTCTAAGGAACAGTCCCACAAGTTGGGAGGATTTGGCAGGCGGGGGTAAGTTCATTTTTTAAAACGTGTTTTCTCATGTGTGTATGCTCGTGTGTGAAAGCTGCGCTGCGAAGAAAATATGCCCTTCTGATTTTAATGTCATTTTAGCCAGAAACCATTTTTGCTCTTAGAATCACGTCCCTAACGTTGTTGATGATCTTCCTGGAATTTTGTCAAGGGGAAAAAAAAAAAAAAAAAAAAAAAAAAAAGTAGATTCTGTCAGCAGCAGAACCCCGCAGCACTCAGACCCCACACTGCTGGGCGGCTGCCTCCATAGCACCAGGCAACAAGTACGGATTTCACCAACTTTCGTTCGGGTTCAGACGAATCGTTTTGAGTTGGAGGTGGCTGTGGGGTTTTCTGTGCGTGGTTTTTTTTTTTTCTCCTCTGTGTGTGCGTGTTTGTTTTTGTGGGTTTTTTTTTTTTTTTTTTAATCTCACTTTATTTATTTATTTATTTATTCATTTTGCACGTGCAAACTCCAAACCTTGAGCACTTTCAGATCACAACTGTGAAAGCCGGGTTTATGATGAAAACTACTGTACGTACATGCTGGATGGAAGCACAGCCATTGGTTCAAAGGAAATGACTATTGATTCAAAGTGCGAGCCCTCCAGGCTGATCCGAGAGGGAAGGAATTCTTTTTTTTTTTTTTTTTTAATTTTTTTCTTTCCCCTTGAAAGAGAGAGACTTCTAAGCTGCGAGTGTGACAACCACCACCCAGCTCTTTGATTCCTCTGTTTTTTTTTTTCTTTCTTTTTTTTTTTCTTTCTTTTTCTGGACAGCAGGAACAATTTCCCTATGACAAATAATAAGGTTTTCTTGGAAAATTCTGCAGGCAGATCACCCTCAGAGATAAATTCCAACCTTTCCTATTCAAAACAAGGCTTTGGTTTATTGCAACGACGTGGGGAGGAATGAGGATAATAAAGTAACTCAGTCCCACTCCCTCCTCCTCTGCACGCACTTTCAATGGGAGCATTTCCCTGCACTGCTCTCCGCTCGCAGTTTCTCGGGACGTGCCCGCATCGCCCTTCTCCCCGTGCTCCGGGCAGCGAGCGGCAGCGCTCAGCCCGCTTCGTTGCGCGGGGGGGAGGGAGGGGGGGGAGGGAGGGAGTGCAGGAAAAAAAATGTGTAACGAGGAGAAAGAAAGAAAAGAAAAAGGAAAAAAAAAAAAAAGGAAAAAAAAAAAAAAAGAAGGAAAGAGAGAAAGAAAATAAATAAATAGAAGAGCGGAGGAGAAGAGCTCTCAAAGCCCCAGTTCGTTGGGAGGTTGGTGATGCACCCCGGGCACCTCGCAGCCCGCAGCCCCTCCGCCCGGGAGCTCTCTGCGAGCACTCCCCGCCAGCTCCCAGCTCATAATGCCCTTTGCAGAGGTTTGGTCTGCGGTGCTCGCATAAAATGCAACTTTTGCCCCATTGGTTAGCTAGGTGAATTAGCACACACTGCAACTGAACAGTACTTGACCTTTGCCTTTATGTTTGCTCAAATGTTTGCCTAAAACACAATCACCCTTGACAAGAGAGCATGCTACCGTGTGACACTGCCTATTCAATAGATAGATGTTCCCTGCCACACACAACCCAGTTCAGCATTTTAAATAGCTTAGGTATTTGTAAAAGCCGTATAAATTAATGTCTGATGATTGCTAGTTGCTGGTTAAAGAGCCGACCATTTAACACGTAGAATAAAAGTCAGTTTAAAAAAAAAAAACCCAAACCGGACCGAAACCGACAACCCGCGGGAATAGAATGGAAGGGCAGAAAACCAAACTGGTGGTGAAGAGCGATCGGCGGATTGGTGCTCAGCATCCGGGACCCGGCGCTGCACTCGGGCACTGCCTGGAGCTGCCTGCGGCAGAAGGACGCGCACCTGAGAGATCCATAGGTGACGCAGCGTCAGGATGGAGACGGGCAGATTGTCGCGAGATAAATCTGCCCTATCCTTCGCCCCACGAATGTGTCTTACCGAAACCGAGAGGGCAAAAAGTTCAGTTAAAAAAAAAAAAAAAAAAAGTTGCCATTTGATGGCAGCGTTTTGGATGTGATGAATTCCCCCGAAGCCTCAGCAGCGGATAGCCGGCGCTGGGCAGCAGACAGCGGCAGCTCGCCGTCGGGGCCGCCCGTCGGGGCTCGGTGTAACGGCGGGGCAGTGCCGGGACGGGCGGCCGTGCGGGGCGGCTGTAGACCCGGCCGCGGGGAGCGGGCAGAGCAGCTCTCGTTAATAACCCGCCGCCTGAGGTGTGGCTTTTGTTTGAAAGGCTACTTGAGTGTTTGGGAGCGTGTGATAAAGCTGTTCTCCGGAGCAGAATATTTATACCGACTGCAGTTTATAATGTAAGCGGATACCTGCACATCTTGCCCGTGCTTCCACTCGGTAAAAAAATACTGCGCAGCCCAATAGGAAAAGTACAAGTGGTATTGCAAACAGTTGTTCTGCTTTGATTTACCTTTACTGTCTTCATCTGGATATTTTTGACGACCTTTTTTTTACCGTCTTTCAGTTTTGGGAAACACAACTTCCCCTCCTTCTCTCCCTCTGTGTTTTATTTTCACGGCACGGTTTAGTCAGGAGCCTTTTGAAAAGAAAAGAAAAAAGAGTTGATTCATATTTCTGTGAATAAGCAGCTTTAGCTCTAAGTGTAGCGTAGCACTACAACCGAAGGGACAGGCAGAAGTCAGCAATGCAGTTCACACAAAACGTTTCTTGTAGGAGTGGGACGGCGTCTCACCGACTGAAATATTTCACTGTTACTAGTTGCCACTTAGACAGAGATATTATTTAGATCCATCATTTCATTTTTTTATACCAACAACGACAATATCTCGTTTATGACGGTGTAGCAAACGATCACGAGAAAAATAGCGATCGGACTTCGCAAATAATCTATTTGTAAATGAAAGGAGTCCAGATCTAATTTATTTCGAGACTGTCTGCTCCCTGATGGGTGTATTTCTGTTCACGTAGATAAGCGTGAAGTGTGTCCAGCGCTGCAACCCGGCTCGCACCGAGTTACAGCAAAGCAATGTCCATTGCAAAGGTCACAGCAGCGCAGTGTTCTGCCCAGACATTGCCTCGAGTTGGTGACCAGGGATGGGAGGCTGTACTGGCCACTTCACTCCTCTCTGCTTTGTGACAGAGTCTAAGTGACCTGGTGAGAAAAATTTTCCTAGAGTTGAAATGGTGTTTTACGTGATTTGCTTCTGTGTGGCTGGTTTTGATGCGGACACGTGTTCACTCAAGCATACAGGTCACTGGTGACCTGGAGTAACGTAGTACCTATTCCTGGAGGCAAAGCGAACTCCAAGGCCGGGCGGTAATTCACTGCGAAGCGGGGTAGGATCCTCTGCCGCTCCCCTCGGGCAGGGAGAGCTGGGACGGGGTTGCCGGGCGGGGCTGCGGTGCGGGACCATCACGCACATCCTCACGGGTCCCTCTGCCTCGGCTCGGCCCCGGCAGCCAGGGGGGAAACCGCACCTGGAAGGAACGGAAATGGAGGAAGCCCTCACGTGAAATGGGCACCGACACGGAGAGAAGGGGATGGGGGTGGCTAGGAGCGTTCTCCTCGGTTTTGCTAGGGGTTAGGGTCTGTTAGGAGGATTGCGAGAGGAGAGATGGATGATTCTGTGCAGGGAGAGTGATTTCAAAAGGAAAACATTTGTTTAAAGGAACAAAGTCTGTACCAGAGATGTGTATTTGTTTTCATTTAGGTGCCTTTTCAATTTTTCTTAAGTCAATAAAAATAATTTCAAATACAAAAAACTCCAAATGAAACAAGAGCTGTGCGATGTTCCCCAAGCGATTGTTGTTTTCAGTACATTTTGGCCAAACTCTCGTTTATATTTATTAACATCCCCTGTGCAGAGGCAGTTCTCTGCTCACCTGGAGGACAGTTGCTTTGCCAGCAGCCCCACTGCTGTCCGAAATGCCCCCACCAAGCCGCGCTCGTTCTGCCCCGCACAGAGCGCACTCCAGAGGCGCAGGGCACATCTCGGCATCGCCACCCGTTTCTTTGTCTTTCTAGCTTCATTTTTTAAGGGATGAGTTTTACTGGCAGGAAGAGTAAGGATGTGCGTGTCTCGTCTATGTTTGCAATGCTGTGCAGGTATCTCTAATTAGAATAAGACAACCAGCACAATGAGTAGCGATTGTATGGGAGTTTGAAGCACTACTGTTCCTCTTTTGGTTCAGGATCGCTGCTTACAGTTATTCTCTGATTTCCGATGCCTATTATGTGTACAGTCGAGACTATAATTACCTGCTGATTTCTTTGTGGTAGTTAAAGAGACTTTGTACTGTTCGGGCAATATTGTCCAGTCGTTATGTCTTCAGAAGCTGTCGTGAAAGCTTGAATATACTCTGTACAATCTGCAAGTAATCAATGAAATTTACGATCTCGACCCACGCCTCCCTTCCACACACATATTTCCTGTCTAAGGAAGAAAAATTGAGATATGAAGGTCTCCGAGTCTCCTTCACAGTACCCCTTACACGGCGACTTTGGAAGGGAAACGAGCCCCAGGCTGTGTGCCTCCATACGGGCTCGGGAGGAGGGCGGGGATCACTCCCGGGAGCGGTGCGGCTGCTGAAGCCGGGGAGCTCGGGGTGCCCGAGGGGCTCTGCCCGCACATCTCTGCCCTTCGGGTCGCGCTGCACCGGAGCGTCGGGCGCTGCCCCCGCCGTCTCCACGCTGCGTCGCGCTGAAGTGAGCATGGAGATACCGCCTCCCTGAGCCCCCTGCTCAGCCCGGGGCCATCAGAGCCTTCCTGTGCCTCTTCCAAGCCTGTGCCCGCCCGCCCCGCAGCCACCGTGCGCTGCTCTCTGCAGCAAGGGTCTCCTCGGAGCGAGGGCGAGGAGAGGTGTGCGCTTACTGTGTGCTCACTGTGCCCCCCTACCCGGGAGCTGCCCATCTCCAGGGGTGTGTCTGCGTGTGTGCGAGGGAAGCAGCGAGCTGCTGCAGGCATCTGTATCTCACGGCTTTGCTGAACACCGACCCGCTGCGCCTTTTTTTTTTTTTTTTTTCCCCCCCCCCCCCCCAAACGCTGTTATTTAAACAACATTTAGGGAGTGTGCATAATTGCAAAGTTAAAAGGCATGGCTGATGCATCTCTGCCCAGTAGGTTGGAATAGGGTAGTAGCCCCTGCCCTAAAAGATGAGAGAGGGGCCCGAAGTTTGACAGAGGTTCTCCTAAAGAAAAAAAAAAAGAAGAAAAAAAAAAGAAGAAAAAAAAGAAAAATAAAAAGAATAGCACTCACAGGCAGACACAATGGTGAATCTGCCCTGACCTAACGATTAATCTTGGGGAGAGAAACTGACCAGATAGGGTGGGAAGCCTCTTCCCTGGGGAATCAGAAGGAGGAGGGGAGGGGAGTTGATCCTGGGCCCCAGACCTGCTGCAGTTCATCCCAGTGGTTATCTCTGAAACAGGTGAAACATGGCCCAATCCACTTCTTCCTCACTCTGAGGCCCAGACGCTGCTTACAAGGTGATGTTGTGGTTTCCAAGTCCTCTCGGTGCCATGAAAAACCACTGCTTCAATAACCAGGATTACAGCAGCATCCTTTCTGCAGTCTCCTGGCAAATTCTGTGGCACAGAGATACCCCAGATAGTGAAGGGTCAATTCCTGGGCTGAAGGACTTTGTGGACTGGAGATGGGACCAGTGGACCAGAAGTCCCATCCTGGTTATACGAAGATGCTAAAGGGCATCTATTAGGGTGAAATGATGCCAAGCAGGTGTAGCAGTGGACACTCAGATGCCTCCAGGTGCTGGCTGGTGCACATAGACCATCCTGCCCACATAAAGTTCTCCCATTCTGCAAAAGGGCTAAACATCATCCCTGCTCTTTGCCATTTGACTCTGAGGCTGCAGTGAGGCATCTGAGCACTTTGCAGCCAGCCCAGCCCCTCTCCCTGCTCACAGCTCCCTACGAGGATCCTCTGCCTCCACGTGTAGAGCAGAGCGAGTGTTCACCAGCAGCACAAACCCAGATGCCCATGTCCATGTTCATTAACGTGGGATTTTGAAACTAGGCAGTTTCTCTAGAAAATAACAGAAAAGGCACTCAGGGACAGAACAAGCTTTCTCCAAAGATTTCTGATTGTGGGAAATCTTCTAATTTCCATTATCTCTCCAACCTGATGTATTGTATTGCCCAGAAATCGACTCCAGTCAAGTGGAAAAGCAGTCTATGATGGAGTCAATCACTGAATCGTACAGGAACACGTTTTAGCAGAGGAACCAATGCCAATGTAACTGATACAGCACAGACCAGCCATTTCTGGTGTTTCCTTCACTGATGTTTTCATGAAAAGAAAGCAGCTGTAATGCAGTCCTTTTGGGGAAATCAACACTTCCTACTGCTTAAAGTGAGGCAAGGAACTAAGTTGTGTGATTAGGGTTAATTTCAGGGGGTGCCTAGTGTGACATGTGAGCCCAACCAGCCACTTGTCCTCATGGAAGGAACCAAAGCTGGACTCGGTTTTCCTCCCAGGGTTATTTATAGCCTACCCTACACATGTGTGACAATGCCTGTTGCTGTTTACTAACAGAGAAGTCAAATACATGCTTGTGGATTTGAATGGGCACTCCTTTTTCTTTGCCTTACTGGTGTGTAAAGCCAAGATATCATTTCAGAGCCTCATGCTGCCCAGATTTATCTGATTTCTAAGGAAAAAAACATTAGTGACATGTTGATTTCTCTAATATTCACACAAAACCATTAATTGGAAAAAAAAAAAAAAAAGCATCCATTTTTATCCCGGCCATTTTTATGCATTAAAATCTACTGCAATGAGTGTGCTGCTGTTTTTGCACCCATCTCTGTTATTGATACCAGCATTAAGCAGTAGGCTTGGGCAGTCCCACTGACCCAGGCAGGGTCAGTGCCTTCCAATGGCAGCCTGGGCCTGGTGGTGGGAAGGTCCCGGCCTGAAGCAGAACCTTAGGGCCAAGGGCAACACCTGGCTGGACTCAAGTTGCTTTGGGGAGGAGGGAAAGGGAGGGGACTCTTTGGCACACGCCGTGCCTGAGGTTGGCAGGGCCGGAGGGAGCCTAGCACACAAATCAGCTACCCTCCTTCCCTGCCCCTGCAATCCTCAGGCACAAAAGTAGACCCAAATTATAAAAGCCTGTTCTGTGCATCAACAACAAAAAAAGCCCCCTATTCTCCCCTGACTTTGTTCTTTTGATTTTTTATAGATCAAAGGCAGGATAGAGAAAAAAAAAAAATTGGCAGGCGAAGATAGACATTGTTCTAGTGACAAGATGAGGGTCCCGAAAGGAGAATGCTTGCTCCATCGGAAGTGGCTGCGTGGCAAAGGGAGAAACCTCACTTTTCAAGCCCCTTTGCGAGGCATTGTCTTTGGGGCTGGCGCTGCTGCCATACAGTAGGGTCCCCATGGCAACGCAACCTGCTGCTGCTGCTGCTGCTGCCCCTCTTCCAGAGTTGAAGGCACTGAAAGGCAGCTGAAGTGACTGGGCTTAAAGAGCAACAGAATAAACAATATTTTGATTCATTGGGAGAAGAGAGAGAGGCTCCCGCCCCCCCACCCCCGCCCCCCGACCCATGAATGCTGGCATTGTCCATGCTTTTCTGAATCTGATTTACCATATCATAACCCCTAGGAAGAAGAAAACATCAATATCCCGAAGGAATGGAGATGTTTCTATGGAAAACCTAGGAATTTTAGTCCATAACAGATCTGGTGTAAAAATCAAAGAGATCAAAGGCGGCGCTCCCAGGAGTATAGATGCGTCTCTGAATTAAAGATGGACGATGCAGACTACAAAGTACTTTTTTTCCACCCTCCTTTATTCAGGCCTCTGTTTCCATTTCAAGGGAGGCGCTGTCCCAACATCATATCTGAGCCCAGACAGTCACCGCGAACAATGCTTGTGAAGGGGGAGAAGCGCTAAAGAAAGAAAATCATAACAACCATCCGGCCTCGCAGGATTGTTTCCATTACAAACCCGGGCGCAACAATTAATTACGAAATTGTTTAAAAAAAAAAGAAAAGAAGCAAAAAGAAAAGAAAAGAAAAGAAAGAAAGAAGGGTGGTGGTGGGGAGAAAGGCTCAAGTGAAGGGGTTGATACAGCGGATAAAGGCTATGCGTTTGGGGGCTGGGTGGTATGGGAGGCAGCCCTCTGTCCCCCAGTCTGGCAGAACACAGGACCATAAGGATCCATGTGCATCAGCGGAGGGCACTGTGGGCGGTGTGTGCTGCTCGGCCCCATTGGAGGCTCTGAGGGTGGTGTCGGGTCTGCTTGGGCAGGCATCGCTCCACCTTGTGCCATAAAACAAAGCAAAAACACATTTAAAGAGCTAGGGGTAGGCAGCCCGCTTATCTGCGACACAGCTGTCCCTTGGGGCCCTAATCCCAGTGAAGACACCCCTGTGGGAAGGGGAAGCTTTGCCTGTGCAGACATCTCTGGACATTTTCTTTTCCTGGGGGCTGGGGAGTGGGGGCGGGGGGAGGGCAGGAACCCGTTGTTATAGAACCCGAGAAGATGAATATTGGAGAAGTCAATTAAGTTGTTTGGAAACACACGCAGAAAAAAGTGCTGGGACTAATGTTATGAAGAAAGCCAATTAAAATGGTTTGATAAGCATATGTATTAGCAACAAGTGTAGCACAGAGGTCAGAAACAACACTAAGTAAACAGAGTTGACAGAAGAGTGAATCTTTTGTGGCGGGTGCGCAGCTGTCCGGCCTCCCTTTGTCCGGGCTGAGGCTGGGTGCACGCTCCCTGCTGCCCTCTCCCCAACTCAATGCACAAAAACAGATTGGGATGTTCTGCATGCATAGGCAACATTGCAGCCCCAGTCCTCCCTTTTCTGTTCCTTCTTTAGGAGACAGGGCTCTCCAGACATTTTTTCCTGACAGTAACAAAGCAGGGCTGTAAAACAGTTCAGAATAGGAGGGGAGAAAGAAGAGAAAGGAGTCCCCGAGGGGGAAAAAAGCGCCATGTCATGGGACAAAAGAATAGGAAGTTGAAAATAGAAATAAAACTGAAAGCAAGAATTATCTTGTTAAACAGAGGTGCTTTTTGTCCGGAGTCGTCTTTGTGAAAGTTTTTAAAGTATCACGACTTGGAACAAGTGTGTAAGTCCCCACACATACCGCAGTCAAAGATTCATGAGCTTCTGAGAGCCTTGATGGCTTATTTATGTGTCAGCAACTTCTGCAGCCTAAGTGCGTTCTAAAAACCAGACGAGGGTCAATGGGAGTCCCATGGACATAGCTTAAACGGAGCAGGGCAGGCAGGAGGATGCCAACCGGGGCTGGGGGAAGGAAATAGAAAGATCATGAAGATATCTAGCCAGTGTCTTTTCATTTAAAGTGCTGGGAATGGACCCGAGCTGGGCTGTTTGCTGCCGGTCTGGTCCCATTGCACATAGCCTGTGAGAGCGGTTCGGGATAGGGCTGGGCCGTGCAAGCAAAGGGAAGATAACAGCCTTTTGGGACAGGTGGCAGAAGTGCTGGGTCTGAGCAGGCTGGGCAGGGCTGGGTCAGGATGGGGCTCACGGCGGGCCTCCCCTCTCCATTCCTGCTGAGTTTCGCCCCTCCCGAGGGAAGGATGTGGTTTTAGGAAGCGGTGCCATGCTCCTTACTCAGGCAGAGCTCATCTGCCTCCACCCTGAACTCACCTTGAGCTCTGCTCTTGTCTCTCCATGTTTAACGTCACTTAAGACAATATCTGTCTAAAGGGGAGAAACACAAAGTCAAGGAGGGAGCAGAAAGATGAGCAAACACCCTTCTCTCTCTTCCCAAGATTTGTTCCTCCTGTATCCCTCCCTAAGGTACGCGAAGGATGCCAGACATGAGCCTCACTTGCCTTTCCCAGCCTGGAGCACAACTTTTGTCAGAGCAGAGATGACAGGGAAACCTCCAGGGAGACCTTCATCCCGGTTCCCAGGGACAACACGTGTTACCCAATGTTGCCCAAATTGCCCACAGCATTGTCAGAATAACTCCGCGGCAAGTGGCTTTCGCATTCCCCAGGGAAACCGATAGCTCTTGAGTGCTTTTGATCCCGGATTCCAGTTTAGTCAAGTTTCGGGTTGGAAAAGATAAATACGAAGGCCTGAATTTTATGACTTGGGGATCTGAATATGAATCTGCAGTCTGGGCATGAGAACACACCAACCCACTGCAAATCAGGAGGGGAAAATCAGCAAAGGCTGTCACTGAGAATGTTTTTCTGGCTTTGAAGCAGAGTCCAAGCTCAAACTTTTCTGATGAATCGAAGTCGTTAAGTTTTAGTGCAGATGAGTTATGGCTCAGCTTCCAAAACAGTACAAATGTTTAATAAAAATCATCTCATTAGTGGTCTTTTAGAATTGTCTTGTTTTACCAGTGAAAATTAAATCTGGGACATCTCTCCCCTTTCTAAATGCCATCTTCCCAGTACACTCCATTTATTAACACTATCAATTCTCTCTTTCAAATCTGTCGTTGTCATGATTCTGTCGTTGTCATGATTTAAGGAGACTCTTTCTCTCAAACCGGAGATTTCCCAATCGGAAAAACAGCCGACTCCAGTCACGCCACTGCGTGATTTCGGAAGCGCGTACAAAAGGCCCCGGGGGTACTGAGAGCATATGGGTGACAGTGGTCCCACCGAGGGGCTGCTGTGGAGCCCTGCTGTGCCCAGGTGCGGCAGGGCAGGGCAGGGTGTGGAGTCCCACAGGGGATGCCCACTCTGGGTTCATGTGAGCGTGGGTTCCGCTCACGGCTGCACTTGGCCCTGGGCTGCGCCACATCCCTGCTTCCTGCAGCCGGGATCGCAGGGGTAATGTGTGCATTCGACATGAATTTCAGTGAAACCAGATGCCAGCGTCTAAATTAATACTAGTGTTTTGCAGATTCTATAACCATTAAAGCATCGAATTAATTAAGTTCTGCGGCTTTCTTTAAGTCGAATGCTATCGCTTTATTCCTATCGATGGGAGGCGGGTCAGCGCACTTGGGCACAGTCACCAGATACTTTCCAGAAGTTTATTTGTACATCAGAACACGTTCTGAACGGATTCCAGGAACACTCTGCTTCTTATCCATGAAGCCTGCAAGCTTTGGAGAGCTTGGTATAAATAGCGTGCACCAGCCCGTAACTCCAGCAGAGCAGCCTCCAGCCCTCGCAACCTGGCCAGTAGAAGGCATGTTTGTATTTTTGGGGGGAGAAGGACGTAGATTTTTTTCTTTTCTTTTCTTTCTTTCTTTCTTTTTTTTAAAACTTCTGGTTTACTGTGTTCTTTCCTTATTTTTATTTTTATTTTTAAATTACTGTTATTTTTTTGGAGAGACACTTTCCCGTAACCTCTCCGCGACACAGCCAGGTAAAGACAACAGACAGCGCCTAAGTAACAGATGTTCATGTAGGAAAGGGGCTGACTGAGGAACTCTCTCGTTCATCCCCATGCAAACAAAGTATAAAAAGTTTCCTAAAGCACAGGAAAGCCCCGATGACCTTACAATTCACCCCGCACATTAAAACAATGGCTGCACGGCTGCCTGCCTGGGAAGAAAAAGCAATAGACTTAAGAGGAAATTGAAACAAAGACATCGGAGTTGATCTGGTACATCTTTTGGATCAGATCAAAACAACTGTGTTTGATTTTGCTTGGCTTTACAGGGAGCACTAGGAAGAGCAAACCGCATCAAGGTGGGGCCCGGGGCTGCCAGAAGGGCAGGTTCGGCTGAGCCTGCTGTTGAGCATTGCAGGAATGTCTCTGAAGGGCTGTAGAGCTCTTTGCTAAAAAGGGCGAACGCATGCTCCGGCAAAACCCAGCCCTGGGGCCACGGCTTGGGTCCCAACCTCTCTTCTGCCCTCTCCCGCCGAGCTTCAGAGCTGTCTGTCTGTCTGTGGCTGTCCGTCCTTCCGCCGGGGTCTCCCAGGTCCCGCATCGCCCGCTCGCCACGGACCAGCTTTCCTCACTGCTGTGGGGCGGTGGGGATGAGGGGGGGGGGTGTCCCGCTCCGCGGGGAGCTGCGCCTCGCAAAGGCTCATTACAGCCCTTTAGCGGAGAGGATGATGGGTTACAGGAGGGGGGCAGGGGTTACCCAACTCCGAGGGTCACAGCAAGAAGAGCACGTTTTTGCACAGACTTTCGAGAGAAACCAGAGGAGGAGGTCGAGCCTTGCTGCGCAGGACAGCAGCGCTCTGCGCAGCGACGCCTGAGCAGCGGGAATGAACGCGCACAACCTATTCTTTTTTCTCCCGTTTAATCCCACAATTACCATTACCCCTGCATGCCTTCCCCTGCGTGTCTTCATTCAATTAATACAAGGAAAAAAAAAAAAAAAAAAAAAAGAAGATAACTGTACCAGAGGCCTTTGAAACGTCGAGCAGGGGTTGAAGTTAGGAAAACGCTCCGCGCCGCGCTGTGCACCCGGGGACTGGGGCTGGGACCAGGGACTGCGGCTGGGGCGGTCCGGCCGCCCCGTGCACCCCTCCGTCCAGACACCGTGTCTGTCGCGACAGCCGCCCAAGGAGGATGTTGGAGAGTGCTGTGGTGCGGGTCGATTCCCTGGACATTTCGGATGTGGGAAGGTTTTCTGGCTTTGCATGGCCAGATATGGGGATGGGGCTCGAGCGAGCTCACCAAGACCCTCTGAGGAATGTAAATATTTCATTTCTATCTTTTTTTTTTTTTTTTTTCCATGAGAAAAAAATACAAAAGCTCCCTCTGGGGTAGGTCCCTGCGTGGGAGTTTGCTGACCGCGTTCCCTCGCTAAGGGACGCCGGTAAACTCTAACGGCAAAGGTTTCTCCCTTCGTTGCCAAGGGCCACATTTCCAGCAGCAAAGTGCCGTTAATACTTTAATTAGATTTAAAGAACGTCCCGAGTATAAGGATGCGGTTTATTGGAATATTGCGAGCGTATTTCAAAGAAGTCAAATACTGGGAGTTAATCAATATTCAGACACTCGAGGCTACAAAGCTAGGTGAAAACAAAGCCTTTTTCAGCAGAGTAGCAGTAATATGCTGCACCTGAAGTAAGTCACTGCTGGGGAGCTCTGTCAGACACTGCTAATTAACCTACTTTTCAACTGACTCGATGTCAACTTTTCGTAAGTCGGGAGAGAGACGCACTTTCTCCGGATTCCATCGTCGCCCGCCGCTATCCGGCCCCGTGCATCCCCGCGGGGGGTGCCGGCTCCACCCGGAGCCCCCAGTGCTCTGGGGGCCAGACAGCGTCGGTGCGGCGATCTGAGAGGCACCCGACTTTTTATTTTTTTCCTCTCTCTTTTAAGTGGTTCTTGGAGCGTGTTAGCCCAGCGCTGCTGGTAATGACTTCTTTTTTTTTCCCCCTGGATTGACCCCTGCCTCCTAATTGTTACAGGAGGGTGAGCAGCCGTGGGACAGCCCCTTTCAAAAATCGGTGGCTCATTAAAGAAAGCCCGTTTTCCAGGGAGATGCACCACGATGCTGCTTGTTTTACTTTAAGAAACCTCATTCGAGCAGAAAGACAATGCCGAGCTGTCCATTACAAACCCAGGAGCGCCTCTCATGGATTCTTTAATTCAACAACACGCGAGGCTCCTGAACATTGTCCCCCTTTCCTACATAAACAAGAGTCCCAACAAAAACAAACAAACAACCAACAACAACAACAACAACAACAAAAAGAAACCCAGACCAAACTAATTAACCACAGGCAAAACAGACCTAATTCTTATTATTTTTTTCCCTCTATGTCTTAAGCTATCGAAGAAGAAAAAAATTTTCCTTTCCCTTTAAATTTACTTAATGCTTTGATTAGGCACAGCCCTGTGCCAATTTATACCACCTGCAGGTCTGGCCTATGGCTACATATAGAAGAGCACAGTCTTACAGCCTTTCCTTTAGTAAATGCTTCTGCTAAGTGAGAAGGAACAACTGGATAGTTGGTGGCAGGTGAGCTATAAATAAAGGGAAATGAGGAAACCATTTAAAAAATCAACAGGTTTGATTGCAGCTCTAGGGCATGATTTGTGAGGAAACATTGCCTGAATAAGATTTGGTCTATAGAGGATGACAGCCTAGGAGAGCCTCTGAATGTATTAGAAACTCTTGTTAAGAATACAGTGAGTGTGAATGCTTTATAGAGTACTATAGACAACAGAAGAGGATAGGCTTAAATTATAGTAAAGGACTTTGGGTGGAGATGTCCAGCTGAATGGAGAGCTGAGTGCTTGGTCTGACCTGGGAAGCTTCTGAATCTCTATCCATAGTGAAAAGCCAGCCAGAGCTTTAGGTGTGATGTGAGCATAGGGATCCTGCCCCAAGGAAGGAATGTCACACTGAAATCTCCCTGGCTATGTGCTATACATCTTAGGCAAGGGAAGTGTCAGGTTTAGTGCTAATGAAAAATAAAACCAGAGAACTTAATCTTGTAGTATTGGTATACTCAAGGGGAAGGAGCTTTCATTCTCTGCTCAATTCCTCTGCTGTTACTTCCTAGCAAATAGGGCTAGTTTTGCGGAAAAATAAAGCAGGCTTTGGCAGCAGAGGGAGTATTTTAAGTATTTAATCATGGACTTACCATATTGAACAATTAAGAACAAGGCAAGTGAAAGAGAGAGCTTTGCTAGGTGAGAGTATTGTGAAGATGTCCAACTAATATGTGCTTCACTGAAGACAGTGTCCCAAGGTACTGAGAAGTTCCCAACTTCAAAAGTGCATTGCTATGGAGGCAACAGCTTTCCTGAAGCAAGTGAAAGTCTGTCTTTCAAAATCAGTGTGGGTGTTCTCGTTTGAAATGTCCAGGCTTCTTAGTTTTAATTCTTTTACCCACCAGATGACTGGGGAAGGGAATCAGCACATGGCCAGACTCTGAGACCTAACTGATTTTGCACCTGTGTGAGTCTGAATGAAACAAACAGCTCTTTCACAACTGGGGGCTGAGGAAAAACAGCGTGTGTTATCTTGGGTCTTGGTTTCTCAGTGTACCAGAGGAAGTTTACAAGAGGTGGTGGGAAATATGGAGGGAGCTATTTCTAATGGAAAGCAGAGCACAGCTCAACAGTACTCTTCCCTGGAATTTAGTTGTCATCCAAGTGTTTCCCATAAGCAATCCCTTTCCAAATATATCCACCTGGTAGCAACGAGTACAGCTTTAGAGTTTAAAATGATTTTTTGCTTATCTGAACCTGAAAACATTCTTTCCACTGAGAGACAAGCTGCTTGGTGGCGAACTCCCACTCTTTCCTCTGCTTTGATTTAAGCTTTTTATTTTTTTCCATTTACTGACATACTTATGGAAATAATTTGCAGACATATTGTATGTTTTAAAGTTTGAGATACTGTGCCATTTGTTCTTACCCAGACTCTCAAGTGAAGTCATTGTGGGGGGTTCTGCTCTAACAGTGGGTGTGAGGAAAGCTTCATGTATTTCACAGGTTTGTGAGTATGGGTTTTGCAATGTTGCACAACTGTGCTTTCACTTTTTACTTTTCATTAAAAAAAAAAGTGAGTCTAGCAGCCCCAGTCAGAAAAAAATAAAAAATGAATTTGAATCCCAAACCGATGCTTTATTCCCAGTTCAGGTTGAGGAGAGGCTGCGATCAGCTGTAGGTATGAAGAACTCCATGTACCATAGCGGATAGCAAATTTGCTATGCGAAAATCAGATTGGGACAAATGTGGTATAAAATAAATACCATATGTGTGGCTCATCAGCATGTTTTTTCTTTTCACGTTTAATTATAGCAAGGCTTTGAGATCTGTCATTTGTCTTAAACTACTGGTGAGCGTCCAGCTTTAATAGAACACAGTCAGATTCAGGGATTTCAGTCCCATCTTCCTGCACGAGATTAGCCAGACCGTGTGCTGCACGACAGAAAGAATAAACTTCACCTGTGATAATTTCATTTGGAAAAGTTTACTGTGCATATGTTTTGAGAAGATAAACAAAAGCACATGAGCAGTGCAGCAATTACGATGCCAGGCAGTCATTTGTATTGAATAGGCCGTTTAGAGTGGAGTTCTGGCAAGTGTAAATGTCTGCTGTGCAGCTTACAGCTTCTCTGGGGCACAATAAGATTTGTGAAAATGTTTCCTACTTTGTGTTTCTTGAGCAAACATTTTCTTTGGAGGAGTCAGGGATGTGTGTTTTTTTTCTTGTTTGTTCTCCCTGAGCACAAATGACAACATAATTATTACATGCAAGGTGGTGGTGTTGAGGGACTTTCCATGTGTTTGTTATTTTCTCTTAATTAATTTTTTTTTCCTCTGGCTAAATTTTTTCAGATATGTATTAATTGTCTGTATAGCACTCGTACAAACCCTACAATTTATGAAATTACTATTATTACGGGGGATGGATACTGTCACTTTTGCTTTCATATTCTGAGAACTTGTTTGTTCTCTTTTTGATACCATGAAATGTCAAGGCTTTCTGTTTAGGAAAAATCTTGCAGCTTGGATTTTGGTTGCATGGACACCCACAGAAAGAGATTTTTATTTTTGATAGATAAGTGCTCTATTGTGAAAGTGAGGTGGAAAATCTGGTGCAGTGACACCTGTGCAAGCAGCACAACGTAGGATGGTACTTTATGTTTTGGGAATAGGACTTCTTCTGTCACAAGATTTTTATGGAGATTTTCTGAACATACAAACAAAAAAGGTGACCTGAAGATACAGAGAAGTAAAACTCTCATTGTACAGAACTCTCACTTAGAAAAAAAGTGTTTGCAGCAAGAATTCTGTTCTGCTACAGTCAGTGGTGTTTTGAGGTGTCACACATAGCTGGGGCAAATGAGATGGGAATGTTGAAGGTGACAGGAAATGAGCTCTGCAGAATTACTACAGCAGCAACAGATAGTCACGTCCAGTTCTTATCATGTGCTACCAATTCCTCATGAGCAGTGACTCAAAGGTTAAACCCAACTTATGGGGTAAATATTCTCTTTGTTCCCTGGACCCCGGTCCTTGATTATGCAGAGAGCCAGTGAGGCTGATGTGTGCCATGACAAGACCAGTGGGCAGCAGGTGGGAAAGGCTTTGTGCTGCTGCCCAGGATGAGGCTGTGGCACAGGCTGTGAGCTGGATCTTGGACTTGCTTCTAAGTCCCCCAGGCTGCAAGCAGCAACTTGTCCTTGCCAGATCTTGTTGCTGACTCTGAGGCTCATACTCACTTTGGTAGAGATGGTAAACTCTTGACAAATCAATATAGTTCTGACACATCAGAGGATGCTTATGTTTTTTCTTTTTTTAGCTGCTACTGGCTTCTGTGCTACATGTAGCTGAGTTTGGTGGAAAAAATAGTTGGTACATCTGGTTTTGT
Source organism: Tympanuchus pallidicinctus (assembly GCF_026119805.1). NCBI lineage: Eukaryota > Metazoa > Chordata > Aves > Galliformes > Phasianidae > Tympanuchus > Tympanuchus pallidicinctus. Next base: position 11,157,951 of record NW_026294739.1, on the reverse strand, counting down.
TAAAGAGCTGGTGATGTCTGGTGCAAACAGCCTTGCTGACACCTGCACCATTAATCTTGTCCTGTAAGGGCTGGTCTGCTCTGCTTTCTGATTCACAGATTGAGCCTGACTGCTCAAGTATTTGCTCAGTTACACATCCGCAACCTGGCAAGCAGGGAAAATAGCTGTCTGCTGGTAAGTCAGAAATGTGGGTTGGCTGCTCACATCTGTAGTGGTTGTGGCATTGGATTCGATGCCTTAGTTTCCGAATATGAAAGTTGTTAGTAATGCAATGCCTGAGCATTTGAAAGATTTTTGGTGTCCTCCGAACCCCACAGATATTGGTCTAATCCTCACTGCTTGTGACAGGACAAGGCAAAATGACCATTCTAGATACCACAATCCTAGAAGCATTTCACACACGTTGGCACCTTTTTTTTTTTTTTTTTTACTTGGCTTACTATAGTCCACCTTCAATACTTTCGGGGAAAGTGGTTGTATCTCTTTAGAAAAAGATGTCCTTTTTTGCACATTGTCACTTTTCTGAAGCCTGAAAGTGAATCTCCAAGTTACTTCGTCACCCTGATGTGCCCTACATGTTCCAATTCCACTGCTGTGGAGTAAGGCTGCTGTGGTGTAAGGCTGTTGTAGTTATTTTTTTCTTTGGCTTGCACACATCTTTTGGAGCATTTCTTACTCTGTCATTCATTGCATTAGATCATGTGCCAAATGTTTTTTTCCTGAGTATCAGCTATATGAGTGAGCAGTGAGATAAATTTCCAGATCAAAGGTTTCTGATGTTCTAGGGGTCTCTGCTTTCAGATCGCTATCAAAATGGTGAACAAAAGGATCTCATCTGACTTCAGATTTATGTATATGAGAAAAAAAAACCCCAACAACCAGCTGGAGCCTTTGGATACGATATGTCTGGCCTAATTCTGATATGGTCCAGTTAGTTGTGCAGTGTTCTGCCTGATTTACCGCAGGGTAAACAGTCTCTGATCTACTCTCCCATATCAGTGTGTTCCACTTTCCTTAGGTAAGGAAACCAGAGGAATTGCTGATCCCCATAGTTAGAGCAATGTCCTGACCTTCCACAACTTCTTTTGTTTGAGGGACTTTCCAGTTATGTCTCCTGTGTTCCCTTGGATGGTGCTGCTACCAAAGTGTGCCATCCCTTCTCTGCATGTTTCTGGTCAGTCTGTGATGTTACAAATACCCCAGGATATATGGATAGCCTTTATCACGTTTGCTTGCATTCTTGCTTTATTTTTAATGATTCGCATGTATCCGATAAACAAACATTTGTGTTTGTCTGAACTGTAGACCAGAATGCCCCTTTTGGCTGGTTGCATGTTTGTGTGCAAAGTGCAGAGTGTTTTGTAGAAATTCAGTACTAAGAAAAAAAAAAATACCTTTCAGATGTGCTTTCACTTAGGAAAGAGAAAAAAAATTCTCATTTTCCAACATTATGCATAGTTATGGTATTCAGATTTAATTACATACAGAATAAATATAATGCAGACCCCAAACTGGTGAGATCAGCTTTCAATCACAGCAGGCCATAAGCTCTAGTAATTAACCATACCTCCACAAACCATCCCTACTAATAAATCCAGGGAAAAAGGAACACAGCAGAGGAGAAAAAAAAGAGAAATGAAAAATGGAAGACCTTATAGCGAAGGGCCAAACAGCACCCTGTTGTATACACAGTGCATCTCTCAGAAACATACAGTAGTCAGGAATTTGTTTTTCAAACTGAAGTGCCTGAGGCTGGGGGTCTGTAAGCTGTGTGTAAGTCAGCATTCCTTTGAAATGAAGATGATGGCTGAGCAGGAAGGTTGTGTGGTGGGTGACTCTCTGCCCCTACACCCATCACTCCCTGAGCCCCTTAAGGGAGCACTGAAGAAGATAGAGAGGCACGGAGACAGTGTGGGCAAACTGCTTTATCAAGCAGCTGATTGAAAGCAGCGAGGTCTGGGCTGAATTACTGATTTGTGTGATTGAAAGTACATGGAGACTGTCCTCTCCTGTGAGGGATGCTGGAACTTGAAGTGAAATGTCATGCTGCTTTTTAAAAGTGTTTAAAATATTTCCTCTCCGCTTTATATGCGGTGTGCTGCCTTTGGAAGTCCTCAAACCAGAGCCGTAACAAAAAGAATGGAAGCTGAGGAGTCATTCTCCATTAAAAAAAGAAAAAAAAAATTCCTAAAGAAATTCTAAATGAAACAATGGTAATTGTAGAAAGATCACCTGTTTCATTCCAGTCATGCCCCCAGAGATATTAAACACACTTACTTCACAGACTTAATTGCCTCAGGATGAGGCAATCCTGTATATCTTTTTTAGAACCATTAATAACCTACTTCACCTGATTGCAGCAAGTATTTTATTAGAAGATTTGTCAAATGGTAAATGCAAGGACTTTGTGCACAGATAAACAACAAAAATTGACCAAATTTAGCCTCCACTTTACAGCTAAAGCGCATTTTTTATTTTAATCTTCCATTTAATTTGAAACTTAATAGCTTTTCAAAAATTAAACCTACGTGATTTTCCTACAACACTTATTTTGATTAAATCAAATATGCTCACTTCTTCAATGCTCAGCACCTTGTAACTGAGCATTGTTGAACATGTGCAACTTTATATCCACTTTTTATTTCTGATAATATATAGAAATCATTCTGAGTTTATCAAAGACAAAAGGAACTAGTCACCCTCCATTTATATTTCTTGATAAACTTGAGCTTGATGGCCATTTGAAAGATAAAATCATTAAGGTTGAAAAAGGTATCTAGTCCAGCTCTCTACCTACCACCAAAATAGCCTACCAACTGTGCCCCTCAGTGCCACATCTTTATGTTTCTTGAACACCTGCAGGGACAGTGACTCTACCACCTTCCTGGGCAGCCTGTGCCACTTCTCTTTTGGAGAAGTTTTTCCCAAATTGCAGCCTGAACTTCCCCTGGTGCAACTTGAGACTTTCCCCTCTCATCCTATCTGAAGAAGTCCAAGCAAGAAGACAATGGGAATGTCTGCCTTGATATTGGTATGGTGGAAAAGAGCCTGCAAATTTCAGGAGATTCAACTCAAGATAGAATTTATCAATTGCTAGAAAGCAATGCAATGATACTGCAAAAAGTAGAGCTGTCATCACAGTATGATTGGATCTTTCAAGCATGCAATATATCCAAGCAAAGGGAGGCCACCCTGATAGGCAATGTTAGGAAAGATGCAATGAAAGGCAGAGCACTGGGAAATATCACTGACAGTGAAAGGTTGCAGTTAGGTGCTTTCTTCAATACTATGGCTCGCACTGAGATAGAAAAGATGAGGTTGGATATTAAGGAACAATCTCCAACTGCTGGGATGATGTGACAGGGTGCAGTCTATTATGGTAGGCATAGCAGCCTCTTTGCTGGAAATCTGGAAAGTGAAGACAAGAGTGGTTTGGAGCTCATTTGGAGGCAGGTCCAGCTCCTGCTGCAGTGTGGCCTTGTCTCTAGCTCTGCTCCCCAGTGTTCTGCTCACCAGGCTCTGCCCTGTGTCAAGGTCGGCTGATCACGTAGGCAGTGCAGCAGGGGGACTTTGCTATGAAATAGCAGCAATTGTCTGATCTTCAGTGTGTGACATACATTTCTGGCTGGGGGTTAAATCATGGAGTGGGAATGATGCCTGTCTGACCTACTCCACTGCTCCTATTTAAACAGTTTTTAATTACAAATCTATACTCCCATGTTTTCTTATTTTTAATTAAATGAAAACCTAGCATGGTTTTCACATAGCCTTCCCCACCCCCAAATGTTTTCATCTGAAAAACCACCGTGGTGCCTCATCGTGTGCAATTTAGTTTCTCACCTCCCTGCCTTTTGCACTATCAGCCTGCAACCTTCAGAGTGTTGCAGTCAGGAACTCCTTCTGTCTTCTGATGGGGGCACGGTTGAAAATGGAAAGAAGAGAACATGGGAATGGGAAATTGACCTCTGAAAGAATACAGCATTGGCTTTTCATAGTCTCATTATTTTGCTTTTCAACTGAAATATTAATTTTTAAAGTCATAAAAGATATAAATATTCTCATGGTTATTAAAATTGCAGTTCTCATTTACCCGCAGATTCACAGAGTACTTTCTTATGTACATTTGAATGGAAGCCCATGAGGAAGCTATTAAAAATAAAGGAAATTCCCACTGTAGAAATAGGATTTCTGTGTGAATATATTGATTTACTCTGTTGTCTACTGATGATTTTTAGGAGAAACATTGGAAGATAAGGGCCAGTTGTAAAGCCAGTGTTAGTGAAGATTAAGGATCCCCCATAATTCCTGATGAATTATTCTAAGAGGGAAATATTATGTATCAGCAGTAGATCTTGACTATCTGCTTGCTTTTTGGCAGAGAAGGAGAGGAGATGGCTTTTAAACAACACGCTGTCTATATTCTGAGGAGAGTGCACAGATGTGTCATTACACAAACTCACTGCTTCAACTAACAGGCCAGAGGAGGAAGATATCTTTATGTAAAAAATGCCCTTTAACCCCAAGCTTCTCCTGAAGCCTCTATATTTCAATTAGAAATCTAACCTTGGGCAACATTAATGCATTTCTCTTTCAAAGCCATCTTTATTGCATTACAATGAGATGGGATATGTGCATTTACCCTATAATAACAACATGAAGAGGTGAAAATCAGCCTTTAATAATATTACCATCTCATCAGTTATGAACTTAAAAGCATTGATATATCAGTGATAGAAAATCCAACAGTTTCCTCTGTGGATAGTCCTTCAGCAGTCAACAAAAGGCAACTAAGCATGTTCTGAAGGTGGCCAATGTTTATTTTTTCTTCTTTCTGATGACTGAATTTTTTTCTGGATGGTGACACATCTTCAGCAAAATGGATAGAGGACTTCCTTGTCAAAGAGTCCTGTTGCAGATATGCTTAATAAGCTTCCACTTCATAGCCTAATGAAAGGTAGGATTTGTACCCAAACTTTTATTTTAGATGGATTGTCTTTTAGGATGTTATTTCCTAAGTGTTCCAGATAGAGTCTTTATTTAATTGTGCTTTGAAATCAGGCCACTTCAGTCAATGAATGTTGTGGGGAGCTCAAAATCTGTTTGACTTGTGCTTTGTGAATGCCACTTTCACTTGCTAGGAAAGGAATTGGTTTCAATACTGGTTTCAATATCTTCACTGGATTGGGAGTGGGCGTGGTGCCACAATGATTGTGACTGTTGGTGTTCACATACTCTTTAAGGCTCATTTTAGGTGGTTTACATTCTGTTTGAAGCTGAGATCAAAGTATCTGTAACAAGCTTATCATTTTGTAGAAGTATTTTCTGGAATAGTTTTCTAGAAGATTTTGATCTGCATCAGCTTCTGATAGAAAATCATATTTCCTTCTGTTAAGGAGCAGGATCATAAAGTTATAGGACCAGGGAATACTTCCAGAGACGGGTCACTCAATCTTCCTTTTCCAGCTATAGCTTTAACCATTTTTTTTGGTGTTGAACTGTATGTGGGAGACAACTTGAGACTTTGTAAAGGAGTCTGGATAACAAATAATATAATCTGATTTCTATTTTAGGATCTGGAAAAGCAGAACTAATGATTGGAGTGTGAGATTTGTAGTTTAAAATTGTATGTTAACATTTATTTCTCTCTCCACGAAGGCACCATCTTCAGATTCTCAATATACTGTTAGTTGTAAGTGATATTTATATTTATAAAAGAACCACTGTATGGGAATTGTTAGGTCACAGCCTAAAATTAACAGTGATTGAGCACCAGGTGAAGGGACCGAGCCAGCCCTGGGAGCACAGGTGGAAGCAATTCACCTGTGCAATCAGAAGGGGTGGACCCTGGGTCCACTCCTCCCTAACCTCATTTAAGGGCTGGCACCCCTGAAGGAAGTATCTCTACTTGGAGATCACCTCCTTTGGTGTATTTGGTGCTCCCTGATCACTGGACAGGGGTAAGTGATTCCTTTTTTATTGCTGTATTGTAACTGCTACCTTTCTTGAGTTTAGAGCAACTGTATCTGCTGCTACCAGTCTTACAATCACCTATGTTAGTACTTCACCAGCTAAGTTTTGAAGACCGTCCCTTCTCATTTTGTTGATTGCTACTCAACAGTATTGATAGCAGAAAGTCTTTGTGTTACTGTTTTTTGTGACTCTTCACATAGCATTAATTCATTTAATCCTGCCAGATTCATCCTGTGTTCTGAGACCTTTTCACGTGGTTTCAAGTTTTAAAAAAAACTTAATAATTTCTTGCTATCAATATGAGGTAAGCCCCTCATACTGATTGGTTCCTCAACCTCATTTACAACTCAGTTGTCAGAATAGGCTTTTTGAAGTCAACTTGAATGGTGAGGTATTAATTAATGACTGGTTTATCTTCTCAGATTTCTCACTGCCCAGGGAAAACACCTCCACTGTCTGTGAAAGGATTTGTTCAATGCATCTGTGGCATTGCAAATCATCATTGCTCACTGTTTGAGTGAAAATGTGTGTTCAAGCACCAAAGCTCCAATCTTTGGTTTCTCTGCTTGGTAAACACTTCTGTTTTCTTTGTGGTGCCCATTTGCTCATTGAATATGGGAAGATATTAGCAGGATTACTATAGTACAGATATTGTTATACTTTTAGTATATGAGCAACGTATACTGATTATACTGATCTGTTCTTATTTGTATCTGGTACTGATGTTTTCTTATTATAACTGGCTTGTCACCAATGTACCTGAATAAATCTGAAATCATGTGCCTGGTTAGGGCAAATGAGAAGACATGGGTGACAAAATCTCATACAACCCTATCTATTAGTGTCGGGTGTGCTGCTACATCCTCAAACTTTAGACTTGGTGGTGGCAAAGCTTGCTAGCGGATCTTACTATGACTTCAAATTATGTCAGCTCTCAATCAAAATTAGTTTATAATAGAAATAAAAAAAGGCAGAAATATATAAGGATTGTGGGGAGGTGAAAAAAGATTTGACCATTGTTCATTTTGGTTCTCAACAGGCACTTGTTAGATAATAGGTTTTTGTCATAAAAGCCCATTATAGTAGTTGCTAAGGATTTCTTTTTCCTTTCCATTTGACAGTGGAAAGATTCTGTTTTCTTTTAGATTTACGGTCATAACTACTATTTACTTAATTTATATACTTAATAGTTTTGCCACTGTGTCCTTAGTTTAGCTCAACATGACATAGTGGAACATCTTATAGCCACTGAAATATTAAGATGCACTGTTCACATTGTAAACAGGTTTGGTTGCTCTGAGTAGATGAAGTAAGTCTCTGTGTTCATCAGACATTTGTGCTGGAAACTATATTGCTCAGTTGGTGTTTCTTGGCCCTTGAACCCAGAGCTACAACTGAAGAAGTATCGTCTCTTCTCCTTATCATTGTGTTGAGAGTAATACTTGGTAATCACAGTATAATCCAGAGTTTAAAGGAAGAAAAGCATCTTCCAACATGACTGACTGATGGTTCCCTTCATGGTCTCATTCAGCTTAATTAATCAGGACACTACTATTGACTGCCTATTATCTTTATGTATGTCTGGTACGTTCCTTTAAAAATGAATAAATAGCATGCAGTGATGACTTTATAGAATGTGAGGCACGTAAAATTGCCAAGCAGCAGGTATTAAAATACCTTAACATTTATTTTCTGTCGTATTATAGCATATAAGAAAGGAAGGGCTCAAATGATACTGTGAAGTTGCAGTTTGAAATAACTGAAGTTAATACTTTTCTTCAGTCTGTAGTATATAACTCTTTGCCACAGGATGCTAAGATGCTATTTGAGTTGAACAAATTATTGGACAGTTAAATAGAACAAAATGCTATCAAGAGCCAGAAACGCCAGTTTCAATATTCAGGAAGTGGTTCAGGAAGTCTCTGTGCAACAAATGGCTGAAATTGATACTATTCCAATTTGTCTTGCGATGTTCTTGGCCTCCCTCCCCAGGCATCCTCCATCAGCCACTGCTGGAATAGGATACTCCAGCTAATAAATGTTAGTTTTACCTACCACAGCTGTTCTTGTCCCGAAGTAGGTTAGTTGGATAATCAGCCAGGAGACACCACATTCATTCATAGAGATATGGCTGCATAACCTTTAAAAAATAAATAAATAAATAAATAAAAATATTAGAGCTAATTCAAACCCTCTGTCCTCACTGACTCAACAAGATGACTCCCATTTTATAAGTTGGGCTGAGTGCTGTAAGTTATAATAGCAAAAGTGGAAAAAATGCAAGTTATTTCTACTACTGTGTTAGTGGCTTATGCTTGTGATAAACTGTAGCTTAAAGGGTGGAATAGACAGAGCATGACTTTCAATTTCTTGTAAGATATTATAGTTCTCAAGTATATTTTTGTACTAACATCTGGCTATTTCAATCTCCGAAGTAAACAGGAAAGAAACAGAAACCACCTGGATTTTCTAACTCCATATGTAGATGCAAATACAGTTTTGCCTTGCTTCCTGTTTTCTTTGATTTTTTTTTTTTTTTTTCTTTTCCTGCTCAATTTTTCTCTTACAAAGCCTCCTGATTGCTTTATTTTTGAGTTTCCTTAAATAAACGTAATGCCTCTGCCTTAGAACTGTTATTCTGCAGATGCGTAAGGAAACTCTGACCTCTACTGAAGCCCAAAGGAGACTTACTGTTGGTATGACCCCACTACAGGCTTTCACAGCAATAATCACTAGGCCTAGGAGGGGAATTTTTATAGTTTAGCAATGTAAGAACCGACCTATTCTACTCCAAATTTCTGTTTAGCTCAGGATATGTGTTTCACTCTGTTTCCAGTGTTGAGTCTTCTCATTTTGTTAATTTGTGTAATGGACAGTGTAGAAGTATTGCCTTGGGAATTCAGCTGTCACACAATATTTGGCTCACTAGGCTTCAGTACAGTTAGACGAAGAATAAATTTAGAACACTGAATTGAAATCAATTCAGTTAATTGAAGTCAGTCAAAAGGAGCTTTTTGTACGTATTTGAAAGAAGAATGCAGACCTTTTTAACTCTAATCAACTACAGAACATTATTAAGTTCCCATAAGAAATGGTTTAAGTGCAAAATGATAATGAAAAATGTGAGTGAAAAAATTTTGTTCACTTTGAGTAGCTCTACAGTCTAGAATCTGAAAAGAAACCACTTTACATAATGGAAGGAGATACGTACAAAGCAGTCAGACTGAAAAATACCTAGAATTATAGGGAGTAGCAAATTAGAAAAGAGCTTGTAAAGTGATACAGCAGCAAAAGTAATTTCAGACTGGAGAGAGATCTTTTTAGAAACCAAGGAGGTGCTAATGCTTTTATTATGTGAAATGGTGCCTGCAATATACCACACTGAGTCCTGGGAGCCTCTGATAGTAGAAAAAACTATCATCAGTGAGAATCAATTTACAAAAGGGAGCTGATCTGGGAAATTCTTTGGAGACTGTGGCGGAAGTTTACAGCAAGATGTTGATGTTTTCTCTGCTTTAGAAACACTTAAGAATCTGATACTAGGTATACTAAAAGATGAATGTGACAAAATTATATGAATAACTAAATGTTTACCAACTTTTTTTTTATCTCAAATTGTGCGTTAACCAGAGAGGAGACTTTGAACTGGATTTTTAGGCAGACTGGTTGGTTCCCTCACTGTATAGTGCATTGTCTTTGAGAATCCAATGCTGAATTTATCTGTGCTCAGAAATACACTATTTCTTCGAAATTAATCTCATTCTCACAATTCTGCACTTCTTGCTTTATTGATGAAGGTATTGAAATGAGTAACGTGGCTGCAAGGTTTTCTTCAAATTGTATGAGTGTCTGTAGTAGGCCAGGATAATGGTCTATCTAGTTCAATATTCCGTACTTGACTATGGCCATGGATGTGTGCCTAGGGAAGAACATAAAGCAACTCTGCTTTGATACTTCTCTGGCTTGTGCTCTAAACTTTTTGTGGGGTTTCCTCCTGTAGAGATGTAATATTTCACTAGTTTTGACAGGTTTCTTTTACAAGAGTATCTTCAGTTGCTTTCTGAATCAATTTTTGGTAGATTTTTAGTAGTTCCAGTACCTTCCAGGGTTCCTTACCTTAATGATTCTTTCTATACAAAAAATTCCATATTTTTCTTCAAGCTTGACAAGTTTCACCTGATAGCCCTACAGCAGTTCTAAAGTAAGCAATCATCCTTCATGTACCTTATTCATGGTATTTTTGATATTAAAGATCTTTAGTCTGTTTCTGTTAGTCACTTGAGATTACCATTATGTTCTAGCTTCTTTTCTGGGTACATACAGCTGTTTGTGCTCTCATCTTAACTTAGAAATTTGGATTCTAATTGTGCAGTTGGAGTCTGATAGAGTGCACGCTGATCAGATAAACAGAGCTCAATACGGATTTGTTGCAAAAGATCCAATGAAATGAGAACTGAGGGGAGGAACGTGCTCCCTTCGTAGATGCACTGGGACAGTTCAGACAGAGCTGTTTTTGTTGTTCCTTTCAGTGTGCATTTTTGTAAATATCCAGCTTACTATTAGTTACAGAGAAAAAGAATCTTGCAGTTCTTTTAAACAATTGGACACAGCACACTACACGAAGATATGAATTATATTTGTTGGTTAAATCATTTATTTCCCAAACTTGCTTTCCTCAAAGAACAAAAAAGTTATCTTTAAATCTTTCCCTTGGTTGTTTTTGATTTAATGCCCTGGAGTTCTGGAAAACCATAAGGTGAATAATAGTCAGCTGGAAATGACCACCCAAAAGAGTGATTAACAGGGAAGGCAGGAATTTAAATAATGCTGGAGCAGCATTCTGCAGATGCACAGGGTTTCACCAGAGTGGCTTATGGCTAGGGAAGTTCAGCATGTTTATGAGCCTTTGCAGGACTAGGGCTATGTGGAGGATACATTTTCTCCCTCCTCAGAACTACTTAAATGATACATCTTGGATAAAATTCATCCCTGATGTACAAGTTAAAAATAGAGACTAGAAACAATTCTTTATAGATCTAAACACTTGCACAGGATAAGGACTATTGAATATTAAAAATCTGTGAGGTAACATAAAACAGAACTGGGCGGACATTCTCAGAGGGCTCTGTAAAAACTTAGAGAAAGCTGAGGTAACAGTCAGACTAGGAATAGTTTTTAAAAATAACTTTCTCTGACTTCTTCAGGGTCCAGTAATTTTTATGTACAGAAGAAATACTCCATACGTGATCTCAACTCATTAGAAACAGAATTTCTCTTTGATTTCTGGTGTGAAAAGGATTCTTTTCTAAAATACCGTATTTGCACACCAAGTTTATTTTGCATGCGTTTTTCTTCCGTCTTCGGGATGCGGAAGGTGAATTCTGCTCTGTGCTAATCAGCCTGGATGGTTAAAGCCCAATTGTGTTAAGCATTTAAGTTTACGATGTTATATAAATAAAGTGCCATATACAAATGAAATCATTAAATACAAAAACGTAATTACTGCCGTTTGCATTAGGTTTATGTTGTGTTCTCAAGATGTGCAACCAGTTTGTGTGTAGCAATTGAAGGCTATACTCTTTAGATTAGAGGGAGTTCAAGCATGTGGTACAGGAAGAAACATCAAAGGTTAGACTGTTATTATTAGGACACTTCAAAGAAAAGAATTTCTGAAGCCTTTAAGTTTTACAGCAGGTGCATGAAGAGGTGCCAGGTCATCTCAGGGTGGTCAAGAGTAGAGTACATTGAAACTAGATTGCATAGGACTCCTTTTATCTGTCAAAGACAGTTGGGATCCCGACTTAGAGTTTTAACAGTGATTTTGAATACTGGACATCAAGCCTCTCTAATTTCAGCTGCTCTCAGCATGGAAGCTTGCAGTCATGGTCTCTACCAGTGGGCACATCTGGGTAACAGAAGAGTGGTCCTCCTGGTCATGTCACAGCCACAGAGCCTTCAGTGTGCACCACAGCCGCGCCTGGGTCAGGCAGGCTGAATGCCTGGCGAATGCTGTGGGTTTTGAAGTAGATCTTTGCTCTGATAATTTTGGCAATGTGAGGGAATAACCTCTGGCTCTTACCCAAAGCCTACAACCAATTTGAAGACAAAAGTGATGTTCTAGTATATCTTATTTAGGAGAAATGCAAGTGTAGGCTAATTATATTCGTAGTTTAAACAAACTAGAACAATAAATCCAACACCTGATCGACGTGTGATTGTATGCCTCTAATGGTGTATTACATAAAGCTATATGGAAAATAATATTTTTACAGTCAAATTAAGTGACAGAGATGGTTAATTTCAGCTGATTAGAGCAATGTATGTTCAGAGCTTGGAAAAAAACATTTATTTCCTTTCACTGTGTGGACTTTTCTTTCCTGGAGACTTGTATCTCAGCCCTGCCTGTGCTGTGCTACTACCCGTCAATTTAATACTGCTTAACAACTGTATTCTTCTCTGGAACATCATCAGCCAAAATGACTCCATCCTAATAAAATGAAAAAAACAAAATTAATTATATATAGCCAATGAAAACATATTCCCTGCAACCAACTGCAAGAGTTTCTTTCTGCTAATGAATTAATACATTAAATAATAATAGTTAAAAACCATTTTGCATTGCTTTGATCATTCACTTACACGTCATTAACTAGACTGAGCGTCTTAGTGTGAAAAGGCTGTGTTTACAAATTACACCAGAGAACATGCTTCACGCTGAAGATCAGCACATATATTGTGTTTTATTTCAGCTGCACATGACACAACCTTAATATTAGAGCCAGATGATTAAAAGAACATTACCTGAGCCTTGAGAGTCACTGAATGAGCTATGCTAAATTGGTTGTTTTCTATTTTGTGATTAATTGTGCTTCTAAACCATATTTTAGTGTGCTTTGTTTTTCTGTCCCCAGTCATCCCATATTATTAAAGAGAAATTCTGCATATCTCTCCTGGAGTCCAATTAAGGATTTGCATCATGACTAGATTTTTCACTTTAATTACTGTATATAAAGTAGGTTTTGACTTATTTCCATATTTATCAAACTATGCAGAAGAAGCAAAATTCATCAAATAAACAGATATCTGTGGCTATAATTGCAGGCTGCACTGAGCATGCAGGAAGAAAATATGAGGGTCCAAATTTCATTATGTAGAACATAATAAACATCTGAATAATTAAACTGTGTGTAAATCACACGCTTGGCAGTAGTAAGAACAGAGAAGAGATACCTTAGCTTGATAAGGAAAAATACCATATTTCTAAGTGTATTTTAAGAATATATTTGAAACATAATTCAATCAGCAGTAAGTAGAAAAACAAGAACCGAAACCTTAAATTGGTGGCTTGTTATCAGTTGAGGGAGGATGACACGTACATTTAGACACACTTTTTCATTAATAGTAAAATATGCTTAGCTCTACCTTTTGCACCTGTATCGCAGTCGTGTTGCAACCTAGAGGATGCTAACGCTGACATTGAAGTGGTTGGGACGCACAGCCAGCACTGATAAACTGAACTCAATCAAAGGTTTGAAAAACATGCAGTTGTTAAAGCAGAGGTTTAGTCAAAAGTGAATGTGGGAAGTTTTTTTTTTTTTTTTTTTTTTTTTTTTGTTTAAATATCTTCACTTAGATCCTAGTTAAAAGGAATACAAGAAAGTTTCTTTCTTCAGTTACTTTTACTTGCTCTGAATAACTTTTTCTATTTTCTGTGAACTAGTAATATAATTTATTTCTATCACGTATATTTTGAAGTATGGTGGTGTTAGTTCTATAAGAATTCCAAGGAAATCACATTCCCTACAGAAATTTGGAATGTTGTGCTAAAATAAATATTAAAGTTTTGGGACCAAGCATAACCCAGTATAATATATTAGAGATGCTACAACAAAGAATAGGAGTGCAAAGAACTTTTATGACAATCTGCACTTAAAACAACAGCCTACAATCCAAGATTGTTGTAATTCCTCTCTTTTGAAGTTACTGCAGTGTAACACACTTGGGCAAAATTGAATCTACTCACTCCAGAACAGAGCTGAAGTTTTAGAAAATGAGTTTGGATTGCTATTTTGATTAGAATTTGCAGCTGCATCAAGTATTTTTTAATTCACTGGAAAACTTGAAAAAATATTGATATTAAAAATATTTTATAATATTAATGAACAGTTAGTAGCTATTCTACCATAACTGAACGTTTTCATAGACATGACAGACATTTATTTCCTGGAAATTAGGACTTGTTTTATAAATTTATTTGGACTACTCTGCCAAGAATACAAACAGTAATGGAGAAAGAGAATGATAGAAGCTCGGATAAGGCAGCGCTACAGAACTTAAAAAACAATGTTTTTAAAAAAGCACCAAGAAAAAGAATTAATGCCTGTGCAGGCAAGAGAAAGGTAAGCGAAGGAAAATAGCTGCATGTGAGGAAATTCATGCAAAATTTTAATCTGTACCCATCAACCCACCCAATTCATACACTATAAGGTAAGAGGAAGATGCGCTGTTAAAGCAAAGTGTATCTATTCTTGTGGAAGGAAGACTGGAATTGTGCCTCAGCATGTATCCTAAATTGAGACCTATCCAACATTCTCCGTGTACAGCCATCATTCAGCAGAAAAGTCCAAAGGACTGTGGGAGATGCTGAAGGCCTGGATAAAAGCATATATAGGGCTCATTCTTAAATGAAAGAGAAATAGTCACACAGTGAGCATCCATTATCTATAACATCACTTTTAAATAATGTACTGCAAAGCCTTGACAAGATGCAACGTTACCATGAGCAGCTTAGGTGTGGTTAAGCTTAGCTTAACTATATTAGGGACCATTATCTGTTATTACATATACAGTATACTGCTTGCGTGTTGCACTTAGCAAATGACTAATATGCCAGTTCTGAGATAGATAAGGATGACAAGGAAGGCAGGAAAATCAGAATGACGAGAGCTAAAAAGTGAGGCATGCTCTTGAAAAAAGTTTAGAGTACCTATCTGTCAAGGTAGCAAATTTCTACAGGGAAGGTAAGAAGAGTGATGATACAAAGGATAAACTTCACACATTTTCCATAGGATTAGCTGCATGTACTCACCTAAATCTCCTAGTCAGTGGTTTCAGAGAAGGTAGAAAACCTCTGATCAAACATACCAATGCAGATTAATATTCTGATTAGGAGAGTCTCAATGGAACAATTCATTCCTTTACACACACAAAAAAATAAGAAAAAGATTGAAGATGTATCTTCCTTCTTGGGTATTCTCTCGTCTGCCTGAGACTGAGCAACGTCGTTATGAACTAAGGGAGAGTTTGCATTACTGCTCGTTGTGTTTATTTCAGTATGCAAATGACTGAATGAATAAAAATGGAAGAAAAGAGAGAAAGAGGAAGGAATACAAAGATGTTAAAGCTGCAATAATTGGCAAAAACCAGCAATAACTGATAAAATAGCAAGTTAGCCTTTGAGGAGACTGACCTGCCAAATCTATATATTGGTATAAAAATATTAAGCCAATGTAAATTTTCTATGGTAAACAGTGTTAACAAAGTCATATCTTAATGCTGGTGATCAAGGACCAAACTCAAAAGTTCTCTTCCTAAATCTTGAATTTTTTTTTCAATGCCACAGTGTAAGTATTGAAGTACTGGTTTTGCCCTGTCATCCAAGTTGCTGAAAAGAGAAGTGGTAGATAGCAGGGCTGAGGAAAGCCAGCTGTTCTGTACTGACCATAGTGAGCAAAAATCTTGTGCTCACAATTTCTGGACTGAGATTGAAAGCCTGAAGTGGAAGTCATTATTCATGGGAATAAGAAAGGAGAGTAAAGTAGCTGAGAGAGCAGTAAGAGCTTGGATATTACATCTGTGCCAGCAAAGAAGGCATACAGGGGAAAGGACAACATCCTCTTGTTTGAAGAGGAACGTACTACATAGAAATACATTCAAGTTTACTGACTCTTTCATCTGTTTTGCGTCTCTTCTTCCACCGCCATCCTCCCCAGGGGCTCACTTTTGCATGGAAAGTATTGCATCAATGCCTGTGATACAGAGGAAATGGAGATCCACATCTCATATTTCTGAGACCTGGTTACAATTTGGTTGCAATGCACAAAGTGGCCAACTGTGTAGTGGAGTTTATTAGACTATCCAGGTGTTTCCTGTACTTCCAGGGAAGGATCAAAGTTTGTAGTTACAAGGGTGTATAGACTATCAGAGTGTATGAAATATATCACAAATGTATTCATTGAAACTCTGTCAGAGCTACTGTTGGAACTGTACTATTAGCCTTAGACTTCAACATCCATATGAGCATCAAACCAGATGAGGCAACATCTGTTTTCCTGGTAAGGCTGAGCTCCCTCAATTTCACCCAGCCACTTGACAAGCATTCAGAGGACAGGAAAAGGTATTTGATTTTATTTGTATGTGGCCTAGCTGTCTGAAGTACAGAGGGGCTATTTTGGTTTGGTTCAAATATTTTTCAACTACATTTAAACCTGCGAGTTATTCCAACCTCCCTAATTGAAGCAGTGTCTTCAAAATCAGCTGGGAGTTTTAAATCTAGGCTTTTTCCTTTAGTGAAGTACCAACTTCATCTTCCTAGGTTATTGTTAGTGAAGACAATAATTCACTGAGTTGTGTACAATACGGCAATCAATTGAATCCTGGTATTTGTCCTTGAAAATAAATTGTGTACTTGTCCAGTGGTTGAAGTTCACAACTTCTGGCTCAGGAAAGTTAGATGACATTTCTTTGACATTCCTGCTTCTATTGACAGATTGTAATATTGACTAATATTGAGACTATTTTTCCTCAGTTGTGGTAAGTTAATTTAAATTTTCTAGTTTTACTAAAGTGACCCAAAAATGCAGTTGTTCTTCAGATTCGGGTGCAACACTTTTCCTCCTTTGTAGATGCTTTTAATTTGTTCTTATTATTTTCAATAGTAGTGTGGATATGCTAATTAATTAGTTTTTTTTTTTTTTTTTTTTTACCACAATGCTGCATTTTTATTGTGTTTTAGGATGCTTTAGGTTGTTTAATCACTTGACATGCTCAGAAATAGGACAGTTAATATTATTAATTACTGGCTTTTGTTTTTTTTATTCAAGGTGATTTTTGTCCAGTTTTTCAAACTTTTTTTATTGTTTCATATTATATCCATTTTATTAAGCAACTATCTTTACAAAATATTGCTTCTGATATTCATGACCTTTCATGATATTACTGACCTTTTTCTTCTTTTTTCTTTTTTTTTTTTTTCTCCCTGCCAGTGGGTTCTCTAGATTTTTAAACTGAAAATCACTTTGGAAATAAGGGATAAAGTCTTGAGTCAATACCTGACATTTGTTGTTGTTGCCGTGTAGTTCCTGTTCTAGTCACTTTGATAGCTCTGTGACCCACTGAATTGTAGCAAATAGTAACAAAGAAATGACAGAAAATAATACAAATACTCATAATGATGGATTTAATAGAATGCATTTTATGTTAAAAAGTGCATACATTCAAAAAATATTTTTCTTGCACTACAGTGACATTTACCAATCTGTCACTCTTAGTTGAATATTTTGGTATTATTCTCTTTGAGTCAATGAGACGTGATGCAAAATAAAGTGAACTGGACAGCATTCAAAAGCTTGTCTTTTTTCGCACAGGGTGGTACAAAGGAAATCTGTCTTACACACAAAGCTGTTTTTTGCCTAGTGTGAAGGAATCCTTGAATGGCATAAAACCAAACAGCCCCTTCCAAGATCTCTGGTTTAGGAGCAGCAGTGAGGCAGGAGCCCTCTGGCAGTGGTGGTTATGTGTTCCTTGGCGCCTTAAGGCAGAGTTTTTCTCATCCACAGGAAGTGATGCCACAAAAGCAACAGCACAGAAAGTTTTTCTGAAGATCTTCGTATGATCAGTCCTATTTGATTCTGTTTCAGCTTACTTGGTGGCATTACGTGTCTTATCTTCTGATTCTGCTGCTCACACTTGATGTGTAAAGTAAAACTATCCAGAGTTGCTTCAAGTTTACATTAATGCCTGTTGAGAAATTTCTAGGAGGAAAAATGCACACGTAAGCTTCTTTACTGCGCACGTAAGCGTCTTTCTTCATGGTATCTTTTGTAATTCAGCCGACATTTACATAAAATACACTATTTTAATTATAATAATTTCTACAAAATGTAGTTAATAAAACACATGCTGCTTCAAAGTTTTTCCCTGAAGCTACTTATAGCAGACTTAAACTGTTAGAAGCGAAGCAAAGGGAATTAGGAAATTCTTAATTGAAAGTTACTCCTGCTTCTTCTCTGGAGAATGGGATCACATTGTGTTGACATTACTTATTTGAATATATGAAATGCATTTTGGCTATCTAAAGGGTTTTATAAACACTGTAGTAAAGTTCTAATTACCTGTTTACACAGTACCAAGCAAAAGGCAACTGCTGTCACCACTAAATGCTAGTTTCTTCTTAGTGGTATAAATTGTATACTGCTAGCTAGTAAAAATACTGTCAGAAGAAGCAAAATAGATGAATACCATGTGGTACTGACAGTTTGTTGTGAGACTAAGTTATAAAGAGGGAGCATAATTCACGTAATTTCGATCTGGGAGTGCTGGTGTTTCTTCTCACTTTAAGTTTCTGTTACAAAACTTGCAGCTCCTGGTTTGTTGCCTCTGTGAAGCGGGAACTGTAACAGACTGAAGCTGCTTTTTTCATGTCTTGCTCTCTTTATCATGGTGAAAAAGAGGGTAGGTGGTTTTAGAAGTTGTCTAATACTCTGGAGTAAGGCTAACGTGGTGAGGAGGGATGCAAATACCCTCATCTCTATCAGCTGCCTATGCCAGCAGCAAAGTGGGATGCGTGTTTTGGGCTGCGTATCTGCTGTTAGGGGGATTAAATGCTGCTTCTCTAATGTTCATGGCAGGTAGGAGAGGATATATTGGATGTATTTTTCAAGAGATGCTTCTTTAGATCTTTGTCTTTCTGGACATGATGTTGCTGCTGACAGAACAGTTCAGAATTGTCCCCTAAGTAGTTCCTTCCATTTTGCTGCAAATAGGCAGTATTAATGTGTCAGGTGATTTCTGACTTCTGTAGAACTTGGAAGTTCTAATTTCTTTCCAGAATAATTTATGCATTTCGTATTTTTGCCCACTTTTTCATGAGCATGAATAAACAACTGAAGGAAAGTGTTTACGCTTTCGATACCACCAAAGAATACGTAGCTTGAAATACTACAGGCCTTTTAAAACTTAAGCCCTCAAATTCAACGCTCTGAACACAGGGTTAGTTTGTTTTTATTTTATTCTTTTTCCTGTGTGATTATTGCACTTGTGTGCTGCTTGCCTATACTGGTTTTCATACAATGGTATAGCAGTGTAGCCAGTACTTACCCACCTGCATTTTTCTTGCGCCGTACGCTGTATTTTTTTAATGCCAAGTTTTACCCCTAAGATATAATACCTTAGCACTGGTAAGGGATGGATTATCGCCTAAGCATTAAGTGCCTTCTCTGATGTCCATCACTTCACTTGAACTTGCAGGATGACAGACTGAAAATTCTCCAGTGGTTTGCATTGAAGTCCCCTCTCAACCTGCCTTTGCCGTTCCTCCTGGATGGGTCTATTACAGATAATCATGTACTGCATATTTCAACGATTAAGTTAATCTATTAAAGTTAATCTTGGATTCTGAGCTTTCCACTCCTGTTTGCCGTGATAATCCTGAGTGCTTTGCGCTTCCAAATAGACTGCAGAGCACCTTGAAGTTACAGTATTGTAAAACTGATGGTTTTTTTTACCAACGAACTACCGTGGTATAAGCAAAATAAGATTTGTCATCCATTTGCAAGTTGGAACTTTACTATAAATAGAATGTGTTCAAAAGGTGTTATTTAGTCGTTTGTGTGATGCAGCTGCCTATTTAAATCATTTAATTTTGGCATCTACTCTAACTCCCGGTCTCCATCAGAGACAAATAAGAAACCATATGTGAAGGCATCTGTGAAAATCTTTCTTTTATTTATGACAACATTAAAGAGAGGTTCTGATGTCAGTTATTTAACAATAATAGACGTTCCTTTGCACCTATAGTGCTGGCTTACTTGGGCATATCCCTCTGTGGTATCTTATACCTACTGCTGTTTGCTTCATTATATACAGATGCACAGCAGTGAAGACAGTAATAGTCTTTCTTAATTAAATAAAGCTAAATGTTAATTAGTCAGAAAAATTGATTTATTTTCAGCTCAAGAAACTTTTCATTGCATGTCTCTTCTTTAAAAAAAAAAAAACAACAAAACAGGTTGGATATTCATTTAAGACTTTACATTTTTTTTCCCCTTTATTTCTGCACTGTATTTGGACTCTTGTGGTGGGATCTAATCGTCATAGAAAAATTATAGGTCTACAGATGTTTTCAAGATGTTACTCTGTCAGTAGCAGATTATCCCCTGTAGCAAAATCTCATTAAAGTGCAATTTACAGAGCTCTGCTGATGTTGCCATCAACCAAAATTAAAGGCATTAATTTTTCAAAGTTCACAGAAGTCCTTACATAAATGATGTAGCAGTTTGCAAGAACAATTTACAGAAGTGTTATTTGCAGAATTAACCTACATTAACAGAACAAATGTTGTAAGGGTATAAGAAAGGATTGGGCAGTGAAATTGCAGCTGTTTATGGCTTGTGTGTGGTAATGGGTGCAAAGAATTGCTGAAGCATAACAGTAACTTCCTTGGTGCAAACTTGGGAAAGTAAACCAGAATCTGAGCTCTGTGAAGAGTTATGCTTATAATAGAGTGATCACTGGTTGGGGACGCCCAGGGAGACCTTAAATTCTACTTGGAAACATCTGTACTTGATCTCTTTTTAAAATATTCCTATTTAGAGAATGAGTTTATGTAGCTCATGTTGTGAGTATGTGTCTTCAGTACAAATGCTTATTGAGGTATTTATTGTCATAGGAGGTCTGATCTTAAAACTTCTGTACTGAGAGAAAATTTCAGATGACTAGAATTTTATGCACCAGTACCAGAATAAACCTTAGTTAAATCAGTGGCAGGAGACAGATGACTCATTTTCAGTATTTAGAGCCATATCTATATGTAATGACCATATTTAGTAAACAATCACCTGCCATTTGCAACCATTCCAGAATGCTGACTCATGTAATTAGCATCAGAAAGTCTCCACAGCCACAGTTATCTCTTCCACTTTTGTACGTGTTGTACTTCAATATCCAGAAATTAGCATTCAACATATGAGTAATCCCATCCCTTTACCACAGAGAAATTGAGCATGTGCTTAGAGTTAAAAGTCACCATCTCTCCAGAGCTGGAAGCCAACAGAAACATTTTAACTTCAGCACTTACAAGGGATGCGCTCCCCACTCACACATTCTTCTGGGTATTCATAGAAGTTTTTGTATCACCAGAACAGGCCAATATAATTAAATCAACGTTTTTACTTTTTTTTTTTTTTTTTTTAAATGTGTGTGAACCTATCTATGGCAAACAGAAAGAAGTTTAAACACAAGCCAGTAAATCTGAGACCGTATTAAGATATTTTCAAGGAAAGGCCAATGATGGCCGTAGCTTATATTTACTCCTCTGTACTGTTATTTTGGTTAAAATTTAAATTAAAAAAAAAAACAAAACACCAAATATATCTTGCCATCTTTCACTTGGTTCTGAATTTCTCCTGTTATATCTTCATGAAGATTCAGGCATTTCAGAGACTGTTGTTTTGTCTTGAGCAGTTAGTTATTTTGGGTTTCATCCTGCGTATTACACATGGCCATAACAACTGTGAAGCACCAAGTCCATCTCAAGGGGTAGCCAGGACAAACATTTTGCATTCCATCACCAGGTGAGCACTTTCTTAGTTGATATGTCTTGGTTCTTCTCAGTTGGTTTGAATTTCCAAGGTACTTCACACTCTTGTTGGTTTTTTAGGTATTAAATGGTTCGTTTTTTCAGGACAGATGCTGAATGTTGCTTACCTTTATATTTGACCGCTGAACTGTAGGGAGTAAAATGAGACAGAAGCACTCTTGAAATCTTTCCAAGCAGTGAGCTGCTGAAGGATAAGGCCCCATGATATGCTGTTGTCTGTGGCTGCAACACAAACCAGGTCTGGGCTGGACAGGAGAACTGGAGGGACAGCATAAATTCATTTAAGCTGCACCGCTGCCAAACAGAAAACCACAGCCCAGCAGATTGCTCATGAGTCATGCTTATCCTTGGCAACTAAACAGCGTGGATGTTTACATTGTCTTTCACTGCTAAAGATGGAAAAGTCAGGGCTGGAAGTGCCTGTCAGTGTGTCTGGGTGCAACAGAGCTCAGCCCAGCCAGGGACTGGGGCTGACCAGCTGCCCTCACCAGTGTAGAATGAGGTGGGTTTGTGTGCCCACAGCAAAGAGAAATGTCACCTCTATCTAGGTGATGTGGAACAAGAGGGAGGAAAATCTAGCATGTATAGGACTTGCGTACATGTCCTGCGTTTGTCTCTTTTAGGTCTGTGGTTGCAAGGCAGGAGGTCCTTGAGGTTCTAACATGCAGCTGGTTGCCATTGCTGAGTGTGCTAAGGAACATGGAGCATGATCAGGCACAGTCTGCAAACCGGGACCTTCAGCTACATGGTTACAAACCCTGTGACAACTGAATGATCTTTAAAATTGCTTTTAGCCTAAGCCATTCGGTAGTTTTATGAGTTAAACCCGGTATAGATGCAATTGTATGTGTAAGGCAGAAAATAAATCAAGCAGCATTTGTTGTCATTTTGTGAATGGTGGTTTATTTGCAGGAGCTACAAAGCAATTTATTATTAGAGATACAAAAGTCTGTTTCTTCCTGTAATATTCAGTTAGTCTGCAATTAGAAGGGACTTGCTCTCTAATCCAGGCTGTTGATTTCACCCAGAGTTTTGCCTCAAAGTTTTTTGAATGATTCGGAGTATATAACTTAACAACAAAAACCAAACCTGCATGTAGAAATGATTACAATCTTCGCTAACCTGGTGTTTCGGTGATTTGGTAATTCCGGTGTTTGAGTGTAGCATTAGTGGTATACTATAAGATTAAAAAAAAAATCAGGGACTGCAGCTGAATGTATTTAAATAAAGCTATCCAACTAACGAAGCAAGTACAAAGCCATGCTTTGTTTCATATTGTAGTTTTAATGATGTAGTTAGTGAAGGAGACAATGCAATCCCTGATTGAAAATTTGTCTTTTCCCATGAGCTGTTTTGACTTGTGCCTGAAAACATAGTGCTTTGTTTGTCAAACAGTAAGTGCATTAGGCTTTCTTCATATTCTAGTTGCATCTGACTGATCAGTACTGATCATTTGCAGTAGGAATATTTCCACGTAATTTGTAAAATTGTGCAATGGAAGAATAGTTTGCCAAGGAAGAACATTATGCCCAGGCCATACCTTCATGTGCTCCCACCCGTGTGTGTGGCCAGCCCCGCCTCGGCTCCTAACCCAGAAATCAGGGTGTTCAAAGTCTGCCGTGCAAGAAGCTCCCACAGGCTGGGGGCTGCTAGCTGTGCTCAGTGAGGCTGGTTTAAGTTACAGCAACACCCTGGGGACCACTGTGCTGGCTGAGCACTGGAGAGAGATGATGCTCCCACGGCTGAGGGTGGCACTGCCTCCTCCCCAGCACCACCCATGGTGGGAAACCTCCTGGGGATGCAGCTGGCAGGGCTGACCAGCTCAGTGCAGTCCCACATGAGTAAAGCATTCCCTTCTTTTGGTTTTCCAATTAGCTGGAGCCCTGCGATGCTGAAGGATGGTATTTAAAAGTAGTTGGAGATAATGTAGCTAGTGCTGTCGTGTGGCACCATACTTATTGCTATGCTTCCCCAGAAAGTAAACAGGAATCAATATAAATGTGTTATATTAATATTTAATACATGTTTGGCTACGTCAACCTAGAATGTGTTTTAAAAAGATGGTACAGTGAGGAGAACTGTGAATGTTTTCAAAGAAAACAGCACTCCTTGCAGCTCTGGGTAAATGCTTAAACGTAAGTTAACTTCTGCATGGTTTCTTGGAAAATGTGAGAGCCATATGAATGCCTGTGCCTTATAGAAAGTCATGAAATCCAAAAGCACAAAGTGCTGTTCACTATTAACAAGTAAAACTCCATTCTTTTCCTCTATAAGGTCCTGATTAATGGACAAAAACCTTTTTTTTTTTTTTTTTTTTTCCCCCCCCACATTCTTTTTGCAGTTCCTTAAATGTAAGACAGACAATAAATTATTTGTGCAGCTCCTACTACATACCAGTTCCTATTTGGAGCTTGACTGAGAGGCAGAAACAAATATGGGTATTGTGTAAACCACATTGGGTACAAAGACTGTGTATGGATTGCCACTTATAGTCAACAGCTGGGAATCATATGAGTCTTTATTAATCTGAATATTAGTGGTTGCCATTTTGTTTCTTTTTTTTTTTTTAATAGCTTTGACAACATGGTGGGAGAGAAGACACCAGTGATTTCTGACTGATAACTATGCTCTCCAGGCAGGCTTCATGCCAATTTGTTTGCCCCTTTTGAAAATAGCAAGATACTCGTAGTTTTCTTTTAACAGCCTGGGTCTTCTGTAAGTAGAAAGACTTGCAGGAGACTGAATTTTGGGCTGTACCAAAAATAGCAGTGCTAACATACGCTGCGTTAGAAAAGGAGACAATGGGATTAAGCAGGAAGGAGAGAAGAGGCAAGAATTTTATGATGAGGGCATCACCTAAGGAGATGGAAGTTCCTTGGGATTTTCAAATACTCACCACAGAAGAGCAGTAAAAGCAGTATTCATCTTCACAGACCATGCTTCAATTTTAAAATAGTGACTGTGTCTTGAGGATGCAGACTGTGATGGGAAGAAGGATGGGGTTATGGTTAAAGTGAGTACTGTATACGGAAAATCTGTCATCCCATTGCATCTTTACCAGTTTCAGTCAAGGGTACTTCACTCTCAGTGCACCTCAGTTTCCATGCTTATTAAAATACGTTGACTGTACAGCTAGACACAAGGGACAGCTGGTATATGTGTCCCAGTAGATAAAGCCTTTATATATATTTTATGGTGTTATCGAAGTGCATCATGTTATTGCTGGGTTGAAATTTTTGCTCTTTACTTAAACAAGATTCTCAGTGACCTCCCTGGGAAGAGCTGCAAAGGTCAAGGCTATTACATTTGGACCATTATTACACTCTGGGTCTAGAAATAGGAAATAAATCACAGATAATGAGGAAAAGTTTCCAAGAGTTTGTTTTTTTTGCAGATAGAAAAGCTGAAAGAGGAGCATTTTCTTGTTAAAAGGACACTTTCATACAGTATTGAACTAATGATAATTTTCCTTTCTGTTTCAACTGTTTGCAGCTCTGAAAAGATGTGAACACTGCAGAGCTCTCCAAATCATTATCTTTGCTGTGCTTATGACTGTAGGCTTAGGCGAGATCTGCAAGTTTTTAGTCCAAACAAAATGTGATGAAAGAAAGGTGAAAGTGTTTTTGGTTTCCATCATCTAGTCCTCTATACTCTTTTTATGTGATTGTTTTAATAATTTAGCTGAATTACTCGGGAAACAGATCCTCTTTAAATCAAAGTAACAGACTCCCATGAACACAAGCGTGTTTGTTGTAAAGATCTTTATTTCAGAATAACTTTAATGAAAACAAGCAGCGCTGGAATAAACAAACTCTACCAGTGATATTCTGTCTGTGATATGAAGTGACAACGATTTTAACAGAAGCTTTTCCTACTGATTTAGTTAATTTGGTGTAGACATTGTGTGTAGGCAGGGCCTGGTGAGGGGCAGTTTGCTATTGTGAACAAGAGAGATGTTGTAGGGGAGTAACTTGGCTGTTTTGCCAGCTTGACTCCAAAAGAATTAGGAGGGGTTTTAACAGGGACGGTCTTTGTCTTTAGAGATAAATACAATTATTAATTATTATTATTTTTCATTATATAGCATTTTGGGTTTAGTATTGTTGCTTCAGATTTTTGCTGTGAAAATAGAGTTATATACCACAAATAGGTTACAGGATTGCCTTTACAAGAAACTCATTAAGTGCTATATTATTGGATTTATTCAGTGGCTTATGTTGGAAGAAAAGATATTTCTAGTTTTGGTAGCTAACACTTTGAAGTAAAAAATGTTTTTGTATAAAATGTTAGTATTCAAACTGATTCATTTCCTTCCTTAAGTTTGAGATTATCTGTCATCAAAGTAGAACATAGTAAGTGCATGTTACTCTTGTGCTCCTGTTCCCTGATTATATTGTTTATCACATTTGAATATTCTGGAAATATCTTTGTAAGTGAAGAATGAGAAGCATTGAATTTCTCATTATAGATAAAACACTGTCTAAGCCACAGTAAGATGTTAGCTTGGAATATACCATGTAAACTTTACATTTATTTGAGTTTTCTTTTCAATGGAGAAGATTTCATATGATTGCTGCATGTTTTTGGCTGAGTATTTTTAATCATATTGTTAATGCAGCAGTCACAAAATGGTAAAGCACATCTTAAAGCAAACACACCAAAGGACAGAATTAAGGTTGAATGTTCATCTCTAACTGTGAATATCATCATTTTTTCTCTATGATTTTTATATGCTTAACTCTGCAGCTATATTATTGCATTAACGTGATTTTTACAGAGACCATTTTGCCCTAAGTATAAGAAAAATGTTGATCTTTTATGTTGTCAGCCAGGGCAGATGCAAATCCTTCTACTTTTTATTGAAGAATTAACCACCTCCCTCTGGAGCACAAATGTCAGCATTACTGGTATAATTTTATTTTTAAGGCTATGGTCTGTAGTAAGCTGATTGAATGGTATAATATATTATATTCAAATCCAACTGCTTATGCACTTTGTTTCACAATGCCTTTGAAAAATACATCTTGTTCCAAGAGGAATACAAGGTATGCATAAAAAGCTGTTTGTTGCATAGCTCAGAAAATGTGGACTCAATTACTGTTATATTTAAGAAAAGCAGGAGACTTTTTGATTAAAAAAAATATTTTTATTGAGTTTGTAGTAATAATATCAAGTTTCAGTGCAACAAATTCCTTTCCATTAGAAAACTGAACTAAAACAATAACTCTTTAAAGGATAGTGAGTGTGTCAATTAATGCTGTGTCAAGTTGTTTCACCATATGCATGTATTTACTAAACCAGGGTAGCTCTGAAGGCTTGCCCTAAAAATTACCTTGTTTGCTCAGTTGAAAACAAATCTGAAGATCCCATTTCATTTTCATGCCGTGAGGCCACGTTGGAGCGCATTCCACGTGTTGATGGATGCTTCAGGTTTTATTTATGTTAGTAGTGTTTGCGTGACAGATAAAAGGCTAAGAATAACCATTACCTCACTTAATTGCAGTCTCCTTAAGGCTTCTAAAAATATATTTATGTTGGAGAGCAGGCAGTGTAATGAGTCCCCCAACTGGTACTATCCGTATTAGCTACTAATAACCAGATCAGTGGCAATCAGATGCTCCTGAGAGAGCTTCTTTGCCCTTAGACAGAGAGCTAGTCTTAGAATAGTAGATATGGAGGTGTACAATAGAAGTAGAGGTGTGTGATCAATATATTAACAATAGATAATTGTTACTGACAGTATTAGCAACAATAGATAATAAGGTATGAAATCATTATTCAACATAAAGCAGGCCAACAAGTAAACTTTTAATGAACTTGCATTTTAGTCATATTCAAGCAAGATTTTTTTTTTTTTTTAAATCAATGTGTCTCTGCTTTCCTGTTGTTACCTGACCCCACAGTTTGGTCACACTGAGCCAAAAGTAGTGAATCTGATCACAGACAGTGACTGGATCATGTAAGAGAGGCTGTGGGAAGTGAGTGCTGTCTGGGACTTGGACCAGGGCTGGGCATGTGAGAAAGATGGGAGGAAGCAAGCAAAGGACCCTTGCTAAGTAGTGAAAGGAGAATAGATGTATCCAACCAAACATGATAGCAGCTTCCATAAGTTCTCATAAGGCATCTATACATACCTTGAAATCTACTTTTAGTTGCCAGTCTACATTTCTCCATCAGAAATGACAGTGGTATAGTAGAGGAAAGAATGTTTTCATCCCTCAGTTTCTGCTCTTTTTCCTTATGTGAATCACTCTTTTTATGTATACGTTCAGATATTGAGAAATCCTGAAACACAAGACTAAGCAGCACTTGGATCATGCTTGAGGTCATTGAGAAATCCATTTTGCCTCTGAACAATGCATTTGTTCAGATAAATTCAAAAAGCAGGCCTTCCCCACGATTGTTAATGAAAACTTTCCAAGTGCCTGAAGTTTAGAGAATGAGCTTGAATTTTTCCTTATCTTTTCTGACTTTAGAACAAAATCTGCAGATTTTTTAGTTCTTGGACTCTTCTTTACACAGATTCATTTCTTTACATGGAGTCATTTCTCCCTCTTGAAGGAAAGATTGGGTGTGACCACCTTCTGTTACCATTTGATGGGAACCTGGGAGGTCACTTTCACATAGCACACTAAGATTGAGAGAGAAGAAAAAATATTGGAGCCAAGCAAGGTCAAGCATCTGATAATTAGGAGATAACAATATGATGTTTGTCTGGGCTTTTTGATTCAGTGAATGTTTGAGTGTGATGATGGGAAATGGTCATGTGCCATTTTGCATGACGTGAGAGCTCTGCATGATTGGGTGCTGGGGTGAGACTCAGCCACACTGCTCAAGGTATGGGCCTGCATCCCTCTCTGGCTCTTTTCAAAGGACACAGAAGTTCATTTGTTTCTTCCTGTAAGGAGAACTGTTGGGCAGTTTTGTTGACAAATATGGCTTATAGTTGTTTGTTCTTTACTACTAAACAATTTTTCTTAACTTACTTCAAAAGTAATAAATAAGTCAGAACCAGTAGCTAGGATATAAACAACCAGAACGTGTTTGCGATGCCTGGCACATTGCTTTTATTTGCTTCTTTTTAATTTACTTTCAGAAGTGCTATTTTCTTACACATTTAAAGAACATTTATATGATATGTAAACAAGAATATCATCCTAGACAAGAGAGCTTGAAAACAGAGTGGTGTGCATTTCTGATGCTGCTTCAAAATAGGAAGTGCACCTACTTAGGTTCAGGGATGTTGAAGTACCATCATCTTTCAGAGCATCAGTACCATACTCTAAACTGTTACCCAAAATAACAGTCCCTCCTGAAGCTCCTCAGGTCAAGACATGGAGGTGCATTGCTCTGTGTGTGCCCTTCAAGAGCTGCGGTCCCCTAGCTGGAGATCAAACACTACCTTCCCCATGTGGAGAACTGGGAGAAACCAACACATGAGGGTGCCTTATCAAACTGTGTTTGATAATGAAGGCTTCAAAAAGATAGGTGGGTCAAAAAGTCAGTGTCTTTCTTTTGGTCTGTTTAGGTTCTGCATTGCTATACAAATTATAGAGGAAAAAGCTCAGAATGAGAGATGGCTGTTATTTCCCCTGGGAGATATTTCATTACTGGCAAAATCTTCTCTTCTGTATGTTCCCCATTTTTGTTGTTGTTGTTGCTCAATTTCTTGTAATTTTTCCAAGTGTTATAACCTAAAACAGTTCTTGTTTTTCTTTCTTTTTCTTTACTAGTGTCTTAATTCCCTATGATAAAACTGGTATCAACAGATTTTTTTGCAGTTCCTGGAGGTGTGCAACATCTCTCATATTTTATTTTTTAAATTAAAAAAAACAAACACCACTTCTCATCCAAATATTCTATCACTTTAAGACAAGCTTAGGTCCAGTCATATAATGAGTATTTATACAATAACAATTACAACATGAATGCTTATTATTTTTTAAAGTGACTTATGAAAAGAGTGTTGTCTGTTCTTGCATGGTCTTGGATAGACCATGAGGCTGCTCTGCAGAATGTAAAAAGCATGTAAACAATCAGTAAAGGGAATTTGGAAATGAAGGGAAGTGAGCACAGAATACCAGCTGATGAATAAAACATTTCCCAAAGTTCAGGAAAGTCAGCTGCTCTATGTTAAAGTGGTTGCCAGGCAACTCATCTTTTTTAAAACAAGTACTTCTGTGGCAGATAACTCATAAAGACATTGAAATGGTGAAATTAACTGCTCTTGAACAATTTCTTCGATACATTAGGTACAAACAGGCTTTCATTCATCATCAGGCATGCATATCTTCTCGTTATCACTTTTTTTCCTTGAACAAATACACTGTTTTGTCCAAAGCAGTGAAATTTTAACTCTTTCTTTTCATCTCATTCCCCATGAGGGAGCTGCTAGGTACCTCAGGCTTAAATCTGGGCATTGGTATGAGCCTAGTTCTGATGAAATAAGGGAGCTCATTCTGCATTCTGAAAATTCAGCATACTTGTTTGGTGAGCTTGGAGCACTTGTGTAGAAGGCAGCTTGGCTGCAGCCCCCTGAATATTAGCTGTGGGGCAAACTAGGGCTGCAGGCAGAAGGGGAGACTCCAGTGGATGGTCAGAAAACTTGAGGAAAAAAGCAGGCGTGTCCTGGTGGTTCTTGCTGTGGAGATGAGGGTAAAGCAGTAACTGGAGGGGAAAACTGATCATATGGAATAATTTATTTGACATTTTTTCTTGCCAGTTTTTAACTGAACAAAGTTATATTTTTTCTTTTTAATACTATTAGGTTCATTATTCACGATTGCTCATTGAGCACTTTAGTGAAATGCTGAGCACAAAGTATGTTTGCAAACTGATCATAATACCTGGATTTTCAGCACTTCGCTACTTGCTATTTATCATTTGTAACTGATCACCCTCATAGTGAGATACTCTTTCTACTTCCAGCCTGGATGAATGGAAGTTTTACAGATGAGAGGGAAAACCAAAATAAGCTTTCAAGGATTGTAGCTTGCTTTTGAGTGCAACCAAAAATATCTCTACCAAAGAAGAAAGGAAATACTAAAACAGCCCTTACTAATTTTGAGGCAAACTGGCAGCACTTCAAAAACTGGCAATGCTTGCAAATTCTTCCTGAGCATCAGCTCAGCTCTGGCACTGAATGCTGCTTGGAGAGGCCTGTGCTCACCCATTCTAGTGGCCCAGCAAGAGAAGCAGTGCTAGGTGATGCTCCTTTCCTGTCTGCTTGTTAGCTGCCAGCAGTACAACAACAAAAAATTGAGAAATACTCGTTTAAACTTTAAACCTTTCTCCTACTGAGTTGCCTTCTAGTGGCAATTTGGCCACAACTGTTGTTTGCAGCGCCAAATTGAAAAATCAATTGAGTGACCAAGCAAAGTGCATTATCAATAAAGTCTACAAGCCTACAAAAAAAACCAAACCAAAACAAACAAACAAAAAAAAACCCAAAAGGCTTATTCAGATAGAAATTAATGCTGTGTTGAGGTGTGTTGTCAGTAACTCACAATCAGACTGTGAAAATGCTTCAGTGGGGATACATGATTGATGTCCAAAGACTGATCTATGGCTTTGCTGCCCCTGTATGTGGGGCTGATGTGGCTGGGCAGGAAGGCACTCCATGGCTGCGCTTGCTTGTTTGTAGAATAACATTACTCAGAATGTGTTAGGGAAAGAAATCACCTTGAGAAATGGATAATATTTTAATAAATTATACTTTGTTAAAATTGAGTGGTGAAGTTTTAGGTCTGTTGGCCTTATCCAGTCATACAATCCCATTGAAGTAAATCGAGTTAACTGTGTGAACAAAGCACAGACAAATTTAACTGCTGCTTAGATAAGATGCACTGTTAAACAACTATTTCTTTTTGCCCTTCATTTACTCTTTGCCCATCTTTCTGAACCTTAGCTATTTTTGCCTCTATGATCAAGCTTTCCCTTGAGCTCTGCAGTGATGGAGGTGACAGTGGGACACTTGTGCCCACACCTCTGGCTGTGCACAGAGGCAGCAGCAGCTTGCCCAAAGCTTCTTAGTACCCAGGGAGTGCAGCCCAACCCCCACTTCCCACAACCCCATCAAATGATGGGCTGTGATGATAGGAATGATGGTAATGTACAGCTAACATTTCCTCCTTCTGGAGTATATAAATGTGCATGCACGATTCATGTGCATAATTCTTTATGTTGCTTGATATACAACATGTTTTTGCTTGTACTGAATATGCTGCAAAGTTTCAGAAACACAAATAGTTAATGAAGCTGTTTAGGTATTCAAAATACTCAATATGTGAAACCTGGAGCTGGAAGGTGCTGTTCTGGGAGCTGCAGCCAGTTATTCAATTCCTGGGGTCAGAGCAGCAAGCTGTAGAAATCAATAAGGCTTACGAAGATGAAATGAACTTTGAAAAAGAAACACTGACAGAGGATATTCTACAAAGCCACTTTTGATGAGCCTGAGCTTGTTCACACTGAAACTGGGGGGAGTTTTAACACTTACTCTAATTGTCCTTGGCCAGAGACAAGAACTTATGGGATTCTTTGGACAAAGTTTTTCGAAGTCCGATCACCTGATGGACTGTGAAGCAATCTTTAGAGTTAGAGAGCTGGCTGGGTACACTGACGCTGAAACATGCTGAGGAAGTGTCTGTCTGTCACTCCTTTCTGTATGTCACTGATGTTTTTGAAGAAGGTGAGTCTTTTTTTTTTTCCAGGTGTAACCAAAATGTGAGATCTTGCATGTAAAAGCCAGGTATGCAGGTGTTAATATCACAGAGCTGAGATCATCATATAACATGATAGCAGAACAAACTTTCAGTACGTGTCTGAAACATTCAAGACGTTGCAAGCACTGACAATAATTCTGACGTCTGATATCCTCATAGAACTTTCCTTTCTCACTTTTCTGTACTTGTCTGATTTCAAGTCCTATCAGCTTTAGCTGCAAGGAGAGCTGTAATCTGTCCCTTCTTTAGGCCAAAGAGAACTATTTACAGTACAAAGCATGTAGCACTGGTTAACATCTTCCTATAAAGAGTCAGAGCCATCAGAACAGCAGAGAGGATGGGCCTTGCTTTGTGTTGTGTACTTAAAAAAAGTAGATCTCAGTTAAACATAAATCTTTTCTTATAAAGCAAGTGAATACCCACTAGCTTGCTGAGTTGGAAGATTTTTCCATGTGTCACCATGGTATGCTTACCAAGCCTGAACCTTCAAGAATGCATAAAGCCTCTGAACAAAGATGAGCATAATAAATGGATAAAATAAGTCTGAGAAGATAATTTTGGACCTTTTAAAAGTGCTGTCTCTTTTCAGCTGCTTTTTCATTTATGCTTGCTAGATTTTCTCTCCATAACCACATGGGTTCAGGAGAGATACTTCAATGCAGAATGACCAAACGTCACTAACAGTTGACAACCATGCGAAGACTGACAACCATGAGATTGTGATGTCAAGTTTTGGGTTGAACTTCCAGTTGTGGTCAAAGATATAAATATAATTATAGAATACTGTTGTTGTTAGGTGCTATTTCTTCATTAGCTCATACAATTGAATAAATACTATGCTTAACCTAATCTTCAAAAGTGTCTTCAAAACATTTACTGTCGTATGGTTTGCATCACTCTTTTTATGGCCTCCATAATTTATAGTAAAGTCATTTAAAAATATATACCTCGATTAGATCTACATTAGTCTTATATATTTTTATGTCAAATTATGTTAAAATGGAAATAATGATTAATTTTGCTATAGGAAATTTCATCAAGTTATAATAATTTCAGTCTTATCTCTTTGAGCTGCATGTTTCTCCTATTGCTTTAAAACTAATTTAGGCCACATTATATACAAAATTAAATCTTACTTTTATTGCTACACCCTTGGGGTTCAATGAAAAGGCTTTATGAGCTAGAAATTAAAAGTACTGGTTGAAAATACTATTACATTATACAAGCTATTATTAAGGCAATTTACAAAGTTGGTATTAAAACTATGCACATTTTTCATTGTTAGCACCCATATATTCAGCAAGCCCATGGGACCATTTGGTGTATAATTTGGCAAATAAAAGCAACTGAAAGGTAAACAGTAAGTCCACACTATTTGTTGATAGGGAAAATTACGCTACGGTAATTGCAAGACTGATGTAGCCCAAGATTGTTACAAATTTAAGATAGATACACCATATTTCTTGTAAAAATAAATCTGAAACTCCATATTCCTCACATATCAGAGGGTAAACAGAGTTGAATCTTCCTTCTTATAAAGGAAGAGAATATTTTGTGTTCCATTAAATCCAATTCAGCATAAGTCTCACTTTTGCACCTTGAATGTACAAATTTTCTTCACAGTTGCTTTTTGGCTCCTGCGTAAGTACTGCCACAATTTGGAGACTCGATAATTGCTTGTTTCCACTTGGACCTTGGGTAACATAATGCATGGTTTAATGCTTCAATGTTTTTGAATAGTGATTTAAAAAAAATTTTCACAATATGATTTATGGCAACTGTGAAGAAAAAGAAATGGCCTTTTAATTTCATGGGAGGTTAAAGAGTGGAGGCAACTAAGAAAACAGGAAGAATATCAAACGGTTGCTCTAGATGACAATAGTGAGCAAGAAAGAATGAGCATTTGGACGTTCTTTAATATATTTACATGTTCCACATTAGAGCATCTTGCTTTTACAGCAAAATGGGAAAGGCTTAACTGCCTTTTTAACAGAAAGGGAGAAGCAGCCTTTCTCAAAGGCAAGACCATTAATAGTGCAGCATCATTTCTTATGGGGAAATTTGAGAAAACTCTGGACTTGATTTTTTTTTTTTTTTTCTTTTTTCCCCAGAGTCTTCCTGTAATTGATGCTTGATGTGTCTGATGTTATCCACTTTAGGAGAGGGCAAGGATGTCCAACCTGTCAATGAAGGGACATGAGCTAGAAACATTTCCAGCTTTTGAGTTCTTGTTCCTATCCTTTTTGGAAGGCTTGTGGCTAAGAAGCTGTCTGGGAAGGAAGAGCTTGTGTAAGTATGCTGCCTTGTTGTTGGCATAGGGCTTTCAGGGGGAGTTCTGGGAGTTGCTGGGAGGCAGCGACCTTTGCCTTGGATGCTCAGTGACAACCAGAAGTAAGAATCTATTGTCAAAGAGATACTGTATTATCCTATAAAAAAAAAAACAACAACAACCCCAAGCCCCATAAAAAAACACTCTGCTGTGTTATTGAGCATAAAATACCTTTGACTGTGTTGGGAATTCCATGTGGCAGTGTTATGTGTGGCTGTCAGGTGTTGGCATGTGATGCTGGTCTACATTGTGGATCACAGAATTGTTGGGTTGGAAGTGGAAGTGTTGGGTTGTGTTTGAATGAAAAATTGTCTTTTAAATGAAACACCCTAAGTTTGCAAATTTTAGGAAGTTTGTGTTTTCCTCATGTGAGGAAAAATCATTTTTCATAAACAAATCTGCTCTAACCTTCCAACTTTATTCCAGTTTTTTACTACAGGTTTACACTTTATTGAAATCAAAGCAGCATCTCCCACCAGCCAAATATGTATTGTATTTAATTTGAGCATTTTTCATTATCCTCTTCCTTCTCCTTAAAAGAAGATGATTCTTTAACTGTTACAGCGTACTGTAATAATTGCTATTATTAGCTATTCATATTTCATGGCATTGGCAAAGTTGATTTACAATTAATTTGATAATGTATAAAGTAATTCAATTTTATATTGCCTAATTGCATACACTAATTTATTAAATGTGGTAGAAGATAATAGATTGAGTGCAAAGAGAAACAAGAAATTATTTGTACTCAGAGCAGTATCAATGTCAGTGTTTGACATGTTTGTACAGTGCAAGCACAAAAAGAACTTTATGTAATGTATCAATAACCAGAGATTACACTTCAAAGCCTTTTTGTATTGAAGAAATGGAGCTTGATTTTTAGTCTTTTACAAGTATCATAATGTACAATACTATAAATTTATAAATAATGTGTTTTATTTTTGTTGCTATTGTTGTTATGCCTCTAATGCCAAAATTAAGGCTCTAAGAACTGATAATCACAAGAACAATTATTTTAAAAACACATCTTCTCAGATTTGAGTTGAATTAATTTTTGAAAGTATTTAAAATGAAGGAATCAAAATGAAGCAATGATGAATAAGATAAGGTGTGGGACTGACCATACTGCAGGTTTACAGCACAGCCATCTATAGGAGCATGTGCTGGGACTGAATAGCCCTAGAAACTCTTTCACACGCACAACTTCCCTGCTGAGCTGCTACCTTCACCAGAATCATAGGATGTTTTGGGTTGGAAGGGGCCTTAAAATAATCCAGTTCCAACCCCCCTGCTACAGGAAGGGACACCTCCCACTAGACCAGTTTGCTCAAAGCCCCATCCAGCCTGACCTTGCACACATCCAGGAAAGGGAGGTGAGGCTCCTTACTCAAGGAATGCAGTGATTTTCGGATGTTGTCCTACTTAAAGATGATTTAAGAGCTGTTTTGTTAGTAAAAAAGATTTGACTTGGTACTAATGCATGCTTTCTCAGTAAGACTGCTGAAAAATCACATAGATGAATGCAGAGTTTACTGTGTATGCCTTAAAATGATAGAGACTTGTTCACCTGACTTTTTTCTCTTCTAAAATTGCGTCTTTCATATCCTTACACTGAGTCATGCCTCAGTTCCACTAATTTTAGCAAAAATGTCAAATTCTTGTTAAATATTTAAATTTTGCGAACTGTAACACAAAGTATAAGTGAGAATTGAAGATTCACATAGAATTTAAACTGTGACAGTAGTGGTTTACAGGGAAAAAGCCGCTGTGTTCCGCCTGTTCCTCATCTCTTTAAAAAAAAAAAAAAAAAAAGTTTTATTCAAGGGAAAGCATATTTAGAACAATCTTTGTTCCCAATCCTGCAAACATGTCCGCATACACTTTTACAAATGTGAAGAATCATAATAGTCATGAGTTATCTATACAACTGCCCCTACTTACTTGCATGCTGGATTGCTGATCATGACAGTGGATGCTATTTATACCATTTTCTACGGTATAAAAATGAAACATTTTCAATGTGTGAAGGCTAAAATTAAAAAAAAAATAAATTCTGCAATCCTTATCAGAAGTTATTTTCTGATTTCTTTCAAAGATATATTGACTGTCCGAGTGCAAAGCTGTTCTAATGTGTAAGGAGGATGATAAAAATGAATAAAAAACCTTTTCTAACGAATGTCCTGCAGTATTGGTTACAGTGTTCTTGTTACAGTGTTCTTTGTTGAAATAGCACCCAACTCTAAATGAGGGTTCAATTCAAGGGCATAATTTTTATCAGTATTTTTTTATTGCTATAGTACAGTACATTTGACATATATAAACATAACGATGCGATATTTGGGCCAGGACACACAACCTTTCTCTTCTTACAAAGTCTTAATTTTAAAATCCTGAATTATGCTGAGCTAATTTGTTACCTTTGATGCTTGTCTGACGCTCACCTATTTTGAATTGATGGGAATGCTATTACACTGAACCATTTCCTGGGGTGCAGCCATGTATGTCTGAAATCTAACCTCAATGAGCTCTTCGCTACAAGAGAAATAATACCTACTTATGGCTGACACCTTACCAAGCAGATATGAAGTACAGAACCTATATGCCAATGTTAATTCCGTACAAAAATGCAAGAATGATTTCTTCTGTCATATTTCATAACAGTCTTACATACACATGTGTTATAAATCTACTACTGCAATAGAAGTGCACCTTTACCATTGAAACTCTCTGTACTTAATAATGCATTTGGCAATGGTTATTTTGTTCAGTTACTATTTAATGCAAACAAAAAAAAAAGAACAGAATTTTCAAACAGCCAAGTAGAAGTTCTGAAGTCCCTGTTATTTATGATCCTGCTTTCTGAAGGTCAGATTATTTTTTATTTGCTTTAATAATTCACTAGATGTGTTAAATGTTTACTTCATGTCTAAATGACAACCAGTCTTGTCTTAATTAAATATATCTCCTGACATTGTTTTCATATATCAGAGAATTCAAATCAGTTAGTAAAATGTTAAGTAAATCAAATCTGTAGTCACTCTCTACTCTGAATATTCACTTCTCTAGTTTCTTCCCACCTGCTGTCATGCGTTAATTTTTTTAAAGCATCATCTATTTGCAAAAAAAGAAAGAAATTGGTATTGTCTTGTGTAGTTTCATCCTTAAAGTGAAACCATTTGTAAGAAAATTATGGGTCCCTAGTGCTGAACTTCTTTGCATATTAATTTTGTTAGCCTTACCTCCTGTGGTCTTTAGTTCTGGAAGGCCTATTAGATAATACACAAGATAAATTTTCCCTTGTATCTTACAGCTAGTTGGAGGGGGGAGAGGAAGACCTTTTTCTTAAAGCTTAAAAAATTGCAGTATTAGCCATGCATATTTTCCCCCTATTTTATTAATAAAGATTAATTTAATTAAACAAAATATCCTATGCTGTATTGGTCGTATTTGTTTCAAGTTCTTGAGAAATGTATTATTATGTTAAAATAAGCATCTCAGAAGATGTGAGAAATCTGTCCTGCATATATTCTGTCAGATGGTGTCAGAATGGACTTGGAAGACCTGTGATGCTCATTAGGGAGAGTAGAGTAGTCAAAAAGAAGCACTGGGCATTTCTCTTTGTTGCAATGGAAGATGCATCTGGGTATGGTCTTCAGTTAGATCAGAAGTTGGAGGTGCTTAGATGTGCTGAACTTCAGATTCTCTTTGCACCTGAGAGCTAAACTTGTGGTTTCTAGAAAAAAGAGCTGGTGTTACCCTCCACCACTGACAGACTCTCAAACCAGGTGCAAGTTACAACTGGTTCAACTTGTTAGCTCTTTGCATTTAAGTCTCATCATCATGGGTAGATGTTATGACCTTATAATGATGTTTCTGTTGTCTTGTTCACAGCATCTTTGATCTATTTAGACTGTGGAGTGTCTTGGTGAAGACCAGCTTTACTGAGTGGAGCACCCAAAATGCTTTTGAGATCTCAGTTTTGAATGCAGCCTGTAGGCACCATCAGGCTGTGGGTACAACTACCAGTTTCCTTTGTTCTTTATAGCTAGAAATAGGATCTATCAGTACAAAAGGTTTTCAGACTATGTTCTTTTATCAGAGCACTTGCATATCATGTGCAGGGACTTGATCACTGGTAGAGCACATTTACCATATTTTCCAATTTCTGCTATTGCTTTTGCATATGGTTTGTAGGAATCAAGGAGGTGGAGATAGATTTTTATGGCAGGTTCTGTTTGAGGAGAAGTGACATCATCAAGAGATGGGAAGTGGAGAGCAATGAGCTTCCCTGCAGGGCAAGAAAGAGTAAAGTAAAAGGCATGGTGGTGTATTTGGAGAAGCAGAATGTGAAGAAGAATGAACAGAAGGAAAGAATAATAGAGACGACAGGAAGATGAGTGAAGAATGAGCAATGAGACAATATGATTAGAGCTTTTTTTCTTTTTCCCCCACAGGGGAGAAACATTTGCAATGAAAACAATTAAAATCCATTAGACTCTCCTAATAATGTTTTTCCATGCACATAACCATGGCAGTTGCTGAATGGATGGGGGAAAAACAGTAAGGTTGGATATTTTTGGTGTGAATGAAGAAGTGGGACTTGGAACTTGTAAAAGGGAGACTGAATGCTTTTTATTGTGTGATTGGACAGAAATAATTGTAATGTAGTGGGAGAAGTGGTCTGAATGGATATTAAGGGATGGAAAGTATTCAGTGACCTATTATAAACTGTTCCTATGGAGAATAGCTGTTTTCATCACAGTTAAATTTATAAAGATTTGTTTCCTCTCTATAATGAGGGGAAAATATCTTCTGCAAGTATTCAGTACATAAGTCAAAATATTGCTCTTAATTTGCAGTAAGCTTATTACAGCTTCTTACTGAAAAGAGAATACCCTATCAGGAAGTTTAGCGAAGCTTTGAGTAGAGTACAGTATCTGATAACTGCTGGTCTTTAAGCCTGATGAAAACTGAACAGAAATGATCTTTCAAGTCTTTTGAGATACGTGTCAGGCAAGGTGTGACAGTGTCCTTGTGAGAAGTCACTGTGTTGTGTGTTTGAGTTTGTGAACGACCTAATGCCTTCTGACTGCGATAGCACCATAGTTAAAAACCAATACCTGGTGACTTGCACTGCTTCTCCCTGGCCAGTCTGTGCTGTTGTGCTGATGAACCAGAAAGTGACTTCAGTGCTCTTGCTGATGAAATTGCAATGCCAAATGGACTTCACCTAAACATAGCTTTGTAACATATTTATGCAAGGGTAGGTAGAGATGCTAAGTACGCTTTCCTGCATGCTATACTGTATTATCAGTGTTCTTTTTTTTGTCAGGCTGCTGTAGCTGTGTGTGAAAGTCTTCAAGTGCCTTCCTTTATTGGGGGGAAAAAAACCTAATCCTTTTTTTTTTCCAAATCCTTGGAAAAAAATACAGAAATGTAGAAGATGTTGGTCATATTCCATTTATTTTCTCTTCATGTTAGATAGTTTCTAATTTCACATTAAAGAAGTATTTTTCTTTAATATGTCACAAGATTTGTTTTCCAGCAATTAATAGTTGATTATATTTTCTAGTATAAGCAAATTTCTCTTATCACTTCACATTTCCATCTACCAGTCTTACTGCTTGCATCTGTAATAATGCCAGTAATTTCTTCCGCAATGTTTTTTTTTTTTTTTTTTTTTCCAGGTCATAAATATAAAATAAATATTCTTATGAATTCATGTCTTCATGATTCTTCCCTCCATTTTCAAATATTTCTTGTCTTAACATTCAAAGCCAATGCATTATTTTCTCTCTCAAGCATTTTATTTTCTAATCAGAATGGTTCTGAATATTGTACTGATATTTCTTCAGATCTCATCTGGGATAAAATTAGTGTATTGTTACCTCACTGATACTCCTTTAACCCTTTCAGTCAAATTTATTTGGCTTGATTTCTATTCTGTGTTTGTTGCTAAGTATTAAAATTTAAACTTTTCCAATAATGCTTACGTTATCTTGATCTAGATTATTTCATAGGGTAAAAATAACAATATATCAATTTCTTATTATGTGCTACTCATTTTATGTTGGTGAAGTCGAGAGAATGACATTGTTCCAAATCTGAAACTTCTCTTATTTCTTTTCTCACAATGGGTGTTTTGTCAGCCTTCTTCAATTTACCAGCACCTTTAAAATCTGAAAAGGAATCTGCTTCTTCCCGATTTGACAAAAGCTTTTTTTATTTTTTAATTTTTTTATACTCTTACAGACATTCCTGTTTCCTGATTTAATCATTTTGCTGATCTTGATTTTCTTCTATAATTCTTCTTATTTCCTTAGGAAGTATAAATCAGATGCCGCAGCATCTGTTACCTATCCTTGTTTATTAATAATTAGGCATGAATGTAATTATAAATTCTTTTAATAATTTACCTTTACCACCTCTGAGAGGCCCATAACTGATCTCTTGTTTAAACATTTCAGATCTTTGTCTTGCATTATTTTCATGTATCATTCTCAACTGTTGACCACATTGTTGATTCAAGCAAAATCTCATCCTCAGCTCTTGCCAGGAATTTATCTCTAAATGTGTTATCTCTTCTAATTGGACATTTGGGAGAGAACAGATTGCTGGAAGCTCCAGCCCTGTGTCTCCTTAATTCATAGCTGCTTGGCCCTTGACTAAATTAAAGCTGCATGGAGATGCCTGCCTTAAGAACTCAGTATTAAGAGCAGCAAAAGATGAGATACAGTGGAGCTATGTGCTGCTATGCTATTTAAACTTCCTATTTTGATCAGACTCCAAAAATTAACATTCACTTTTCTCTTTGGCTACTTTTGCCAAATTAATGCTACTGAAGAAACCTTGAGCACAGAGGGATTTCCAGTCACTTAGTGGCTATTTTGACTGAATATGTAGTGGAAAATGGGATTAGCAGACCAGAAATCTAGTCCTCTTCAGGAGGTGAACAGATGTGCTCTTCCAGCTTCAGCTGTGCTGGTGGAAGATATTAGTAACCGCAGCCTGTCTCTGGGTGGTTATCAGCAGTCCCAAATCCCTGCAATGCTGCTACTAGCACTGCTCATACAAGCTTTCCCTAACCAATTTTGCTCAAAAAATGCACTAGATTAGTGAAGACTTACTGTTTTCTAAACTAACCTGAACTCTTTTGACTGAAATAAGCCAGGCAGTGCTCACACAGCCTGCAGATCAGTAGGGGCAGCAAAGAGCAATGGGCAGCAATCTGTCTCACTGACATAGCTGCTGCAAAATACGTGTCTGGCTAGACCCCAAATTCTGCTAGATACACATTTTATCTCCTTCCTATCCCCATGGTAATTCCAGTTCCATTTACTCTTCTAATTTCTGCACTTTAGAGTATTCTGCTTTTGACAGCAGCACTTTGTTTATTTCAAAAGCTTTCATTCTCCTAACGGCTATGTGGAGTAATGATCTGGTGAGCAAGGAAAAAGAGAGGCTTAGAGCACACATTTATACTCACTCTGGTTGTCTCTGTTTAATAAAATTTTATTATTTACTACTTCTAAATTCCTCTGTGATAAATGGCCAGAATCTACCATGTCATTTTACGTTGTATTTTTGCACCGCAGAAAAAAAAATTAAATACTTGCTCAGAGAAATATACTGAGAAAGACTGTCTGCCCCATGGTGCTTCTGGCTCACATGAGAGAAAACACAGATGTACTGGACACATTGTGAAAGAGATCTTCTGCTGGAACAAAAAGATACCCCAAAATTGTATTACCTTTCACAAGCTGTAGATCTGCTGCTTCCATGCCAGCAGATAATGTGTGTGGTTTTTTATTATTTTTTATTTTATTTTTGCCTTGCAGATTGGCCAAATGCAGTCAGCTTTTTGGTTTCAGATTGGCCTATATGTTTCAAACAGAACAGTATTTTATCCATTGCTTAAAACTTATCGTTGTTTTTCAGTTTTCCCTTTTTAGACAAAACAAAACAAAAAAAACCCGTTACCAATATTTTTGCCATTTTAAGCTGATTTTTTTAGGTTGGAGATTTTCTGCCAAAAAAAAAAAAAAGAAAAAAAAAGAAAAAAAAAGTAAAAGCGATCAAATGTTTAGATTGCTTCAAAGATTTCAGAAAACATATAGTCTTCATGGTCTGCAGGTTTTCAGAGAGAAATCTGAAAAAGAATGAGAATATTGCAGTGGAAGAGGGAGCCAGGTCCAGATGCACACGACAGTCTTAAAAGAGTGAAGGAAATTGAGGGCAGCTGAAGGGAAAGGTGCAGTGGGATTTATTGGCATCAAAAAAAAGTCACAGGCCTAGAGAATTTTGGCCCGACAACTATTTACTGTGTGTTTAATCACAGAGACTTTGGAGGGAGCCAAATCTGCCTGGAGAAAGCAGAACTGAAAAAGTAATGCTATTTTATTTTTAATGGGTGAGAAGCTAGGTGAAGGGGGAGGCTGGAAAATCAAACCAGATTTTGAAGAAAGAAGTGAGGCAGAACCCTACATTCATTTTTGGTCAGTGTATTAATACTAACTGTTTGACAGTGACACATTTTTTTCTTTAGGGATTGCTCTGTTTTGCATATTTGGACTGATGCTAGCATGAAGAGTAACATTTAGGGATGAGCAAAACGTTCAAGATTATTACATGTAAAGCAGGCAGATATGAGTAAGCCTTTCTTTTGTGTGCCTCGGTGATGGCAGTAGGGAAACACAGGAATGCTCTGCTGGGACCATGCAAGGAGGCAGAGCATTCCCCCCCACCAGCATCACCCATGGGTGCCCACTCATGCAAGGAAGCATGCAGGGGGAACAGATGTGCAGCTGGGCTGCAGAGGGAACAGAGAGTGTGCTGGGCTTGGGTTTGCAGCGGGACTGGCAGGTTGCTCACAGCTGCACTTTATAGCTCCTGCTTGAGAACAAATGTATTTACTTAGCTGGGGGAGGATGGAACAGAGGGAGTGTGGCCCATTGGTAACACATAGAGTCTGCTGTATAGATCTGGGATGCAGGAAAAAAATATGGACAATATGGATGCTCTGGATGGAGGCTCTTTCATCTCATTCCGATGATCTGCTTGGGGTTCAGGTTCTTTTAATTTTGTTTGCCTTCTGCATAGCTAGATGAGGAGTGTATGTGTGAAGGCTGTATTGTAGGCTCCCTAGTAATTGGTCGTACACTGCAGAAAAACTT
Organism: Tympanuchus pallidicinctus; assembly: GCF_026119805.1. Taxonomy (NCBI): domain Eukaryota; kingdom Metazoa; phylum Chordata; class Aves; order Galliformes; family Phasianidae; genus Tympanuchus; species Tympanuchus pallidicinctus. The sequence continues at coordinate 11,113,881 of NW_026294739.1, read as the reverse complement.
GTTTTTTTTGGGTGGGTGGGGGGGGAAGGGACAATGATGATGACAACTTGATTTTAGAACAGAATCAAAGCTTTATGAATTCGCCATTTCTGAGGTATTTTGCAAAGTAAGTGACAGGCAGGTGCATGTGAGTCTGAGCACTTTTCAGAGTTGCCTGTATTGCAAAATGAAAGCTTCTCTAGCTTTCATGTGAAGGGTCACTGTCTTAGCAGGCCTTATGTTTTCACTGTTTTGATAATGTCTCCATGGGATTGACATGCTTGAGATGAACTTGCACAAAGTTTATTTGATTCTGTTGTTATTTTTTCTTTGTTGTGTTTTTGAGTGCTTTGAGACTATGGCAAAGATAGTATGGCCATTTGGATTGTCCTTTGATGTCTCAGAGTCTGGCCACCATGTCTCTCCCATTGGTATGTCTTCAGACTTTCCCAAGGAGAAAAGAACGCATCGGTTATGCGCAATTTCTATTTTAAAATGAATAGAAAAAGAGTTACTAATTTAATATTAGCATCATGAGCCCTTCTCTTTTGCTTTAATCCAACTGATCTCGGCATGTTGCCATTGTCTAGAGAATACTGTAGAAAAAAACCAAGCAGTTCTATTAAAAAAAAACCCAACGAACCACAAGAAAACACAAACTCTCAAAGAACAACAAAACAAATTGTTTGGTTTGTGCCCACGGAAAGTTTATCTGTCCTCATTTTTTTTACACAGACAGGCAGACATAGGAAAAATATTGGCAAATATTGAAGAGAGAGGTTGTTATAACAGCTAAAATAATACATTACAGAAGTTTGGTGCTACGAGTAAGAAAATTCCATTGTCACAGTGGGTGAAGGAACAGAAGGCTGACAAAGCTTTGGAAAAGACTGGATTCTTATCACAGCAAAAAGGTGGCTCTGACTTCGTGATGTTGTCAAAAACCCTCAGTGCTTTCAGTGACCACTAAGTAGCTTTAATTAAGAGCTTGGATGATGTTATGAAGACAGAGGAACAAAATGCTTTTGGAATTCAGGTAGCTCTGGAAAGAATTAGAAAAGAAGTAAGTTACACAAAGTGCATACCTGGTGTTTCCCTCTATTTTTTATATTTTGGTGGATTTATAGCTACTTTTTAATACTTTCCTTCATCATCTAATCAGTCTGCAGAAATTGAATAAAAAACACCATTGTCAAAAGACAAATTTTCTCAAAAATTTCAGTTTTTCTTTGTGGCCATGACTATTCATTTAGTTATGGCAAGGTGAGCAGACATTTAAGTCCTTGTAGGACTGAGGCCTCTGGCTTTTCTTCTTTGATTAACTTCATATGATCAATTAAGTAAGTTTTATGAATAAACTTAGATTCATGAATGAAAAATACCTGAAGATTGAATTATTTTCTTATATTTTAAAATGTTTTGAATTTCATGAAACTAGAACTCTGTAAGAATGGAGGAGGGTAATAGATCAGGATTTGGAGGTACACGGTAGATGTCTCAGGTATCTTGGTTTTGGAGTGGAGTAATGAGATTTTACATGTTGTATAGAAGCTTTTATTTAGCAAAGTGTCTGTGCACAGAGTAAATAATTTCTAAATTACTGACTGCAGTAAAAGTTGCATGTAATAACTCCAGTGTGTTTGTTTGCTGAATAGAGCATAGCTGGTGGTGGACTGGGTGAGGAGAGAAAAGCACTTGTCTAACCAGTTGTGTACTTGACTATTCCAAAAGCATTGTCATCATGCACAGGTTCTCAGTGGCAGGAGTAGTTTTCTACAGGTCATTGAGAGTTCAAGTAATGAAGAGTTGGGATGCTGGATTTTTGTGTCAGCTCACAGTTCTCAGCTGTCTTTATCAGCTTTAAACATGATGTTAGAAACATTTCTTTCTAATCCAGATAAAATTTAAAAAGACAAATTAGAGGCATTAGTTAACTCCAGGCTGAAGCTGAAAAACCTTGCCTTTCTGAGGCTCCTCATGCACAGAACAGAGGTAGCCCTTCCTTTACCTGGTTTCTGCTGTTCAGCCTTCTTTCAGAGCAGAGTTCTCCAGAAGACCAACCTATCATATCAGTCTTTGGGATTCACAAATCCTTAATTTTTACATACTCTATTCTACTGCTTGTATCTTATACAGATCTGATCCTTCCAAAACTTTGATAGAAAAAATGACAGAACCCAAGCCTCCTTAAATTCTATCAAAGCAACGTTTTTCATTGAGATCTTCTATTTTTAAATCTAAGGGAGACAAACTATGAGCTAGAGATGTATGTAAGCAAGGCATGGATCAGACATTCTTTCCCACTGCTTGTGACCCTGTCATCCTGAATCATCCCTTGTACTGTTGATGCACTTGAAGAGCACAGGGTCACTGGTAATTAAGACAGCTTTATGAAAGTGCTAGCAGTTGCAGCTGTAGGATGAAGAGTACCTGGAGCGTGGAATTTGTTAACCATGTTGAATTCCCTTGGAAGAAGAACCCCGTATGTTTGCACATACACTATTGTCTTGTCGGCTTGTGAGTTATGCAGAGTTGGATTAGGTCGCTATTTGGATAGGTAATCTCTAGCAAGAGTGCCAGGTGCTGCAAGAAGCATTGCTGATGACATAGTAGCTGAGATGCTGTCTTGGAGGTGTGACTGAGCAGTGCCCCACTTGTCCCTGGAGCTTTTAGGTTGATTATGGTGGTGTCTTTTAAGTGGGCAGCTCTAATCTGAGGCATTTAAGTAATACAGGCACACAAGGCATGGATCAAGGACAACAGCCTGCAAAATCCTTTTTTGATCTATGTGAGAATGACAGGCACTGTGTGATAGCTGCAGTCCAGGTGGGAAAGATCAGTGCTGCTCTCTGAGCTAACCAAAAAGGTGTAAGGGTCTGCAGGAGGGAATGATACAGGTGCTACAGAGACACCGACTGTGGAAAGAAACCAGATAAAATGCTGTTGAGGATCTGAAGTACATGAAATAAAATCTGGGAATTGTCTTGAATGCCTTCAAGGGTATTCTGACTCCATGCCCAGTGCCTATCTTGTCAGCTTCCTTAACCCAGAAATCCTAGAAGAAAACATAACTAGGAGAAGTACACCATCATCTGGCACATGCGGGCTGATGTGGCAGCCTTGGTAACTGTTGTGTATCACAGATATTAGCTAACAACTCACAGATCCACACAATGTATTGCAATAACTTATGGAAGGACTAATTTCTGTTGCTATAGGAAATTTTAGTATGACAAAATTAGTTGCATGCAGATTTGCCACTGTCAAGCCACCTTCACTTGGAAGAGATGATGATAGCACAATGCACAGAATAAGCAAAAGTATGAATGCAGTGGTTCTTTTTTTTTTTTTTTCTGAAGTGCATATTCCCAGTACATAGCCCACACCTCATAATATGTTAGAGTACTGTTTACCTAGACAGTTTTGGCCGCTGGGCACCGTTGCTAATATTGACTTATGGATGCAAGGACCATCAAGAGATAATATTTCAGATAGTGTTTATGACCAAGAATTTTGCTTGGATTAAATTTTCACTGGATGGGTGGCATGTTTATTCACTGGAGGAGCTTTATAGTAGGGGTGGATATTGGGATGGGTAGGGTGAAACACTTCAGGGACCCAAATATAAAGGCTTTTTCCATGGAGGAACTGGCTGTGTCCTGAAATGCAGGGGTAGACCTCTCCATCTTTAAATATTCAGACTTTGTCTTGACACTTCTGTGAACTTCCTTTCATCTTTGGAACAGCTATCATGCAACAACCTCAAGCAGTTCATCTGCTAAGTCCAGAGCTGCATGCACCAGAATTTGAGGCAGACAATGCATTCTACTGGGCTGCACTATAGTAAGGGCTGTTACAAAGATATGTTTCAACGAAATTGCTATATGACTGGTGTGTGGACAGAAACATCACAGTACTCATGGGGCAAATAAAAACCTTGTTATTCGTGTGCAGTGGACTAAATATAAAATTAAACATACGTGTTACTGAGAGATGGGCCAATTTTCCTAGGTTCGTGGCCATTTCTCTAACCCACTGGTTATATTGAGTTTACCTTATTGCTGTGGCCATAGAAATTATGAAGATTTCCCCCTGATTCTGCTGACCTTAGTGTCACACCCATTAAAGCATAGGTCACGTGATCAGTGACTTCTCAACTTCGTGTTGTAGGTATGTTCTTGTTCAATTATTTTATCCTGTGTATCTCAGTAATGGAAATAGTAATAAGAGACTATCTGCATGTGAGACTGAAAATCTTATCCTCTCTTTTTGTGTTGTATTGGAAATAAAAGTGATAGCCATCAGGTTGAGTTCCCTCCTCCTTCATCTCTGCATCCTTTGACTTTCCAATATTAGGATGCTAGGCTGGGATCCTGTAGGCTGTTACCTTTTGCACATGCAGCAGGGAGCAGATACAACAGGGATTGGAATAGAAAATTTCCTTGAACTGTGAGCATATCTATCTCTAGCAAACTTGAGATAAATATCTCTTTCAGTTTGAAAATGCTAAATTCATGAGTTTTCTAGTACTTCCCTATGTTCATACAAATATTTTTGTTTTGTGTGTGCAAGTACCTCTGCATTGGCTCCCACAAGGTGGTGTTGGTTTGCATATTAGCATGGCAGTGGTGGCATGTAGCACTCCAGAGACTTGGTCAGGTGGCCACAGCAGTGCCCCTGGAGTGCAGCCATGGCAGGGCAGGTGCCATAGAGGTGGCAGTCTGTTCTCACCTCCCTTTGGCCACACTACTTCAGTTTTCCTCGACTCTCATTCTGGCTTTGTGGCCTTGCAAGAATATTGATGAATTCTTTGATTTGCTCTTTATTCTGGGGTGCCAGAATCTCTGGGATAATTGCCCTCACAGTGCAGTTTGCCATAGTGAACGCTGTCAGAACAGTGATGCATAATTGTTGTCGTAGCCAACTGGCATCCAGTGCAAGGATCTTTCCCTCTGACTGTTTAAATTAGAGTCTGCATTGTCTTGTGTGATAATGCTCACAGAGCAATGAGACAGCATGCTTTCTATGAAATGTCTTGTAGCTGGTGATCTTTTAAGTCTTGGCTTGTCTTCTGGTCTGAACATCTGTGCTTTATCCCTCTTTCTGTGCTGCATTCATTGCTGTTGGACATGTTGCTTGAGGCAAGATGAAGTCTAGGGCTCTCCATTTCCCATCCTAATTGTGGTATTGTGTTTTTACTGCATATGCTCTTAATAATCTTTTGCAGTCTACCCAGAAATGCTTGTATAAATTTCATAAAACTTTCTGGGATCTTTTGGAACGTCAGCAGAAAAAGTAGTTTAGGTGAAAAAGAAAGGAAATTTTTAATCAGTAAAGCCTTCTCAATTTTCTCTACGATATTCCCTACATAATGTTTTAATCTAGGTCAATTAGTAACTGGGTGGTTTAGAAATCTGTGGTTTTGAAACCTGGAACCTGGAGGGTAAGTCCACAAAAACAAACAAACAAAAAACAACCACAAAAACAACAAACCAACCCCCTTCTCCCCCCCAAACAAGTATAGAATCCTCCTCTGATCTCCTAAATTCTTCACTTTCTATTAGTGTTTCTTAGAGGCAGGGAGAATTTCTCTGAAGTAGCAGGATAATAGTCTCTGGGACAACATCTGTGTAGAATGAGTACAAATGCCAAAATGTTCAAATTATTGTTTATTCACAATCATTTTCCAGTTGCTATTGTGACGCCCATCTCATGGTTGTGGTGGCAATGATGATGAGGAGATGGTTGGACTAGATGGTCTTATAGGTCGTTTCCAACCTTGTGATTCTATGATTCTATGGTCCCAGTGGGCAAACACATTTAATACACCTAAGAAGAGTGCTGTTTTGAATCTGTGTATATATTGCAATATTTCTTAGGAAAATATTAATGCAATCAGAAAACTGATAACTGAAATTTTTGTCTCTTGCAACTAAACAGCGGCTAAACTCTCACAAGCCATGCAACGTTCTGTGGTGATGATTGCTGCAAGGTGTGCAGCAGCTGGGAGGTGACTGTATTTTTTGGTTCTAACAAAGTCACACTTGACCTTTGACCCCATGTTTCACTCTTGGTCCTGGGTGTGAGGTCATCTCACAGCGGCACCTGCCCCGCAATGCTTCTTCCCCAACATATCAATTGCTCTGGCAAAGCAATTGCGTATACTTTCTAAAGATCTGCAGGCATATTGTTCCCATATGCGTGTTCCCCCTCAATGAGATATTCCGTTGTCACTGCTGGGGAACACAGTGCCCCTTTAACCTCCACCCCAAACCTTGAATTGTGGAGTCTAGTACTGAAAAATTTCCCCTAAAACCAGCAGTGAGCACTAAATATTTTTACACAGTTTTTTATTTTTTTTTCTTTTTCGCTGAAGCATGTGCTTAATGCCACTGGTTAAGACTAACTTGCCTACCCTGTTTTTGTGTTCATGGCTGATTTCCTTAAAATAGCTAAACATAATTGAATTGGTACATATAAATTATCAATTTATCTACAATTCTGTGATTCTGTGATAGATGAATCGCAAAGAAGAATTCTCACACTTTGGCACTTCAGTGAAAGAAAGCAAGGAGAACAATCCCTGCACTGTACTATTTATGTAAGAAATTCAGCATTAGAGAGAATGAAACATTGGTGAACGGCTGCAAACGTGACCACAACAATCTAGCTGTGTATTCACAGAGAGAAAGTTATTAGTGTTGGAAAGTGAACTGCAACGTAGGGGGAAAGCTACTGGGTTCTTAACTGTTTTTCCCTCCTGCTTTGGTTATCACAGATGTTAGTCACATCATATAATGCACTTCTGGAAGGCACTCAGTTACTGCAGTGATGAGGGCACTATAAGAACTTATATAGAATAGAAAAACTGTAAGCAATGGTGTCCTGTGAGGATGAATTCAGGGAAGATGATGCCTCAGGGCAATGTAAGCTAGTGGGTGGTTTCACTAGCCCAAGAAATGGAAATAAATCTCAAAGCCTCAATTCCTTAAAGGATTTTTTTTTCTTGGCTTTTTTATTACTGAACAATCAGGAAAATAAAAAGCAAACCAACTTGAAAGTGCCTTAGGGACCTTCTGCCCACCAGGAGTGTGGAGCCACCTTGTCACCAGGTGCTTTTGGGCATAACCTCTTCTGTTCATCTTTCCTGCCTCAAGTAGATGGGTGGGGATGTAGGTCATATTGACCTGCTGTCACCTATGGTGCCTCTACCTTGCACAAATCAGTTATCAAAGACAAAAAATGACTATATTATACTACTAACCTAATGATAGCCTATTGAAAGACAGATTTTCTTCCTCCCCGCTCTCCATAAACAATTGGGTTCTCCTCTCCAGTGAATCTTCAGAGTCAAACAGGTCCAAACAGGTGCTTTATCTCAGCAGGGTGGATGTGCTGCCATCGCAAACCACAGCAGCAGTGATTGCTCCGTGGTACGGGTCAGATTCCAGGTGCCTAATGAGAGCGATGGGAGGCACAGAGAGCAGAGCTGGCCAGTAAAAGGGGCTGTGCTAGTTTGGACATTAAGCACAGGCGACTCCTCCTGAAATCAATGGGAGGCAAAGGCCTCTCAGCACTGGAAATGGGAATGTAATTCATCTCTGAAGTTTAACTTTACAGAGCGACTGCAGAGATGTCTTCCTCTGAACAGAAATCCCTGCATCTTAACCGCATTTAAGGCAGATGGAAAGAAATAAGTACATCCAATTCTAGTCACTAGGTAATTCTAGGTGGCTCTAGATAATTGGAGGCAATTACGCTGATATGAAATGAATTTTGTTCTTGCTGTCTAAAATCAAGGACTTGCTTATGGGAGTAACCACAGTAATAGGAAACCTTGAAAGCTAATTAATGCACTCAGTGAAATATCCCTTAAGAATAGCAGGGCCAAGAACAGAATCATGGAGTCTTAATTCCCATTCCTTTCCGCTCATCAGGCATACTTGCAATTTAAAGTTTAGAGTGTAGATGTTTTTTTTTTTAAAAAAAAAAAAAGAAAAAGAAAAAAGTACTGTGGCTATTTTTAAATAGGGCAATGGTAATTTTGTTCTATCATTGATATATTGGTAAAATGGTGATGAAATCACTCGAATTATTTTTCATCAAGTTGTTATCATTTTAAGAAGGTTATGCAGGAATTAGTTGGATACATTAGAACGTTGAAGAGTGAAACACGATGCATCTTATCTACTGTATGTCAGATAAACAGGAATTATGGACATGATATAGAAATAAAGTTCTCTAGATAAATTTCATAATTTTGCAAGAATAGTATAGGTGTTAAGCAAACCTTTTTTAGATTGAAATATACGTAAGTCCTTAACTTATTATAATGAATATAGAAGAAGAAATGTGATAACATTAGTGATAGTCCCATACTGTGGGACTCAAGAGAAATTTCAAGTTCATAAATATGTTAAATGCTTCCTTCTTTGCCATTGTACCAAGTAATAAGCGTAAAAATGCACCATGTTGGATCTTCAATGGCTGACATTCATTCAGCCAAGTCTACTGCTTGCTGTATAAATTATGTATGTACATTAAAATATCATTTGTTGAATCTACGCAAACAGAAAGATGCACTCTGCAGTGCAAGTGATGCTGAAAAAGGTGCTATTATATTTAAATATATTTTTGTTTTACCTGAGTATTGGATTCAGTGGTCACATCCTCACTAGATATAACGTAGTTTTGATGGATTTGAGAGAACCTGGTCCCCAAGACTTTAGTGCTGTAGGGTAGTCAATTATATTTACTGTTCTGGGCTGGCAGTTGCATCTTTTGGGGATGAATATTAATTCTCCTCTTAGCATAAGCATGTTTAGAATATTCCCTTTGTTCTGTTGCCCAGATGTGTCTCATGTCATCAGCAGATGAGCTGAACAGCAGTGGTTTGACACGCTCAGCAGCTGATTAGGAGTGCTGGTTTGAGTAGACTGTTATGAAGTAACTCATGTGGATGCAGCAGAGCTGTTTCTGTTGTGCTGTAGAGTTCAACTGTGGTAATGAAAGGCTGGTAAAGCACCTCATGTGTGTGTATTTGGGTGTACGTGCTCATATGGTCAAGCTGTCACTGTTAGACCTGCAATATGCTTTGAGCAGGGAGTCAAATATACGCAAGAGATTATGATGGCACCAAAAGTGAACTTTTACCTGGGGAAGTGATCAGTGAGGAAAAATATTCTGATATGGATTAGGAGAAGTGAGATGTGATTTCTAGGACAGCAGTCATATGGTAGCTGCAATTTGACCATGTGAGAGAGGAGGACAAACTTCCAGCTTGCGTTTTCTGCCTCCGTCAAGTGGAGAAAAGGAAGATAGCGGTTGGTGCAACAGATGGATAAAAATGGCAGGTGGCATCCTGCAGCTTGTTTGTCCTTGTGTCAGGTACCTGGGCCAGAGTACTCAGACTGCTGCCTGCCTTGATAAGAGAAAAACCATGAAAGGGAACAAATCTCATTCATTAAACTGCGTGTGAAGTGGCTGATCAGCTATTAGACAGTTAGGACCATTTGTCTCAGGTGTCCAGCTGGTTGATTTGTAGTCTCAAATCTTTTTAAAGTATTTATTTTCTGTGTTGCCCCACTAAGAGATTTTTTCTTTCATTTCTCATCCTGTAATGAACCAATACAAAACAGCAACTAAGAAAGAACCATTACTTTAGTTGGTGGTCTCCTACAGCAACCTCTGATATAAGTGAGCCCAATTTTGTGCCCGTAATTACAAGTAGGCCCAACAGTTTGAACTTGCAATTGCACCCATTTAGAAGCATTGCAATTGGGCTGTTAGTCTTCTAAATGGGGACAATTGCAAGCTACAAATAACTACTCCAGCATTTAATTGCGTATGTAAAATGATTCCTACAATATTGGAGGTCAGGTAGAAGCCCAGCTGAAAACAGAACAAAACAAACGGAGCCTATTTGGGCAGCATGGTGGAGGCATGAACTTTCCTGGTTGATAAATCTGTCAGTGGACTACAAATGGTTGCAAACATTGAAAGTCACGTGTGTTTGCCAGGAGAGTTTGCTGCCTAGAAGCACACAGTGTTGTGCTGCAGCAATACAGCAGGCAGGTAGGCAGACTGCCTGGGAGTTGTCCAAAAGGCAGCCGCTGGTGTTTCAACTACTGGAATGATGTTTGAGAAGCAGTTTGACAAAGTTCATATTCCAGCCAACGACATACTGGTAGAGTTTAAATAGCAAATAAATTTGGCTTATGTTCTACAAAGGAAACTTTAATGTCACAGTCAAATTTGATACATAAACAATTTCTGAACTTCAAAGTAGTAGTAGCACTACCTTTTTCAAAACCTTGCCTTAAGATTGTTGCTGCTTTCTGAAGACATATGAAGAATATTACTAGATTGATATCTGCTCTTTTTTTCTTCTCATTTTTGTGAGGAGTCTTAATTACAGAACCAAATGACATATTTAAACTACATTTAAACATATGCCTGTACTGGGGCACAGGGTTATAATAGTTGAAATTTTCTTTGATAATTCTTGCTCCTCACTTTTTTATTACATAACCAGTGTCCCAGAAATAATTTTTCTGAAAGAGTGGCTAATATCAGTGGTGACAGAATTTGAAGTATGTAAGTATTAGTTTAGTGTTGAAGTATTTTTTACTGCAAATTGAAGAGTTCTTATTTTTTATTTAATATCAAACTATAGCAGTTTCAATGTAAGCTTGATATGGGAAAAAAACAAACTCCGCAAACGTTTTCACTTTTAAGCAAACTGTCTTTGATTGTGTTCATACTCTTTAATATTTGCTTCCCTTGAATGGGACGCTATCCAGAGGGACCTGGACAGGCTTGAGAGGTGGGCCTATGCCAGCCTTATGAGGTACAGAAAGGCCAAGTGCAAGGTCCTGTACCTGGGTTGGGGTGATCCCAAGCACAAATACAAGTTGGACAGAGAATGGCTTGAAAGCAGACCTGAGGAGAAGGATTTGGGAATGTTGGTTGATGGAAAATTCAGCATGAGCTGGCAATATGCTCTTGCAGTCCCAAATGGCAGCTGCAACCTGAGTTACATCAAAAGAAGTGTGACCAGCAGATCAAGGAAGGTAACTCTGCCCCTCTGCTCTTGTGAAAGTGCTGTGTCCCGTTGTGGGGCGTCCAACAGAAGGACATGGATTTGTTGCAGCAGGTCTAGAGGAGGGCCACAAAGATGATCAGAGGGCTGGAATGACTACCCTATGAGGACAGGCTGAGAGAGCTGGGGCTCTTCAGCTTGGAGGAGGATGGAGGAGGAACTTATAGCGGCTTTCCAATACCTGAAGGGGGCCTACAGGAAAGCTGGGGATGGATTTTTCGTAAGGGCGTGTAGCAACAGGATGAGGGGAAATGGTTTGAAACTGAAAAATAACTTAAGACTAGATATTTGGAAGAAATTCTTTGCTGTAAGAGTGGTGAGACGCTGGCACAGGTTGCCCAGTGAGATTGTGGATGCTCTCTCCCTGGAAGCATTCAAGGGCAGGCTTGCTGGGGCTGTGAGCAACCTGGTCTAGAGGGAGATGTCCCTTCCTATAGCAGGGGATTTGGAACTAAATGATCTTAAAGGTCCCTTCCAACCCAAACTGTTCTATGGTTCTATGAATATTCTTCCAGGCAGATGAGCTTTCTGGCAAGAATGGTTGTGGAAACAGTGAATATTAAATACACTTGAAAAGAGTACACCTTTAATTGCAGATATGCTACTGTAATTTGATTCAGAGTGCTCCACAAATGTTACCAAATAGTAGAAATGGGCCGTATTAATTTATTTGAAATATTATTAGCAGGTCTTCTGTCAGCTGAAGAATTGAGCAGTGAGAGGTTGTTGTAATGATTCTCTAAATAGCTGCTAATAACAGAAAAGTTGTAGGGAATCTGGAGTTCTTCCTGTGAATTGTACATATGCAGAAAAATTAGCCTGGTAATATATGATTTACTTTGTCAATTATACTTCAGCTGATACTGTAACTAACCAAAGATAAGCTGCTGTCTGTCACAGTAAGTTATTTAAGAATAACTTACTTTATAATGAAATAATTTTTGTCTTAGCGGAGATTTAGTTAAAGTCTGAGGCTAACATCAGTCCTGTACAGAAGTAAGGAAGTGTGCACTTTTGCAACACCACTGAGAACTGGAGAATTTGAGAGGGGTTTTTGGTACACTGTTAGGAAAAGTGGGAAGAAAATAGAAGTTACCATCTGTATAGGAACTGCTGAGTCACGGCCTGAACCTCTGATTGATCACCTGAGGCGAGCCATGAGTCAGCCAGAGGAGCACAGGTGAAGGCAATTCACCTGTGTTGCCGGAAGGGATGGAGCCAGGCTCCACCCCTCCTAGATCTATTTAAGAGCTGGCTACCAGTGGGGAAGGATCTTGTCTGGAGATCCCTCCTTCTGGTGTTTTGTGGTGAGCCCAACATAAGGGTAAGCCTTCCATTTATTCTCTTTTGTTATCATAGTCCACTTCACCTAACTCTATTGTTTGTGTTGTGATTGTAACATGTTGATATCCATTGATTATACATTGTGATTGTAACATCTTGATATCCATTGATTATACACCATCTGTCAGGAACTAGAATTGATCCTTGAATCTTCCAGCAGGTGCCAGTACCTATTCAGCTGCTCTGATTTTTGTGCATTGTATTCTGTCTTGGAGCACATTAGCTCTCTCATTGGAATCAGTTGTCCCAGCTAACAATGTGGTCAGACTGTTTCCCAGGTCAGTCAAGAATATGCTACCTCTAGGATGACAAAGTCCTTCTGAAAAACGAATCTCACTGTTGATGAGATTATATCCTTCTTGTATGCTTTTAGTCTTGGTCCAGTTTGTGATTACAGGTGCATTCATTCTGATTATATGTATGGGTGTATATATATAAGAGGAAATTATATGGGAGGTTTTGCATGTATGCAAAATATTAATATAACTTGTATATACATACATAAAAATGAACGCTAACACATATTAAGTTTAGTTCTCTGCCTAGACTCGTGCCTGTGCTGTGTGCCAGAATAGTTCTGTTCTGGCTGCCTTGTTAGCTCCCAGATTGCAGTGAGAAGGGCACCTCCAGGGAGCTTGACCCCCTCCTTTCCCCACAGTGTTTGGGCCTGGGGCACCAGTGGGTAGGTGGCCTTAATGGAGGAGTAGTATTTCTGGGTTTGTGAAAATAGTAATACTAACTTTTGGCTGTTGTGCTCTTCACATTTCTCTACTAATGGAATACTTAAGGGATGCACTTTTGCTTGCAGTTTGTTACAGTTTAATTAAACTGATTTCGGTTGGACTACTTTGTGCAGTTTATGGCAGGTAGCTTATTTTATCTTGTTTCTTTTTTAAAGAAAGAATTAAAAGGGACTGGTACAGTGTGGAAGCGTTATGCAGAAATATTCTCGGGGCAGCTGTTTTTTTATGTGACTAGCAAAAAACCACGTATGTTATCACACTATGTCACAGATAAGATTCTGTGCCAGCAAACTGGATGGGATTTTGGTCAGTATTTAAAAAAAAAAAATCCTAAAATGTCATTCAATATCGATTAATGTATTTGTACATATTCATTCATGCACAGCTTTAAAAATTACTTTCTTCTCTTCCTCCTTTTTTTTTTTCTTTTTTTTTTTTTTTTTCAGGCTGTTACGAAGTTTGCCTGAATAATGTGCAGTCTGCTTTTCTTAGGTAAACATTTTCCAAACAGTCTTCATTAATGGCTATAAAGCAAATCCCAGTGCAAGCTTATCTTTTATGTTCTCTCCTCCTTATGTCCGCATTTCTGAGAACATTGATGCTGGAACCAATACAAACCTTCCCAGCTGTCTCCAAAATTAGTACTGAGAAGAATAAACTGTTCTTCAAAGTAATAATTTTATACAACTAAATAAATAAATATTGTCAACACTAGGTCAAAAATACATGCAAAATTACATCAAATTCACTTCATAAGATGGATTGTATGAATGCATTTCAGTTCCTCTCTCATCATTCTCCTTTATATTTTTAGACAGTCTTTATGTGAATACAATGACTCCAATATCAAACATTTTAAATGATGCTTGAAATATCAGTCACTTGACTTTGATGTCACACACAATTAAATTCAACCCATCTTCTCTCAGTTAATAACAGCAATCTCACCAAGTCTAGTGCCTAATTAATATAAGCTATTTGTCACATAGAGGTGACACATGTATATCAGAAAGCTTGAAATATTGTTTTGTGCTGCAGTATAGCCAGCCAGCCCTGCAATATAGGAACTGTCTTATGTATGATTGTCTTTAAAGATTTCAAAAGGCCTCAGAGTTTGGTGTGCTCAAGCTGGGACTCGACAGTGCATAGAAGGCGCTACTGATGTGCTGGTTCCCTTTAGGCTGCTAAATAGCAAGGTATTTAGGGAGAAATGCTGCTGGAATTGAAAGGTTCATACCTGATCATTCATTTAGGCGATCGGCAGAATTATGAATACATCGTGCCAGTGGTAATTTGCTTAACCTGCAGTTTTTAAGCTATGTGATAGAATACACAATCATACATTTTATTATTGTTGTGTAAGCATTTTTTTTCCTAGTACTTACGCTCAGCACTTTTTAACAGTGTATCTCAACTAGGATTGCTGTTGCTAAACAAATGAGCTTTTCTACCTCTTGTTAATTATCATTTTGTAATAAATAACTGTATAATAAGTTTGGCCTAATCCTGCCTGTCTTAGGCAAAGGTTCTGTCTACTTCACTGAGTGTTTTGCCTGCATTAATGCAGGGGCTTTGGGACCAAAAATTGCCTACATCGTTAGTAGCAGTAAATTAAGGATAATTTGTTATTGAACTCTTCTGTGAATAAAGCACAACAGATAAACCCACAAAATAAGAAAAGGCAGGAAATGTTAGTTACCCATGGATTAGTAACCATAGTAATATCTATGGATTTTCAGTGCATTATTTTTTCAGCAAGTGTGTGAGGGTTTTTTTTTTTTTTAATTATTATTATTATATGCATTTTTGCTTCTTTTAGATAGTAGCAGTAGGATATTTGTAAATGACAAAAGCCACCCACAGCACTCTTGGGCTTTTTTCAGCCCATAAGTGAATGTGAGAAGTGCTGCCACAAAAGCTCTTCTCAATAGTCAGAAGAATCACTGCCAAAAAGTAGGGGACATTTGATGCAGAATTCAAACCCATACAGCCTCTGGAGTCCTCTCTCTAATCACAGCTAATGTGGCATACATGCTGATAATTGTGATGTCATTCTAACTTGATGTGTACTTCCATTTCTACCTTACCTACCTAGCAGAGTTTCTTAAATACAAGGATAAGTCCTCAAAACCAATCCAGCAGACATGGTTGTAGTTCCAGGGTTGGGGATTTTTTTCCCCTTAAATCTATCCATCACTATCCTTCTGTTAGACCACCTCCAAGAGTATGAAGCACAGGGAAACCTGAAGCAATGTCAAGGTCTGGCCATTGTAATACTGAGATAAGCTCTTCCTGTGTTTTTGCATGGCATTTTAGGGGACAGAATGATGTACAGTATGGAGTGAGAGGGGCATTTAAGTGAAAATAAATTGAATTTCCCTTTACTGCTTAAGCAGGTGTGAAAGGTTAATTTCTCATCTTGTTAGAAATATGCATATTCCTATTTGTGGCCATTAAAATACATCTGATCAAGGTGAGGCTATGCAGTAAGATCTACATGTTGAAGATAATATTAAGTGTTAAAGAGCAGAGGATGCCCGAGTCCTTGTACTATTTGTGGGAAAATCTGCTATTTGATCTCAGTGAAAATATCCCAAGTTAGCCTGTAACATGTTTGTGGTAGGAGTGCTTTTCTCAGTTGTGATATCTGCAGACATGTAAGTTACACATCCTGTAAGGAAAACTTAATTGAAAACAATGACTATGAAAATGATTTAAGCGATGTGGTGGATAAATACCTGAGTGCGAGCTCCTGAGATACTCTAATGAAGAAGATTAATGTGGTAGTAGATGGTGGTAGTAGTAGTAGCATGTTGATCCCATTATGCCAGACACATCATAAAGAGCTAGCTGTAAGGGGTTTACAACCGATGCTTAAACTGAGCAGCAGGTAGAGAGTACAGGCACAGTGTGCTCTGTGAGATGGAGTGGTTGGACATTGAAGCTGGGCAGTTGAAGATTAGTTTTCAGGTGGATGTGTTTGACAGAGAAATTATTCAGCTGTTGGAACAGTGAATGCAGAATTGCAGGAAATACTCCATTGCTTGACATTTGTATGTCAAGTCTGCACAACTTTCTAAAGGACAGGTTTTGGTGCTCTCAGTGCTGCATCCTCTAGAGGTAAAGTGTGTTCTCTCTACTGCTAGTTTTTCTATTACCTATGCCATTGGCCATCTTATTTCTTCACACACTTGATTGAAAATGCACTTTTGTGCATTGTGTGTTTTTGTTGATCCAGTCCTACAATTAGAAATTTCTTTAAAGTGAATGGAAAGAAAAAGACCTACTGAATAATTTAATGGAGTTGAAATGATATAGGATTTTGAAAATTTTGTAGAATGTGGCATAGGATGTGAGTAAATTGCAAACAGTGTCAGCTGTGGGAATAAAGTGGCAGGTTGCCCCTGACCAAAACTGGAATGCAATGTACTGGTCATGCCACTGACATTCTGTATATTGTGGAGTGTTCTCTGTTATAAGCTGCAGAAGCAGTTACATGTCTTCAATCTCATGAACTGTACCAAGAACTGTCTTTTTATGCACTATTTTTTTTGGAAAATTTTTTGAATAACTTTTATCAAATTATGCTTCAGTTACCTAATAGACAAAAACCATTATCCCTGATGGTCTGTCAGATCTTTCCTGCTACAAAGCTTCCAGGGGCTGAAATGCTGGCTACAAGCCACCCTGGCAGGCATCCAGCCATGGGCTGGCCAGCTGGCTGTGGCAGTGGCTCCTCTAGAGGTGGAATGGAGGGGCCTCTTCACAAAGGCTCCAAAGAGCCCTGGAGTGGCCATTTGGATCTCCAAGGCAGCACAATATTGCATTTACTCAGATACAGACAAGCAGTGGTTCATACCATATGCATTTATGGAGAGCTGCGTGCTGTCTGTCCCAGCAACTACATGGCTTGTGAGCAATTTGTGAAGCTGAGCTGTTATTTATTCAAGGTGTGAAGTGTGCCCAGTGCTGTGCAGATGTTCATACTAAAGCCCGTGTATTTTTCCTTTAGAGAAAAAAAAAAAAAAAAGAAAAACAACAACAAAAGACAGGCTGTGTTTTGTCTTATCTTCCAGTGTAGCAGATGTGTGTCTAGCCTGGCATGTATTCTGATGTGATAGAAGTCGGAAGCATGAATCAGGCTGCCTTTTTGCACCAAGCATTTATGGCAGTGCTGAGGGAGCCAGGAGGGTCGGCTCTCCCCTGCCCTCATCACCTCCTGCTGCTGCTGTTGCAGCCCCGCACCCCACCAGGTGCCTAGAATTGCGGTGCAGGTGCTCAGCGCGTGGGGTATGTTTCTGTCCTTCAAACATGGTGTGCAATTTTCTGGCATCAATCAGGGAAAAATCAGCATAAGCGGATCAGTATCCAGCTACCTGAGGCTCTGCTGTTTGTTCATTAGCTCAGTCCCTGTATGTCACGTCTGCATGCATTAGGATGATGGTATGGGTCTACAGTTTGTGCTAGCATGGCTATGGTTCCAACCGAAGTGTTGATATGCTGTTTCACATGGCTCTCAGGACTTTGTTTCCTGAATGGGAGGCAATGTGACCTACTCACTGCATATTGCTCTGCATTTATAAAGCACGTGAGAACTTCTGCTCAAGTCACCCAGAACAGGTCTTGTTTTGGTCTCTTTAAAGGAATAAATGAGTTTTATTAACTGGTGTACTAATAATCCATGCATCCTATTGTAAATTGAATCAGACTGAGAGAATTGTCTGAGGATAGCCTTCTTTCACAGCCTAATGCTACAAATTCAGTTTGATATTGCCAGCTTAGACCTCTGTGCTACTGGGTTTGGGCTGCAGACAGGCTAATGGCATATACCCCAAAATCACTGGACTTGGGACTAGAAGTGGAAAAAAGCGTCTTGAAAATATGGTGCTGAAGCACACTGGCTAAGCAAAACCAGTAAATCCTGCAGAGACCATTATGAAAGCTCAGTATTTGTTGATTTATGCTATACATGCAGTACAGCTATCCCCTTTGCTTCCCCAAGTCAGATGGATGTGGTGAAGTTAGGTGCTGTTGCAGGCTATCAGGTGCATTTTGACTGACTGGATGTGTATGTAACTTGAATATATCTCTTACAGCTATTAGGTTTTTCCTGTTAACTACTGATGCAGCAGAGTAAGTTAAACACAAAGACAGAAAGGCTGTCTGACTATACTAACTGTAAATTAAAGGTGCATCACTAATTGCACCTCTCTGAGTACATCTTCTGTGCTCCTCTCCTGCTTTAGGCAGCAGATTTCCCTACAGGTGGGAATTTTCTCAGATTCAGGACTCAGTGCCATTTACAAATAAGTTTGATTTTTTGTCTTGGAAACCAAACGCAACATTCTGCCCCGTAACAAAGGACCACCCTTGGAGGAGGTCCAACTGAAATTTCAGAGATGGCAGTGGCTGGTCTGTGGGGAATCTTCCACAGTGGTGTTTCCGCACCCTGTTGTTGTCTCTTGGTGTCCTCTGGCTGGTATTGGTGCCAATGAGGCCTCTTCTGGTACATGGACTGGGAGAGCCCTGGGCTCCAGAGGAGTAACACTGGCTGCTAGCCATGTGCAAATATGCTGGGTCAGTGATCTGTTCTTTGTGAGCCGAAAGTAAGCAAGAATGTCACTTCTGTTCCTTTACGAGCTACTTTAAAGGTGAAGGATATTTTCTTTCCAATGTTTCCGTGCATTAGATTGGGAAAGTTGTCAGAATTAAACGTGCTGCAGTTTGGGTTTCCATAAACTGTTGAATTAATGAAATGAAATAGTGAGGATCATTGTATTGTATTGCCAGAACAATGGGTTATCCATAAAATGATCTGCTTGTAAATAATCCTTGATATTTGCTATGTGAAATGCTATTTATAAATAAGTCCTATTTTCTGTAACAAGCACTGTTTTCTTTTAGAAAAGTGTGGAGTTGAATTGCCAGAATGTTACAGAACATGTAACAAATATAAATCTAATTCTTAGCATGTTTCCACTCTTATAGTAATTTACAAAAAAATTAAAGGTATTGTTTTTTTTAAATGAAACTTTCGTCATATTTCTAGCATTTTGTATTTTATGAGTGTTTTACGTAATGATGAATACAGAATGATTGTGTAAGATTTAAAACATGAAATCTTTCATGTAATATTTTACAGGAAAAGCCTTAGTGTGATATTGTTGTGAGTGTCTTGTCGGACATGTGAAAAAAATATCACAAATCAGTTAAATGTCTTTAGATTTACTGAAATACAGTATCAGAACCAGCTTTGCCAATGAAGTAATAAAGTTGTTTTTTAATTTCTTTGATGAGGTAGAGATATTTTATATAGTATTACAGGTGTCATAGATACATATTTTTTTCCACCAAAGTAAAGCTTTCTTGGAATAAATATGTTTTTAAAAGTGTATTGATGTGAATGAATATGTTATGGTGAAAAGAACTCAGGGCATGTGAATTTTGGAGGAAGGGTAGAGAAAGCATACTCCAAGAATATCCCTGTTTGGACAGTTCTTCTAATGTTACAGGAGTGTTGATCAGAAGAATAAAGTTGTATTTACCTGAAAAGGGACATCATCATTTAATGATGACAGTTTTGGAGTTGTTATAAGTGCCTCTATTAGAAAATGAAACCAGATTTTGAAATCTCACAATTTGTGTTCTTCAGTTATCCTTATGGTTAAATTAATAACATCAATGAAATGAAAGGAGACAGCTCCTTGTAATGTCCTACTCCTGCTGAATTCAGAATAAATGCTTATTAGGTGAACTGTAAATATAATGAAATGACAGTATAAATGATGTTTTTCTCTCCTGTTGAATTTGAAGGGAAATGGGGAAATGTGTCCATAGTGAAACTTACTGGAAGTGGGGCCAGCGTGACTCCAGCAGTGCACATGTGGGTGAGCCTACCCACTGCTTGTTAAAGGATCAGGGCTGGGCTTAGGAAACTAAATCCTTATCTTAGCGATGTTATCTGCAGTACTGTAAATCAGGAGAACTTTGGTTCTTGGCTGATAAAACAAAGCTCGGATCCAGCTACCTAGGGTTTGATTCTGCATTTCTTGCACATCAAGGAATTTAGCTTTACAGGGAATTTTAAGCTTTGAAAGAAATCCAGGATTAAGCTCCTGAATGATTAAAATTTAAGTGCTGTCAGATTTTTACATATAAAGTAAAAATAAAATAAAAATTAACATTTAAAAAAATAATACCCACAGTCTCCAGGACCTGAGGCAGACTTAGTGCATTGTAATGTAAATTTCAGTCCCATGTGCCACAGGAACTGCAGCGCAGCAACTTTTTTAAATAGCCATAATGACACCGTTGCTGATGTGAAGGGAAAATAACACAAACCCTTTCTTTCCTTAACAAATTCAGTGAAGTTCAAGAATGTGTAGTAGAGTAATATCTTGCTAATTTCAAACATGTTTGAAGACTGTTGATGACTACATGAGAAGAAAGAAGTGTTTGCTTTATAATCTGAGTGTGGAGCGTTCTGACAGCAGACTTAATTTTGGCCAAACAAAAGAAATCCCAAATCTTGTGGAATGAATTCTTTGTTTTCAAAATTTTCATATCCTCAGAATAATATAGGAATAGAATTAACACTCTGATTTCCAGTAAGTAAAAGATTTTCGTGTCAAATGTAGACAATTTATTGCATGTAATGAAACGAGTGTTTTTGGATCTTAAATCTTTACTTTTGGGTCATTAATGGAATGGAAAAGGACCGTGTTTCCCTTATAAAAACATCTGATGGTTTGTTTTCATTATCTATATAATCCCAGCATATTATTGTAAGGCCTAGTTTTACTTAATTGTTTTTTCCCCCTGTCCTCCTCTCCCCCCCCCCCCCCCCCCCCCCCCCCAAAAAAAAAAGGGAGCAGTTTTTATTATTTTACTTAATACATAAGAAATTTTGAAGCTTGGTGGTTTTTTTTTTTTTGTTTTTTTTTTTTATTTAAAGAAGGTAATTTTGAGAGGCGATCCATTATGCAGATAAATTCAGTAGAAAACTTTCTGAAAATCAGTTTTCATTTGTAATGTACTTATTCTTTCACATTAAAACCATCTCAAATGAGGTAATTTTCTTGATTTGGTAACAATATACTAAAAACAAAAAATCAAGCTTTTAAAATGACGTAATAGATAGAAAGCAATGACGTAGATATACTTTTCTGATTTAGACTTTTTAATTTGAGAGTAGAAAAATACCTGTATTAATGCATTAAGAAAGTTCAAACTAGAAGCCTGAGAAAGCAGTCAAATCATGTAAGGTTCATAGTAGAAAGCAAAACCTTTTGGAATAATAATAATGATAAACTTGCAGTATTTATGATGTGGAGAAGTCCTTTTTGTAGGTTACAGAACAAACGAAGTCTTAAGTTGCCTCCTCTGATTTTGATGGTAACAAAAGCAACCATTTCAGAAATATAGTGGTGTTAGAGCAATCAAAGAGACTGCTTTCTTGCCATAATGTTAGCATCATCTCAGCATGTGGTGCCAGAAAGGTTCTCTTTCTGCAGCATACCACTAATCCCGCATTGTCTTTATTATCTTTATTTTCTGATGCTTGCCCGTGCTGATCATTCAGACTGCAAAGATTAAGGATGGAATGCTGAGGTCTTCAAATACTGATAAATTATATTAATATTAGGGTACTCTATAAACTCTTGAGCATCCTGTGAATTCCAGGTTGCAGTCACGCCACAATATATGTTACTATATAGATGTATTCTAATATGAAATAAAAATTCTATTCTTCTATCACATAGGAAATGTCAATGATTTATTGCTCCACAGTAACAAGAAAATTTCATTTCTGGAATAATGCATGTTTGAGGATATCTTTTTATAAAAGCTGATTGTACAAGCGCCCATCCCCCTTTTTGGCTGTCACAAAAATGCGTGCATGAAGTACATATGTCAGTATTTCTCAGAGCCTGTATTTGTATTAGGCCAAAATGAATTGCAGATATAAACCAGAGTAGTTGATTGGCATAAGCTGTTACTGGTATGTAGAATTGTGATTTGTGCTCTAAATGAATTTTAGGCAAGAGACAAGATAGACTCTGACCACAGTGACTCTTTGTTAATGCAAAAGCACCTGAATATGGAATGTTTTCTGTCATCCACAATATCGCACCCTATAGATCTGGCTGTGAAAAATATCTGTTATGAAATGTAGCATATAACCTGTAAGTAATAGCAACTAAGTAGTTGGAATGTCTTCCCAGAAATTGAATGTGAAAAACACTGTGCGTCCTATTACGTCATCTTTACATTGAATGCTTTCTCATGTGAGTATTACTGTTGAAGTCATTTCACATACCTCCCAAAATGACGCTTTCAAAATAATTACAAAATCATTTTCAACAGTGAATAAATGTGTAAAGTCTCACCAGTGATTTTAAGGGTTGAAAAAAGGACCTTTTGTGTTAGATAATTTCACTGCTTCGTGCTCATAAGTGATTAACTCCCCAATGAGATCTGATTGCTTTTTGTATTCAGACCAAAGAAGAAATGTAAAATGAGCAAAATATTGTATTTTGAGTGCTGACTATGGGGCAAGCTTAACATGTGCTTTCTGGGACATTGCAATGATTTGTTACTAGCCATATTTGCTGCACATGTGCAACATGACAGCCTGCCAAAATGCGCACAATAGTTACATGATGGGTCACTGAAAAAATAGATTTCAAACAGAGTATCTAAATATTTAATTCACATACAGATATGGGACTTCATCTAAGACACTGTGGTCTATTAAGGAAATCATAATATACGTTTTATTAGAAACACACGCTGCCTAGAGTCTTAGTTCCTTCTTCCCTTCATGTAAATGAGAGCAAACCTAGGACCTGATTATTATAAGATTGGTGTTTAGAACTGAGTACAGTTAACTAGGTTCAAGGTAGGTAGGAAGGCAATGGTAGGAAAGAAAAATCTTTCTTCTCAGATAGAAAGAATATGTAGATTTATCCTACAGCAGGATGAATGAATAGCCGTATAATGGCCATCTTCTTGCCCTCTCCTCCCAGTGCTTCTTATTTTTTGCTGTGCAGGAGGAAAACAGAGAAACATTTCAAAGTATGCCTCTGGGTCTGCCCTCTGTGTGTGACCCTGATCAAATCCCACCTCTACCTTTGTGCAGTGGATCAAGAATGTTCTGTGGCCTCAGGACTTTCTGTTCAATGGAAACAGGGCAGGATTAATATCTGACTGTGTGCAGTGTATCTGATCAAAGTGTCACAGCTGAAAGAAGTTCCTAGTAAGTATACTGTAATAATAATAAAAATAACAATAAGGCAAACTACTCAGAAGACATTGTGCTAGATCTACATAATAAATAACTGTTTTCACAAACAGCCTACAAAATGAACAGGGCACTGGAGGGTACAGCAGGTCCTTATGGACCATGTTACTTTGGCTATTAGGTCACTCCTTCCAAAAGACATCTCAAATGAAACAAATGACCTAATCCTCTCTCTGAATGGAATGAGTGCAGTTGTTTTCAAGAGCAAAGGTAAGTGCGTTGCACTAATAATTTGCATGTAAATCAATGCCTTCAGTGAGGTTTTTTGTGAAACTCTGTGGTTGTTTGTGTCCTGTCTTTGGGAATATGCAGAGAGATACTTCCATGAATTTGTCACCTGTACGTGTTGCACTACAACTACAAGAGATGCAGCTAAATTACCTAATGCACACACGTGCCCAGGCAGCTCAGCATTTCTTCCTTTTGCTCTGTCACAAGGCACAAGATTGCCTTAACTTTTGCAGGGTTGAGCAGAGACCATCATTAGCTAGGCAGACATGAATTCTGAAGCATGATGTCCACCTTCTACTGTAATCCATGATTTATTTTCAAAATAAATAGGAGGAGCTCATTTGTTCCTGCTCTATAAGGGGCTAGGTGGCTACTGCATCTTGTTCCTTCTACTCTTTTCATTTGCTGTTGTGTGCTGTTTAGCTCCCAAACAAGTTCTAAATGGAGAGGTGTACAAATTTTTGCTTGGGTACCACTACTGACTAACAGCTCTTCACTTTATGCCAGAAATAGCCCTGATATACCTGCCTTTAATTCTATTTCGTGTTCTGTCAAGCAAGAACTGCAACCTCAACCCTTTTGCACCCAGCTCCATATCTCCAATGATGGCCACGCAGCTCCTCTGGCATCACGAACTCCCTGAACTCCCAGATAACCCAAACTGAAACTCTCTGTGACATCTCCATGTACAGCAGATACTACTAGAGATTATAGGTAAAACCTGCAAGCTGTTTAAGCAGAATGTGTCCTATATGCAGTAGCCTTAGGAACTGAATTTCCTTCTGAATTGGAATTTCTACAGTTTTTATTCTTTAAGATCATCTATCAATATATACTCTAACACAGTTTTTGGAGGAAAAAAAGAAGCTTTATTGGAATTTATGGAACAAGAAATAATTTTTCTCAGAACATAATATTCCTGAATATTAATTCTTAAGTGAATGTATCAAGTATGGAATTAATTAGGATAAGTTTGCATAAAAAAACTGAATGGCAGGTATTTATTTTTGATTTACAAGATATCAGCAGGTGTCTGAATTCAATAATACATTTTCAAGTATGGTTTGAAGTTAAAATAAAAGTATTTAAAGTGTGACTGGATGTGGGGAAGAAAAAAGTCAACTAGGTTTGTCATAATAACTGTATATTTGATATATGCGTTAATAGCAAGGCTGTCAAAACTGGAGAGATTGAAATTATTACTTGTCTATTAGGCCAAGGCCAGAAGTTGTTGCCTCCAACCATAATAATTGATTCACTAGTTCATTTGTCTGATGCCCTTGCATCATTCTACTGTGTGCCAGAATGGATTTTACACTGACATCTTACCTGTGCTCTAGCATTCAGCCCTCAAAATACCTTTGAAAATATTTACTGTTCTTAGGAATGAAGAAATAAAGTTAGCAGAATGAACCTTCAGGAAATTCCATGTGATTTCTTAGGGAATATTTTGTTAGGACAACTTAATCATAGTTGTAATTGTCTATTTATACCAAAGGTGATTATATTTGATACAGGTATTTTATTTGCTATATTGATGTGTAGAGTTCATTGATAACCAGACACTCCTAATAGATGTAAAACCAAAATTTTTGGCTACTGAGGAATGTCCATTCTTTGGACTTTCTGGAAAATAGTTAAGGAATTTCACTTTTATGTGTGGTTCACATCAAAGGGAAAGAAGTGCATTTAGAATAATTTGGCTATTTCAGTGTTGTCAGTGACTTTTACTGTTTAGAAGATAAACAGTAAATTTAATTTGCATAATTAAGTTAATCTTTTTAGATTTTAATGTAGTGTATCACGAGTTCCCAGGCTTGTAAATGAGGTTTTACTAGTAAAACTCTTATTGCTAGGACATTTCCCCCTAGCACCAGTATTGACTGCAAACCTCGTATGTTCCTTTGTCTCAAGGCCAGTGGAATTTTACTGTTTTTTATTTTCTTGAGGGTTGCTTAAAAAATTGTAATAAAAAATACAACTTCTGTGTAACGGTTGAAAGTCTATCACTTTGCAGAAAAATAGATTGCACTTCTAAGGACCTTCAGCCATAAGGACTCTCTTGTAAAGATGCTGCCTTTAAAATGCAACTTTTTTGTTGGATGAACAGCCTAATGTTCCATGCATTGTACTAGTAGTAGCATTTTATGCAACATTGAAAGACTCAATTAATTTGCATAATTCCATGAGTATTACCATGACTTTAAGGTAGGTTAGCTTGATCAGGAGTCTTGCCTGCTCAATATATATGTTTGCCATTTTGACAAATTAATCATTTCTGAAAACAATTAATTATACTTATGACAAACTGAACCTTATACCCATGGGTCTTAAATTTTTATAGCAGAAATCTAATATTAATGTGTATAAGATCAGTGATTTAGTGAGTACCTTAACAGTCAACAATGCCTAAGGCTGAACAAAATTAATATTTTGTTTCCCATCTGGAGACTTCAGTAAAATTAATGAGGAAGGGTGCCTTTTGTAATACATAATAGAAATAAATTTACAATATTTAACCCAGGAATTCTACTGACATCAGCAGTTAGATATTTGGTCTGTTTCCCAGTCCAGCAAGTGAGCCATGCTACTTGCTTCACTGTAAATGTCAATATAGGTAATCCTGGTTGCACAGGGGGCTTACATTTTTACTTTTACTGGCAAAGGTAGACAACTGATTTCATTTTCTTGCATGATGAAATTCCTAATCTTAGAACAAAACTTTTGTTTCTAAAGAAGTACCATTTTGATGCACAAAATCTTCATTTTTTTCATGAATGAGAAAAATGTGATGATATCTCTAACTTAAGTGCTCGAAACAGCAAAAAAACCCTGCTGAGGTAACAGTACTGGGCAATCAATGTACAGAATTACATATATTAAAAAGTAGCTGTGATGGTGTAAGTAACAAGCTGAAGATCTGTGTGGATCTGGAAAATAACCCATTGTATTGCAGCAGAAACAGTGGAATTTGAAATTTATGACTTTGACTATTTAAAGCATCTACATGCAGCAGTAGTTCTTGATATGTATATATACATTTCCGCTAGTAAACTGTCAGCATCACTTTGATCTAGGTGCACGCAACATTAAAATGAACCAGTTCAGTAGGAGTGCTTTCATTTGCCCCTTCCCGTGCTGTTTATTTTTGGATTATTAGTTATATTTTTAATAACTTCACGTTTTTCACAAACAGTTGTTACTAAAGCCAGTGGC